>NC_089225.1:101289812-103689812 GCF_963924675.1 Phocoena phocoena | reverse complement strand
CATGCACTGAACGTATGGGACCAACATCCAGACCAAAATACGGTATTTCCAGCACTCCCAAGCCTCCATGGGCTCCCTTCCAGAAGCGGTCCACTGACCTCTTACAGCAGAGATTCATTTTGTCTATTTTTGTCCATAAACGGATTCACATAATATGTACCTTTTGTGGGTTCATTTTACATTATGTTTGTGAGACTCACCATACTGCTGTATGTGTTTTCTATTCTACTTATCCTTCTGAGTAGAATTTCCTCGTCTGTTTTATAGAAAGAAGAATGGAGGCTTAAAGATTTCAAGGAACTTACCAAGGCCACACAGCTGCTCAGGGACTGAGGCAAGAGTCACACCTAGATCCCTTTCTACTCTGCTCCAGACATGAGGTGTGTTAGTTGTCTTTCTTAACCCCAAAACCAGAATCTGTAAACCCGAACAATACTATTCCTTTCAACTTGATTTGGAAGCAGGATCTGTTTAAAAAGCAGCAGGAAATTTTACCTTCTGCTTTAGATAAAGTTCACTGCAAACAGTAAGATCTTCTGGATAACAAAGTATCTAGGATCTCCCTTGACAAGGTTTTAGCAAGAGGCCCAGTTGCAAAAGTCAGCCTTGGTGATTAACTATATCATGTATTTTCTAAACAGAGAACAGCTTATAAATTCTTACAGAAATAACTCTCGATGGGCTGGAGGGGCAGCAAAAAGAGAGGCTGAGGAGAAGAGGGTCTCCCATTAGGAACCACTGTAACATGAAGCACATATTTCTTTAAACAGATGGATGCAGATTTTCTCTATCTATCTATGGCTGTGTTGGGTCTTTGTTGCTGCGTGTGGGCTTCTCTTTGTGGTGGCTTCTCTGGTTGCAGACCACAGGCACTAGGTGCACAGGCTTTAGTAGTTGCAGCACGTGGGCTCAGTAGTTGTGGCGCACAGGCTTAGTTGCTCCACGGCATGTGGGATCTTCCCGAGCAGGGATGGAACCCGTGTCCCCTGCACTGGCAGGTGGATTCTTAACCACTGAGCCATCAGGGAAGCCCGGATGCAAATTTTAATACTAAAGGGATTTTCCATTTTTAAAAATCAATCTGTCTTAAATCCTTTCACAATTCTGTCACCACCTTAACACTTTATCAAGAGGGATTTAAATGAGATTAGGAATGATTTTCAAGCACCTTTTATATATATCTAATGGCTTTAGGATGTTTCAAATTTTCTTTGATGTAAAACAGCATGCCTTTTGGCCAGCAATCTGAAGGTACCTCAGATGGAGTTTACCCAATCACATCAGCTGATTCTGGAAACTGAGAAGAGGTTGACTATCTCCTCTGGAGGAACAGCCTTCCCAGTTCCATATAATTTGGGGCTGTACCTTTTTTTTTTTTCTTTAAATTCAAAATCACCTACTGATATCTACGGGACAGATATAAGAAAATTCTTGGGAAACTAGATGCGGGGCTCCCTTTGCTTCCATATTCTCATTGCCTAGTACCCACGAGGGCCTACGTGCCTGGCTCGGACAGCAGAGAGAAACCAGACAAGGGCCCTGCCTGGAGGGAGAGATTTGAGAACATATTTTACAACAAAAAAGAGAAAACTGAAAGTAGAATGAGGAAGTCTTTTGTGGGCAGGGAGTTCTGATGGAAAAAAAAAAAAAATATATATATATATATATATACACACACACACACACACAAACACACACATAAGTACAGACAAAGCTAGAAAAAAGATGAAGACCCTTTGGACTATTAAAATCCCACACTCCTCTCTGAAGCTCCAGGGCCAATGTGCCTGACTTGCCCAGGACAGGCAGCTGCGGCCTGGGGCCTCTCCTGATGTTTCTGATAGAGATCCCATACCTGCCCGCAAACAGGGCCCTAGCAGGAACCCCCCAGAGAGGGCCGCTGCCCTGTACCTCCCGCCTGGCCTGCATCTTTGTTGGACTTGGACCCTCCAACCTTAAAGGATTCCCGAGGTCCAAATGGCTACCTGCTCAAATCTCTGACCCCTCCGGCTCCTGGCCCTCTATCAGCTCTGACCCTCTGATCGTCATCTCTTAGACAGAGGAGGCCTTCCACTGCCTTTTTATGGCCGGATTTCCTGATGATGTTAAGATGGGGCCACAGTGGCGGGGGCAGGGGAAGGACAAGCAGGATGGAACTTCTAGCCTTTTCCTCAGAGCCTGGATACCACCCCTCCTCTTGCTTCTTGATCATGGGGTTATCTTTGAGTAAGTTTTAATTTAAGTATTTTCTAAATTTAATTATCTTTGAGTAAGTTTTAATTTTTTTTTTTAGGAGAGGGAAGCGGGTAAGAGATTATTTAAACTATAATAAATTGAGCTCAAAGAGATGTAAAATTGCGTCTTCCCAAGACCCACTGGGTTCCAGCCCTGCTGCCTGCCACTTGCTATGGCATCATCGTAAAAGACTGGCTGCGGCTGAATTCTCCCCTTGCTGGCCTTTAGCAGCCCCGTCCCATGAGCATAGTTTCCATAGAACAGCAACCAACTGGCCGGTGAAGGCAGGAGTCAGAGCTAGGCTCCCAGTTTTCAGTAGCTCAAATGCAAGAGGTTTGGGCAAAGCCAGGCAGTCTTGGAGACTCTATGAACGGGACAGCTGTCTGGTTTGCTGCTGTGATTCCTAAACTTTCATGTGCACCATAATGGAGAACTTGTTAAAAACGCAGATTTACTAGACCCTACAGCCAGAGATTCTTATGCATCAACTGGTTGGAGAGCAGGAAGGTGCATTTTAGTGAAAACCCACCCTGGCGGCGTTTCTGCTGCAGACGGTGTACCAGCTCACTGAGAATCACTGGGGGAAAAGAACACACTTCGCTGGATGTGGGTCTGCATCTGGCTCCACAAGGACCCTGGACGAGGCACTTCTCCCTGGGCCTCGGGCTCCTCATCTGTGCAACGATGGGTGCTGGATTGGACATTTTAGACCTCCGCACAGAGGCGCAACATCCGCGGCTGTTCGTTTCTCAGTGAGCCATCAGGGTTGGCTGGCCTAAGAAGGCCGGGTGCAGATGGGCCACACCAGCAACCTGCGTCCTCCACTGCCTGCAGTCCGGGCAGCTACTCCGCCTGCCCCGTCAGCCAGCCTGGCCGTGACTTCTGACAGCTGGGCCAAGAACTGGCCATGCTGTGCTTCTTGGCAACTTCCTCCAACTAATTTGGTCTAAATTCAGTGTCCCTCCCCATGCCCCAACGTTTTAATTTTTAATAAACTTTTGTTTTGTTTTTGGGTTTTTTTTTTTTGCGGTACGTGGGCCTCTCGCTGTTGTGACCTCTCCCGTTGCGGAGCACAGGCTCCGGACGCGCAGGCTCAGCGGCCATGGCTCACGGGCCCAGCCGCTCCGTGGCATGTGGGATCTTCCCGGACCGGGGCACGAACCCGTGTCCCCTCCATCGGCAGGCGGACTCTCAACCACTGCGCCACCAGGGAAGCCCTAAACTCTTTATTTTGGAATAATTTTAGATTTAAAGAAAGTTACAAAGGCAATACAGCCAAACATCTTACATTATCATGACCTAGTTGTCAAAATCAACCACTTACAGAGATGGGTGCGCTACTATTAATGAAATTCCAGACTCCACTTGTATTTCACCCGTTTTTCCACTAATTTCCCTTCTCTGTTCCCTTCTCTGTTTCACCAGTTTTGCCACTAATTTCCCAACTAAAGCCAGCAGTCCATTTAGTTGTCAGGTCTCCTTAGTCTCTTCAGGTCTGTGGTACCGTCTCAGTCTTTTCTTACTTCCTGTGACCTTGACAGTCCTGCGCAGCACCAGCCTACAGCAGAACGTCCCTCAGTTTGCTTTGTCTGATGCTTTTCCTCATCATTACTCTGGGGTTAGGGTTTTGGGAAGAAGACCGCAGAGGAGAAGTGCCCTTGCCATCCGATCATATGACTTATCACTGGTGATGTAACCTTGAGCACTGGGTTAAGGAGTGTTTGCCAGGTTCTTCCCCTTTTAAAACTTTTTGGTGAGCTCCAAGGCAATGAAGCTTTAACTCTCATCACCAAGAGTTAGCTGGATAAACTGGAATAGGTAGAAGTGGGTACCTCAAGCAGCCTCTGTCACTCTCCCTGCTTGAGGATGAGCAGGGTACAGTGGGGTCATCCCTGACCTTCACTGAATTCAGGTTCTCCAACACAGAGGTGAGTGCATGAATCACCAGGAGAGCGCTTTGAGAGTTTCCGATCTGGCAGGCTTGGCATGGAGCCCAGGCTACCGTATTTTAATGAGTTCCCAGGTGATTCGGAGCTACACTAGCTTTTTAGAATCAGCTGAGATTTTTTTTTTTTCAACTGAAAATATCCACCCTGGGTTTCACGCCAGTATTTACACTTGCCGGCAGGTGGAGCCAGAGGCTCATGACTCAATCTGCTGAAGAAAACTAGGACAAATTCCAGGCAACAAAGCATTCCGCACTGCAAGCAGAATTAGGGTTATTCTGAAACAGATGGGCTCTACAGAAGCCGTCGCACTGAGTATTACGCAGTTGTTCATTGTCTAGATGGTCTGAAACCCGGGGACTATTCTCCAGCATCTAGCAGTTTCTGTGTCATATCAGGTTTCTTCCAGAGCAGAGGAGACTGACAAGACCCTGGGAGACAGATGTGGTTATGGATATGGATGTGGACACAGGTATTTTAACCAGCTCTGAACTCAGGATTTACTCCTGCTTTGGTGCATACCGCCTTGCATAGCTGACTGCATCTTCCTGGAACGATCAGGATCCCTCTAACGCCACATCAGAAGAGTAGATACAATAGATACATTTGGATACACACATATCCAAATAGATACAATCTGTGATGATAAGACAACAAATCCCGGATGCAATAATTCTAAAACTGCTTTACTTTAAGCCTAATCAAAGTGGTCTGTTTCCTGGTTTACATTTTTACCCACATGCCCACTTACACTTGGCCCCATCCTCTTTCCTTCTGCCCCTCTCCTGTGCTACCCCAGCTGGCTTTAGCAGGGAGGAAGCAAGGGCAAGGAAGGCCAGCTAGCACGCACTTGACTGTGCCTGATGCACTGGTCCACAGTGGGCAGGACCAGGGCTTACAAATGGAGTATTCTGTGAGTCCTGGAAATCTACAACAGCCTCCAAGCGTCAACGGTTCCTCCGTAGAGAATGTTTTCAGTTCCTTAGCCTGTGATCCCAGGCACTCAGCTGCTGCTGTGCTGGTCAGCCCGGGATCAGAGAGGCCGTGAAGGCGTCTCTGAGGTTGGCAGCTTGGGGACGGGTGGTTCAGCAGGTTCTGCTGTCTCTGTGCTGGACAGACCCTCAGTCACCTGAGGGGCGCACAGACGTGCTTCCTGGTGGATAAGGCCCTGCTGTAAGCAGTGGGTTCGTAACTGCCTGGCACAGCGGCTCCCTCCCTCCAAGGGATAAAACGTCAGTTGATGGTGCCCCCCCTTTCACGAACAGGGGCAGGTCCCCCTCTCAGAAACAACAAAATCCCCAACGTGCTTGCTCTTTGCCCAGATTCTCAGACGGAGGCAGAGAGAAGCACTGTTGGTGACATTTAGACCTGTTTCATTTTTTTCTCACTCCCTTCAACTTGAGTTTCAAATCAGAGACAGCCCAATGGGCAGCTTTTTAAGCAACAGCCCAAGGTAATGTTTTCATTGACTTTTAAAATCATAGCCCATTTGGAATTAGCCCATATTTCCCACAGAAACCTCAATCTTCTGAAAATACCTTTTAACCTTTGGGCATAGAAAAATATAAGTAAATATCATCCCAAGAAATCAAAGAATAAGAAAGAGAAAAGATGGAGAGTCAAGAGGAGAACTCTGGAAAGGGACAAAGAAACTTAGATCGGGAACTTCTGCCAAGACCAACCACTGAGGGGTAACGTCCAGGTCACACTGGACAACTGTTGCCAGTGACTGTTTGTCAGGAGAAACAAGGATGTGGAGCCTGGGAGGGAAGGGGTTAGGGACAGCTGACCCTAGGCTTGGTGGCCGGACTGACTGGCAGCAAATAAAATGAGCCACGTGACAGGCCCTACACCTTCCCACTGCTCTCATGTCACAGTCCTGTGAAACACGCAGCAGCACGTCAAAGCTCTAGAGACTAGATACTGGATCTAGAAGAGTAATTTCCAAACTTTCATGTGGGTGAGCACGGTAAGAGGCAGATTCTAGGTTCTAACTTGGGAGATCCCAGATCAACGGCTGTGGTGAGACCCAGGAATCTGCATTTTTCAGAAGCACCTCGTGTGAGTCTGATGCTACCAGCCCCACTCTGAGAAAATGGGATCCGAGGGATGCCGTACTACATTCTGGGGTTTTGTTTGGTTGTAACTAACGATCAGCACCAACACGGCATCTGGTTTTGTACACACAGGTCTTTTGTTACATCTTCCCTGAGCCAGAAGCTCTGGTGGTTTCCCAGGTTGTGCCGTGCTCAATCCTGGAAGACGTGAATTTTAAAAGTAAGACACCAATGCAACCCAGCTCTCCTAAAGATTCTATTAGTTATAACATGAGAGTGGACGAAACTGGCCACTCACCCAGCCGTAGGAGCAAAGCCACTCACCTCTGGATCCCAGGTGCCTGGGACCTGGTGGGCACGTCATAAATGTTTGGTGAATGAACAGAAAACCAACTAATACGCTATCGGGGCTGAGCAGAGAGGGGGCCGGGAACCAGGGGCCCAGGCCAGGCCAACGGGGCTAGAGGACCGTGAGAGAGATGTGGGTAAATGCTGGCAGGTAGGGAATTTCAAGGCCCAAGAGTCTTGGTTTCTGGCCTCAGCCAACAACCAGCTTTCAAACCCTGAGACATAAGTGGGTGAGAACAGGCGACAGAATACAATTCAGTCTATTTGTTTCCTCTAACAAGTGCATGAAGTTGGTCTGGGCTCTGGGGTTCCGTTACATTAGAGAACTTCAGTATCCAGAAGTAGGCCAAGATATGAGATGTACTACGTACATCCATGTTGAATGCTGTAAACATTCAAATTATTTCTATTTTTCAGATATCATAAGCATAAGTACATATCAAGAGATACCGATATCAACGCATAATTATGTACACATCAAGAGATACCGATATCAACGCATAATTATGAAAACAATCCCTGACCTAGGAAACTGTCCCTGAGATGTTGAGACGCCAAGGAGAACACCATGGTTCGAAGCTCTCACAAAAGCTAGAAGCTGCCGGCATGCTCCTCTCTCAGGTGGAGACAGAGGAAGATGAACTATTCTGGGAAAAGTCTGCAGTGAGCGTGCGTCACAGCTGGTCTCAAAGGTGCATGCATGTCAGGGTGAAGGTGGGGCGGGCACCCCGAGAACCACCGGCTCAACCCCACAAGGAAACAGCAACACAAGGGGCTCGGCAGATGCACTTGCTGGGTTAAAAAAAAAAAAAAAAAAAAAAAAAAAGGCAGGAGAGGGAGGGGGCGGGAGAGCCAAGAGGGAAGGTAACTGGAAGAAGAATGACATCCTTGTCAGCGGCCCGAGCCCCACGAGTTTTGAATGGTTGGTGGTTTAGAAAACCAGGGTGGGCTCCTCGGCAAAGGCCTAGATAAGCTGGGAGGTAAGGACGACACAAGCGTATCCCTTCAGAGCGGACCAGCTCTGAATGAGATAAGCGGCAGGGTGAGAGCATCTGCACAGAACGCCAACAGGCAGGAGCCTTGCTCTCTGCACCAGAAGCTGAGAAATGCTTCCTGTGGGTCAGAGTTGGCCTAGAAGTGGGATGGCTGTGAAGTTCTGGGATGCGATAAACTATCCCGGAAGTAGGACGGTCATCTTAAAAACACGCTTCTTTTTGTATTTGGTGGTATTTAACCAGTTACCTGGCGGTCCAGTGGTTAGGATTCCACGCTTTCACTGCCAAGGGCCTGGGTTCGATCCCTGGTCACGGAACTAAGATCCCACAAGCCCTGTGGAGCGGCCGAGAAAACAAAACTAAACTAAACCAAAAAAAAAAAAGCACAAAAAAATATTGCTCTGGGGCTTCCCTGGTGGTGCGGTGGTTGGGAGTCCGCCTGCCGATGCAGGGGACTCGGGTTCGTGCCCCGGTCCGGGAAGATCCCACATGCCGCGGAGCGGCTGGGCCCGTGAGCCATGGCCGCTGAGCCTGCGCGTCCGGAGCCTGTGCTCCGCAGCGGGAGAGGCCACAACAGTGAGAGGCCCGTGTACAGCAAAAAAAAAAAAAAAAAAAAAAAAATATATATATATATATATATATATATATATATTGCTCTGATGGTATGTAATGTAACCCTGAGCTGAACTGCCACTTTTTGTTCTTTTAGGTCTGATTAACCCACTTCCACCCACACCAAGTTCTGATCCACTAGTGAGAGACCGTATGTGTGTTTGTGTGTGTACATGCACCCTTGTGTGTGGTCTCGAGTATGTGTGTTACAGACACGCCTTGTGACTGAAACTTCTCCCATAAACAAGCCCTCCCAGCCTCAGGAAGAGCCGGGGGCTTTCTCAGACCGCTGGCACACAGTCTTGAAACAGCCCGCCTCTAACTAACCTAGAATGGCTCAGAAATGATTCTAAAGTGGGCTGTGCTAGGGAGAGAGACTCAGTAACAAAAATGGCTTATTCTTACATGTCTGTCAAATAATTTCTAGTACAACAAAACTTATTTTATGAACAGAAAGGGAGACCACAGAATGAAATTTTTTGAACTTTCAATTCCAAGTTAGGAATCTAGAGCGAGGCTTACCTTGGATAACTGATGATTTAGATAAGTGGGGAGGAATATGTTGTTCTCTGAGCATCTTTGGAAACAGATGTTTCATCTAAGTGTTTGCTGTAGCCAGGGAAAAAGCGAGTACTACAAGGCCTACCTACAGTTTTTTTTTTCTTTATTGGAGTATAATTGCTCTACAGTGTTGTGTTAGTTTCTGCCGTACAACGAAGTGAATCAGCTATATGTATACATATATCCCCTCCCTCTTAGGTCTCCCTCCCAGCCCCCCATCCCACCCATCTAGGTGGTCACAGAGCACTGAGCTGAGCTTCCTGTGCTTTACAGCATGTTCCCACTAGCTAGCTATTTGATGCAAGGTAGCGTACATATGTCCATCCTAGGCCTACCTGTAGTTTTAAGAAAGAAGCTTTAAAGACACCATGGCAAGTGCGGAAAGGAGATTCTGTGTGAGATGCATCCAGCGCATCTTAAAATCAAGGATTTTCAGGACTTCCCTGGCACACACAAGACTGTGTGCCAGCGGTCTGAGAAAGCCCCCGGCTCTTCCTGAGGCTGGGAGGGCTTGTTTATGGGAGAAGTTTCAGTCACAAGGCGTGTCTGTAACACACATACTCGGTCCAGTGGTTAAGATGCTGCGCTTCCACTGCAGGAGGCGTGGGTTCGATCCCTGATCAGGGAAGTTCCACATGCCTCACGGCGCAGCCAAAAAAAAAAATCGTGGATTTTCAGAGCGGGGTGGGGGAGGACTTGGGATGATGGAATCCAATCTGCTCAGTTCAGAGCCCAGAAACGGAAGCCCAGAGAGGGTAAACGGGTCTCCCATTTTGCACAGCTAATGGGGGCAGAATCAGAACCCAGGTCTCTCAGTGCTCTGGTCATGTCACCAGACTTCATTGTTTTCCCTTTTAGCCATTTCATCCTGAAGAATCCAAACCTCCCTTTCAAGTCCGGAGTGGACACTGGTGTTTTATACAAGTGCCTTCTGCTACCCGGCTCTGTGGGCAGCACGGGAAGGGAACGGGCTCTGGTGCCAGACAGAGCTGAGCTTGTACACGGGCTCTGCCCCTTCCTCTGTGCTCCTGGACAAGTCACTTTCCTCACCAACCCTCTCTTTTCTTATCTGTGTGGATGCAGGAACCTACCCCTGGATTGCTCTGAATGGAAGGAACTAAAGGACGCCAGCACCTGGCTCAAAGCAATCGAGGGTCAGTGGTTCCTGCTATTATGCTAAAAACCCCTTCCAGGTTTCCCCACCCCGGGAATGTCCCCACCATCCATCCAGCTAGTCACACACACCCAGATCCCAGTCATCCTAGACAGCTTCCCCTTCCTCATGTGCCACCTTCAACCCGCCACCAAATCCTGTCATTGTAACCTGAACCTTCCCCTAACTCGTCCCCCCTTCCCTGCACCTGCCACGTCACCAGCCCTGTCTGAGCCACCTGCTTCGTGAGCCTACACTGGTGCCTGAGCCCCTAGATGATGTCCTGCCCTTGCTCTGGTCTTCCAACCAGCCACCCTCCAAAGGGGAGCTGGACAGCTTTGCCAGAACACGCATCTCATCCACTTCATCCTCTGCCTAAAGCCCTCCAGGAGTTTCCTTTCATTCAAGGACAAATATCAAACTTCGTACGCAGCCCAGAAAGCCTGCCCTCCCACAGCTCCAACTCCCAGGGACCCCTCCCCGCCTCCCCAAGCTCTCAGGAGAGTGGCCGCATCCCCCTTTGCCCTAAGTTCTCCCAGGATCATGTCCCCTTTCTCCCAAGCACACGATGCCACAGTTAGTAGTTACGTGGGACTCTGATGATCCCAGTCAAGTGCATCCTCGTTAGGCGGTGAGCTCTGTGGGGTGAGAACACGGCGGGTTTGTGTTCACCTTCTCCCCAGGGATGAATAAATGAACAAAGCAGCAGGAATGGGCAGGAGGGAGATGTAGAGGAGTAACTACTGTCCTCATTTTACAGATGGCCAGACTGAGGCTCGAGGAAGGCGTGTGACTTCCCGAGGTCAGAGCCCCCAGGAACTGGATGGAAGCGCAGTGGTCCTCACACACCGCCCACCACGCCGCTTCAGAAACCAGCTCCCACATTTCTCCTTTACCATCCAACCTTTCTTCACAGTAGCCAGTGGCTCAGCAAAAAATTAGTGGGTTCTTTAAAAAAAAAAAAAAAAAATAGGAGGCTCTGAGGGCATGGGGGGCGGGGACTATAATTGTCACATGGAAAAAGGAAGAAATTGCAAGTTAATAACGGGGAGATTTTGAGTTTAAAAAAAAAAAAGACCATCCAAAGCTACAAGATTTGTTGCCATTTAGACCAAATGGAACAACATTTCCAGAATTGTCTCTATGGATCTGAAGATTCTAGATTAAGGGCAAGTGACTTGGCCAAAGGCTTAGACCTGTTTTCCGACACAGGTACTCTTAGGGAAGGAAAAACAAGAGCGGTAAAAGCCCCAGCAAGGTTGCTACACCAGTATGACTGATCTAAATGGAACACACTTCCATGAGTCATTTGTAGCTTTAAATACTATAGAAAAAAGAATTTATGAAACATGCCCAAACAGTCTCCCTTTAATGTGGCGAGCTCTTTTCAAACCACATTGTTCAAATTTATGTTAAAATGCAAACCCTTCATGTTTACAATGGTACTCTTGGAGGAATAATATAAAAGTACAACTGCTAAATTTCAAAGACAAGACTTATAACCTCAGAACAATGGGGGCATTCCCAGCGCAAATTTATGAGCTGTTAAACCTCAAAAGGTTTCCTCAATTAGCAATGAAGGTTTTGACATATTTGCAGCCTGGTATAGGGGCTGCTTTTTATACAATTTGGGGTGTACCGCTTTTATCGGAACTTTTCCTTACTTTTATTGACCTCGGATGACAACTATTGTGCTCCTCCCTGGGCAGCGTTTGATCCTGCTAATTGTGCCGTGGAGCCGGGACGGCATTTCACGGTTTACCATTGCTCCTGGGGCGCACGACAAATTATACATAATGCATTGCGTTGTAATTGCTGCATTGTGAACTTGGCTCGCCTCCCCAACATAAAATACCGACATCCAAGTAGTTTTATTATAAAAAACCGTAAGGGATTCTTTTGGATTATAAACATCTGAAGACACAACGTTCTCATGAATTCCGGTGGCTATTTTGGACACACACAGGGCGGGTGAGGCTGAAAAGCAAATCAAATGTACTTCACATGAATGTTTACAGAGAAAAAGAGGAGGCAGTCACGAAGGCAAGGCCATAGGGAATGCAAAACAAAACGGAGTAGGAGCTGAAGGGCAGACAAAAGTCCAAACTGGGAAATCAAAGAGGCAAGGTCTAGTGATGGCCCTTCGTCTCCCTGGGCCTCAAGTTCCTCCTTTTGAAAACAAAGGCACAGAACAAAATGACCACAAAGGTCCCTTTTCCATGAAGATAGGAGCCTCAGGGGGGCAGTGACCTGTTTTCCAAGACTGATTTGTCAGCACTAGAAACCTGTGTCTTGTACCAAACACACAGCTTCTCACCACTGCCCTGTTGGTTTGGGGCCTCTTAGAAAAAGATGATGCCTCTTGAAAGGGCAAGGGGCAGAATAAATAAAGCACAAGTTTTGTATGTGCAATATGATCAAGTGCAAAAAAAAAATCAAACGAACAGTACAGTGATCACTCTAGATGCCCACAGCAGGCCGCGGCCACAGGACCTGCTGCAGATCTGGAAGCAACGCCAAGGCACCAGGGGGTGCCCTCTTAACCCTCCCTTCTCCCCTCTCCCTGCCCCGGGACAGCAGCCTGATATATGAATTCAGGGAAATGAATGTCCTAGAGGAGCCAGAGGTGCTCCAGCAAGATTTCAAGCACGAGGGGTCACCTGGCAGCTCAGCCGGCCACACAGGTAACACATAACTGGACTGTGTTAGAACCGTGGCTTCTCTTTGAAGCCAGGCCACAGACAGTCCAACGTGCAGTTGGTAGGCTGTTAACCTCCTGCCAAAGAATTCTGTGTCCCTCGACCGACTTCTCCTCCCACCTGGTTCAACAGCAAGCAAATGGCCCAGTCAATTGCAAACCGAATTTAAGACTTAAATTTGACAACGAAGTATGCTTAGAACTTTGAGCGTTTGGCATAGGAGGGTCAGAATTCTAACTATTTACTTAAATTATGACACCCAGCGCTGCATAAAAGGCATCCTGGATGAGAAACACACCGGCTGTCCATCTGTCAAGATTGTGGAAAGCCTGTGAGGCAGTGTGGGCCTCCTCCCCCAAACCCTCACGTCTACTGTGGGCGACGTAGCCATTCTGCTACCAACTAGTTCACGTGAACAAAAGGGGACGCTCCGGAGTGGGCAGCTAGGGGGGCAACAGTCAGGATTACAGTTTTAGGACAGAATACTCTTATTTATTGGCCCTAGAGTTATGCTAAGGCTCACAGACATGTTACCAGGGAGATACGATCAGCTGTGATTTTGTCAGTGAATGAAGCACATCAAGGTTTTTCTCTGGCTATCACTCCTTAAGAGACAATAATAGGGAATTCCCTGGCGGTCCAGTGGTTAGGATTCTGCACTCTCACTGCTGAGGGCCTGGGTTCGATCCCTGGTCAAGGAACTAAGATCCCACAAGCCATGCGGCGCGGCCGGGAAAAAAAAAAAAATGCAGGGACTGGGCAGGGAAAGTGAGAGGCCATATCTAGGAATTGTTTTTGGAAACACTCCCAAGGCAATGGACTTTGCTCTAAATAAAGAAATACCAATCTTCAAAGGGGGATAGTTTTGGGTAAATGGCAAAGCATGAGGAAGCTGAGTAGCAAAGGGAATATGAAAATACTACCTTCCCAACAAATACCATATGATATCACTTAGACGTGGAATCTAAAATATGACACAAATGAACCTATCTTTGAAACAGAATCACGGACACAGAGAACAGACTGGTGGTTGCCAAGGGGGAGGGGGTTGGGGGAGGGATGGAGTGGGAGGCTGGGGTCAGCAGATGTAAGCTATTATATGTAGAATGGATAAACAACAAGGTCCTACTGTGTAGCACAGAGGACTATATCCAATATCCTGTGATAAACCACAATGGGAAAGAATATTAAAAATGCATATATATATATCTATATCTATATCTATGTATAACTGAATCACTTTGCTGTACAGCAGTAATTAACACAACATTGTAAATCAACTATACTTCAATTTAAAAAAAAAGAAAACACCACTTTCCCAACTTCTTTAGACAAAACTAGGCCTGAGGTCCCCCCCGTCAGGCAACCACTTCGTAGTCACGAGCATCTCCAGTGCAAGAAAACATCTCACACAATTTTCTTGAGTAATTATTTCCCTAAATTGATGCCAGGAAAATCTTGTTCTTTCTCTGGGGAGAATATATTTGGGATTCCTGCCACAAGTTAAATGGTCTAGATGAGTTTAGAGAAAGATCATTTAAGGACAATCAAAAAAATTATACACACACACACACACACACACACACACACACACACACTGGAAAAAGAAAATAACAAACGTGAACGAGAGTGCCTAGGTTGGAGGTCCAGGTAGGAACCCCATGAGGAAGGATAGTGCCAGGGAGACAGCAGAAACTCAAGAAGGGTTCTGCATCCCTCTATTTTGAAGTCCAGGTCCATCAAGAGATCTTAAAAGAAATACATAAAAAGAATATAGCAGTGGAGAAACTGAAGTTTTACATTTCCAATTTTTATGTTATAGGCTTCCTTCCCCCCTCTAACTTCAGTTTATAAACTGAAGGCTTCAGTCTTTTGAATACACAAGGACACTTGTGCACACACAACCAAATCCAACCAAAAAAAGAGAAATAAAAACCAAAGCCATTTCAAATATACCTCAAGCAAGAACTTGATGGAGCGTCTGGACTCCAGAGACAAGTCTGCCTGGTCATGGTGGTATTCCCAAGGCAGGTGGCCAATCAGAATTTGTTGAATGACTGAACCCCAAAGAGTTTTCATGGATGGAGGGTTAAGTTCCACCATTTCCAGCTCCTGCCTTGACCCACAAACTCAGCCATCCAGGGGCGCTGCAGGTTTTTGGTTTAGCCCTAGTCTGCCCTGGAGCCATCCAGTGAGATCCAACTAGAGACCCTGGGGATCCAGATGAGCTGACAGGAGAAATTGCTCCTGGTGTCCATTTACATAAGAAAAATGAGGATCCACTTTTCTAGGGGTGAGATCAGGGCTGAGGCAGAAAAGGATGGCTCTTACACAATCTTCATCTCTCTCTCCCCTCTCATGTAGTCCCTTTGTATTTCTTTCTTTCACAAGAAGGGGGCTCTCTAGCTTTCCAACATGTTCAATAGCTACCAAATCCAAGAACTCTGAAGACAGACCACGAAGATTCACCCTTGGATTTAAAAAAAGTCACATCTCGTGAAAACACAGATATCACAATGAGAAATACCTAAGAGAAAACACTTAGAATTCGAAACAAAACAAAACAAAAAAGACAGGCACTTCTTTGGTTTTGTCAAGAAACTTATTTGAGTATTTGAATATTAATAATAACCACATTTATCCCACACTTGTAAGGCAAAGCTAATAAACTATAGCAATTAAACAGAGAAAAGAATTAACACCCTAAAGAAGCTACTCCTTCCTAAGAGCTACCAAAATGCAAATAACTTATAGCCTGTTCTTTCTTGTGCCTTAGCTGTAACAGAGGAGAAAACTGGCTTGGAAAAGAACAACGACAGAAAGACAAGGACTACGTTTTGAATGCACTGTTTGGGGGACGTCCACCATGACGGCCGTGTAAAAGAAATAAGCCATCCAGGGCTGACATGGGCTTTAATATAATGCCAGACTTCACCACTTATTATTCATTCGTTTGTTCATTCTTTCACTCTTTCTCTTATTAGGTGATCATTCATCCAACAGACATTTATTAAGCACTTTCCCGGGGGGTCTGTGATAGGTGTGGGGTGCACAGGAGTGAATAAGAGCAGGGGCATGGCTTTATCCACTGTAGAAACAGTGCTCAGGGACGAAGCCTGTGAAAACGTCTGAGATCTCAAAGTAATTAAATGGCTCCCTCAGTGGAAAAAAAAAATCTATAAAACTGAAAAGTAATAAGTATTTGATTAAATGCCTATGAAACGTACCATATCAATCATTTATATCTCAACTCATAAATATGACATAGATATTTATAGTCGTTTACTTAAATATATATTTATATACTACGGATGGGCTGTCACATGTTTCAACACGTGAAATGACACAGGGTCGGGGTGGGGTTTCTAAAAATAAAAGCCCACATAAGTCCTCAAAAGTCCCCACAGGATGGACAGGACATCTGTGCTCTCCCGGAGTTTATAGTGTAGTGGAGACAGAGGCACACGCCAGTAGCCACAATCACCTTGTGAAATATCTAAGAAAGTACCCCTCTGAGCCTCATTTTCTTCATGAAAAAATAACCTACTGAAAACCAGAAACCATGGCCTTTGGGGCAGTTCTGAGGTCCAAGTTAAAAATAAAAAAAGATGGGAAAGTACTTCATAAGTTCAGAGTGATGAGAAGTAAACTTTTAACCCCTTTGGTCTTTGCCCCTCCTGGTAGTAAATGCCTCTTACCATGTCGGATGCTACACCTGCCGCCTACCTGGGAACTGGTGCTCAGACCAGAGACAAATCTCTACCACACCCTAAACATAAGGCTGCTCTGGTGCCCTTCTGCAGCCCACAGATGTCTCTGATGGACAGACACACGTAAACCAGGACGCTTCATGTAAAGATAAAACTTGGCCTGTATCGTGAGATTCCAAAGAGACAGAGGTTAAAAAAAAAAAGAAAAACAAAAAATCAAAAAACCGCCCCCCCACTTACGCTGGTAAAAATGAAACCATTTTTCAATTAGCTCAGCCCTAAGCAGACACCATCATCTATTTTGCCCTAAGAATGAAAAGCTGTGGACTGCTCCTAAAGTCAATTTTACTTCTCTCTTTTGTAGACATTTCATGAAATACCTTAATCTTCCCAGCAGGAAACATTAGTAGGTAAAAGAGGAAAATGAACTCAGTTTTGGAAAGAAAGGATCATGTGGTATAACACAGAAATATATCCTAGGAGGCAGTCTGGTTCTATTATTTGTCCTTTTTCCTATTCTTCTTCATGGGCTCCCTTTTAGGCAGCCGGCTGGGATGGGGCTGGGGCAGGGTATGACCAGGTTAAAAGCAGCCCAGGACACAACATCATAAACGGAAGAGGGATAGCAGTTATAAGCTTCTGCAAATAGAACCTGGCCGCTTCAAATGTGTACGACTAGACCCTCCTTCTGGCTTCAAGATTTCCTTTGTGTCTCACCACGGGATGTGTGTTAGGATGATGTACAACGTGTTTAAATAAAACAAGAAAACAAACCAAGAAAAATTCTGCATGATGAAGAAGGAAAATCTACTAAAAATACTTTACAATGGCTTCAAACATGAAATCACATTTACAAATAACATTTTCATGACTTGGGCCTAAGTGACTCAGGAGCATATGGATTAAATTTCCTTCAGAACGCACAGGGCTTTAAAAATCAAGCAGAAACTTGCTTGGCAAAATTAGTTTGTAGAGCAGAGCTCTGGGGAAAAAAAGAAAAGAAGTTTGTCAGACGGCACTCGCTTTGGCATCCCTTCTCTGGTGCTTTCTTTGATGACCAAGTCAACTGGCTACGGTGGCCATTGCCTAGGAACAACTTTCTTGGAAATCGTTTAACTCTCTTTCCCTATTTAGGCAAAGTATTCAATAACTTTATAATAATAAATGACTCTCCTTCACCTCGACTATCTCAAGCATCAAAAATCGTGGTCTAAGGTCCACTTCTGTAAAAAACGTTGAGCCATCTTAGGCAGAGAGCAAATGGCTACCGCATCTTTGCGGCAATCAGGTATGACTGCATATATAGGGATGCTTTTATTTCCTATTAATCCATTTGAAACGAAATACTTTTTCGCCCAAAATTAAAGACACACATTTTAGACAGAGCCCACAACAATCAGGCTCTGTTTTACCTGCCCAAACTTTGTGGTTTCTTTCACCACACAAAGTTCACACACGAATACTACCACCACCAACACTGCTATAAAATAACCTTAGCATTCACAGGGTTTACGGTTTCCAAAATGCACCCTCAAACATCACCTCATTCCATTCTGGGGGATAGTCATGACAAGTATTTAACCCATTTTTAGATGAGGAAACTGAGATTCGGAGAAAGGTCATATAGCAACAACTAGCCATTCTTCAAATACCAATTGTACTTTCCTGTCTCGGCATCTTTTATTGTTTATTTTGATAATTTTTAATAGTCATGTTCTCTAGAATACCTATTCCCTTTATCCCCACTGACCAGAATCTCCCATTCTTCAAGGACCAGAACATATACCACACCTTTCAAGATGTGATCCCTGAACACTAAATCTCCAAGCAGGATGGTCTTTCTTATGTATCAATTGGGCTAGGCTACAGTTACCAATTATTCAGTCAAACACTAATTGGGGTGTTGCTCTGAAAGTATGTGGTAGATGTGATTGAGTATCTAATCAGTTGACTTCAAGGGAGATTATCCTAGTTAATCTAGGTAGCTGAAATTAATTAATTAGCTGAAATTAATTAATTAGCTGGAAAACCCCCTAAGAGCAAAGCTGAAGCTTCCTCAACAAAGAAGAAATTCCACTGATGAACTGCAACTTCAGCACATGTCCCAGAGTTCCAGCCAACCCTTCCCGGAGGCCTGCCCTACAGACTTCAGACTTGCTGGTTCAGCTCCCACAGTTGTGAGCTCCTCAATGAGTCAGGCACTGCTTGTTACTGGATCATGAGAAAACAGCAAGATTTTCATGAAGTTCATAGGGCACATTTGGGATATCCTGACTTAAAATATCTGTCCTGTGGCATTTATGGAATTCACTCTTGGGGATCTGGGGTCGCCTCACAAAGAGGTGGTCCATTTTCTACATCAGGTTCTCAAAGTGATTCCCAGACCAGCATCAGAGCGTCACCTGGGAGCCTGTTAACCAGTCAAGTTCTCACACCCCATCCCCAAACCCATTAAGTCAGGAACTCTGGGGGTGGGGCCCAGCTCTAAACACAGGAAACCATTCTGTTTAGTGTGTAAGAGAATCACCTGCAGAGCTCGTTGAACTAAAGACTGTTGGGTCTCACCCAGGACACATAGCTATTTACATGTACATGAATTTTAAAAAGCAGCGCCTCAGCTGTACTAACTACATTCCAAGTGCTTAGCACATGTGGCTAGTGGCTACCATGTCGGACACTGAGGATAAAGACCATGCCCATCACTGCAGAAAGTTCTATAGGACAGTGATGCTCTGGAGCCACTGAGAGGGACCCCTGGGAGAAACCCCTCCAACACACGTCAGGTACTACAGGCAGGGAAAATAATTTCCATTATTAGCCTTACGCTGAACAAGCACAAGGCCAGATGGTCCAAATCAAAGGCAAATGTTCCTTTGTGGTTACGTTGCTTCTCACGTGGGCGATTCTCTGTAGCTTAGGAAGAGTAGCATCAGGGACTTACGTATTTAACACTAGTTAAACTAAGGCTGGGGAACCCAGCAGCAGTAGCGCAGGCTACGTGAGTCATCAGAATCCTTTTTTTTTTTTTTTTTTTTTTTTTTATTGCGGTACGCGGGCCTCTCCCGTTGCGGAGCACAGGCTCCGGACGCGCAGGCTCAGCGGCCGTGGCTCACGGGCCCAGGCGCTCCGCGGCACGTGGGATCTTCCCGGACCGGGGCACGAACCTGTGTCCCCCGCATTGGCAGGTGGACTCTCAACCACTGCGCCACCAGGGAAGCCCAGAATCCTTCTTTTTATTCTTTCACAGGGGTGGGGGTGGGGATTAAGAAGCTCAAAGCCTTTAGAAGCTCAGGGCCTCTGTTTTAACTCTGGTGGAACAAAGGACAAAAGTAGGGTCTATATTGCGCCATCAACTGTTCACTTCCTGAAACAGCTCCTGGCAAGGCTACTGCTGACCTCCGTGTTGCTAAATCCATGGATCATTTCTCAAGTCCTCATCTGCCTGGGTCCACTGGGGCATTGGGCACAGATGGACACTCTTTCCTCCTAGAAAAAGATTCTTGTCTTCTAGGACCACCTGCTCTCTTTTTCTCCGGTTTTCCACTCTGCTTCACTGGTTCCTCCTTCTCCCTCTCCTTTGCTGGTACCTCTTTTTCTCTCTGACCTCTCTATGTTGGAAGACCCCAGTGCTCAGGCTTTGACCCTCTTCTCCATCTTTACTCACTCCCTTGGCGATTCCACCCACTTTCATGAATTTAAATACCATTTATAGCATGCCGATGACTACCAGATTTTTATTTCCAGACCATACCTGTCATCTGCTCTCATACAGAACTACCTACTCCATCCCCACATGGAACTCTCATAAACTTGTCACCCTCTCCAGGTCCAAGACTGAACTCCAGTTTTTTCCCTGCAAACCTGCTCTACCTGCATGTTCAGGTTAATGGAAACTCCAACTTTCCAGTGCCCTCAGCCCAAAACTTTACTCCCCCTTCACTTCTCTTTCTCTCACAATCCCCACCATTCTGTCAAAGAATCCTTCTGCTCTACCTCTGAAATGTACCCAGAAGCTAACCGCCATGCACCTCCTCCACGGCTGCCGTCCGGGTGGGAGCTGTGGTCCTCCCTTGCCTGGGGTACTGCAACAGGCTCCTAACTGGTCCTCCTGCTGCTACCCTCCGCCTCTGTCTTCACATGGCCTATCCCTCTGTGTCCATCTTCCCCTTTGCCCTCTCTCATCAGCACACCTGTCATTGGGTTTAGGGCCTACCCTCGTCAGGATGATCTCACCTTGCCAGTGTCATTTTCATTACATCTGCAAAGACTCTTACTCCAAATACAGTTGCATTCTAAGGCTCTGGGGGCACAGCTCTTTTGGAGGTCAGCATTCACCCCACTATGCTGCCCCACAGACTATTCTCAACACAGTAGCCCCAGTGAGCCTTTAAGAAATTAAGTTAAATTATGATACTCTGTGCTCAAAACCCTCTAAAGGCTCCCATCTCACTTAGAGAAAAACCAAAGTCCTTCTGCCGGCCTAAAAGGCCCTGTGTGATCTGGCTCTTAAACCTCTCTGTCCTCACCTCCCACCGTCCAGTCATAACAGTGGCCCAGACTAGCGGATGTGGATTTGAGACATGTTTTGACTTAGCATCAAGATCACCTGGTTACTGACAACACCCAGGAGGTAACACCTGACGAGGAACAAGTTGGGGAGGTGGAAAAGGTAAGTACATGCTGCATTTGAGATGTCCTTGAGTTCATTTATATATTGATATAATTTCAGAAAGAGATCTGGGCTGGGAAGATAAATTTGAAGTATAAATCGTAACTAAAGCCTTAAGAAAAGAGGTCCAAGAATGAAGTCATTAGGAAAACTGATATTCCAAGGTAGAGTAGAGGCGGGTGAGCCTGCAAAGGAGACCAAGGAAAGAGGTCAGAGCAGTAGTGGGAAAGCCAGGAGGGTAGAAAAAAGGAGGGTTTCAAGGAGTGGATAGTCATGTTAAGTAAACCTGGGGAAGAGAAGTGTCTCCGGGCCTTAGCAACATTGAGGCCGCTGGGGAACTTGGCTAGAACGGTTTCATGAGCGTAAAGGGGGGCAGCAGCACGACTGAAGAAGTGGAGACTCTGCAGACCGTAAGTGGAAAGGAAAGGTGGTGAATGAAAGGCAGTTGTGCTGTTGGTCTCCCTCTCTTTGGGGATGAGGGTGGAAAGAGACTCGAGTAGGTTTCAATATTGACAGGAAGGATCTGGTAAACACTCAGAAGCTGAAGACAGAGGGAAAGGGGGATAATCAGTAACAAGAGCTTTTCCTGAGAAGTTAGGACAGGGAAAGGATTAGCTTGCGGTAAGAGGAAAGACACTTCCCTGCCCAGCTATTAGGAGGGACAAGTTCAGTATGGGGGTGGATACAGGTAAGTTTGTAGTTTTCATCGTGGGATGCTGAGGGCATTACCTACAGGTGGATTCTATTTTTGGGGGGAAGTCGAGGACAGGTGAGATGTTGATATCATTTATAATAGACTCAGTTTACTCTGTTGGGGCACAGTCTCCAATTGGGCTCCGCTGCCAGGTGCAGGGTCCGAGAAGCCTAGTGGCTGGGCTCATCTAAGTCTGTGGAATTTTTCCATATAGGTGGACGAAGGACTGAGCAACAAGGGCACGGAAGGTATCTGTAAGAGAGTAACTGAAACAAAGGACTGGAAATCTAAGCACTGGATGGAGGCAAGTAAGACAAGAAGGGAAGGAATTAATGGACTGGAAAGGGGAACAAAGAACACCTGCAGCTGAGTACCCAGAACTTTAAGGTCACCTAAAAGTGGTCGAAACACTACATACTAAGTCCATGAAAGCTAAGAGCCCAGTGTATTTAACACAAGAAGCAAAGGAGTTTTAGATACAACCACTCTACTACCAGGGTACCAAGTGCCACCCTACTTGCTATCAAAGAGAACCAGAGGGACCTTTACATTGAAAAGGTAAGAAGGAGGTACTGAAATTCAAGGAATATCATTCCAAATCTGGATTTCCTGCCACTAAATCACTTTCAAGCGATGTGCTTGATTTTATTGATTTTGCTATAACTGATTCTATGTAAGTGTCCTACACACAAGTTTACCTGATTCTTCATCATCTAAACTTACCCTCTGGTGTGGTGGTTCTCAACAGATTTTGCCCCCTAAGGGAGAACTGGCAATGTCTGTAGATACTTTTGGCCGTCACAACTGGGAGGAAGGGTGCACGAGCATCTGGTGGGTAGATGCCGGACGCTATTCAACATCCCGCAATGCACAGGACAGCCCCACCCCAACAAGGAATTATTCAGCCCCAAATGTCAATAGTGCTCAGGTTGAAAAACCCTGCTCCAGAACAAACATGCCTGCAAATGTACACTATTTACATCAGAGAGAGGAGGGCTCAACTTGGGATCCAAGTAACAAACTGTCTTCAAATTTTCTGTACCACAAATATACCAACAGCCTAAATAAAACTACCTTAGTTTTTAGAAAAACATCAATATATGAGTGCACAAAACCTTGTAGACTTAGATATGTAAGAAAGCATATGGATGCCCTCGATGACTTCTTCCTACCTCCTTCCTTCCTTGCCTGGTTTTTCCCATTCTCCTGTTTATTTCTCTCCAGAAGGAGCTCTGTTCTTCACCAATTCCTGCACACTGGAATATTAAGTTCCAAAGATAAATTAACTTTGATAAAATTCCTTTATCAGAAGTAAATGTGAAAGTCTGAAGAATTTAGTGAGCTGGCCTTTTGCCCATATACAGAAATGATTAAAGACTAGACTGCGATTAAATTCTGAGCAGAGTGACATAATTAGCAAATTTATGAATGGGTCTTCTTTTCACAGTTCTACTGTCAGGACTAATTACTTGTATTAATTAGAACTGTCAACACATGAATATGCTTGTTGAAGCCGCTTCCTATGGTAAATACGAGACTGGTAAATATGAAGACACTTGGAAAGATGCAAAGACCTTCATTTATTAGCAACTCTAAATGATGCAGAAGCACTGACTGCACAATGAGCCCTGGGGATTGACTGTAAATGGATTCCTAGTTAATGAATTTGTTCTTCCTTGCTTAGGCATTATTCTTGGTTTAGCGTTTGGACGAAATATTCAATGTATCACTACTTTACAAGGACTGTAGCAAGAATAAGGAAAAAATTCTGCAAGATACTGGAAAAGTAGAGTAGCAGGGATGGTTAAGTTGAGCAAGAGAGAGTTCCTGTCTCATCTTTGATTAGTCTGAGATCTAGTGTAAAACAAGTTTTGAGAACTGCTTAAGTGAAACGGGAAGGACAGCTGGGGGATTAAAAACTAGAGTTTGAGACCCAGTTTTAACTCTGTGTGACCTTGGGTAAGTGGACAAGTTACTAAGCCTCTCTGTGCCTTGGTTTGCTCATCTGAAAAATGGGGACAGCAAAAGAACTTGTAGAGGGCTGTGGTGAGCCTTAAATGTCAACATATATAAAGGGCTTAGAGCGGTGCCCAGCACAAGCTACGTGCTGGCTGTTACTGTTTTCATAATCATCACCTGGGATGGCAGCAGAAACAGAATTTCGAGCTCCAAGAACGAGATCCTTGGAGCAGGACGCAGTGCTTTGGAGTCAGATAGAGTCGAGGTATGAATCCAGGCCTGTTACATTTAATTTTTAAGCTTCAATTGTGCCCTGCCTCATGAGTCCTTGTAAAAAGTAAATTTAAAAAAATGCATGAAAGGCACTTGCTGTGCCTGGTACCTAAAAGAGGCTTGCTAAATATTAGTGCTCAAGCATTCGTTACCATTATTATCTTTTTGGAGGAATCTCTGAGACATGGAAATAAATGCCAAAAGAAAAATTTTAGTAAGTGACCTAAGGTGAGTGGAGAGAGCACATGTGAAAGAGGAAGGGAAATGAAGAGGATCTATCGAGGGCCTTCTCTGGGAAGGGTGCCCTCATCCCCTGTCTCAACCGGCCGTCACCACAGCCCCAAGAGGAGGGTTTAACTCCCCAGCCACAGAATCCCCATAAATCCCCTAATTACCTTGTTCACTGGTGAAGGAAAGACAGCTGGGATTCCAACTGGGGCCTGAATGGCTGCGAAGCCCACACTGTGTCAAGGCGTGAAAGCCAGGCTGCAAAGGGCTTCATCACAGACTGCGGGGGAAACAGACTCTAAGCTCTTCCTACTTTTTTTCCTTCCCCCCACCTTTACATATATTTAAAAACACAGTCATCAAATTCTTGATAGGCAAAGCTTGTTCCGGCTGGCTAGGTAAACTTTACCTGATAACTACCATAAAATAACTACCGTAAGACAATTTTAAATTAAGGCCAGTTAATCAATTTTTTAATCCCGTTAAGTGCCAACTTGGCAACGGTCCACAAAAGAGAGAATTATTCTCGTTTTATGCTTTGTCTTCCAGAGACACACATTTCTGACAGTGTGAAGATGGGCCGACTCATGGAGGCTGCAGGGAGCATCTGGGGCATGAATGAGAAGCATCTCCCAGGGTCCCTCCCAATGCAAAAAGCTAATGCTTCTGCATGCAGCAAGATGTCGATGCTAAACTTGACTTCAATTAAAAACCCATTTCTGTACCAATGTTATAAAACTAGACTAATAAAATGTAAGTTGATGACTCCTAATTTTGTCTTAAAAATTATGTGATGCCTTAAAGATCAATCTGGCCAAAACTCCACAGCGTCAAATAATCAGTGCATAAAAAGAAAACCTAGTTGTAGGATGTTCTGGATCCACTCACAAGAAAGCTCGGTTAAATGCAAGACGCTGGTAAATCTGCTCGAGTTCCCGATGTCATGTTAGACAGCAAGCTGCTCCCAGCTGCTCTCTGGAACCCCTTAAAGCTTACTTTAAAGGGTAGAGCTTCCCCCCTCTACTCTAGTTGCTCACTAGACAGTTCTCGAAGCAAATGCAGGTACCAAAGGATCTTGCTGACAGGTAGTGGGGGATATGGAGCAGTAATGGTCAGAATGTGCATCATTACTCTGCGAATAACCCCGTTCGTTGTTTTGACTGCATGTTATGCTTAAAAGTGGACTTGGGGGATGTGGTGAAAACAGCTCCGGACGGGGAGTGCGATGATGCAGGCTCCAGCACTAGCTAAGGGACGGTTAAGCCGTGCGGCTCTAGCCAACACCCTCTCTTTCTAGGGTGCAGTGTGCCAAGGTGGTTAGGACCAGGCCGTTTCTAAGGCTCTTACAGAGTTATAATCTAAGAATAACTATATTAACAAGAACTCTGTGTAATTCTTATAAGGCCAAACCGCCGCCACAGGGCTCTTAGGCTAAGGTTTTTTTGCACAGTTGCTGAAAGTGTCAACTGAGCTCTCCTCAAATGGCAGTTGTGCTGTCAGGTTATAATCGTCTGTAATTGGTGCTTTCGTGAATTGCAAACTTCCTAACCACTAGAAGGCCTGAAAAAGAATCCCATTCCTCTGTAATAAGAAACATGTTAAAAGGCAAAATAATTAAAAAAGAAAGCACACTATGAGCAATAATCATTAAAACTCACTGCTTGGGCTTCCCTGGTGGCGCAGTGGTTAAGAGTCCGCCTGCCGATGCAGGGGACACGGGTTCCTGCCCCGGTCCGGGAGGATCCCACGTGCCGCAGAGCGGCTGGGCCCGTGAGCCATGGCCGCTGAGCCTGCGCGTCCGGAGCCTGTGCTCCGCAACGGGAGAGGCCGCGACAGTGAGAGGCCCGCGTACCGCAAAAAACCAAAAAAACTCACTGCTTTATGTTTATGTTAACATTCCTCATCGGTGAAGACAAGCCTAGAGAACAGAATAGACAAAAAACAAACAAACAAAAAAACATGCTATTTTACGATTTCTTAATAGCATGATTTCCAATAAGAATTCGTATGTGAAATAAGTCGGTCTTAATGGTTTCTTTTCTTGTCATCGAAACATATTAGGAAACCATCCACAGCTTTTCCTTCCTTCTTTCCATCCATCCGTCCCATTCCTAAATATTCCCAACCATCAGTCACCCTTCTCTTTGATTAGCAACAGTTTCACCCAGATAATAGCTATTTTTGTTGATGCCTTCCTAGTTCCCTCCCTCCACCTTTCCTCACTCTCTCTTCCACTTGACTAAGTTCCCTGAAGGCAGAGAATCTGGGTTTTGTTTATCTTCATCTGGGGGGAAGAGAGATGGCTACCTTGCTCATACGTGGCACAATATGGGTTTTCCAAATATTCTAAAAATTACATAGAAAGAATTTAGAAATCTAGGTAACTACTAAAATGGATGGTACTATCTGTACCTTCAATTAAAAAAAAAGTACCCATTGTCTTCTGCTAGAGCTTCTTAAGAGTGACGCAGAGAGAAATGGGAACCTCTCTCCGTGGCCCTCAAGGAACTCCCCACCTAAAGACCTAAAGCCCTGCGAGAATCACCAGGGGAACTTATGAAGCAGTCCCAGTTCCTGGGCCCACGCTGCCGTCTTTGTTCACCTGCCCTCACCCCTGCCCCACCAGCTGTATATTCTGATTTATTGGGGGCCAAGGCACTGACAATTTTTTTTTTTTTTTTTTTTTGCCAGTTTGTTTGTTTTATTGACACCTGGATGCTCGGGCCTTGACCGCGTACTTCTGGAGCAGGTACAGCCGCTCATTCCGCTGCTGCCTCTTGGTCTTCAGGTTCTCTTCGTGTTTGTTGAGCCGGCGGCGCGTGGCACGCGTTTTCTTGGGCCACAGATGCAGGGGCTTGTACTTCTTGCCCTTATAGAATTTCCTGAGGTTCTCCTTCTGAGTCTGGTTAATGATGGTGAGTACACGGGTGATGGATTTGCAAACAACTCGGATCCTGGAGAGTTTGGAAGCCGCGCCGCCTGGTACTTTAGTCACGCGTAGCTGGGACAGCTCCACTTTCAGGTCCTCCAGCTGTTTCAGCAGCTCCTTCTTCTTGCCGCGAAGGTCTCGAGCCTTAATCTTGGCCATGACTGTAGAGTCAGCCTCCGCCGCCTTCTCGAAGGGAAAAAGCGGCACTGATAATTTTTTTTTTTTTTTTTTGCGGTATGCGGGCCTCTCACTGTTGTGGCCTCTCCCGTTGCGGAGCACAGGCTCCGGACGCGCAGGCTCAGCGGCCATGGCTCACGGGCCCAGCCGCTCCACGTAATGTGGGATTCTCCCGGACCGCGGCACGAACCCGCGTCCCCTGCATCAGCAGGTGGACTCTCAACCACGGCGCCACCAGGGAAGTCCCGGCACTGATCATTTTTAAAAGCTCCTCAGGTGACTGTAACAGGAAGCCAGGATTGAGAACTACCAAAATCTCTGAAACCCCTCCTCTAGTTACTTAACAAATGCTAGTTAACTATATGCTTGGCCTTTCATTGTCTTACAAGCCTTGGATGCACCCACCATTCATTTACTGAAACACATTGCACATCAATGGTTATTCTTTTTTCAGAAATCAAGTGAGGTCACTGCTTGAATAAATTTAATTCTCCTTGATGTCAGTGAGCTGTAGCTTTCATAAATGTCCATTCTCCTTCATTTAATATGGTCTTTTCTAACTTTCCATTGAATTGGGAGTATTCTATCTATAGTTAGCTGAGTGTTACCTGTGGGCTAGAAAACAGCTGGGGATTTCATGTTCCCTAGACTTTCACAGGTCTCCACTGAAGGCCCCGAAAACACTCAACCATGAAATCTGCAGTAGAAACTCCCATAGGAAATTTAAAGTTGACCAAGAAGACATTAATAACCTCTATTTGAAAAACTTAATTTGAAACTTTTTGATGAATATTTTACAGAAAACTCTAACTCACTAAAACTTCTAATTTCTTTCCAACAGGAATGAGTATGAATACAGAAAAAAGTTCACTAAGCTAGTAAAGTACTAGTAGCAATTAGATTATTAGTTATATCAATTATTAATTAAATTACTATGATGATGACCATACCAATACAATATGAAAGGCAAAATGACGTCATGGGTAATAAGTATACAGACTCTGGAACCAAGACTCCTTGTGCTCAAATCTCAGCCCTGTCACTTATTAGCTATGGGACCTCAGTTTGCCTTCCTTCGGTTTAGTCTCTTCTCTGAAATGGGTAAACAGTAACACTGCATTGGTGGTTGTTGGATTGAGTGAACACACACGCACACACACACTCAAGTGCATACACATGCACACACACTAAACATGCATACATGTCACTTATAATGGTGCCTGGTGTGCTGGAACTCACTCAAATTCCATCTCTCTCCCTGCAACCCAGTCCCCACACATAGCAGAGTGAGCTTAAAATCCAGATTTCATCTTATTGCCCTCCCTACTTAAAAGTCTCAATGGTTTCCCCTGTTTCCAGGGTCAAGTACAAAACCCTTAAACACAACATTCCGGGCCTTTCACAACCTGATTCCCACCCATCTTGCCACTCTGGTCCGACAATGAAAAATATATTGCAGCCACAACTACCGCAGTACCTACAATGGGCCACCCTCTCATCTCAGGGCCTTTGCCCATTTTCTCTGCTTCCCTTGCCCCTTTGTTCACACCCTTCACTAACTTCTCATCACATTCAGGGAAAGACCAAAATCCTTAGATGGCGCATGGTCTGGAGCCCACTAATTCAAATTTAGAATCAGTACCTCGATTGCCCCAAACTTAGATATGATACATTCATTCATATGAGAAAGGATGCTCACTCCCTAAATATTTGCCTGCCAATCTTTAAGATAATTAAGGTGATAGCAGATGTTATGACGTCATTACAGTCACTCAAGAGGAAAACCTGTGAATTCTGAGTTTAGAATAAATAGTATCCGGTCTGTATACCTCTCTCTTCTGTTTGCTGTAGGTGCGATATTTAATTTATTTCCATGTTAAATAGTTGTTTGTCTATTCATGTAACTAAAACAGCAGAGAAAGACACCCTTTTTAGAAAACACAAGTCTGGGTGTTTTTAAGGACAGGGCTCATTTGATCTCATTATTCTGCCAGTTAGTTGACAGGAAAGAACATCCTAATTGCTCATTAACTCTGAAGATGTCCCCTTGTCTGGTGTCAAGGTCTAAGAGAGGGTACACAGCAGCTGTACAACTGCTGCTGCTTTAGGGGGACAAAGCATTAGGTTTGCACAGTTAGGAAACAGCAGACGTTCTGATATGGGTTTCAAACAATCCCATCTATTATATGGTAGAATTTGGTGGTGAGTTATTTTCCCCTCAGGCTAATAAGATGAACCACATCGCTGATTAAATATTATCTTCTGGGGCCACAAGGTTGTTTTCGCAGCTACCGCTTATGGAAATCATTCTTGGTTGGACTGGAAACTGCCCAAATGCCAACTGGTTTGAAAGGCTCTCCGAGAAAGGCATTCCTTGGTGCTCTTTCCCTCTACCCACCCTTGTGCCTATGTGCAAGACCATCTGGTCCTGTGATAATAAGCAGAATCATAAGAGACACAAGCCATCAACACAGGCCTGCACAGTGACTGTTCAGATCCCTTCCTCAAAGCATACAAAGAAACCCAGAAGTCCAGGAAACAGCTATGCCCACTTAGCAAGAAGCACTGTCTCGATGCTTCCCTGATGTATAAAACATTAAGACGATAATAATTAGCAAATAATTAGGGCTGCCAAGGGGTAAGGAAACACTGTCACAACCTGACAAGTGTCATAGTGTCAAAAGCTCTGCTCAAAACGGGCCTCGCTGGCCCTGAGTTATCTAAGCCAGGGGCTCATTTCCCTCCTCACCCCCATGCGTCTCGCCAAAAAGCATCCTCTACACAATGGTAAACTACTTGGGGCTTAAAGTTTATCTTTGTCACAGCACAGTGTGCCAAAAGAAGGGCCCTTCTAACCCCCAGAGACGCAGCTTATTTAAAGTTATAATGAAGACAGCAGGTGTTCCATACAGATGTCTCTTCTTTTAGAAGACACCTATGCGAAACACTTTATTCTCCCTTAACCTCGGTGGGCTCAGCTGCATTTTATTTCAGCGTCACCCGAGCCAAAAGCAAACTGTTTCCCTTTAGTCTCACTGAGCTGAAAATTAAAAACGACTGGGTTTTGGGTTGTTTTGGTTGATTTGCAGGGAATCCTGAACACAATGATTCCAGAGTCAACTCCCATTGCTTTCTGGTGACAATGAAAGCAATGCCAGACTCCCCAGAAAGGATGCCAGACTCCCCCTTTCCTTGGCGACCCAAACCTCTGAGTGTCAATCACCTCACACCTTCCAGTGAGACGAAGCAGAACAGGTCTGAAAGGACTGCACTCGATAAAATGTATGCTGCTTTAACTTTTGTAAACTGTAAAGTCAAATGGAAATGCCTAGTGCCATGGCACTAAAGCAGCCTCAAACTGAGACAGGATCCAGTGTGTTCTGGAACCCTTAAGAAAGAAATCATTGTAGCAGCCAGGGGAGAGCTAGCTACCAGTAATAGGAACCACTGGTCTTCTTGCCCAAAGTGTATGATACCTTTAGCCTGGAAGGTTGGAGTAGAGATGAGAAGGGAAAGAAGGCAATGAGCAAACAGGAAAAGTGGAGACAGGACGTCGAGGTCCTAGTCTGGATGCTCGGCTCTGCGCAATCTCCCTCAACACACTGACAGACCATAAGTAGCCCACAGAAGCTGGAGGTGAAGGGGTGAGGTGCAGTTTTCTCTGCATTTCTCTACAAAAAATGACCTGATGCCTTTAATGGGATGGCACTGTGGAGAATATCAAAGAAGAGGAAGGTCAGGGCTTCCCTGGTGGCACAGTGGTTGAGAGTCCGCCTGCCGATGCAGGGGACACGGGTTCGTGCCCCGGTCCGGGAAGATCCCACGTGCCGCGGAGCGGCTGGGCCCGTGAGCCATGGCCGCTGAGCCTTCGCGTCCGGAGCCTGTGCTCCGCAAAGGGAGAGGCCACAACAGTGAGAGGCCCACATACAGCATAAAAAATAAAAAATAAAAAAAAAAAAGAAGAGGAAGGTCAGTATTAAATATTTTTAGCAATGCATAGGTTTTCATATTTTTTCTTAATAAAGGTTCTCCGTGATTTTGCAGACATTTTAGAAAATGGAGTCAAGCCAAAACAAGAAAGTTAAGTCACCATAATCTTATTTCTGAGAAATAAGGATGAGTGGCATTTTGCTAAATATTATTCCAATCTTTTTTATAGTACATTTACTAGGTCTTACAAAAATAAATGAGTTTCTACTAAGACTACTGCTATATCCTGCTCATTTGACTCACTGTGAACCTGCTTCTATTTTTAGCGGCTAAGTATTATTCTAGATCATGATTTATTTCACCTACTTCCTATTGGGGCATGATTAGGCCATTTGCGAGTTTTCCAAAGCAGATGATTACAATGTAATTTTAATCAGCTTAATATTTATAGTAATCTTAATAACGCTGTGCAATTTTGGTCCTGTCTTGCAACAAAAGTAGATTTAAAAAACACAGATGTGACACAGGAAGATTGCTGGTCCCTAATTGAGATGCTTGAAGATATATAAATATATATTATGCATGACTCTCACATCTGGCTCTCCATAACGAAGTTCAACAGAATTATAAATAGTTTTGAATCCTTGGAGAACTGCCATGTGATGAAACTAGACCACTTTGAAAGCTATTTGTGATTCTATAATAAATGGAAACCAACACATGACTTGATTTTTCTCACTAGCAAAACAACACAACAAAACGGATGAACACGTGCACCTCTGAGTGAGATTCAAGAGGCTAAGTAAACGACAGTGAAAATTCTCACGTGAATGATTCACGTGTAACATTGATAGGTGGCTCAACATAAAATTCTGTCTTGAAGCACACTTAGTGCAAGCCCATTTATTCTTTTTTGTTATGAATCTTTTCTTTTCTAAAAAGAAAGCCACGGAAGAAAAACTGAGTCCTATTTAAATGAACATCGCAAATATCCTTAATTCAAATGTCACTAATTGTCCAGAGTAAAAACAGTATTTTCACACTCATACGCTATGATTTTTGGTAGAAACAAATCACTGCCCAGCAGATTATTTATGATTGTCTATAGGAAGCATTTTTTTGGTGTGTGTTCTATTAGGTACCTGAGATGCCAGTTTCTTGTGTAAGAAGGGCATTCTTTCCCTAAACAAACTATTTACTTCACAATTTTTAATTAATGTCAGGAATTTTTGCTTAAAGAAAAAGACAACCCAACCAAACAAAAGAACTTAGCCAATCATGTGAGGACAACAGTAAGAGAAATGTCATTGTCATTCTACAAGTAATACTGTCTTTTTAAACGTAGCTAAGACTGTTCTATAGTGACCACACCTACCAAAGAGTTTTCAGTGTTCTGATTTCAGGATGATCGTAATGGCCAATCCACCTCCCAAAACACAAACATAACTCCAGCTCGGCCACGCGGGCTGACTATGTGGAAGGCTACAGACAGGATCATGCTGGTCTCTTCCATAACTGACAATTCACGACAGCCTAGAAGCGCTTTTTCTGAAGAGGCCCCGACTAGGAACAGAGAAGTCTGGCCTTCTTGCCTGGTGTTTACCACTCAGAATGTGACCCCGGGCCAGCCATTTCATTTCTCTGTGCTTCTATTTCCCAATCTAAAACAATGGCTATAATTACAAATGCTTATTTTGTAGGGTTCTGTGTGGGGATGTGAACCTTCCTAGCACAGTAACCACGAGGGAAGAGGTACTGCTTGTTGACCTGGAAAGAATTCACCAAAACATTTACGTGGTTTCTTCTGGGTGCCTGTGTTATGGGTAGCTGCAAGGATACACCTCAAATGTGATGTGGTTTTTCTCCGGGTGGTGGGGTTATGGATCACTTTTTGTCTTCTTTTTGGTGATTTGTATTGATTATTTTCCACCGTGAATATGTTCTGCTTTTATAACCAGCAGGACAAATGCTTATCCAAATTCTAAAAGACCATAATAACCGAGTTCAGGGACCCATCATCACCTGTCTCAGGCCCTCAGCACCGTCCACCCCGGGACATCTGGAATTCAGGGAGGACTTCCAGAAAAGGAGCTGAGTGCTGCCTATTCCCATGGCAAAACAAAAGCAGAATCGCACGGCAATCACAGCACGCATCTAACAGGTGTTAGCACACGCACATCAGAGCAGTCTCACACGCGTCATCACCTGCCTCCCCCCTTCCTTCTGAAGGCCAGAGGACTCTGTCCCTGCGGTAGGAGAAAGCTGAGAGTCCATTTGCAGCCAGACTGGAAGGCGGATGGGGAAGCTAATTCAGGGTTCAGCTCTGCTCTAGGGTGGACACACAGGAGCCCAAGGAAATGTGGATCCAATCTAGCACCTTCCAGGAAGGTCCTGACCCCCAGGCTCTTCATGCCCGGGGAACCCAACCTACATCACAACAGCATCCCCAGGGCAGGACACCGTCCACAATAATTGGGCCATAGATATAAATGATGGGATATTAAGTCTCTTGACTTCTCCGAGTCTGTTTCCTCATTGAGTAAGATCAGGTGTCAGATATGCTGACCTCTAAGGTCACTCTCAGTGCCAGTTATGTTTGAAAATGGTCCAGCCTTGTCTCATTCTACATTATCTACTTTAAAAAGTAATTTAAGTAAATTAAGCAAAGGATCAAAACAATAGGTCCCTCCCCAAGACTGCAGTTATGTGCTTAAAATTATATGCTAAAGTTAGGTGGTATATGTTATCTGTACTTACCATGCTTAGAAAGGAATTAGAAAGGTTCAAATAAAAAAGAATAAAATTTTATTCACTGAAAATATCAACTACTGAGTCTATGAAATAAAGTCTCAAAGTCTGGGCCTTCAGCTCAAAAAAAAAATAGATACTGTTTTGTTTGGTTTCATATTTTAGTACAGACACAGAGAATTAGAACCTTCACACCCTCAATTGTTTGATTAATAAGAATGTAAAATCCACTATAATTTTAACGCACTATTTGACATCTCTCTTCCTAATTAAAACATTTTATGAAATGATGAGTTTCTTAATCACACCTATATTAATAGTTTTCTCCAATTAAGTTTGATCTTATGAAACACTGAATAAACACCTCAATAACTTCAAGATTAAAAATTGTATAGATGACCTGAGTACCCAAATCATCATATGAGTAAACTTGATATTCTCTAAAATTCTTACATAACTTAGGGAATCATAGTTGCTGAAGCAGAGAATTTCATAGACGGGTAAATAAAGTGATCAGCTCATTTCAAAAGCTACTGTATCTCTTTCCTAAATCTAATATATATTGGGTAGCTGAAGCGAAGTCAGTCAGTCACTAAAATCTCCTGTCGTTCAGCAGAAAGAACGATGTTTTTGGTTTGACAGCAAAGAACAAGACTGACTCATTTCCGTACCTGCAGTGCTTAACAATACTGTATACAAACAAGGGGCTCCAACTGGGATTTCCTGAGGAACAGAATGAATAATGATCCAGAGCAACATGATGAGCGTGCAAGGTAGTATTTCCGAAACCATCAAGACTTGGTAGCCCACGAAACAGGGTCCACGTGTGGGGGAAGATGAAGGGGACGTGGGTAGGTGGAATTAATTCATTAGAGGTTTGTGTATACTTTCATTGCTAAATCTACTCATTAGCATCTGAATGATCCCTTTCAAGAAATGGTGATTGTGGGGTTAGGTAGCCGGAGGAAAAATTATAAATTCACATAGAACTATTAGTGTTAATTTCTCAAATATGTTTCAATTTCATGTATCATTATCTTTATTATTTTAGCAGCGGCTGAGCTACAGTTAATCTTTTTAGGTATAAAACCTCCACAGAAGCCTGCTCCTTCCCCATAGGGACCTAAACAGAACTCTGGTCCACTTATTTTATTATTTCTTTTCCTGACTGGGATATATTCACATGTTCTTTTGCAGGTTTGAAACATCATGTATTTACATTTCTTTACATGCACAATTTCACATCTAGATACAGTCTCAAATATCAAACTTTACTCACTGAAATGAATATCTCCAATGTAGAGAGAAGGGAGTAAGAACCTATAATCCAAAGGAAGTGTTCTGCAATGAAACTGCTTTTAGGGAATCTGGCAGATGGCGCTTTTTCATTACAGAGAACGTTTTCCTGGGGGAAAACACACCAAATTACTTAAAAAAAAAGAAGTGGTCACATGGAATGAGCTGTACCTCTCTGTCCTGGCCTGCAACACGCCTGCAAAGCCAAGCAGGCCGGCCGTGATCATTTGCATATGTTAAAAATCGCCAACTGCATTATGCCTGCACTGGGCCAGTGAAGGCTCAAATAATCATGCAACTGACGCAGATACCACCATCAAATGCATGTATTTATCCATTTAGATCTGCCTTAGACAGTTGTGTGAATTTATCTTCCAGAAATGATCTTTCATCCGTCAGCCCTGAGACCTAGATGACAGACACTCGCCAATATTCCTGACATTTCTCAATATCCGCATGTCTTTCTAGCTACACCCGTCCTGCTCAGTCCATTACCACAGAATGGAAGAGGAAGAAGCTTTGAAGAGGACCCAGTTCAACTCTCCTATTATAAAAAATAATAATAAAACAAAGGTCTGATCAGATTCAGTGACTCACACCTCAAGTAAAGTTAGCGCACTGATATTCCAGGACTGAAGCTCAGACCACTGAATTCCCATCCTTTTCTCTTTGTACCACACGATGAAAGATTAAAAGAACATGTACATAATTTGTTCCATTTTTTTCAAAATTTTTCATACAACAATAAAGAAACAAGACAGATGTCATTTTTATTTACCTTGGTGTAGCCTCAATAAAAAGCAAAATATACAACACAGTTAAAATAAATTCTCTTTCTGCTTTTTATTTCAAACGTATCTGAATTGGCCCCTATGAACATATATGCCTATAAACAGGATTCAAAGATGTTGTCAAGTGATCTTTTAATAATAAAAGCCCTAGATATTAATTCGGAACCCAGATACTCTTTTCCAATATGGCTCTCCTGGTAATTTTACATGTAAAGACTTAGAGACAAAGCAGCAACCAGTTTCATTCTGAAGCCAAGACCTTTGTCGTATGTCCCACCACAGCTTCACATATGGCTAGCCAGCAACCCCAACTGTACAATGTGGGGAGTGGGTGACAACTCTGCTTGATTTTCACAAGAGAGCCAAAGTGTGATTGTGGCCATTTGCCTTTCAGAAGAGTCTAAGAAAAGAAGCACACGTTACTCCACATGTCACGAGGATTTCCAGTTTTAACCAGTACACATGCTCCGGACTGGCAGATAGAAGTTGAAAAGGACACAGCTTTGTACCCAGCCACCTGCTGAACTTGGTGGCAGGCTATTTAAAAAAAAATAATAATAAAGGGCACAAATTATACATGGAAGGACGTGGGGGAGAGGGGAGAGGAAAATGCAATGAGCTAATGTTCCTAGCTGGCATCTGCCTTTTGACTCAAAGAAAGGAGATGGCTCTCGTCCAAAATTTTTCTATTATTGTGGTATCAGCTGCCTCTTGGATTCGTTTATAAGAACTGAGACTGCCAACAGAACAAGACAAGATTTCTGTTAATGGTAGTAAATGTGCAAGCTTCTTGAAATAATAGGAATTTCGATATTTCTTCTACAAAGGCTACTTTGGTATTATTATTCCTGGCATGAGCTTTAGGACTTATAGTTATGGCCAGGTACTATTAAGAAATATGACCACAGCAAATTCTGAGGTTAAAAAAGTTGTTACCTTGATTCTCTAATTTACTCTTCCAATATATTGAACTAAAGAAACTAATTGGTGCTGGATGTCTCTTGCTGGACTGGCATTCTACCAAATGAACTTCTATTAGTTGGCTCTTTCAAATCTCAGTATTATTGATGACTATTACACTAACTTCTTACTCTGAAAACTGGGAATCAAAGAGAAAGAATTAAGCATTTACCTAGCCTTTTAGAAAAGGACTATAGATTCTACCTACTTCATGAGGGAATGATCACATTTTTTTTAAAAAACCAATAAATAAATTACTAGACAGATTATGTCTAGTAAATGACAGATTCAAACTGAGGATGTAGAAAACAGGAAAAAGCATCACTACTATCCTTATAATAAACATGAATGCTGGACAATCTGCAAATCAATACCTTTTCCTGAACCCAACAGAAAGCTGAGGCAGTAGGGCAGCCAACTAGACAGAAGTCTAAAACAGCATAGGAACACTTGCTTACGTAGGACAGGCTCTGCTGGACACTAATAAAAAGAATCCAGCCAAAACTGTTAAACTGCTAAAGGCTGAGTGTGAGCTAGCAAGATTCTATTCATAGAATATATAACACGGAACATATTGGGAGATGCAGTACAAAGGAATTCACACCCACTTTCAGGCTCTTCTCAGGACCTCATGTGGCCCTTGCAAAAGGCATATGTGAGCCCAGAGAAAGTGTCCTTTGTCCTCTGTCATTCCTGGCACAGTCCTGAGGGAAAGAACAGCAGCCACTGCAGGAAAGGTCTGCATGAAAGGCTGCCTAGATCCTTCTTCCCTATCGTCCCTAAGGAACAAAAGACTTAAATGCCTGGGAGAAAGGCGAAAGCCAAGTTTCCCTTAAGGAAATGGTGAAAACCTCCTGCAGCTTAGAGAAGGGAAGAGGAGGAAAAAAAAAAAAAAACGTCTAAACTGGGGGAGAGGGGCAGGGATACTGAGAAGGCCACACCTCCAAACCGAGGGACACAGTGACTGCGTGGACTAAGGCTTAATCAGGGCACCCCCAGGCACTGGTCTCCACCACCAAACTAAAAAGCACAGGTTAACAAGTAATAGCAGTGTGCCACCGGGGGAGGGGCGACGGAGGGGATGGAGTACCTATCCCAGCTGCAGCACAAAGACTTACAACTGAAGTTCAAGCGGACATTGAGAGGCACTCTGGCAAATCAGCCCCCACCCTAAAAACAAGGTAACATTAGAGGACTTCGCAGTCTTTGCTACACTGAGGGGACCATACAGTACCTTCTCAGCATTACTCACAGTAATTCTATATAGTTCACAATACTCACAGTACTCAGTAGAACAAGTAGACAGATAATCCACAGGGACCAGAAGATCTGGGCAACACCATCAACTCAATTAATCTAACTAACGTTCGTAAAACACGCCACCCAACTAGAGCAGAACACACATTCTTTTCAGGTGCACGTGGCATTTTCACCAGGATGGTCCATAAAATATCAAAACCAGGTGAGATTTATCCTGAGAATACAAACCTGCTTCAAGTTTGAAAATCAAAATAATTTAGTATGTCAATAGACTAAAGAAGAAAAAGTATATAATAATCTCTACAAATATAGAATAAAAAATACTATTTTTAATAGCATACCTCTCCCTGCAGAAAGAAAGAAAAAAAGAAAGAAAGAAAGAAAGAAAGAAAGAAAGACTTAGGTATAAGTTTAAGAAAATATATAAATATATGGAGGAATTGTATGTTCAAAAAATTTTAGTGGTGTGAAAAAATGATTACAACATAATACTGAATGAAAAAAAAGTAAGGTTCAAAATAGTACATATCATATGGCCAACTTTTATAAAATAAACTCAAACCAAATATTTTTCCACCAGAAAAAAAGGCTAAAAAGTAATAAAGGCCATTTAAAAAAATGTCTCCTTGGTTTCTCACTCTTAATAAGACAGTCATGAAGTGTTTTAAGGAAAATAAAATTGAAATTAATATAAACAATTTGCAAAGCTATTTCCTTTGCTGTCACCTGTTACTGTATAATGCACTTCAAGGAGTCTCTTCAGATCAGTTTCATTGGAACTAGTTCCATATGCTCTTAAAAACATCCACTGAAAATGAAATTCTGTGGTCAAATAAGTTTGGAAAACATTAATTTAATAAATTGGTTTCTTAATTGTAGAACTAATTAGAATCGTCAGTATAATAGTACCATTCTGGATCTTCAAGGGGGTATAGTTTGCAGTTTCCCAAACTTATTTGAATGTAGAACTTATGAAGGGGGGAAGTGAGTGAGTGAAAGAATGAGAGAGACAGGAAAGGAGAGAGCAGAGAGAGTTGTTTCGGCTAAAAATTGAAAGTTGCAGACATATTATTTTGCTTCTAAATACTTCAGTGTGTATCTCCCAAGAATCAGGGACCTTCTGCTACTTATCCATAATACCAAAGAAAGTTAATTTCCCAAATAACATCTAATATCTAGTCCAAATACAAAATTCTCCTATTTCCTCAAAATTTTTCTTTTATAAGAACCAGTTTTTCAAGGTTCTCATGTTATATTTGCTTGTTATTTCTTTTTAATATAAAATCACATCCTGCTTTTTTTATGATACTCTTCCCCCCCGCCCCCGCAGGAGACCAGTCTCACTGAATTGTAGAAACCTCACGTTTTATCTGATTTCTCAACTTATTCCTCTATTCCATGTATTTCCTATATATGGACCCCTTACATTGGAAGACTTAATTAGAGTCAGGCTAAACATTTTTAGTAAGAATATGTCATAGACGGTGCTGTGTTCCTCACATGGCGTCATATCAGGAGACACACAGTATCAGGCCCTCCCACCAACAATGCCGCCACGTTTGATCGCTGGATTCAGGTGGTGATTGTCAAATCTCTGTTTCCCGCTCCTATTAGCATGTCCTCTATGAGGTGATACTTTATCACCATGTGAATGTCCCGTTTCTTTTTTAAATTTGTATTGGAGTATAGCTGATTTACAATGTTGTGTTAGCTTCAGGTGTACAGCAAAGTGAATCAGTTATACAACGTCCGGTTTCTAAACAACCTTTTAACTAGTGGTTTACGGTGCTTGATGATCTTTGCAAGGCTACCAGTTATTTCATTGGTTTCTTGTTAATTTTTATTTACTTCTTTTAAAATTCCTTTTTAGGAAAATGTACCCTTTGTGGGATATAGTTAGGTGAGTTTTGACAAATGCAGAGTTGTGTATCCATCACAACAACCAAGATACAGAATAATTCCATCACTCCAAAAAATTCCCTCCTGTTGTCCCTTTGTGGTACTAAATAAAGTTTTGTACAAAGTCCATGATTAGTAGGTTTGCCCTGACTTACTTAACTTTTTTTTGTGTGTGGTAGACTGGGATTAATATATTTATCAATGATAACATTCCTACTGTATTTCTAAGATTTACATCCAAGAGAGCATATCGTATTTACGTGCAATGGACAATCCAAGATAACAAATCAGACCACAGTTCTGTTAAGATTATGGCTTGTTCCAAATTAAATTAAATACATAATATCCTAACCTCCAGTAATATTTCATGTCTCACCTGGGCGTGATTAAGCAGCTGTGCGTACAGGACTAACCTTGAGAATTGGTTAAAGTACAGCCTCTGGGGCCCTGCCCCCGGAGGTCAGGATTCCAAGGCTAAGGCATGCTTGCAGTGATTGTAATACCAGTAGTCCACTGAATCTAGTGATTCCAAGAATGGCCCCAGTTATCCACCTCTCCTTCTGTGCAGCCACGTGACTCTGCAGCTCCTCCCATGAAGAGATGGAGGCTATTTCCCTATCCCATGAATCCTGTCTGGTCTCATGACTTTGCTTCAGTAACAAAATACAGCGGAACCGACAAGGCATCAGCCTAAGTCTCACTTGTTTCCACACTCTCCCTTGGAACCCTCGTGCTGAGGCCTTGTGAATGAGCCTGGGCTGGCCTGCTGGAGGATAAGTCATGTACGGCCCAGTCTCCACCATCGCATCAGACAACAGTCAGTCAGGCACGTGAAGGAGGTCACCCTAGAGCAGCCAGCCTCAGATGACCACTGCAGACACCTCAGCACACCAGCCGAGGTCACGGAAGCCTGGCCCGGTGGACCCGTACACACAGGAGCAAGAAGAAATGTGTATTGTTCTAAGCCATGGGTGGCAGGGTGATTTTAACCAGTAACAGACAACTGATAGACCACAGTTCTGATACTCTTCACCTGACAAGTACTAATTTCTCTCTTCCTCCCCGTTTCCTAGGTCACCCCCTCCACGCACACTGCTGCTGCTAAGACCGTATTCCCTCAATTCAGACACCAAGTAGTCACAACTTATGTATTCCCATCATCTGGTGTGATGCCTGGTACCCCCCCGCCGGAGGTGCTCAATTCTTGTTCGTGAAATGACTGCTGCCGATTCACATACACAGGTCTGATCTCATGGCTCCCCTGTGCAGAACTCTTACTGGCATTCACATCATATAGCAGATCCATTTTCCACGTGGCCTATTTAATGCTAGGACCTCTGTGATCAGGCCCCAGCCTAGCTGCTCACTCTTCTTCCCCTTCTTCTCTTAATGCTCCACTCGAAAGTGGAGGTGGGATGACCACCCCGCTTGCTTGTGTCTGAGCACATACCGATTCCTGCCCGGAAGGACCTTCCGCATCTCTGCAAACCCTACACATTCTTGAAGGCCCAACTCGAATGCCGCCTCTCCTGTGAGGCGGCACTGCCTCTAGCAATTGCCTCTAGCAATTGGCCTAAGCCTCTCCTAGGTACCTGACATTATGGTTACTTATGGCATCTAGCATGCATTTCCCCTACCACAGATTGTGAACCTTGGGTGGTGGGGGGAGATTCCATTTTTTAACCTTCCTGTATTCTTTATCACAGTACATGAAACACAGTAAGACCTTAATAAATGTCTATTGAATGAATAGATGATTTTTACTGCTCTTTAAAAACGGTAAAACCCAAACTCATAAGCCAAACCCCGGAACAAATATGGCAAAATAAATACAGCGGTTTTCATATATCAGTTTGTAAAAGGATCTTCTGGAAAGTTGGTTAAGAATACAAATGCCTAGTCTCTGCCCACAGGAAGACTGGTTCAGCAGGCCTGCGGTGGAACCCCGAGTTTGAATTCTTATCAAGCTGTTCATGTGATTTTGAGGAAGGCTTGCGGCCAACAATTTGATACACAGCGATATATAGCCTACTTTACAGATATGAATTTCACAGTAAACCCCTTCTTTCATGCACCTAAGAATTTTTTTTTTTTAAGTTCCTTGACTTTAATGACAAAGCCCTGAGGGCAGCAGACCTATAAAGAGAACCACTTTAACAGTACACACCTGGTCTGGCACCGTATTAGCTTAAGCTGCTAGGCATACGGCATCACACCCCATTCTTTGTGATCAGGAGCTGCACACAGTTTTTCATCTACATATCCCTTTTATGAACTATTTAAAGTTTAATTTGCTACAAATAGTCCTTTTTCAGACATCTCACCACGTAAGGTATGTACTTTAAAATAAAGTGAAGGGCGCCAAACTCCTACCTTGGTCCCGGAGGCTGGCTCTTAGCGCTCTCTCCAGCTGCTCCTCTTCACTCAGTCCCGCTGTATACGCGTCAAAGTTCCTGGGTACTTCTTCAGGGTGACCTGGCCTGCCACGTGGGTAATAATCCTGATATCCAGAGTAGCCTACAGGCACAATGAAAAAGTTATGGAATGTTGCCATGGACTATTCTTTTCATACTTCCTATTTTGTTAGCAAAGACAATAGAATAATTTATGTCATTCTTTTGACTACAGTGATAATCCTCAAAATAAGAAAAGATGACCAATGGATGGAGAATGCCTCCACGAAGGCGGGCGATGACTGTCCCGTCACTGTTGTAGTCACAAGGCCGAACACGGGACTGGCTATGAATGAGTCCTTATGTGCTGAAGACGAAGAAGATGTTTATTTTTTTAAATCAATTTTTACTGGAGTCTAGTTGATTTACAATGTTGTGTCAGTTTCAGGTGCACAGCAAAGTGAATCAGTTACACATATACACATATCCACTCTTTTTTAGATTCTTTTTCCATTAGGTTATTACAGAGTATTGAGTAGAGTTCCCTGTGCTGTACAGTAGGTTCTTATTAGTTACTTATTTTATATAAGAAGATAGTTTGAAGACGTGAGCAGTACTGGAGAGGGGACTGGAATGGGCTATTGACATATGGAGTGGATTCTTTCAGTTTACAGCTACTGAATACTTGGAGTATTTTCAGTGAAGTCCTGGCTGGAGTCAAGGGAATGGTTGAACTGATAGCTGATAAAGCCTCACTGTCTGGTGGCTCCAAACAATGAGAGGCAGACCAATATTTAACACACATTCTGCCGGGCTTCTGTGCTAGGTATGATACTTCAGATGCTGATAACTACATTGAGAAATACAAGCCAGTGTCTCTCTAATTAGAATCCTAAGTCAGAGATCATAGTTTCTATTACTAGCACTTCCGAGAAACTGGTTGCAAGATTAAATGAGAGAAGAGACAACCTGGTCATTAAATAATGCTTTAAGAATCAAACTTCGACATACCATTAATAAAGGGCAAAGTTGACTTTTGCAAGGTACTTCCATCGAACTTTTCAAGTCCGTTTGAGTTTATTCCTTACATTTTTCTTTAATCACCACTTTCATGGAATTTGTTTGGAAGATATTATTTTTCCCCACAGACGAGTACCAATCTAATTCTGGTATAATGAGAGAGAAGTATGTTTGATTTTTTTCCCTTCTCTCCTTCCATGATCACACCCTTTGAAGATGATGTTTCAAATGTTTAATTAATGTGCTTCTTATTATTGATGAAAATTTCTACCCTTCACAAGTCTTGTGTCATATGTCTCCATATCACCCACCATAGCACATGCCTGAGTTTAAGCTTCTTATTGCTTTAAAAAGACTAAAGAAAAAAAAAATCAAGCCAACAAGGGGAACACTGTAGGGTAGACCTGGTTAATTGAAATTTCATATTCAGAATTTTTGATAATTGGTCTTGAGGCTATTTTAAAATTTACTTTTGTGTTGGTTATGAAAAAAATGCTTTCCTAATATATGAGATTAAAATGAAAACTGTTAATTTCCCATAAAAAGCTTTCAGGCACTCTAAAAGTCTTTATTTTCAAATAAAAAGTGAAATGACAATAAAACACACTAGTTTCAGCTGATAATATATGTGTTTACATAAATATTTGTCATATAAAGTATTTGTGTCTATTGGTATGTTTTTACAACTTTCATGAGATATAACTGACATACTATATAATCCATCAATTTAAAGCATATAACTCAACGGCTTTCAGTATATTCATAAGAGTTGTGCCATCAATACCATAATCAATTTTAGAACATATCTATCACCCCCAAAAGAAATCTGTACCCTTTTAGCTATCACCCTCTGACCTTCCTAGCCCTAAATAACCACTAATCTACTTTCTATCTCTGTAGCTATGCCCATTCTGGACAATTTTATAAACAGAATCATATAATATGTGGTGTTTTGTGTATGGCTTATTTCATTCAGCATAATGTTTTCATGGTTCATCCATGTTGCAGCATGAATCAGTATTTCATTCTTTTTCATGGCCAAGTAATACTCCATTGTAGAAATATATCACATTTTGTTTACTCACTCATCAACTGATGACATCTGGGTTATTTCTGCCTTTTGACTATTGTGAATAATGCTTCTATAAACATCTGCATACAAGTTGTTATTTGGACATATGTTTTCATTTCTCTTGGGTACATACCTAAGAGTGGAATTGCTGAGTCATATGGTAATTCTATATTTAACCATTTGGAACCACCAGAATGTTTTCCAAAGCAGTTACACAATTTTATATTCACACAAGCAACATATATGGGTTCATATTTCTCCACATCTTCACCAACACTTGTTATTATCTGTCTTTTTAATTATAGCCATCCTAATGGGTGTGAAGTGGTATCTCACTGTGGTTTTTGATGACTAATGATGTTGAGCATCTCTTCATGTGCTTATTAACCATTTGTATATCTGCTCTGGAGAACAGTCTATTCAGAGCCTTTGCTCACTCTTACTGATTACTACAATACTCTTCTATTTATCATCTATTACAAAATCTTCTATGTTGGTACTATTTTATTTAATGTCCTTGAAAGTCACAGACATGAATGATTTAAACAAACATTAAATAAAATTGTTCAGGATTTCGGGGGCTAATCTTTTCTTCTAATGTAGTAAAAATGAGTGGGCATTTACTAAATACCTCCTATAACGCAACTTCCATATTCTCTCTCACATGTTTCCCATGTCAGAATATAAACATTATGATATTTGAATCAGGATAAGGATATAAGTATACTGAAGGATTTAGGACTGAAATGGGATCTGGACACAATTTTTAATAAGGACACTCTTCCTCAAATTGGTCTCTACGCAATAGAACAGTCAGAAGAATCCAGCTCCCACTACTGTGTTGGGGACACCCACCAGCAAGGTTCACAGCCTGAGATAAAGACGACTGTGGCACTGCTACAAATCTTGCTTTCTATGCTTCTCACCAAAAAAGCCAAAAAACAAACAAAAAATAACCCCCCCAAAAAAAACCTTTTCTATAAGGGCAAATGGTCAAAACACAATAAATGTATCTACTTCACAAAGAATAAAAGAAAGGGGCAACCATTCCAAAACATAATAGAATATTTATGGATAAGTCGCTGAATACCACAGGATGCTTCAGCAATGCCTGAATAGAGAGACTGCCCAATTCCCTAAGAGTGCCAATTATTTTATTGCAACACAAAAAGCACATTGGGCACTTTCCCATATGGCTCATTACCACTTTCAAATCCCTGTGGAAAGTCATTTTGTTACAGAAGGTCTAAGCAGCATTTCTACCTTTCTACCCTCAAAAATATGCAGCTCGTTCAAAATCCAAAGTAACCCCACAGCTCTGAAGAGCTATCTATGCAGATACCGGAAATACGACATACATCTATAGAGTTTCAATTGACAGGTAAATTTGCTACAATTTGAGGCAACATTTTCTTGATAGAGAAAAACATCTTTCTTCGTGTATTTCTTTTAAAATACAACCGAGCAGTGCCTTAACAAAATATAAGCCTACAACTCTAAACATCTGAATATTATAAAATCTAATTTGGTACTTGTGAGACAAAACATGGGGAGAGAGAAAGGGAAAGTTTTAATGCCTTAAGTCAAAAAGACTAGTGTGGTTAAAGGTTCTATATCATCAGTCATAAATCATCAACAGGACCGAAAATCCCATCAATATCTATTATAATGAGAACAAGTCTCCTAGGATCAAAAATTTTCTACAGCTGTTCCACTGGCCCAATCAGATGTTTTTAAATCTTCGTAATAAACATGGCTGGAAAAACCTAACAATCAAACACTTAAGATAAAAAAGTTTAAATTATATCCTGCAATGAATACTAGTTTAATATTTTTTTGTAGTTATATACTTTGGCTCCGTAATAAAAGAAATTCTGGTTATCATTATTCTATAAACTACTCCATCTGTTCCTTATACACATACCAGAATTTCACAGCAGAAGAGATCAAGAAACACCACCGAGATTAGAAAAATTGGTAACAGCTTTTTAAACATTCATGAGGTTCTCTGACCTATAAAGACTTTTCCAGCTAAGGATGGCCATATTAAGAATAAATCATTACTTGTAAGAGATACATATGCTCTCATAAAAGTTCCCTAGATGACCATTAGCATGGCCACCGGGCCTTACGTAGCTCTGCCTTTGAAGAAATCCAATCACTTCAGCGGAAGAAATATAAATATGGTAATCTTACAGGGAATAAGAAAGAAAGGCGAAAGGGGCTTTTATTTTTGCCTTTAATTCTCTGGCCTATGTGTCTGCTGTGCTTATGCCTCTTTCATATTAAGGAGGCTCTTTGCAGGTTTCCGTTTTTTTTTCCTTTTTTTTAAATAAGTTCAAAAAAGATGAAAGAAAAGTCAATACGGGAAACTTCCCTAATTTGTAAGGTTAAATCAGTAGAATGTCCATCTCATATCCCTGTACAATAGAAAAAGCAGCAGCTAGGAATCAGTGACTTGCATTTTTAGTCCTAGTTCTGTAACTAACTACCGATATGACCTTAGCCAAATTACTTAACATTTCTAAACCTCAGTTCCCAGCTGTCACACAAGATATTAGGACTAGGTAATCTATGATAGTTCAAGTCATGTCTGTGCACAAGTATGTTATTATTACTCTTTTCATCCAGAGGAACATTCTTGTTTCTTTTGGAGGTTTAAAAAATGAACCAGGAGACAAGCTCCTTTTCCTCTAGCAACTCTGAGGTATTAGGAGCCACGTCCTCTGCCTACTGGAGAGAACAAGGTCAACAGGAAGAGAGAAATCACAATGGGAGACAGAACCAAAATGGTCTTCCTGTACAATTCACCTCTTCCTAGTCACATAGGCCGAGAAGCCTCTTCTTATACTTAAGTCAGTGTAAACTGGCCTCCATAACAAACAACCAAAAGAACCCAATGCTCTTCCAAACGACTACATCAGCTTCGTTGACAACTAATCATCGCACCTCCTCTCCTCGGGTGAGTCCACAGACAGAAGCAGGTGAGCCTGCATTGTCCAGCAACCGTTCCTCTCCTACACCAAGACCACGTTTCTAGGATTTGAAGCATCCAGATCATCATCAGCGAAAGCCTCAGAGTAAAGCCTCTTTGGGCAGCAACAGCATTCATCTCGGTAGTCCCCAAGCCAATCACCTAAGCCTATGGTTTTCGTTCCTGAACCCGTTAGAATCACCTGGGAAGCTTTAAAAAAGAAAGTCAAAGTCCCTGTCTCTATCCCTATTCTAACTTAATTGGCGTGGGTTGAATTCAAGGCATGGACATGTTGTAAAAGCGCCTCAGGTGATTCATACAAACAGCCAGGAGGGACAACCGTGCTCCGAGCCTTTAGAACTACACCAAAAACGTATCTTCACTATAACTCCCACAGGGTCACTCTACTGAATAAATTGTTCAGTGGCACTCCAGTACATTCTGGATAATCCCAGACAGGCTTTTTCATAAAGGACTGAAGAGCCCTTTCCTTTCATGGCTTTCCTTAACTTCTACTTACTCATCAAGACACAGCACCCCACTTCTTCTGGGTAAAACCTCCAGTGACTACAGCCCTGCTCCTTCCTTCCAGGCTGAGCCCCGACTGCACTACATTAATATCGCTGAACTGAACTTCTACCTCTGCCAGGAAGGAGTAACTGGGACTGGCCTAGCCCTTCTACTTAATCTTAAGTAGAAGACTGGAGAAAATATATGAAACAAATGTTTTTAGACATTGTACAATTGGCAGTACAAGATTTTGAATCTTGAGAGAAAGGAAATAAAGGAAATGAGCCTGGAGGCACTTTCCAGACGGTGGTGCAGGGAGCGTGAACACAGTCAGATGCAGCAGGCTCCCTGAGTTGAGCTGGAATTTGCAGGGCAGAGTACGGCAAAGGAGAAAACTACGTGCATAGCAAAACCTCCAGAAATCTCCATGGGGTCGCCTGGAGATGTTGTTGAATATTAAGCCATGAGTGTGAAATTCCATGAGACCAGGCAAAGGATGCCTGAGAGCTATAAACTGAACAATTCCCAGAGCTCAGGCAGGGCTGGGAGACCTTTGCATTCCAACCAGCCAGAGCAGAGTCCCTGCTGAACAAAGGGCATTCAGGAGAGATCCCACAAAAATAACATCTCAGCCACAGCACAGAATTAACCCTAGAATAAAAGTTACTTTAGACCCACCCTCAAGAATTAAAGAATAAGCCCCAGAAGGATCAAACTAATCATCAGGAAACTTAACTGTGTGCCAGAACAAAGTCCAGTTTTCTTTAAAAGAAAAGAGACTCTCGCACTCAATACCACAAAATACACAATGTCTAGCATCCAATCAAAACTCACAAGATAAAAAAAAAAAAAATTGTGACCAGGAAAAAAATCAGTCTAATGAAGCAGATGCAAAAAATATACAGATAAGACAGAATTAGCAGTCAAGGACTTTAGGATAGCCATTATAACTATGCCCATGATTTAAATAAATAAAAACATGAATTGAATGAGAAGAGAAATGGAGGATATAAAAGGGAACTAAATGGAACTTCCAGAACTAAAAAAGAGAGTATCTGAGAGGAAAAATTCACTAGATGGGATTGAAAGCAAATTCGACATTGTGGAAGAAAGATCACAGAGCTTGAACACACAGCCACAGACACTATCCAAACTGAAGCCCACACACATCAAACAACATAAACAGAGCCTCAGAGACTTGTGGGACAACATGAAGTAGTCTAACATTGGTGTAGGTGAAAATCAGATGCGAGAGGATATTCTTTCTTTAGTAAGACAAAAGCTAGAAGAATTGATTACCAAGAGACCTGCACTAGAGGAAATGGTTAAGATAGCTCTTGAGGCAGGAGAAAAATGATACTACCTGGAAATTTGGATCTGCACAGAAGAACCTTCTATTTCTGCAGATCAACCGAATAAGCCCTGGGCCCATCCCTGAGCTATGCATGCAGTGAACAGACCCAAGGGAATAAAGGAAGCAAAGACTGGGAAAACTGAACTACCACATAACTTAACTACACAAGTATCAGATCATCTCATGAGTGGTACATGAATGGGATAGGCCCAAATAGTATAGTAAAGGATTTGAAAACTGAACTGACACTGGAACCCACCACCCACAGAAAGAAAAACAGAATTTGTGCTCTAAACCTAACCAGGTTGACTGCTTGGTCAAACAAACAAAAATCAACATTCTGCAGAGGATTTTAACAGAATCTAAAATCTCACAATAAAGGTCAGAACGTTCAGATAGAAGAGAAATTTACCAGGCATACAAAACCAAAACAAAACAGAAGAATGTGACCAATTCTCAGGAGAAAAAGACAATCAGCAGGTGCCAGCCACAAAATAGGACTCAGATGTTGGGATTATTAGACGGATTTTAAAGATATACAATAACTGTGCTCTATAAGATAAGGTGCACTCCTGAAATGCACAGACAGAGTTTTCATCAGAGACACAGACACTAAAAAAAGAACCAAATGGAAATTTTAGAACTAAAATTACATTATTAAAAAAAAAAGTCACTGGATAGGTTCGCTAGGTTCAATAGCAGAATGGAGATGACAGAGAAAGGAGTCAGTGAACTTGAAGATAAATCAATAAAAGCTATCCAATATGAAGAACAGAGGGGAAAAGATCGAAAGAAATAAATAAGAGCCTGAGGAGCTTGAGGGACATTATTAAAATGTCTAAAATTCATGTCATTAAAGCCTTGAGAGGAGCAGCAGATAGGTGGAGAAAAAAATACTTATAGAAATTGTATCTGAAACCCTTCCAAATTTAGTGAAAGACAAAATACATGATAAAAAATTAGATACAAAACCCAGTAAAGACCCAGAAAATATAAACAAGACTATAAACCGTCTTAACTTAATTGATATGTGTAGAGTACTACTTTCAACAATGGCAGAACACACATTCTTTTCAAGGGCACATGGTACATTCACCAGGAGAGACCATACACTGGGCCAAAAGAAAGCCTCATTAAAGTAAAAGGATTAAACTACACTGAGTGTGTTCCCTAACAACAAGAGAAATAAATTAGAAATTATTAAAAAAATGATATCCAGAAAATCTGTGGCATATTGAAACAATAAAATACCATTCAGCAGTAAAAAAGAATAACTACTGATACATACAACAACATATATGGATCATAAAAAATAAGGTTGAATAACAAAAGCCAGATACAAAAGAGTACTTAGTAAATGAGTAGATTTATATGAAGTTCAGGCTCAGGCAAATTAATCTATGGTGACAGAAATGAAACCAGAACAGTGCAGGGGGTAGTTACTGGAAGGAGACATTTTAGTAAAAACTCAACAAATGTCATTATTAGCTATCATTGCCTTATTGTGTACCACCCCACTCCACAGTTCACCATTCTACTTTCTATATCCTAGTTAGTCCTTTTCATTTCTACTGTTTCACCTTTTTAAATGTATGGCACCTACATTCTCACTCCTGGTTAAATACTGAGACAGGGACTATAGCTATTTCTTTCTCTCCCATAGTGGTTAGTCTGACACGGGCACAATGGACCACTTACAAAGTGCTACTGAGTAAACCAGACTGAGGCTAAGAACCTGTATGGGAAAATAAAGCAAAAGCACCGTGTATATAAAGCTACAACTTATAGTCCAAGTACAACCCACTGCCTGTTTTTGTAAATAAGGTCTTAGTGGAACACAAATATGCACATTTGCTTATGAATAGTCTATGGTTGCTTTCATGCTACGACACAGGTTGACTAGTTGAGACAGAGACCATATGGTCAACAAAGCCTTTAGAACCTCAAACAGTAGCTATCTGGCCCTTTACAGGAAAGGCTGCTGACCCCAGATTTAAGCTGCAGCAATTCTCGATGGGCAGGACAATAAAGCCACCCACTGCTCCCAGAGCCTACGGCTTCTCGGACACCTATCTGCTGGTATTGATCCAGGATATTGCAGTGCAGCTTCCCCAGGCTGGAATGTAAGAACTTTAGCCTAAAACACGTCATATGCTTCAACAGGAAGTCCTTTCTATCTATTTACAAAGATATCTAGAAAAAATACATTCTCCTCTTTAAGTCACATGGTATTAACTATTAGAGGAATGCCTATATTAGCCTCTTAGGGCAAGCATGATTCTTTCTGAATATGTAGGTGGCGTGGACCGTGGAGAACTGTATATATATATCTGAACCTAACTTCTAACACTTAGCCAGCAGAATGGTCTCTTAGGCTGAGAATCAAGGGATCTGGGTCTACTATGACTCTAACCACGTCTGAGAGACCTCAAACCAATCATACAGTATTTTCACACCAGAGTTCCCTCCTTCCCTAGCCTTCCCTAACAACGCGCCCACATGTGCTCCCCGGGTGACCCCTCCATCTAGCTTCCGTGCATGTTAGAGGCACAAGTATATAATGTGTGAAGTACTCTCCAAAGGCATAAAGTATTATTTTAAAGTAGCTCTACAGTAGCAAACACTATCATTTGAAAATATAAGTTTAAATATATTAAACGAAACACAGTACTTACCTAAACTATTAAAGTAGTACTGCTGTCCTGGGTAATCAATGTTGGAGGGAAAAACGCCTAAATATGAAGGAAACAAACATTTTAATTGCAGGGGTAGGCTTCTCCCGCCACCTCTGCCAGCTTTACTGAGGTGGGACTGACAAATAAAAATTGTACATGTTTAAGTTGGGCAACATGATTTTTTTAAAGGTGTACAATGTGATGATTTAATATACATATATGTTATGAAATGATTTCCAGAATCAAGTTCATTAACTCAAGTTCATCACTTTATATACTTACCATTGTGTGGGTATATATGTAAGAACACGTAAGATCTATTATCTTAGTAAATTTCAAGTATGTAATACAGTATTATTAACAATAGTCACCATGCTGTATATTACATCCCCAGAACTTACTCATCTTACAACTTAAAGTTTGTACCCTTTTATCAACATCTCTGCATTTACCACCCCACGCCAATCCCTGGAAACCACTGTTCTACTCTCTGGTTCTATGAGTTTAACTTTTTTAGATTTCACAAATAAGTGAGATCATACAGTATTTATCTTTCTCTGGCTTATTTCACTTAGCATAATGTCCTTCAGGTTCACCCATTTTGTCAAAAATAACAGAATTTCTTTCTTTTTTATGGCTGATAATATTCCATTATATACATATAAATACCACATTTTCTTTTTCTTTTTTTTTTTTTGGAAGATGTTGGGGGTAGGAGTTAATTAATTAATTTTTGCTGTGTTGGGTCTTTGTTTCTGTGCGAGGGCTTTCTCTAGTTGTGGCAAGAGGGGGCCACTCTCCATTGCGGTGCGCGGGCCTCTCACTTTCGCGGCCTCTCTTGTTGTGGAGCACAGGCTCCAGACGCACAGGCTCAGTAGTTGTGGTGCATGGGCCTAGCTGCTCCGCAGCATGTGGGATCCTCCCAGACCAGGGCTCGAACCCATGTCCCCTGCATTAGCAGGCAGATTCTCAACCACTGTGCCACCAGGGAAGCCCAATACCACATTTTCTTCATCCATTAGGTTGTTTCCCTATCTTGGCTATTGTGAATAATGCTGTAATGAATATGGGGGTGCAGATATCTCTTCGAGATACTGATTTCATTTTCTTTGGATATACACACAGAAGTGGGATTGCTGGACCATATGGTAGTTCTTTTTATTTCTTGAGGAACTTCCATGCTGTTTTCCATAGTGGCTGCACCAATTTACATTCCCACCAACATCCTCACCAATACTTGTTATCTCTTGCCTTTTTGATAATAGCTATCTTAACATTTCCTGATTGCCATCTATATTATAAAGCTATAGTAAACAAAACAGTATGGTAGTAGCATAAAAACAGACACATCTGATAGAACACAACAGCCATAAGGCTGTAACTACTAACCTTTCCAACAATTAAGAGATTCTTTGTAACAAAGCTCAAAGCCATTATAAATGATTTCTAAACAATTGTTAAAATAAGCTCTCTTTTGTTTGGGGTTAGCCCTACAGGGAACAGAATGTGGTGGGGACAATGAAACCCTAACTTATACTCTCTGAAGTTCCTTAAGGTTCCTAACGACATAAGATGGACTTTGCCTTCCAAGGGACCAAGCTTGGTCTTTGAGAGCTCTGACAAGTAGAGATGCCCTCGCTATTGAGAGAAGCTGCCCCACAACAAAGATGCTAGGTGAGCCACGTTCTTACCCCTCCTAAGGGACTTTCCCATTTCTTATCCCTAAGAAAGCAGTAGGACAGATGACTCAGTACTGCTGAAGGAAAGGAGAGAGGGAGGAGTGACAGGGGACACCTTCAGTGTGATGCTCCTCTCCCAGGAGTTATCAGACAGCAGCCTTCATGTACTTGATTATTTTCCACAGGGCTCCCATGTCACCTCAATTCTCAGATCACTCTAGATCTTTCTCCGACTTCACCGGAAAAAACGGCGGACAGATTGCAGGCCATTTGTAAATAGCACTGAATGTTTCAACTTTTAGCATTTAATTTTCTACTGTATTACACTGAAAATAGAATGATATAAAAGTAAGTCTCCTTAGAAAATAGACAAGGTTTTAAGAAGGAAACTAAGAGTTTAAATGTTATAATTGTGGGGGAAAATCCTCTTTAAAACCAAAATACTTGCCTAAATTTCATAATACGTCTGTAGAAAGCTTTACTAACCACTTAATCCTCAGACACACAAAGAAAAAGGAAACAAAACATTAGACTCCCGAGAATCATTTCTTTTCCCTTGCCAGCACTGAGAGCATCTGGGCAAAAAAGCTCATTACTAGATTTCCATAATTAAGTTGTATCAAAAATATAATAAAACTGGACATTTTCAATAAAGGAAGCTCCTGCTGCCTCTTCCAAGCACACACACTAGAAACACAGTAATAGGCAAACATAGGAAAACAAAAATCTGCGTAGATGCAACACAATCTGTAAAAATCACCAGAAAGTGAGTACAACCAGCTAATAAAAGCAACAGCACAGTGCTTGGAAAGCTTTCTAATATCATGAATATCATATGGTTCTCAAGAATACCAGTCACTGGCACAAACTGTGAAAATAAATTATTTATGGCTCAAGAAAAGGTAAAATAGTCTCAGAAGATTTCCCATGAATAAAAGATGAAATACTGGGGACTTCCCTGGTGGCACAGTGGTTAAGAATCCGCCTGCAATGCAGGGGACATGGGTTCGAGCCCTGGTCCGGGAAGATCCCACATGTTGCGAAGCAACTAAGCCTATTCACCACAACTACTGAGCCTGTGCTCTAGAGCCCGCGAGCCACAACGACTGAGCCTCCATGCCACAACTACTGAAGCCCACGTGCCACAACTACTGAACCTGCACTCTATAGAGTCCACGTGCCACAACTGCCGAGCCCGCGCGCCTAGAGCCTGTGCTCCAAAACAAGAGAAGCCACCGCAATGAGAAGCCCACGCACCACAACGAAGAGTAGCCCCTGCTCTCTGCAACTAGAGTAAGCCTGTGTGCAGCAACAAAGAGCCAACATAGCAAAAAATAAATAAATTTATTTATTTTAAAAAAAAAGATGAAATATTGGAACTCATATGGTCTATAGAACAAGTGTTTGCAAAATATCAATAGTTTCCTTCTAAGTCAAGACCAGTATAGCATTTTCAATTAAGAGATCCAAAAAATTCATAGGTTTCTAAATAAAGTATTTTCATTGAGCATCAATTAGATGAAAAAAAAATTTTAATTAAAAAGCAGAAGCCACACTTCAAGCAATAACAGACTTGGTTTGGCCATGCATGAATATATGTCTCACCCGCCAAGGACCTAGTGGTCATTCTGAATTCTTTAAAATACTGGCCTTGCACTTCAGTACAGATTTGTCTTTCTTTTTTTAACTTTTCCTTGTACTTTGAATTCATGGAATATTACAGAAGAAAGCATATTTTAAACCCGCTTTAAGTCTCCAAATTTCAAGAAAATCATGGTTTTTGGTGAGTAGCAATAATGCTGTGGGTATAAGTGTGCAACGCTATTTGTCCCCTAAGAAAGCCTCAGGTTTAAAATTGGGGTTTGCAGCCTCTTCTTCGGAGCAGTGTGAGGACTAGCACCAGCTGGTTTATCTCTTGGTTTAAAAAGAGCCTATTAGGGAGCTCCTAAGCTGAACCACAGGGAACTGTTCCCGTTAAATGAAGATTCCCGTTAAAATGAAGATGCTTCTGCTCCCGTTAAAATGAAGATGAACTTCCAACCTGTCAGGCCAGAAGTGCTCTGTTCTGTACCTGAGCACGTTTCCATGATCTTCTTCAGAGGTCCGCAGGTGTACATTAGTCCAACAAGGATCCCGGCCAGATGCCCGGCGAAGGAAGTCCTAGGGGAGAAGGAAAGCCTCCGTGAGTGTTTGCTCTGATGCGGACTAGCAGCCGTCTTATCAGCCCAGGGCGCGTCGATTAGTCACAGTCTGCAGGCTCTCTTCCACATCACGTGTTTCACGCAGAGCAGCATTTAACTTAGTCCCAAGAACAACATTTCCTATCTTACCAAAAAAAAGTACAACGAATAACAACGACATGTTTAAAAGGCAATATCCCTCCTTGACCGAGAAAAGTGGGCTGGCTCCTTCAGAGTAGCAGAAGCATTTTGTTAAGACAACCCATTACACTTCTTCCAGTTTTTTCTCTGTAGCTCTTATCACAAAACATAAATGAAACGCATTTTCTCTGAATTAAATCTTGAATTAGCTAGCCACTGTGAGGGATGGGAGCTATCTGTGTTCACCACAGAGCAGACCGCTACGTTTTTACCCACCCCTGAGTAGTGAGGCGGAGAGCAAGAGAAACTCGGCAGAAGAGATGTCCACACTGGGCCCCCCAGCCCCGCTACAAATATGCATCTTTCAGTCGCTCAGCCAAGAAAACCCAAAAATGTAAACTTCAAGCTTGAAAGATGAGATAGAGCATTAAATTGGTTCCACTCTTCTTAAAATAGCATCTAAGATTGGCAATCATTTCTAAATATAAATACAAGGCAAGCCTCAGCTAAGTATATGCTGAATGGGTAAAAGAGTAAATGAAAGAAGATCACCCAATGGGGCTCTCTGCCACCCCCCAGCTCTTCCTCTCAATGCAGCCCATACCCTGCCATCAGTTACTCTCCCAGAACTGAGGTGAGGTCATGTATGTCACTGCCATGCTGTGGGGATCGCCGTCTTCTCCGTTGACAGGACGCTCTAGCCTGCAGTCAAGGCCTCCCAACGCCTGGACCTGCCCACCTCCTCCTTCCACCCTCACCTGCTAAACCCATCCCCACAGACCCCCCCCCCCCCAAGTGCTCACTGGTGACTACAAAGCTAGGAGGAACAGCGCGCCTCTCGTAAAGAATCACGTCCCAGTGGAAGAGTTGCTCTTTCCTTCTGCTGCCTGGCAACTGAAAGTTACCAAGGAGCCAGATGTGAACTCCAAGGGAACAGTGACTTCTGTGGTTTTCACATATGTATGTCATACACCTAGGACTGTGCCTGGCACAGGACAGACACTCAAATATGTGTTGAATGCATGATTCCAGTGACCCAGGATGGTTTAACCAAAAGCACCAGGAGGCAAGTTAAAACCTCTGCATCTTCAATCTCAGAGCACTGGCTGTGCCATGGCAGTGACCGAACTGTGGTGCTGACGTTGTCACCCACGCAAAACCTAGAATCAAATCCAATACACCTTGTGACCACGGCCACAGAGGACAGGGAAAAGAGGCCCTAAATGCCACAAGCAAGGCAGCCACAAGTGACTGTCATTAGCTCAGAGCCAGGGAAAGACTTGCTGGTTCTCAGGAAAGAAACAGGCAAGGGAACACGTCAGAGAAAAAGACTAAAGGAAGCTTTCTGTAGACAGGACGGCACTGCCTCTTGTTCCCAGCAGCCAAGTCGATCACACTATTGCCCAAACAAGGTCCTGCGTACGTCTACACACACCGAAAGTCATGCCATCTGTGCGTGCGTGCACATACACACACACACATACACACACACACACACACACACACACACACACACACAATTATCCCTCAGGACAGCTATTATTTTCATCAAATATATCTACCTCACAGTATGTTTAACCTGATAATAAAAACATGGATCAGATACTCAGTTTTCCCATTTTCAGGGAAGAATAGTATCAACTGTGCTTTCCTTTAGCTTTTCCAAAAAAACCCAAAATTGTTCTTATTTTATTCTATTTTTAGGCTAAATACACTCTCCAACTAGTTCTAGGAATGGCAAAGAAAGTGGTAGTTTGAGGGAAACAAAGAAGAGGCCAGAATCAGTTTTTTAAAAACAGTAACCTCAATTTAACTGAAAAGAATAAAATACATCAATATTTTTGAAACTTATTAAGCCAATCTTTATGGTGCATCATATAGATATAAAATGACAAGGAAGAAAAGTTTCAATTTTAAATCCCAACCTATTAAACAATCAACCTTGAATCTCATTTACAAGTTAGAGTCTAATATAGTTAAATGAATTTTTTCTCTCTCTAAATGGGTTTGTAGAAGTCTGAGTTATAACCTAATTGCAAATAACTAGGAAAGGGAGGCTGGCAGACCAGAGACCACACAGCATTATCTGCCAACATTCAGCATTTTCCACAAAAGTCGCAACTCGACACTCTTGCTGTCCTTATCGTTTTCTTCAAGCTCTATACTAGTGTGCTTCTTTTAAAATAAAAAACAAGAAGAGGTAATGAGCTTATTCAGTCAAAACTGAGAACCTCTCAACATTACACACAGAAAGGGGAGGATACCGTCAATGAAAAAGGAATCATATGCTCGTTTCAAGACGTACGTTAACTTGCTCCATGCCGTAGGTAACCATGTGACCAACTACCTCTCTTGGCCCTCTAAGAGATACCCATGTCCTGAGAGAGGAAACAGACCTGCAGACAGGAAATGGAGCTGGGAACCACCTTCTCCCCAGCAGGATGGGGCACCCCAGTCCTAGGTAGGGTGCTTTATCTCCACCCCCAGGGGGTGCTGTGAGGCCACAAGGAGGCCCTGGGCTTCGGGGGAAGACGACACATCTGGGTGCTGATCAGTGGCTGGGAACTACCTTCAAATGTAACAGCTTTAGAAACAGACTGTGTTATGATCATAATTATACATGCTAAACACGTTTCAACATTTGTGGTGTCTGAGCATGCCCGCGGCTCCACAGAAGCCCTCCTGGAAGGCATGCACTCCCCTCTGTTCTTAGTTATACCTTCAGGCTGACACCCCAAGGGGCAGGCTGGGAAAACCCTGCTCTTAGGAACAGCTTATTCTTGACCTAAGCAGGTCTTAGGCTGGGACTGAGGATTTGGTGATGACCTGCCTCCTCACATCCTAATTTAAGGTAAGTCCTCAGGAACAGAACCACCATATTCAATGCTGCATCCATGATCACACCTGGTACAGTAAATGGCCTGACACTAACACTCAGTAAACAACTACTGAATGAGTGGAGAAGTGGAATTAAAATAACACATAAAATGCACATATCTAATGTACATTACAACTGTATTCTAAAAACACAAGTCACACCGGTCACCAGTTAATAGCTGTTTTTGTACCAAATTTCACTGGGAGAGCTAATGATTGAACACAACACCTCCTCCCCTCCCTCCCCTGTGCACACTTGGACAAGGTATTACACAAAACATGTGCTCAATTAACAGAGCAACAGCACTAAGCCTATTATTATAGCTTAAAATCGATCACTGAGAAGCTTCACTTCTTCTGATAGCTCAATAGTGCCTCTCTTGAGAAAATCATAACAGCTATAATCAAACACTGACTGTGATGGTGCGAAGAGGTCACAAGAGCCAGATACACTGTTGCTGTGTGTGGTTACTCAGGTCGTACACCACACACACTACTGTGAGAAGGCACATCATCTGTCCAGGGTCTCAACAGTTCCACAAAGTAACTGACAGATCCAGCAATCAAATTCATATCGTTCTATCTCAACGTCAGAGCAAGTTAAGTACTGATGTAATTTTATCTTAATAGGGGACAATACCATAATCCAGTAGTTCTTAAACTTGTCCAGGTTCTAAACCCCTTTAAATATCTGACAAAAGCCATGAATCCTGTCTGCAGAAAGACTACACGTACACAAAATATGTCATTTATAATTTTAGAAGTTCATAGATGGCTTGCATCCTATCCACGGACCTCTCACTAAAAATCCTTGCCTAAAAACAATTCATCACAAACAGAAGAATTTCGAACATCAGCACCAAGTCTAAGCAGTTATATACTCAATTGGAAAAACATTTTGTTTATACTCAAATCCTAACACAGAGGCAGCCATTTACTTAGATTACTTAAGTTTATGAACATGTCCAATTTCTTTATTGGCCCATTGCTCTCTAATGGTGGAACCTACATCTGGGTTCAATTTATTTCTTTCTAAAATCCAACTTTCAGTAATTCTTTCAGTTAAAGTCTGAGACTAAAAAATTCTGCTAGCCTTTGTATGTTCGAGAAGGTCCTTATTTCTGCATCCTGTTTTGTTGACAGGTGTAGTGATCTACTACTGCTGCTATGAAATGCACTGTCAATTGGCCAGTCATTCTTCTGCAGGTAATGTCTTTTCTCTCAGCCTTTGAGATTTTCCCTTTGTGGTGGATTTACTATCATTATAGAACAATCATTCCAGGTGTAGATTTGTTTAATTTACCCTCCTTGAGATTTGCTGTGTTTTTTCAATCAGAGGTCTCATGTCTTTCTGGAATTCTGAAAAATCTTCAGTCATTGTTTTTTGTCCTATGGACCTCTAGATATACAGCACTTGTGTATTTCCTGACTCAGAGTGGGAGCTCATGTTTATAGACAAAACTATAAAAAAAAAAAGAAAAAAAGATGAAAAGCAAATATCAAATCAATATTGCTACATATTACTTATAAGGGACAGTGACGGTGGAAAGATAATTTGGGAGCAAAAGTAAGATTAAGATACTCTTGTGGATTACAGGTCAGTTATATCTCAATAAAGCTGAAAAAAAAGATATTATTGTGGACTTTAGTTACACAAACTATATGCGGATATTATTAACACCAGCACACAGTGTTCTTTCCTATGATGCCAGCATTGGCCGATCCTCACTCCTTAAACAGGCTACTTGTAAGGCTGAGCTACCTTACGTGCTTATGCAAATGTTCCTGCTGTCATGTGCACTACTGAAGACTCAAAAACTAAAGCTATGATTGAAATCTGGGATAAGCTATACAGGTCCTCTGTTAAATGGCAGCTTCTTCCCACAGTTGAAGAGGCTGCCCTCTCAGGCACAGCTCAGAAAGCAGAAAATGAATTACTCTATGACATAATCTCCCGTGTATGCAGAGCAAATGACCTCATTAAGGGCGTAACTTGATGGAGACACAGGGTTGGACAAGGTAAGATAATAAGGCAAGGTAAAAGGCAATCAGCTAGAAGTGGCCTCTTGTACTGTACGTTCCAGAATTTCCTCCTGTAAAAGCAGTTACTATTACCAGATAGGGACTGAGCTGATCAGAAGCTCTGGGGTTTGGGGATCTTAATAAAAGGTCCCAGATTGGCATTAGAGCAACAAGATGTAGCAAGAATTTTTTCAGGTTTAATGAACGCCACTACAAAAAATCTTGATCGTATTGCTTCTTCCCAAGATAAACTATTCTTAAGCCATCTGTTTCTATCCGTGATGCTGTCTTCAACCACACCAGCCTGTGTCTTTGGCAATGGCAATCTGGGAGAGACTCGGTCTGTATGTCCTCTTTGTTTCTCTTACCATACCTCCCTCATTCTGCCCCTGTCCCGCCCCACCCAGCCACCTTTGGCTTCAGAAGTAAAAACTAGTCACCTTCCAATATTACATCCTCGCAAAGGCAATGCGACCTCTACTACTCTTGCTGGTTTAATAAACATGGCTCCAACCTCAGACATAGGGTTGGGAGCTGACTGCTGACATTTACTTCAGTCCCGGACAAACATGACCTGGACAAAAACAAGCATTACAAAGGTGGAAGAAGTCTCTTTTACAAAAGAGCTTCCAATATAATAGACGATGCCCAGCAATTCCTTGGCTCTCAGGCCCATGTCTCTCAGCCGGGCAGGAAGAGAATTCCATGAGCTGGTTCAAGAAAGTAGCATTCATTCATTCATCCATCCATCCATCAAATATTCACTGACTGACTACTACATAAATAAGACAAACACAGTCACTGCCTCACAGATCTTACGATTTGCGGGGGTAACAGACACAGACAGACACACACACGATAACTGCAAATTGTGGGAAGTGTAGGAAAGTAAGTCTCCTTTCCCTAGAGTGGTCTGGGATGGCTCTGTAAGTGGCATTTAAAGTGACACCCGCAGGATTTGGAGCTGGCAGGTCACAAGGTGAGGACGGCTGCTTCTGGCAGGGAAAAGCACATATGGAAGAGCTGTGAGGCAGGGAAGAACTTGGTGATTTAAAAGCACTGAGCGGCTATCAGGTGGCTGAGCACAGTGGGTAGTGTAAGGACATGGGGTACAGCATACGATGAATTTAGAAAAACAGGTAAAAGTCAGGTCCTATAGGCCTTATGTGCCATGCAGAGGAATTTGGGTGGCTTTATAAGTACATTGGGAGGCCACTGGAGAAGCTTAAACAGGAGAATTCTTAAGAGTGATCTATCCTGTCTGCTGAGAGAACAGACTCTAGAGAGGCAAAAATGGCCAGTGTAAGCAGATCAGGAAGGAGGCCGATGTAGCTCAGGTGAGAAACGGTGGCAGCTTGGGAGAGGGTGGCAGCAGTAAGAGTGGGCAGCAGTGAATGGCCTGGGGTCTGTTTTGGTGGCGGAGATAAAAGGACTTGTTGACGGATTCAGTGTCTGGGGTGAGGGAAAGTGAGAAAGCTAGGCTTTTGACTTGTGCAAGGAGATGCACGAGGGAACCACTTACTGAGATGGGGAAGATGGGAGAAAAGGGGGAGGGTGCGGGGAGAGCCCAAGTGCTCAGTTTTGTTGTTTACTCCGAGATGCCTGCAGGACAATCAAATGGCAATATCTAGGGGAGTGTTCAGTAGGTAGCTAGATACCAAGTTGGAAACTGAGAGGAAGAATAATTCAGAATATTGCTCACATATTTCATTTTATTTGACTCCTAGACCATTTGTATACAATAGGACCATGATATTATATCTTTAAGTATATGATATATAATGCATTATACACACATAATTATATGTATAATATCTAAAAACAAGACTTAAAGGAAATACATAAAAACAGCAACAGATAATATGGGGAAAATACATCCCCCCTTTTTTGTTCCAAATTTCTTATAATAGTGTTTTAGTGATTTCATTATTTTGTTTTTTGAAATATAAAGGGAACAGTAACTGAGCAAGGCTCCCATTTGAAAAACAATATTTCTCTCATCGTTGTGGCGGATAAATCTAAACATTTTCGTTGCTGTTGGGGTAAATCGTCAAGAAAGCTTTCCCCCACGTGGCACGTGCTAGTGCTTCTAAAACGAACTCCAGATGAAAATCATGATCACTAGCTTTGTGGTATTAATAAGTTTCTTTAGGAACTGTGTTGTTATTCCAATCTCCTTCAAAGCAAAATGAGAAGTTGTGCCCAATTAAATGAAAGAAACAAGTAAGTGAAATTACATGCAAAATAAAGGGATAACCCAGTACACTTAATTGGAGGACAGATGTTAAAGAGTCAGTGTAATTCTGTACGTGAGGCCGGTGCTCTTCTCCTCACCAAACTCTTCACATAATTAGACACCTCCTAGAGTCCCCTTTCCTGTATTTTCCATATCACTGCTGAGTAGATTCCAATTGCCCAAAATCTCTCCATCTGCTCTGCACTGCCCCCAGCCCAGTCCTGCCCCACCCCAAGCTTGAGCCGTTTGCAAAAACCATGCTTCCACTCTTCTCAACTTTGTATGCACTATTCCCTTTGCCCAGCTAAGCCCTAGCAAAACAGCCTTCCTGGTCTGCCTTCCCTCAGGACAAGGCAGGGGTTGCTTCTGGGCTCCTGCAGTACAGTCTGAGTTCCTCTAGCATTTAAGGACCTTCCCTGTCTGCTGACTTTTCTGCCGTTGCCCTGCTGCTTAAGCTACTGGCTACCAACCCTATCACACCCAATGCCCCCTTAAACCCAAATATTCTTTAATGCTCTTTCTATTTTCTTGTAATGGAATGTATAAATAACTTACCTACACACATACTTTTAAAAACACAGACACAACAAACACGTGCAATCTCAACTCAGCACAACGCCCCACTTGTAAAAATTAAGAAAGAAAATTTTAATTCACATAGTAAAATACTATGAATTATAAACGTTGAGGCAGAACACCACCAGAAGACATATAAAGTCATCCTTTGCTTGCCCCTCTATGTACGGAATCTGCACGAAGGTGAGGTTAAAAAATGCAGGGAGGTACAGATGGGCTTTCTGTGACTCAAACACCACAGGCAGGGTTCCGCCGGTCACGTGATCTTACGTGAGGGTAACTAACTTTTGACTCCAAATAAAGCAAAGTATAATACAATTTTCCCTTCAGTTACATTTACAATTCAATTTACAATTTTCCTGGAAAAGTCACTGTATATTAAATCTATGCCAAAGAAAAAAAGTCTTTGCGTTTATATGAAAAACACAATCAGGTTTTAGGCTGGGATAATCACCAACAGGTTTTTTACCTACAGAAAAGTCCTTTCAACAGACTGGGGTGTGGGGTGTGCCGGACATTGCTGTTGAAGGGTCGGTCCTGCGCGCTGCAGGGCAGCCAGCACCTCTGGTCCTCACGCGCCAAATGCCAGTAGCACCTCCACTAATCATCATGACACCTATACACAGCCCTGTAAATGTCCAAGATCCTTCCTGGGGACCATGTGACCTATCCCAGTGGAAAACCACTAGCTTAGCACACAGCAAATGCTTATGAAATGTTTGTGGAACTGATGACCTTTAATCATTAGGCCTCAAAAATATTTCTTTTCGAAGTACGTCTCATGTGACCACATCATGCACAAATTCCAAGGATTCCAAGTAAATTTACAACATACTGAACTGATACGCAAGAAAACTTCCCACCACAACTGACACGCACGTGGGGAGCGAGACTGTTTGGAAGAGGCCGTGATCACTTCCACGCTGCGCTGTGGCAGAATAAATGCAGCTTGGCACATGGAACCACTCTGCCATCTGCTATTACTACAGACGAAAATATTTCTGGATACCACATGAATGATTATGTGCACATCACCTGCAGAAAGTAAATGTAAAATGAAAGAGAAGTTGGATTGTTTATAGCCTGATTTTAACATATGCTACTGTTATGACACAAATCGGCCTTTTGGAGGTATTTTCAGAAGCCGTGTCATAACTGGAAATCCTATGGCCTTATGGTAGCTGGGCTCTTTGAGGTTGCAGGAAGAGACTGGCTTAGGTGACCCTGATTAATGCGAGTTCATCATGGGGTACACAAGGAAGAGAGGACGGCAAGGAACAGTCTCGACTGTGAACTGTGGCGGTAACTACGACACTGTGCTTGTACATCAGGACACAAATGGACAGGGAGCCCTTGCCAGGTGGTGATCTTAATCCACTGGCTCTCAATCCTGGCTACAAAACAGAATCTCTTAAAGAGATTCTCAAAGTTACAGTCCCCTGGACTCCACTCCCAGAAATTCTGCAGAATTGCTCTCGAGTGGGACCCTGACACTGTTGTGTTTGTTGGGTTACTTTTTGATTATGTTGTTTTTAATTTAATTTTAATTTTGATTATGTTGTTTTAATAACAACAATTTATGTTGTTTTTAATGTGTTGAGGTTGAGGACCATTGATCTTAAGCCAAAATTCAAATTCTAACGAGATTTCGGCTGGCATAATAGGCCAATAAGAAAAACATTTTGAGTATTGGCAAGACTCTTCACCCTACAAAGTACCCCACAGAAGTGACATCTGTTTCCCTCCTTGGGAAGTTGGTCTTAATATATTCCGAAATGCTGCAAGAGAAGTAGGTATAGCTTTGAAAATATATGCAAGGAAACATATGAACTTACTTCAAAAGATTTACAAGTTCTTTGTTCTTATAAAAACATGATAATGAAAAAAGCCGGAGCAATAGGTTCTTTGAAGTGAGACAAAATTACTAAGGGAGCTGAAGAGCACAAACCATGCTTAATAAGAATGAAACTGAATTGGGAGGAAAATTAGCTATAACGTACTTATAAGGGAAGAAACGTCAGTGTTGAACCTGAAAACGATAATTTTCAAATTACGCCTGGGGCCACGCACGAGGGGACTGCAAAATGAAATCTTGGCTTCTCACTTTGAAAATGCACTGGAGTTTGACATGAATGTACACATTTGACCTTTGCATTCTGCCGGTTGGTTACACCACAGGACAGCCCGGGTCAGGGACATCTGAGTCTGAAAGCACTGGAAACCTTCACCAGGTCTCTCGGAGTCTTTCTGGTCCAACATCTCACAGCGTTTCTACAACTTCAATGAACTATATACCAGAAACAAGACTTTGGGGGACCTTGAAGATGGCGGAAGAGTAAGACGCGGAGACCGCCTTCCTCCCCACGGATACACCAGAAATACATCCACACGTGGAACAACTCCTACAGAACTCCTACTGAAGGCTGGCAGAAGACCTCAGACCTCCCAAAAGGCAAGAAACTCCCCACGTAACTGGGTAGGGCAAAAGAAAAAACAGAGACAAAAGAATAAGGACGGCACCTGCACCAGTGGGAGGGAGCTGTGAAGGAGGAAAAGTTTCCACACACTAGGAAGCCCCTCCGCGGGCGGAGACTGCGGGAGGCAGAGGGGGGAGTTTCGGGACCGCGGAGTAGTGCACAGCGACGGGTGCGGAGGGCAAAGCGGGGAGATTCCTGCACAGACGATCGGTGCCGACCAGCACTCACCAACCCGAGTGGCTTGTCTGCTCACCCGCCGGGGCGGGCGGGGCTGCGAGCTGAGGCTCGGGTTTCGGTTTTGGACGGAGCGCGGGGAGAGGACTGGGGTTGGCGGCTTGAGCATAGCCTGGAGGGGTTGGTGCACCACGACTAGCCGGGAGGGAGTTCGGGGAAAAGCCTGCACCGGCCGAAGAGGCAAGAGACTTTTTCTTCCCTCTTTGTTTCCTGGTGCGCGAGGAGAGGGGTTTAAGAGCGCTGCTTAAAGGAACTCCAGAGACGGGCGCGAGCCGCGGCTAAAAGCGCGAACCCCAGAGACGGGCGCGAGCCGCGGCTGAGGGCGCGAGCCCCCGAGACGGGCGCGAGCCGCGGCTGAAAGCGCAAACCCCAGAGACGGGCGCGAGCCGCGGCTAAAACCGCGGAGCCCAGAGACGGGCGGGAGACGCTAAGGCTGCTGCTGCCGCCACCAAGGGGCCTGTGTGCGAGCACAGGTCACTCTCCACACCCCTCTTCCGCGGAGCCTGTGTAGCCCGCCACTGCCAGGTTCCCGGGATCCAGGGACAACTTCCCCGGGACAGCGCACAGCGGGCCTCAGGCTGGTGCAACGTCACGCCGGCCTCTGCCGCAACGTCACGCTGCCTCTGCCGCCGCAGGCCGGCCCCGCACGCAGTGCCCCTCCTTCCCCCATCCCCCAACCCCCGGCCTGAGTGAGCCGGAGGCCCCGAATCAGCGGCTCCTTTAACCCCGTCCTGTCTGAGCGAAAAAACAGACGCCCTCCAGCGACCTACACGCAGAGGCAGGGCCAAATCCAAAGCTGAGCTCCTGTGAGCTGTGAGAACAAAGAAGAGAAAGGGAAATCTCTCCCAGCAGCCACAGAAGCAGCGGATTAAAGCTCCACAATCAACTTGATATACCCTGCATCTGTGGAATACCTGAATAGACAAGGAATGATCCCAAATTGAAGAGGTGGAATTTAGGAGCGAAATCTATGATTTTTTTCCCTTTTCCTCTTTTTGTGAATGTGTACGTGTATGCTTCTGTGTGAGATCCTGTCTGTATACTCTTGCTTCCACCATTTGTCCTAGGGCTCTATCCGTCCATGACTTTTTTTAAAAAATTCTTTTTCTTAATAATTAAGTTTAATTGTAATAACTTTATTATACTTTACCTTCGTTCTTTCTTTCTTTCCTTCCTTCCTTCCCTCCTTTAGACAACGAATCACCCCAAATTGAGGAGGTGGTCTCAGGGAGCAGGATTTATGATCTTTCCCCCTTTACCTCTTTTTGTGAAGGTGTATGTGTATGCTTCTGTGTAAGATTTTCTCTGTATAGCTTTGCTTCCAACATTTGTCCTAAGGTTCTATCCGTCCCTTTTTTTTTTTTTTCTAAATATTTTTTAATTCAATAACTATATTATACTTTATTTTATTTTTACTGTATCATCTTTCTTTCTGTCTTTTTTCCTTCTTTCCCTCCTTCCTTCCTTCCTCCCTCCCTCCCTCCCTCCTTTCTTTCCTTCTTTGCTTCTTTCTTTCTTCCTTCCTTTCCTCCTTTCCTTCTTTCTTTACTCATACTTCTACTAATTCTCCCTACTTTTTCTCCCTTTTATTCTGAGCTGTGTGGATGAAAGGCTCTTGGTGCTCCAGCCAGGAGTCAGGGCTCTGCCTCTGAGGTAGGAGAGCCAACTTCAGGACACTGGTCAACAAGAGACCTCCCAGCTCCACATAATATTAAACGGTGGAAATATCCCAGAGACCTCCATCTTAACACCAGCACCCAGCTTCACTCAACGACCAGCAAGCCACAGTGCTGGACAACCTATGCCAAACAACTAGCAAAACAGGAACACAACCCCACCCATTAGCAGAGAGGCTGCCTAAAATCATAATAAGGCCACAGACACCCCAAAACACACCACCAGACGTGAACCTGCCCACTAGAGAGACAAGATCCAGCCTCATCCAGCACAACACAGGCACTAGTCCCCTCCACCAGGAAGCCTACACAACCCACTGAAACAACCTTAGCCACTGGAGACAGACATCAAAAACAACGGGAACTACGAAAGTGCAGCCTGCAAAAAGGAGACCCCAAACACAGTAAGATAAGCAAAATGAGAAGACAGAAAAACACACAGCAGATGAAGGAGCAAGATAAAAACCCACCAGACCTAACAAATGAAGAGGAAATAGGCAATCTACCTGAAAAAGAATTCAGAATAATGATAGTAAGGATGATCCGAAATCTTGGAAGTAGAATGGACAAAATGCAAGAAACAGTTAACAAGGACCTACAAGAACTAAAGACGAAACAAGCAACGATGAACAATGCAATAAATGAAATTAAAATCACTCTAGATAGGATCAATAGCAGAATAACTGAGGCAGAAGAACGGATAAGTGACCTGGAAGATAAAGTAGTGGAAATAACTACTGCAGAGCAGAATAAAGAAAAAAGAATGAAAAGAACTGAGGACAGTCTCAGAGACCTCTGGGACAACATGAAACGCACCAACATTCGAATTATAGGGGTTCCAGAAGAAGAAGAAAGAAAGAAAGGGACTGAGAAAATATTTGAAGAGATTATAGTTGAAAACTTCCCTAATATGGGAAAGGAAATAGTTAATCAAGTCCAGGAAGCACAGAGGGTCCCATACAGGATAAATACAAGGAGAAACACGCCAAGACACATATTAATCAAATTGTCAAAAATTAAATACAAAGAAAGCATATTAAAAGCAGCAAGGGAAAAATAACACACAAGGGAATCCCCATAAGGTTAACAGCTGATCTCTCAGCAGAAACCCTACAAGCCAGAAGGGAGTGGCAGGACATACTGAAAGTGATGAAGGAGAACAGCCTGCAACCAAGACTACTCTACCCAGCAAGGATCTCATTCAGATTTGATGGAGAAATTAAAACCTTTACAGACAAGCAAAAGCTGAGAGAGTTCAGCACCACCAAACCAGCTTTACAACAAATGCTAAAGGAACTTCTCTAGACACGAAACACAAGAGAAGGAAATGACCTATAGTAGCGAACCCAAAACAATATATAAAATGGAAATAGGAACATACATATCGATAATTACCTTAAATGTAAATGGACTAAATGCTCCCACCAAAAGACACAGATTGGCTGAATGGATACAAAAACAAGACCCTTATATATGCTGTCTACAAGAGACCCACTTCAGAACTAGAGACACATACAGACTGAAAGTAAGGGGATGGAAAAAGATATTCCATGCAAATGGAAACCAAAAGAAAGCTGGAGTAGCAATTCTCATATCAGACAAAATAGACTTTAAAATAAGGACTATTAAAAGGGACAAAGAAGGACACTACATAATGATCAAGGGATTGATCCAAGAAGAAGATATAACAATTGTAAATATTTATGCACCCAACATAGGAGCACCTCAATACATAAGGCAAATACTAACAACCATAAAAGGGGAGATCAACAGTAACACATTCATAGTAGGGGACTTTAACACCCCACTTTCACCCATGGACAGATCATCCAAAATGAAAATAAATAAGGAAACACAAGCTTTAAATGATACATTAAACAAGATGGACTTAATTGATATTTATAGGACACTCCATCCAAAAACAACAGAATACACATTTTTCTCAAGTGCTCATGGAACATTCTCCAGGATAGATCATATCTTGGGTCACAAATCAAGCCTTGGTAAATTTAAGAAAACTGAAATTGTATCAAGTATCTTTTCCGACCACAACGCCATGAGACTAGATATCAATTACAGGAAAAGATCTTTAAAAAATACAAACACATGGAGGCTAAACAATACACTACTTAATAATGAAGTGATCACTGAAGAAATCAAAGAGGAAATAAAAAAATACCTAGAAACAAATGACAATGGAGACACAACGACCCAAAACCTATGGGATGCAGCAAAAGCAATTCTAAGGGGGAAGTTTATAGCAATACAAGCCCACCTTAAGAAGCAGGAAACATCTCAAATAAACAACCTAACCTTGCACCTCAAGCAATTAGAGAAAGAAGAACAAAAAAACCCCAAAGCTAGCAGAAGGAAAGAAATCATAAAAATCAGATCAGAAATAAATGAAAAAGAAATGAAGGAAACAATAGCAAAGATCAATAAAACTAAAAGCTGGTTCTTTGAGAAGATAAACAAAATAGATAAACCACTAGCCAGACTCATCAAGAAAAAAAGGGAGAAGACTCAAATCAATAGAATTAGAAATGAAAAAGGAGAAGTAACAACTGACACTGCAGAAATAAAAAAAATCATGAGAGATTACTACAAGCAACTCTATGCCAATAAAATGGACAATCTGGAAGAAATGGACAAATTCTTAGAAATGCACAACCTGCCAAGACTGAATCAGGAAGAAATAGAAAATATGAACAGACCAATCACAAGCACTGAAATTGAAACTGTGATTAAAAACCTTCCAACAAACAAAAGCCCAGGACCAGATGGCTTCACAGGTGAATTCTATCAAACGTTTAGAGAAGAGCTAACACCTATCCTTCTCAAACTCTTCCAAAATATAGCAGAGGGAGGAACACTCCCAAATTCCTTCTACGAAGCCACCATCACCTTGATACCAAAACCAGACAAGGATGTCACAAAGAAAGAAAACTACAGGCCAATATCACTGATGAACATAGATGCAAAAATCCTCAACAAAATACTAGCAAACAGAATCCAACAGCACATTAAAAGGATCATACACCATGATCAAGTGGGGTTTATTCCAGGAATGCAAGGATTCTTCAATATACGCAAATCTATCAATGTGATAAACCATATTAACAAATTGAAGGAGAAAAACCATATGATCATCTCAATAGATGCAGAGAAAGCTTTCGACAAAATTCAACACCCATTTATGATAAAAACCCTCCAGAAAGTAGGCATAGAGGGAACTTTCCTAAACATAATAAAAGCCATATATGACAAGCCCACAGCAAACATCATCCTCAATGGTGAAAAACTGAAAGCATTTCCACTAAGATCAGGAACAAGACAAGGTTGCCCACTCTCACCACTCTTATTCAACATAGTTTTGGAAGTTTTAGCCACAGCAATCAGAGAAGAAAAGGAAATAAAAGGAATCCAAATCGGAAAAGAAGAAGTAAAGCTGTCACTGTTTGCAGATGACATGATACTATACATAGAGAATCCTAAAGATGCTACCAGAAAACTACCAGAGCTAATCAATGAATTTGGTAAAGTAGCAGGATACAAAATTATGCACAGAAATCTGTTGCATTCCTATACACTAATGATGAAAAATCTGAAAGAGAAATTAAGGAAACACTTCCATTTACCATTGCAACAAAAAGAATAAAATACCTAGGAATAAACCTACCTAAGAAGACAAAAGGCCTTTTTGCAGAAAACTACAAGACAGTGATGAAAGAAATTAAAGATGATACAAACAGATGGAGAGATATACCATGTTCCTGAACTGGAAGAATCAACATTGTAAAAATGACTATACTACCCAAAGCAATCTACAGATTCAACGCAACCTCTATCAAACTACCAATGGCATTTTTCACAGAACTAGAACAAAAATTTCATAATTTGTATGGAAACACAAAAGACCCCGAATAGCCAAAGCAATCTTAAGAAAGAAAAACGGAGCTGGAAGAATCAGGCTCTCGGACATCATACTACACTACAAAGCTACAGTAATCAAGACAGTATGGTATTGGCACAAAAACAGAGATATAGATCAATGGAACAGGACAGAAAGCCCAGAGATAAACCCACACACATATGGTCACCCTATCTTTGATAAAGGAGGCAAGAATATACAACAGAGAAAAGACAGCCTCTTCAATAAGTGGTGCTGGGAAAACTGGACCGCTACATGTAAAAGAATGAAATTAGAACACTCCCTAACACCATACACAAAAATAAGCTCAAAATGGATTAAAGACCTAAATGTAAGACCAGACACTATCAAATTCTTAGAGAAAAACATAAGCAGAACACTCTATGACATAAATCACAGCAAGATCCTTTCTGACCCACCTCCTAGAGAAATGGAAATAAAAACAAAAATAAACAAATGGGACCTAATGAAACTTAAAAGATTTTGCACAGCAAAGGAAACCATAACCAAGACCAAAAGACAACCCTCAGAATAGGAGAAAACATTTGCAAATGAAGCAACTGACAAAGGATTAATCTCCAAAATTTACAAGCAGCTCATGCAGCTCAATAACAAAAGAACAAACAACCCCATCCAAAAATGGGCAGAAGGAAAAGAAATAAAAGGAATACAAACTGGAAAAGAAGAAGTAAAACTGTCACTGTTTGCAGCTGACATAATACTATAAACAGAAAATCCTAAAAATGCCACCAGAAAACTACTAGAGCTAATCAATGAATTTGGTAAAGTAGCAGGATACAAAATTAATGCACAGAAATCTCTGGCATTCCTATATACTAATGATGAAAAATCTGAAAGTGAAATCAAGAAAACACTCCCATTTACCATTGCAACAAAAAGAATAAAATATCTAAGAATAAACCTACCTAAGGAGACAAAAGGCCTGTATGCAGAAAATTATAAGACACTGATGAAAGAAATTAAAGATGATACAAATAGATGGAGAGATATACCATGTTCTTGGATGGGAAGAATCAACATTGTGAAAATGACTCTACTACCCAAAGCAATCTACAGATTCAATGCAATCCCTATCAAACTACCACTGGCATTTTTCACAGAACTAGAACAAAAAATTTCACAATTTGTATGGAAACACAAAAGACCCCGAATAGCCAAAGCAATCTTGAGAACGAAAAAGGAGCTGGAGGAATAAGGCTCCCTGACTTCAGACTATATTACAAAGCAACAGTAATCAAGACAGTATGGTACTGGCACAAAAACAGAAAGATAGACCAGTGGAACAGGATAGAAAGCCCAGAGATAAACCCACGCACATATGGACACCTTATCTTTGATAAAGGAGGCAGGAATGTACAGTGGAGAAAGGACAGCCTCTTCAATAAATGGTGCTGGGAAAACTGGACAGGTACATGTAAAAGTATGAGATTAGATCACTCCCTAACACCATACACAAAAATAAGCTCAAAATGGATTAAAGACCTAAATGTAAGGCCAGAAACTATCAAACTCTTAGAAGAAAACATAGGAAGAACACTCTATGACATAAATCACAGCAAGATCCTTTCTGACCCACCTCCTAGAGTAATGGAAATAAAAACAAAAACAAACAAATGGGACCTAATGAAACTTCAAAGCTTTTGCACAGCAAAGGAAACCATAACCAAGACCAAAAGACAACCCTCAGAATGGGAGAAAACATTTGCAAATGAAGCAACTGACAAAGGATTAATCTCCAAAATTTACAAGCAGCTCATGCAGCTCAATAACAAAAGAACAAACAACCCCATCCAAAAATGGGCAGAAGACCTAAATAGACATTTCTCCAAAGAAGATATACAGAATGCCAACAAACACATGAAAGAATGCTCAACATCATTAATCATTAGAGAAATGCAAATCAAAACTACAATGAGATATCATCTCACACCAGTCAGAATGGCCATCATCAAAAAATCCAGAAACAATAAATGCTGGAGAGGGTGTGGAGAAAAGGGGACACTCTTGCACTGCTGGGGGGAATGTGAATTGGTTCAGCCACTGTGGAGAACAGTATGGAGGTTCCTTAAAAAACTACAAATAGAATTACCATATGACCCAGCAATCCCACTACTTGGCATATACCCTGAGAAAACCAAAATTCAAAAAGAGTCATGTACCAAAATGTTCATTGCAGCTCTATTTACAATAGCCAGGACATGGAAACAACCTAAGCGCCCATCATCGGATGAATGGATAAAGAAGATGTGGCACATATACACAATGGAATATTACTCAGCCTTAAAAAGAAATGAAATTGAGCTATTTGTAATGAGATGGATAGACCTAGAGTCTGTCATACAGAGTGAAGTAAGTCAGAAAGAAAAAGACAAATACCGTATGCTAACACATATATATGGAATTTAAGGGAAAAAAATGTCATGAAGAACCTAGGGGTAAGATAGGAATAAAGACGCAGACCTACTGGAGAACGGACTTGAGGGTATGGGGAGGGGGAGGGGTGAGTTTTGACAGGGCGAGAGAGAGTCATGGACATATACACACTAACAAACGTAGTAAGGTAGATAGCTGGGGGGAAGCAGCCGCAAGGCACAGGGATATTAGCTCGGTGCTTTGTGACAGCCTGGAAGGGTGGGATGGGGAGAGTGGGAGGGAGGGAGACGCAAGAGGGAAGACATATGGGAACATATGTATATGTATAGCTGATTCACTTTGTTATAAAGCAGAAACTAACACACCATTGTAAAGCAATTATACCCCAATAAAGATGTTTAAAAAAAAAAAAAAAAAAGAAACAAGACTTTTAAAAACATGAAAAAAAAAAAAAAAAAAACATGATAATTTAGCTAATGTACCCACATATTCAAGACAGTCATATACACACAGTCAAAGATGAAGACAGTAAAGAGCTAAGGTAACCCCTCAATCCCGAAATCCAACAGAAAGACTGGGAAACAAAACTGGATCATAACGCTAGCCTACAATTTCAGAAAAGGTAAATACTACTTGTGGTTAAATCTGGTAACTATGAATGCCCCACCTATTATATGACTCAAGAGACCTGGGCATGCCATGCATAGCACACTCTGCTCCTGCAGCAGCTTTACTGGTATGCCTGTAAGGCACAGTTAGTGTTGAACAAGAGCACAGAACCACCACCTGCAAAGTTCTGAAAACCGCCCATATTTGTTTATGCAAGACAACATGCTAGGCTGAACATCTATAGACAAAGTAACCCAGTGAAGCCACGAGACCCATGTGGGCTCATCTGAGGAACACTGTCACAGTTAAAGATACACAGTTCCACCTCTGATGGAGGCCCAAGCAGGGCAGGTGTTCCCTCATCTCCCTTCCTGTCAGCTAGAGCACAACTGTGGGACTGACACTTGGCCAATGAGATACACCTCATTCCTAATCTTGAGAATATGGCGATGAGAGTCCAAGGAAGCAGTGGCAATGGCACAAGTGTCCATCCAGTTCTCACAGGTTTTTTTCCAGCCCAAAACTTCAGAATTCTCAACAATTCTAGAAGCTGCTTGGTATCTTTCTAATAAGTCTTTTGTGGTTAAATATGCCAGAGTTAATTTCTGTTTTCAATCAAGAATCCTGACTGGTAAGGAACAGGTACATATATGGATGCCGAGGAGATATGTGGCTCTATCTTCTCCAGAATTGCTGGCCTTACGCTGATGTAAGACAGGAGCTGTTGGTCAACTCCGTCAGCATGTGGAGAGAGCTTTCCTGAGAATGAAGCTGCGGTGTACAAATTCTAAGATGGGCCTGGTGATACCTGATTCCTGGTATTCTTGCCCTTCATAAATCCTTTCTCCCTGAGCATGGATGGGACTACAACTTGCTTCTAACCAACAGAACAGAGCATGCCACTTCCATGATTATGTTACATAGGACTGTAATTTCTGCCTTGCTAGCAGACTCTTCCTTGCTGGCTTTGATGAAGGAAGCTGCCCTATGGAGAGATTCAAGTGTCAAGGAACTGAGACTCTGGCTGACAGCAGACAGCAAGGCTCTCAGTCCAACAACCCACAAGGAACTGAGTTCTTTCAAAATCTACATAAGCTTGGAAGCAGATCCTTCCTCAGTCAAGCCTTCAGATGAGACCTCAGTGCTGACTGACACCTCTGTTGCAGTCTCACGAGAAAACCTGGAGCAAAAGACCCAGATAAGCCATGCCCAGCCTCCTGACCCACACACACCATGAGATAATAAATGTGTGTTTTAAGCCACTACGTTTACTATAACTTGTTACATGGCAATAGATAACTAATACAGAAGCCAACACAGGAAAAAACAAAAAACAGAGACAGAAGATAGAGATAGAATCCTGACAACATTGCTTGAGTTGAATCCCAGCACATCTGATGTCTCTGAAACCCTGAAAAGCACCACTGGAAATTTTAATTATGTAAGCCAACAGAGGTCCTTGTCTTTGATCAAGTTAGTTTGAGCTGGGTTTCTTTAAATTGTAACTAAAAGAACCTCAATTAAATTGTCCAAAGATGACAGAGGCAATGTAGAACCAACAGATCTCAAAGTCTCAAAGAGAATTCTGCTCTACACTATTTCAGTTCCCGTGTTGGCCAAGACTCCAGGTGGAATGGAGGGCTTGAATATTCTAATAAAACTGTCAGAAAGGATGTTACCACACTAAAGAAATATTAACCCAGATGTTCAAGTCACTATGAATTTCCAGAACCTACACCCTTGGACTAGATACAGCTCCATTCGTCATGTGTGGGAGAAATAAAAATAAAATTGCAAGAATTAAAAGAGAAAATACACATAAAAGTGTCCCATATAATGCCTAATACATTGTAGCTATTAAACAAAATTGTGAGTCAAAATCCACCCACCTCATTTTTGTAAACTGAAAAACACTATTTGTAATTACTCATTTACTATCTCTACTCAAGAGCTCTTTGAAATCCATAGATACTTTTATCCAGTAAGGTGTTATTCTCAGGGACTCTGATGTGCTCAGACGTGTGTAAGCTTCATCAACCCTTCTTCTCGTACCCACAGAAGACAGCTCAGGGGCACTGAAGTGGTGGCAGCTCTTCCAAGGAGCCAGACACTGATTTCAGGACCTTCCTGTGTTGTATTTTTAGTCCTCCCAACAAACCCATGAGATGGGTACTGTTACTGGCCCCACTTAACTGATGAGGAACCGTAGAAGCGGCACTCAATAAGTGTGTGTTGAAAGGAGAACTGAGTAATGGATCCATCCCCAGTACCGCTCACTGATGGATACACCTCTGCCTGCCTTTGCTCAGCTTCTGTGCGTCTAGGAGAGCATAAGTAGGATGTATAATCTGCCATGAGGAACATGAGAACAAGACTCCACATATATAACCAGGAGCCATATAATTATTCATGTAACACAAGTCTAACGATATAATGGATCATGTTTTACCCACAAAACACTTCCAAAAAATGAATTAATCTACTCTGATTTCTAATTTGCACCTCTCAACAAACTTTTTCAAGAAACAATGTGTGCCTTTTTCAAATCTACTGAAAAATTTGTTTCACCAGGTGGTTTTAATCTTCTTTACTATTTTCTAAGAACTTCTGCCGCCTGTTCCCCATCCAATCTTTTTTTTTTTTATTGTCGATTCTGCGCTGAACCTTAAGAAAACTCAATTGAAACTGACATGCAAAAATCTATGAAATCCAGATCAAGCCATCATTAAAAACGAAGACCTCTGAGGAGGATCTTAGAAAATATGGACCACAGGAAGAACACCTCTCTCATTAGTTGGGCAGTCCACCTCTACCTGACAGGGAACAACAGCTCTCATGAGTCTTTTCAGACTGAATACAGCAGTGCCCCCTGGTCCATGATTTTGCATTCCAAGGTTTCAGTTACCCAAGGTCAACCGTGGTCCAAAAATGTCAAATGGAAAATTCCAGAAATAAACAATTCATAAGTTTTAAATTGTGTGCTGTTCTGAGTAGCATGATGAAACTTGTCACTGTCCTGCTCTGTCATGCCCGGGGTGTGAATCATCCCTTTGTCCAGCATGTATGCCTGTTAGACACTGAGTAGCCATCTGGGTTATCAGATCGACTGTCACGGTATCACAGGGCTTGTGTTCAAATCACCCTTATTTTACTTAATAATGGCCCCAAAGTGCAAGGGTAGGGATGCTGGCAATTTGGATCTGCCAAAGGGAAGCCATAAAGTCCTTCCTTTAAGTGAAAAGGTGACAGTTCTCAACTTAATAAAGAGGAAAAACTGTACGATGAGGTTGCTAAAATCTACGATAAGAATGAATCTTCTGTCCATGAAATTGTGAAGAAGGAAAAAGAAATTTGTGCTAGTATTGCTGTCACACCTCAAACTGCAAAAGTTTGGCTATCATAATGTATGATAAGCGCTTAGTTAAGATGAAAAAGGTATTAAATTTGTACAATAAGATATTTTGAGAGAGAGACCACATTCACATAACTTTTATTACAGTATATTGTTATAATTGTTCTATCTTATTATTGCTGTTGTTCATTTATTTCTGTATCTAATTTATAAATTAAGCTTTATCATAGGTATGTATGTAGAGGAAAAACATACATACAGGGTTCAGCACTATCCATGATTTCAGGCATCCGTTGGGGGTCTTGGAACGTATCCTCGGAGGAGAAGGGGGGCCTACGGTACTCAGAATGAGCCAATCCTGTATCATTTGAAACATCGTTGCAAACAATGTGCGTTAAATAGTGTATAATCAGTATGCTCAAGACATTGATAGCAACCATATGTGGTGTACTCAGAGAGACATGGGAGTGGAATTTATGAATTTTAAATGAACTTCTACTCTTTCTTAGGGCAGATCTTTAAAATTACTGCTACAATGCAAAAAGCTTAAAGACAGGTGTTTTCAACCTTCCTGTGTCTAGCTATAACCCTCCAATCACTGTGGTTGTGACTTGAGCCATTTCTCAATCCCTGCAAACACACCTTAAATCTTTTGCCATGAACGCCATTTAATGCCTAACTCTGAGATTCTCAGATTATAGATCTGATAACTCCAGAACATGACTAAGACCGCTATTATTAGTGTAAAATACCTGAGGAAAACAAAACCAAATATGAACCATAATAATGACCATGATGAAGGAGAAAATTCTTCCGCTTTCAGAAAAACCACAATTCTTTATTGTCAGGAGGAAGAACTGTACAGAGGACCACACATGCCACTTAGCTTTTCCCCATAAACAAGTTTTCCTGGATAAGATCAGGAGAAATACGAGAGGAGCAATGAGTCAATGAGAAATGTGGCGAAGACTCATCATGACCTATGACCCTTACTTTTTCACTCCCAATTAGACTCCTGAATTAAGGAGGAGACTTAATATTCCACAAGGTTATTTGGCCACCACCTATCCGGGTAGGCAAGCTCTTAGGAATCTCACACTTATTCAAAGTGAACTGTCTTCCACGTGGACTCTCCCCTCATCCCTCACTCAGCAGCACACAAGAGGGAAGAAAAGGGGAGGAGGCTGCCATGAGTCAGTGATCAGGTTAGATAAACCAGACACGGCTCCTATTAGAAACCTACCATAAGTACACATGTGGTACCTGTGCTGAAACGACTTTAAGGCAGTTCTCTAATGGGAAAATACAAAAAAACAAACAAAAAGAGAAACATTAGTAACAGAGAATTTCCATCAACACCATACCGGTTATTAGTAAAAAGATGTATTGAATAGTGTTCATTTCTAATTCATAGACTCCACTAGTATATTCAGTACAAAAGAGCACTGCAAGTTTATAAGGCCATTTTTCTGCCGCCTGCATGGTACTGAATTATTTAAAACTCATTTGAAAAACACACACACCTGACAGCTTTTAAAATATCGTTTCACAACACCGTTTTCAACATCTATAAAAATATGTGCTAGAAAAGCAGATTCTATATACTCTGTCTTTCATTAGCAAGTCCTGAAGTATTTTTACCCACTGGTGCATCACACTTCACAAAATCATTTCAGAGGAATAGGAAGTAATGTGAGCCTTTGTTCAGAGTTCAAGTTACTTGGTTTATATCATACAATGAATTTATATCACCCTCAAAGTAAAATTAACTGCTTCACCAAAATCTGCACAAAGTTACACTGGGACATCTTCCCTCAGAAGTTACAGGATCTAAGCCCTCACAAACTGACTCAGTAAGATCTCATCAAATAAATTCTACAACTTTGGATGCAATACTGATGTTGGAATACACCTGAGAAACTCAAAGACATTTTAAAGATTATATATCAATATTGTTTGGATCACAAAATCTCTATAATGTTTTCTTTTAAAAAGAATTTTTGGGTTTAACAATATTAGTCCAAAACTTTAATAATAAAAAAAACAGTGATCTCTTAAAACAGAAAAAAAAAATTTTTTTTAATAAATTTATTTATTTACTTTTGGCTGCGTTGGGTCTTTGTTGCTGTGCGTGGGCTTTCTCTAGTTACAGCGAGTGGGGGCTACTCTGCTGCAGGGCACGAACTTCTCACTGCAGTGGCTTCTCTTGCTGCGGAGCACAGGCTCTAGGCACGCAGGTTTCAGTAGCTGTGATGCGCAGGCTCAGTAGTTGTGGCTCGTGGGCTCTAGAGCACAGTCTCAGTAGTTGTGGTGCACGGGCTTAGGTGCTCCGTGGCATGTGGGATCTTCCAGGACCAGGGATCGAACCCATGTCCCCTGCATTGGCAGGCAGATTCTTAACCACTGCACCACCAGGGAAGCCCCAGAAAAAATTTTTTTATGAAAATATACATCCTTTTAGAAGTTGATTTAGCTTCCTCCATACCTACTTACATCTGCTTTTTCATATCTACGGTTTCAAGTTTTCCTTCTAATTTTCTTAATTAAACCTGCCATAGACTTGTCCATTTGATTCGTCTTTTTAAAGATATGGCCCTCCAATTACCTATCATCTTTTTCCTTTTTAGTTTATTAAATTTTGCTTTTATCATTATCAATTTCTTTATCCTCTAATCTTGTATTTATTCCTTCTCTAGCTTCTTAAATTGAGGACTTCATTTATTTACTTTTAAAACTTCCTTGCTATATTATAAATAGCACTTAAGAGTTTGACATGGAGTGCTCTCATTGTTCATTTCTAAAGGTTTTTTTTTTTTTAACTTTCCTCTTAATCATGGAGTTATTTAAATTTCCAAGTGATTATGAATGATTATTGGAGTTTTTTTTTCCTTTTACTGATATTTAATTTTTAAAGTCTTTATTATTACTTTGTGATCAGAGAATATGGCCTATAAAATCTCTATTTTTAGATGTGATTGAAGCTGCCTTTGTAGCCTGGTACAAATCCCTGTTTATCTTATTATCTCATGTAGGAATGTGTGGTCTCTGTGTAAGATGAGGCTGGGCCGACGGGCCCAGGCACTGCTGGGCACTGAGGGGCGCTTCAAGCATTCTAGCCCCCTTGCTGAGCTGCCTCTCAAGCCTCCTGAGTGTTGTTTTCTTTTTTGTCCATTTGAATTGACTTTGCCTTCTAACTCAGCACTCAGGTTTTGCATCTGACTTCTTTCCTCTCTAGACTTCTGAACTTGGGTCAGTAACTCAACAATTTACACTTTGCCTATTATCTTTAGTTGGGCCAGCCACCCCAAACTGTCTTTATTCAACAAACATACACTTTTGAGTAACTGTGATGGGGCAAGCACTGTTTTAGACACTGCGAATACACAGCGAACAGAACAGACTATAGCTCTGCCCTCCTGGAACTTAGGAGGCACAGGTAAGTTAAAGACTCATGAAAATATGCTACTGTTAATATTTTAATAACTCAATTTTTCCACTGTAAATAATGCATGCTCACCATAGAGGATCTGGCCAAAAAACGTTGAATAAAAACAATAAATAATTCCATAACATTAACAAGTAATAATATTTTTATGTGCTTTTCTTAGTCCTTTTGGTGACTATTCTTACTTTGGAAAAAAACTGAAACGACATCATATGTAATATTTTGTATTCTACTTTCTACCCTTATCTTTTGTTTTGTGTTTTTGGCCTGCTGTGCTCAGCTTGCAGGATCTTAGTTCCTTGACCAGGGATTGAACTCAGGCCCACGGCAGTGAAAGCGTGGAGTCCTAACCACTGGACTGCCAGGGAACTCCCTCTATTCTTACCTTGATGATCTTCCAATTCCATTAAAATAATCTCTGAAAATACCATTTTAATGGCTATATAATATTCTATTACAACATGATTTACTAAACCACTTACCTACTACTAGATATTTAAGTGGTTCCCAATTTTCCAATACTTCATGACAATAAATATACTCACGTCAAAAAAATTTTTTTTGTATTTACAGTTATAATTTGGACAATTTCCTAGAAAGGTAATTACCAAACTAAAGGGTATAAACTTTTTACAGCTCTTGATACAGATCATCAAATTACTTTTCAGAAAGTCTGTACCAAGATACAGTCGCATCAGAGGTTTATGTAAACTCCCATTTCACCAAACTCTTAACAACAGTAATAATTTTCTAATCTTGTTGGTTTAATAAGTAAAATAGCTTATTATTTTAATTTTCTGTATTTGGTCAACAATGGATTTTTATGTTTTACATTTATTAGTCACCGATTAATTTTTTTCTGTACATTGTCTATTGATGGACTTCTTTCTTGCAGTTATTACTGTTCATTGCAAAGATATGATCCTCTTTTTCCACATATATTTCTAACTTTTTTGCCTTTCGTTTTAATGTATAATGTATTTGGACCTGGAAAAAAAAGTGTTGCTTTTGACTTCATTTGAGGTTATATTCATTGTTTTTAGGTTTAGAAATTTCCTCCCAATTCAAGAACTGAAAAATTTCCCTCACACACTCCTAGACATTTTTCAGGTGCTGTTTTTTAAATCTTCTAAACATAATCTATATGAAATTTGTTTTGGAGTACCGTGAGTTAAAGCTATAAGTTTAATTTCTTCCAAATGGTTAAACTATTCTTCAAGTACCATTTGCTAAATAACCCTTATTTTCCCCCACTGATTTATGATGTTATCTTTATTATGTTTGTGGCCTATTTTGCCCTAAAAAGACATAGGGGGAAAAAAAGTGTGTCTTAGAATCAAGGAACTATAGTAATATAAATAATAGAAGAGATATGTTGCTAGAAATAAAACTTGTTATTTATTTGACCTGTGTGTTATAAATGACTACAAAATTAAAATGTTCTACTCTTGAATTCAGAGGGGAACAATGTTCATTTAAAGAGAGATAAATTAGAATCAAATTATTTCATCTCTCATATAAGCTAATGAGAAGCCAAGTTTAAATGGAAGGAGCATTCAAGTAGTCTACAGCCTCTTCTCAGCTGGTTATCACAGAATAATTGACGTACTAATGATTTCAATTCATAGCACCGACTGTCTTCATTTTGTATAATTTGAACCAAACCTGAATGTAAATGGAAAACAGTCCTCTTGACTATTTAACTCCCAACACTTTTAACTAAAAATCACTTAATACTGCAGAAGAGGAAGGGGGAAATTAACAAATATAAAGAACTTTCTATTTAAAAACATTCCTCCTTATACTGAAATGGGAAGAATTAAGAAAATACATCAGGAAGTTCCAGAGATGTGATTTATCATCTTATTAATTGAGAGTGAAAGTTGTAACATTTATCTCCGATAGTGTCTCCTGAAAAAAAAATTCCAAACAGACCAAAGTGCATATTCTAAATACTCCAAAGGGAAATAAATGTGCTTCACAGGGTTCTTTTTTTTCCATTAAAAAAAAATACTAGTAAGAAAAAAAGTCAACTCAAAATAATTGCTACAATTGGTAATTAACTTCTCAGATTAAAAAACACCCTTTTTCCTGTAACACACATTATACAGAGCTCTTTAATTTAATAAGATGTACTTATTGATATCACCTTTTAACTTAGGGCGTATGACTTTTCTTTGATTTTTAAAAAATTCTATCTTTTAAAAATAGCCTCTAGTTGTCATTACCTGAGACATCCAATACAGTAAATCCAAGTCTTGCACCTGTCACTAAGTCACCAGAATTGACCATTAACAAGCCTAGTTAGTTAAGTACAGGTTGGGTAAGTGCTATCATCCACACATCCACAATTACATCACAGCATGATGGCCAATTAGTTTCAACCTGAGTAGTGAACCTTATTCCAGACAACTCTGTGTTCAACTGGAAAAACAGCTGCTTCCTTATTTCTACCTACTGTTCTTCTCTGCTGTTCTGAGCCAGCCAATTGGGTGAAGCAGGCCTGAAACAAGGTCTGAGTAATTTACAGACAGCAGGAGTCCTCCATGCTGGTGTGCTCTAGTCGGGATGGAAATTTCTCATATCTACCTCTGTGTATGACATGCACATTTTACAGTGGAGCCACAGCAGTTCCATTTAACAGAAGACAAGATGTGTCCATACACCTAAATTAAAACTTGCTTAGAAACCATGCTACATGGCTAACTGAACACTACTTCTGGGTTACAAGAGGGCAAGTAAAAGGAAGTTAATGCTTATACACATGGACATTCAGGAGTGATATCTTACAACTCTTCATTAAAAATAAAACCAATTGTCACAGCCAAGAGGAGCTGCTATGGACTGAATTTTGTCTCTACCCAAATTCATATGTTGAAGCCCTAACTCCCAATGTGATGCTATCTGGAGATGGGGCCTTTGGGAGACAATTCTGTTTAGATGAGGTCATGAGGGTGGGATTCTCATGATGGCATGCTCTCATGCACTCTCTCTCTCTCTCTCTCTCTGTCTCTCCCCCTGTCATGTGAAGACACAGTAAGAAGGCGTCCATATACAAGCCAGGAAGAGAGTCCTTGCCAGACTCCAACCATGTTGGCACCTTAATCTTGGACTTCTAGCCTCTAGAACTGTGAGAAAATAAAATTCTGTTGTTTCAGCCAGCCAATCTACAGTATTTTGTTATGAAAGCCCAAGCTGACTAACACAGGAGCCTAAGGATACATAAAATGTCATGTGGTATTCCAGATAAGAACCTAGAACAGAAAAAGGACATCACATGAAAACTGGGGAAATCTGAATATAGCACGGAGTTTAGTTAACAATAATGTGTCATACTGGCTTATCAACTGCAACAAATACACCATACTCATGTCAAGATGTCAAAATTAGGTGAAACTGGGTGCAGGTTATGTGGGAGCTTTCTGTACCTCTTCACAATTTTTCTGTAAATCTATAAAGCCATTCTTAAAAATAAAATTTATTTAAAACATATAAATAAATCCTGTCTTCAACCTACTCCCAAAACAACCTATCATATCATTTCTTGATTTTCAGTGTAAAAGACTTTCTGTTCTTAGCTATAGTTTAGAATAAATCTTTATCCATTCATATCAGCCAAAAAAAAATCCCCATAGACATTGGCTAAGTTATTATTTATAGAACTTAAAATTGTACGGTGTACTTAAGGTTTCTTAGTATATATAATCTAATAAGAACCCCTTGAAATTCAGTATCATCACTCTAACAATGAACAATTATAGCATCCTGAAAATATGTAGAGGACACAAAGACAAATCACAGACAAGGAAATATAACTTACTGAAAAGGAAATAGATAGTTGTCCCATTTCACTAACAATAGAAGTGTAAATAACAGCAAGAGTTTTGTTACATATCAGGTTTCCAAAAACCTTACAGCAAATATTCAGGCTGGCCAAGAAGTGGGGAAGCAGACACTTTCATATGCTGTTGGTAGGCTATGAACTAGAACAAACTTATAGAAAGCAAGTTGGTAAAATGTATAAAAGTGCCATGAAAATAGTTCAAATCCATTATTCTAATTCTGGAAATCTACTCTGAGGACATATTCAGACCTGGGAGCCAAGACTAGCAAATAATGCTTTGATAGACATCCTCACTTATAATTTGGACGATTAGGTAATAAAATTAGCATGTAAAATTAGTGAATGAGAAAATAAAGGAACCACAACAGGAATCATTATACACCATTAAAACTGAGGATTTTGAAGAGCTGTTGCTTATAACAAGTTAAATGAGAAAATAGGAAATATAATTGCGTACAAGGGAAGGAGTGTGTGATGGCAGAAAGCTAAAAGTAGTTTTCTCTGGGAAGGAGACTATGGGCAATTTGTTTTCTTTATCATACTTTATATATCGTCAACTTTTCTACAATGAATATATTGTTCTTTCAGTTAGGAGCTGAGAAATTAGGTTACACTCTCGTTCAGCTACTGCTTTCTTTTCAGTTTAATTCTTTACGTAATATAACCAGTTTTTTAAAGAAATTGTTACATTAAGTCTCTTATAAAAGAAAGAAGAAACTTAGTAGTCAGATACAATTCTTTTCTGTGCCTAATGCACCTCCTATTTAGCTTGAAGCTCTTCCTACGGTGGTCAGGGATGGGCTCAGGACAAGGCTGGGTCTCCTCTCTTGCCACAAACTTGGACTCCAGAGCTAGAGAGATGATTTACACACTCCCTTTCCCTCGAAGAGTTCAAATTCTAGTGGGAGGGAAAGTTCTCTGCCTCGAAATTTCTCATTCTCATCTCGTAAAACCTAACTCAAGGGAATCACTGCTTTGGTTAAGTACTGCTCTCACCTTGAGTCCTGGTCAACTGGAAGCCCTCCTGAAGACAGACAAATTAACTAACTCCTTTATATAACTCATATAACCTTGCTTTACAGGAGTCTGTAAAGGGAAAAGGGAGGAAATATATCAATGGACATCCAAGGAATGCAGAAGAAAAATCTGCTCAGGAGAGTCCTGGGACATTGATTCAAACTGAACTCTTTAACAGGCTATGAAAACATGTTTCCGTGAAATAAAACAGAGGGTGAGTATCAATTCTATATATGCAACATTTGTCATCCAAGTTTAGTAGAAAAATGCAACCGTCCCAGTAGATACAAAACAAAAGATGCAATTGTGTAATATAACTTCTTGAAAAACAACGTAATCCGCCCTTGAAGAACAGGAATCTCAGACAGCAGCCCTCTCTCCTCTCCATGGGCTGCCATAACACGGCCCCAGCCCTGAGAAGACCACAGTTCCTGCTTAGCTCTCATCCATCAGGCCATTTTTGTCAAAGGAGCATTCTCTCCAAAGCACAATTGAGTATCGTTGGATTTACCTATTTGCCACTTGCTTGCTTACACAAACTCCCAATGTATATTTTAACCCTACATCCACTCAGGTTTTGTTTTATTTTCTACTAAGTTATTGAATACGTCTACATTTAAAAGGCTTGGAGAGGAATATTATACCTTTTGGGAAAATGTGGTAACTTTTACACTTCATTGTCTCCTTTGCTCTAGATAACCCCTTTCTCTTGAATTCTCAAAGGATTTTTACGAATAACTTTACAACTGAACGACCGTTACTAGCATTTCTGGTTTAGGTGAAGTCTAAATCTGTTAGCATACATCTCCATATACAGACAGCTATCTTGAGAGCTCACTCGGTCATTGATAAGCCTTGTAAACTAGCACTTATTCTAATGAAAGAATAAATTAGTAGAAATCTGGAGTCACAGCCTGTTCATCTCATTGCCACCAAAGACCTGGCAATCTAATCCTCTTTCGCTGAAGGCAATAAATGTCTCTGATCCTATAAATGTATTTAACTCTAGTTTAAGCAACTAGTAGCTGCTTTAAAGCAACACCTCCCAAAATCTTTGTACTCTGTCCCACAATAAAAATACATTTTTAGAAATATAGCACACACATACATATAGCTAAAACCAAAGTTCCTTGAAATAATACCCTTACCACATTCAACACTAATCCATCTTTCTCTTTCCTTCCCTCCCTCCCACTCCCCTCTTCCTTCCTTCCTTCCTTCCTTCCTTCCTTCCTTCCTTCCTTCCTTCCTTCCTTCCTTCCTTCCTCCCTCCTTCCTTCCCTCCCTCCCTCCTCCCCTCCCTCCCTCCCTCTCTCTCTCTTTCTTTCAAATGCTGGTTGTGACCCACTACATTGATTTCAGAACATTTTAAAGGATTAGAACCCACAGTTGCCAACCACTGCTTTAAAGCCCTGCTACTTGATGAGTGGTGATGTTATGACTCGTGGTACCACAGCATCTCAGCATGGATTCCTCCCCAGGCCTCCATCCTTGGCTCTCTTCTGCTTTCACTCCACTCTCTCCCCCACTGCCCAAACACTGCCCTTTGTACTCCTTTGCTTTTCATTCTAGTTTCCCCTCCCTTTTTTTTCATTCAACTCGTTGACATTACGTAGAACAAATCTCCCCAAATGTAGTGACATAAAACAACACTTGTTTTCTTCCACTCACAGATTCTGTGGGTCAGGAATTCAGAAAGCACCGGGGGTGACAGGTCTCTGCTCCACAATGTTGAGGCTGAGGGGACTCATGGCTGTATATAATGGTCACTCACTCACATGTCACGCGCCACTTCCTCGTAGCATGGTGCAATCAGGGAACGTGGGCTCCATGGGCAAGTGTTTCAGCTCACAAGGCAAGAAACTTCTTGCCTCAGAACTAACATGGCACTTTTGCTGCCATCTACTGATTACACTGCGTCACAAATCCACCCAATTCAGGGGGAGGTACACTGGACCCCACCTCTAGGTAGAGTGGCAAAGTTCTAAAAGAACATGTGGGACAGGAGATGGTGTTACCGTCATCTTCCAAATTGTTATTCCCCAACCTCAGTTCTGATTCCCAAGGCAAAAATCCAATAGACTACTACGTAGCTAGATCCACAGGGGTGTCAACTGACACTCAAACAGTATATGCCAGCCGAATGCACTTTCCTTTTATATTCCCTATCTCAGTACTACTGGGGAAGAAAGAACTGTATGTTGCATTTTAGATGAATATGCCAGAAGCACCTTAGCACAAAATGTAAGCAGACGCAAGGAGAGAACTGAAAGTAGGACGGGAGTTCCCTGCATCTAAGGAATTCTGTCCTGTGTGGAACACAGGCAGATCTTATAGTCAGTCCCTGTAATGAGAGTGACAAGTGGCCATTCTCCTTCAGACAGTGTTAACAGTTCATGCTAATTAGCAACTGTTAATTAGCAATTTCAGTGGTTATACAATATATGTTCTCACATACTTCACTGCTTCCCTTTCTCTGCCATCGCCGACTGCATGAAGCTCCCCATCTTTCCTTTCATACAAGCTAAGAAACGGTCAAGAGTAGTGCTAGAGAGGCAGCATGAGAACTGGGAGCAGCGATTCTCAAAGTGTGCTCCATGGGCCACTGGAGGTCCCAGAGGCCCTTCCAGCAGTTCATGAAGTCAGAACTATTTTCATAATTATACTGAGGTATCATGTGCCGTTTTCCACGTGTTGATGTTTGCATTAGTGGTATAAAAGCAATGGCGGGTCCAACTGCTTGTGCCTTGGCTGCTTGAATCAAATGAATCAAGACGGTGACTCCAAAGAGTACCAGTAGTCGCTGTATTTTTCACAGGCACACATGCATATTTAAAAAGAAAAAAGAGGGCTTCCCTGGTGGTGCAGTGGTTGAGAGTCCGCCTGCCGATGCAGGGGACACGGGTTCGTGCCCCGGTCCGGGAGGATCCCACATGCCGCGGAGCGGCTGGGCCCGTGAGCCATGGCCACTGAGCCTGCGCGTCCGGAGGCTGTGCTCCGCAACGGGAGAGGCCACAACAGTGAGAGGCCCACGTACCACAAAAAAAAAAAAACAACTAGTGATGTTTATTGTCAATGATAAAATTTGAGCTTTAAGGTGAAAATTAGAATTTCACAATCACCTCCCCACTGTGCCACCTTGGGAGCAGGGTCACTTCTTTAAACACAACCACCTACCAGGGCCCCAGGACATGCAGGGAAAGTAAAAGACCATGTGAGGCAAAGATGTCACTGAAACAAGGGACACACGAGAACTGTAAAAGCAAAAGCTCCAGCAAAGGAGTGCGATTACGTCACTCTGCTGGCCAAGTCCATAACCTCTCACAGTGCTGAACCAACGGCTGGCTGTTTGGAGTGGCTTCCCTCCATAAAACTCCCTAACTGGGGAAATTACTAATTCTGTGGCTTTCATAAAACACAGAGGTCCACCAAATGTTTGCCTGGCAGGTTTTTTTTTCTCCCAAAGGGCAGCTCATTAAGTCCGTCGATAAAGCAGGCTTTGTTGTAAAGATTTACAGTGTTTTCCCAATGAAAACTCTAATTGACAACCACCAGGAGAATAACAATGCAGAGCCCAGAGAGCTCTGGTTTCCCCCATCCTTCCAAGATCCATCTCAAAAAGCATGGTTTCCTGGACCAGTGTTCAGCTCCGTCTTTAATGGACACACGCATAAGCAGATGCCTGGATATCAGAAGTTTATCATTCAAAGTAGTCAAATCTTAAAAACCAAAAGATTTCGTCTTTCAAACTTCAAAGGAAATTCCATTTAATTCCCAAGCTCAGAATATCAGGTCCCTCCACGCAGAATAAGCATATTACATAAAAATGCAACCATCCCTTATCTATGTAAAGGGGGGGGGACCCTAAAAAAATAAAATGCGTGATGGAGTCTTCAGAAATAGTTGCATGAGACTATTAAAGGCACTGCTGTTCAATGGATTCATTACAGAATAAAAGTTCAAGTACCAGAGAGAGTGATTTTCATATGAATGTTGGGTGTTGCGCTCACACACAAGAGTCTCTGGTCTCCACAGAGAACCGAGTCACATCAAGCAAGTCAGGGAGCTGTGAGTGACAAGGTATAGAGAGGGCTGTTCAGATAAGGGACAGACATTACCGGACCCTTTTTCAAAGAAAACTTTGAAGATTTTGTTAGGCTTTCTTCGTGGAACTGTCACAAGATAACAATACAGTTGCAAATGAGTGGTGTTCAGTGGCCACATCACTGCCTTTTACGGACCAGCTGGCAATGGCTGCCCACGATGGGAAATTAGCATTAAAGAAGGACTCAAGGTTGCTGGGCTGACACACAGCCCAAGGAGAATACTCTCAAATAAAGTACGACACCCAACGCGGTCACACAAACGGAAAGCTGAGGAAAAAAGCTCCTGTCTGGAAAGCACAGCAGCAGAAAAATATCCTCCTTACTTCTTTCTGAATCTTCCTGAATCTCCCCCTTCTCCAGACAGCGTCCAGGTCCCCGAAGTAAAAATAAATGAGCAAACCATAGGCTTCCAGGTGCATTACACAGATTAAGAGGAGTGCAGCTGGTGGAAGAGGTGGGAAAATAACACAATTCACTCTCTTTTTCCTGAACAGAAAGTAGAGAAAAGAACCAAAGCGGAAAAGCACGCCCCACCTCACCCCCATCCCCCCCGAGAACACCCAGACCAGGAGTCCAGAGGCCTGAATCCTAACTAGTCTAGTGTCTACCACAACACTGCTTGATGAGTCCCTAAACCTTCTGAATTTCCCTGTCCTCACCCATAAAGGAAATTCGCAGACATCAGTGATTCCCAAACTGTGTTCCCTGGAGCTCTAAGGTTCTGTGGAGGTGCCTCTTATTAAGGCAGTCAGTGACACAGGGGTAAGGCAAAGGGAGTGGAGGACGATGCTTCCTCTCTACCCAAAACAGTTCAGAGTTGATCCATTTTCTAAATCAAAATTGTGAGTAAAGTCTTTTGTTTAAAGAGTCTACCACCAAGAAAATTCACAACTAAAATGGCTTAAAAGCACTGGACCAACATACCTTTTAATTTCGTATCTTTCTAATTATGTGGTTTCTATGTGCCTCTTTGGATTATTGTTATTAGAATTAATTAATTGACAGGCTGGTTAATATTAATCCCCAAATCTGTGTATCAGGTTCAACTTAAAAGGTGAGGAAATGGAAACTCAGATAAGACAAATACATCAAAATCACTCAGCTCAGTAGCTGACTAGATTCAAACACGGGAATATCTGACATTAAAACCGTTAAGCTGGATTCTGTCGTTATAGTTAAAGAACAAACTTCACTGTAAAAGACAATTGATTACCTCATTATGACTATAATTCTTTCTCTATGGAACATCAGATTCTTCATTTGTATTCTCTGAGAGTAAACACTTACCCTGTCGAGATGAAATGAATAGCCAAAAGTTCTGCCCAACAAGCAAATTTGCTGGGTACTGGAAAGCCCAAAACGTTGACAAAGCCTCCAGGGCAATAATGGTTGTTAAGAACTTTCAAAGCAAACAAAACTCCTAAAAAAGGATAAAGAGCATATAAATATCAACAATCCAAATGTGGAGATGATTAACATTTACAAAGAAAACTAACTGAAAGTGAAAATGGTTATTCCATTACATCCAACTTTTTGCTTCGAAACATACTCTATTCCTTACAAGTCAACCCAGCATTCGGTAGAAAGACAGTCTTACTCTTGCACTGCTGGTGGGAATGTGAATTGGTTCAGCCACTGTGGAGAACAGTATGGAGGTTCCTTAAAAAACTACAAATAGAATTACCATATGACCCAGCAATCCCACTACTTGGCATATACCCTGAGAAAACCAAAATTCAAAGAGAGTCATGTACCAAAATGTTCATTGCAGCTCTATTTACAATAGCCAGGACATGGAAACAACCTAAGCGCCCATCATCGGATGAATGGATAAAGAAGATGTGGCACATATACACAATGGAATATTACTCAGCCTTAAAAAGAAATGAAATTGAGCTATTTGTAATGAGATGGATAGACCTAGAATCTGTCATACAGAGTGAAGTAAGTCAGAAAGAAAAAGACAAATACCGTATGCTAACACATATATATGGAATTTAAGGGAAAAAAATGTCATGAAGAACCTAGGGGTAAGATAGGAATAAAGACGCAGACCTACTGGAGAACGGACTTAAGGATATGGGGAGGGGGAAGGGTGAGTTTTGACAGGGCGAGAGAGAGTCATGGACATATACACACTAACAAACGTAGTAAGGTAGATAGCTGGGGGGAAGCAGCCGCAAGGCACAGGGATATTAGCTCGGTGCTTTGTGACAGCCTGGAAGGGTGGGATGGGGAGAGTGGGAGGGAGGGAGACGCAAGAGGGAAGACATATGGGAACATATGTATATGTATAGCTGATTCACTTTGTTATAAAGCAGAAACTAACACACCATTGTAAAGCAATTATACCCCAATAAAGATGTTTTAAAAAAAAAAAAAAAAAAAGAAAGACAGTCTTCAAGGCAATCATTCCTTTGATGTTTCTTAACACGGAAGTTCATACTGACTTTGAGTATGCTACTAAATATATAACACATAAAATGGGAATAAGACACCCGCAATGGTGCAATACTAAAGGCCACTGAACTGTAAACTTCAAAATCATTCATTTTATGTGATTTTTAACTCAGTTTAAAAAATATCATTAACGTGTAGTTTTCTAGCTCCTATGGAAAGACATATTGAAGGCGGGGCTTATTTCCTTTCTTCTCACACCATCAGACGCATGAGGATGCACCTTAGAGGGAAGGGGTAAGGACGGCAGGGAAAAGAGAGGGAAGGGTTTGATCTCCTTTGGTTTCAGGACTATTTCCCTCCTACCCTTCACATGCTAATTTTCACAATACCTATTTTAAGTCCTGATGGCAATTTAGTCCTATGAGAAAAATATAAAAAAGGAACTAGTGAGGGGAACAGTGAGAGGCAATGTAATACGTGTTTAAAGCCACGAAGACTGGGTTCAAATCCCAGCTCCGTCACTTATGAGGTGTGTAACCTTGAGCAAGTTACCTGACTTCCCTGGGCCTTAGCTTCCTCATCTACAAAATCAAGACAAGGCCACCTCCCTAAGGACCTGTTACATTAATTAAACAGCATGAATTATGTATAAAGACTATCACGGCTCTGAAAACACAGTGAGCATGCCATTGTAGGGTGTGGTGCATTTATTTTAATGGCGTTATTGAGATGCATACCCATCTTTTTAGGGAACTCCCACAAGCACACCAGTGTCTCTCTCCCTCGTCCCACCATGATGGAGCCAGTGCATATTTCCAGGACCACGTCTCCTACAAAACTACCTTTGGGCAGACCCTAGTCTCAACTGTCCAAGAGTGAATGATGCGGCATAATGGGAAAACAGCAAAATCTATGTCTCTCCTGTGCTCCAATCAGCCTATTCACCAAAATCCAAGCCCCAGCAGTGCTTAGCCACTCAGCATTCAGTTCCCTCACCAACTGGGACCCCTGCTTCAAAAAATGACAACAGCTGCACCTCCCCGACTGTTTTCACACGGACTACCTTAGAAATGCATCTGCCTTACCTGAGAAACCTACAGCACAGTTCCTTCTGAAGTCAGGTTCATCCATAAATTCTGCCAGAGCAAATTCCAAGAGCAGGTACACCACCCCAGTGAGTAGGGAGAACGTGGTGATGACGTAGGCAAACCATCTACTTCCTAGTCTTCTTTCCAGATGAATTCCTTTCCAGAGCATGGAAGCCATATTGAAATACAAGTGCCAATCATCCACGTGGTGAATAGGGGAAAGCAGTAAGCGCTGCCAGTCTTTTTGCTGGTAACACTTCTCCACGCTAAGGCAGGAGCCCAGCAGCGGCTTCAGAGGATTCAAGAAGAACCAGATGTTGAGAGCCAAGGTTGCTAGGGTGACAGGTGGAATATTGTTGATCCCAACGTGGAAGATTTGAGAAAGGAGCAGAAGCAGCCCAGTGTTAATTCCTCTTGACCTCCGCTGCATGGTTAGATATCAAGCCTGTGACGGGAAAATGTGGTCAGACGTGAGGAATCTGGGAAGATACAGAGGCAGCTGAGCCTAAGATGTAAAATAAAAGGCACATGAAAATCCATCAATTGAGAATTAGGACAGTGACAAGACGTGCTCACTTAAAAGATGGGCTTACATTATGTATATCTCATCTCCCATCTAACAGAAGCATTATTTTCTGTGTCTTCCAGAGTAACGCCCAGGACACTGGCTGATGTCCCTCCTCATTTTACATCCTAAAGGAGAAATGTCATCCCAGATCCCCGTGGACCAGTTAATGGATGGGTATGCTTTTGCTGACAAATATGCCATGAAAATGTAACTTGTCTTCCTTATAAACAAACTTATAACCTAACAAAAAAACATACAAAGATTGTGCACAAATATTTAATAATTACTTCTCAGAATGCTGGAGAGAATTCTTCACCCCTTCACTTTTTTAAAGAAATATTCGATATTTATATATTAGATAGAGTCTGCTCCAAAGTTCTTCAACATTAGCAAGCAAGTTGTAAAATGCAAGCATATATTATCTTCTATGCCATATCGCCAGATGTCAACTGCTAGACTGCTTTATTTTCAGAAAAATTTCCACTTTTAAAAGTTACCTACTATGAGCCAAATCCTGGATTAAAACACAGTCGCTGTCTTTAAGGAGCTCATTTTCTACTAAGAAGTAAACCAACAACTGCCACACAATGTTCTAAATGCAGGGACAGAGGAAGCCCAGACCCAAGGCACACAACTCAGGCTGAGGTGGTCTTGAAGGGTAGATTGGATTTACCCATGAGGAAGAGTGCCATATTCACGGGTCTACTTCTCCATGCCCTGCGCCGGCCTTGTGACCCGCTTTGGTTGACAGAATGAAAAGCAAGCGACACTAGTTCCGAATCTTGGCCTCAAGATGATTTGCAGGCTTCTGCTCTCTCTTGAAACCCTCCTAGGCAACCACGTGGACAAGTCCGGGCTGGCCTACTGGATGATGAAAGACACATGCTCTAGTCACCCTGATGGCCCTGGCCACTGACCAGCTAATGCCTCAGAAGCAAAGTAGTCTAGCTGACCAGCAACTGACCACAAATGCATAAGTAAATCCAGCTGAGCCCAGACTAATTTGTTAACCCACAGAACAGTGAGCTAAATAAATGATATTTTAAATTAACTTCACCAAATTTTGGACTGGTTTGTTATACAGCAATTACTAACCAATACAGAAGGTATTTGCTTCAGAAAAGGTCTAGGTTATGCTTATGGGAAAAAGCTAGTAAAGAAAGAGACACAGACTAAAGATACAAAAGAGAAAAAGAATCAAGTCCTTAGAGGGAATAGCCTTGTCCATCATAACAGGAAGGAAGAAGAATTTCAGGTGCAGATATGGGTAAATAGGCAGATTAGGGGACAGGATGCTGAAAAAGTTCTCATCTAATGGTTTTCTGGTTTCCCTGTGGAGCTATCTTGGCTCCAATCAAATATATAACGCACTCTGATACCCTAAAGGTTCTCATTCAGACAGCACATTAGAAAGTGCATGGGCTTTAGAGTAAAAAACAGCTTAGATTCCTACTTACTAGCCCTGAGATCTATGGTAAACTACTTAAACTTCAATTTCTTCACTTTAAATTAGAAATCATACCTCCTTCTCAGGATTACTGTAACATGTCTGGAACAAAGTAGGTACTGAATAAATGGTAGCTACTTTTATTCATTACTATAAAGTAATCTCACTTAGGAGAAAAAGTCTTTGCAACGTTAACATTCGAATAATAAGACTCAAATGTACTCCCCATCCCTCTCCACACAGGGATTCTTACCAACTTCACATCCAAAAGAAACGCCCAAGAAAATATTATATATACGTATGTGTTATGGGTGTACCCCCATTATTAGCACAACTCCAAGTTTCTTTATTGCCAGGGCTTATTATTATAGCTTTGTAGCGTTCTCATGAACTAGAGAATTTAATAAAATTTCAACTGAAACGCTCCCAGATAATTTTGGAGAAATAGTCTATATTTTTCACCTTGATGTGCAGGTTGATTTTCAGATCTCCAACTACTGTGACATGTTTTCAATTCCCCTAGGTAATTATATATATCAAACATCATTACCTGTAACAGGAGCGATGGAAAGATATGGGCCTGATCATTAAGTAACCAGCTTATAAGAAATCACAAAATAAGCCCTTCAATATCAGTACAGTGTCCTATGATGGCAGGCTACGCACAGCAGAAAATCAAACATAATTATGTCTTTGCTTAAGAAAAAGTCCCCTCTCGACTGGAATCGTTAGTGGTGGAGAGTATAAACAGAAGGACAGTGGAATTTCCCCAAGCTTGTCTCACACTGTGCGCCCAGGCTCACATTAACCCTCAGCTCTATCTCCCCACTGCTGGCTGCTCCTTCTTCCCTGGGACGCTGTGCTCTCCAGCATGTTCCTGCCTCCTCCCAACTCCCCTTCCTCTGCTTCTCAGTTTCGCTCTATTCTTATTCTACGCTATTTTGCGTACACTTATGGAATTCCACTCTCATGGGTTCTGTAATTCTTTTTATCAGGATGGCTCCCAAATTTACGTTTTACAGCTTTGACTTCGCAGATTTCAGGGACACAACCTTGTAGGAAGAATACAGTCCACCTGATCTCTTGATTTCCCAAAACTGAATTAGCCCTCCTTCTTACAGAATGACTATTCGGCCATTCCTCAGTCACTTAGTTTGTAAAATAAATATCAAGTGCCAAATGCATGCCAGGCCCTGTGCCAGGCATTAGAGGTACAGCAAAGACCAAAACACTTGCAATCCCAGCCCCTAAATGGCCCATTTCTATCATTTCTATTTGTTGAAGGAAATAAAAATACTGGCTGCAGAAAATCACAAGTTGAATAAAATGATGTGGTATGCGTAACGTAAAGGCAGATAGAACCATAACCAACGTGAGAAGTGCATAATATAGGTTGGGCTCTGTTTTCCAAAAGGCCACTAGACCTTTTAAGTTTTAAGTAGCGAAGATAAATCGACACTATTTCAAACCAGCTCTATGGTCCAGTTTCCTTCCTAATAAGTAATCAAGTCAGCCATCCAAGGTGAGGGATGTAGCCTGTTTGTAACAAGATAACAGAAAATCTAACTGGTTCCTGTGAAGATCAAATCTGTAACCTGACTTTGTGGGCCAGGCAGGCACACATCTTACTGTAAGATGAATATTGTTTTATCCTGCCCATAATTACATAGATATTTTTAGAGAGCTGAGCTGTAGCAGAAAGCATAGAGGCATGATTCATAAGCTGGAAACCAACACAATGTGTTTGGTTTTGAAAGTGACTTGTTATTCTAACCTGTACTCAGCCCATAACCAGTTACACCAGCGCGAGGAAGAGTAGGTTGGTCCTTGCACTCCATCCCCACCCCCTGCCTTGTAAACATATCCTCCCCCTCACATTCAACATGCCCCAAACTGAACACTGGACAGTCCCTTCCAAGTCTACCCCTCCTCCCATGTGCCAGATCTCAGGACACAGAATCTCCAGCTACCCAGTTGTTCAGGTTGGAGATACAGACAACATCCTCGACACATCCTTCTCCCTCTTCACTCTGCTTCCCCCAAATCCCATCCACCACACTTTGCTAACTCTTCCAAACTATTTGTATCATCTACCTCCTTCTAGCTCTAGAGCCACTACTCTAGTCTAAGCCACCATTATAACTTGCCTGGATTACAACATAAACTCTGCTTCTCCTCTTCTACCCAAAAACCATTTTTCACTACTGCTCAGGGTAATTTTTATAAAACTAAAGTGGGATTCCCCTGCAGTAAGCCTTCAATGGCTTATCGTTACAGTTGGAATGAAGTCCAAACTCTTGACCGTAACTACACACTCGTGCTTACCGCTGTCCTGCCTACCCCTCTGGTCTCAGCTCACGCTGGTCTCTGCCTTGGTCACTATGATCCAACCACCCAGGTGCTCCCACACCGGGAGCTCCACGATTATAGCATAAATGCTGAGGGCAGAACTATCTATTTTGATCACCACTGAATACCCAGAGCCTAGCATAGTGACTCGTATACAGTCAGTGCTTAATAAGTGTTTGTCCATTGACTGAAGATGAGCATGCTGAATATATCTACATTATAAAATAAACAAGACTGACTGAGAAGGTCTATGATACATTCATCCCTAAGTACTTTTCCTACAATTGCAGCAACCTTCCCCAGAGCACTGTACATATTATTCCACTTAGCATTTACTTCCAGAAGAGTGTTGTAACATTTATCTCAACTATACAGGAATAAACCTCTGATCCATTTAAAACGTATTAATAGGTTGCTTTGCCAGAACTATTTGATTAAAAAAACATGGCATTTTAACCCTGACCGGACGGCTGTTTTGACTTCTACTTCCACAAGGGCTCTGTTGATAAGAGCGTCCACAGGGTTGTCACTCTGGTGTCAGTAGGTTCCATGAACGCTACAAGGTTCACGACAATTTACAAGTTTCAGTGCTACCTGCAGTGCGAGCCACAAGGATTAGAACTACCTAGAAGATCTGGCTGTCGGTTAAAATCTTCACCAAAGACTGCTCTTCTGAAAACGTGGAGAAAGCAAATAAAACAGAGGGAGGAGCAGGGTGAGGAGAAGAAGAAAGAAACCAAACTTATTTAAATTCGTGCTGTAGTGGTTTGTTAAACAGTTACCTTGTCCTCGAAGTGCTCTGTTTATGAGGAAAAACAAAAAAACAAAAAAAACATGGCGTTTTAATTATGTAGTAATACACACCAGATAGTGCTATATCAAGGTTGTGACAGAGAGAAATGGAAGACCTCTTGAAATATGGATAGGAAAATTAGCCATATTTACTTTTAATGAGAAATTAAAAATTAAACAGGTTGTAATAAGAAAAACTAAGTGGCTAGAACAAACAAAAGAAACTGAATTCATAACTTGGGAAACCAACGTGTCTCACGGGGTAAAGAAAGGAATTTTACCAAAAGGGAAAAGAAACTTACTATGATGATTTTCAGCTCTACTTACAAAGCAGGAAATGTTTCATTGTTATCATTTACCAGGGTGACATTATATATCAATTTTCAGTTTAAATGTTCAAGAAGAACTCAGGCCATTAAACTGCAAGAATATGTACCAGTTATAAAGTATATTCCCAATCTGGCATCTGACAGTAACCAAATTAATTTCACATGAAAGAAAGAAACTACAGTCTTAATAGGAGTAATTGAACGCTTTTCTGAAAACAGCCTTCCAGGTCACTAAAAGTGCAACAAATCTTAAAATTATTCATTGAGATCTTTTAAAATTGTGTGAGATTTTTAGTTAAGAATCAAGAAAAGGTTTATCAATACTTATATGAGGTAGATTAATGATATGTCATTATTACTATTGTCATGCCTTTGGAAAATTTCATTTAGGTTCCATATATTTTAAGCATATTCTCTAAAAAAAAAGAATCATAGAGGAGAATGTAGGTTTGTTCAAGTCACTTGGCAAGTATTTATCAGAGGCCTGCTATCACTTGGGTTGAATATTTTGCTAATGCCTAACTTTCCAGATGCTTAAGCATTGATTTTTTAAAATTGAGATAAAATTCACACACCATAAAACTCACTGTCTTAAACTACACAATTCGGTGGTTTTTGTATATTCACAAGGCTGCACAGTCAGCACCGCCATCTAATTCCAGAACATCTTCATTACCCCCAAATGAAACTCTCCCCACTTATCTCCCCATCCCGCCCAATGCCTGGCAACCACCAGTCTACCTTTCATCTCAACGAATTTGCCTATTCTGAACATTTCATCTAAATGGAATCATATAATATGTGGCCTTTTGTGTCTGGCTTCTTTCACTGAATACTGTTTTCAAGGTTCATCCACATCATAGGAAGTATCCATACTTAGTTCCTTTTCATGGTCCAATAATATTTCATTATATAGATATACCACACTGTGTTTTTATCCATTTATCAGTTGATAGACACTTGGGTTGTTCCCACTTTTTTGGCTATAATGAATAACGCTGCTATGAACATTCATGTACAATTTCTTTGTAGAAACATATGTTTTCAGTTCTCTTGGACATATACCTAGGAATAGAATTGCTGGGTCATACAGTAACTCTATGCTTAACTTTGTAAGGAACTACTAAACTGTTTTCCAAATTTTTGTCCATTTTTCATTCCCTCCAGCAGTGTATGAGGGTTTCAATTTCTCCATACTCATATATACTCAACAATACTTGCTTTTATCCATCTTTTTTATTATAAACATCTTAATGGATGTGAAGCGGTACTGACTTGCACTTCCCTAGTGACTAATGATGTTGAGCAAATGCTTAAATTTTCATTGCTTAAAATATAAATATGCGTGTTCATAGGTACACGTAACCATACAGAAAAACACGTCCCTTCTCCCAACCTCCTCCCACGCCATCCCCCTCCAAGAAATAGTTTAACAAGCTCTTCAGAAGAAAGCTTCAGAAAGAAAGATGAAACCATGAAGAAATCACCCTGGTTAAACTGCCAGGATTTTAGCACTACCATCCCCCTGCACTGTGATGGGTTAAAAGTGAATGTGAATGCACTTCAGTAGCACGGGCAGGGCTTAGGCCAACACATTTGACTCTAAACCCTGTAAAATCTTTTTGAAAGACGCAGAGGGTTAGTATGACTTATCGCTTCAAACAAAGCAAAAAAGCTATGGAAAAAGCAGACTGGATATGCTAAACATGAAAACTTCCTCTGCTTTTTAAATTACAAGAGCTGAACAACAAATTAGAGCGTCATAAATACCACATTGACTTGGGCAAAATATTCACAAAACAACTAGATGCATTTTTTTCTCTCTCTTACTGTTTTAGTACAGTCTACCTTCTTTAGGAATGAAATGAACTGGATCATTTCTTCTCACTCCCGTAACTCTCTCAGGAATCTTTTCATTCATGGCTTTTTAAATCCAAACATAAGAGACTGTTTTCACCACCTGTTACTATAGGGCCAATAGATGGGAACGTTTTAGTCTAGCACAATAATAAAATCCTTTGTTCTTCCAATAACATATCTTAGCATAATTTTATTTTTCCTAAAAGGCATTAGCTTCCTTAGGCCTCAAGAAAACCCAATTACAAAATGCAGATTTTCAAGTTATTTTTGAAAATAAGAAAATGGTACAGTATAATATGTATTTGCATTTAGTGGAAAACAAGAATTTATTAACTGAATGCTTGTGAAGTAATCTGTTCCTCTTTTCAAATATATGAATGCATTTCAAAGAGCTTACATAGCTTCAGTGTGATCACAGTCGTTAAATGCAATACACAGTTATATCAATAACGTGAATTATACTTTTAAAACTTAGTATTTAAATATTAAATGTAATAGCAGATGGTCTGGCTTCACACCACTGCACCCTGTTCAATTCACCGGAATGCATCATCTACCTGAGTTGATCAGTAAATGGGGAGCTCTGGGGGTGCAGTATGAAATCTGTGTCAGAGCACCATCATCACTTAGTGACAAGTTGCACATAAATGACAACTTTTTTCTGGCCATTGAAATCTGTTACATGGCTTCATGAGTTACATTAATGATAAAAATCCAAGAGAAGCAGCGTAGGATTCTGTTTTCTTATTTCACATTAAAGGCAGAGAGATACAAAGAAATGAGGTCAATCGAATGAAAACTGACTTCATGAATAAAAAATGAAAACTGGAATCAAATTATATTAAGAAGCTAATGGGAATCTAGTCCTCATGAATATTGTGACACTCAGTAATTACATTCCAGTATCTATTCACGGAAATATCTACAACTTGGACTCTGTTCCAGAAGAAATTGGGAATTGAGAGCACTTCCCCCTTTTGAAGGCTGCTGAGATCTCCATTTATACGATGGTTCTCCAACCTCACAGACGTCATCATCATAACCATATAAGAAATTGTCTTACCCAGCTGGAGACAACCACTAAATTCTCTCTCAAAGACCAATGGGCTAAATCTTTCTGATTTTAAGCCACCAGACCTAGCTTAAACACACAACACCTAGCTTTTAACACACAGGAGCTCCTCCTTCCCTTTTTCCCCTCATATGCCATCTCTCAAAATGAAAACAAATACAAAATTTCCCATACCTTAGTGGAACAATGTCTGACTGTCTTTTACAAGGCTTGTCTTAAGTATCAATGCCATCCACGTGGAAGGCAAAAGACCTGACCTCTAGGGAGTTAGGATTTAACACCACCAAAACAACCTAAGAAGTTAAAGAATGTTCCAGACAAGCAAGCAGCCATCAATAAGGTCACATGTTATGTGGTGACAGAACTAACCAAAGGTCAGACCCTTATCACCTGACACATTTCCCCCAATCTTACTTATATAACACCTGACTTGGTTTGCTTAAAATCCAATCTCATCATGTTATCCCCACCCTCAATCCACCGTGCTTTCTTACCTAGATCAGCCTTCTGTACTTCACCATTGTAAGACTGAATAGTATCACAGTTAACAGAACGGACTTCGAAGCCTAATGGCTTGGGTTCAAATCCTGGCTCAACTGCTTGGAATTGTATGACCTTGGGCAATTTCTTAATCAATGTAAGCTTACCTAAGTTTCCCCACTTATAAAACAGACACTAACAATACTAAGACCCGCCTCATAGAGTTGTTGATGAGTTAGTATATGTAAAACACATAGAAAAATGCCTGAAACATAATAAGGACTTTATAGGTATTAACTGATATAAAATCATCATCTGATCAACTTCAAGCATTTCAGCCTATACTTTAGTCTTGTAATATGTATATACCTTTCCCAATAATAACTAATATTTATACAATTATTTACAGTTTACAAAGTAGTTAAGTATACTTGCTTCATTTCACTTAATTCTCACAATCTGGTGAAGACAAAGTTAGTTCCATGTTACCTACTAGCTGATCTACCCAGCACTTACCAAAAAAATCACTTTACTGTCCTTTTAGCCATTCTGAAGCCTGCTCTGTAGAGCTGTCCAGGTAAGAAGGAGCTCAGTGAAGACTTGAGACTTTCTGGGGATGTTAAATTTCTCTGTCCAAGGTGCTAAATAAGTGTGGCTATCTCCACAGAGGGGCAGTCCCATGGGGCTCTCTCACCACCAGAGGTCACCAAAGTGAATTTCACATGCATCCCATAGCTTTTATTTTAAGCCTGACCATTCCAAACATAAGTGCCCAATTTAATGGAAATCCTTTCAGCAATTTTGGTGTGAAACCGCCAAAGACAGATAGAAATTCCATTTCTTTCTGATATAAAGAACCCAAGGTGACAATATGCTCTTAAACTGGACTATCAGGACTCAAATGCAGCTCTTCCCACCACACGGTGCTGCTTCTCTAGCAAGCCCTTCAGCCTTCTGCCTCTCACAAATGCAAGCCTTGTTGCTACTGTCTATACCTCTTTTTTTTTTTTGCGGTACGTGGGCCTCTCACTATTGTGGCCTCTCCCGTTGCAGAGCACAGGCTCTGGACGCGCAGGCCCAGCGGCCATGGCCCACGGGCTCAGCCGCTCCGCGGCATGTGGGATCTTCCCAGACCGGGGCGCGAACCCGTGTCTCCTGCAACGGCAGGCAGTCTCTCAACCACTGCGCCACCAGGGAAGCCCCTATCTATACCTTTGAGAGGCCTCCATGGCCCTGCCTGTCCATCACTCAAGAAGCAAACGTCCACACTTTCACAGCACATAACAAATTCCTTGATTGTCTATAAGGGGTTAAATAAAAATCTTTTGAAATTCTAGGCTGTGATCTAGAGGCAGACCAGGAAATAGTTCAAACTTCTGCTTCACAGCCAATCCTTTTTAACTCAGTAGAAACCCTTAAACAAGATATCAGCTAGTTTTCTTTCACATAACTGCTTCTTGGTGGGTAAACTCAAGTTTAAGAGAATTTTTTTTAAGTACTAAGAGTAAAACAATGTTTCATTTTTAGTTCAACTTCTACTTATATGGTGTAAAATTTAATTAGAACTATTTTAAGTAATAACATGAGAAAAAAAGTGATTAAAAGGGTGATGATTTCAACACTTTTCATGTAGAAAGGCTTCCTTCTATGAAAAATAAGATCTTACCAAAGAGATAAGGTAGAGCCACACATTTTAAGTTAGGTATTGCTTTGGACAATAATGAGAGCCACTAAAATGCATCAAGTGAGCTATCTCTATGGGAGACAGGCTTAATCTCACTGGGAACTCTAGGAGCTAGCCTAGATATGCCTCAGTATTAACTGCCAAAGGGTTAGGTGTCTGCCTTAACTCCCTGTCACCTGTGACTTGCTACAGCAGGAAAAGTGGGCATCAGGGTATCAGAGAAAACACTCAGGTGAAGAACCGCAGGGGCTGGAGGCTGGGAGTCCACCAGGGCACACTAAGGGCGTGGGGATGCGGGCAGGGTCCTGACAGCACCGCCAGCATCACTCCCTGACCCAAGACACACCCCCTCCTCGTCCTCCCAACCCATTTAGCTTCTCCCCAACCTTCAAAGCCCAGCTCTAGACTTGCATCCTTAATGTCGGGCTCCCTGACCACATTACTGCTCACCGACCTCCACAATGCCTTCCACATGTACTGTCCACCAGTGCCAACAGTCGGTCACCAGAGGCCTTTTATCATCTCTACCAAACTGTGTTCCCCAGGTACCTTGGGGTTTGAGAGCACATACTCTGGAGTCTAAACTGGTCCCAATGACTGGCTTTAGCGTTAAGAGCTGTGTTAACTTGTGCAAGTCACTTAACCTAAGCCTCAGTTTCCTGCTATGAAAATGGAATAGTAATAATAGCTAAATCTGATCCTAGAATTCTTGTAAGGATTAAATGACTGAAAACACCAAGTGAAGGGCTTCCCTGGTGGCACAGTCGTTAGGAATCAACCTGCCAATGTAGGGGACACAGGTTCGAGCCCTGGTCCGGGAAGATCCCACATGCCGTGGAGCAACTAGGCCTGTGCGCCACAACTACTGAGCCTGCGCTCTAGAGCCTGCGAGCCACAGCTACTGAAGCCCGCGTGCCTAGAGCCCGTGCTCCGCAACAAGAGGAGCCACGGCAATGAGAAGTCCATGCACCACAACAAAGAGTAGTCCCTACTCGCTGCAACTAGAGAAAGCCCACACGCAGCAACGAAGACCCAACACAGCCAAAAAATAAATAAATAAATTTAAAACAAACAAACAGAAAACACCAAGTGCTTAGAATAATGCCAAGCTCACAGTAAACATATTAAATCTCAGCTATTGTTTTAATGAAACAGAAATACCCATTTGCTACTGATTTCAAGTTTTCCTCAATACTGGTGAAATAAAAAAGTCAAATAATTGGCTAAAGTTACACACTTATATAGTACTAGATCATCTTTGGTAGTACTGTTCTCAAACTTTACACGTGTGCCATTACCTGACAAAGTGAATTCATATATTGGGACCCACAAAATGAAGGCCGTCCCAGTGGTCCAGCCCATGTCACAAGTCTAACCCTATGTCGGCCTGCCTTTATGGGAACTGCCTCACTGTGCAGGAAACCTAACGCCAATCACCATCCTCCAGCTCAGCTTATCCTGGAAAGGAGGCCCTGCTGGCCTCAAAAGGAAGCCCCCCCACCCCCTAGCCAACCACACCCTGTTTTTTTCGTTGACTTTTCTAACAGTCTATAAAACTCACTCTGGCCCAAAATCCCCTGGGAAGAATGCTCCACTGCTTGTGAAGCGCTCTACTCCCCCAATCTATGGACTGCTTTCCTTTGAATAAAGGATATCAAACTCATTACTAAATCGTTTTAGTTTTGTCATCTGGCATATCCCATTCAACCCTCTGAACTCTATGAGGCAGGTATTATTTCCTCATCTTACAGATGAGTGGGGATTTTAACCAAGATAATCTGGCTCCAGAGTCCTTGTTCTTAAAATGAAGTTGTGAGTCAGGTCTGTCTGCAGAAAAGCTGCGAGTTTTCAACTCTCAAGACAGCCTACACTCACACTCCAGCTGTTTGTCAAAACCACTGTTAAAGGGTTCCAACGAGTTACTGCCGTCAGTGGTTCAGTCCCAGCTAAGCTGTTTGTAGGGTAGCAGAATGTGCAACACCAAATATGCCACTTGGCATAAGGATTACCTTGAGCTGAACGCAATTAAGAAAAAGCAGATACAACTAAAGCTCTCTGCTTCCCCCCATCTGCTTAAAAGCAGGACATGAATTTGTGAAGGTGTTCCCCCCTCCCCCTACCAGGTATGACAAAAGTTAATCACCAGAGAAAACCTTACAACTGGCTCCAAAAAAATCTACACAACAAACTTTACTAACTAGCCCTAATCTTCCATTAGTTCCCCCACCTATTTGCCTTCCTACCATTTGCTGCCCTAGAAACTCAAAGTCCTTTTCCTTTGCCTTGTCACTTCTCTAAAAATGTATTGTTCGGGCTTCCCTGGTGGTGCAGTGGTTAAGAATCTGCCTGCCAATGCAGGGGACACGGGCTCGAGCCCTGGTCCAGGAATATCCCACATGCCGTGGAGCAGCTAAGCCCATGCACCACAGCTACTGAGCCTGCGCGCTAGAGCACGTGCTCTAGAGCCCACAAGCCACAACTACTGAGCCTGTGTGCCACAAATGCTGAAGCCTGTGCGCCTAGGGTCTGTGCTCTGAAACAAGAAGCCACCGCAATGAGAAGCCCGCGCACTGCAATGAAGAGCAGCCCCAGCTCACCACAACTAGAGAAAGCCTGCGTGCAGCAATGAAAACCCAATACAGCCAAAAAAAAAAAAGTATTGTTATTTTGTTAAGATGCTATATAAGCCCAAGTTCTAACCATCTCTTTGAGTTACTCATCACTGGGCACTGCCACTGTGTGCACGGTCTTAGGCTGTGATTCTCAAAATGAGCTTGTATCTCCAGATTTGGGTGTGATAGTTTGCCCTGTGACCTCAATTCTCTGATGGATCTAAGAAAAGTCACTGATTTTCAGTTTGTTCAAGGTTCTTCTTGTTGTGAGGACAGGGATGATGACCTCCAAGCTCTTTACATGTCAGAGGTGAAACAGGAAGTCACTCCTATGGTCTCTTAATAAGAGATATGACACTTCAACCACCAGAAGAATTAGGAAAGACATTATTTGAGCATAAAGAACTGTCTTTCCTAAGAAAGTGCAGTTGGTGATTTCCATTAAACACACCAAAATGTATATGCATTTTGAAATATTTCAAATGTAGAAAATCTCAGAACATAAAACTTTTACTCTACCAAATGTAATTGTTTCTTGATACAACTTAACTTGTAGATCTATATTTAAGAGAGTAGTACAAAGCAATGTTCAAATACCCAGCTTCTTTTGGTAACTGTTATCATGGTCATAGCTTTAAAAACAACAACAAAAATCTGTTTTTAAAATCAAATTAAAAACGAAAAAGTAACAATAATCCAAACGTCACTTTTCTCATTTGGGGATATACTCTATACAAATAGAGAAGCTGAGGAACAGAAGCCCCTGTGCCTTCTCTGACTTTTTCCCCCCAGGACCAGGCATCTGCCTGGCAAGAACTCCGGAAAGAAAGGGATGTGGCGGGAGGATGTGAAGTGTGCCCTGCTTGGCATGCTTTCACCCCCAGGCCCCATCCTGCAAAGTAAGGTTTAATCTGAGAAGGAAGCCACAGAGAGGCAAAAACATCTTTTCTACCTTTTAAGAATTACTGGTATAATGGAACACTTTCCCAACTTTTAGCCCTGTGTTTTGCCAAATCTCCAAATGTTGCATGGTCAGATCACGTCACTTTGCCTTTGAAGAATGACTTTTGCAGAAATGCACCTTCATATTAGGCCTTGACATAGGTCTCACTCACCCAAGGGACTGCCACAGAGTAATCATTTTCACATTGCTGTAAAACACTCTTCCAACTTTACTGTTCCTTGTGCAAAATCCCATCAGTGCTAGAAAAACTTAATTTCACCTAATAAACACGTATGCTTTCTTCTGTTGAGAGCTGCTCAGCCATTTGGTTGCTAATTTTTCCCCCTTTACTACCAACTTCTGTCTTAAGTCATTTCTAGAACCGACATTACCTAGAAATGGGCAAATAATGTACAAATATGTGCCAATATAAAAAATGTTAAGTTAATTCAATTCAGAGAATACCTCAGAGAAGCTTCCTCACCTGCACCAGACTTTGAAAGAAAGTAATTAAGAGGAGGAAACGTATTTTAAAGAGAGGAAATAGCATGCATGTGCTGCTAGCACAGAGACAGGAAATATGTGAAATATGCTTAGGGAAGTTTAAGTTATTAGGCCGGTCAGTTCTGCTATAGTGCTTGTTTTGAAACAAGCAAATTTGTTCAAATGCAATCAATATATATCAAGGAACAACTGGAGCACGATGCAAATTTTGCATCTGATTTTGCACAATTTCATCAGCAACAAGCACCAGGTGAAGGCAGCAAACTGCACCCAGCTAAAGTAAGCTGCATAGAAATTCACCAAATGTACACATTTGCACACCTCAAACACCTACCAGCTACCTCAGTTCGCTGAGTATTTTATGAGTTCCACCCATCCACATCTGCAATTATGACTTGACATCCAATCCAGATAACCCTTCTTCCACCACTTGACAATAATTCACAAGCTGCAGTCCTTCTGACAATCGCTTCTGAAAGCAAAGTTCAGGACTTTTTGAAGGTAAAGTGCCATATTTCTTATGTACTTCTGCATTTCTTAAGCATTTAACAGGTGTAAAACCGTGCTGTCATTTTATTAGGTTCCTATCTTTTTCTTTTGTAATGTGCCACTGACAACCTTTTTGAGTGTTTTGCTCCTAACACCCTTTGCACCATAGCTCTATGGTTTTTATTGCGTGATTTCACATAGTATGGTGGTTTTAGGAATGCCTATGTCACTTCTGGCAGAGCTGACTCTTCCTCTAGTCTAAAGCATGTGGGAGGGAGGACAGTCTGCACCCAGGGACTGCTGCTCATTAGCCATTGTTATCCCACATCCACTTTGTGCTTTATTCCTACCATCCCATTCTTTAACCAAAATCACCCAAGTTAGAAGCTCTCATCACTCAAATATTTAAACACCACATTCTCTGAACTTTCTTGGGTAAATTAGAATAAAAGGGAAAAATTCTCTTTCAACCTAGCAAATATGCCCACTATTTTTCCCTTTATGTCTTCTCTACCAAAAGTTGTTTTACCTTCCTTCACATGGAATTTAAAACCAAGGTTCATTTAATTTTGGCATTTGTTTACTTGACTTTATGTCCTAAATGTGCCAAGGTTTCGTGTCTGATTATAGTTATTCAAGGACACAGACAACATCTGTGTTTGGTCAGATGCTTTTAGTAAGAGATATCAGTACAATATTCAGTTCGAGTGTAACAATTTCAGCAAAGAAGTAAGGGAAGAGTGAAGTAAGAACCCAAGATCAGATGCTCTGACAACACATGAAGCTCAAAAAACCAACTGCATTTACATGCATTGTGCATGTTTCACTTCTAGACAGCATACAAGGTCAAACCGCTGTCAGTTACAATAAGCTTCCAAGCTTCTGGTCAATTACCGGGTTAATAACAAAAGACAAGGCTATGACATCATTACAGTTATAATTAATTTACACAGATCAGCCTCCTGTTAATCAAATACATCTTTAAAAGCATTTAATTATTTTTCACCTAGAAAGCAACACTTAGCTTTGTTAAATGAAAAGCAACCTGGCTGAATTCAACATGAGAGGCTGTCAGACTGCTTTAAGACATAAATGACAAAAGGCTTCACAGGGCACACTGCAATACAGGAGCTATTGCCATACTCACAGCAAACAGAAGCACGAGATGATGGATAACACAACACATTTGAACAGTTTCCAAACATAAAGAAGTTGTCAGGGAACTTGGGGTAAACAGACAGATTCTGGAAAAAGAAACGTCACAGTGCTTTTTGTCAAAATGATACACAGGGCTAGCAATATTAACGTTTGCAGTAGAGGTCAGTAATTAAGGTCATGGACTTTGGTAAGAGCTCCACAATACGCCAGCCATGGGACCTTAGGAAAGTTATTTAACTACTGGTTCCTCACCTGTACAAGGAGATAATGCAGCAATATTCAGTGTTGTGAGGATTAAATGAGATTATATATATAAAATCATAAATTGGGAAATGATACTGTTTTTAATGCATATCAACACATAAAATAAGGCTTAAGATTAAAAATTTTAAATAGCTTTAAAGTGTCTTTATAACTTAGTAACCAATTAGCATTTTTCTGGGCTCTGATCCTACATTTTTAAACTGCATCATGTGATTCAATTACACATACATTTTAAAAAAACAGTATGATGGGGTGTGTGGAAGGCACATGAAAATAGAAACGATTTTTTTTAACTAAGATAAATTTTGTAATAAAATCTCAAATCAGAGTTTTTGTCAACATTATCTTTAAATGACCATTACATTTGAGAATTTAATGAGCCTCCATTCTAGGATTAAAAAAACTCTATATGTCAGATGGCAAAATTTTTTATTTTTCCCTCCTTTTTAAAGGGTTATAGTCTTAACAGAAATGATTAGATTATCTTTATACGTGAAAAATGGAATACTGGATTTTGTATATAATCTTGACTTTTGCTCCACAGTGAGGTGAATTAGTGCCAACTCCAATTCTGATCCATCACCGCTTATGATTTCCAATATCAGTCATAAGCTGGTTCCTTCTCTCACGGGCTACAAGTTTTAGTTTAACGAGGGCTCATTAAAGTTCTCCAACTGACAGCCCTGCAGACGTAGGTCCTTAAACTAGGAGACGTACAGGGAGCAGCAATGCCAGCATCCCACCATCACTCCCTTCAAGAAGATTTAAGTAATTCTATTCTGAGGTTCGCTCCACACCAGATTTCTTTGTTTGTCTACCTAAAGTCAATGAAAAAGTGATAGCCATAACCCCATTTAAACTAACTCATGTAAGAAACGTTAGTGAACTATTTACGTAACTGAAATCCTCCCAACACAAGAACTGGCCAAGAGGGGAGAAGCATGCTAGGCGTCAGAGCTGTGCACGTTCCACAAGCACACAGGATGTCCACTAATTACCAGGTGGTGGGGACGGCTTGGGCTTTGTTTCCTTTCTTTTTCTCTGCCCAGCATTAACACCTCATTCTTTCAGTAACAGGTAAGAGACGCCTCTCACCCCCATTGGATGTGGTCCGGGGCGGGGTGGGGGGGGGACCAGAAATCCAGGATGCCTTTCCTACACTGATTCAAGGGTAACAGTGACCGAGACTGGAATAATAACTCTCTTCCTGGAATCTAACACTTTTGCAGAGACACTAAGACCAACAAATTCTGCATCTGATACTCAGAACATTAACTTAAAGAATTTTCCAGATCTATCAAAGTCTACCCAAGCCTCAAGAGCTCATCTGGCTGCAGTCCTGTGGTTTGGTTTTTCTGTAGATTTTCCGAGCTCATCCATATACTTCCAATAAACCTCTTGTTCTTGAATAAGTTATCTGGATAACTTAGTTAACTTAATTTCTGTTGTTTGTAGTCAAATAATCCCACACAGATACTAGGGAATTTGCCAAGGGCTGGCAGCAGATCCTAGTTTATTTCAAGCATCACCAACTCTCATTTTTCAGAGTACATACAACACTCTAGCTAACAGGAGAACCAAAACATGGAGGGTATACAAACAGCATCTCAAAGGTCTGCCACAGGCTGAACATCTAGAAAGCAAAAAGGTCCCTTATTAATACAAAATTAACATTCCTTGGAAAGAGAAAGAGGAAGCCCTGAATACTTCCATGTGAAGGAACTTCTACTACATGAGCAGCACACACTATTTATTCCTACATCTGTTCAAGCTCAGCATCACAACTGACTCATTAAAATACACATCCTTGAAAATTTCTGGTATCTGTAATATAAAAAACACAGCAAAATTTCTTTAACAGTGTTGCCCAAGGGACTTTCAAGAGAAAAAATTCCAAAATTAGAAGTGGCTGCCAACACACACACACCCTTATATATTATTTATATAAAACTGAAGTCATTGTAATATGTATCTAACTTTCATTCATACTATCCTGATATTGTGACTTTGGATTAAAAATGCATAAGCAAGTGAACACTGTGGAGAAACAGCTGTTGGTGTAATGACAACATTCCTGGATCTGAAGCTAGATATGGGGTCAAGTCTGGATGCCATCACTTACTAGCACGTGGCCTTGGGCAAATCACATAATCAGTCCTGCTGAGCTTCAGTTTCCTTATCCATGGATGATGAAAACTCCACTTACTTCCTGGAGTCATCAGAAGAAGAAATGAAATAGCATATTATGTAAAAGCACACAGCAATCCCCAAAGTTTGTTTTCCATTCTCCCTTCCTCTCCATAAACTAATGAGCCTTTTGTCCCCATGGAACTAGACTTTATTGCTTTATAATTATGATGCTCATGTAACAATGTCCAAGAAACGAGATGGTAAATAATACCAACATGCAAACCTGAATGTACACATTGTTAGTTGGCTACCAGCTAGATTCCAAAGGGCTCTTGCACACTATCTATTGCTTCCCAGAAATTTGATACATTATCTCTTCTGAATACAGCCAGAATTATACACAGGCTTTGAAATATCACCATCATGATATTGCAGAGAGCAGCTGGTTGATTGAAAGTGACTCCCCCTCCCCCATGCTCCAGCTGTCACCAGGAAACCCTCCTCAATGTGTGAAAAAGGACAATGTGATATTACTACTATCGCTATTAAAAACAATTTAGCTAATACTTAGCATTTGAAATTGTTTTTCTTATGAAAGCTCACTATTAACTAAAAATTAACTCTTTAAGAAAAACCCTTTACCATATAAATGCAAACCAGCTGCTTTCATACAACAAAATACTAAAGGACAGTAAACACAAGTAATATTATTTCCATTGACTCCTTGTTTCTTTTTCCTTGAGTCATTTGTAATGCTAAACAACAGCCAGTTAAAATATTAAAGTTTTAACCGTGGTAACAGCTGTCACAGCTTAGAGGGATTTAAAAACAAACAAAAGTGGGCTTCCCTGGTGGTGCAGTGGTTGAGAATCTGCCTGCCAGTGCAGGGGACATGGGTTCGTGCCCTGGTCCAGGAAGATCCCACACGTTGTGGAGCAGCTGGGCCTGTGAGCCATGGCTGCTGAGCCTGCGCGTCCAGAGCCTGTGCTCCACAACAGGAGAGGCCACAACAGTGAGAGGCCGTGTACTGTAAAAACTTAGATGATTTCTCAAAAAATGTGCATAGATTCCTCCCTATTTTTATATAATATGGGTCGGATTGAAGGCTGGATTTTTTTTTCTAAATAATATAATCTCTCACTTCTCTACATGAGAAACTATACATATGTCTGACATTGCTGATAACCCTGGGAGTTGTCTTCAGAACAAGTTTGTGGATCCCACTCAGGAATTCTCAACACCTGACTTTTTAGGTACAGCTCATCTCCTGAGGATTTCTACCCCACAGATGGTTTCACACCCTGTCACACGGACTCCTTGAAGTGTCACTGCAGGAGGCTCCCAGCAGGCAGGTCCTATGCCCTTCAACCCCTCTTCTCTTAAAACCTCTCAGCTCCTGAGCTTTACAGGTAAGATGCTGCTAAAGAGGGTCCCCTGCTAAAAAATCTGAGGCCCCCTGCTTAGATGACTAGAGCTACAGCATAAAAGGCCATCTATCTTTCTAAGGCATTTCTATCTTTGTAATGGTTTTTAAAAAGAATTTTTACATACACATGCATTTACCTAATTTTACTTAAATGTATAGATTATTTGTCCCTACCTCCATATTATAATACATTGCCAAGTAAACGAAATTATGACCTAGTATGACACCTTTCAAGTCGTTTCCATGCTCACATATTCATATGCACTATATACAGAAATATGAGATTTTTTGATCATTTTTTAAAATGGAACATAAAACTCTTCACTTTCCAATCATTAAGCATCCATTTTGAAAAATAATGATTTCAGAGCTATAACAGCATTTTCTCATTCTTTGGTGCATGTCTTCAGTGAAGTCTCATCTCCTGTAACAAAGTGCCCCCTTCTGTGGCTGACTGTCCCCATTAACTAACTGTAGATACTTAAACAGTAATCACCCGCTGACCTTGACCTTCCAGTAAACACTCAAAACAATTTATGAAAGTTGCTCTGTTATGCTGATAGAACTGCAAATGGTGCCTTTCTACCAGGTTTAGAGTTTTAACTTTCTCCGAAGTGCTTGCTTTCTCTCATTCACAATACTGTGAAAGCTCTTCAGCATTTTGCTTAAAAAGAAAAGCAGCACAGTCAAGTAATTAATAAAATTACATTTATAAAAATATTACGAGGAAATGAATGAGATCAAGCTAGGTTTGAGGTAATAACTACCTTTTCTCCCCTGTCCAACATGCACCAGTTACTGAGCCTCTCGGCGTTAACAGACATGCTTTCCACTTGATTTCATTTTATTCACTGTCCTGAGGTGGTCACACACCACGACTCCTACTCTATAGGAAAGGAGATTCAGGCTGGGAGGATGTAACTTGTCTACTGGACACAATCAGTATGTAGTAGAGGTGGGGTTCAAAGCAGGGTGTGTGCCTGACCCAAAACCACCGCTAAAGATCAGCCTCTCTGACACAGTGAACAAGAAAAATGGGGTCTTTGAAAAGTGAATACTTCATGATGGGACAGTGTTAATCTAGCATTAACAAAATTATTTATAGGGTATAAATATCCAAACTGACTCACAGTTATCTGAAAACTCACCCACAATACCCAGGAGCCACGGTGTGGCCTCGGGAGCAGTGGACTCTAATCAAAGTGACCTGCCGTTTCGGCCATGGGGCTACAGACTCTTAACATCACAATGAGTCTAGGCTTTAGGTCAGCTGCTTCAAATCCTGAATATTTCTCTTTATCCCCCCAACACCAACCCCCTGAAAAGGGGAAGGAAAAAGCTGTAACACTGCAGCTGACATTCTGTAAAAACAGCAGATGGAGGGCACATCTAACTTAATTCCTGTGATGCTTCCAGAAAACACAGGTAAGTAGATATGATGAGAACTTCTTTGCTATTGTGGAGCTGTACGACACATGGGGAAAAAAGGACAGAAACATCTTCAGTTTTGTCTCTCGTTTCCAAGTCACTGCTCTATAATACTTCTCAACTCTAAGGCTAAGGCTGATCTCTGATCAGTTATCCACTCTACTTTCTTTACCAAATTCTGGGTCAAAAGAAGGTACAATGAAGCTGAAAAAACCAAAAGGCCAAAGAATTAAAAACTGCTCTTTAACACAATTACTAATGCAGTTCTTAAAAATACTACAGCATTGGTATTAACTGAATATCCTACATTCGACAGCCTCAATCGTATACAATATAATGAGAATCCATAAAAATAAACTGCCCTCTAAGCAGCAAAAGAGGCACAATATCTGTGCACTACAACTCACATCTAAATCAAGGAAGAATCCTTTCAGCACAATCTATGTACTTACTTTAGACAGTTCCAACAAGTTCCTTAATAACATCTCATCTTTGTTTTCCACGTGTGTTAAACTCTTTTCCGGCATTTTTACACTGAATACTTTCAGTCCTATGAAGTAACCTTTAACTAATTTGTCCCAGGTCCTACACCTAAGAAAGGTTTCACCTGGATTCAAATTCCATTCTGTGACTTCACAATGGCTGTTCTTTATCACTATGGCCAGTAATTCTCAAACTTTAGCACACAGGTGCCTTGGGATCAATTCGAAGTCTTGTTAAAATAGATTTCTGATTCACTAAATCTGGGGTAAGACTCCTAAATTTGCATTTCCAACAAGTTCCCCGCTGACGTTGATGCTGGTAGCCCTGGAACAATTTGGGAACCCAATGCACTGCCTTCTTCTAAGATTATTTGCTTTCCTAAGCCCTGCCACACCAGCAGCAAATTAGAAGTTTTTAGATTTAAAGGTTATTAGGACAGCAAAAAGTGGCATATAAATGTGAGACATAAGACAGATTTTTAAGGAGCAATTCCAAAGGGGGAAAAAAAAAAGAGCAAAGTCCAGCTGTCACTGCAAAGAGACTAACCCATCTCGATGACTCAATCATGACTATGCAATAATTTATTTTGACAGTAACACTGAGTTTATGCTCGGTTTGGAAAATCATATAAGCATGTGATCCGTTTTTGTAAAAGTTTTTAAGGCCTGGACAGAAAAGGATTAAATACTTTTAGTGTATTTCCTGTCCCGTATTAGGAGAAATACCACTACTTAGATTAGGATTAGGATTGTTTGCCACACACTTGTTCTGAGAAACAGAGTTACTCTTCCAAGAGAAACTGAAACTACAAACTGTCGCTGATGCAACGTGCCTTTAAACCACACCCCCACACCCCACCCCACCCCCGCCCCGCGCCTGCCAGAGCCAACGCCATCCACCCAGGGCCTGGGCACGTCGTTCCCTGTGCGATCGGCCTCAAGCAAAGACGGGAGTGAAGATGAAGAGACCCCCCGTTACACTCGCTCCGGGAAACTCCCTCCCCGTTCTCGGACCTGTTGAGAGCTCCCACGGAGCGGAGGCTGCGCCTCCAACCCCGCCCCCGCCTGGCCCCAGGGAAGCCCACGGCCTCCCGCAGCGCCGCCGCAGCCGCCGCCGCCGCCGCCAGCGCCCGCGGCCCTGGGAACAGGCGAGAGACGCGGCGCGCAACGGACGACGGCAGCGGCGCCGAACAGACGCGAAAACTCACGCTCTATACGGCCCGCCTGCGTCCCCACGTCTTCGCGACCACGTGCGTCATCACGCACGGGCGCCCGCTCCCGGACGCTCCAGGTCCCAGCGGCCTGAGGGGCGGGGAGAGAGCGTGGTTGATTTCGCGACGCAGCTCCCACGGGCCCCGTGGAGGGTGGGGAGGGCCGTAAAGCGGGGCGGGCGGGCAGCGGCGCATGCTCAGTTGCGCGCGACCGCGCTCTTTTTTTCCCCGCGGGCTGGCACCCAGGACCGCGTGCGGTGGCGGTGGCTTGGAGGAGGCTCGACGGTGAAAGGACCGCGGCCGAGGGCGGCGTGGAGGGCTTGTACTTTCTACTCGTCCTCCAAGCTCCGAGTGACACGTAGATAATAATATTCCTTCTGCCATAAGTAACTATTGGCTGCCCACCGTGGGTAACGCAAGCGAACGGCCTGGCCTACATTCGAGGGACCGGACGCGGGATGGAGATGCGGCGGCTGGGCCGCGTGGCAACTGAGAAACTGCCCTACCGGGCCCCAGCCCTGCCGCAGGCTCAGGACCTGTTGCGTGGAGGAGTCACATACTACCTGTGAAATGGATGGCGGAAGAGACAGAAATCTTAATGAGTTATCAGACGGCTGGAGAGCGGCCCATCACCCATCTCAGGGCGGAACCCGCGGTTACAAAGCAGGCCTGCAAAACAAGGTCGTGGGTGTACATTTCACAACCCAAAGTCTCAGTCTGAGGCTGCATTTCTATGTCTGTCTGTCCGTTTAAGGCTTTAGGTGTTAAGTATTTCTGTGAACGTATCATTTGATGCAATTTTAATTATGGGTCTGTTTCTGCTCTGAAACAGGTTTTATGTTGGGTTGTAGGAGTCAGGTTAAGTCAAATGCTGTATTTCATGCAATATGAGAAAACTATCTTATTTGGTACGGAATTTTCTAACAACTAGGGGGAAGATGCGTCTTTTCCAAGGACGAAACCAAGTGCAGGTGGTTTTATGCTGCTCTGTATTTATTGGAAGTTGTGGCAGCTGTGTTTAGATAGTCTACTTAAACAAAAACTGCCTAAATCAGAAGAGTTTTGACTATCTTTTGTTATTGTGTATTGCAAGAATTTTTCATGGAAATGTTTATTATGGAGTTTGGAATTTAAATGAAGATTTGGCTCACGTGCAGAGTATATAACAGACGTTCAAGTGATAAAGAAGAATCTTAGCAATTTGCAACTATGTTCCTTGAGCCTTACAAGTTATCCGTTTCTTCTGAAAACAATATGCTGATCAGAAAGTTTGGCTGACACTGAGAAACTGCATTTCTGGAAATAGAAATTCAACTGAAGGGTGGAGGTGAATTGCCAATAGAAGTATTTTGTGTATTTCCCTAGAAAAAATAAAAGTAATTTCTCAAAAGGAAAGGATTCCCTTTTATCCTGATCCATGATATTATGCATCAGTTTAATTAATGCTAATCCTTATCTTCCATTCTCTAACACCATTTACACCTTTCTATAATTGCATCATTTTTCTTGTCCTTATATGAATATATCAAATACAGACATGATTTTAAGGGAGCCACAAATCAAGAAGTCTCAATACAGTAATCTCATAAAAATGTCTTTGTATATGGGGATTAAGAGTATACTTAGGCAATTTTATTCAATTTCAGACATCAGTGAAAAATTTCATACCCATTTAAGAGGAAAGAAAAAGTCTAGGTTTTAAAAAATGACCTTTTTTGTCCTATATGATTCATTGATCAGACAAGAATTTTTTAAAGCCTATTGAAATCAACACGTATCATACTCAATCCCCATTTAAACTGACAAACAGATCACTTGGATAATAATTGTATATCTTAAACATTAACATATGTGGCAATCAGCAAGATCCTTTTACTGAGGCAAGGCTTCAAAATACCAAAAAGATCAATGCCTGAAGAAGTCCTTTAACACAAAAGTTATGCAATTATTAAATTACTTTGTAAGATAATGATTCCTAAAGCTCAAAAGTACTCTTGTATCTTTATTGTGAGAAAAAACAGGATTATGCACATGACGTATGATATTTGAGACCTGTGTAATTGTCTGGACAATTTTCTATTTTTATCAAAGTTTTGCAGGAGAGCAAAAATACCTGAGATTAAGCCATCTGATTTAAATGAGTGTTCCTAAAATGTGATTCTTGAGTACAGAGGAGTTGTGGTAAAAAAATCTTTGTACATTTCATAAATCTAGGATTGGAACTGGCAGAAAGGCAGGTGAGTATCATTCGCAGCTTTCAAAACCTGGACTGAAGGTGGGAAAACATGAGTCAACAACACCATGAGCAAATAACACAACTGGATTATTATTTTAAAGAGGAGCTTGTTTGGTATCTAATTCCTTGTAATGGAGCAAGTATTTATTATACCCAACACTATACAGAAAGATATATGAAACTCATCAAAGAATTTATGCTTTATTGTTACGAAAAAGCTTGCAAATTAATAAAAGGACAACTATAAAAGTAAGTACAAAGTTGCGTTATGTATTGTGATGATGAAAAGACTAATAGTACTTAACAGTGATAGACCATGCAAATGGCAAACATAAGAGATTTGTAGTGGCAATAATGATGTCAGACAAAATGGACTTTAAGACATATATTTCTAGAAACAGACATTTTGTAATAAAAAGGTCAGTACATCAAGAAGCTATAATAATTAGAAATGTACACGAACCCAAAACAGTCCTAAATACATGAAGCAAAAATTGTTAGATGTGAATGTAGAAATAGACAATAATTTGATATTTTAATTTCACATTCTCAATAATGGGTAGAACAACTAGACAGAAAACTGCTAAGGCTATAGAAACCTTGAACAACACTATCGACCTAACAGATATGTATAGACCATTGTCCTTAGTGACAGCAGAATTTATATTCTTTTTAAGAAGTACATTCTCCAGGATAGTGTATATGCTAGGCCATAAAACAAGCCTCAGTAAATTTAAGAGTACTGGCACCATGCAAATTATGTCCTCTGTTACAATGGAATTACATTAGGAATAGATAATAGAAAGAAATTTGGGGAATCACCCAAATATTTGCAAATTAAATTACTCATGGTCTGAAGGAGAAGTAACAAAGGAAATCAGAAAATGTTTTGAACTGCATGAAAGTGAAAACACTGGGGCTTCCCTGGTGGCGCAGTGGTGGAGAGTCCGGCTGCCGATGCAGGGGATACGGGTTCGTGCCCCTGTCCGGGAGGATCCCACATGCCATGGAGCGGCTGGGCCCGTGAGCCATGGCCGCTGAGCCTGCGCGTCTGCAGCCTGTGCTCCGCAGCGGGAGAGGCCACAACAGTGAGAGGCCTGCGTACCGCAAAAAGAAAAAAAAAAAAAAAAAAAGAAGAATGTGGAGAAACTGGAATTACTGCTGGAGATGTAAAATGGTGTGGCCACTTTGGAAAATAGGTGGCTTTTTAAAAAAGTTAAACATATGATACAACCCAGCAATTCCACTCTTAGGAATCTACCCAAGAGAAATAAAACACATGTCCATAAAAGACTTGTGTGCCAATTTCAAAGCAGTATTATTTATAATAGCCCCAAACTGCAAACAATCCAAATGCTTATCAAGTGTTGAATAGATAAATCAATAAGAAAGACACAAACTACTGATTAATCCTACGACATGGATGAACCTCAAAAACAGTATGCTAGGGCTTCCCTGGTGGCGCAGTGGTTGAGAGTCCGCCTGCCAGTGCGGGGGACACGGGTTCGTGCCCTGGTCCGGGAGGATCGCACATGCCGCGGAGCGGCTGGGCCCGTGAGCCATGGCCGCTGAGCCTGCGCCTCCGGAGCCTGTGCTCTGCAACGGGAGTGGCCAGAGCAGTGAGAGGCCCGCGTACCGCAAAAAAAAAAAAAAAAAAAACCCAAAGAAAACCAGTATGCTAATTGAGAGAAACCAGACCCAAAAGACTGCATGTTGCATAATTCCAGTCATATGAAGCGTCCAGGAAACGCACATCTATAGAGGCAGAAAACATCAGTGTTTGCTTGGAACTGGGGGTGAAAGCCGAGTTAACTGTAAATGGACATGAGAAAACTTTTGGGGCTGATAGAAATGTTTAAAACTGGTTTGTGAAGATGGTTACCCAGCTCTATAAATTTATAAAGATCACAAAGACACACTATACACAGATATTGGGTGAACTTTATGGTATGTAGATTCTACCTCAAAGTTGTTTATGGATGCCATACTCTAGGAACTTCTAGTCTTGTATTGGAGTGGAGGGATCTACATAAATTTCAGTGAAACCAGATAGAAAGAGCTAACTGCTCTAATGAGTTTTAGTTAAATTAACTTGAGGCTTTAAAGGAAGATAATATTGACTGGAACTGGAGACATGAGTGAATGCTTTGTGGAGTTGAAACTTGAATAGTTTCCTTGAGGTGTAAGTGGGATTGGACCTACTGAAGTGAATGGAAGAGAATTCCAGACCAAAAAAACCAAAAACCAAAAAGATAGTGAAGTGAGAACAGTATTATGAGGAATCAGTCATTAGGGTGATTTATGTTTTGTGTAGCATACGAACAGAGTTATTATTTTGATCAAGAATAAGGAGTGAATGGGCTTCCCTGGTGGCGCAGTGGTTGAGAGTCCGCCTGCCGATGCAGGGGACACGGGTTTGTGCCCCGGTCCAGGAAGATCCCACATGCCGCGGCGCGGCTGGGCCCGTGAGCCATGGCCGCTGAGCCTGCGCGTCCGGAGCCTGTGCTCCGCAACGGGAGAGGCCACAACGGTGAGAGGCCCGCGTACCGCAAAAAAAAAAAAAAAAATGAGTGAAAAGGGTATGCCATTATGTCCAATATTCTTGGTGTATGAGCATTATAATATAGATACTGGACTAAAAGGAATGGGAAAAAGTTTTAGAAGAATAATGGGTAAGCTTAGCTGTAGATTATGGATGTAAAATACAGAGAATACTAAATACCACTTGAAAAAAATTAATAATAAAAATGCAATCAGTGAACATGTTTTAGAAATTCTTACAATGATCTTCTCTTTGAGTCTTTATATGGAAATGGGTGGTTTAAAACTTCAGTGGCTTTTCATTGGTTTAAATGAAGAATATAGAATTAAGAATCTATCATGATTGAGTTCCTTCTACGGCCAATAGAAGTTCTGGAAGTAATAAGGTATTACTAAAACTACAAATAGGAGCAATGCACTTGCAGTAGACCTGTGATGGTTAATTATCCTGACATTATTATGGCCATTACTATAATTGCATATCAATTGTCACTAATCAACTCTCAGTCAATCTAATGGAGCAGAAATATAAGTAGGAAGCTGTCAGTCAAAGGCTCTCTCTTGGGACTTGGATTCTTGGGAGGATCTGGAGAAGGTGAGGCCATAGTCATCTCAGCATCAGAAATGACGGTGCTTCAGTGGGAGAGCTGGAGGCTGAGTACCCCTGAAAGCTCTTATAGAAGGGAAGGGTGTTAGCTTGACCATCTCAGGATTCCCTGAACTTTAACACAACCCTTGACTCTCTACTGCTAAGACCTTCAGATACAGATTTTATTTTCTTACAACTAAGTATCATTTCAGTTTTGGGGGGTTTTGTTTTTTTTGTTTTTTTTTTTTTTGCGGTATGCGGGCCTCTCACTGTTGTGGCCTCTCCCATTGCAGAGCACAGGCTCCGGACACGCAGGCTCAGCGGCCATGGCTCACGGACCCAGCCGCTCCGCAGCATGTGGGATCTTCCTGGACCGGGGCACGAACCCGTGTCCCCTGCATTGGCAGGCGGACTCTCAACCACTGTGCCACCAGGGAAGCCCATTTTAGTAAATTTTAAAATTGTTTTCTCAGTCCTCTAACATCCTGTAAGATCTCACTATTACCACTACTGTGACCTCTACTTGATCAGTAAGGTAATGCATTGAGACCTCTTATCAAAGTGCCTGGCACACAATAAACACTCAATACAAATCAACTGTTTCTATAACTACTGTTAGCCACCATTTGTTGAGTGTCTACTATGTGCCAGGCACTTCACCTCCATTTTGTAAATGAGGAAATGGGGTCAGAGAGTCTAAGTAATTTAGCAAAGCTCACAAAGCTAGTGGACAGAGGGATTAATGGTTCAAACTTTCTAATACACTATTTCTACTTCTTGGTTTTGTTTTGTTTTGTTTTTGGCCTCCCAGCATGTGGGATCCTAGTTCCCCGACCAGGGATCAAACCCTGGCCCCCCTGCATCAGAAGCAGAGTCTCAACAGCTGGACCACCAGGGAAGTCCCCACATTTCTATTCTGAGTATTAAGTGTCTATAGCACTGCTTGGCATTGGATGCATCAGTGTCCACATAAAAGGTAATTTTGTTTTTATTCACGTACATGTTTACATAAAGTTTTCATTGTTTCATTAATTATCTAAACTGTAAAAAGTGAAAATGACAACTTACTATCCATTTCAGAATTATTTTGAATGATTGTGTGTCTTTCAGTTTTCTATTTTAGGAAGTATTTTTTCCCGTTGAGTGTTTTGGATATATCTTCTTATTTTGACTCATCATGATTATTATCTAAAAATTAAATTGGGTTTCCAGATACCCCATTGTTCTTATGTTTACAGGGTAATTGTAGAATATTATGTGAGAGTTCCTTTTTCTTTCAAATGATAAATCCTAAATAAGCAGCTTATTTTAATAATCATCCTTTAACAGCATTTTTCTTTTACACCTGTGACTGCCATTTCTGTTTTCATATCAGCTAAAATTCTGATGCTTCCATGACTACAACAAATAATTTCACTCCAAACTGCCACGTCACATTTTCTATGTGCCGTTTGAGACCTCATAGGAGCCTTCCTAAACCACATCGCCTCAAATCTGGCGGAATACATCATGAAGACTGTATATGTCTTTTATGAAAAAACAATTCAGATCATGAATTCTTAGCAAAGGAATATCTGTGGATGTTCTTGCTAGGAAAAAATATTCAAAAAGGAACTTGCATCAAAATATGGGAAATGAGGCTGTGATGACAGTAGCAGTAGATGATGCAGGCATTCTGGCTATCTCTCCTCTCCGCAAGTGCTCCACGGTGATTTTAAGACTTTCTTTGGGCTCATGGGAGCATATCCACACACACATACACACAGCTGTTTGCTAATAGTTAAAATCTCTTCAAAAATGCCCTTCCATCCACAGTTAGACATAACTTGTTTAAAATGTAGGGCTGTTGAGGGAACACTTAGGAGAGAATGAATTTATTAAAGGTCAATGAATCCACCTGTCTCCCAGCATGTGGCAGTCCTGACTAGAGGGAACCAGAGGCAGAGGGATCTTGAGTGGAGGGAGAGAAACTGAGACAAAAGACACAGCAGAAAAATTTGCAGAATTTTTGCTAAGGTTTTGTCCAGTTTACTACAATAGGACTAGGAAAAATAGAAGCTATGGGCAGAGCAGAAGAGGTGGGAATTTTTGACATCAACTATAATCACAGATAGCTCCACTTGACATAATTTAGATGTTTCTTTTTCTGTTTTAATTTAACACACCTGACTTCTAACACCAGCATCCCTTTCCCAGGGGATTTGTTATTCAAGAGCTAACTATATAAGTAAAGGCTGCCACTTATCCGAGAATGTTAGGTATATGTAAGTGAAAGAGGTTTTTTACAGGTCACTGTTTATTTTTCTTAAGTTATCAGAATGCCAGTCTTAAGTGAATGGCATATCATGTAAGTTTTCATGCTGCCAATTATGTTTTTAATTAATTTTGAAGTAATTGCAGACTTTATAGAAAAGTTGCAAAAATAGTACAGAGAATTTCTGCATATTCACAAAATATCCTAAATGTTAACATTTGTTTCTCTCTCCCTTTCTCTATATATGTATGTTATATTAATATTAATATATTAATTGATATATGTTATATATATACACACACCATTTTTCTGAATCATAATGTTGGCAAACCCAGGTTTGTGTGCCTGACGCACAGTGAGGCCAAACAAACCGAAACATCAGAGTTTGGAGCAGAGAAAAGTTTATTGCAAGGGCCATGCAAAGAGAATAGGTGGCTCATGCTCCAAAGACTCCAACTCCCTGATGATTTTCAGGGAAACGTTTTTATAGGCAAAATTTCAGGGGGAGTGGGGGATGGTCTGTAGGGTGTGTGACCTTCCTCTGATTGGTCAGTGGTGGGGTAAGAGGATGGTGTTAGTACCCAAAAACTGGGGTTGCCTCTTGGTGGGTGTTGAGCTTCAGTATGCATTTCCTAAAAGAACAAAAAAATGTTTTTTAAGAAAAAGGTTATTAACCTTAAATTTTGTCCACCAAAAATTAATCAGTCAATCTAAGAAAGAAATGGAAAATTGTATTCATGCCAAATTGCGGATTATGACCCAGGAATAGCCTCTCAGAAAGCTCCAAGAACTATTCTGCCTGTTAGAGCTCAAAGCGTAGTTACATAGGTTTTTGAGACAGAGAGCTGTACATTAAGTGACATAGACAGTTTGCACAATCCAGATCTGTAAGTACAAAGTGATGGGCCATCGTGACCCCTTACAAAGTCGAGAAGGAATGTTATCTTTTAAAGAGTTGTCTTGGTGCTAGTAGAATGTTGCTCTTTTTGGCTGAGCAGGTATTTCTCCCAATAGGGAAGGTTTGGTTGGCGCATAATGCAGATATATAATACACAGTAGAGGGGAGAGAGGAGGCCAAAGGGCAGAGAAAATTGTTTGTGTTTAAGTTTTTTTGTCTTGCCATAAAATATGAATTTTATTTCACAATTTCCAGGGTAAATCTAGTACACTATTCTACCCATTTTAAGTTGCTGACCTCCAAGTGCCATTGGGCTCAGCTGTGAGAAAATGTTGACATCTATTCAAGACCATACCTCCAAATATTAAGTAGAGCACAAACTTGTTTTAAAAAAATGAAATGCAAATGACCCATTGAGCTGAACGGCTCACTCTTAAATATTTCTCTCTTCATGTGCACCAAAGAACAAGCATCCCAACGAAATTAAGTTCATTTGACTAAATAATAGCCCAGAACCTTAAAATTAATTGATTGAATAAAATAATGTAAGCTATAAAAGAAGAAGATATCAAGGAGGCAAGGTCAGGATGGGAGTATGGGTCTAACAGGCTATGGTAGAAATTATTGTTACACAGAACTTTCAAGCTATTTGCGGAGGCTAAGAGAGGTTTTAGTTTCTAATGATTTTTACTTACAATGAGCAGGAAAGCATAGGAGACTTGGAAAGTGCACAGAATGTGATTTTCAGCTATAGCACTAGCTATGTGGTCTTGAGTAAGTCATTCAAACCCTCCAAAACTTAATTTTCTCAACTGCAAGATGAGAGAATCACATGAAATTATTTCCAAGGTCTCCTTCAGCTTAAGCATTTTAAGATTCCAAGATCTAGAAGAAAAAAATAAATGGCACATTAGAAAAAAAACGAAGACAATAAGATATTAAAATGTGACTAGAAGAGTTGCTGAGCCAAAGGGAAGATAAAGTTTTGAGATGTAAAGAATCACCATAATTTTTAACATTTAAAAATTCACTTAAGTTGAAGTAAAACTTTAATGGTATAGAAAAATGGAGAGAATATACAGTTCTGTTATATTTTGGAATGAAGAAAGTAGAATCAAGAAGTAGTCAATAAACTAAATATAGCTGACAGTTACTTAATAAATATGTCTTGTGCTGTGATGTCCATGAGACGCAATTACAGCTTTTTACAAAGACAATTCCTAAATTATAAAATAATGCATGACTCAAAAAACAACTTAAGTTTAAAACTTTCTATCTACTGAGAGCCAGTAAGTCATAGGAAAAAAACAAAGAAAAAAATATAACTAAACAAAGTCAGCAACTCTGGAACAAACTCAAGCAAAGAATAAGTTGCTTATTTTAAATTTAATAGAAAAAAATATAAATATTAATTCACTACTTTAAAAAAAAAATAGAAAACACTACTAATCATTATTGCATTTATAACTGGCTTGAATTCAGGCAAACCAGGCTTGGGTCCCAGGCCAACCCAGAGACTGTGTGATCTGGCCAACCTCTTAAATGGAGCAATAATTCCTTCCTCTGTGGCTTCTTGTCAGGATTGATTGATATATATACACATAAAATGTATATCTTAGTGAATGACACGTAGTAAGGGTTCAAAAAGATGTTAACTGTCATATCAACCTTTCCATCATTCATATTCGATCTTCTGCTTTGAGGAGGAAAAACAAGAGCTTGAGTAGCAGGGATAAAAGAGAATGGGGGTACCAGAGGTCTAGAGGAAGAGCAGAAAAGGTCTGACTGATGCTCTGGGGGTGCTGCTTGCCCACCTTCCTGGACCAGTTAAGAGGCCCCATTTCTTGAGCGCGATTCTTTGGAAGACCAGCTGACTTTCTGGTAACTCCCTTTTGGATCTGTGTTAATAGCTCTTCTGATCTTATTTTCAAAAATAAAAGTTAATTTTTAAAAGAAACATTTACTTTTCTGTAGACTTTAATTTTTAGAGACTGAGAAAGAGTCTTAGGTAGGAGTGATGACTAGCTATTAGCCTAAACAGTGCTTTGTCATGAGTAACATATTCATTTGCCTTTTCTTTTGTTGGATAAACAAATCTCTTTAAAAGGAAAATTGAAACAAGGGTTTACTACTAACTTTTTCAGGAGTTTTTCTTAGGTCCTATAAAATATTCTTTAGTCAGTTTCAGAAAGAGTCACCCTCACTGATTAAGGCTATCACTTATTGAACCTGTGCCATGTACTTTATTTATCCTCCTAACGAGTCTATGAAGTAGGATTATTATCGCATTTTACAGAAGCAAAATAAGTAGTATTAAGTTCACAGAGACAAAAAATGAGAGACTTGGAACCCAAACCTAAATCACCATGAATTAATCCACAGAGCTTCTGCTGTCCTAGGTAGAAGGGAGACCTGAACTGCAGGAGAGAAATAACATCATGACATGTAGTTTTCAAACTTAAACCCAGGCGATATTTCATTAACAGATTTTTTACCTTGAATTTTCTTGACAGTTATTTTCAGTGAACACAATCAAGGGAGTAAAAATAACGAAGGAAAATGCTTATTTTTCCATTGCCAGGTTATATTTGGTCTTGGGAAAAGGCAACATGTTTGATTTTCAAGGTCCTGCTGAGAAATAATATAAAATATTTTAACTATATTTTTTTATGGAATGAAGGAAACATAGGACATGAATTGCCCATTGAATATTCTTGTGCTATTGATCACATGTGCTTGATTTAAGGTGAGTTTTTAGAGTATTTTTTAAAAACCATTATTTATTTTTATTTTTGGTAAAATACTGTAACCAACTGTGTTTTCTGTAAAACGACAGTCTCTATAGCAGTATCTTTCCTTTTGCTGTAAAAAAAAAAAAAAGGAAAAGAAAACTTACAAAATAAAATATGCACATCAATTAGACATAGCAAATTGTGTAGCCTCTTAGAAAGGCTTGAGTTAGATTGAACCTTCTTTTGATTAATGGGCATTTTTTAAACGAATTAGCCCAGATTCTGCCTAGGAGCATAGTACGGGCATCCCAAGGGGATACAGTCGAACAAGTCTGAACATGGAATATCTGTCTTCATCATCAAATACTGTACAAAAGCAATTGGTTTTGAAGTACCCTTAAAACAGGGTCACAAACTCCAGTGCCTTGAGGAGGTAGGCAGGTGATATAAATGAGTCAAGTGGGCAGGGTCGAAGACAGCATCTGAAATATCGTGGTGACAAATGGCACCTGACACTTGGCCATGGTGTCAGGGAGATGATCTGGAGCCATGGGATTATGGCAGACTGGCCATCAAAAGGGGCAGCTGCTCTTCAGTTTTGGCTGACTGAGGCCATTTAGGAATCGAGGGCCGATGCTCTCAGATCATCTGATTTTTAAAGAGAAATTAGAATTTCCAATTTTGATGTATCATCTTCTAATCTATAATGTTGAAAATTAATTTTAAAAATGCTATTTGGGCCAATTTAAAAAGCTACCTATGGACCACATCTGGCCAGTAGGCTACCAGTTCGCAAATTCGGATTTAAGGAAATAAGACAAATAGTAATAGAAATAATACCTGAAAATGTTATCATGGTTCTGAATTCTTATACCCGTATACTAGACTTGATATACATTAAAAATACACTTAAGTTGTACCTTCCCAAAACAAACGGGAACGATGATATAGACCTAGGGTTCTATGTGAAACCATAAAGTGTATTTCTCAATATGTGAACTATACACCACCTACTTTACAATTAACTAAAGAACTTATTTTAAATGTGCATGCTGGATTTGCATTAATTAGGTCTCAGGTGGCTTCTAGCAGTCCGACTTTGTACAAACACCACGATCCCCAGATGATTCTAATAGTTATTAATGGAGTTCCTCCCTTTGAGAATTTGCAGGCTATGTGGTCATTTTACTGCCAGCCTTAACTTCTGTATCTTCTCTATTCTCCCAGGCAGAGACAGCTGTGATTTAAAGAGGGTTAAGTTTTGGATCCTTTGGATCCCTGCTTGGTTGGGTGATCCAGAGCACATCTGTGCTTTCAGGTCATTCAATCCCATAGTTACAGGTTGATACTTCATAATGACACATGTCTACCCCATTAGCTTGCAGTTTATGGTTGCTCAGTATATGTCTTCATTTAGCTAATGTCTTAGTGGGTTATTTCCTCGTGGCTCCCTACTGAATATCAGTGTAATGTACCTGATCGGTGCCCAGTAAGTAATTTTTGATTGATATTATAATGCATTAATTAGAACATCATCAACTAGGCCTACCAGATCAACTGTCTGTGACTGAACTGAATAATCATTTACTTTAACCCACTAGGCATTTTAGTTAAGCCAATAATTTGACTAATTTTTAGCTCTCAGGAAATTATCTGATGACATTTGACCAAATGAGCCCATTGCCATATGATTAATGTAACTTCTGACCTTGCCTGCTTTTACATTCAGGGGGCAAACATATTATTAGGGGTATATAACTCATTATGCACTCTTACACAGGAGAAAAATAGTATCATAAAAGTGGTATTGTCACACCATTTTAGACACCGAAACATCAGCTGTAGAAAATGCTGATAGACTGACATGTTCAGTGAACTACACCGTGCCTAGGGAAAACCACAATTGAAATGTAAATTGTCATTTTGCTTCAGTGAAAAGTGAACCAAAATGCAAATTTCCTTTTAAAAACATTGAGATCAGGAAAAGGCATTAGACCTGTGTTTTCTATCTTGTGCTCACACCCTGTAAATAACAGCATCTTGGATATGGGGCACAGTTTAAGAGATTATTCATCCCTTAGCCTTGACTATAAGTAGGGATGTTTCTTTATTCCAAGCATTGTTAGACAAAAGAAATGTTTGACCTCTGAGATAACCTTCTCCAGAAGATAAACTGATAATTCCTTGCACAGCTTGTCTCTTTTCATCATTTCCATTCCAGTCTAGTTAATGCAACCAGTTTTGCAGTTCAGAATATTCAAATACGCTACTTGGGTTCTGGACACAGTGATGGGTCTTAAATTCTCCCTCGCAGAGGTGAAGTAACATTAAATTTGTCACTGCCTCGTCTAAGTCAGCAAGGTGGTACTGTATAATATCTTTAGAAATACTAAGTTAAGAAGTCCATGGGGAAGAAGGTGAAAAGAAGGTCAGCTACTGACATAAAATCAAGCTTTAGATGTGATGACCCTGCGTCAGAGGCTTTGTAGCCTGCGAGTCAGCATAATGTTATTGAATCCACGTCCTAGCTGAAGCCAGACACAGTGACAAAGGTGGCCCCACCTGCCCATGGAGAGATGGGCTGTCAGCATCACCTCACAAACCAGGCACACAGAGCAGTTCTTTATATAAAGAAAGAACTTAAAGCTATAAATGGCCTCTTTTATTTTCTACTCCCTTCACCCTAAAGGGTTGACCTTTATTTTAATGTCTGAAGAACCCATGAATGTATTATAACTTAGAGAAAGATAAGAATTAGCCTTTGGTAGCCAGAGTCCTGAAAATTATACTTTGAAGAATTCCTGGAAAACTCAGTCTTCCAATTGGTGAGCAACTGGAATAAAAAAAACAAACAAAGAAACTTTAGTTTTGCTAGAGACAAATATAGTGACAACTCTTCAAATAACCCTTTTCCTCCATAGAACACACCAAAAGTAGCTTAAACTAGAATTAATGAAGTGGAATAGAAATTGCAATTACTAATTTTTACTTTTGCCTCCTGTTATGTAGGTAGAATTCATGGTCTTTTGAATCAATTGACTTTGATATGCTTCAATTAATACAATATAAAAATTCTCCAAAGATTTCTATATTACCTAGAGGATTTAAGCAGTAAAATATTCAATGTATTTTTTTAAATTAATTTTTATTGGCGTATATAGTTGCTTTACACTGTTGTGTTAATTTCTACTGTACAGCAAAGTGAATCAGCTCTATGTATACATATATCCCCTCTTTTTTGGATTTCCTTCCCATTTAGGTCACCACAGAGCACTGAGTAGAGTTCCCTGAGCTATACAGTAGATTCTCATTAGTTATCTATTTTATGCATAGTATCAATAGTGTACATATGTCAATCCCAATCTCCCAATTCATCCCACACCACCCCCCGCTTCCCCCCTTGGTATCCACATGTTTGTTCTCTATGTTTGTGTCTCTATTTCTGCTTTGCAAATAAGATCATCTGTCATTTTTCTAGATCCCACATATACGTGTTAATATACAATATTTGTTTTTCTCTATCTGACTTACTTCACTCTGAATGACAGTCTCTAGGTCCATCCACGTCTCTACAAATGATCTAATTGTGTTCCTTTTTATGGCTGAGTAATATTCCATTGTATATATGTATCACATCTTCTCTATCCTATTCAATGCATTTTTAAAGCTTGGGTGAAATATATAGTAACTGTATTATCTGATGTGCTGATCCTTATTTTATTTTATTTATTTATTTTTTCCTCAAGCAACTGTGGGCGTGGTTTAATTTTTATATTTTTTAACATCTTTATTGGAATATGATTGCTTTACAATGGTGTGTTAGTTTCTGCTTTATAACAAAGTGAATCAACTATACATACACATATATCCCCATATCTCCTCCCTCTTGCATCTCCCTCGCACCCTCCCTATCCCACCCCTGTAGGTGGTCACAAAGCACCAAGCTGATCTCCCTGTGCTATGCAGATGCTTCCCACTAGCTATCTATTTTACATTTGGTAATGTATATATGCCATGCCACTCTCTCACTTCGTCCCAGCTTACCCTTCCCCCTCCCCATGTCCTCAAGTTCATTCTCTACGTCTGTGTCTTTATACCTGTCCTGCCCCTAGGTTCTTCAGAAACATTTTTTTTCAGATTCCGTATATACATCTTAGCATACGGTATTTGTTTTTCTCTTTCTGACTTCACTCTGTATGACAGTTTCTAGGTCCATCCACCTCACTACAAATAATTCATGATCCCTATTTTAGAAACGAATCTCCAAACTAGATGAGAAGAGGGATTCCAAAAGGCAGACTCTAGGGAGTTGTTTATGATGAAATATTATTTTAAAACTTAGAAAAATAATTTCAACTATTCTTATTGCAGAAATTAGCTTATATAATTACTGATGGGAAATTTCATGATGACAATCAATGTCAGTTACCAACAGAGTTAATGAATAAGGATTAAGAGAAGAAAACTTAAAAAGGTTACGTTTGGAGGCTTCCCTGGTGGTGCAGTGGTTGAGAGTCCGCCTGCCGATGCAGGGGACACGGGTTCGTGCCCTGGTCCGGGAAGATCCCACATGCCGCGGAGCGGCTGGGCCCGTGAGCCGTGGCCGCTGAGCCTGCACGTCTGGAGCCTGTGCTCCACAGCGGGGGAGGCCACAACAGTGAGATGCCCACATACCGCAAAAAAAAAAAAAAAAAGGTTACATTTGGGCAAAGAAAAGAAAAAACTTCAAGCCAGTTATACCTAAAATTGACCAGGAAGCAAGAAGAACTACAATCCTGCAACCTGTGGAAGGAAAACCACATTCACAGAAAGACAGAAAAAATGAAAAGGCAGAGGATTATGTACCAGATGAAGGAAAAAATAAAACCCCAGAAAAACAACTAAATGACATGGAGGTAGGCGACCTTCCAGAAAAAGAATTCAGAGTAATGATAGTGAAGATGATCCAGGACCTCAGAAAAAGAATGGAGGCAAAGATTGAGAAGATGCAAGAAGTGTTTAACAAAGACCTAGAAGAATTAAAGAACAAACACCTAGAAGAATTAAAAAACAAACAAGCAGAGATGAACAACACAATAACTGAAATGAAAAATGCACTAGAAGGAATCAAAAGCAGAGTAACTGAGGCAGAAGAACGGATAAGTGACCTGGAAGACAGAATGGTGGAATTCACTGCCATGGAACACAATAAAGAAAAAAGAATGAAAAGAAATGAAGACAGCCTGAAAGACCTCTGGGACAACATTAAGTGCAACAACGTTCACATTATAAGGGTCCCAGAAGGCGAAAACAGAGAGAAAGGACCCAAGAAAATATTTGAAGAGATTATAGTCCAAAACTTGCCTAACATGGGAAAGGAAATAGCCACCCAAGTCCAGGAAGCTGAGAGAGTCCCAGGCAGGATAAACCCAAGGAGAAACACGCTGAGACACATAGTAATCAAATTGACAAAAATTAAAGACAAAGAAAAATTATTAGAAGTAACAAGGGAAAAATGACAAATAACATACAAGGGAACTCTCATAAGGCTAACCACTGATTTCTCAGAAGAAATTCTACATGCCAAAAGGGAGAGGCATTATATATTTAATGCGATGAAAGGGAAGAACCTACAACCAAGATTTTCTACCTAGCAAGGATCTCATTCAGATTTATCGGAGAAATCAAAAGCTTTGCAGACAAGCAAAAGCTAAGAGAATTCAGCACCACCAAACCAGCTCTACAACAAATGCTAAAGGAACTTCTCTAAGTGAGAAACACAAGAGAAGAAAAGGACCTACAGAAACAAACCCATAACAATTAAGAAAGTGGTAATAGGAACATACATATCAATAATTACCTTAAACATGAGTGGATTAAATGCCCCAGCCAAAAGACACAGGCTTGTTGAATGGACACAAAAACAAGACCCACCTATATGCTGTCTACAGGAGACCCACTTGAGACCTAGGGACACATACAGACTGAAAGTGAGGGGATGGAAAAAGATATTCCATGCAAATGGAAATCAAAAGAAAGCTGGAGTAGCAATACTCATATCACATAAAATTGACTTTAAAATAACGTTACAAGAGACAAGAAGGACACTACATAATGATCAAGGGATCAATCCAAGAAGAAGATATAACAATTATAAACATATATGCATCCAACATAGGAGCACCTCAATACATAAGGCAAATGCTAACAGCTATAAAAGAGAAAATCTACAGTAACACAATAATAGTGGGGGACTTTAATATCTCGCTTACACTAATGGACAGATCATCCAGACAGAAAATTAATAAGGAAACACAAGCTTTAAATGACACAATAGATCAGATAGATTTAATTGATATTTATAGGACATTCCATCTGAAAACAGCAGATTACACTTTCTTCTCAAATGCACACGGAACATTCTCCAGGATAGATCACATCTTGGGTCACAAATCAAGCCTCAGTAAATTTAAGAAATTTGAAATCATGTATAATTTCTGACCACAACTCTATGAAATTAGAAATAAATTACAGGGAAAAAAACATAAAAAACACAAACACATGGAGGCTAAACCATATGTTACTAAATAACCAAGAGATCACTGATGAAATCAAAGAGGAAATCAAAAAATACCTAGAGACAAATGACAACCAAAAACCCAACGATCCAAAACCTGTGGGATGCAGCAAAAGCAGTTCTAAGAGGGAAGTTTATAGCAATAAAATCCTACCTCAAGGAACAAGAAAAATCTCAAATAAAAATTCTAACCTTACACCTAAAGGAACCAGAGAAAGAAGAACAAACGAAACCCAAAGTTAGTAGAAGGAAAGAAATCATAAAAATCAGACCATAGATAAATGAAATAGAAACAAAACAATAGCAAAGATCAATAAAACTAAAAGCTGGTTCTTCGAGAAGATAAACAAAATTGATAAACCTTTAGCCAGACTCATCACAAAAAAGAGGGAGAGGACTCAAATCAATAAAACTAGAAATGAAAAAGAAGAAGTTACAACAGACACTGCAGAAATACAAAGCATCATAAGAGACTACTACAAGCAACTCTATGCCAATAAAATGGACAACCTGGAAGAAATGGACAAATTCTTAGAAAGGTATAATCTTCCAAGCCTGAACCAGGAAGAAATAGAAAATATGAACAGACCAATCACAAGTAATGAAATTGAAACTGTGATTAAAAATCTTCCAACAAACAAAATTCCAGGACCAGATGGCTTCACAGGTAAATTCTACCAAACATTTATAGAAAAGCTAACACCCATGCATCTCAAATTCTTCCAAAAAAATTGCAGAGGAAGAAACACTCCAAACTCCTTCTATGAGGCCACCATCACCCTGATACCAAAACCAGACAAAGATACTACAAAAAAAGAAAATTACCAATATTACTGATGAATATAGATGCAAAAATCCTCAACAAAATACTAGCAAATGGAATCCAACAACACATTCAAAGGATCATACACCATGGTCAAGTGGGATTTATGCCAGGGATACAAGGATTCTTCAGTATACACAAATCAATCAATGTGATACACCATATTAACAAACTGAAGAATAAAAACCATGTGATCATCTCAGTAGATGCAGAAAAAGCTTTTGACAAAATTCAACACCCATTTATGATAAAAAACTCTCCAGAAAGTGGCATAGAGGGAACCTACCTCAACATAATAAAGGCCGTGTATGACAAACCCACAGCAAACATCATTCTCAATGGTGAAGAACTGAAAGCATTTCCTCTAAGATCAGGAATAAGACAAGGATGTCCACTCTCACCACTATTATTCAACATTGTTTTGGAAGTTCTAGCCACGGCAATCAGAGAAGGAAAAGAAATAAAAGGAATACAAACTGGAAAAGAAGAAGTAAAACTGTCACTGTTTGCAGCTGACATAATACTATAAACAGAAAATCCTAAAAATGCCACCAGAAAACTACTAGAGCTAATCAATGAATTTGGTAAAGTTGCAGGATACAAAAGTAATGCACAGAAATCTCTTGCATTCCTATACACTAACAAGAAAAGATCAGAAAGAGAAATTAAGGAAACAATCCCATTCACCATTGCAACAAAAAGAATAAAATACCTAGGAATAAACCTACCTAAGGAGGTAAAAGTCCTGTACTCAGAAAACTATAATAAGACACTAATGAAAGAAATCAAAGATGACACAAACAGATGGAGAGATATACCATGTTCTTGGATTAGAAGAATCCATATTGTGAAAATGACTATACTACCCAAAGCAATCTACAGATTGAATGCAATCCCTATCAAATTACCAGTGGCATTTTTTACAGAGCTAGAACAAAAAATCTTCAAATTTCTATGGAGACACAAAAGACCCTGAATAGCCAAAGCAGTACTGAGGGAAGAAAATAGAGCTGGAGGAATCAGACTCCCTGACTTCAGACTATACTACAAAGCTACAGTATTCAAGACAATATGGTACTGGCAGAAAAACAGAAATATAGATCAATGGAACAGGATAGAAAGCCCAGAGATAAACCACACACCTATGGTCAACTAGTCTATGACAGAAGAGGCAAGAATATACAATGGAGAAGAGACAGTCTCTTCAATAAGTGATGCTGGGAAAACTGGACAGCTACATGTAAAAGAATGAAATTACCTACTGGAGAACGGACTTAAGGATATGGGGAGGGGGAAGGGTGAGTTTTGACAGGGCGAGAGAGAGTCATGGACATATACACACTAACAAACGTAGTAAGGTAGATAGCTGGGGGGAAGCAGCCGCAAGGCACAGGGATATTAGCTCGGTGCTTTGTGACAGCCTGGAAGGGTGGGATGGGGAGAGTGGGAGGGAGGGAGACGCAAGAGGGAAGACATATGGGAACATATGTATATGTATAGCTGATTCACTTTGTTGTAAAGCAGAAACTAACACACCATTGTAAAGCAATTATACCCCAATAAAGATGTTTAAAAAAAAAAAAATAATAATGAACAGTATAGTTGCAACATACTATCGTCAGAGAGTCTGAGATGTTTAGCTCATTCTATCTGTTCTTTATGTAAGGATACTTCCCTATGACCTTGATGTAAAGTATCACTTGATAACTTCACTCTAAACTACAGATATAAGGCACACAACAGCTGAAATCTAGTGTACTTAAGTTTCATTTCTGGTTCTACCTGTGATAGATTCAGCTACTTATGTTATTGTCTGATATTTCATTTGATCCATCACTAGATCTGGATTTGGTGCCTTGTTGCAAAAATAAAAAAATCTTGTTTTCAGGAAAAAAAAAAAAAAAAAAAAAAAAGAATGAAATTAAAACACTCCCTAACACTATCCACAAAAATAAGCTGAAAATGGATTAAAGACCTAAATGTAAGACAGGACACTATAAAACTCTTGGAGGAAAACATAGGAAGAACACTCTTTGACATAAATCACAGCAAGATCTTTTTTAGCCTACCTCCTAGAGTAATGGAAATGAAAGCAAAACTAAACAACTGGGACCTAATGAAACCTAAAATCTTTTGCACAGCAAAGGAAACCATAAACAAGACAAAAAGTCTGCCCTCAGAATGGGAGAAAATATTTGCAAATGAATCAATGGACAAAGGATTAATCTCCAAAATACATAAACAGCTCATTAAGCTCAATATTTAAAAAACAAACAATCCAATCCAAAAAATGGGAAGAAGACCTAAAGAGACATTTCTCCAAAGAAGACATACAGATGGCCAAGAGGCACATGAAAAGCTGCTCTACATCACTAATTATTAGAGAAATACAAATCAAAACTACAAGGAAGTATCACTTCACACCAGTTAGAATGGGCATCATCCAAAAATGTACGAACAACAAATGCTGGAGAGGGTGTGGAGAAAAGGAAACCCTCTTGCACTGTTGGTGGGAATGCAAATTGATACAGCCACTATGGAGAACAGTATGGAGGTTCCCTAAAAAACTATAAATAGAACTACCGTATGACCCAGCAATCCCACTACTGGGCATATACCCAGAGAAAACCATAATTCAAAAAGGCACATGCACCCCAGTGTTCACTGCAGCACTGTTTACAATAGTCAGGTCATGGAAGCAACCTAAATGTCCATCGACAGACGAATGGATAAAGAAGATGTGGTACATATCTACAATGGAGTATTACCCAGCCATAAAAAGGAATGCAATTGGGTCATTTATAGAGATGTGGATGGACCTAGAGACTGTCATACAGAGTGAAGTAAGTCAGAAAGAGAATAACAAATATCCTATATTAATGCATATATGTGGAATCTAGAAAAATGGTACAGATGAGCCGATTTGCAAGGCAAAAATAGAGACACAGATGTAGAGAAAAAAACGTATGGACACCAAGGGGGGAAAGCTGGGGGTGAGGGCGGGTGGTGTGATGAATTGGGAGATTGGGATTGACATACATACACTAATACGTATAAAATAACTAGTAAGAACCTGCTGTATAAAAAATAAAATACAATTCAAAAAAATAAAACTAAAATTGATCATATGTGTGCACTTCAAAAAAATGGTGTTGGGAGGGGCAAGGACCTCAGTGGGTCCAAAGCAGTCTAAAATTCTTGCTGAGTGGCCAGCCTGTAGGTGGATCTGTCTTCTGAGGCAGAGCACTCTGTAGCTAGTCATATTGGCAACCAAATAGGTCAAGGTGCACACGGTGTGACTGCCGGTAACTGCCCACGTCCTGGGGGATGGCAAGGATGGAGGGTGGCTTGTTTGCTGCTTTTGAGGCCTGTGGCCCTGAACTCCTCTCCACTCTCTGTGCAAATTCATATCGGCCAACTGTGTCACCCTGGAGGACGTAGGGGGACTGGGAACTGGCACAAACATGCTGACTTCTGACTACTATTTCTGTGCATAATATACTCTTTCATTTCTTGAAAATAAAAAAAAGGTGGTCAGATGTCCCACCATCCTCCCAATTGCTCAGGATTAAAATCCCAGTCATGTTTGACTTCTCTCTTACAATTGTCCCAGTCAATCTGTTTTCAAAGCCCATCATCCCCACCTCTGAATTTTCTCTTACACGTGTTCCTTCCTCCTCATTTCCACCACCACAAACGTAACCCAGACCCTCATTATCTCATTTGGTCTTTTGAAACAGGCTTCTAACTAGCCTGCCCTGCCCAAGATTTCCATTTTATTCTATTTTTCAGATCTGCTCATGTTACTTTTCTTGTTTATCATACCAAGTGCTCCTCATTATTTGCCAAATAATTCCAAGCTCTTTGATCTGCATTCAAAGTCATCTGTGTGGGCCCTCAAGGTTAATGTAATAATATTCAATTCTACAATGGAGTATTGAGTGCCTGCTATGAATGATTCTCAAATGAAGAGGACTCCTCAAAGAATTTGTAGTCTCCACTTCTTATAATGGAACCATGATGGTTACCAGGTGCTTAATGCCTTACATACATGATCTCATTTATAGACAGGCTGTGTGTTCCTTTTCTTCCAGTCCACACAGGATGCCTGCTTTTCTTCAAGACTTTCCCACCATTGTTCAGAGAGTCTCATACCTGGAGTGCTTCTTTCAGCCATCTTTATTTAACACACATTTGTCTGGTGATATATTTAACACATATAACTGGTGATACTTAAGAAAAAATAAAGTAAATTAAGGCGAGAGTCAACCTGGCAAACTCTTGCAACTTCTTTAACAATAAGATTTCTGTGACCTCACCACTACATCGTAGGCCCTATTCTGCATGGGGTGAGGGATTGAAGGTGGGAGGGATGAGGAGTGGTGGGACTAATCCCATTCGAGACACGTGGTTAAAGACAACAACAATAATGATGATGACAATATTTATTGAGCACTGATAACACAAGAACTATCTGTTTAAAATCTCACAATGATCCAGTGAGACTATCATAATTCTCATGTTATTAATACTTGAGACATGAGGTGGGCTAGATAAGTCATCAGCATTTACAGTGACGGTAAAGCAGCAGAGCCCATTGAACCAAGACGATTCAGTTGTAAGGCCTAAATTAGTCACCTTCTATGAATTCATCCACAGGGTATCAGGGTGCTCTGGGGAAAAGATGGAAGGTGAATTCTGGGTAGATGCCCAGTGAATTTCCATGTCGATTACTTCTCTGCCTCCAACCTTCTCTCTTCTAAATCCATCCTGGAAAACTCCAAGACTGATTTATCCAACATAAAAGGCCAACTTTGTCGTTATCCTGATTAAACAATTTAATGGCTCTCACTGCTGGAGAGAGAAACTATTATTATTCATTGCTTGCTGATGAAATTGACAAGGTGATGTGTACCTTAACTGTCAGTTTAAGAAAGCCGCTGCACCAAATCTAAGCACCTGGTACAGAAGGACAAGTTTGTTTTGTTTTGTTAGCCATTATGAAGAGAATCCTTATTGGATGTCGTTGACTGTCTGCAAGGAAATTTAGTTTTTATCCACAGAAATCTGTCCTTGGTGGTATCACAGCGAAGTCAGGAGCAACTCTTGGAGTCAAAAGGGTGGAATGGTTAAAGACAGAAGCTTTGGAGTCAGAGTTGGGAATTAGGACATTGACTCTTTGAGCCTTATTTGCAGCAGCCTTAACTGCAATTTGAGGATAACATCTTTCTCAGGGTTGCTGTGAGGACTGAACGAGAAAATACTGGGTTAGCCAGAAAGTTCGTTCGGTTAGTGAATACATTGTTCAGTAAAGTTCTTCGTGAAAATGAAAAATGTCTTTTATTTTTACTTAAAACCGAACGAACTTTTTGGCCAACCCAGTATATAAAAGGGTTTAAAACAATGGCTACGTAGAAATTCCTAAGCAAGTGATAACTATTACACATCATTAAAGGTTTCATTGTTCTGTACTTGTTATTTATAATTATAGTAGTTTAATTCAAGTAGTAGTACAGGAATGTAGTTGAAAAAACAAACAAGCACTATAACAGAATATGGGAAAAAAGAATCCCTTTCCCAGAGAAAACCATTGCTAAGATTTCTTATTTGCCCTTCTAGATTTTTTTCTATGTATTTAAAAATATACTTGTGCTTTTTTAAAAAAACATAAATGATAGCACTTTTAATACAGTTTTGGACTTTGCCTTTTTTTTCCTGTAAGGATTGTTCCACAGTGACACAAATAAGTTTCCTAAATTATTTTTAATGACCATGCAGGATTTCAACAATATGGAATAACTTATTTAATAAGTTCTCTATTGATGGACATGTATGTTGCTTTCAGTCATTTTCTATTACAAAATAAATTTCAATGAATCTTGTATGATGATTTCCATAAAATTCATTTCTGTAAGTGGAATTACTGGGTCAAATGGCATATGCATTTGAAATTTTTATAGCTCTTGTTCAACTGCCTTCTGAGGAGGCTGAAAGAATTTATATTCCTACTCAGTTGTAGTACAGAGAAGTTATTTAAATCTATTCCTTATAAACCACTCCAATTTTCTTAAGCCAATTTTTTCACTGTCCCAGAAAACCCCAAGTTACACTCCTGCCTCCTTGTCTGTGATCTTGTTTTGCTGCTAGCTTAGGATTACCTTTCTTCGCATTTGTCTATCTAAATCCCACCTATCTGCATTAGTAGGACACACTCAGTTGCAAGTAACAAAACTCAAATGAAACTAGCTTAAGTAAAATTAAAAGTAGAGGGGAGGAAAACTACTGAAAGGATTCTACGTAGTTCACAGAACTGAAAGATGAGCTGCAAGTTCCAGGGCAGTTCTAGAAACCTAGGACTGGAGCCCTCACACACTCCTCTAATTATCCGTTTCCAACTCCGTTTATCTCTGAATGATTTCCATTCTCTTCTATGGTAGACGGGTGGGTCTCATAACTGAAAAAATGTGAAAATTTACATAAAAGGTAGCACATCATAAACTTGAAACTTTAAAAGACGTTTTGCACTGGCAGCTTCTAGCTCTGCCTACTTTTGGTGTCTTCTCATCTGTCATTAGATAGAATTCGATAAAGAAGTTTGGAAAACACTGATGGAACATTTTAATGTTCTGAAAAATAATTCCTCCCAAATATCAGAGAATCAGAATTCCACTGCTATTCCTTAAGTGAAGGTTGTGCAGCAACAATTCCAGGGTCATCTTTTCTCCCACCTGCATGACTAGAATATTTTGGAAGTGCCCCTTTCTCACGCTCTCCGTGGTCCTGAACCACCCGTTGGTGGTCCTGAAGAGTGCTCCCTTTTAGAGTCAGCTGAAATGACATAGGAGGGGAATTAGGGAGTAGAGAAATTGAAGAAGCTGTTAGGGAGAAAGAAAATATTTTTGTTTTGTCAATTGTGTTACTATCAAAGAAACCACAATTAACCTTGGCCAAACTGAAAGACAGTAAGCAAATTTGTGGGAAGTGTTGTCATCTATGCAAATGTCCACATGCATAATAAGCAAGGTCACCTAGGGGAGCAGGCAGATCACCACTGAAAACACTAACACAAATATCTGAGAGGGAATGACTCTTCACACCTGTCAGAAAAATTTGACACTTGTGATTGAAACGAGAGAAACCTCAATGCAGTAATGTCTCAGTTAACTTGACTGACAAACTCCCAATCCTCATCAAAGAATGCAAAAGAAAATGAAAATATAATAATTAAAGAAATCAAGAAAATTTTTAAAAAGTAAAAGCAAGTCTCTTAGATAAGTGTCAGTTATTAGGGACTAATCTAAAAACGTCACCAATCAGTAAAATTTCTGGAATGGAAAAATTAAATAGTGGCATAGAATTTTCACCTTCTCCCTGTCTTTCAACCTTATCCATCTGTTTATTTCATGCTTTATTTAACCAAAACCAACAACTGTTTTGAAATTGTCTTTTGAAAGTATTAGTGTCTTTCTGAAATCCTGTTCCCAAGGTATTTAATTAATTTTCCTGTGTGCCTAAACCAGTGATTCTTAAATTTTAGCGTAAATAACATTCTCTTGTAATACTTCTTAGAATGCATTTGGTGGGGGGTCCAGCGTTCTCTGAGAGATCCTGGTTCAGTAGGATTTGGATATAGCCAGAACTCTGCATTTTTCATCACACTTTGGAAAACACTAACACAAATGTTTGAGAGAGAATAACTCTTCACACTTGTCAAAAAATTTAATACCTGTGATTGAAAAGCGAGAAACCTCAATGCCATAATGTCTCAGTTAAGTAGAGTTTTTATTGCTGTAGTTCTTGGTATGTGTACAATCCTAAAATGTAAGTATCCCCCTTGCCTTTCACAGCACCGAATTACTGTGCCTTTAAACTAATCATTAGTCACCTACAACTGTGCTACTGAAAGGGTGGTGCCCACACCCACCCACCCAGCAGAATCAGCGTCCCCTGGAGCGTGATAAAAATGCAGACCTCAGCCTGCCCTAGACCTTCTAAATCAGAACCTGCATTTTAACAAGATCCTTAGGTTTGAGATGCATTGATCTAGCAGACTCTCCAGCTACATGTGACTTTTCAGCTCACTATTTTAATTTCACTATTTCACATTTTCAATCCAAAAGGATGAAAGAGTTTAATTACAAGAGAAAATAAGGTTATTAAGTAGAGAGACATCTGGAGGGTCCCAAATTGTGTCTGTGATTGATGACTTTTAAATCAGAAGGCAGTTGGTTTTTATGGTATCTGAGATCACAGTGCTCTGAGATCCCAGTACCTTGTAATTGTATTCGTCTCTCATCTTCACAGTAAGCTTCCTGTGGGCAGGATAATGTCTGAGATATTTATATCTTCAGTGGCTAGCCTAATGTCTAACCCAAGGAGGTGCTCCAAAACGCCTGGCTGGGAAAAAATTGCCAGTTGCTTACAAGTTATATCCACTCTTCAAGTTCAAGCTTAAGGCTCCTTTCCTCCAGAAGATTTCTTTGGTTATTTCACCTACCATCCACCTGCTCTAAGTAAATACCACTTATTTGACATTTAACACACACATGACTTTAGTTATCAATTATCTTTATTTTCTCTCTTATTACCCTACAAAAGGTGTAAGAAGCTGCTTCTTTTTATACTTTTCATACTGCCTTGCAGAGTAGCCATTCAAATATTGCTTACTATTGAGAGCTCTCTTAAAATTTTAAAAAGTCACTAAAGTGAGAAAATCTACAAGTTTTGATTTTCCTTCAAGCATCATTCTAAATTGTCAAAATTAATTCTAGAGTTGAAAATATTTAAACAGCTCCTCCAGTTTTGACCTATTTAACTTAAGTAAAACATGTACTTTGATATAAGAAATACTTTCTAATTTTCAAATGGTTGGTTGTCCCTTCAGCCAACTCAATTCTCATTTCTGTTATTTATGCCAGTAACTTATACTTCTCTATGTTGAGCATATATAAAATGTTTAATTTATAACAGATTAATTCATAACTAAAATAAATTTATAGCTAGAGATCACTTTAGGGAAATTATGTAATAATTTATAAAGTTTGTATGATGTCCCTGAGAGTGTCACACACAGACGGATATTTCCATTTTAAAGCTAATTGTAGACATATTGCCCCATAGTGCACCCATGGCATGTAAAGTTTTAACTCCTGGAATCATCACTGCATTTGTCAACATCAACATAGCTGTCCCAGTGTTTTGATGTATTATTATTTCAGCTCTTGTAGTTTTAAAACGCACTTTAGCCTGTTACGTAAATCATCTCTAACTGTCCTATAGATGGCAGCGTTGAGCAATATATTTGGTAAGATTGCTTTTTTGGTTTCTGTGAATTTTCTGTTGGGAGTGAATTTTTCATACAGCATATTTCATTACAGTACACCTCAAGACTAATTTAGCATACGGTGGCAAGGTAATACGTATACCTGCTCCAAGTTACTTCAGTTAGTTTCCACAAAAGCGTCTCTTTCTATTCTGTATATGAACCAGATTTCCAGAGTTATCTCAACCCATTAACAAAAAAGTAGAGAAAATATGAAATTACTGTAGTATAATTATAACTAAATATTCACCACCTTTAACGTTGGTAGTAAAACATCAGCAAGTAGGAAGAAAGGACAAGAACATCCAATGATCAGTGATTATCTACCACGTGAAATCCATCGGTTTGGAACAAAATGTCACAGCAATATGGCTTATTTCATGATTTCTAATGAATATATTAGCCACTGAAGTGTTTTTAAAGCAGAAATCCTTTCCCGCTGAGATTTTTTTTAAAGCTTTTATAATAACAATTTTATATGATCACAATTCTAACCTTTCTGTGAAGGTTATTCTAGAATAGTTGCAAATTAAGTTGATCTTCCAGACGACTCTTTCTTCTAGAAAAGAGTATTTTGTTTTCCATATAGGTGTATTTCTTTTATTTAGCTTATTTTTTTGGGGGGGGATCATTTCAGAAGTAAATGGATTGGGATTGTTTTTCCTACAAAATTTGAAATATTCTCCACCCCGGCCCCGCGCTAAACATCCAACCTTTAAAAAGCCCTTTGGCCTTAGATTACATTGTTACTAGTAAACAACACTTCTACCTTTTTTTTTTACCTCTCCAAGGGTAAAACCCCACAAATACTTTACTACTAACTTCAGACTTCCCTGCTTCACATCTCCCTCCTCTGCTCCCCGTAAAGCACGCTATTCCCCCAGAATCCCGGTCACTGTTATTGCCGCCTTGTTACCAGATTATATCTGCTATTTATAGCTTTGCTGTAGTGGGCACGTGTGCCCACATCACCAAGCTGTCAGAAGGGAGAAGGGCGGGCTTTCAATTCAACAGTGAGTACACAAATAATAGATTAACCAGGTTGAGATGAGGCTGCACGATGGCACGGAATAAGAAGGTGAGGGAAGAAATGAGAAGCTCCCAGGCTTCGGTGGGGAGTAGCCGCCTTGCAGATACCGGCTCCCCCAATTCACGTATCACACGCTGCTGAATGGCGTCTTTGGTTGTTCTTCTTTTTTAACTACGCTTTGCAACCTACCTTGGTACCCTCACCCTCTCTCCCCACCTCCCTCCTGCAATGCAAGGCTTGAAAGACAGGCAGCCCCACCAATCAGCAGGCTTCCCCAAGAAACTCCCCCCACCCCTCAGCCCGGTATTAGGCCCAGGCGCGCTCCTCTGCTTCCCAGCGGGTCCCGTCACTGAGCATGCCCGGCGCCTCCACTGCTGCGTTTCCCGGCGAGCGTCTTGCAGTGCTTGAGAGCTGGCGACCCCAAAACGGGCCAGCAATGGGGTGGGAAAATAAGATAGCGTTAAAAAGAGTGACAAGCGTCATTTTATTAAGGGTACTTAATGCCACCTGGACCAGCAGGGGACAAACTGCTTGTTTACAGGTCAGTTTAACAAACAAACAAAAACTTTGGGGAGCATTTGCTTGTGGTGACACTGAGACAGCAAGCTAACAGTGTAAGAGTCTCTGCAAGTAGACCCAAGTTGCTGACCTGTTCTACTCATGAAGTGGAGCCTTTTTCTGTACAGTTGAGCTGGCACCATCCTGTTTTCTCCCGATTATCCTTGTGGTCAAGGGTAAAAATTGTACGGGGTGGTTCAATGGGTGTGGAAGCTGTGTGTGAAACAAACACTTCAGCCAATATTTACACAGTAGAGTTCTGGCCCTATGAACCCTCTGTAGGTCCCTAACATCTTTTAAAAATCACAAATAGATTTCAGAATATGATAAGGGCCGGGAGTCTCATTTTCTCCCCAAGCCTTCATCCCAAGGTGTGAATCCCCGCCCTCTCTCTAGGATGGGGCGGGGTGGGGGGGGAGAAGCAGTGATATTGACATTTTCTCCCTCAGTTCCTCAGCAGCTAACCCCACCGCGCCAGACATACGACGCTTCCCAGGGATCCCTCTTCTTGTTTTGGAGTGACCATAACCCCCCCCAATCACTGCCCTTGGGCGTCCCTCTGCTTTTTCGTGGTACTTCATTGCAGCAAATGCGGGGGTTCCAAGGTGGAAGGCTGGCCCAGAAGTCCTTTAGAAAACCTCACACGAAATACAGATCTCACCATGGCCTATCACCCTGAAACTGAAATGCAGCCTTTATATTTCCAGGGAGAAAAAGCCTTGACTAGAAACCTCCTTCCGGAGGGGTTGATCTTACCTGTTAGGTAAGATCCAGCCCAGCTCTCGCGCCCCCTCCTCCCCGGGCCCTCCTACGCTGGGCTCTGAAGCCGCAGTGCCCCCCCGTCGCCCCCCACCCTCGCTCCTGCGTCTTCCTGAGTTCGCCCCCCCCCCCCGCGTTTTCCCAGACTCCCCTCGTGCTTTCTGGTAGCCACCCAAACACCCCCGCCCGCGCCCGCGGCGGGGATTCCTGCGGGCCGGGGGCGCCCTGGGTGGCGCGCGAGGAGGAAGGCTCCGCGCCAGGGCGGGCGGCCGCGTAGGGGCGCTGCCCGAGCGCTGCGCAGAGGCCGGGCGCGGGCCCGGCTGCGGCACGGCCGCGGGGCGGAGAGGGGCGGGCGCGGGGCGGGCTCGGCCGGGAATGTAGAGACCCGGGCGGGAGCCTCCCGGCGGCGGCGGCGGCGGCCAGGCTGCGGAGCGCAGAGGCTCCGTCACGTGTTTTTCTCCTCCGAGTGAGACGGCGGCGCGGTCGGAGGGGGCCGGCGCGCAGAGCCAGACGCCGCCGCTTGTTTTGGTTGGGGCTCTCGGCAACTCTCCGAGGAGGAGGGAGGAGGGGAGAAGTAACTGCAGCGGCAGCGCCTCCCGGGGAAGAGACGTCTTCCCCGACTCCTTCCCCAGCCTCCCCCCGTTTCGTCTCCTGCCCTAGTCCTCCCCCCCCTCCTCCCCTGCCGACTGGAGCGAGGGGCAGGGATGAGCCTGTCCCTCTGGCGCGTCCCCAGCTCCCCAGGCTGCCTAGTAGTGTTTCGCGTGGAAAAGCCACTTTCTCCGCCTGCCGAGATGGGCCCGAACGGGGGCTGCAGAGGACGCGTCCGCGGGCAGCGGCAGCAGCAGCAGCAGCAGCAACGGCCGCAGCGCCGCGGTCTCTGCGATTGAGCTGGTATTTGGGCGGCTGGTGGCGGCGGGGACGGTGGGGGGGGGGGGTGGGAGGAGGCGGAGGAAGAGGCGAAGGAGGAGGAGGAGGGAGAACCCCGTGCAACGTTGGGACTTGGCAGCTCGCCTCCCCCTGCCCAAGGATATTTAATTTGCCTCGGGAATCGTTACTTCCAGAGGGGAACTCAGGAGGGAAGGCGCGCGCGTCTGGAGGGGCAACGCCAGGACCCCCGGCCGCCGCCTGCCTGAGCCGGACTCTGGCCCCGGCGGCGAGAGATGCTTCTTCCCGGCCGCGGCGGCTGAGAGGAGACTTGGCTCTCGGGTTATCCGGGCTGCACTCGCGCCGGACGCGCAACCTCCCTGCAGGGCATGAAACGCCAGTAAACTCCGGTCGGGGCTATTGCCTTGGCGCAGCTGCTGCGTCCTCCTCTACTGCCCCTCCCCGGCGCGGAGGGCGGCGTGGATTTCGGAGTCAGGGTTTCTGCCGCCTCCAGCCCTGTTTGCATGTGCGGGGCCGCGGCGAGGAGCCTCCGCCCCCCGCCCGGTTGTTTTTCGGCGCCTCCCTCCGCGCGGTGGCGGCGGCGGCGGCGGCGGCGGCAGCGGCGGCAGCATGGCGAGCCCTCCCGAGACCGACGGCTTCTCCGACGTGCGCAAGGTGGGCTACCTGCGCAAGCCCAAGAGCATGCACAAGCGATTCTTCGTGCTGCGGGCGGCCAGCGAGGCTGGGGGCCCGGCGCGCCTCGAGTACTACGAGAACGAGAAGAAGTGGCGGCACAAGTCGAGCGCCCCCAAACGCTCGATCCCCCTCGAGAGCTGCTTCAACATCAACAAGCGGGCCGACTCCAAGAACAAGCACCTGGTGGCCCTCTATACCCGGGACGAGCACTTTGCCATCGCGGCGGACAGCGAGGCCGAGCAGGACAGCTGGTACCAGGCCCTCCTGCAGCTGCACAACCGTGCCAAGGGCCACCACGACGGGGCCGCGGCCCCCGGGGCGGGAGGCGGCGGGGGCAGCTGCAGTGGCAGCTCCGGCCTTGGCGAGGCTGGGGAGGACTTGAGCTACGGGGACGTGCCCCCAGGACCCGCCTTCAAGGAAGTCTGGCAGGTGATCCTGAAACCCAAGGGCCTGGGTCAGACAAAGAACCTGATTGGCATCTACCGCCTCTGCCTGACCAGCAAGACCATCAGCTTCGTGAAGCTGAACTCGGAGGCTGCCGCGGTGGTGCTGCAGCTGATGAACATCAGGCGCTGTGGCCACTCAGAGAACTTCTTCTTCATCGAAGTGGGCCGTTCCGCAGTGACGGGACCCGGGGAGTTCTGGATGCAGGTGGATGACTCTGTGGTGGCCCAGAACATGCACGAGACGATCCTGGAAGCCATGCGGGCCATGAGCGATGAGTTCCGCCCTCGAAGCAAGAGCCAGTCCTCCTCCAACTGCTCCAACCCCATCAGTGTCCCCCTGCGCAGGCATCACCTCAACAACCCTCCACCCAGCCAGGTGGGGCTGACCCGCCGCTCGCGCACAGAGAGCATCACTGCCACCTCCCCGGCCAGCTTGGTGGGCGGGAAGCAGGGCTCCTTCCGGGTCCGCGCCTCTAGTGATGGCGAAGGCACCATGTCTCGCCCTGCCTCTGTGGACGGCAGTCCTGTGAGTCCCAGCACCAACAGGACCCATGCCCACCGGCATCGGGGCAGTTCCCGGCTGCACCCGCCTCTCAACCACAGCCGCTCCATCCCCATGCCTTCTTCTCGCTGCTCGCCTTCCGCCACCAGCCCGGTCAGTCTATCGTCCAGTAGCACCAGTGGCCACGGCTCCACCTCGGACTGTCTCTTCCCGCGGCGGTCTAGTGCTTCCGTGTCCGGTTCCCCCAGTGATGGCGGTTTCATCTCCTCTGATGAGTATGGCTCCAGTCCCTGCGACTTCCGAAGTTCCTTCCGCAGTGTCACCCCGGATTCCCTGGGCCACACCCCGCCGGCCCGCGGTGAGGAGGAACTGAGCAACTACATCTGCATGGGAGGCAAGGGGGCCTCCACCCTCACGGCCCCCAATGGTCACTACATTTTGCCTCGGAGTGGCAACGGTCCCCGCTACATCCCGGCAGCCGGCTTGGGCACGAGCCCAGCCCTGACAGGGGATGAAGCAGCCAGTGCTGCAGATCTGGACAATCGGTTCCGAAAGCGGACTCACTCTGCTGGCACGTCACCTACCATTTCCCACCAGAAGACCCCATCCCAGTCCTCTGTGGCCTCCATTGAGGAATATACCGAGATGATGCCTGCCTACCCACCAGGAGGTGGCAGTGGAGGCCGAGTGCCCAGCTACCGGCACTCCGCCTTCGTGCCCACCCACTCCTACCCAGAGGAGGGTCTGGAAATGCACCCCTTGGAGCGGCGTGTGGGCCACCACCGCCCAGACACCTCCAACCTCCACACCGATGATGGCTACATGCCCATGTCCCCAGGGGTGGCCCCAGTGCCCGGGAGCCGAAAGGGCAGTGGGGACTACATGCCCATGAGCCCCAAGAGCGTGTCTGCCCCTCAGCAGATCATCAACCCCATCAGACGCCATCCCCAGAGAGTGGACCCCAATGGCTACATGATGATGTCCCCAAGCGGCAGCTGCTCTCCTGACATTGGAGGCGGGCCCAGCAGCGGCGGCAGCAGCGGTGCCGCCCCTTCTGGGAGCAGCTATGGCAAGCTCTGGACGAATGGGGTAGGGGGCCACCACTCTCACGCCCTGCCACACCCCAAACTCCCTGTGGAGAGCAGTAGCAGCAAGCTGTTGTCTTGTACGGGTGACTACATGAACATGTCGCCAGTGGGAGACTCCAACACCAGCAGCCCTTCCGACTGCTACTATGGCCCTGAGGACCCCCAGCACAAGCCAGTCCTCTCCTACTACTCATTGCCAAGGTCCTTTAAGCACACCCAGCGTCCCGGGGAGCTGGAGGAGGGCGCCCGGCACCAGCACCACCGCCTTTCCTCCAGCTCGGGTCGACTCCTCTATGCTGCGGCGGCGGAAGATTCCTCCTCGTCCACCAGCAGCGACAGCCTGGGCGGGGGATACTGCGCGGCTAGGCCCGAGCCCGGCCTCCCGCATCTCCACCATCAGGTCCTGCAGCCCCATCTGCCTCGAAAGGTGGACACAGCTGCCCAGACCAACAGCCGCCTGGCCCGGCCCACGAGGCTGTCCCTGGGGGATCCCAAGGCCAGCACCTTACCCCGGGCCCGAGAGCAGCCGCAGCCCCAGCCGCAGCCGCCACCGCCCCTGCTGCCCCCTCCGGAGCCCAAGAGCCCGGGGGAATATGTGAATATTGAATTTGGGAGCGATCAGCCGGGCTACTTATCAGGCCCGGGGGCTTCCCACAGCTCGCCTTCTGTCCGGTGTCCATCCCAGCTCCAGCCGGCTCCCAGAGAGGAGGAGACGGGCGCGGAAGAGTACATGAACATGGACCTGGGGCCGGGCCGGAGGGCCGCCTGGCGGGAGAGCCCCGGGGTCCAGCCGGGCAGCATGGGCCCGGCACCCCCTGGAGCTGCTAGCGTGTGCAGGCCCACCAGGGCAGTGCCCAGCAGCCGGGGTGACTACATGACCATGCAGATGGGCTGTCCCCGGCAGAGCTACGTGGACACCTCGCCAGTCGCCCCCATCAGCTATGCGGACATGCGGACCGGCAGCGGCGGCGGCCTCGTGGAGGAGGCCAGCCTGCCTGGGGCCGCCGCGGCCACGCCCTCCTCATCCTCGAAGGCCTCTGCTTCCCCCGCCGCGCCTCAAGGAGCAGAGGAGCTGGCGGCCCGCTCTTCCCTGCTGGGGGGCCCGCAGGGACCCGGGGGCTCGAGTGCCTTCACGCGGGTGAACCTCAGTCCCAACCGCAACCAGAGTGCCAAAGTGATCCGTGCCGACCCGCAAGGGTGCAGGAGGCGGCACAGCTCCGAGACCTTCTCCTCGACGCCCAGTGCCACCCGGGCAGGCAACACGGTGCCCTTCGGAGGGGGGGCTGCAGCCGGGGGCGGCGGTGGTGGCAGCAGCAGCACGGAGGACGTGAAACGCCACAGCTCTGCTTCCTTTGAGAACGTGTGGCTGCGGCCTGGGGAGCTCGGGGGAGCCCCCAAGGAGCTGGCCCAAGTGTGCGGGGCCGCCGGGGGTTTGGAGAATGGGCTTAACTACATAGACCTGGATTTGGTCAAGGACTTCAACCAGAGCCCTCAAGAGCGTCCCGCTCCGCCGCAGCCTTCTCCTCCCCCACCTCCTCATCAGCCTCTGGGACGCAGCGAGAGCGGCTCCACCAGCCGCTCCAGCGAGGATTTAAGCGCCTATGCCAGCATCAGTTTCCAGAAGCCGCCAGAGGACCTCCAGTAGCTCAACTGGACATCACAGCAGGTGCGTTTCATGGTGACAAAAGTCAGAAGACAAAATTGCTTTTAACCTTGCTCTCGAATTCTGTTCCCCTGCCCCCGCGCCTTCTTCCCTCTCCTCCCCACGGCTTCTCTAGGGAGTGCACTCCTAGGAGGGAGGGGTCAGGGCACAGGAGATGACACCTGGCTGATGGCCCGATAAATCTGTAGGAGCAGCCACAGGAGGGCTTTTTCCTTTGAGGTTCCCAAGTGAAGTACTTTGGTATTTCCGAGACATATATCCTACCATACCAGTTCTGAGGTTTGTGAAGTTCATGTATAAGAACCTTGATCTCTTTATCGAAGTTTTCTTTTGACTATACAATTAGGTCAGTCTCTGGAAGGGACAGTTCTATAAAAATATTTATTAATACAGGGGCTAAGCCCTTCATGTAAAGGTAATTTCTCAGAGCTCTTAAGGGTGATTTTATCAAGTTGCTCTGTGTACTTTGGTTCTGTGATTTCACAATAACAAGGCAACATAAATAGCAGTGGGAAGCATCAATTTTTATTCCTGTTGCCCTAAAAAGATTCAGAAGTAAGAGCTTGCTTAGGCTTACGTATTTAAAGAAATACCTGTCTGTGACTCTCTTTAGAACATAATTATTGGCGACATTTTTTTTTGTTCCTTCCTGCATGAAGATTTATGAAATATTACTCACACACTGACCCACAACCTCACAGGCACGGCTGCTTTTATACAGTGAAGTCTGCGTGCGTCTGGGACCCATTACTGAGTTAAGAGTTATGAAAATTCATCTCAGCTTGTGTGCCTTACAATTGTCTTTTCTTGCAAAGGCCCGCACAGAGACACCACACAGGTCATATTGGGGCTACTGTACATCTCCTGTAAAATTACTTAACATTTTTACATTGAAAAGAAGGAATATTAAGTCAGGGAAATGGAAGAGTCTGGTTTTCATCTGCGCTGAATGTAAGGGCTAACCCTTGTACTCTTCGTTTGTAGGATATTTATTGTTTGCCTTTTAAGTTCAAGAGTAGATGCCTCAGTAAATGTTGAAAGTTGGCTTCAGGTGGTCTGTGGCTAAGGCTGTATTGAAAACGAGAAACATTTGTAATAGGAAATTAGCCTGCCCTTGGTTCTGTTGAGACTGTTTTCTGGTGGTCATGATTGTGGGAGGAGGAGAGGAGTATAGTTTGCAAATAATGAGATGAGTTGGCAATGTAGAAATTTCCAGCATTTGCAAACACTTTATTCTGACAAACTGATTATCTTGTGATAGTCTTTTTATATATGCTTCACCGAATGAGCTTTTAAAAGCATTTTTTCTTCTTAATGTGTGTCCATTCATAAGAAATTCATGTGTGTATTGGGTTCCTATTGAAAGGTATTTTTTTATTATGTGGTCACAGTCTCCTTGATTCTAACAGTTTCTAATATTTGACCCATATCATTTTCTGTTTTGTAGAACAAGGTACAGGTATACAGACATTCAAACTAAGATTTTAGGTGATGTGATATATTACACAAAGCATTTATTTGATTAGTATTCAAGATTTATTTTCATGATTCGTTCTCTAGAAGAGAGATTTAATTGTTTACCTCAACAGTAAAAATTTTGGTTATTTCAAATGATGTTTTTGGAAATGTGAATCTCTACCACTTTAACTGTTTGTGTTGCAAAGTGTTTCACTTATAAAGGAATGAGAATTTGAAGGGAAAAAAACCCAGCAGAACTAAGATTTTGCTTTTAAAGGAGATGAAAGATGAGGCTAACCAACAATGTTTTCCTCACCTGTTTTCTTAATTTGAACAGGTTTTGTTTTTTAAGAGAGGAGAATAAATAATATTTTGTTCTGAAGGAAATTGATGACCAAATAAAGTTTTTGTTTTTCAAAAGGGCTTTAAAATAAAATCCTCCTCATATGGAGGATACACTAAAAATGAACCAACCAAAACAAAACAATCTTCTATTCTTAGCTTTCTGAGGGAAAATATATTCTGGAACAACCATATAAGCATATCCTTAATAATCCTGGAGTAGCAATAGACCATGCTTTGATAGCACCATGCAATAAAAATTCTAAAATGTGTATTTGTAAGATGTAAATGGAGAGAGATGAGTGTGTGTGTGTGTGTGTGTGTGTGTGTGTGTGTGTTTTAAGTGAGGTACCAAATGCTACTTGGCACATTTACATCCTGAATTCTGCTTGTCTGCCTTTGCCCTGTTGAGTTTAAAGATGTGATGCGATAGGCAACTATCATCTGAAACAAAAAGAAATCAAACCTGTCTGTGGCAAACCGCTTTGCCTGGGAATGAGTGTGTTAGTTTGTGAAAACCTTGTTTTCCTAACTTCCTCAGCAATTGCTATCTTTGCCTATCTTTCCTGTTTCTCAGGTAAAACCTGAAATAGGAAAGGAATGAGGGGCTCAGAGGTGTGTGCTCTTTCTCCTAACCCCTCATTTTAAACAGCTCTTCTTGTTGAATATTTTTCACTGGAACATTTCTGAGGTATTTAGTGCAGGTGGCCAGGACTACTGGTTGCCCTTGATTCACCTTCTGTCTGACCACCTTTTCTGTTTCTCTTCTCTCTCTTGGCCATCCGTGTCTCCTCTGGGTTCTGACCTGCTGGATTGTTTTATCCCCCTCTCCTATGCCCCTTGTTTCCCACCTCTTATTTCATGTTCCTGCCATTGTCTTTTTTTTTCTTTTTGGCTCCATTTCATAATTTCGCAGTACTTGTGGCCTACTCTCCGCAGAGAGTACAGTGAGAGCCCAAAAGGGAGGGCAGAAAGGGCATAGCAGCCCATCTACCTTCAACCAGCATTTACCGCAATTTGTGTGTTAGTTTTGTAACTGCAGCGGGGCAGATAGAGCAGGCTTTGGCAAAGACACAGACTCCAGCCATTGCTTTAAGGTTCCTTTTTTTTTTTTTTTTTTGGTCATTTTGTTACGTGCCCTTGAAAAACAAAATGGGCCATTTTTCTTCCTTTCACTGCATTTCCTAGTTGTGATTTCCAGGATGCCTACCTCCAACGACTACCTCCCATCTCTCCTTCCCTCTCCCTCCCTCCTGTCCCCTCGCTGTGTGGCCTTTTTGTCTGGCGCACACCCTCTGGGCTCTGGCACTTTCCCGTTTCCTCGGTCACCTCTGCTTCCTGCATTCCTCCCTATTTATTTGGGGCTTGGCTCCCCCTGCCTCCTGCAAGCCCCCTTTGGCCTGGGGTCGGGAGATCTGCAGCGAGGCTGAGGCCACCCTAAGAAGACTCCAGCCCGGCCCTCCTCCGGTCGCCTGGGGGCGCGGGGGCGGCCGGGTCCCTTCCCCGGCGCGTGGTGTGAGGTGGCGGTGGCGGGCGAGCCGCGGCCCCTGCAGAGCAGTACAGAGTCTGGCCCTGAGCGGGCGGGGCAGCCGGGCTCTGATTGGCCCCGCCGGAGCCAATCAGCGCGAGCGTAGGCCGAGCCGCAGCAGGGGTGGGGAGGGGCCTCGGGCGAGGGTTGATTGGGGACCTTGGTCCGGAGTCCGGGGGTGGCTGCGGGCCGGGCCTCCGTAGCCCACCCCTCTCCCTCCACCCCCTCCCTCTGGAGCCCACAGAACTGAGGCAAGTACACGCCCCCTCCACCCCCCTCCCAGGGGATGTTATGCACTCGGCCTTATTCTTGTCCATCTAGACCAGAATCCTAAGAATGAGAAAGTCCAACCAGCCCACTGACAGAGGCCGGAAACACACGCTTCCTCTATATTTAATTGAGAAAAATCCAGGCCGTGACCATGTGACGTGCCCCATTTTGTTTCCCTCCTCTCTTTACTACGGTTTACTACTACGCCACGTTCCTGTTCCTTCACCTTCCTGTCTTGAAATCTGCAAGCAGGAGGGAGCTCTGCAGCACGTGGTTGTAGGATTGATTGGGTTGGCTCAAGATTTTTACATTTACTTCTCTTACTATTGGGAGGGAGGAGAGAAAAAAACGGAGTAGGAAATACAAATGCTGTGGCTGGCACCGTGTGGGGATCATTCGGAAAACACATTTGGCTTGAAATTACGTTAGGGTCAACCCTTTATTGAGTGCTTGCAGTTTGCAAAGCACCAAGATACATAAGATCAACAAAAACTGACCATCCTCGGCCCATGGGAGCTCACTGAGAAATGAAAACGTCTGATGTAGCTTGCTTGCAAATCGTGAGAATCTAGAAATTCGTTACAAGGGCTTGGGTAGGGTTTCTTACTGAGCTTGGAGGTAATGCTGCTTGCTTCTCAAAAACAGATTTGTCTTTTGACCAGTGACAGCCCTAGTGACAGCTCATCAGGGCAGGCTGGGCGAACTGATTTTGAAAGCTTGCTAGATTTGTGTTGTGCTCCCTCACATAACCAAAATTGTGTGAAATGTGGTACCAGATGAGATCGGAAATTTGTTCAGATTTGTCGTTTGTACAATAAAGAGGGGAAATAACAAAGAGAAATACCATGGAAGTATTTTCTTCTCCCCATCCCTCTCAAATAAGCATTTCTCACCAGCCAGCAATCCCTGTTGCAATCACTGAATCATAAGCCCCAAAGGCAGCATTTTGAAACACCGCAGGTGAAAATGTAAGGAAGTGATTCTATGCCCTTGAGTAATTCTGTGCCCCAATACTGCTTCTGAGCAGGTGGGAGTGAGCTTCTCTGCTGTTCCAGAAAACTTTGAGCATCTAACAATCCTCTTAATTCCTGCCATTGTTTGGGTAGCTTTTTGTGTTAAAAATAAATCCATAAAAAATTTCATATATTGGAGTCATTTATCTGATTGCCCCCCAGATAAACACAGTATCTCCAAGATTGTCTTAAGAGTAAGAGACTTGGAATCCAAAAGGGTATACTTCCCTCCCTCCTCCTTTTTTTTTTTTTTTTTTGTTTGTTTATCAGAATTCCCGGAAAGTAGTTTAATGCTATCTTGAATGATACAATGGAAAAAACAGCTTCTGGGAGCCAGAGATCTTGGGTTGTAGCACAGCCTGTGCCCTTCACTAAGCTGAGCGACCTTGAGAAAGTCACTTAATTTCTCTGTACATATTTCCTCACCAGTAACTGGAGAATTTTGTTCTAAATTATTCTAACTTCCTTTGCAGCTCTAAACGTAGGGATATTTTGGAGAAAATGGCTGATATTCTTTAATGGGTCAGTTGTAATGAGGATTCTTTCTGAAGAAGCTATTGATGGGGTTGTAATGAAGTGCATTAGAATATACTGTTCTGTCCTGTTCTAACTCCTGGATCACTCTTTATGGTTTGATTCAGGACTGATTTTTAACCTTTCTTGTTTGGAGGGGGCATTTTCAGGTTTTAACAGACCTTAAGACAAACCTTCCTGACTACACCAGTCTAAATTTTTGGAACCTTCTCTAGACTGGATTCGGTTCCTCTCCCTCCTCCCTAAGGTCAGCTGTTGGAAGCATCCCTCCCCACCTGACAGTATAGGTCAGGCTTTAACCAATCCATGTCTATGACATTATTCTGTTTATTATGTTGGAAATCACCCCTTCTTGCGCTGGTGGTATGTTTATGGACAATGTTTCTCATTTGTTCCATCAGAATCCTTCAGTGAGGTATCCACTTGAGTGAATGGAGAGGAAATCTGAGAGGGCAATTGGGAACTATAGGAATTTGTGCACAATTTTTTGTTTAGTTTCATTTTTCTCTGTTAGATGTGTGAAAAAGTTCTTGCTGGCAGAAATCATTGTTGTCCGACTTTGTGCTTCAGGATTTTTGATTGGTCGTCTGAGCTGTACAGTGCTTTGCTGACCCAGTGTAATCCTGACTGTCCAGTTGCCAATGTATTCAGAGGTTCCTACCCTTTGGGCACCTCCATGTGTATTTCATAAATCATTAGAATAGTTTATTGACTTTTTCAATCAAAACTTCATTGACCTAATGCTTTTCCAATCCTCCTGCTATAATCATATATATTTCTTAGCTGTATAGTATATGAATGGTTCCTTTTATTTTGGTGGGTTGGTAGTTTTAGTATAATGGAACATTTCACAATGTTAAGGTTTTGTTTTGCTTTGTTTTAAAGAAATCCATTTCCTCAATTATTTCCTCATGTTACGGAGTTACTGGAAATTGTATTCAAGGAAAATAGCTTCTTGTGGATTAGTTTGAAGTCAGTTTCACACTAAAGATTCTGTAACTTTTTTTCATACTAATACTTTTTTTTTTTTTTTGGCTGCGTTGGGTCTTCCTTGCTGTGCATGGGCTTTCTCTAGTTGTGGCGAGCGGAGGCTACTCTTCCTTGCGGTGCGTGAGCTTCTCATTGCAGTGGCTTCTCTTGTTGCGGAGCACGGGCTCTAGGCACGCGGACTTCAGTAGTTGTGGTTTGTGGGCTCTAGAGCTCAGGCTCAGTAGTTGTGGGGCACAGGCTTAGCCGCTCTGCGGCGTGTGGGATCTTCCCCGACTAGGGATCGAACCTGTTTCCCCTGCATTGGCAGGTGGATTCTTAACCACTGTGACACCAGGAAGTCCCCTAATACTTTTCTTGTGTTTAAAATAATAGATACTCTACCACATTTATAATTATGTAATTGACTTATTATTTCATTACCTTGTGAGTCCATAGCTATATGGCAAACTTTAAAAGTTCTTTTAAAAATGTTATTGAAACAGGCTCAGAAGTTGTAATCCCATTGAATTTTAATTTAACAGAATTCATTTTTGATGTTGGTATGGTATAATTGTATACTCATTTCAAACTATTGTGAAATGTTGCAAAAAGAGTTGTTGTAAAGCTTTTTAAAATGATAGACTAGTAAATATAATCTTTTTGTTTCTATTCTTATCTGCCAGTATAGAAATGGTAGTATTTTCTCCCATTCTTTTTTTTTTTTTTTTTTTCTGCGGTACGCGGGCCTCTCACTGTTGTGGCCTCTCCTGTTGCGGAGCACAGGCTCCGGACACGCAGGCTCAGCGGCCGTGGCTCACGGGCCCAGCCGCTCCGCGGCATGTGGGATCTTCGCGGAACGGGGCACGAACCCGTGTCCCCTGCATCGGCAGGCGGACTCTCAACCACTGCGCCACCAGGGGAGCCCTCCCATTCTTAATTTATGGGAATAGGAGGAAGATAGATCAGATAAATATAAGGTACTGTCATCTATGGGAAGAGGAAAGTTTTCCATTTTAATAATCTTGCTGCAGGCTCTACTATAATCTATTTGTTAAAACAGATTTGGTTGGATAAATGTTATTTGTGCTTCTTCAGTGAGTCAGTGATCTTTGAATAACAGAGCTTTTACAAATGATGTGTTTATGTTGAAAAGGCTGCTTTTCTTTTTCAACCCCCTTTCTGCATTTTCATGAACGATAGCGGTGGAATTAAATACGTGGGTCAGACTATAATTTTAATTGTATTTATCTTCAAGCAGAGAGGAGATTTTTGTGGTTTTATTACCCTACCTTGAATATTTTATTAAGCTGTGTTGCCTTTATTGTCTTCCTTTGCCATTCCCTGTGTTTGTTGTTGCTGTTTTCCAGTCTGTGTCACATTGTCCACCATCACCCCTGGCCCTGTTGGAGCCAAACCCATATACACTGGTTGCTAATTGGTCGGGCTGAAGAAGATGCCAGTATAACCCAAGTTGTAGTAAAGAAAAAAGATGTTGATAAACTTCCCTCCCCTCCTTTTTTTCTGTTGACCAAAAAATACTTTGATGTGAGTTCTCTGATCCTCCCTGACATATTTAGGTCATGGTACTGAACGGTATCAGTTAATCTTGAGAAATTGATAGTTGTGTTATGTTTGTTGAAATGATCAAAGAGGCATTCTTTTGGTGTTGTTTTCCTTCATATATATCTAGTGTGGCAAACAAGTTATATTTTACACAGAAAGTTGTGATTCTTTTAGGAAGGTTATGATCTAAATGAGACAGGCAAAATTTTTTAAAAAAGACATTTGCTAAAAATAGAGCAATTGAAGTTCTCTGAAATATTCAGTAATTACTATGTATTTAACTACTATTCAATATTCTCCAATGATGATCTCCCTGTTCTTTTAAAGATTATTAAAAGGGCTCTATGGGATATGAAACATAATCATACTTAGCCTTGAATTTTAGGGATTGTGGGAATAATCAGAAGAACTTTCCATCTCCGTTATTACAATAATGGAGGCCACCCACCTCCCAACCCCAAAATAACTGATCTGCCTTTGGCCAGACAGGCCCTAAACTATGATTCCCCTCCCCCACTTTGCCTCAATAAACACCATTGAGCACCTGTGGTATTCCAAATAACACGTATTTTGTTAAGAGGATGGGGATGAAGACATGGAAACGGGGACAAAAATGGGAGCGAGGAGGATTCATCCAAGTAATTACCAAGTTTCTTATGGCACAGCTTACTTGGGGGGAAAAATTGAGATTCAGAAGGTGCAGTCCATGAAAATCTGCATTTTTCCTATACTTACAGGGCTAAAGTGCCCATCTGCCTTAAAGTTTTGCAGCTATCTAACCATGGCTTCCTGCCTCACCGTAGCACAAGCATACTTAAATAGTTTATAAGGCTGTTGAAACTCTCCTTTGGGAGAATGGTGCATTTTCGGCCATTCTGCTAGCAAGCATAATATTTACAAGAAGCAAGAAAAAGATATCTTTGGTCTAAGTGAAGCAGCCAGGAGAGGGGTCCAGGTGTTAAATGCGCAGGAGTTTTGTGAGTACTCGTCACGGGTCGGTCAGTGTTAGGAAACATGGGGTGAAGATGAGGGCTGCGAAAGAAATTGTAAAATCTTTTCTTTTGGTCTTAGAAGCTCTATTATTCAAGGACTTTTTCTCCCCCTTTGGGTAGGTGGTTTTTATTTTTAGTAGTGAAAACCTCTAAGCCTCTGACCTCTGGTTCCTGTGCTTCCTTCTGGCGGGAAGTATAATCTTCTTTGAGATTTTGCCACTTCTCTTTTTTAAGCTTTCTCTCTCTCTCTCTCTATTTGTTTTGATGGTGTGCAGTCATACTTGTTTTTAAGCTTATAGTAGTTTCTTCCAGAAATATTAAAAAGCATTTTTTTAAAGACCACCAAGTTTTATGATAGTTTGCTGTATCTATTCACACTATTTTTTTCGTTAATATTTTGGTATAGGCAATGCATGCATGTGCTGTAAGTTTCAAGTGGTTTAAACATTTTTTTAAAGGTATAGAGTGAAAATTAAGCCTTCCTGCCACTCCAGTTCCCCAGCTTCTCTTCTCAGAAGCCACCACCAATGCTCGTTTTTTGTTTATCTTTCCAGAGATGAGCTGCTCATAAAATTTGAAGCTTAGTAATAGAAAGTTGGGTAAATGTCCAACAGCTCAGTCTTCCATGGAAGAACACACACAGACCCCACATTTCTGCACGAAAGGATCACAGCAGACAATATACCTCTTACAATAGACTCACTGCTTTGTTTTTGTTAAAGGGAAAAAGAAAAGTACTCTTTATTTTCCATGCCTCTTTTGAATACTCAGGTTAAAAGAAGTACATAACCCACGAAGGAGGAAAAGCATTAGTTAAGAAATGGTCACCTTTTCTAACATTGAGGTGTTTGTGCTAATTGATGGAGAAGGGGAAGGTGTCTAAATTTTCAGATTTTCATGGTATTACTCAAGTATTCGGCACCCAACCCCCTTAGCCCCCCACCCCAAGACTGAATGAATAACTAGTTCTTAATATAGTGTAGTAGGATTAAGTATAAAGGTTAAGGATCTTTGTGAAGACTTTCTGGACACTAGGGTCTCATAGTTTTGAGAGTTCAAATGAATTAATGCCTCTTGCTGGATGACTGAGAGCTAGAAGTTCACCTCTGAGAAAAACATAAAAAGTGACTGCTTGGAGCTTCTAGTACCAGAGGCTGTTGTCTATATTTTTAATGCCATCGGTGGTTGGTGAAAATATTCATGCTATTTTCCTAGAGTAGAGAATTATACTTTCTAACAGTCCTCAGGCGGCTCACACAGGACTGGAAATGAAATGTTGTCCTAGAAAGGCACCCAGAGCCCGAGGACATGAGGCATCTTGAACGATCCCTCTGCCTCTTCACCAAGACTGCCCTTTTCCCATGGACACAGGAAGCTGGACCGGATGAGAACTTAAACTTGAGTGAGGAGAGATGGGGAGCAATGACTGAAATGGAGTCAAAGACTTTCAAATGGGTTGAAAGAGGTTTTCCCACCTGAGCACAAGCCCAGATCTGGGTAATGCAGAGTTGCTTATTATTGGAAAGCAAACCCAAAGGGTTGGCAACATCCCACTCAAAACCAAAGCTGGAGTTAAAACTCTTTGCCCCAGATCTTCTACCAGGCCGTATTTACCTTTTTCTTTTACCAGAATCCCCAATGTCTTAAATGTTCCTGAGGTTACAGAACAAAACAAAATGGGGCCACTGTATAAAGTATGTCATGGTAGAGGGAGGGGAGGGAGATCCCTAAAGTGTTGTGAGGGGCTGGCTGAGTGAGGGTATTTATAACCCAGTCTTGGCAACTCCTACCTACCCCGCTCAACTCCTCCCTTGCCTGCTGTTTTTGCCCCCTTTCCCAATTCCAGTGCATGCTTTAAACCACAGCTAAACAATAATATTCTTTCAAAGTTGATCCCCATCCCTCTGGTAAGATTAAGGAATATAAATATTACATTTTTTTTTTTTAAAGAATGGGTAATGACTTAATTTCTGAAAATATTTTACCTCCACTAGTAGGGTGCCCTGGACATTGGGATTATAGTTAAAACTTTCCCTTTTGCCTAAACTTTACTGCGTGTGTGTGTGTGTGTGTGTGCGTGTCTGCGTGCGCGCACGTGTGTGTGTGGGGGGGAGTGGGGAGGTGCGGCAGAGGGTTAGGATATGGAAAGTATAGTCCAGTAAAAAGGGTTCTATTCCTAAAACTAGGTCTTTAAAGGTATCTTGCAGCCTGAGCCTTGGTCCCTCGCAAGTCCCTGCAAGGGGTGACCTTCAGAAAGTGTGCGGGCTTGCTGTTTCTCGGGCCTTTGAACCGGGTGAGGAATGTGTCTCAAGACGGAAAAATGAATGGTTGGTGCTTTTAGCCTCCAGCTTGAAACTCGCATGAGGAATGTTATTGTCCCTTCAGAGCCTGCTTCCCAGCCACCAGGGCTCTTGGAAAGCATCTTTGCAGGATGAAATCCTCAACAAAAACCCATGCCACATACTGGACCGAATGTTAATATCATGACCTAGTATGAGTGTGTTTCCTGTTTGGTAATTGCAATCATTGTTGCTTTTGTTGTGGTCACCATTTACAATGCTTGGTGTCAGTTTATTTATCTCTTGTAAAAATAAAATACAGTGTGTGTGTGTGTGTGTGTGTGTGTGTGTGTGTGTGTGAAAACAAAAACAAAAACAAAAACAAACCCATGCCACCCAATTCGATCTAATTCACAAGCTACTTTTTGGTGGATTTTAAATGAATGTCTCTTCTCTAAGAATAGAACCCCATTCTATGGCTTCCTCACCACCCCAACTGAGATGATTTATGGTTACTCATGAGATAAAGAAACTTCAGGCTTTTTTTTGGCTTGGGGAGTATTATTTTAAAAAATAGTGGCAGGAGGTATTTAGGGACATAAATAAAGAGTTCTTAGCTCTGATGAGTTCAGAATGGATTTCACCATCTGTAAAATTGCATTTGCAATGTAAAATCAATACATTTAAATGATCAAAGAAAACATTTAGAGTATTCGATTTGCTGGGTTCCAGTGTACCTAGCACCCAGTCTCTTTCCTTTCTTTTACAAAGCTTACCCCTTCCTGAGAGATGCTGGAAACCCCTGTCCTGGCTCTAATTACTGGATTAATGCTACTCCTTCCTACTAAAAATTGTAAACTGTTTGAGAGTAGTGTCACTAATTGTTTCATGACTCCAGTATCTGTGGAGGTGCACACAAAATGCTTGCCGAGTTAAAAATTTGTATATCAACAAACAGTTCTGGAGAGAGTTGTTGAACCAAGGAGAAGGCGGCTTTAGAAAAATCCCAAACAAAAACAATACTGTTGGATATATTTTGAGTACCTCAAGCCATTTCATTTGCCAAATATTTAAAAAATCATATTCAGATTTAACAATATATTAAAAAAAATAGTCAAACAAAATTACAGGAGTCTTTGCAATCTGATATGACCGGATATGAAAACTTGGGGAAAATTAATTACAGCTGCCTCATTGCTGTGTCTGAAATCCTTGGAAACTTCCTCTGTTCCCCCAAACCATTCTTTTAAAGATTGACAGAAACTTTGCTTTGTTTTGACAAGATTTATTTCTTTGCTTCCAACAGTAGTTCATCAACTTTTATTCTGCTAATAGAGTTCTTCTGATGTTAATTGTAGCCTACTGATCTAGGTCAGAGCATAGCATTTTCACTGAGGTTTAAGATATCAAAAGCAATGAGAAAAGTATTTGAAAAATAATTATTGTATCATAGTTACCTCTATTTTTAAAAAGAGGCCAGTTGTTAAGTATGTGATTCATAGAGTAGCCTTCTGACTTGTCCCTATGCTCATTCTTTTTATTCCACTCCAGTATATTGTTGCTAATTAGCCCTTCTACTAAAATGTAGGTAAGGTCTGGGAAAAGGAATTAAATTTAAACGAGTCCATTTTGCAAGTGTACTTCTTACTACTCTGCTAAAAAGTTACCTTGGTCTCAGCAGTTGACCCTAATTGCCAAGATATGAGACTTTTCCCGTTTCCGCTCTTGATTAAGGCTGGGCTAATTTGATGACCAAAGGAGTAGAATGTATGTTCTAAACTAGCTATTCAGCTATTACAGCAATTCTTTTTAAACATTGCTTGACATTTTAAGTATTACGCTAACAGTTAACATCCAAGCAATTTTACATATAGCAAAACATTTGTCATCCTTTCATATAAAACTCCACAAGTTCCCAGGATCTGTAACATAAATGTGTTCTATTTTATTTTAAATAGGACTTCAGTTTTCTTGGTCCTGCACCGTCACATTGGCATTCAGGCTACTTGCTAAAATTTGAAAGTGTTTCCAGCGGGTATGTGTCGGGTATTGAGCTAGGCTATTTTTCTCTCTGCCAAGGTGGTTGACTGGGTTTACATGCTTAGTGCAATGTGTCTGGCATTTGGTTGACACTATTTGTTGTAGATACTGAATGAATGAATGTGGGACCATATGTTTTTAAACCACAGTGTGGGAAAGGTGCCAACACCTCATTTATCTGGAGAGCAGAATCCTATTCTATTCAGGAGGACAGAGAGTTTTTCTTAGCTACGTTACCACTGTCTGACACTTGGTGGTACTTCTTGTCTTACATGTTTCCATTCATTCCATCATTAAACTGTTGTAATTACTGAACCTGGAAATTTGAAGAAATCATAACTGGTCTTGAAGATAGTTTTGGGGAATCGCCAAGGACTCAAAATGTTTGTAGTCGTGGTTAATGAATGCAACAAGGAGTTAGTGAGATACTGCTGAGTGTCAGGCATATCCCTAAGTTTTTGAGTTACAACTGTAAAGAAAACACCTGAAAATTCAGACCCTCATAGAGCTTTTTTCATGAGGACTGGTTGAGGGAGAGGCTAGAGAGGATCAGCCTTCTCGGGGGACAAATAACATCCACTGAAAGAAGGAATAGGGATACTGGCCCTTTTTCTGGACTTGAGGGGTTGACATTGATTTGTTCATGTACTTTTACTTTAAAACTCATCATGTCCTTTTGCCTGGATCTGAGTACGTCATTTGTACTCCTTGGGGATTTTCAGTCATGATTAAGGTTGCCTTGTGACTCACAAATGAAGCAAAGTCAGATTTTCCTGATGTCAAAGGGCAGGATTTGAAAAGACTTGAAATTCGTGTGTGTCTGCTTGAGAGAAGATTGTCTTAGGTGAAAGGCAAGATCTAGAACAGATGACACCATGGGAAGGGTGTGCGGGGTGTGTGATGTCTCCAGGAGGCGCTGGAAAAGACTGGCCACAGCTGTGGCCACCACTGTGTGTTGGGCCACGTGTGTGTGCTGGTGTCATGAACCACAGCTTATGTCGTAGTTTTGGATGGTAGTATTGATAGTTTTCACTGCGTATTAAGAGGTTTCTTTTGAAGACTATTATGCAAAACTGGTAATTTGTCATACCAATTCTCTTCTGAAGTTTTGGTTGAAAATTCTGTTGGACAATTATTTAATATGTTTGCTTTTCTCTACATTTATTCCTTATACAAAATGTGAGGAAAGACCAGTATCTTGAAACTACTCTTTAAAAAATGCTTCTATTTTGCTGTTACTGTGTGATTTACTATTAAGGATCTTCAGGTATGTTCCTGTTACATCCATACATCACGAGAGTAAATTCCACCATTTTGAGGTAACTTTTCTAGTGGTTACCAGCTTTTATGGTGACGAAATCTGAGATTATTTCCCTCATTCTTTTTTTTTTTTTTTTTTGCGGTATGCGGGCCTCTCACTGTTGTGGCCTCTCCCGTTGCGGAGCACGGGCTCCGGACGCGCAGGCTTAGCTGCCATGGCTCACGGGCCCAGCCGCTCCGCGGCATGTGGGATCTTCCCGGACCGGGGCACGAACCCGTGTCCCCTGCATCGGCAGGCGAACTCTCAACCACTGCGCCACCAGGGAAGCCCTATTTCCCTCATTCTGATTTTAGTAGTGGTGACAAGTGATGACCCTTGTCCTTTTATTTTTTTGTAAATTGAATATATAAGTTATATTTTTATCAGGAGATTTAAATTTATGTAGTAAAAAAAAAATTTTGTAAGATTCTAAAAACAAATTAAAGATAAAACAATGAATACATTTAAACGTGCAGAAGATAAAACAAGAAATCATAACAACATTGGTACTGTTATTAATCAGTTTGCTAAAAGAGGAAATAAGACTGGAAATGAATTTAAACAGAAATTCGTAGAAGAAAATAGGCCATAAACATAAAATATTTCATAAGTGATTGGATAATGCTCATGAAACTGAATATGACTTTCTGGGTTTCAGGTATAATATATATCAATATTTAATTGCTGAAATTTAATTGTAGAGCCAGTTGCCTCTGAAAGAAATTTTGCATCATCCAAGTTTTCTATAAAAAAATCAATAATTAGATCAAATACAGTTTACAATTTGGGGTTCTTTAAAGTGGCCAGGAAACTTACAGTTGTTTGAAAACCATTTGGAGAGCAGAATACGTGAATATTTTTATAATTAACTACTTGTTTTATTGCTCATTATTAACTCAGTAGTATTTTTTTTTTAAGCATCTCCTTACTTTCTGTTACTATAAGATACTCCATGATCATCTTATTTGTTTCCTGCCCCAGTCCTAGAATCATCGGTTTCTCCAAGGAGCCCTGATTCCTTTTATTGGAGAATTGTATTAGAAACCAAGATCTTGGCACTAGATGTGTTTGTTCCTACTGGGATGTTATTTCTTCTTTGCCCTCTCAGCTGTCAGAGTAAGGAAATGTATGTGTGTATACTAACCCCTATATATATACACATATCTATAAAAATTTCTGCATGGAACCATCTGTAACTATACTAAGCTAAGCATGAGTTCATACTAATGTATAAACTCTAATAAATTTCTGTATGGATTATTCTAGCCTCCTTCCCTTGCTTATCTGCACCTCCTACCCCAAAAGTGGCTGTCACCATCCTTCATCCATTTACTTATTTGTTCAGTTCCACTACATATATGTACATAGAAGTGTCAGAATTGTCAACCCATGCCCTATAGGAAATGACTTTATCAACTAGAGTGCAGTTTCTTTTGCCTTTAGTTTTGTAGATGTGCCTGTTTCCAGTTACCTAGGTCAGCGCCTGATAATCTCCACATGCTTCAGTGAGGTTGCTTCATGCATCTGTAATACATCTAGATGCTTCGGTCACATTCTACATTCCACCCGTAATCACTGATCTCTCAAATTAAAAAAAAAAAAAAAATTGCATACACTTAAGGCTTACTCTTTTTGCTATCAAGTTCTAAGTTTTGACAAATGCTTAATGTCTTGTGTTTACCATTACAGTATCATGCAGAACAGTTTCACTATCCTAAAAATTACCTGTGCTTCCCTGTTTAAACCTCCTCCCCTCTCCCCAGCCTCTGGGGATAAACCACTGATCTGTTTATCATCTCTGTAGTTTTGCCTTCTCCAGAATGTTATATAATTGGAATCTCACAGTGCGTAACGTACATTTACCAGACTGGCTTCTTATGCGTAGCAGTATGCTCTTAAGATTCAACCACGTCGGGCTTCCCTGGTGGCGCGGTGGTTGGGAGTCCGCCTGCTGATGCAGGGGGCGCGGGTTCGTGCCCGGTCCGGGAAGATCCCACATGCCGCGGAGTGGCTGGGCCCGTCAGCCATGGCCGCTGAGCCTGCGCGTGCGGAGCCTGCGCTCTGCAGCGGGAGAGACCACAACAGTGAGAGGCCCGCATACCGCAAAAAAATAAATAAATAAATAAAAGAATTCATCCATGTCCTTTTTTATGGCTTGACAATTTCATTTCTTTTTATTGGGGAATAATATTCCATTGTATGGATGCACCACAGTTTGTTTATCCAGACCATTGACCTTTTATGAGATGTTTTCCTACATGTGTTTGAAGACCTTTGTGAAGTCATCTCTCAGTTTTCCCTTCATATTCACCATTATTAAGTTTTAGTTGGCATTCTGACTTCTCAAACCTTCAAGTCAGTTTTGTGGTTCTTTTCAAAACCTGTAAAATATTCTGCATCTTTTTCCTGCCCAGAATTGGCCAGCATTCTGGAGTAACCCAGGGTACAGTTGGAGATTTGCTTTCTGATTTCTCCAGTTCTCCCCCATTCTAATCTGCTTGTGTCAGTGTTTATTTGTTCAGTGACAGCAGAAGGTCTTAGATTTTTGTATCACAGTGGAGCCACTGTGATCACCTTCTTAAGCTCTCTTGCTTCAAGGACCTAGCTGGTTGGATTTTTTTAAACAGTCACATGAATCCTTCTACTAGTAGTCTTTTAAAAAATATTTTATAATATTGCCTCACTATAGATATTTACAATATCCATTTTTCTCTTACAGTGATTGTTTCCCAGGTCTCAGGAGATCAAGTTAATCCACTTCATGTGAGCTTGGTCATCATCGATTCTGGACATCCAGTAGGAATCTGGAACTGGCCAGGCATTCCTGTCTGATCTGAGTTCTGGGTGGTTCACACAAGGCAGCCACAAGGTTCATCGCTGTCTGGACTTGTAGTCTGGGTACAGGGCTTCCCTTCCTGGACTGCAGAATTGTTCCTGGCTCATAAAGGGGCCACTCTGTGAGAATCTGTGCTTATCACCCGGGTGTGAAAAAAGGCAGCTACTTAGCAATTGGCTAAAAGGGGCACGAAGAGTCTATTTATAGAATCTCTCAACACTTAGCAAAAATTTTTGAGCATTTACTATAATTCAAGGTGAAGTCAACCTTAAGGCTACTCTCCTAGGGTGACTTCCATTGACCAGGGTAAAACCCCTTCTTACCCAGCTGGGGTGGATGTGCTCTGGGGCAGGTAACTAGAGGAGGGAGTGATAAGAGGGCCATAAAGGCACAGATGTTTGGTTCAAATACCATAAAATCCCAGGCCGTTTATCGTTTATGTTCTGTGCCATAGTCCCATTCCACAGTCTTTTTTTTTTTTCTTTAAAAACACAGACGTTGGTTTTTTTTCTCTCTTTCTCTGAAATGGTCTCAGCTTGTTGTGTGATTCTGGCAATAGAATTCCTGACATACTAGATCATAAAGATTATAGCTAGGTGTCTTTTATACCTGTGTGCATGTGTGTGTCTCCATGTATTTTATCCTTGGATTACATGAGTAATTTTTCAAACACATTCCCGTATAATCAGTTTTGTTGTCTGTACCTGTTGACTATGAAAGCCCCTGGAAGAGTTGTTTAAAAGACCTAGGGGTTTCTTGAAACACATCCTTTTCACCAAAATGACTCTCTGAACAAGAGCTATTTTTAAGACTGTTTAAAAATTAGCTGACCTGAAATAAATCTTATGTTCTTTGGTGAACTATATATTATAAATAGGGATCTATATCTGCTAATGGCTTTTGTTTCAAATTTTCCAGAAATATCCAAATAGAGTGCTATAGGTCATTGACTAGGGACATTCATGGGATCCTCCATAGAATTCCTGGGGCTGCTGGATTTTGCACGTTCTTGATTGCCACCAAAGCCTAAGAGGAATTGGTGTGACTGGACTATATTTGCATTTAGAGTGTTAGCAAGCCTCCAGAGTACATATGCTGGGCTATTTATGAAACAACTTCAGCTGACAGCTGAAGATCAGAAGATTCTATTTTGGGATGTGTCCTAAATGTGAGGTTCTGTGGTGAAAAAAATTTAGTGTCCTACAGATAAGAATACTTAAAACAGGAAGCAATGGTAATTTACTGCATCCTGTATAAGTATCCTTATCAGTCTGATAAGCTTTTGGTTTCAGTTCTGCTTTCCTGATTTCTTTTCCTGTAATCAGCTTCTATAAGAGGATTAAAAAGGGGGGAGGGACGGGGAGGGGTTTCAGGGGTCCAGAGAGAATTTACCAGCATCATTTTTCCTGTCTTGATAAGACTCTTTCATTTCCTACCACTCAATGGTATTTACTCTAAGAGAAGAACCATGTACTATGGTTGACTCATCCCATTGGCCCATCTACTGTGTTTATGCCTATAGGATTGCTTTTGTATATATTGTAATGCAAGGCTAGGTGGCCTATCATACAGGAAAGGTTGAATGATATGACAGAACCAGCACGGGCAGGAAAAGAGGAGATGTAAATTGTATTCCTGATTCGGCCACTTCCTGGGATCCAGCATTATTTGACCTAATTTTCTGGTCCATAAAATTGGATGCAGTGATAATTTCCCCAATCTGTCTTACAGTTTTGTTTGGATCAAGTTAAAGTGCAGGTGTAAACTATGAATTGCCTTTCGAGCCTAAGGTTTGCAGTGGTTTGAGTTTCAATCCCACCGCTCCCCTTTTGCCCTTAGAACACAAGGGTGCTTTTGGTGTATGTTCTTTCCTTATTAAAAATATTTTTCAAATTCAGTGAGCTTCTTAGACATCTTGGCTGGACCGGGTATATTGTGATTGAGTGCCTGAAAAGATGCATTGACTCTGACTCTCTAGTTCAGATATTTGTTTCATGAAGCTTGAGTGTGTTGTACAGTGAAATTCTAGGAAAGTGGGTTGCATTTATTAGCTGGGCATAGAAAAAATAAAGTTCTACACGTGGGCTAAATTATTTTATAAGCTGAAAGTATAAATCAGGATTAAAGACTGAAATGTATTTATTAAATTTTAAAAGGAAGTATGTACATGCATTTTATAGTTCCTGTGTATTTAATTATGTACTAAATATGGAAAATAAAAGTATTACTGGGTGGTGATGAATGTTTTCGTCCACAAAATTCTTGTTGATAAATATCTCTACTCTGGAGTCTCAGCACCCTTTGCCAGAGAGACCTGGTGTTCCTTGCTGTGCTGGGCAGAAGGGTGACCATCTTGAAGTGATAGGGAAAGGAAAGAATGACTCACCCACTTAGTGAAGGAACTAGATGAGCTCTTTAAGGTTGGTCCTAGAATCTCAATGGTACAGTTTACCAGTGCTAAAGAAAGGAAGCTTTGGAGAGTGAAAGCTCCAATAGCTGAAAGAGTGCTGCTTTACTCTTGATGGGATAAAATGGCTTTGGTGGTGTTGCGATTTTGAAAGTACCCCCTTCCCCCCAACCCCTGCCACAGGGGAGAGTGAGTATTCAGGTGTGAGCTCATTCTTGGTCCTGACTTGCGTTTGTCAAGGTCACGGGTTTTGTGGAAGGATAATGGCGATAGGGTACACATAGCTGTAGAGGAGTTTCCTGCAGGGTGCCCTTTCCAATGCTCAAGTGCAAAGCATTAGTGAGCTCTCCAGAACGATAATTTCAGGGGCTCAGTAGGTGCATTTGTAGCCCAGAATTCAGAGCACGTGGCTCCATTGGCCAAGGAGAAAGGAAATAGAGAACAAATGAGAACAAAGGGGCCAGTTGGAGGAGATGTAAAACTGTGTGACACTTTGGGAGCTAGTCACTGGCCATAGTTAGTTAATGATTGATAACTAGCCAGAGGTCAGGAGTGAGAATTTTAGTTATTTTGCTGTTTTGTTTTCTATGTAGAGTGGATTATGTAAACTGTTGTTTGAGTCTCTAGAATTTATTAAGAAAAATATTAGAGCTGTTAAGTGTCCTTAAAGATGATAAAGCTGAAAATGTTCATTTTATAGATAAACTCGGGCCCAGAGAAGTTGAGTAACTTGCTCAGGATGACACAGCTGTTTTGTGGTAGCATCACCAAGAACTCCAATGTGTCATCTCCAGCTTGATGCTTTTCCCCGTGCTATACTCCATACTGATGTGCATGTGTATAAAGCTTTGTCTATTTTAATTTACATACATATTAAAATATATTACGCATATTCACCTTTATATGTGGGCTCCGTGTGTGGATGTGTTACAGATTTAATTGTTGGTTCATTTGTTCCTCACATATTTTTAATGCCAGGCACTGTTTTGGGTTCTAGGAATATGGCTGGGGAATAAGATTTAGTTTCTGTCCTCATGGAGTTTATATTATAGTGGGACAAACAGACAATCAACAGATAAAGTTATTTCAAATGGTGGTAAGTACTCTTAGGAAAAAACCAAGCAGAGTAGAGGAGTTGGTGGGCAAAGTATATGATCATGAATTTATCAAAGAAGCTAAGTGGACCACACTCAGATTTAGTTTTAATTTATTATTTTTGAGGGTTGTTTTGAAAAAATTCTATTGGGCAGGAAGCATCCAAAGTTTCAAAGATATGTTGGGAAAAAATTGTAATTTATGAGAATAATTAAAGGATTTAAAAGATTGCTCATTAAATGAAGTTTCCTCTTTTATATGTAGAGTGTTTGATTATTAGCCCTGCTTGAAAATAATTTATGAACACTGGTAATTAACTGCCTGTATCTATGATTTAGTCAACCGTTACCATAAAGTTTTAAAAATGCATTTATGGGGCTTCCCTGGTGGCGCAGTGGTTGGGAGTCCGCCTGCCGATGCAGGGGACGCGGATTCGTGCCCTGGTCCGGGAAGATCCCACATGCCGCAGAGCGGCTGGGCCCGTGAGCCATGGCCGCTGGGCCTGCGCGTCCGGAGCCTGTGCTCTGCAACGGGAGAGGCCACAACGGTGAGAGGCCCGCGTACAGCAAAAAAACAAACAAACAACAACAACGACAACAACAAAAAAATGCATTTATGACTACTGGGATTTTATTAGTGCTCTTTTTTCAACCTCCTGTTTCCTTTCTGGGAGAGGAGTATGTTTCCTAGTGCCTATGCTTCTCATATAGAAGAACAATGAAAACTGTGATGCTATATTTTACACAACTTGAAAGGGTATATCTTACGTAATAGTAAGGCAATCAATGGATGATATGTCTTAACTAAGATAAATGTATGCTTGTTATCAGTGTAAACCGGAGTTCATTTAGAAAAGTTGGAAGACTATTTCATTGGCTTATGACTTCTTTTATGCACCTGTTTTCCCAGAGTCATAGATGCACAGTTTTTTAGAGAGAACAACCAGGAATCCCTCCCTATTATCTCCCCCTTTTCTAATAAAAGGATCACTTTATTAAAGTACTTTGATGTTATGATGATGGGTTGATAAGTTGTTGCTTTTCAAATGGAAGGTCTCTAGCCTCCTGTGAGACTCTTAGGAAGCCTGAAATGACACGTCCTGCGTGTCTAGGTCTTCCGTGCATTGACTGGTTGGCTGGATGGCCAGGCCCAGAAGTGGCTCTATGGTTCCTTGGGGAGCTGGAGGCCTGCAGTACTTTGATCTAACGTTTGAACTTCCTGAAGACAGCCTGGACAGTCTTCTTTTCTTTTTTTTTCTTTTTTTTTTTTTTTGCGGTACTCGGGTCTCTCACTGTTGTGGCCTCTCCCGCTGCGGAGCACAGGCTCCGGACGCGCAGGCTCAGCAGCCATGGCTCACGGGCCCAGCCGCTCCGCAGCATGTGGGATCTTCCCGGACCGGGGCACGAACCCGAGTCCCCTGCATCAGCAGGCGGACTCTCAACCACTGCGCCACCAGGGAAGCCCAGCCTGGGCAGTCTTGATTGAGCTTCCTTTTCCTTGTTAGTCACTGATCATACGAACCTGAACTGGCCTGATTTTTTTTTTTTTTTTTTTTTGCGGTACGCGGGCCTCTCACTGCTGTGGCCTCATCCGTTGCGAAGCACAGGCTCCAGACACGCAGGCTCAGCAGCCATGGCTCACGGGCCCAGCCGCTCCGCGGCATGTGGGATCTTCCCTGACCGGGGCACGAACCCCTGTTCCCTTCATTGGAAGGTGGATTCTCAACCACTGCGCCACCAGGGAAGCCCTGAACTAGCAGATGTCAACGTCCATGTTCTGCATTGCCAGTGTCCATCCTTGGCTGGGCAAGGGCTGGTGTCCTTAGTTGTCTTCCGTTTCATTGTTTGTTCATAACTCTTTTCTGACTCTGTACAGTTTACTGCAATCTTCGGCACGTCTTCAATGCTCTAAGAGCATTCTTGCGGTCATAGAGCGATTTGGCAGCCTTGGATTAGGAGAACTCTAGTACCAGTTTTTAGGTTCTGATCATCTCTTCAGTTGCATAAACAGTATTGAAATATATAGAATAGAGTTTCATAAAATATGTAGAATATGAGTGGTCCTGTTATGCAAACAACTATTACAACGCTGTTGGAGAATGGGTCACAGGAGGTACCAGCTATCCTGCCTCCGTCAGCTCTGATGACTTTCAAGAAGAACCAAGATCTTAGTGAACTTCTGAGGGCATCCAGAATGGTAATAGCCAAATAACAAGGCCCTACTGTATAGCACAGGGAACTATATTCAATATCCTGTGATAAACCATAATGGAAAAGAATGGAAAAAAAAGAATTGTCTATATGTGTGTAACTGAGTCACCTTGCTGCACAGCAGAGATTGGTACAAGATTGTAAATCAGCAATACTTGAATTTTTTAAAAATTTAAAAATAAATAAAAAAACAAATTGGTCATAGCCACGGTCTAGTTTCCAATGGACTTTAAGGTCAGCAAATACAGAAGAGTGCTCAAGACAGTTTTGCCAATCAACTCTTGGCATATTATGTAGTACACAAACACTTATGCCTTTGATTAGCCCTTTGGCTGTGGTTCGGTTCGTTTTCATCTTGTCAATGATTATTTGCTTTTTATTCTTCAGTCTTTTTTAAAATTTAATTTAATTTATTTATTTATACAGCAGGTTCTTATTAGTTATCTATTTTATACATATTAGTGTATATATGTCAATCCCAATCTCCCAATTCATCCCACCACCACCACCACTTCCCCTGGCTTTGCCCCCTTGGTGTCCATACGTTTGTTCTCTGCATCTGTGTCTATTTCTGCCTTGCAAATTGGCTCATCTGTACCATTTTTCTAGATCCCACATATATGCGTTAGTATAGAATATTTGTTTTTCTCTTTCTGACTTACTTCACACTGTATGACAGTCTCTAGGTCCATCCACGTCTCTACAAATGACCCAATTTTGTTCTATTTTGTGGCTAATACTCCATTGTATATATGTACCACATCTTCTTTATCCATTTGTCTGTTGATGGGCATTTAGGTTGCTTCCATGACCTGGCTATTGTAAATAGTGCTACAATGATCCTTGGGGTCCATGTGTCTTTTTGAATTATGGTTTTCTCTTGGTGTATGCCCAGTAGTGGGATTGCTGGGACATATGGTAATTCTATTTTTAGTTTTTTAAGGAACCTCCATACTGTTCTCCGTAGTGGCTGTATCAATTTACATTCCCACCAACAGTGCAAGAGGGTTCCCTTTTCTCCACACCCCCTTCAGCATTTGTTGTTTGTAGATTTTCTGATGATGCCCATTCTAATCGATGTGAGGTGATGCCTCATTGTAGTTTTGATTTGCATTTCTCTAATAATTAGTGATGTAGAGAAGCTTTTCATGTGCCTCTTGGCCATCTGTATGTCTTCTTTGGAGAGATGTCTATTTAGGTCTTCTGCCCATTTTTTTGATTGGGTTGTTTGTTTTTTTAATATTGAACTGCATGAGCTGTTTATATATTTTGGAGATTAATCCTTTGTCCCTTGATTCGTTTGCAAATATTTTCTCCCATTCTGAGGGTTGTCTTTTCGTCCTGTTTGTAGTTTCCTTTGCTGTGCAAAAGCTTTGAAGTTTCATTACGTCCCATTTGTTTACAAAAATAAACAATTTTTATTGGAAATTTTTATTTTTATTAATATAATGGAAATTTTTATTTCCATTACTCTACGGGAAGGGTCAAAAAAGATCTTGCTGTGATTTATGTCAAAGAGTGTTCTTCCTGTGTTTTCCTCTAAGAGTTTTATAGTGTCCAGTCTTACATTTAGGTCTTTAATCCATTTTGAGTTTATTTTTGTGTATGGTGTTAGGGAGTGTTCTAATTTCATTCTTTTACATGTAGCTGTCCAGTTTTCCCAGCACCACTTATTGAAGAGACTGTCTTTTCTCCATTGTGTATTCTTGCCTCCTCTGTCATAGATTAGTTGACCATAGGTGTGTGGGTTTATCTCTGGGCTTTCTATCCTGTTCCATTGATCTATATTTCTGTTTTTCTACCAGCACCATACTGTCTTGATTACTGTAGCTTTGTAGTAGAGTCTGAAGTCAGGGAGCCTGATTCCTCCAGCTCCATTTTTCCTTCTCAAGATTGCTTTGGCTGTCCGGGGTCTTTTGTGTTTCCATACAAATTGTGAATTTTTTTGTTCTAGTTCTGTGAAAAATGCCAGTGGCAGTTTGATAGAGATTGCATTGAATCTGTAGGTTGCTTTGGGTAGTATAGTCATTTTCACAGTATGGATTCTTCTAATCCAAAAACATGGAATATCTCTCCATCTGTTTGTGTCATCTTTGATTTCTTTCATCAGTGTCTTATAGTTTTCTGAGTACAGGTCTTTTGCCTCCTTAGGTAGGTTTATTCCTAGGTATTTTATTCTTTTTGCTGCAATGGTGAATGGGATTGTTTCCTTAATTTCTCTTTCTGATCTTTCGTTATTAGTGTATAGGAATGCAAGAGATTTCTGTGCATTAATTTTGTTATCCTGCAACTTTACCAAATTCATTGATTACCTCTAGTAGTTTTCTGGTGGCATCTTTAGGATTTTCTATGTATAATATCATGTCATCTGCAAACCGTGACAGTTTTACTTCTTCTTTTCCAATTTGTATTCCTTTTCTTTCTTTTCCTTCTCTGACTGCTATGACTAGGACTTCCAAAACAATGTTGAATAATAGTGGTGAGAGTGGACATCCTTGTTTTGTTCCTGATCATAGAGGAAATACTTTCAGTTCCTCACCATTGAGAATGATGTTTGCTGTGGGTTTGTCATACACAGCCTTTATTATGTTGAGGTAGGTTCCCTCTATGCCCACTTTCTGGAGAGTTTTTATCATAAATTGGGGGCTGAATTTTGTCAAAAGCTTTTCTGCATCGATTGAGGTGATCATATGGTTTTTATTCTTCAGTTTGTTAATATGGTGTATCATATTGATTGATTTGTGTATACTGAAGAATCCTTGTATCCCTGGGATAAATCCCACTTGATCACAGTGTATGATCCTTTTAATGTGTTGTTGGATTCTGTTTGCTAGTATTTTGTTGAGGATTTTTGCATCTATATTCATCAGTGATATTGGTCTGTAATTTTCTTTTTATGTAGTATCTTTGTCTGGTTTTGGTATCAGGGTGATGGTGGCCTTGTAGAATGAGTTTGGGAATGTTTCTTCCTCTGCAATTTCTCGGAAGAGTTTGAGAAGCATGGGTGTTAGCTCTTCTCTAAATGTTTGATAGAATTCACCTGTGAAGCCATCTGGTCCTGGACTTTTGTTTGTTGGAAGACTTAATCACAGTTTCAGTTTCATTACTTGTGATTACTCTGTTCATATTTTCTATTTCTTCCTGGTTCAGTCTTGAAAGGTTATACCTTTCCAGAAATTTGGCCATTTCTCCCAGGTTGTCCATTTTATTGGTGTAGAGTTGCTTGTAGTAGTCTCTTATGATGCTTTGTATTTCTGCAGTGTCTGTTGTAACTTTTCCTTTTGCATTTCTAATTTTGAAATGACTCCTCTCCCTCTTTTCCTTGATGAGTCTGGCTAAAGGTTTATCAATTTTGTTTATCTTCTCAAAGAACCAGCTTTTAGTTTTATTGATCTTTGCTATTTTGTTTTGTTTTGTTTTGTTTGATCTTTGCTATTTTGTTTTGTTTTTATTTCATTTATTTTATTAATATAATGGAAATTTTTATTTCCATTACTGTAGGGGAAGGGTCGAAAAAGATCTTGCTGTGATTTATGTCAAAGAGTGTTCTTCCTGTGTTTTCCTCTAAGAGTTTTATAGTGTCCAGTCTTATATTTATTCAATTTATTTATATTATGTTTATTAATACAATAAACATTATATTATTATTTCATTTATTTCTGCTCTGATCTCTTTTATTTCTTTCCTTCTACTAACTTCAGGTTTTGTTTGTTCTTCTTTCTCTGGTTCCTTTAGATGTAAGGTTAGAGTTTTTATGTGAGATTTTTCTTGTTCCTTGAGGTAGGATTTTATTGCTATAAACTTCCCTCTTAGAACTGCTTTTGCTGCATCCCGTAGGTTTTGGATCGTCAGGTTTTTTGTTGTCATTAAGTGTTGTCCAATTACTTGTTGAGTCCCTACTCTGTGCGCAGACATGTTTTTGGAAAATGGAGATTCTCTAGTGACTCAGGCAGAGTAATAGGTTTTTGTCCTCATGGAGTATATATTATTGCAGTGGAAGAGACAAATGATAAGCAAGCAAACAAAAATAATATAATTTCAGGGAGTAAGCCTTACAGAGAATATCAAGTAGTGTAAAGTGATAGAGATGAAAGGTAGCGTGGGCTGATTTTGACGGGGTAGTCAGAGAAGTAGGCAGTGTTTGAGCAAACACCTGAATGAGGTGAAGGAGAAAGTTATGGCAAGTGTGTGCTGGTGAAGACTGTTCTCAGGAAAGGCAGCAGCAGATGGAGTCCTACACTGGGAACAATTCCAGCATGTTCCCACCCATCCATAGCAGCAGAGAGAGGGGCTGGGGAGGTGACTGGAATAGTAGGTTAGGGCCAGATCCTGGAGGGCTTGATAGACTGTGATGAGTCATTTGGATTCATTCTAAGTGTGATGGGAAGCCCATGAAGAAGGTTAGCCTATATGCCAGGACCACCCAACATGCCTACCAAGTTTCCTATTGGAGAGACATGGAGTTCTGCTGTTTGGAGTTCTTCTTTTGATTGAGCCAATCAGCTGGGACCTCTTAGATATGAACTAAAGCCACCTGTGACCTAGATTTTCCTAGAAGTGTTCCCAGCATCACCCAGGGGTGCATTCAGGGGATTTCCTCTTTAGTCTTGCCATAGCAGCCTACTGCTCAGGCCTCTGGGATGCCCATTGGCCAAACTGGGCCCTTTGAATATTATGACTACAGTTTGGTCCTAGTTCCAGGCCTGTCTGGATGCTTGGCCACCTACCTGGTGATCGTTGACACATTCCTTGCAAGACACACCTAATCTGGTTTCTTTAAAGCCAGATCCCAGTTCTTCATAAAGAATGGCAAAGGCCCTTCCTGCTGGGGTAGGAGCATTGATTTAAGCTTACTAACTGTAAATAATTTAACCCTGTTTTTATATACCTTGATTCAGTCATTTTTGTTTTGGAATCCATGTCACCTGACGTGACCTGTTCACATTATTGGCCCTATTACTACTTGTACCTATTTCAGCACTCTTTGTATCTTAACTGGTTTTTAGGTTATGAGATCCAAATTTAAACTGGCTGATATCACTTGGCTGCCAGTTGACTGAGTGGAAGTCTGTATGTTTTAGTAAGTACAGTATTACTTCATTTTAATCCTTTACTCTTCTGTATGCTAGATGCTAGTCTGCTCCAACACCTACCTTTCAGAGCATTCTTTCTGTGACATTTAAAACCCATCATGGAAACATATGGCATCAGTCAGGTAGAGTGAGTTAGCTTGGGCTTTTATTGCTTTTTTTAAACTGGATTTTACCTACTTCCTGGAAGATGTTGGCCAAGTTAACTTTTATGATGTTTGGATATGCCATGTGCTTTAAGGTGTTAATTCTGTGACCATTGTTTTGGACAGCCAGCTCTAGTGGTTTCATGGGGCCATGCTAGTGGATTGATGAAACCCTCAATAGGGTGGTGGCTGGGTGGCTGGTGGTGGGAGAGTGATCTTCATGATCCGAGTTCCTGCAATTAGAAGGGTTTAGTTGGGAAGTAGAAGCTGTAAAAATACTCACTAATGAGTGAACCACTTTAAAACTCTCTCCTTGCTTATTATCGTACTATCCTTAATACCAAGGACTGTGCCTCCATCGGTTTAATTCGACATTGAAAATGTGCATTTTGCAAAAGATGCAGGATTTCACGAAGTCAATGAAAGTGATGTCAAAGAAGGTCTGGGATTCACAAATAGTCAATGACAAGTAAAGGTCTAGCAGAATTACAGGAGTCACCTGTTGAAGAAACAAATCAAAGATAATGACTCTTTTAGTACTTCTAATGCACATGGTAAAAATAGGATTAAGAGAGGCCTGTGGGGAAATTGGTAAAGCCTTTGAATATTTCTATAGAAATGATCCTTCATGTGATTGTTCTGTAAAAACCAAACAAGAAGTCAAAGATGAAACATGATGGAAAAATAATCCAAAAAATGAACACTCAAGTTCATTCTGAGACTTTGCCAGTAGATGCAACTGAGACTTTTTTGTTAAAATAAGGTGAAAGAGCTTTTCCCCATATATTTTAGTTTCAATATGTCCAACATTTTAGTTTTCCAGTATAAAATTCCATTCAACACCCCCCACTTTTTTTCACTATGAAAATCAGGTGCCGGTGTTAAATAGACTTTACTTTTTATTTTATTTTATTTTTTTGGCTGCTCTGCGTGGCATGTAGATCTTAGTTCCCCGACTGGGGATTGAACCTGCACCCCCTGCAGTGGAAGCGCGGAGTCCTAACCACTAGACTGCCAGGGAAGTCCCTAGACTTTACTTTTTTTTTTTTTTTTTTTGCGGTACACGGGCATCTCACTGTTGTGGCCTCTCCCGTTGCGGAGCACAGGCTCCGGACGCGCAGGCTCAGCGGCCATGGCTCACGGGCCCAGCCGCTCCGCGGCATGTGGGATCTTCCCGGACTGGGGCACGAACCCGTGTCTCCTGCATCGGCAGGCGGGCTCTCAACCGCTGTGCCACCAGGGAAGCCCTAGACTTTACTTTTTAAAATGACCTTTTTCTGCTACCAGTTATGTTCAGCTGATAAAGGCATCCTGCATATTTCTTTTAGGCATGTGGCAGAAGACAGTCATGGGAAGCCCTTTTCTTTTGCTCCCCAAATTTTGCTAAGTAGACATTGGAGTTTCTCATTGTTCCAGAGCTGTGGTGCCAGTTGTTAAGCAGGCAGGTGGCAAAGCTCCAGGGATATTTCACTCCTGTGAACCCAAGAAAAACCATTAGTGCTCATGGGTTGTTTTCAAGAACTCACTGGAACAGAGGGATGCTAACCAGCTTTGTAGTAAACACAAGTAAGATATCGATTCCTCACAGGACCCCCATAAAAATTCTTCCTGGCCCTTAGAACTGGATATGGACCAGTTCTGAAGACAGCTGCATCAAGAGGACCGACCAAAGAAGTTTGTCTGACAACAAATAGCTATTCATAAAGGGCTTGCTACTTAAGGGGATTATCTAGTGTCTAATTCCCATGTCAGCTCCACTGTGTTTCCTGAAGGAGGTGAGTTTGAGCAGATTTTTTTTTCTAAGAAAGAAATACGAATTGATGAAGTGCTAGTGCGAGATTGGGATAGATAGGGATATAATCCAAGAGGAAGGAAATGGAAATAGAAGCAGATTTTCTTGGCTTTGAAGAGAATTACCAAGAAACAAAGTTTGGGCAATAGAGTTCTGAGTACTATACTGATAGCATTTCTGTAACCACCGTATCAGTGTGATTGTGCACTGTTAGGTCTTTATTTTTTTTAATTAATTATTTTTGTTGAAGTATAGTTGCTATATAATATTATATGTTACAGATGTACAATATAGTGACTCATAACTTTTCTATTAAAAAAAAATTTAATATTTACTTATTTTTTATTTTTGGCTGTGTCAGGGTCTTAGTTGCGGCATATGGGATGTTTCGTTGCGGTGCTCGGGCTTCTCTGTAGTTGTGGTGCGTGGGCTTAGTTGCCCCGTGGCATGTGGGATCTCAGTTCCCAGACCAGGGATCGAATCCCCGTCCTATGCATTGGAAGGCGGATTCTTAACCACTGGACCACCAGGGAAGTCCCGTGACTCATAACTTTTAAAGGTTATACTTCATTTATAGTTATTATAAAATATTGGCTATATTCTCCATGTGGTATAATATATCCTTGTAGCTTATTTTCTACCTAATAGTTTGTACCTCTTACTCCCCTACCCCTGTATTGTCCCTCCCCCCTCCCCACTGGTAACCACTAGTTTGTTCTCTAGATCTGTGAGTCTGCTTCGTTTTTGTTACATTCACTAGTTTGTTGTAATTTTTTAGATTTTTAGGGAGCACTTCATTAGTGGCATGTGGGATGTAATCTTGTAAGAAAACCAGTTAGGCAGTTGACCCGGTTCTGATCTGCTCACATATAGATGAGCATAAGACCTTGACGACTCCAACACCAAAGTTAGACTGTAGATCATTCTTGTACAGAGATGATGCTGTGATGCCACCACTGTGATCTGCCTCAACATCTTTCTGGATTCATAACATTATCCTCATTCATTCTCTCTCTTTTTTCCTGGTCTTCATGTGTCAGGCTTATGGAGTACTTTCCATAGCAATTTAAAAACTCCGTATTTTAAAATCTGATTATTTTGTCACATTCCTTTAGTGATCCCTTGTTATTGCCAAAGGAGCACACACTTTTATTAGTGCAGTAAAAGCAAAAGCAAAACATTATTTAGAAAATCTGGTATGGGGAGAAATCATAAAACTCATTTTCAAATGGAGTAGAAATGATACTGGATTGTGTGCTGTTAAAGGTTACCCATGCTCCCTCTACAGAGTTATATCTAGGGATTTTCATTTTAGTATTAGTATTTGGAGTTCATTTACTGTACAACATTGATACAAATGAGTTCTGAAGTCCTGACTACTAAGTGACTGGCCCAAAGATTATCATATTAAGTAGGATATAAGTAGGATATGTTAATACCCTGAGGTTCATTGTTGGTATTGCTAATGAAGAAAAGAGTAGCTTGGGTATTGCTAAAGAGAAATTCAAATTAGAAGTCAAAGTTTTTTGTGAATGCGGGATTTCTGTAGGGTCTTTTTTTTTGCTGGCATTTAAAGTTGATTTGGACTTACTGTGAGAATAATGAATAATTCCAGATGAGATAAAACTTATAGAAACCAAGAAAGACCACAAAAATGTTGATACCGTGGCCATTGGAAATCCAATGCACTATGATCTAATGTTTTGGATTGCTGGTGCGAGAGACGGAGAGAACTATTTCTACTGCTGTATTGCCTTTGGAAAGCAGATGGCATCTTTTGAAAGCCATGCTCTCTGAATGGCTCATTTCATTGTCCTGTTGGCATTCAAAGGGGGGAAACCACCAGGATCTGAGATGTGGCATCCATGGCACTTTTTGTGGATCTTGTTTGTAATATTTTTGTCATAAATATGCATAGTAGCCTTCCCAGAGAGTCTTAATACAGAACCTTGCATAATTTGAGGACTGAAGAAACCACAATATGGTATAAAAAGAAAAACCCCAAAAATGTAGTAATTTGAATAAAAAGAAGCCGAAAATAGGATGGTATGGGGAATGTTTAGGGAATGGTGAATTTAAAGCTAACAAGACCCTCCAGTGTAAGCCCCTCAGCCATGCAGTCTCTGCAGGTCCTTTATTCCTTATGCTAATTTTCTTCTTCCCTTGCCTTTCAAAGTATTGTCTCTTTTCCCCTTTTATCTTTCCATTCAGAAAATTTCTGTGTCTTCTTTACTACAAAAGCATTTAAAGGAAGATTAAGACACAGAATGTTCTGAAAGTAGTCTTGTCCTCTTCTGGGTGATCAAAATAGTATTACAGTATGTTGTAAGAATAACAAATACCTATTTATACTTGGGCAGGCCTCTTTTTACCTATTTTCCTTACCTGATTCCTTGCATTAGAAAGGTGTTTTCTGTTTGTAAGGTTGTTACTCTGAGCTGATTTGTTTTTCTTTTTTAATTTATTTTATTGAAGAATAGTTGGTTGACAATGCTGTGTTAATTTCTACTGTATAGCAAAGTGATTCAGTGTATATATACATATATGTATACATTCTTTTTTATATTCTTTTCCATTATGATTTATCACAGGATATTGAATATAGTTCCCGTGCTATACAGCAGGACCTTGTTGTTTATCCATTCTGTATATAATAGTTTACATCTACTAATCCCAAACTCCCACTCCATCCCTCCCCCATCACCCCACCCCTGATTTGGTTTCTATGTGCAGTCCCTTTGTATTCTTATTACAAATTCTTTGAAAAGAATTTTTTATAATTTTTTAATTTTTTGGTTACACCCCATGACATGTAGGATCTTCCCTGACCAGGGACCAAATCCATAGCTGCTGCAGTGGAAGAATGGGGTCTTAACCACTGGACCACCAGGGTCCCTGTATTCCTATTCCTGATTTACAGTGGAATATGTGGTTTTGCTGACTTTACACTAGATCAGGAGTCAACAAATTAGCCTTATTGGCCAAAATCTGGCCATCACCTGTTTCTGTAGTTTTGGGGGGGTGGCACAGCTATACCCCTTTCCTTATGTATTATCTGTGGCTGCTTTCCGACTATAACAGCAGAGTTGAGTTCTTGCAACAGAAATTGTAGGTAGATATGGTAGGTAAAACTTATACTGTGATTTTTTGCTCCTTATCTCTTTTTTACGTTTCTGTGGTCTCATGGCATTTTGGATGGTTATATCACAGCAGGCATGAGTTATGTGTCTTTAATTGTTAGTGCAATATGACATATGTAATGGCTTCCCGAAGAACTCATTGATTCTGAGTCAGGATGCCACACTGAGATGGTGAGAGTGCATTTTTATATTTGCAAAGAGCAAGGGTTTTAAAACCTTCACTAAATTAATGAATCAAACCAAAGTCAAATCTGTGTTGTTCTGGAAAATAATGATTGCCAGTTGCTGGAAGAAAGTGAGCCTTAGGGAGCCTTCTGATTTGTGTTGAGAGTGCTTCTATAGTAAGCAAGGATTGTATTGATGTAGGGCTACACATCAGCCCTTTGTATAGATTAGTCATTTTTGCCCTGCCTTACATGCTTTTTGGATAATCAGAATGAAGTGCCTGTACAAGCCAGTAACTAGGGGTCTTTGCTAAAAATAATGAGAAACTTTAATATTTCTTTAGTTTACAAAGGAAAGCAGTGTCACTTGGCAACCTCTGTTATTCGTGACCATGCTTATGGCTGTGTCGTTATTTCCAAATGACGTTAACGAAACAGTCATTTAAGTTTTGAGGCTGACAATTTGGAGCTTCACTAGGTCAAACACCTCTTCCTTGGGCAGATTCCTTGGCTTTGGAGCATTTCAGATTTATTGAAGTACCTATAAAATCTTAGTTCTGTTCAAAGTTTAGAACCTGTACCGTCTGCAATTTGGGATTCTTTGTGGAAAGAAGGAAAAGCTCTTTGAAACCTCAGTCATTCTTTATTCAGTGTAAATATCAATAAGAAGCAAAACTTTGTCACTGTAAATGACAGTTGACCAGCATGGAGCAAGTCTATTATATAAGAAGTATCAGAGATAAAATGGATAATTTCCAACTCTTTCTGGTATAGCTCTTGGTAGGCTTAATAAAACTCACAACCACCTGAGCACAACTCAGGACTGTTTCCTACAGATGATGGTGTAAATAGCACCCCCCGTGGTTACAATGTCAAAACCTCAGTTTCAACAAAAGCCAAATTTAATAACAGAAGCATTCCAAAGCAATTACGCTGTTGTTGTAGTTAAATTATCTGGAGAGTTGGGTTTGATTGTCCTTTGCTCATTAAAACCAATAGTTTAGGATTGGAATTGTCTGTATGTTCACATTCCTGCCCACAGCTAGTGAGGTGATGTAGCTTGATATAGAGCCCAGCTTTATTTCTAAGTTTAGCTTCACATCACGAGCCAGCAGTGAAACCTAGAAGTGTTGGTTTTCATGGAAGTGGCATGGAAAACCTCAGCAATTCCCGAATCTCCACTGCAATGCACATATGTGAGTCTGCCGCTGGGACGGGGGCAGAGGTGCAGGGTTAGATTTCACAATGCTACTTTCACAAGACTGGCCTCAGCCTTGTGCGCATTTGCTTCCAAGGCTTCTAGTGACGGTAGAAGACAGCACCTTGGACTTCAGACAGCTTTGACGGCGAGATTTTATGCTTTGTTCTTGCAATACCTTTTCAACAAGGAATTGTTTGGTGTCTGATAATAGTACAGAATTCAGTGATAAAAACACTCATTTACTCTCTAGCTTCATCCGAAAGTGGGAAGAAGAGGGTGCAGGAGGGATTAACCATTGAGCCATGTGGATGTACGCACTTAAGTGGGTTCCTTCCTACGTGCCCAGATCTCTGCCAGCTGTGTACTTGTTCATCTTCCACGGGGGGGGGGGTGGTGAGGGTTTTCCTCTGACGTAGGGACATTCCAGATGGACAAGAGTGTAAATGCCAGGTTACATTTTTAGGGGCTTACTAATGGAGCCGCAGCAGATTAAGAGGGCAAAGAAAAAGGATGACTGCTTATCTTAGTAGCAAAGTGTGGACCGGACACCATTAGATTTACTGTTCATGAGATCCTCTTCTGTTGACATTTTATAAACTAACTGGGTATTTCAACTCGCTCCAAGGAATAGAGAGGAGATTCTTAATGCTACCTTCTGTTGAATTAATATTTCAGATAACTTTTTAGTAAAGCCACTTAATCAAATCTTGGTTTTAAAGTTAACTTTTAATCTTGTCTTAGGGCAAAACACAACAAAACAAACAATGCAAAAAAAAAAAAACCCACCCAAACAAAACCAACACCGAATTTAATTTATGCACATAAATTAAAAGACTTTTTGTTTGGAGGGTGGGCTTATCCTGCAAGTGACTTTTCTCTCATCTAAGCCTTGTGTGTATGTTCTAACAGAGTTCTAGGAGACAAAACATTTCAATGTGTTTTCGTGATATGTGGCACATTTACATTTTATTGTGACATTTGATTCTCTCGAATTTTCGCTAGCGTAAAGAAAGTGGCATGTTTTAAATTATATTAAGAAAATGATTTTTATTTGCCTTTGCATGAACTTTGAAAATAATGAGTTGCTGTGTTGTTTTTCATTCACTTTTTAAATACATTTGAAAATTTCTATCTGCTTTGATCATAATGAGCTCTTCTCCGCTCACATGATCTTCATTCAGACTTAGTGAAGGAAATAAATTTCCCTGCACATCAACGTTTTGTTACATTATAGGAAATGCTGCTGAGTTTTGGAATGTGACTTTGCTTCAGCTGCTGTTTGGTGGTTAATGGTTCAGGATGTTTGCCAGCTGCCATGGTTTGCTGGCGATGTCAAAACCTTTGTAACTTCAGACTCAAGAACCCAGTACTTATTTTCCCCTTTATTAAATGCAGGTACCATGTTTAGAAGTTCATTTGTCATTTGTCATGACCGATTAATTGCAGCACTTTATAAATAATCAAATTTGTACTTCTTACACCTGCCTTTCATCATTGAAAGCAAGCACACAAGCATCTAGACCTCTCTTTGGCTACTTGGGGCTGCCTTCTCTGAAGGCTATTAAGGAGAGGAACCATTATATCTTTTTTTTTTAGTGATAAATCTTTTATTAGAAGAATTTCATTCCAGGGCATTGCATGGTTCTGCAGATGTTTTTGCTTCCCTCCGTAGCAAACTTACACACGTAAACCAACCCTTTTAATAATGAATCTGGGCAGCAAAGATGAATAAAAAGCCTTCTCGGAACCATCATATCTCAAAGGAGACAATTCAGTGCTTCCCTATAATTCTATCTGAGTTGTCGTTTGGACCATTGAGTCTGAATTCACATTGCTATTGTAATGCATCGATAAGGATATAATTGATCAGTGAGTTATCTGATTTCAAAACTACCTTTCCTGTTAATATTCTAAAGGTAGAATATATTGTTTCATCATTAAACCTTTGCGTGTGAAACACTCTGTGCCACCTTTTTGGATGTCAAGACATTGACCTCTTGTAGGGTTAATGTTTACAAACAGTCCTTGGAAACTTTTGGGCAACAGTGATTCACCACAGGGATGCCAGTGGTGAGTGACAGGGATATCCAGGGCTGTTTCTCCACCTTCCATGGAGCATATGTTTTGATTTCAGCGAGGTCATCTATGCCAGATTTTAACATCAGCACTTTCTCAGAAGGATGAAGCTGGTGATTCACCTTGGCTTGCACCTCAGACACGTGGGTATAGGATAAATGATTTCTTAATGATAGCTCAGGGCGGCCAAATCTTTTATCTCCCTGAGTTTATTGGCCCTCTTACCACTGATGTTAATTGGCTGCTTCTGATGGAAGGGGGCTTATGTTAAGTTAAAACCGGAACGTGAAGTCTCTCTCTTGATACGGACAACTGAAAGTAAATGCCATGAGGTCTGTGAATGGACGTCGTGTTGTAAAGCCGTTTTGCCCACTGCTGATGTCTTGAAATGTAACGAACTAGAATTTTAGAGATTCGAATCCTCCTTTTTCTCTCCTGGGTACATACGTGATGATAAGAGGGGGAGATCCATGCTCTTAAGCTTCCTTTATTGATGCATTAGTGTTGTAATGCTCAAAGGCAAGAATTTAAACAATGGTTATTGGTATGGGGCAATAGTATCAACAGCGATGAGTATCAATAGCAATGCTGACAAGCGTGTATGGGTGGCACTGAGTGATAGGGAGAAGGTGTTAGGGGAAAGGGGAAAAAAAAATGTTGGGAACAGGAGGGAGGGAAGTGTAGAGGATGAAGGGACAGAGTGCCCCCAATTACTGCATCCAGTGTCATCCAGGCCTTGCGCCATCCAAGTCCAACTTGAAAAAGCTTTTTGGGTTATTTTGATTAGTGAAACCAGTAGTATCCTATACCGTACAATGGGGAACATACACTCAAGCTAAATAGCATTTTAAAGGTCACATATATATTTTAGAGTTTTCTGTAGACAGATAATTAACACAATGATAGCTCTCCGTTTGAGCCCTTCAGATCTGTTCTCTCCAACCAGAATCATGCACACAGACTCAGGTCTGTTTATATGTAAACTGTGTAATATCTTAAAGCTAACGTCATTGTTTGCCCCTTCTCAGAGTACAGGCTGTTTTGATCTCACAGGGAATATTTTTTAAAAGTGGATGTCTAAGAATGTAAACAATGGGGAGGGGAGATGCAGCTGTTTATGATTTACTTTTTAATCTTCGTTCTGTTATCTCGTGGCTCCTAATGTCAAAGGACCTCTCTTTACCTATTCTAGTGTATGGCTTATGGCTCTGGAAGTATACTTTTTCTGGTTTTTATTTTGGCTTTCTAAATAAAGGATGGAAGAACTGAAGGAAAAGTTGTCAGATAAAAATAGCCCTGCGTCTACTAGATCTTGAGCTACAAGCACTGGGCCAGTAGAGCTACAGTCCTAGAGTAAAAAGCATTTCTATTTTATGGGGACCATAAATGTCAGGCCTTGCTCTTTACCTTAGGGCTCTGTTTGTGTTGTTTATCAGAATCTATTAGTCATACCCGGTTGCTTGTGTCTACCACTGTCTAGAGTCTTCAAGGAATGAGAGATTTCATATTTAGTGTTTTTACAGGAGGGCGCGAATTAAAGGATAAAAAGGTGCTTTTATGATGGCAGTCTCTTTTGCAAACTATTTTCCCGAAGTGAATGCATTTCTGATATCCAGGTGCCTATTATGTGAAATGTTGTTTTAGCTGATTTCGTTTAGATTTATCAGAATGGCATTTACTGTGTAATTTCTCATTACCCTTTGTAAACACGAAGCTTACCCCCCATTTCCTTTCATAAAAACAACTTTGTATATTCCAGTGGACTCTACTTAGATGAGAGGTTTGACAACACTTCCACCCATGCTTTTTATAGCATTGTCTATACATTTGTGGTCAAGAGCATGGCTTTGAATCCCAACTGCCCCACTTACTAGCTTTGAAATCTGGAGGAATTTGCTCGTCCTTTTTGAACCTCAATTTCTTTGTTTTTAAACAGGGGTAGTAATACAATCTCAGGATAGTCATGAGGACTAAATGAAATAATGCATAATTAAAACCCCTAATACAGTGCCTGACATGGAACAAATGTTGGCTATGTTGTTGAGGGAGACGCTAAGTGACTGTGATGTGTTAGTGGGTTTGGTAAGTTTATATACCACACCGTCACCGCAGGAATGGTTTACTGAAATATTTAGGGAGGGAGGAGGATACAAGAGTTCATATTGCTTGTATTGTTTGAAAACAGTGATAATCAATAGTAAAATTTCTGTATTTTCTTAGTCATACTTGTAGCATTAAAAAATTGGTTGAGTTTTTTTTTTTTTTTTTTTTTTAGCAAAAGGGGATAACACTTTTAAAGGATTGACAAACCCCTGCTTTACTCACTGCCAAATGTGAGGGAAACCTCACAAAAACTTCAGAGCCCAGTTTTTCTGTGGCTGAAATTACCCTTAATTAAGTCTTACGGACCTTAGAATATGTTTGTGAGTACATATGATTTTCCTGTAGATACTTTTTTAGACGATACAGTTATTGAGAGCCAATTATGTACCAAACACTGATAAATCAAGTAGAGAGTTGTAGAGAAGAAACCTCAAGAACTATTGGGGAAAGGATATTAATGCAATGGAACTTTTCACAGTCTCAGAAAATTAAACTTCATGGCATACGTGGAGTATGGTATGATTCCACCATGCCTAGATATAGTTTTTCCTTTCAGCTAGTGAAATATAAACATTCAGGTTATAAGAGTTCGGGGTGCTTTATACTTGCTAAGGACAATCCATTTTAATAATGGATCAACTTTTAAAACTGTAAGCTCAAAGCAGGATAGGAAGCGCCTTCATACCCAGCGTTAAAACAGCTGTAACTCGGGCAATATTCCTTATTTGAGACCAGTGGTATCATACGATGAGTGTAATTGCTGGTGTTTCCTTGACAGCATTTTTTTTTTAACATCTTTATTGGAGTATAATTGCTTTACAAGGGTGTGTTAGTTTCTGCTTTATAACAAAGTGAATCAGTTATACATATACATATGTTCCCATAGCTCTTCCCTCTTGCGTCTCCCTCCCTCCCACCCTCCCTATCCCAGCCCTCTAGGTGGTCCTTGACAACATTTTTTGAGGTACTCCCCTCTGCAAACGTGTCCGCGGCATGACTGAGAGCAGAGAGCTTCAGTATCAAGTACCTTCCTTCCCCTTTCATTCCTCATCTGTCGCCCTCCCATTATGGTTTCTGGTGGCTTCTAGCTGCTGGGTAGAATGAATGAATTGTTCTGCATTGGCTCAGTTGTCAGGATCGGTGCCATGTGTTTTACTGTCACCGTCTCTTTTAATCCCTGATACAGGCCAATGAGTTAGGCACTTTTAATGCCATTTTACCAGGAACTGCAGCTCATTGAGGTTGACCAAGTGCCTGAGTCCCAGTAAGTGGCACTGGGGGAGCTAAGGTCTTACCACTGTGCGGTGCCCACGTGGGTCCAACAGCGAGTATCCTGCAGGCAGTTTCACTTCCTGTTGCATCCCAGAGATCTTGGTGAAATGTGTTCCCACTCTGTCCCACCTGGGTAGGGTAACAAGTCATGTGAATGGCACGGCGTGTGAACGGCACTGCCCAGCCAGTGATTTCGGAATTAGCTCTTGGGAGTATCTCTGGCCACCTCATCATGTTCCTGCTGTTTCCTAAAGCCATTAGAAGTGTTTGCTTGTCTTGCCTGGGCTTGTGTTCCAGACCCAAAAACTTGTACCTCCTGGTCAGAGAGCACAGGGTCCTGCCCAGTGAATGAAATTACCATCTAATAATGAAGGCCTTTGTACTCCTGTGAAACTTTATTGATGGGGAAATGGAATCTTGTAAACTGACTTCCTGATAAATCAGACTGATGGGCACGCTCTGGACTTGGGGCTGTTTGCCTTCCTTTAGAGATTGGGACCAGTCTGCTACCGCCTGTTGACCTGAAGGGAAATTATTAGCACCCACAGACTGTCTTTTTTGTGCTTATTTTTCAGTCTTTTCCAAATTTTGATACCTTTAAGTCATGATGGCTTTGCTGCTTCCCCTGTTAACTACCCAATGTGCTGCTTCCAGATCTTCCTCTGCGCACATTGATGGTCCTGGGGTGAGATATCTGCATGTGGAATCATCCTTGTCCTTAAGAAAGATTTTAGAGGATGAATTAATACTCCTGGGAAGCATATTTTGCATCAGTACTTTTGATATTTCAGAGTGCCGTAGATTGTTATCATCATTGAATTGTTATGTTGAATCTGCTCATTTATTTGAGATAAAATCTGAGTAGGCAATTTGGTGGCTTTTACCACCTGCGGGTCCCCTCAGATAATAAAGATGCAATGTTGGGAATTAACCTCTGATTTATGCCTTGTGGTTTATTTGGTAAAAGACGGCAGAGGGCAGGATGCATACATTTCATTGAGTTGGGGGAATGCCCGTTTATTTTGGTTCTGTCGTCTGTGAGCTAACACACATGGCCCTCCTCAGTTCCCCTTGACCAAAACTGCCAGACATCAAAGTAATCAGCATTCATTTTTGAAAGAGATAGGAATGTATTGGGTCACAGTTTCCATCCCCCTTTTCCCAATCCAGCAGTCTCAGTCTCCGATGGCCTGAACACTAGACAGGGTACGAACCCATCAGTGTGGAGTCCCTTAAGGACATCTACAGTAACTCTTGTTATCGTCCCCAATGTCCTCTCTGCAATCATCCAGATCCTATGTGTTGTTCCAGGGCCCTGGAGGCGGAGCTTTCTTATTCTTCTCCAGTTAACTCTTCTAGAACCTTTTCCACCTGGAAATTTTCCTTCGTGTTTCAATTCAAAGCTGTTTTTGCAATTTGAGCCCATTTACCCTATGGAGATGGAGAACAGATGGCTTACAGGGTAGTCCTCCTTATAACTCCCCAGCTAAGCCCTCTTATTATTCTTTTCTATCAATTAAATGGTATGTTTTCTCTTTTAGGTTCTTTACTCCTTTGCTACTCAAAGTGTGGTCTCAGATCAGTAGCCCTGGCGTCACCTGGGAGCTGGTTAGAAATGCAGAATCTTGGGTCCCACCCCAAACCTAGAGAATCAAAATCTACATTTTAACCAAATCTTCAGGAGACCCTAAGCACATTAAAGTGCGACAAGCACCACTTTATTTTATCTCTTCGTAATTTGGTTATTATTTTCTCTATGCTTTTCTCTAGTGTGCCTTAACAGTGGAGGCCAAAGTCAGACATGGTGTCAATACTACAAGAGTGGAAATATTTTTAGCAAGTGTTTGTCTATCTCAATTCCCGTGAATATTTTGAACTAAATTGATGTGTAATCTTCATTTACAAGAAATGTGTAGTCTTCAGAGACTTTGGGGGAGGTCCTTTTCTGCTGTGTCTTGACATGAGTCACCTAAAGAAACCCCTCACTGTAGTTGAGTGACTTGGCTGCCAGGAATCTTGCTTTGCACTTATACTGAATACCACCCTGTCTTCTTCTTCTACTGGGATCGTTTTGTTTTTCTAAAGAGTTGGGCTCTTGAGATTTTAATGACTCATGGTTAGAAAGAGTGCTACTTTGGGGGTGGGGAAACTCCAAGTCTCACCCCAATGCTGCCACTAACCAGTTTCATGAGCTTGGGCAACTCATTTAATTATGATTTTAACTCTTATCTACCCACACGATCAAGAAAGTCCTGATAATACTAGGCCTGGGACTGCTTTGATTGTTCTGTTCCTATTAATCCATGAACCCTTTATACAGTGACTTGGTCATGGAGTAGAAGTTGCCTATAGAAATAGGAATGGGGCATCTAAAACAAAAATTGGGATAATTGTCATCCAGATATGTATTCTGATTAGTCACTGTCTGAACCTCCTTACCACTTTGATAGAACTCTCAGGTGGGAAAAACTTGCTAAGTTGATTTTTTCTTTTTTTTATTGAAGTATAGTTGATTTACAATATTGTGTTAGTTTCTGGTATGCAGCGAGGTGATTCAGATACATATATATATATCTATATACTCTTTTCCATTATGGTTTATCACAGGATATTGAATATAGTTCCCTGTGCTATACAGTAGGACCTTGTTTATTTTATATATAGTAGTGTGTATCTCCTAATCCCAAACTCCTAATTTATCCCCCCTTTTCCCTTTGGTAACCATAAATTTGTTTTCTATGTCTGTGAGTCTATTTCTGTTTTGTAGATAAGTTCATTTGTATCATTTTTTTAGATTCCACATATAAGTGGTATCATATTAGTTGAATTTTTGTTGAGTTTTCCTTCTGTTTCTTGGCTCTATCCCTGGAAGAAGTGCTACTAAACCACTAAATGGTCAAAGGCAGGGGCAGAAGGCCACCATGGGGAAGGGTCTCAGCTTATTTACTCATGTCCAGTGGTTCTCAAGTCACCTTCCTATTGACTTTCTCTAGCTGTGCATTAGAATGGGAAATTAGCAAGGATCTGGTTGCTCTCAAGGCTTGCACCTCTGTTGAAAGACTCTGGGAGAGCCTTTATTTCTACTGGAAGTTCTCTAGGGAGGCTCCAAGAAGAAATGGTGTGTGGTAAGTCAGTGGCTGTGTTTAGAGGCCCTGTTAGGAGCTGTGATGGTTGGGAGTGAGGAGAGCTGAGAATGGGAAGACAGGAAGAAAGGAGCATCTCTGAAGACTCTGTCTTGGCCTGGACCTTGACCTAGTCACGTTCTTCCTTAACTTGTTAAGGAAAAAAAGCATGGAGAAACCAAGCAAACGGGTAGGCCATTGTCCATTGGTGACACGGTTTTACAGAAAAAATGTAAGGCAGTTTCTGAGCAGAATTAAGCAAAGCTCATCACAGAGCTGTTAATTAAGTGTTAATTATAGCCTGTCTCTGGTGGATAGTAATATTGAAATTGTGTGGTTCGGTTTTATTTTGAAGGCATTTTGTCAGCGGCTCAGGCTACAGTCTAGAAAGAAGAGAAGCTGTTGTTTTCTTTGTGTACCTTAGGACCACAGCAGCTTCTGTGGCTATATTGAAAGAGGCTCTGTTCTTATCACCATTACCTTAGGATTCATTCAGAAAAACTTCATATCTAACTACCTGGAAATCAACTTGTTCTCTCTGTTCATTGTCTAGGTTTTAGGCTTTCAAACACTGTATCCTGTCATCGATGATGGTACAAGTGCAGTGCCCTGCACCACAACCCCCCACCCCGACCCTGCTATTTTTCTTCAAGTTTAAGTTTAGGGAAAACAGACCTATAAGTGTCTTCCTGGGAACACATCTTATATTTAGAAATTCCAGTTGCTGTTTCTATCTCAGTCTTGTACTTTGACTATTTTTTTGGTAATAAATCATCTTCCAAGGTGGGTATTTATTTCATCAAGTGAAAAACAAAACAAAACAAAACATGTGGGTGACTTAGGAGTAGCCTCTTAGAGAACAAAGTCAGTGGATGTATTTTAAAAAGTCAACTAACTCTGGAACCGAGGGGACCGAATCCTTAATTTTTTTGTTTGTTTGTTTTAACTCCCAGACATTTGAAGGGCAATGAGGGGGACTAATAGTAACAAGTAACATAAGGAAGGTGTCTTCTGGTTCACAGTGTCCTTCTCTTGTTATCTCATTGAGTTTTGCAAATGATTGTGAGGACAAGGTATTCTCTTCACTTTATTACACTGTGGAGGCAAAATTAGGTCAAATGCCTGGTCCAGGACCATACAGAAGGTCCTGGCTAAGCTGGGCAGAGATACAGACGTGGGAGTGATCAGATGTATTTCCTTGTGGGGTTGATCTCTTTTCCGTGGTCAGAATAGGGGAGCAGCATCACACCCTGCTGGTCTTCCCCCAGTTCTGTTGCTCTGGCCTCAGTAATCCTGGTATTCTCCCCGCTTCAGTCAGTGTTTTGCATTGCATCCGGAAGGTTCCTGTTTTCCTTTGGAGCAGGGACATATGAAAACATGGGGCAGGACTGGTTAATCAGATTCACCAGCTAGCTTCTAGTAAAAAGGTCGCGAGGGAGGGGGATGCAGTAGAGGTAACTTTCCATCAGTGGTAAATTGGGAGGCATCCACTGGGACTCTGAGGTCGTGGTGTGACAGTCAGCAATAAAGCAAGCCTCGGAACAGGAACACTTCTTCCCTCCAACTCTTCCCTAGAAGAGTACTAGGGAAGTGATGGATGTGAACTCCAGAATCAGCTGGTGAGTGTGTGCATGGCTTCCTCCATTTTCTCAGCTACAGGCAATAGCTCTGGAACATGGTTTCTCAGCCTCAGCACTACTGACATTTTGGGCCAGGTAATTCTTTGTTGTAGGTGGCCACCCTGTGCACTGTAGGACGTTTGGTAGTATCCCTGGCCTCTACCTACTGGATGCCAATGGCATCCCTCTCACCTTACCCCAACCCCAGATGTGACAACCAAAAGTGTCTCCAGGCACTGGTAAGTGTCCATCGAAAGGAGAGATTATTCCTACCCCCTCAAATTGAGAACTGTTGCTCTAGAGACTTTGTGGAATGCTTGGAGGCCAGAGGGTCTCTTTTATGAGAAGTGGGTTTAGCCCCACGAGCACACTTCAGTCCCGATGACTCCTGCCTGGCACTCCAGTGGGCCTGGGGGTCGCCTTCACAGACCCCATTTACCTCGCTTGGGACTGTGATCCCCTCAGTCACTGATCAGTATTCTTCATAAGGGTTCCTTAGTTAAGAGTTGTCACCACCTCTTCATTAGGATTTTGGCCCAGCTGTCCTCAGACTGCTTCTGGCTCATCCAGCCAGCTAGCTCAGTACTGCACTGACACGATGCGCTTAATTCAGCATGCTGGTAGGAAACTTTTTAGCAAATGCCATTTTCCAAGTCAAAAAGGACATGGCCGAGATGTCAGATAATGGAGAAAAGAGGGAGGAACAGGGCACAGTGGAAGCGAGACTTGAAAGGTGAAAGCAAAGGACCAGGAGCTTGGGGTCAGTGGGCGAAACGTCTGCCCCTCTTAGTCAACTGGAAGAATTTGCCTCCTTATCTGAGACAAAAAAGAAGTGTTTGCGGTTAGTTAGAAATCTGCACCATTGTCTGCTTCAAAGACCTTCAAGGCGCGAGCGATGTATACATTATCAATTACTGCAGATTATCTTTCCCATTTCTTCCCCTCCTTTTCCAGCTGCCAACGATTAGATGTGTGCATCTGGTAGCAATTTCAGTGTTTCGTCAAGTTACTCAGGCAGCATCGGCTGGCTGTGCCCCTCTCCTGTTCGGTTCCTTCAGATGAGAGATTGGGGAAAAGAATTCGGAAACAAAAGCCGCCCAATTCCTTCCCCGACAATTAGAAACATGCTTTGGCACCTGGAAATCGTGCATAAGAACCTCCTTGAACATCCATTTAAGCCTATTCATGAGAATTCTTTGTAAATTCTTCCCTGTAGCATTATAAGTCTTTCATTAGCCGACTTTAGAAAGGGTGGGGGTACTTCAAGCTTCTAATTTCTTCCGGGAAAGCAACAGAAGAAGTGGCCTTTCCGTGACATTTCTGTGGATGGCATTCACTGAAGACCTGCTCAAAGATCTGCTAACGCTCTCCGTCCCGGTATTTAACTGGAGCTGTGCCCTTTGTAAGTGAGCAGGTCTTTGTCTAAAATCGTTTCACAGGGCCATATTTTTAGCTTTACTACTACTACTTTTACGTTTTGTTCTGGCCTTGCCCCCGTACCCACCTCCTTTCTGAAATAACTTTGTCTCTCTTCCCAAGATACGTCCTAACCTTGGCTCTACCTTTGGTCCTTGGCTGCCGTCTGGTCTGTGGATTCTTTATTGCTTCCTCTTCCCACCAGGGCGTTTTGGGCTGGTGTGTATTCAGGTATCCGGAGAGGATATGAGATCCAAGGATTTCTAGTTGTTCATGACAGTGGTTCCAGTAAGATTTAATGACTGAGGGCTTATGATGTGTGAAACACAATGACGAGACCTTTTCATGTATTATCTCATTGAACCTCAGTGATAACCCTATGGAATGGGCACCGTTAGCCCCATGTTACAGGTGAAAAGATTGCGATTTAGGAGGGTTGGTAACTTTCCCAAGATGACAGAGAGAAGGGTAAGGAGAGTAGAGATAATGTACATTGTCCGTCTTTTTTAAAATTTTAACTTGGAAATAAGCCCTGAGTTAAAATTGATCAGTCTTTAAAAAGCATTAGCAGCCCTATAATGGCTCTATCTTCATTCTCAAAATAACCTGCCTGGACGGGGTTTCCTAAATTACATTTTAGAATTCAAAATTGCTTACAGGTTACTCACGTATCACTCAGGTAGTGGCAACCCAAGGGAAACACATTTATTCTGTTACTTTATTGTAAGCAACACGACGCTCATCTTTAAAGTAAGCCAGTTATTTTAGAACCTCTGGCCTTCTGTAGTCTAAGGTGGATGGTCCAGTTTTCCATCCTCCCTCACGTTGGCTTTTGTTTAATTATTGCTCTCATAGCCCAGAGATCTTTATGCCTTGCATGTCTTTAACAAGAATTCTTAAGGTAAAATGAATGAGAATTGTATACATTTGAAATACGCTGCCATATACTTATATATTTATGATCTGTTTCAGTTGGTTTCAGAGAGCATTCTTTCATGATTTAGACTGCTTAAGAAAAAAGAAAAAAAAAAGCGGTGGTGGGGGGGGACAGCTCGCTTAACTTCAAAGAATCCCAGATGAAATTCTGCCCAACCTTCCCCCTTGGTATACTCAAAGCAAGAAGACAGACAAAGGCTAAAACCTTTTTGTCTGTGGTTTATGCTGATGCGTTTAAGGAGATGTTAATTAGAGGTGTGTAGTAGGGAAAGTTTCCTTCTGAGCTTGACCTTCTTACGAGCAGCTGGGAATGGCCCTGTCCTGTGTTAGGCCAGTTTAATGACCAAAACACCTACGGGAAGGAGATCAGGGCCACATGGCTGAGGTACCTCGTGGTTCCTTTGAAAGATGCTTGTTCAGTTCAGTACATTTTTCTTGCATTACCAGGCTCTTCCATAAAGTCAACCGCAACCTGTATTATCGGGGACTCCGACTAAAACTTGCAGTAACTAGGAAATAAATTAAACACGGGTTTTCCCTTTTCTCCAGCTGCCAAAAGTGATGTCAGTGGCGTTAATGATCCTTGCCTCTGCCCTCTGCAGACGGTAGGGCTGTCTGTGAGAACACTTGTTCTGTGCTCTGGTTCCTGGGCTGTTACAGAAAAGCTGATGATGGTAGATGAGAAACAATTGAGCAGCTGGACAATTACTAGAAGGTAAAGTCAGGCACTTGCTTTCTTCAATTTATGAGATGACTCCGGGGAGTGGGCAAAGAATGCGACCTCTATGAAGTATTTAACAGAAAAAGTAAAGGCAAGGGGACTAGGTCTGCTTGCTTTTCCTTTTGCCTAATTGCGGAAACGGTATTGCAAACACCATGTTGTAAACGAAGCCGTGATTTTCATTTAAGTCTAGTAGTTTGATATCAGAGCCAGACAAACAAAACCTATGTCCTGTATTTCTGAACATCACCAAAAAAAGAAAAAAAAACCAATGTGAAATTACAATATAAACCTCAGAGCTGGGATGGTACTTCCTGGGAGGCAGGAATAAACTGCAGAATTAGCTCCCACGAAGGCAGGAGAAGGAGTGACTTTTATGACTTGTGTCCTCAGGTAGGGAAGATGATGTCCTGTTATTTTCATGTCTTCAAGCAACAGGTTTATTTTGGTTGAGCTCTGTTAAAACGAAAGCTTCCTGTCTCCCAGCACATGTGGTCTGACGTGAAATGTTAGAGGGATTGTTTTTCTGAGTTCCTCTACCTTGACGATCATGTATGTGGGGACTTGTTAGAATTTTGGCAGAAGAGAGATCTGAGACATTTGGATTTACATTTTGGGGGGAGACCGTTATGGTATTGACCCCCACTTGCTTTATCTTTTAATTACCTTTTGCCTTATCAGCATGCTCTGTCTTTACTGAAAAGAATGGGCAATAACTGAAGTGTATATTCTTTGCCTTAAAAGATTTCTAAATGTTTATTCAGATTTCCTTAATAGATCGTTGACGGAATACTTTTCATTGCTGAGAACCATATGTTGTTGCTGTTTAAATCTATCTTCTCCATAAATCCCTAACTCTCTGGAAAAGTTTCCAGACCCTCCTCCCTCTGCCCTTTGTTGTTGGGGAAGGAGAAATCCACGGCGCTGACAGCCCTTACCCCCCCCCCCCGCCCCCGCCCCCCCCTCCGCTGGACCACATCGGGAGCCCACAGGCGTGACGGTCGCCCTCCCTTTCTTCTTTCCTTTGCGTAATATGTGTGCCTGTCTTCACTGGTGGTCTCCTGAAGTCACCAGCCCTGCCAGAAGGTCTTTCCCTGGGACAAAGGGGGAACTGGAGCGAGATGGCCTCTCACATGTTGGCAACTCTCCCCGAATAGCCTTCCTTGGCAACTCTGCGCTCTGGAAGGGCTGGCCAGCAGCCTTGTTGTTTTCACCCGCCCTCCCCCATGTGACTCGCACCAGGCAAAACTGCTATTTAAGCAGCTCCATTAAAAAGCTCTGGCTTGGCCGATCGGTTACCGTTTGCCATTTAAGACCATGAAACCAAGTCTTTTCCAGCTCAATTCTGGCCTAAGATGTTGGTTTCCTTCCTTTAGCTAAAAACGGCTTTCTCCTTTCAACATAAAGTAGCAAACATCTTGGGTCTTATCTCTAACTTGACTTCTTTAGTTCAGTCCTAACTTGATTTTTTTTCTTTTTGGTGATTATGGTCTGAAGGCTTTAAAACAGAAGCCTTTTTCACTACTTAGATCTGTCCTTTCCCAAAGTCTCAGCTTGCCCCCATACCTCCCAGCCGTACCTTGTGAAGAGCAGAGAAATGTTCCCCTTGGCCCAAACTTCAAGCTCTCTGGATTTAACGTTCTTTTCTTTGGGTGATTACCGTAGCTAACAGAGCTGGGCTGGTAATGCTGCTTCCTCCCTAGATGCTACCATCAAACCCACATGGTAGAACCCAAGCTCTAAGTCAGGAAATTCCTTTCAGAAGGGGTTTCACATTCTGTCAGATGCATCCATGCTTTCGTTTATCTATCGGAGATTGCATGGTGAATGGTAAAATAAGGAACACCTACACACTACCAGGACTATAAATGTATTTGATACTGATGATTTTTTTAAAAAATTACTGGGCCTGTTTTTCAGATTTCAGGTACGCTTAAAAACAGAGTACTTTTGCAGTGTGTTATACGGTGTTATAGGTAAGCACTCTGGAAGACTTGATCAGCTCTAAATTAGCGGTACCGTGAATTAACTACAGTAGCATCAATGAGGTAGCTGAGGAAATGAACTGTGCTCATGGTTAGGGGTACACAGTTGAATATAATTGTGTGAAGTGAGAAATCAACAGACCTGGGAAGACAGGATATAGGAGGATGTCACAGGTGCTGTGTTCCGCATCCTGCAAGGTGCAGAGCTCCCTACCCACCTCTCTGCTCTCACATCCCTTCCACCTTTTTTCTCCCTCTGATCCCAGCCAAAGGTAACCTTTTTCTCCTCCGAGAGTAGTCTCCCCCTACCCTCCTGGCTCTTCTGAATACTTTGCCTGTGCCGCTCCCTTAAGGACTTAGGCTTTTGGAAACCAAACCCAGGAAGCCAGAGGGGTTTCTTTCTGCTTTCAAATTGTCATACTTCTCCCCATACACAATGAATTGGGAGGATGGGAAAGGGTAGAATACCAAGAAGGTTTAAAATGTTGGTTAACATTCTATCTTCTCATCACAGATTTTTCAGAATGGGAAAGACCTAAATGTGATTAAAACATTATTTCCTCGCAACTTAAAATATTTTTGACATTAAATATGGAATACTAAAAGTTCAAATCCTTTAAGTAAATAATGAAATCAGAACCATAGCTGAATAGTGGTGTTCCTTGGGTGACAGGAATTATAATGTTTGTAATGAATTATATGTTTATTCCTTCTTTACATTTACTGTCTCGTAAATTTTCTATATTACGCTCAAGATTTTTTTTTTTAAGTCACAGCTGTTTATGTTAAGGGAAAGAGAAATGTGCAGTTTTGACACATTTCTTCAAGTGGAGGAATTTATTTATATGAATTTTTCTAGTTGAATCTACAATATAAGATCTCAAACAATGATCTCCATTGAAGAAAAGTCATTACTATAGTTACTTTTTTTTTTCAAGCATAGTTGGATAAGGAAGAGTTTCTTTCTGGCTACATCTTCCTACATGACAACAGCCAAGCAACTTACAGTATTATACTCCCATCTCCTTAGTAAAAGCAGAAACCGCTAGTAACTTTCTAACCAGGTATTTTAACCATGTTGGGCTTAGCTCAACAAATCGACAGGAAGTTTCAAGGCATTTAAATACAAGATAAAAACTTTTAGCCAATGGGTTTGACTAAAGGGTGTGGGTCCACATCATAACCTTATGCTGTTTCCAGCTGCTTACTCTGTGGAGACTAATCGGTAGGCTGAGATAGTGTGAAGGGAAGCGGAAGCTTTGTTTTTCAGCTCTAGCCGGCATAGTTTAAGTGGGTCGAGTCCAGAAGATGTAAATTCCTGCTGGATACAATAATGCAATAATCCATAGGTCTCAAGCAGCATTGCCCAAGTGTTGACTTATTTGATAATGCTTTAAAAATTACATTTTTCATTACTGGCAACAGGATTAGGTGGGTTTTATCCTGTGAGAAGACACATGCGGACCGTAGATGCTGATGCGGTGATGAAATTTTGTCAAAATGTAATTTCCTGCTACTAAATCTTGTGACAGGTGCATCGTATTTCTGGGTTCAGAAGTTATTCCCCAGTGATGTAACTAGAGAGCATGTATAACAGGAACATCACCATTTGATATTTGCACAGCTCTTCTCCAAGGATATGTTTTGCTTTTTCCGTTTCCAGTTTATGAGAGCTACAAATGAGTTCTTGTAAAACATCGTAGCAATATTTGCCTCATATGGTCGGTTGTGAGTCGATTGGAGTTGTATATATCAAGTGCACTAAACACACGTTACCATGTCTTCTTTTTCAGCACGTGCGTTACAGCCTTTATCATTGTATATTTTTTTAATTTGTCGCTCAACAGATGTTTATTGCATTTAACGACTGTGGGAGGCTAGTATTGCTTTTTTTTTTTTTTACATATTCCCAAGTTACAGAGATGTATGAATATAGATTATATTGCATGCAGACAGATATACACGGTTGCCCTTCTTCAAGTAAGTTGTTTTATTCAAGCGCAGCCCTTCTTGATTGCAAGTGTGTAGAGGCGGGCATACGATGAACTGAAGTCCCGTGAGGCGTCTGCTAGGGTCTGTGTGGAGTGTTAGGAGAGTCCCTTTCCGACAAAACTCATTACAGCAATGGTAAACAGCTATGGTTTGGGAACTTTAGTGTTTGGAGTTCTTTGGCTTTCGGTAATACCTCGCTGCGAACCATTATCCAGCTTAATCAGCTCTTTTACTCACCGTATTTGGCTCTCAAAGCTTTTTGGCTGTCTCCGAAGATCAAATGTGCCCTCAGACGGCCAAACTGGCTGCTGTAGAGACCATTCAAAAGAATATGCCCAAGGCTGAGAAGGCCGTTGCAAGAAAGAAATGGGACTTGAAGAAGGCATTCCAAAAATGCTTCGAACGATGTCTGCATGATTGGAATAAGTATGCAGACACCGACGTGGCTGCAGGAAGGAAGAGTCCTCGCTGAGGATGTCTGTTAAAAATCTTTGTCGTTTACTCAGTAGCTAAACTTTATGTACAGGCACACACACACACACCCTTGCACAAAGATAACCAGTTGTGAACTTCAGACTCTCTCTTTAAATTTTTCCAGGCCTCTATCGTCTGTTTATAGCTTCTGTTCCCATTTCCTCTGTGTCAGCCTCGCCTACCACTTTCCCACTTTAACTTCTTTCTAGACTCCTAAGTTGATGGTGCTGGTAGGTGGCGTTAGTGGCTGAGACATGTGTTGATCAGGATTTACGATAAAGGCTTTGAAAAGTAGTATGCCGAGATTTTGGAGTGGAAGGTATATGAAGGAATTGTTATATCCTTTTATTTCCTGCTCTTTGAACATACTACTTGTGGAAAATTACAAGGATGGTTTCTGAGTGGCCCAAAGCAATAGATTTCAGCATCTGGCGAAGCCTTTTTTTTTTTTTTCTCTCCTCGAAGGGCCCCCAATTTCTGCCCTTCTGCATCCATGCAGGTTGGCACGTGTGATGACACGACTTGTTCCTGTGCTAAGCTGTTCATTCAGCTGTCCTGGATGAGAGCCAGATGTAAAATGAAAAGCACATTGTGCATCCTTAACTTTTCCCCCATTTTACATCAATTGGTGGTTGGTTTGTTTGTCTCAAGCCTTTGTAATAAACTATGGCCTTCCTACTTAATTTTAGGCCGGGATGTATGAAGCTGTGTTAAGCTGTATGTAGATATCCTGGTAGGAACATTTTGGTAGATTGCAGTGTGAATTCAGGAGAAACTTGAAAGTACAGTTTTGCAAGGCCAGGTTTTCTTTCACTTGTAGCTTTCACAGTAAATCCTGTTTCTCTGGCAATTAAAGAGATAAGCCTGGAGTGCTTTTTTTGTTTGTTTTTTTTACCTTGGTGTCTCCATGTCAAGGCTTTATTTGTAAGTAGAAAAATAGACTTTCTCTGTCATTTAGGGGCGGAGTTAAGACTGTGAAACGAACAGAAATCTCCTGGTAAAACTGAGTCCTCATCTGGCAAATTTCAACCTCTCTGAAAGCCATTCTGTACTTGGTGAATGCTGGCTGGTCCCAGCCATACTCTCCTTCAAAGAGGAGAGGCAGAGAAAAGAAAAAGTTACGTTGGTCAACATTTACCTCGTGTGGATTTTCTAGTCTCTCGCTGTCCTTGTGGCTGACCTGGATCATTACTGCTTGCGTGTTGATCATATCACAAAGCATGTCCTTGCGGTCCCTTCCCTTATTTAAAGACGTCTTGGCCTGTCCTTCAAGGTTCCTCACCACCCACCCCAACCTGCGTCTGTAGACGTCACTCCTCCTACGCCTTTGCAGATATCTTGTGCTCCGACAAAACCACATTCCTCACTTGGCCTGTCCAGGGCTGGGCTGTCGTCCCACTGGGCCTCGTTTTGTCCTGCGCCCCCAGTGGAAAGTGTGCCTTGTCCCTTTCATTCGTTCTGCTCATATTTAGTGAGTTCCTGCTATGTACCAGCCCTTGTGCTGGGCTCTGGAGATGCAACACTGAAACACCATCCCTGTTTCCACATCCCCAAACTATTCCATTTCTGCCAAACCAAGCCAAGTGTGTCAACGAGGTGCTTCCATTACTCTCCTAGCTAGAAGTGTCCTTCCCACCTCCATACCTCCAGAGCTTTTTGCTTATGTGCCTCTATCATGGTATTCACCCCGTTTCTACTTTGCATTCCGTCTGTCTGTAAGTGAAGCTTACCTTCCTTGCTAGAATTTCTAGAAAGCAGAGCCTATAGCAGAATTCACCTTTGTATCCTCCACAGTACTTAATGCAACCATTTACTCATTCAACAGGTATGTTGATTAGCTATTCTGTGCCATCTACTGCTCAGGACATTCTATAAATATTGATGTTTATAGATACCTTTTGGATGCATGAAAAATGGGGACCTCAGAAGGATTATCTAATGTTAAGACTTGAGAGCAAAAGAGGCTTTATGAGGTTGAAAAGGTGTCTCCTCTCTGGAGGGGAATGGGTAGCACCCCTTGAGGTTTGACTTTTTAAATCGCATAGAAGAAATTTTGTATTTCTGCCAGAATAACTTATTTCTGTTAGACCTAAATCGGAACCCCTTGCTTTAGTTAATGATTAACTAGGTCTCTTTTGCTTGGATCTCCTTTTGCATCTAAAATTCTCCTGTCAACCAATGTCAGGTCAAAAACCGATTTCAGATTTTGTAATGTTAAGCCCTGCAACTTCAAATTCTAAAGTCTGTAGTTGACTTTTAACCAAAAGAAGATTAAGCCTAGCCTGACTGTGACCTGCTTACCATATTTTGTAGTTGTTTTACACAAAAGCTGCCGTGGACATTTTTGTTTTGATCATAAGAACATCAAAGTGTTTTGTATTGCTAAACTTCTGAAACCTCCAAATCACATCGATTGGTTTACTGACTTAATATTGACTATCTTGAGTTTGTGATTGCTTTAGACGCTTGCATTTTGAAAGAAAGTTAAGTACAGTTTGTTGATTGTACTGAAGTACTCAGTACTGCTTGTGCCTGTAGCTTCAGTGTATCTGAAGCTGCCCCTTTTAAAAGGTGCTGCCCCTTTTAAAAGAAGAACCCTAAAAAGCTATCAGACGTGCGTTTTGAGATGCCCGTGGTGACGAATTCTTTCGTTTTCCTTTTCAGAATGAAGACCTAAATGACCTCAGCAAATCCTCCTTTAACTCATGGGTACCCAGACTCTAAATATTTCATGATTCACAACCAGGACCTCACATCTTCCTCCTCAGTAGATGGTACGATGCACCCATTTCAGTTTGTTTACTTTACACAATCCTCAGGAGTTTGTTGACTGAACTGCAGGTTCTATATCGTGCCAAGAAAAAAGCACTGTGACACCAGAACAATGAGTCTGCATAAACTTCATCTTCGACCTTAAGGACTTAGCTGGCCACCTGAGCTGATGTGCCCCCCGCCGTGCCACAAGAGAATGGGTTTACGCTCATTGCATTTACAAGACACATTTCATCTGCTGCTGAAACCGTGTACGACAGAGCATCATTGTAAATTATTTCATACGGAACTGTTTGCTTTGGGTGGAGAGAGTATTAAATATTTAACATAGGTTTTTGATTTATAAGTGTAATTTTTTTAATTAAAATGTAACTTTTCTTACAGCACATCTTTTTTTGGGATGTGGAACTGAGGTATACAATGTTCTGTTGTAAAGAGTGGAGCCAATGCTTAAAACAAGGCTAACAAGAGTAGAGTAGGGTACGATCCTTGTTTTAAGATTGTAATTCAGAAAAGTAATATAATAAGAATCATAGTGCCATAGATGGTTCTCAATTGTATAGTTCTATTTGCTGATACTATCTCTTGTAATATAGCCCTGATGTTGAGCTGAGATCCTTTCAAGAGCTGATCTTAATTTCGTAATTTTTTTTTCCTGTGAGGCAATAGGCCATGTTAATTAAACTGAAGAAGGGTATATTCTACTGGGTATTTTCAAGTGTCAGCTTAAAATTGGCAATTGAATGGAAGCAAAATTACAAGAAAAGGCATTCAGTGTCTTCCATTGTATATACTGTAAAGAGGAGGCGACATGGGTGATCCCTTGGAATCAAAAGCTCTCTTTGGAATGAACAATGTGGGTGTTTGTAAATTCTGGAAATTTCTTTCTATTCATAATAAACTAGAGACTGTTGATCTTTTCTTCTCCCCTCCCCCACTCCTGTAAGCTTCCTGTTCCATTGCCACCATTTTTTTTTTCTGTTGCACACGTTAGGATCTTTCATTTCCTGCACTGTCTCTAGAAAGATGTAAGACAAGTGAATACTTTTCTTTCATTTCTAACCAGAAATTAAAATTCCAGAACGTGTTTTTTTATCATGACCAGGGCTACATGTCACTTTCCTTAAGACTCTTATCTCATGTTTTCTGAGAATGTCCAGTGTTACATTATTTAACTGAATGTAATTTGGTCCATTTGCCCCGGTGGCTACTGGCCTATGCGTGATTAGTTAATAAAACCCAGGGCACAGAGAGCACATCAAAGCATAATGACCTGCTATGGAAACATCTAGCCAGCAGTGAAAATGTTAATCCTTTTCTTGTTTGGAAAGTACACACATCTTGGAATTTTTCCTTGTGAAAAAGAAATGGCAATGGACGTACTTCAAGAAATTGCCTACAGAGTTTTGAATCTTCGACCAGGAAACTTCCTAAAGGTTCAGTGAATTAAGGCTAGTGTCAGACTCCCCCGGAGTCCATGTAAACTCTCCATCAGGAGGTCCCGGCCCTGCTATTGAGAGGAGCCAACATTTTCTTTCACTGAAGGGTTGATCTCCCTGGGCGGGAGAGGGGCTGCCAGGAAGGGGCCAGGGTTGGGGGCCATTGCAGTGGCTGCTCATCAATGGGTCAGGTACCCCCTGCTCTACTCAAAAGGGAGTGGAGATCAGTGGAACCCCTCACCCTGCTGAGGCCTGTGTTACCGTTAACTCAGACGGATGGCATGGACCTCACAGACTCTTGTACGATGTTCATCGTTGCAGATTCCAATCGTTTGCATGCTCATCAGTTTCTAAGATAAATAGGTCTGTAGTCATAAGAATCCATTGTTTCCAAGGAACTCACTGAGTGACATCACTTCCTATTAGGAGAGAACACTGCCGATTTAAAAAATTTGATATGAAAGTTTTTTGTTGTTTTTTTTACTCTTTATAAAAAAGACTTTCTTAGTCTAACTTTCATTTTTTCAAGTATGTTGACTCATACTCTTGCTTGTGTAGGAAGGAGACAAGCTGTCCACTCTCTTCCGTTGAAGACATAAGTAATTAAAGAGAAATCAATGAACAAAGTCAGCCCCACCCATTTTCCTGTAAAGGTAGTTATTATTTCTCAAGGAACCTAAACTTTGAATATGTATTACCAAGATACCTCTGCATGTGGGGTTATCAACATATTCTGGGTGAGAACAAGAAATGAACCAGACTGGAAAAAGCCATCTCTTGGTTTCTGTTTCACTGACGTTTTGTTGAGTCAAACAGTATCAAGGTAGGCATTCTTATTTAAGCTGCTTCTAGTGGTCCCTGAGCTGGGTTTTCTGGTGGTATCAAACTTCGCCCATTTAAAAAACTGGAAGTTGCTGGTATTTGAGGCAAAAACTCTTGCTCTGTCTACATGAGGGGTTGACCTTTAGCTGCTAAGTCCTTGTGTTCAGTTCCTATTCAGGAGACTTGGCTTTTATCCATTTCAAAGTATTTGTAGGCCAGCCAAAGGCTTACGTGAATGGGACTTCTAGTGGCCTCTGGTTAACCTGTAAGTTAGTGGCTTTTCTTCATGAGACCAACCTTTTACAGTGTTCTTCCTTAGAGACTTAGGCAGAGTTTTAAAATTCTCCTTTGTGGAAAGAACAAATATGTTCCATGACTTTGATGATATCTTTATTCTGAGCAAAAGAAAATAAAAGTCCTAGAACCAGCTAAAAGTGAAGAGAATCCATTAATGATCAACCACCTGAGTCAATAATGACAATTCAGTACTGATGTTACATTTGTGGCTGTTTCTTGCTAACTTTCAAAGGTCAGGGACTCTCTTGACTAATCTACGTTGACTGCAAAAATGGATTTTCTAAAAATCATCTAGCCAGAAGTAGAGATTTTTAACTTTTCTTTCGCTGACGCTTGCCTCCTAGCTGTCTTTTAAATCTGAGACATTCGAAGTATTAAACAGCTTTTCTAAACTATAAGAAACAGTATTTGACAATACTGAGGCCCTGTTTTGTTCAGTCTTGCATCCTGAATGCAATACGCCGTGTAGTTGAAAACTTTCATTTTTACTCACCGCAGATGGTTTCAAAATGGGGGAGGGGAGCTCATCATCCACTGATAACAGAACCGCGAAAAATGAGATTAATGTGCAGCGTTCCGACTGCTTTGTCAGGGCTCGGTAGGTCAGTCCGTCACACAAGGAGGCATGGAAACCAGAAACACTGCAGGAATTAAGACCTTGGCTGGGGGGAGACAGGACCCCCTGGAAGGCCTGGGAAGGAGAATGGATAGAGACCAGATAGAAACTTGCTCCTTTGCAAGGACTTGACAGGGGAGTAAGTGTTCCTAGGACCTCATGTATGTTAGTTGCAGTATGAATGCTGCATTTATATAGGCTGCTGAGAAACTGGAAAGGAAGAAGCATACACTTCTAGGGACGTGAGGAAATATGACCTTGCCAGATGTAAGAGAACGACCTCCACTCTGTGAGCTTAGTCATGGAGGGCAAATAGAGCCTTGTGGTCAGTAGACCATCAAGGGGTTAAACACTTGGTGCCGTTGGTCATTTCCAAAGCCAAGTCAGAGAAGATCATGGGGGTCCTTCTATAGCTCTGTAAATCAGTCTCCTAAGGATGGATAGAGAAGGTGTGGGTCAGATGGCATACTGGATTCCTTCCCTACTTGTAACCAGAGCATCAAATTAGGTGCTGGGAAGTGGTGGAATGATGTTGGAGGTGTTTAACCCTACTCTTAATGAAATTTATCAGTAATCAAGAGCTTAGAATTAGCTGATACGATTAGAAAAACATAGGGCATAGCTGGAGAGTTGTCTTCCTTTCCTAGTTCATTGATGATGGCATCTGTGATGTATACACCAAGAGATCTGGTATTATAGACTTTGGCTATTCACCTGGCATTTAAATCTCTCCCTTTGTTTTTGTTGTTAATTTCCCCAGTGTTAACCAATATGCCACGTGATAGGACAAATTCAGTACACAGGAAAACTTGTCTGTATCTGTCTAGACATCTTTAGTGCTTTTTTTTCTTTCTTTCTTTTTAGAACTTTGCTATTGGCTTAAGAATGTAGTTCCCGGAACCATTTTTCTTCCAAGGTTCTTTCCTTACGTGTCTTGGCTACAGGGCAGGCCAAATTAAATACGTATATATTTTTTCGTTTAATCTATGTGCGGTTTGCTTTATCATCTTAAGAGGGTGGTGCTGCTCACGGTGCTACTTCATCTGTGTTCAAAAGGACCAATGCATGGTCTGTATTGCTACCAAAACATTTATTGTATATATGTGTATAACATATGTATTATGTATATATGTAATGGATACCAGGCCAGGTATATATTTTTATTTAGATTCACTTTTTCCAAGTTTTCTTTATAGTGTTATGCTTATTTTCAGTCCCCCCCCCCCGCCCCGATTCTGTCTGGTACTTAGAACTGTAGTGTCTTCATCGTTAATTAAAGAAAACTGTCTAAATGAATTCACGGACGCGAATGCTAGTGATCCTTCATGGTTTTGATTATGGGACATGAAACAGAAACTGCCAGTTCAAGTTTTCCGGGGCATTTGATTGGGTAAGAGCAGTGTGACACTATTTAACATACTTTAATGAATGATTTTGGAATGGATAGGTTTACCTCACCCTGTCCCTCTTCACTTGGCTTCCAATGGCCAAGAATATAAAGAAAAAGACCTCTGACAAGATTGTGAGTTGCTTTTGTTGGTGGTGGTGTGACGGGAAGAGAGAGAGGGGAGCAAACATCTCTCCTCCCTGGGGTGGAAAGGTATGTGTTCTGTTGAGAGGCACTAGAAGAGCCTTGTCAACCTTCGACGGAGCTCTTGTTGTGATGCAGGTTGCCTTGGAGGGGACCTCTGGACGGGGTCTGAGATGGTTAGCGTCATCAGGGTAGCTTTTGAAAAATTTTCATCAGTGGCCAGGCCAACTCCAGAGAGGCTGATTTACTTTGTCTGGGAAGGGGGCTGGGCATCTGTTGTTCCTGCGGCTGCTTTTTCTCTTCCCCAGGAGACTCCGGTACAGGTCAGGGCTGAGAACCGCTGCAGGGAAGTGTTGCCCAAACTTGTCTGATGACTAGAGCCACTTACTCGACATGCTGATTTCCTCGAGCTGTCTGGGAAAGTATGTCTAAACAGGTGACTCTTGTGGTTGGCACGTTTGGAAAATCCGGATTTCTGTGCAAGGGGAGCCTTTTGGATCGTTTCACCGCTAGAATGGATAGAACACCAATGATTTTTGAAAATAATAAACCATGTTGCCAATAAACAAACAGCCAACTCCCCCATGCCTCCCAAATTGAGCTTTCCTGCTTAAACAGTTTAAATAGATGATTGACGTGTCCTATGTTTGTTAGGGTAGACTCAAATTATTGAACATTTTGGAAACAGATTCGAGATTAATTTTTTAAATTTATTTACTTTTAACGAGCATGGCGCTCCACGAGAGTGACAAGACTGAGTTTTCTGTCTTTCCTTATCCTTATTTGGTGCACCAGGCCAGTCTTCCTTCTACCTGGCACGCATAGTAAATGAAATTTTTATTGCTAAGAAGTAGCATGCAACATGATTGAATAAATGCTGGAAGTCATTATTTCATCTTCACTTTATATGAGCTTTCTCCATTTATTCTTTACAAAAACAAAAACTGATGTTTTTCCCTGCCAGTGGTATTGCAAAGCAAACATCACTCTAACTTCCATTGAAATTACAAGTAAACATCACTAATTAGTATAAATTTGAGGGAAGTCTAGTTGGAGTGAATTAATGGTGCAATTTATAGCATAATTGTCTTATTGTCTTTACACATGTACAGAAACAAACTATGGCAAGTAAAATGTCAATAAAATGCCTGCAAGAACGAACAGGCAAGGAGAATTTGTAATTACCTCACTGGTTCTATTAGAAACAAGAGCAGCATTTATTCTGCATTTATTCTAGATGAGTCACCAGCATGTACAGCGGTTATCTCATTTTATCCTTTCAGCAACCCAGAGGTAGATACTATCATCTAGCATTTCTGTATTCCCCAGACAGGCAAGCAGAAGAGAGAAGGGGCATGACTGTGGTCAAGGGATACTGTGGGATGCAGCAGCCTCCCACCCGTGGACTGCTTGATGGCTAAGCTTGTATTCCCATCAATGCCACTGCAAGTCTCTGGTTTCCAAATTCTTTAAAAAATTAAATTCTCTACATTAAAAACACTATCACTACAGCTTCCCTGTATGACTAACTAGCTGAGCAAATATGATCTCACATGAGCCAGAGAGGAAACCTCTCTGCAACTTATCATTTTTACCCTACACAGTAACAGACCCTTATTACACTTATTTCCGTTCTTTATCTTTGTGTCTAGCTTAGTTCATTCCTGTCCAAAGTCTTTTTGTGATTCCCCATTTGTTCCCTCAAGAAGTTCACCCCTCTTCAGCAACACAATAGAGAGAACTTTATTTTAGGAACATAGCAGGACAGTAGGTGAGATGTGAAAGCCACAAAAATATCCAAGCACCTGTATTTTTAGGCATCAGCTTCTACATATTGCCTCCTGTAAACTCATTAAATCAGAACTCCTTACCTTCCCTGGTGTGGAAACTGATGATTAGATAAATGACCAAGATGGGCAATAGGAAAAAAGTGGGGTCATCTGAGCTAGAGAGAGTCCTGACCTGAAGTGACAGACTGGTCAAAGCTTCCTCAATATAGGAATCCCCTCTCTCATATACCCTGCAGGGGAGGGAAAGGTTTTCCTTGACTCTCTTAAGGTCCCTGGCTGGGTCTGAAAATGAAACTGACAAAGACAAATTAACAAGAGAAAAGCATGTAAATTTATACATACGCATTTTTACATGACATGGAGCCTTCCTAAGGACCTGAAGAAACAGCTAGCCGAGTATTTTTGTGCTGGGTTTGATGGAGTGCGGACCCTCGTGGAGGAATATGATAGGTTAAGGAGTGTGAGGTTAGCATAGTGAACTGGGGGAAAATTAGCAAGGCCTGTCTGTTCGCATTCTTCTTGGCGTCTCTTTGTCTTTGGAGATAAGGATGCTCCTTTCCTGAGTGTAGGGAGGGCACTTCTCACAGGAGGGTTTTATGACCGGTCTCAGGGGCGGACAGCGAGAGAAGGTCAGAGTGACCTTCCTGTTGCTGCTGTCTTCTCAGACTCCTTCAGCTTAAAATATTCAGTGTGCCAAAGGGCTGTATTTGGGGGTGGCATGTCCTGAACCCCGTGAACCCACAGTGCTTCTCAAACCTTGGACTGTACACTACCTCTACAGAATTTCCTGACAGGCTTATTATAACATAGAGATTTTAACAGGGGCCTCAGGAAACTATATTAGTAACAAGTTGTTTCCCCAACACACGCACGCGCCTGCGTGCGCGCGCGCGCACACACACACACACACACACACACACACACTCCTCTCCGGGGCTGTTCTACACCCTGACCTTACTGGAATGTGTTATTGGCAGTCACTGGGCAGTATCCTTTCCACTCCCTTCTCTGTGTAAGCTGCTCCAAATCTCAAGAACCACAACCTCTAACTGTAAATGTGAGAGAAGTGACATCACTAGAGTTTCTCATGGCTCCTGAAAAAATAATCTATAAAGTAGAAATTAGTAAAATTAGTCTAAACTTACATAGGAATTAGCATAAAAATGCGAGAATTCGGTAAATTTGCACTTACTGTAAATACAGCATTATCCTGATTCTACCAAACAAAATCCCAAACAAAACAAGATATCTCAAAATATTAAAAAGTGGTGTGGGGCTTCCCTGGTGGCGCAGTGGTTGAGAGTCCGCCTGCCGATGCAGGGGACACGGGTTCGTGCCCCGGTCTGGGAAGATCCCACATGCCGCGGAGTGGCTGGGCCCGTGAGCCATGGCCGCTGAGCCTGCGCGTCCGGAGCCTGTCCTCCGCAACGGGAGAGGCCACAGCAGTGAGAGGCCCACGTAACGCATAAAAAAAAAAAAAAAAAAAAAAAAGTGGTGTGTTTGATGGATGATTTTTTTAAAACATCTTTATTGGAGTATAACTGCTTTACAATGGTGTGTTAGTTTCTGCTGTATAACAAAGTGAATCAGCTGTACGTATACAGACATCTCCATATCTCCTCCCTCTTGCATCATTTTTATCTTTTCTATTTTTCTGTACGTTTTTACAATGATCATGTCTCATTTTCATAATGAGAAAGAAAACAAAATATTGTTTTAAAAAAAGGGGGTCTTGGACTTCCCTGGCAGTCCAGTGGTTAGGAACCAGCACTCCCAATGCAGGGGGCACAGTTTCGATCCCTGGTGGGGGAACTAAGATCCCACATGCCGCATGGTGCGGCCAAAGAAAAAAAGGGTGGGGAGAGGTTGGGTGAGAATCTTAGTGAATCCCCACATGCTGGTATTACCATACATCTCAACACTCCGTGACCAATCAGTCGGGGGTCAGCCAGCTATGGCCTGTGAGCCAAATCCAGTCCGGCTGCCTGTTTTTGTAAATAAAGTTTTATTGGAACATAGCTCTGCTCATTCATTTATGTATTGCCTATGGCACTGCAACAGCAGTGCTGAGTAATTGTGACAAAAACCAAATGGCCCCCAAAGTAATACACTTCCTATCTGATCCTTTATAAAAACGTTTGCCCAGCCCTATAATAGATTTCTTTTGTTTTTTTGTTTGTTTGTTTTTGCGATACGCGGGCCTCTCACTGTTGTGGCCCCTCCCTTTGCGGAGCATAGGCTCTGCACGCGCAGGCTCAGCGGCCATGGCCCACGGGAGAGAAGCCCACCAGAGAAGCCCAATAGATGTGTTTTTAAGAGAGAGAATGAGGATGAGGCAAAGACCCTTGCCCTGGGCTTCTGAAATTCTCCTGCATCTGCTCAAGGGGCTTTCTGGAGTGCTCTTGCCACAATTACAGCGCAGTCGGACAGAGTTTATTACTCTCTCTTAATCCCTATGGAGCTGATCCTTGAAGTGCTAAAAGGACTTCTTTAACACTAAACTACTTTTACCGTTAGGCACGCAGAGCTGAAGCAGAGTAAATCTCGGATGATACTTTTTCCTTTTGTTGCCTCAGTTTTTCTAGATTAACAGCCAAAAAAAAAGGAGGAGAAATCATTAAAGTTATCGTTTTCAGGGCTTCCCTGGTGGCGCAGTGGTTGGGAGTCTGCCTGCCGATGCAGGGGACGCGGGTTCATGCCCCGGTCCGGGAGGATCCCACATGCCGCGGAGCGGCTGGGCCCGTGGGCCATGGCTGCTGAGCCTGCGCGTCCGGAGCCTGTGCTCTGCAACCGGATTGGCCACGGCAGTGAGAAGCCCGCGTACCGCAAAAAAAAAAAAAAAAAGTAAAAGTTATCGTTTTCAAAGAAGTTGGGTTTCCCTAAGAGATTCCAAAAGAAGTTCAAAGTAGACTGTGGCCAGTCTTCAGAACAGCAGGCAGGACCTCGACCAATAGGAGAGACAGTAAACAGGCGTCCTCTTCCAGTCTCTTTCTCCAACTCGTCATTAGCTGCAGTGCTAAGAACGAAAACAGTGCCAAGAGCATGAATTCAGGTCAGGAAGATAATACCTGATAACCTATGAGACGAAGATAACATATTTGAGGATTATTGGATTAAAAAAAAAGCATTGTTATAACTTGTCATTGGATAGGAACACAATTCCTTGGTATTTTTAAATTATAAAATCCCACTACTTATTCATTCACCACACCCGTGATATTATTTGAGAACTATTATATGCTATGATGCGGCACAAGGACCCAGTTCTTGGCACCCCCGTATTAGTTCTGGAAGTGATCTCAGATCTCAGTGTGTCTGGACCACTTGTTTTATGTTCCACCCGCATTTAATGTGACTTTATTTTAAAACTGTATCTATACCAGATTGATCAAAACAGATTCTAAAAGGGCTTTAACGCCCCCTCTCCTGGCCAGGTTTGAGGTGCTCTCATGGCCCAGCGTGCAGTGTGAGAAGTGTGTGCGCAGATTGGGAAGTCCTGTCCTGGAGGGTTGCTCAGGTCGACCTGGAGAGTCAGCAAGGTGGCGAGTAGGAGACAGGGACAATGTTGAAATGGGACAGCTGTAAGGACCAGAAAGCTGGAATGAGGGAATCAGAGCGGCCAGGTGGAAAGGCTCCCATACCCAGCTTTCAAAGAGACCAGAAAGCATCAGAGAGTCTCAAACGGTTACTGCTGGCCGGAATCTTTTACCTATCAATGGTACAACTTGTTCTCACGTAAAGTCAAGAATCGTGGGTCCCCAGTCTCCTGCCCATGAATTGAGAACGCCTCCTGGATCAGGTGGAGCGAAAACCCGAATCACACGCACGTCTCACATTTATCAAGCATTTCACCACACGCCTGTCGCTGGTCACGGATCAGCTCATGTGCCTTCGTCCCAAAGGTTTGTAGCTATTACATCTAACCCCATTTTAGAGAGTAAAATAACCTAAGGTCTAGAAGGGAACCTAAGTCACTCAGTGGGTAGGTGTAGTGTTGGGGTTCCAACTCAGTTCCCTCCAACTTCAAACCTTCACTTCCAGAGTTTAACAGTTCAAAGACATGGAAACTGGAAAAATAAAAAATCCATGTTGATTGAAATCCTGATATACTTTTGTGACACTGGGTTGTCAGAAATGCCATGTGGAAAATTCTCTCTTTTTTCGTTTTGTATTTTTTTTGTTTGTTTTGTTTATTTTAAATTGCTGACTTCCCTTTATTCAGCCTTCAGGTGCTAATAGATGAACGATAAATCTATTTAAAAATAAGTTTTTGGCTTCCACATATTCCCATTGCTATTATTAGATGTTTAATTATGCAGCTACGGGGAAAGTTCTCAAGGCGCGGTTCCATTGCTGGACACAACCTGTACCCCTCTCCCACTCCCACCTCCCCAGTCTAACTTTCTCCTCTACGCTTTTGCTTTTGGGAGCTTCTGGTTAAGTTGGGATGCAAGTGCTCCTTAGCTGTCTCTCATTAACCTCTTGAAGCTCGACTAAATAGAGCTTCCCATTTGCTTTTCACAGAAGATGGCAGCCAAATACACACACACACACACACACACACACACACCGTATCATACCACTCATACACACACACACACACACCACAGCCCCCCTCCTTCCCCATCCCATCATAAAATTCAAGGAGAAAAGTTAATCATGCATCTAAAATAGCTAACTTGTTTTTTTACGTCAGCAGCATGTTTCTGGTTTAAATGCAAATTGTTCCTTTAATTTTACATCCCCCTTTCATCACTACCACACACCAACTATTCCAGTTATCAGGGTCCCATGCCCCATATGTAAAAAAAAAAAAAAGTAGAGCTCTGAATCTGGTTTACTTCATCTGTTGAAAAAGAAAATAAGTTTGGCTGAGCTAAACAAACTTCTTCCTGAATAGAGTAACCTTACTATTTGTGTTTGCTGAAATGTTTGACAGATGGGAATCTGATGGGGATGTTTCTTCTAGTGACTGTGGAATAATTCAGCTCTCATCTTTGCTTTGCCACTAACTGAGTGACTTTGAGCAAAGCACTTCTCTCTGGCTCGCTCCTTCTTTGTTTATAAAATAGGAGTATTATCTGATCTTACCCTGGGGTTCAGAAATTTGTCAACACTCTAAAATTGAACGTACTGTTTTTCCCGTGTATAGCTGTGTGTATATTTTATTCCTGGAGGGGGGGGACTGTGACTTCCAGTGGATTCTTTAAAGATTCAAAACAGAGAGATGGTTTCTTAGAATCCCAGAATTTCATAATGTTTATGACACCCTAGCAAATTTTATAGAATCAGGGACTGGCCTAGGGCAAAATAGTAGGTCAGTAAAGTTTGTCCCTACTTCTTTCTCCCCTCAGTTCTAAACGTGCGTTGAGGTTGGGTATCCCCCCTTTGCCAAATGTTTTCTTGGGATCCAGGGTCTCTCTGGAGTGGAGACAACACTAATTGCTAATAGTGGGGTTTTAGGTATCCATATGGAGAGAAGTTTAGTAGGAGATGTTTAGTTTACTTGGAGCAGATTTAGTGCTTTATAGGCACTGAGTCTTGAAAAGGAAAATGGTGAACTTGTCCCTTGTCCCTTTATGTATTTAAAATAAAACTTTACTTTGACAATGACACGAAACTTGCATGTTTGCAATGAAGAAAGCTTATTTCTAGATTTTCTGAAAAATTTTAATTCTGGATACATTCATCAAAGCTAAACTTTTTCTCCTTTGTTTTTGGGAGATGGGGTTCCTGGTTGGCTGTCGCTCTCAAGACTTGCCTGGGATTAAGACCCCCGTCCTCACCTCTCTGAAGGCATCTCTTGTAGGTAACCACCTACTCTACCCGTACGTGAAGTTGGCTCTGACCCACCCTCTGATGAGCATTGCTTAGTTGTCGGGAGAAAAAGAACGAAAGCAGGAAAAGAATGAAAGAATTTCCTTCGGGCTGACAAACAGCTCCTACTTTTTGTTTCTAATGGGAAATCTATTTTTACTCTTCTCTGCCCCAGCAGTGGAGTTGATCTTCATGACACAAAGAAACCCTCAGCCAAAAATTTAAAAAGAGCATTTCTCTTTGGAAATTACAAACTCAAAATATCTTCTCTAGGAAACTACACTATAGTATTTCAGGTAAGAAGACTATGCCCACTGAGTGTGTTCCATTAAAATGTTGAGCCTCCAATGAAAACATAATGGATTATCAAAGGTTTTCACCAAAGATGACCATGCAGTTGAAATCTGCCATTTAATTTTTTCTCTGTGGTTGTGGAGTGATGAATTTTTGTTCTAGAAAAGGGCTGTAGTGTTGGAACCAGACAGTCCTAGGCCAACCTGGAAATCCCATTGACTAGCTGGGAGACCGTGGGAAAATTGTCAACTTCTAGGAGCCATAGTTTTACCATCTGTAACGTAGGGATGATGACATTTACTTTGCAGAGGTTTGGAGAGCATTCAAGGCATTCTCACCATATGCAGGGCACTTGAAATAGTGCTTCACCCATAACTGGTACCCTGTACATTGTAAACCTTGTAGAATAATTTCAATTCTAAACATTTTTACAACTTTTGGACAAAATCTCTTCCTTCATGCCAAAACAGTGGGGTCTACCTTTTATAACTGTGAAGTTTAAAAGGCCTTAGACACAAGGAGTCTTCCTTGCTTGAAGTCTGCAGCCTACCTTTCTGGTGAAAAAGTCCTGTGGTGCAAGGAGGTTTATGATGAAACCATAGATGGAATATTGCAATCATGGCGCCTCTTGTCGGAAATGAACTCACACAGCGTTCTGAGCACAAAACTGGCACCAATGAGGAAACTGGACATTATGAATGATGAACATATTAGCTAGCTCGGCCTTTCATTCCAACTATTACATTACTTTCTTTAAGATCTGAGCTGAGGTTAGAAACGGTCATCCCATCCAGGTGTGCTCACCTTTAAGTTGGATTCAAATATGGTCCCTGAGTCTCCCACTCTCACACTTCTTGTTCATTCAAACACTGCTATTTTGTTCTGATCCATAAACCTTTTGGAGATGCTTGTCTCGTAGCAAATACCCCTGCACCACTTGGCCCCTGGGGTTGAGCTCACTTCTTTTTATATTTCAGACCAAAATTAATGAAGAAAAATACTTAAGATAAGACTGTTGTTTCTGCTTCATTTATAGTCTAGATTCTCCTCACCACAGTGTTCTTCCAGAGGAGGGTGTCCAGGGGGACCTGTCACTGAGGCTGCGAAAGGAGCACCCTCTGGAAGACGAAAGGGCCGGGCTCTGGCTCCCTCCCCTTGTCTCGTTTCTAGCCTTCACCTACTGCCTATCATTTCTCTTTCCCTTCACTGCTGGGCTGGGCCAACCTCTCATGGCATTATTTTTAGTTCTCCTACCAAAACACTGCCTTGTTTCTCCCATGGTTTCTTTTTCCCTTGACCAGGGATGTGAGATGAGTTTTCTCCTTGTACGTTCAAGGGCGTCGGGAACATTGTGTGCTGACGTTTAACCCCTTGCATTTCCCCGAGGTCCTTTGTTCAGTTCCTCATGAACTTCTAATTTTTTCCTGGCTTGTGTGTTTTGTCCAGACTGCAGTTTTCTGGAGCTTGGCCGGCCACTTTGTTTCGGGGAAGCTTATTGCTTCACAGGGAGACCATCTGACAGTTGTTATCTGTCACCTGAGAGACAGAACTGCCAGCATTGGGAGCCAGATGAGCTGTGCTTCTCACCGACCTCCCACCTCCCCAGCCCCCGCCATCATCTGGGACGACCCGAGGAAGGGGACCAGTGTGACACCAAATGTTCACAGGAGGATGAAGATTTCTCCACCCACCAAGGCCAGCCTCGGTCTCTCCTTGAGCCCCCGACAAAGGGGAGAACCATCAGAGTCGTCTGTATGGAAGTCTGTACTCTGATCTCCTTCCCTCCTTCCAGCTCTCTCCTCTTTCTCCCCTTCCATCAACCTTCCCTCCCTTTATCTCTGCCACAAGAGTCTGCGGGATGACGGTGGGGTAACGTCTCTCCAGGAGGCAAACACAATGGCAGATATAACACTGAGTACAAGCCAGTGGTCCATGCCTTCAAGGAGGCACCCAACCACAACGAGAATAAAATCCATGCTTTTTCCCGTCAACAGCATAGGAGGGTTTCCTTTTCTCCACACCCTCTCCAGCACTTTTTTTTTTTTTTGCGGTACGCGGGCCTCTCACTCTTGCGGCCTCTCCCGTTGCGGAGCACAGGCTCCGGACGCGCAGGCTCAGCGGCCATGGCTCACGGGCCCAGCAGCTCCGCGGCATGGGGGATCTTCCCGGACCGGGGCACGAACCCGTGTCCCCTGCATCGGCAGGCGGACACTCAACCACTGCGCCACCAGGGAAGCCCTCCAGCATTTATTGTTTGTAGCTTTTTTGATGACGGCCGTTCTGATGGGTGTGAGGTGATACCTCATTGTAGTTTTGATTTGCGTTGCTCTAACAATCAGTGATGTTGAGCATCTTTTCATGTACTTTGTAATATGGGAAAAGAGGCTAAAAAAGAGTGAATAAATATAGATGTATAACAGATTCACTTTGCTGTACACCTGAAACGGACACAACATTATAATAAATCAACTATACCCCCAAAATTTTTTTTAAAACTTCACAAAGTGTATCAATAGTGCAAAAATAAAAATGGATATAATGAAGAAAAATAAAAACTCCTTGCTCTTCATCAGAGCCAGCAATGACCCTAGGGGACCGGCCCCTGCCATCTCTTCCCATTTACCCCCTACCATGTCTTCCTTGGGTCACCCTGCTGTCAGCTCATTCTCACCCAGAGCCTCCAGACCGATCTGTCCCCTCCTCCTGAAATGCTCTGGCTTTAGCACTTCTCATAGGTGCTTCCCTCTTACCCTGGTTTTAGCCCAAACGCTCCCTTCCCAGAGAACCCTTTGTCTCCCAAAACCTCTATCGCTCTCATGCATATTTTTTTTTAGTTTTTTCACAGAACTAATCTTCATCTGAAACTATCTCTGTGTTTATTTGTTTGTTTGTTTACTTTCTGCCTTTACCCACTCCCAAACTCTCTTTTTCTCCATGTGGCCCCCAGTGCCTGACATGCTAGTCTGTTTTCAATAAGTATCTGTTGAATGAATGGATAAATAGATACTCTAGCAGGGGACATAAGAAATACAAAAGTAACATCATAAATAATGAAATAATCATTGACCTTTTTGGTATTTTACCAAGCACTGTGTTTTATGTATACTATCTCCAATCTTCAAAACAATTATGAGAGAGAGAGTATTACTTTTATATTTTGCCAAAAAAAAAGGAGGCTCCAGAGCGTTGGTATTTTCCCAAGGCCACCCACCTTGTGAGCAAAGGACCTGGTATCCATCCTCAGACAGGTCTGACTCTCAAGCCAGCAGTGGTCCTTTCCTCTTGACCATGATGTCTCATACACGTAAACAACTATAATACAAGCCAGAAAGAGATAAGCTCCATGAGAGGTACAGATAAACTATCACGGGAATTCAGAGAAGGAAGACGTGGCCTCTGGGTGAGGGCAACAAGAAAGGATTGTAACAAGGTGGTTTTGCTTTTCGGGACCTCGGCCCCTGAAGACTCAAGGGAGGGAGGTAGGAGGATTTGGACAGTTGGAGGTGGAATGTGAGATCCTGGAGTGTGCTGAAGGAAAATACCAGAAGGCTACTCTGTGTGTGTGTGTGTGTGTGTGTGTGTGTGTGTGTGTGTCTGTGTGTGTATTACAGCAGAGAGTAAAAAGGTGAGAATGACAATGTGAGTTTAAATTCTATTCTGAGAAAGCTTGCAAGTAGCTGTAGGAGGGCATATTTCCTTCTTTTATCCAGTTCTACCTTCGATTCTTCTTTCAAGGCAAATGTACACATCTGTATCTATTAGAGTAAGAGCTTCATATAAACATCTATGATCCCCCATTTCTGTTTAAGCAGACCTTGCTATTTATCTACCAAAAAAATGTATTTTCCTACTGAGTCACATTTCAATGTCAGGTGTGGGCTAAATGTTCCCAGGCCTATCTAGCCTCGGGGGGTTACATGTGACCGCTCTACCACTTAAATCCAAATTTTCGTGATCCAGTGTCTCCGTCTATTCTAGTAGGATTTATGTCCCCTGCAAAGTCTCTGCCCAGATTTTCCTTGAGTCCTCAGGAAGGCACATCAGCTGTGTTCACACAGGTCCTCCTTGCTGGCACTGCTTTGCCTTCTCTCTGCTGCTGGATGCTGAAGTCTCCGCAGGCTCTTCGACTCTGTGTTTTGGACCAAGTTTCCTGCTTAGGACTCCAAACCCAGAGTTCCTAGTTTCCAGATTGGCTGCATTCCTTTCAGTCCTCCTGGCAGTGGAGCCTCACAGGACAGGGACAAAGGCCTCCTCTCTTCGGAGGGCTAAGACCTGTGGGGGCGGGCTGGGAATCAGAACCGAAAGCACAGTGAAAGGACCGGCATCATAATAGATTCCATTTAGATTGATACCAATATGTTGTTATGGAACTGAATGTGAAAGTTATCAACCCTGATGATGTCAAGGTGATAGTGATAGTATAATGAAATGGAGGTCATGTACATCACTGATTTCCTGATCTTTCAGGTGAAGATACAAAATTTATAATTTATAGCTGATAAAGCAAATAGTAGAAGTAATAGTATATTTAAAGTAAAAGTATAAACATAAAATTGAATAATGGGGAGGAAGCAACTATAATAATTGTGATCTACTGGTTGCCTTTATAACTACAACCATATCACAGTTTAACATGACAAAGAGGGCAATTAGGAATGAGGATCTAATAGTTTTGAGTCTACATAAGCCTAAGAAGAGAGTATCAACATGCACAAAGAAAAATAGGCAGATATACTTTATAGGAAGAGACTTTTCTGCATTCTTTTAGTCCATGGCACATCAAGTGAATATAAAGTAATAAAGGCAGCAGAAGATATAAATAACAAAATTAACAAGAGAAAGTCAATTGATATATATTATACACTGTCCCATGAATACAAAGCATACATTTTCCCCCAAGTGGCCATGGAATGTTCACCGAAAAATAACTATATATTAGGACACAGAGAAAACTAAGTGAAGTCTGAAAAGTAACATCTGTACAAAACTCATGTCCTGATTATAATGGAAAAAAAAAAATTCGAAGAAAAAACCCAAACAATAAAAGGACTACTCACCTGGAAAATTTTTTTTTAAAGTTTCTTAGGTAACACTTGAGTCAAAGAGGAATGCAAAACCAAAATTACAGAATATTTTACCCTGCCTTGACCTCTCTATGTGGCCCTGTGAGGTCTGCTGTGTACTTCCTCCAGGACCTATGAGTAATAAACATCTCTATTTCAGTTCCTCCTGGCCTTTTGTTGAATTGTGGCTCACCATCCAGCACCCTGCGGCTCTAGTTAACAAACATTAATTTAACAGTCATAACACATGATTACAGAGGATGGCATATCCAAACTCTGCAGGGCGAGCTGGTAAACTGGAGATCACAGAAGAGCTTCCTGTGCTGTAGTTTAAGCCTGAGGACTATTTGCTGCAGAATTCCCTCTCGCTCAGCAGAGGTCCATCTTTAGTTCTACTTGAGCCTTCACCTGATTGGATGAGGCCCACCCACAAGATGGAGGGTAGTCTGCTTTCCTCAAATCCACCAATTTAAATGTTAATCTCGTGCCAAAACACCCTCACAAAAATATCCAGAACACATCTGAGCATCATGGTCAGCCAAACTGAAACATAAAGTTAACCCTCACCACTACACATCCAGTTAAGGTGTTTTTAGAAAATCCTGGAGAAAAATTCATGTAGATCCATCCCAAGCATCTCAAATAAAGGTGAATATTAAATGGATTTAATTAGATAATTAAATTTCAAAGAAAAATTTAATAGAAAAAAATACAGAAGAATATTTTTGTTACCTAGAACAGAGATTTTTAAAATTATATAACAAAAGTGAGAGCATAAACGAAAAATCTGAGATATTTAATTACATCAGAATTAAGGATTTCTGTTTAACAAACATCATCAGGACTAAAGTGATGATGTTTGACTAAACATGATGTTTGTCATGACTAAATCAATGACAGAATGAGAGAAGGTATTTGCAATGGCTAAGCCAAGGACTAATATCTAGATTAATCAAGAAACTTTTGAAAACCAAAAAGAAAGATACAGCAAGTCCAATTAGAAAGTGAGCAAAGGATATGAACAGGCAGGATGCTGATAAGGACACCTCAAAAGCTAACCAGTATTTGAAGAGAAAGAAAAATCAAAGTTCAAATAACAATGGTATATGGTATACACCTATTGGACTGACAACAGTTAGAAAACTAATCAGTGGGGTTCACGGCATAGAAATCCTTATACACGTAGAGTGTAGGCTGTTCAGCCATTTTGGTTAGATTACATAGACATTTACCCTATGGTTAGGAAGTCCACCAGATGAATTCTCACATAGGTTCCTAAGGGGCTAGGTACAAGGATATTAACTGCTGAGCCTCTTGTGGCGGCAGGGGTCCTGGGTGTCCATCACTGGAAGAGTAGTGATGTACGATTAAGTGGGTGAACACCTTGGAGTTTATTGCACCAGTTAGAAGCAGTGGGTTCCATGTTTGCACGGTGACATGGATGGGTCTTAAACACAGTGCTTGAGAAAAAAGGTAGCAAATGGAATGAAACATAGAAGCCAGTCCTCTGTATCCATGGGTTCTGAATCCATGGATGTGCAAGGCTGACTGTACTGTACCATTTTATGCAAAGGACTTGAGTGTCATCGGATCTTGGTATCCATGGGGGTCCTGAAACCAATACCCTGTGGATCCGGTGGGATGACTGTAGCACAATAGCTTTTATGTAAATCAGAGAATCCACGCACACAGAAAAACAATGCACAGTTTGCAAGGATATATTTTTTTATAAAGAAATACGTAAGAGATTGTCATACTAAGTGAAGTAAGTCAGACAGAGAAAAACAAATATCATATGATATCGCTTATATGTGGAATCTAAAAAAGAAGAATTTATTTACAAAACAGAAACAGACTCACAGACTTAGACAATGAACTTATGGTTGTGGTGGGGGGAGGGTTAGGGGTGAGGGATAGATTGGGAGTTTGGGATTGACATGTACACACTACTGTATTTAAAATAGATAACCAACAAGGACCTAATGTAAAAAAAAAAGTTAAATAAATAGATAAAAATAAGAGTACTAAAAAAATGGTAAAAGAAAAATGTGTGTCTTAAGATAAAAGATCGACAATTCTGAGTGTATGATATAATAATATATATGAAGTGATTAAAAGGTGTAAATGTATAAAATCTAATACTTTGATAAACAGTATTATAGTTAAAAAAAAAAAAGAAATACATAAAACATGTTAGAATGGTCTCCTATGAGGGGGAATGGAAGGGGAGGGAATGTGGGGATGAAAAGGAAGAGATACTTTGAAAGAATAAATAAGAGGGGCCTTGTGAAACCAGTGATAATAAGGTGCCATGAACTGAAGAGTCTGATAAATCTAACTTTATGTTCCTGAGGCTTAAAAAGCAAAACAAAACTGAAATATAAGCTAGACATATAATACAAACAAAATAGAGAAGTTTGTGAAAGCGAAACCTTGGAAAGCCCCGGGCCCAGATGGTTTCTCAGAGAGGTTCTACCAAATCGTTCAAGAACAGATAAGTCCAATGGCTGTTTCAGAGCAGAAAAGGGGAACGCTTCAAAATGAGTTTTACGAAGCCAGGATAGTATTGTCCTCACAACGCAACAAAGAGAGCGTGAAAAGAAAGCCATGCATAGTATGACACAGCTATCAAGACAAAAAGCCTGAATAAATATTGGCAGACAGACTCCAACAGCACATTAAAAACTAACTCATCCCAATGAAGGGTTTACTTTAGGGACAAAAGGATGATTTTCAGATAGGAAGTTGAACATAATTTAGCAAATCAGTAGCTGAAACTATGAAGGTCATTTGTCCCAATATATGTGGAAAAGGCATTTGATAACATTTAATACTCATTTTTTTTGATTGAAAAAAGGTTCCTTAACAAAATAGAAAGGACTGGAAAACTGTATAGTCATCAGTGGGACTAGTTACATAAATTATGATGCATACACACAATGAAATGTTCGGTGCCTGTAAAAGAAAGTATTATGTATTATTGGTATGTAGAAGAGGAGAAAAAAACATATGTTTGTGTTGCCTTACATATATAAATTTATAAACAATATCCAGAAGCATAACAAGAAAGTGAAATCACTGTTACTGGTGTGTGTGCACATGCGTGTGTGTTGGAGGGGAAGGATTGGAACCAAATGGGTAAGGAAGGCTTTTTTTTTTTTCTTTTCTTTTGCGGTACGCGGGCCTCTCACTGTTGTGGCCTCTCCCGTTGTGGAGCACAGGCTCTGGCCATGGCTCACGGGCCCAGCCGCTCCGCGGCATGTGGGATCTTCCCGGAATGGGGCACGAACCCGTGTCCCCTGCATCGGCAGGCGGACTCTCAACCACTGCGCCACCAGGGAAGCCCAAGGAAGGCTTTTTATAGTATACCTTTTTGCGATTTTGTTGTCTGAGTTAAATGAATCTATTACCTATTCAAAATATTAGATAGATAACTTGAAAAAGAAATGAAAAATTTGTGTTACTATGATTACATGTGCTCTCACTATAAGAGTGAATCTCTCCAATGTTGCTTTCTGACATAGTCTTGGATTAAACTGAGAATAAATGAATGGTCACAACTATTTTGGAAGTGTAACCACTGGATTGTTTAATCTGGAGTGGACTTTAACAATCATCAGATAAAATCCCAAACCTCATTTGCCGAGTGAGAAAAGTGAAACCCAGAGAAGTTTAGTGGTCTGTTTTACCCACTGTCAGAGTTAAGCTAGAACTAAGGCACCTTGCGTTTTCCTATTGATTCTCTGGCAACTTTAGTTATCATTTATAGGATTCATTTTAGACTATTTTGTCTCCCCTTTTCTTACTTAGGTGGCCTTTCCTCATGTTTATTGTGTAATAACTACTTCATGTTCCTTCCAAGCTTGTTTTCTCCCAGTAGGGAATTAGTTCCCTCAAATTCATGACCAAAGACTAAAGGAAAACTAAACTCACCTGTATACAGAAATGTTTTGCTTGGGGTCCTATTCTGAAGTTATGTATCGTATGGCAACTCCAAGGAAAAGGAATTTAATTCTGGAAGCCAAGAATTTTCAGAAATTTGGGGAGCTGTACAAAATTTTTAAAAACAATAATAAATAATAAAACTAACATTTATTGGGTTCTCTCTATAAACAAGGAACTGAGTTAAGTGCCTTACCTGCATTCACTAATTCAATCTTCATAGCAATCCTACGAGACGGATACTGTCATGAAACCCATTTTACAGAGGAAGAAACTGAGGCTTTACAAAGGTTAACTCACTAAAGTTCACACAACTGGTCAGTAGTGGAACTGAGTTGCAGAATAGGAAGTCTAACGCCAAAATTACATCCTTTATTGTTTTTCGGGTGCCTCTGTCATAAGGTTTTTCTTAAAAAAATATGTCTCTGTCTCTAGTTTCCTTCCCCATTTCTCCTCTCACATCCACTGAATTAGACATGTATTCTCCTTATGTTTTCATAAATTTCTGAATGCTGTGAGTTCCAATGGCAGTCTACCAACAGTTCTGTTTGTTAACATTTCATCTTATCCAAGACTTCATTTAAGAAGAAATCAGAAATGTTACAAGGTTATTTCTCTTTGTCAGGCACCTACACTTTGGCAAGAATAATTTTGAGTGATAATATTTTGTTAACGTGTGCCTAAGGTATTGATAGGTTCTAGCCATAAGAGTAATATGTTAATTTGTAATGATTTTTTCCTTAAAGAAGTTAGTTATTGAGTGTTAGAATAACTCAAATGTATGCATTATGACTTTTAAAGAAATGCTGCTTGCATTGCTTTTAAGTAAAAATAGCAAGTCAAATAAAGTCAATAATCTGTTGCCTAATAAGGACCTTAGGGGATCTCTTTTAATACATAAGGGTGATTTATAATGTACACACCAATAACTACTTTAATTTTTATAGCACATAAATATTTTAAAGCGCTTAAAATACTTTTCTTTAATGGCTTAGATGTTTTTAGCCACCTCTATTTATAAAAATATAATTGATTTACTTATGTAACAGGATGCTGAGTTGGAGGTTTTAATTTAGTGTCAAGATACAACAAATGCTCACACCATATAAAAAAATTAATACAAAATGGACCAAATTAATGTAACAGATAAAATAACAAGACTCTTAAGAGAAAACAAAGGTGTAAATCTTCCTTGGATTAGGCAATGATTTCTTAGCTATGACACCTAAAGCACAAGTCAACAACAGAAAAAAATAGATAAGTTGGACCACGTCAAAATTAAAAACCTTTATGCCTCAAAGAACACTAATAAGAAAGTGAAAGGCTTCCCTGGTGGTGCAGTCGTTGAGAGTCCGCCTGCCGATGCAGGGGACATGGGTTCGTACCCCAGTCCGGGAAGATCCCACATGCTGGCTAGGCCCGTGAGCCATGGCCGCTGAACCTGCACGTATGGAGCCTGCGCGTCTGAAGCCTGTGCTCCGCAACGGGAGAGGCCACAATAGTGAGAGGTCCACATACCGCAATAAAAAAAAAAAAAAGGAAGTGAAAAGACAGCCCACCGAATGGGAGAAAATATTTGCAAATCGTATATCTGATAAGAGTCTGATATTGAGAGTAAAGAACTCTTACAAGTCAACAATAAAAAGACAAATTACCCAATTAAAAAATAGGTAAAGGATTTGAATAGACATTTCACCAAAGAAGATATACAAATGGTCAATAAGCATATGAAAAGATGGTCAACGTCATTAGTCATTGGAGATATGCAAATCAAAATCACAATGAGATAACCATTTCACAGCCGCTAGCGTGGCTATAATAAAAAAGATGGACAACCACAAATATTGACAAGAATGAAGAGAAATCAGGCCCTCATACATTTAGGATTGCAAAATGGTGTAGCAATTTGAAAAATAGGCTGGCATTTTCTCAAAAGGGTCAACATGGGGTCACCATGTCACCCAGCAATTCCACTGTTAAGTATAAACCCAAGAGAACTGAAGAAATGTCCACACAAAAACTTGTACGTATCAGTCGTAACAGCCAACAGATGAAAACAACCTAAATGTCCATCAGTTGATGAATGGATAGACAAAATGTGGTATATCTAAGCAATGCTATTTTTTAGCCATAAGAAGCCATGAAATAGTGATGTGTGCTACGATATGGATGAAGCTTAAAGACATTACGCTAAGTGAGAGAAGCCACATATTGTTTAGTTCTGTGTATATGAAATATCCAGAATAGGCAAATTTATGGAGATAGAAAGTAGACTAGTAGTTGCCAGGGCTGTGGGAAGTGGAGAATGGGGCGTAACTGCTCCTGGGTATGGGGTTTCTCTTGGCGAGTGATGGTAATGTTCTGGAATTAGATAGTGGTGATGTTTGCACAACCTCATGAATATGCTAAAATCCACTGAATTATAGTCTTTAAATGAGTGAATTTTATGGTTTATGAATTAATCTTAATTTTTTAAAAAGATGCAATAAATGTCAGATACCAAATTTACCTATCATCCATCCATATGCATGTTTCAAAAGAGATCTTCTAGAACCAGTTATCTCTCTTATCCAAGTGACTCTCACCTAGATGAAGGAATATAAAAGGGTCAAGAACATGCGAATTAGGAGATGGTTTGTTGGAGGCGTTTTATGGCGAGAGCTATGCTGGAATCCCTAACCCTCCAGGGGATGGGGAGTGGGGTACCTTCCCCTTTGAGCCAAATCTAACCTCACTCAGAGACACACGTCACAGCCTGACTGGGCATAGGGGTTTCCTACAAACCAGAAATGGGATTTCCCTGGTGGCACAACGGTTAATAATCCGCCTGCCGATGCAGGGGACACAGTTTCAAGCCGTGATCCAGGAGGGTCCCACATGTCCTGGAGCAACTAAGCCTATGCACCACATCGACTGATCCTGCACTCTAGAGCCTGAGAGCCACAACTACTGAAGCCCGTGTGCCTAGAGCCCGTGCTCCACAACAAGAGAAGCCACTGCAATGAGAAGCACGCGAACCACAATGAAGAGTAGCCCCCTCTCGCTGCACCTAGAGAAAACCCTCGCAACGAGGAACGACAACGGCAACGAAGACCCAATGCAGCCAATAAATAAATAAATAAATTTATTTAAAAAAAAGAAAGAAACAGGGGACATGAAAAGGATTTATACCCAGGAGATCCCCATAGGGTCCTACTTGGTTTCAGTCCCAGCCAAGACTCATGGAGGTTGAGGACACACCACTGGTTGCTGGTAGAGCTGGGATCCTTTTTCAAAACCCATAGCCATGCTGCTGTGCTAGGAGAGAAGATGAATATCTCTCTACAGTGGTCATCGATACTTTGATTCCTAGCAGTTAATTTAGAGCAGTCAAGGCAGGGCAGTGATGTAATACAAAAGAAAGCAATCGTGTGAATGGAGCAGGCAGGAACTGCCGCCTTGGGCAGATCCACAGAATCCCTTTAATCTCCATGTCTTCCAGGAAATGCTCATCTGTGCGGAGGGTCTTTCCAACCCTCCAGCTCTGCCTACCAGCAAGATAAACACTTTCCTGAGCAAAAGTGAAAGAAAAAGAGGAAGCCCTTGCACAGTAAATAACACAGAGCTAACAGCCTGATGAACTGCAAATGCATTTTCTTAAGTTTGTGACTGTGGAAAATATTCACCGATAAGTACTTTCTCACCTATGGCACCTATAGTACCGCATATGTTAATTTCTTTCACAAGGGATGATCAGCACTTTCTACCGGGTGTCTTGATGTTAGAGACTTCATAGTTTTAAAGTGTATGTTGTGATAGCTTCTACAAGTTTATATCATGCATTAAAGTTTGGCAAAGCATCTAGCAATTCAGACACATGTTTATATCTAGGGTTGAATTAGGGGCTTTGAAATGTGATATTCAGTTAAATACTTGGTTGGTTAGCATAGGACTTCACTATCACAAATAAGATAGTTATAGTTCCAGCTGGCATTATTTTGATTGCACTCTTGAAGTACTCCCTTCAAAAAATAGTCATCTCTACTGAGAATTTAAAAAGAATGCTGCTCATTCTACGTAGTTTTATCTGTAAAAGGAAAAATAATTTTTATTGCATATAGACTATGCAAAAAAGACTATCTCTCAGTTACATACTGAGCAATGATATTTAAACTATTTTGACAACGCAGACCAATGAAACCAGTAGATAAGAGATTCTGGGGCTTCCCTGGTGGCGCAGTGGTTGAGAGTCTGCCTGCTGATGCAGGGACACAGGTTTGTGCCCTGGTCCGGGAAGATCCCACATGCCGCGGAGCGGCTGGGCCCGTGAGCCATGGATGCTGAGCCTGCGTGTCCGGAGCCTGTGCTCCGCAATGGGAGAGGCCACAACACTGAGAGGCCCACCTACTGCAAAAAATAAATAAATAAAATAAAATAAAATAAAAAATAAAGGGGTTCTGGCACGCAAACCCCGATCTAATCCAATCCTCGCATTTTACAAATGAGGATACTGAGGCCCGGATGTGAAGTGTCAAAGGTGAGTTCGTCTAATTCTAAGAGCAATCTACTGTCTACCACCCAATGCTACAGAAGACTGGATGTGCCTGGAATGTGGCCAAAACTGTCTATCAAATGTCTTGAACAATTTCCTCAAAGCTCTTATTCAAAATGTCAACTTGGCCCAAACAATAGGAATTGAGTTACAGTGGCTAAGTCCATTTTGTCCCCTAGCTTTGTTCCTTCCTATTGAGGAAAAGAGAGAACTTTATACCTTGCCCTTGATCTGCAGACACCACGATCACACTGTGATTTCAGCCTCTCTCCACCTATGTGGGATGGAGTTTCAGGGAAGCAATTGTCTGGGGCTGTGGCATCATGCTGATAGCTGGGAATTTGCAGTGTGTTACCTCGGTACTTGTTGAGAAACAGCAGATGATCTTAATGGACTTTGGGACACATGGATCCTATTGAAGCCTGCCCCGTACTTACCCTTCCTCCAAATCAGAAGAAATGGGAAGCCAGTCTGCTAGCAGTTAGCAGCGGCATTTGCTAGACCAGCTGTTGCCATTCTTTGTTCACAAAGCATCTGATGATTATGTTTGCTACTTCTTTAGTAACAAGGAAAATGGAGAGACTAAATGAATGCAAAATAAACGGATTATTCACTCGTAGGCGTGAGTCTGTGTACTAGTTTCCTGTGGCTGCTTTAACAAACGACCACAAATTTGGTGGCCTAACACAACACACATTTACTCTGCTACAGTTCTGGGGGAAAGAAGCCTGGAATGAGTTTCACTGGACCAAACTCAAGATGTCAGCAGGGCTGTGTTCCATTGGAGTTTTTACTGAGCGATCGCATTCAGAGCTCACCTGGGTAATTCAGGGTAATCTCCTCATCTTGAGACCCTTAATTTAATCACACCAGCAAAGTCTCTTTTGCCATATAAGGTAACATCCACAGGTTCCAAGGATTACATCCTCGGTATCTTTGGTGGGGCCGTTATTCAGCTGACCACAGACTGCAAGGTCACTGAGCTTCCTCATGGGTTTACGTGAACTCCCATTTTTTTTAAGCATAATTTTAAGCATAAGTAATTCTAGAGGGCCGCTGGGTACAACCACTGCTTCAATATGCTGTGGGATCCTAGAGGCCGAAAGAAGTTTATCTACTTCCCAAAAGACTTAATCTCTACCCAAGTTGCGGTGTGGGAACCAGAGTAGATTTTTACCCACAGCGGCTATCGCCAAGATTTATATTCAACCTGCGCTACTCTCTGGAGGAGGCCATGTTCGCCTGAGTTTGTGCAGAGAAGAAGGATTATTCCTTTCTCCTCCTGTGCTCTTCAGCCTTCCAAAAGCAAGTCTCATCACTGCAAAGGAGCACCGACTGGAAGCCCTATTGGCTGAGATCCCTCAGGACCTCAGTGGGGCCTGGAAGGATCCTGTGTGAGGCTCTGGGCTTGGCTGCTTTCCACTCCACAGTTGGGAGCCCCATCTATGACACTGGCCAGTGAATTCCCTCTCTGTCTTCTTGGCATAGCCTTTAGATTTAACTTGTGAGTGCCTGTGATGTCTGGTGCTGGGGAGGCTATCAATGGAGAAGGGGTGAATGAGTCTTATGGCCAGATCGAATGACCCATGTAATGTCAGAGGAAGAACCTGGCTTAAGATTGAAGGGCCCAGGGACTTCCCTGGCAGTCCAGTGGTTAAGAACCTGCCTTCCAGTGCAGGGGGTGCGGGTTCGATCCCCTGGTTGGGGAGCTAAGATCCCACATGCCTTGTGACCAAAAAAACCAAAACATAAAACGGAAGCAATATTGTAACAAATTCAATAAACCTGTTAAAAATGGTCCACATCAAAAAAACTAAAAAAAAAAAAAAAGATTGAAGGGCCCAGGATATGAAGTTAAATTGCCTAAGCCCAAATCTAGTCTGTGTGATCCTGGATGAATTGAGAAACCTTTGGGAGCCTTGGTTTCTTTGCCTGTAAAATGGGGGACAATGGCAGTTCTTAGCTTCCAGGGTTCTGCAAAGATTGAGTCAAACTCTTAGCAGAGTGCCTGGCATCTGGAAGCACTCAATCCATGGGTGCACTTGTGAATGATGTGTCCAGCCATTGGGACTCAGAACATGGGTTTGCTGGTTGACGCAGCAAGGTTAGGCTGAATATGCGTGTGTGTGGGGCGGAGGGGGGGGGGCGGAATGCATGACAACGTGAGTCCCATCTTTAGTCATATTTATGGAGACCCTTGACTGGAGTCAGTGCTGTGGGGAAGACAGGGATGTATGAAATATGGAACTCAGCGTCTGAAAGAGGAAAATAGATATAAAAGCCCTCGTAAATGCCACAGGACTAGGTGGTCATACTGTAGGAATCCAGGGCAAGATAGAGGGATCTGGGGCTGTGGGAAGGAGGGCCAGTTTCCTAGAGAATGTGACGCTCCACTAACTTGCAAATCTCTGCATGCCAGGCTCTTAATTCTCTGAATTTTCTTCCGTTTATGATGATTTGGTTTCCATTTATAGTTAAGAGGGTGGCACGGAAATATGACTGGAAGCTGTTTCTGCACGGGCAGAGCTGGTTGACTTGTGGGCCTCACAGAGGAGGGTTCCAGTGGGACACTAGCCAGGGCAGTTGGCTTCTCCAGAGAAATCTCTTCCCGTCTCCTGCCTGTGCTGGGAACAGCTGGATGCATAAACCTGGAAACTGAGCTCTGAAGCTGAGTGGGGGAAGGGGGGTGGGATGATGGCAGGTTGGGATTGACGTATCTACGCTACCGTATGTAAAACAGAGAGGTAGTGGGAACCTGCTGTAGAGCACAGGGAGCTCAGCTTGGTGCTCTGTGGTGACCTAGAAGGGTGGGATGGGGGGGCCGGAGGGAGGTTCAAGAGGGAGGGGATATATGTACACACATAGCTGATTCACTTCTTTGTACAGCAGAAACTAACAAAACATTGTAAAGGGATTATACTCCAATTAAAAAAAAAAAAAAAAAAATGAAGGCTCATGGAAGTGCCCGACCTCTCAACATGCACTTTTCACTTTACCTTCCTATAGACAGGAGGTTGCATTTCTATCTCGACCGCCCGATGGCCTCTCCAAATCAGGGTGACAATATTACTTGCCTAGGGCTGTTTGTCGCAAAGTACCACAAACCAGGTGGCTTAAAACAACAGAAATTTACCTTCTCACGGTTCTGGAGGCCAGAAGTCCTAAATCAAGACGTTGGCAGGGTGGCGTCCTTTTGGAGGCGCTGAGGGAGTAGCCATCCACTCCTCTCTCCTCACTTCTGGTGGCTCTTGGCAGTCCTTGACGTTCCTAGGCTTGTGGCAGCGTGATCTCCATTTCGTGCCTCAGTTGTCACATGACTTTCTCCCCTGTGTCTCCGTCTTCCCCTTTCTGTCTCATACAGGGCTCTCCTCATTGTATTAAAGGCCACCCTCACTCGGGATGGTCTCACTTTGAGATCCTTACCTTCACTACATCTGCAAAGATCATTCCAAATAAGGTCACATTCTGAGATTGCAAGTGGATATCTTTTGGGTGACACAATTCAGTCCAATACAGTGGCCACATATTTTTTGTTCAGACCGAGACACTTTGGGATTGACAATGCTAAGCTGGACAGAACCCAGTTAAGCATCTTTGCCTGGGTACTTGCTCGGACACAAGGACTGGTTCTATGTCCACCTCTAGGTAACCACCCACCTTCTTCCCTAGGAGAAGCAGCTCTCAGGCCTGGGCTTAGAAGAGGGAATGTGAAGACTGAACTCTTCTTAATACCAACTTCTGAGGGTTTCCGATAATCTCTGGCAAATATTCACTGGCTCCTTGATGACAGGGACACTGAAGTCGAAACATAAGCCACTTCCCTCTTCCAAACTTTTCGACACCTCTTTTGCTATTCTCCCCTCTCTTCCTTTTATTAACCATTTTACTGACACTTAGGTGGGAAAAACGACAGTGAGGAAAATAGTACCGCAGGCGCTGGGAATGAGTGGAGGTAAGTGTCTCCATCTGCTTTTGTGTAAAAGAATGTGTGCAAGAGACAAGTGCATTTTCATTTTACTTTTATGTTAAACCACAAGATGTGAATAAGTACAAGGGAAATCTCACCAATAATTTAAAAAACTGCAATTGCAATTACAATATAGCACTTACATTTAAATATAAACCCAACAGATTCTCTTCACTACAATATTGTGATATTTAACGTGACTGAGGGTGCAGGGAGAACAGGCATACTCATATACTGCTGATGGAATATAGAGCAGCAGCCTTTTTCTAGAGGACAATTCGACATCAAATACCTGAAAAGATGCATAGCCATTCACCCCATTTCACCTCAAGAAAGGTATCTAGAAGAAAAACAAAAACGAGGTTTGTTACAGCCCTGTGTATGATGATGTGCATCACACGCTATGTGTGGGTCAGAATCAGTTGAAAGTGTGGTCAGGTCGGCTAAATGAGAGGGTATCCACATGACAGCATTGCATGCAGCCATTAAAAACCACGTTTTAGAAGACTATTTAATGATATTGCCAAATGATCAAGATATTATTTAAAATTTAAGAGGCAGGTTACAAAGCAGTATATTCACAATGATTCCCAATTTTAAAAAAACAGACAACTTTATATACATTGAAAACAAAATGACAGCTGGATGGATTTATGTCAGAATGTTCAAGACGAGTTTCTCTGAGGGATGAGATTACAGGTGGTATTTACTTCTATTTTTGTGTTAGTCTGCCTCTGTGTATTTTCCACAATAAACATATATTAATCTGTATTGCCATTATATTAAGAAATAAGCCCAATAAAATAAATAGGAAAGATGAACATAACAGGAAAAAATAATCTGAGTCCCTGTCCCCTGTCCTTCCTCTTCTCACTGTGTTCCTTGCGTGGTACAAGGTCAAGCTATTTAGGGACTGGAATCTATATATATACTCCCCAGGGACTGCTGCTTCCCCTCCTACCACCTGTGTCCTCGGAATCAAGCCCTCGGTGGCACTGCTTTACAGACTCTCTGACCCTTACAATTTTTCTCTAAGCCTGCCTTGTTCACATGTCATAGTTGGGAAACTCTTTGGACTTCCAGGGTGAAAGGGATTGCTTTCCTTTTAGCTACCAATTTGGAACAAAATTGGAACAGTTTTTTGTGTTACTTTCCTATCCTCCCATAGTGACCCCTTTCTGCAAGCCACCTTGTTTAGAGGGCAGCATACATTATTCCTACTCATCGAACAACAACTATCATACTTGGACCGACTGCAGTAAGTCGAACCTGCCATTCTTTCACGTCATCACGAGCTTTACCCTGGAAGCGAATCTTTTGGTTAGACAGATAATCTTGAACTTATTCTGCTTGGGGCATTAATCAAGTATTTGAGGCTTTTTTTTTCCTTTCAAAGGTGTTAACTGACCAGTTCCATATACTTCAGAAAGATCCAACACCCACTCTCCCTGTGTCCTGTACCTACTTCCTTACCCACTCACCAGGGCTGAGATGCTACAATTTCTGATCCTGTATATTTTTGTCCCTATTCCTCACTTTCACCTAACTTCTTTTTTTTTTTTTTTGCGTTACGCGGGCCTCTCACTGTTGTGGCCTCTCCCGTTGAGGAGCACAGGCTCCGGACGCGCAGGCTCAGTGGCCATGGCTCACGGGCTCATCCACTCCGCGGCATGTGGGATCCTCCCGGACCGGGGCACGAACCCACGTCCCCTGCATCGGCAGGCTGACTCCCAACCACTGTGCCACCAGGGAAGCCCCTCACCTAACTTCTTATGCCTTCAAGTCACCTTTCTCCTGCTTAACTTAGTTTCTCAACTTCATTTGTGTGTGTGTGTGTGTGTGTGTTTAAGCTGAGCAGATATACAGGAAAATGACAGTAGAGCAATTGGCTGTGTGTGCACACATTTGACAATCTATTTGGGCTAATAAATGTAAGACACCTAATTTATGTTACTCCCTGAATATTTATATGTTGCTCCTTTGTTTAGGTAACCTTAGATTCTAAAACAAAAATTACAACACGTGGTTTGATAAAGTATTTTTTATTTATTTATTTTTGCGGTGTTGGGTCTTCGTTTCTGTGCGAGGGTTTTCTCTAGTTGTGGCAAGCAGGGGCCACTCTTCATCACGGTGCGTGGGCCTCTCACTATCGCGGCCTCTCCCGTTCTGGAGCACAGGATCCAGACGCGCAGGCTCAGTAGTTGTGGCGCACGGGCTTAGTTGTTCCACGGCACGTGGGATTCTCCCAGACCAGGGCTACGAACCCGTGTTCTCTGCATTAACAGGCAGATTCCTAACCACTGCACCACCAGGGAAGCCCAAGTATTTTTTTTCCTAGTGTTTAAATATCTATTTGGTCAAAGTCTCACAAAAGAGTGAAAATGAAACAATGTTTAGTTTAAATGTTAACTGTATTGATAATAAGAACATTCAATGACATTAGGACTGTTTTAGAAAATCTTCAGCACCTGTCTATCATAGTTTTGTAACCCTTTAGGGGGTGTGTGTGTGTGTGTGTGTGTGTGTGTGTGTGTGTGTGTGTATCATGCTCACAGATGCTCGATCTACTTTGTATAAAAGTAGCATTATATAAATAATTCCATGGGTATTAGAATATGTAATATCTCAAAATGCAGCTTACATTGACCCATCAACTAGTTAACTTATCAGCCCCAAACACATTTAACACTGAACATGGCTGGTTATTGCTTGCTCTTCTCAGCTGCCAGATAAAGGAATGATGAAAAGGGCTTTGTAGATTGGGAAACTTATACTTTAAAGAAGTGATATTACTTATAAGGAACACAGAGTAGGAGTTTTTAGAACAAGAGTTCCAGATTCCTTTGGCTCAGATGGCTGTGTTACTCACTGTTCTACCTGATCCATTGTTTACCTGACTATAAAAGTAGCTTATTGAAAATAACATTTAAAATATCAAAATATAGAAAAGCATAAAGAAAAATAATAGTAACTTACAATTTCAACACTCAGAGACAACTTCTACTAAGATTTTGACTTTTAAAATAGTTACCTGTGGATATAGGGAATATATAAAGATCTCGTTGAATATATAATTTTGTATCTTGTTTTTCTTTTTTAACTTAGTGTCGTGTTAAGCATGTCTCTGTGCAACTAAAAGCTCTTAAGAACATAATTTTTTAATGATTCAAACTCCATTATGGCAGAGATCTTTGTCTGTTTTGCTAATCAATGTCAATCAGGCATCAAGGATAGTGCCTGGACATGGTAGGTACTTAATAGATAGTCATTGAATGGTTCTATTTATTATGAATGTACTCTAATTTACTTCACTCTTTAGTCAGGGACAACTTTTTTCTTTTATAAATTATACTGCTTTGAACACTTTGGGGTACATTTATACATCACTTACCTTGGGAGTTATTTCCTAAAATTTGATTTCTTAAAGTATAACTATCAAGTCAAACAGCACAGTTTTACAGCCCTTGATGTAAATTGTTTTTCGGTTATGGTGCCCAACTTCAAGAAGACTAGTAGAGATTATAGGTGATAATAATCTCTATGGAAAGAACATAGATAACCAGCTAATAGGATAACCAAACCATGACTTTCTTGAAATAATTTAACCCAGGTAGCTTACTAATTAGAGGTGACAGGGCACAGTTAACTCAATATGTCTAAGTGTTGACCACCTTACAGGTAATGCTAGGAGGATGTATTATCTATTCAATAACTTCATATTGAGTACTAATAATGAATCATGTTCTAAATCATAGGAAAACCATTACTTATCAGGACCATCTCTGCCTTTACGGGGCTTACAGTTGATTGGGGGAGACGGAGGCCAATGTAGGTACAGCACCACCTGGGAATGTTGAGTCAGAGGGAGACCTCAGGGTTCATTTCTTTGAGTAAATTGGGGAAAATTATATGCAATGTACTTATTTCTTAACTCACGGTGTTTCTTCTCTTATGGAAGGGATATTCAACATCATTAGGTAGAGTTTAGAGAGAGATGAGACTTAAACCATGTATAAACTCAAAGCATTAGGGACAGAGTTCTGAACAGACTCCGTAAAAAGCTCCAGCAGGGGGTATTAGGCTCACTATTTAACTTCTCAAGGCCTTGGTTTTTCACCTGTAAGATAAAGAACGATAATTTCAAAGCCAGTTCCAGCCTTCTTTGAAATCTAAGCTTCAGGGATCTCTTCTTACTAGTTTAGAGGGGACCTCTAGGCTACCCCATAATATTCACTGCACCCTAAAGGCAGATCTTTTTGTTCACAGACACACAGAAGACTTAGGAAGCTTCCTGAGGTAGTTCATGATTAGCTTTTTCCAAAAAAAAATCTTTATAATAAAAATTGGCGAAATCAAGTCTCCATTCACCTTTTGCCCACTCATCTAGACACCACATCTTTTTCTTGCTGATGTGTTGGCCATATGCAGAGCCCAGAGCATCTAGGAGCACCATGTTGATTCCCTTTACACTATTTCTAGGGTAGAAGCGTGTCTTAAGATCATAGACTATCAGATTTATGTTGTTGCATAGGTATTGAATACATTCCTTTTATTTTATTTGTTTTATATTAACTTTTCGATGTGTGGTCATGTATGATAGCCCATCCACATCCTCTCCTAGGTGAGCAGTGGCTTGGGATAATTGTGGTGTGGTACTGAAAGGGCTAGCAATGGCCTTGGGGGCTAATGCTCAGTCACTGAAAAAACAGCCCCAGAGGCAGCAACTGGGGCAGAAACTAAAAAAAAATCAGATAAACCCATCCAGGTAGTATGTCGATCTGAAGGATGCATGCAGAGAAAGAGAGTCTGATTAATGGGAGAGAAATCAGATGAGTCAAGAGGGTTAGAAGTGGAAGGGAGACAGAGCCTGAGCTCTGAGAGTGGCTATAGCAGCTTTTTATAGGCACACTGTTGCCTCTGGGGATGGCAGAGAGTTACCATTAAGAGCAACAGCTGGAGCTGGCCAAAAATTCAGACTAGAACAGTAGCAGTAAATAGGCTCTTGGCTGGCCAGAAGCCAGCAGCAGATTTCAATGCAACTGCCACACCAGCTCAGGGCCAAGGAGCATATGGCAGGACCCCTGAGTCATCTGTGTTCTCTCTAAGCGCTTTGAGAGATGCAGTGGAATGCTCACATTTGTGTATTGAGTGATACCAAATGACTTTGTTTGGCCTGTTGTATCAACTAGAATTATAATAGATTTTATTTGATTGGAGTAAACTTCCTCATGACGCTTTGTTGCTAGGGAGCTCATCCACAGGAGAGTGGTATCAGCCTTCGGGGCTACTCAATAGACAGCCTTTCTCAGGTAAAGAGCCCTTTTGGACAGGTGGCTAGATGACAGAGTGCTGGATTTCTCTGCCTTGAGGGCTCTAACACTCAATAAGAGGGGGAACAGAAAGTGAGTTAAAAGGGAAAGAAAACTTCTCTTCCATGAGGTGTAGATCATGGTGAAGAAGAAACTGGCATTCCTCATGTTCCCTCCCCCAACTTAAAAGCCGGCAAGAATGTTACATCTCTATACAACCATGATGACGCCAAGGAAACTGTATAGTCATCTCCTTTACCCTTGAGTGTTTGGAAGACTTGAACTTTACTCTTTCCTCATGTTAATAACTCTAGGGCCAAATTAGTACTGTGTGTGCTAGTTTAAAATTTTACTTTGGGAACCTGCACCAGCTCTTCTTGTACTGGCTGTTCCTCCTTTAGTGAACAGTAGCAAACGTGCTAACCTCTTTTAAATCCATATTTGGCAAGTTCTCCACAGTCCAGACAGAAGTGCCAAAAGAGGTGATGGGGTCAGCTTTATTTGACTTTTTGTAAGAGATTTAATTCTTCGTTTCAAAAGAAGTTTGTCAAGTGTTTACAGTAAAAACAAATATATCCACAAAAACACCATTTAACTCAAGTTAGGATAGGCTAGGCTTTGCATTTAGACGAGATGAATTCCTTAGCTGAATGAAGATTTATTCAGTATTCAACAGACATTTATTGATTTCTCACAGTTGGCGAGGAATTGTGTTAAATGCTATGAGGTTTGTATTGATAAATGAGATAATCCTTGTCTTCAAATCACTCATAGTCTCTTGAGGGAGACATTTAGTGAAAGATTAATGGCACATTGCGATTAGTATTTAGGTGTAAGTAAGCACAGAAGGCTATGAAACTATTTGGGGGGGGTCCAGACAGGGAATGTCAGGCTCAGCTCACCCACTGAAACGCCAAGACTTCTACAGCTACCTATATGGATCCTTATTTCTTTGAATATCCCAAGTGCTCTCTACATGTTACAACGTTTGGTATCCCATATTCTTCGGGTCTTCCCTCAAATATCACCTTCCTGCTGAAGTCTTCCCTGATCATCGTATTTTAGATTGTACCTTCTGCCGGCATACCCCCAGTATTCCCTACTCTTTTTCTATGCTTTATTTCTTTTTCTCCAGCAACTGTCGCCATCTGATATAATCTATATTAGCTTTTATTTGTTACTATTATTATTAATCAACTATCTCCCTCTTCCCTCACTGGAAATGTGAGCTCTATTCTTACACAGTTGTAGTATCAACACTTAGGATGGTGGCTTTCATATAGGAGGTGCTTAGTACATACGTGTTGACAAAAAGCAAGGGTGAGGAGTTTTAGCATTTGCACAAAGTTAAGGATATATCTAATGGCCTATGCATTTTACTTTTATGCTTTACATAGTCAAAAAAATTTAAGGAGAAAATATTAGGTAAAGGTGGGATGGAAAAAGAGTCATCTTGCAATTACCTAATTAATATTTATTGAGTGCCTATGACATACTAGGCATAGTATTGGGTGATATGGCAAATACAGTGAAGCTCAAGAGAGATCTTTGCCTTCAGACAGCTTATAATTTAATTGGTGAGGTAGATACGAAACCATGTACGAAAAGATAACAACATATAGGAAAATGAGGTATCTCAAGCAGAAAAAGAGAAAAATAACGAAAGGGATGTCTAAGAAATCTTGGCTGAGTTGACTGAGGGTAAGCTGCTTGGTCAGGAAAAGTTTCCTGGAAAACATAGGACTTGACCTTAGGTATGGTTTTTAAGAAGAAAGAAGTGAAACTTATGGGGCAGGGGTGATGGTGGTAGAGAAATGTACTCTGCAGGGCACATCACTTATGGGGAAGACTCTTCAAAGCCGTGACGCTGGGAGGTAACTATAACATGAAACAGCCTTTAGATGTTTACACGATAACTTTAGATAAGTTATCTTGGGAAACAGTAAACGTATTCCAATAACAACACTTTTCGTCCAACCATTGCGGAATCCCCTTTGGAAATGAGCTTCAGAGACTGTGACTTGTGCTTTTGAACTTTCTCACCGGGGGCATCCTTTCCATTATTGGAAAACATATATAATATTTCGAGACAAGCCAACAGTAGTTCGTGGTCAAGCTGGGTGCTATAGACTGAACGTTTGTCCTCTCCCTCCCCCTGCATTTATATGTGAAATCCTAATGCCCAAGGTGACAGTATTAGGAGGTGGGGCCTTCGGGAGGTGATTAGGTCATGAGGGCTTTCATGGGGTTAATAATGGGATTAGTGTCCTTATAAAAGAGACTTCACAGCTCCGTCACTCCTTCCGCCACGTGAAGACCGTGAGAAAATGGCGGACTAAGAATTAGGAAGTAGATTCCTACTACATATGCAGTCTGCTGGTGCCTTGGACTCCCCAGCCTCCAGAACTGTAAGAAATAAATGTTTGTTGTTTATAAACCACCCAGTCTCTGGTATTTTGTTATAATAAACAGCCTGAATGAACTGAGACACTGGGTTCACAAAGTGAATGATCAAATCAGGTAATATCGTTTGAGCCTCAACTGAAGTGTGATTTTAAAGTAATGGGCTGGATTTTCAGAGGTGTCTCATACATTGGAGCTGAAGGTAGCTCCAAAGTCAGGGTTCAGAAGTATGTAGAAGAGAATTGTGTCTTTGGCGTAAATCACCTTCTAAGCTGATTGTACCGAAAGCCATTGTCCATTTGGACAAACAACTTCCTGAAAAAGCAGTGTTACACCTTAATAAGTCACTCTTCACAGTTGTGAATATGGATTTCTTTCTAATTTCTGAATTCTTTCCTCTGGCCCTTTGCATATGGAAACTTGTTCTCTGCTTCTATATTTTTTGGAATTGAACCAATTAGCTGTGATGGCGACAGTTTGACTCAAGAACAACACAGGGAAAAGAGCAAAAAGTTAGCTCTTATTTTATGGCTAGATGAACATTATTGTTGTGGTCAAAGAGGTAATTAACTTTGACATTGTGTTTAATAAAGGAGAGAAGTCAGGCAGTAGCTACATCACGTGCACAAGAGATCTGGGGACGCAAAGTAACCCATTCTACTTCTATTCCTTTATGCTCGGCCATACCCAGCTATCCTCCTCAGTCTTTGGCCTCGGGCCTGAGTTCTGAAATAGACGAAGGGCTAGCCGTAGTCATGATAATCTCGGCTTCTCTGGGTAGATGTCATTTCCATGTTCTGCAAGGTTGGATTTTTTCTGGTGGGAGTAGTAATCCCCAAACCATTTCTATTTTACATATAAATGGGAAGACCAATAACCAGATTTACTGTCTGGAATCCATATAATTGATTCATTTATAAGAGCTTACAGAAGACTGTGACAGGACCAAGTGCTAATAGATAACATTAAAAAGGCAGATTTGGGGGACCTTGAAGATGGCGGAAGAGTAAGACGCGGAGATCGCCTTCCTCCCCACGGATACACCAGAAATACATCCACACGTGGAACAACTCCTACAGAACTCCTACTGAAGGCTGGCAGAAGACCTCAGACCTCCAAAAGGCAAGAAACTCCCCACGTAACTGGGTAGGGCAAAAGAAAAAACAGAGACAAAAGAATAAGGACGGCACCTGCACCAGTGGGAGGGAGCTGTGAAGGAGGAAAAGTTTCCACACACTAGGAAGCCCCTCCGCGGGCGGAGACTGCGGGAGGCAGAGGGGGGAGTTTCGGGACCGCGGAGTAGTGCACAGCGACGGGGGCGGAGGACAAAGCGGGGAGATTCCTGCACAGACGATCGGTGCCGACCAGCACTCACCAACCCGAGAGGCTTGCTGCTCACCCACCGGGGCGGGCGGGGCTGCGAGCTGAGGCTCGGGTTTTGGTTTTGGACGGAGCTCAGGGAGAGGACTGGGGTTGGCGGCTTGAACATAGCCTGAAGGGGTTAGTGCACCACGACTAGCCGGGAGGGAGTTCGGGGAAAAGCCTGCACCGGCCGAAGAGGCAAGAGACTTTTTCTTCCCTCTTTGTCTCCTGGTGCGCGAGGAGAGGGGTTTAAGAGCGCTGCTTAAAGGAACTCCAGAGACGGGCGCGAGCCGCGGCTAAAAGCGCGAACCCCAGAGACGGGCGCGAGCCGCGGCTGAGGGCGCGAGCCCCCGAGACGGGCGCGAGCCGCGGCTGAAAGCGCAAACCCCAGAGACGGGCGCGAGCCGCGGCTAAAACCGCGGAGCCCAGAGACGGGCGGGAGACGCTGGGGCTGCTGCCGCCGCCACCAAGGGGCCTGTGTGCGAGCACAGGTCACTCTCCACACCCCTCTTCCGCAGAGCCTGTGCAGCCCGCCACTGCCAGGTTCCCGGGATCCAGGGACAACTTCCCCGGGACAGCGCACGGCGGGCCTCAGGCTGGTGCAACGACACGCCGGCCTCTGCCGCAACGTCACGCTGCCTCTACCGCCGCAGGCCCGCCCCGCACGCAGTGCCCCTCCTTCCGCCATCCCCCAACCCCGGGCCTGAGTGAGCCGGAGGCCCCGAATCAGCGGCTCCTTTAACCCCGTCCTGTCTGAGCGAAAAAACAGACGCCCTCCAGCGACCTACACGCAGAGGCAGGGCCAAATCCAAAGCTGAGCTCCTGTGAGCTGTGAGAACAAAGAAGAGAAAGGGAAATCTCTCCCAGCAGCCACAGAAGCAGCGGATTAAAGCTCCACAATCAACTTGATATACCCTGCATCTGTGGAATACCTGAATAGACAAGGAATGATCCCAAATTGAAGAGGTGGAATTTAGGAGCGAGATCTATGATTTTTTTCCCTTTTCCTCTTTTTGTGAATGTGTACGTGTATGCTTCTGTGTGACATCTAGTCTGTATACTCTAGCTTCCACCATTTGTCCTAGGGCTCTATCCGTCCATGACTTTTTTTAAAAAATTCCTTTTCTTAATAATTAAGTTTAATTGTAATAACTTTATTATACTTTACCTTCGTTCTTTCTTTCTTTCCTTCCTTCCCTCCCTCCTTTAGACAACGAATCACCCCAAATTGAGGAGGTGATCTCAGGGAGCAGGATTTATGATTTTTCCCCCTTTACCTCTTTTTGTGAAGGTGTATGTGTATGCTTCTGTGTAAGATTTTCTCTGTATAGCTTTGCTTCCAACATTTGTCCTCAGGTTCTATCCATCCCTTTTTTTTTTCTAAATATTTTTTAATTCAATAACTATATTATACTTTATTTTATTTTTACTGTATCATCTTTCTTTCTGTCTTTTTTTTCCTTCTTTCCCTCCTTCCTTCCTTCCTCCCTCCCTCCCTCCCTCCTTTCTTTCCTTCTTTGCTTCTTTCTTCCTTCCTTCCTTTCCTCCTTTCCCTCTTTCTTTACTCATACTTCTACTAATTCTCCCTACTTTTTCTCCCTTTTATTCTGAGCTGTGTGGATGAAAGGCTCTTGGTGCTCCAGCCAGGAGTCAGGGCTCTGCCTCTGAGGTAGGAGAGCCAACTTCAGGACACTGGTCAACAAGAGACCTCCCAGCTCCACATAATATTAAACGGTGGAAATATCCCAGAGACCTCCATCTTAACACCAGCACCCAGCTTCACTCAACGACCAGCAAGCCACAGTGCTGGACAACCTATGCCAAACAACTAGCAAAACAGGAACACAACCCCACCCATTAGCAGAGAGGCTGCCTAAAATCATAATAAGGCCACAGACACCCCAAAACACACCACCAGACGTGAACCTGCCCACTAGAGAGACAAGATCCAGCCTCATCCAGCACAACACAGGCACTAGTCCCCTCCACCAGGAAGCCTACACAACCCACTGAAACAACCTTAGCCACTGGAGACAGACATCAAAAACAACGGGAACTACGAACCTGCAGCCTGCAAAAAGGAGACCCCAAACACAGTAAGCAAAATGAGAAGACAGAAAAACACACAGCAGATGAAGGAGCAAGATAAAAACCCACCAGACCTAACAAATGAAGAGGAAATAGGCAATCTACCTGAAAAAGAATTCAGAATAATGATAGTAAGGATGATCCAAAATCTTGGAAGTAGAATGGACAAAATGCAAGAAACAGTTAACAAGGACCTACAAGAACTAAAGATGAAACAAGCAACGATGAACAATGCAATAAATGAAATTAAAATCACTCTAGATAGGATCAATAGCAGAATAACTGAGGCAGAAGAACGGATAAGTGACCTGGAAGATAAAGTAGTGGAAATAACTACTGCAGAGCAGAATAAAGAAAAAAGAATGAAAAGAACTGAGGACAGTCTCAGAGACCTCTGGGACAACATGAAACGCACCAACATTCGAATTATAGGGGTGCCAGAAGAAGAAGAAAGAAAGAAAGGGACTGAGAAAATATTTGAAGAGATTATAGTTGAAAACTTCCCTAATATGGGAAAGGAAATAGTTAATCAAGTCCAGGAAGCACAGAGGGTCCCATACAGGATAAATACAAGGAGAAACACGCCAAGACACATATTAATCAAACTGTCAAAAATTAAATACAAAGAAAGCATATTAAAAGCAGCAAGGGAAAAACAACAAATAACACACAAGGGAATCCCCATAAGGTTAACAGCTGATCTCTCAGCAGAAACCCTACAAGCCAGAAGGGAGTGGCAGGACATACTGAAAGTGATGAAGGAGAATAGCCTGAAACCAAGACTACTCTACCCAGCAAGGATCTCATTCACATTTGATGGAGAAAATAAAACCTTTACAGACAAGCAAAAGCTGAGAGAGTTCAGCACCACCAAACCAGCTTTACAACAAATGCTAAAGGAACTTCTCTAGACACGAAACACAAGAGAAGGAAATGACCTATAGTAGCAAACCCAAAACAATATATAAAATGGAAATAGGAACATACATATCGATAATTACCTTAAATGTAAATGGACTAAATGCTCCCACCAAAAGACACAGATTGGCTGAATGGATACAAAAACAAGACCCTTATATATGCTGTCTACAAGAGACCCACTTCAGAACTAGAGACACATACAGACTGAAAGTAAGGGGATGGAAAAAGATATTCCATGCAAATGGAAACCAAAAGAAAGCTGGAGTAGCAATTCTCATATCAGACAAAATAGACTTTAAAATAAGGACTATTAAAAGGGACAAAGAAGGACACTACATAATGATCAAGGGATCGATCCAAGAAGAAGATATAACAATTGTAAATATTTATGCACCCAACATAGGAGCACCTCAATACATAAGGCAAATACTAACAACCATAAAAGGGGAGATCAACAGTAACACATTCATAGTAGGGGACTTTAACACCCCACTTTCACCCATGGACAGATCATCCAAAATGAAAATAAATAAGGAAACACAAGCTTTAAATGATACATTAAACAAGATGGACTTAATTGATATTTATAGGACACTCCATCCAAAAACAACAGAATACACATTTTTCTCAAGTGCTCATGGAACATTCTCCAGGATAGATCATATCTTGGGTCACAAATCAAGCCTTGGTAAATTTAAGAAAACTGAAATTGTATCAAGTATCTTTTCCGACCACAACGCCATGAGACTAGATATCAATTACAGGAAAAGATCTGTAAAAAATACAAACACATGGAGGCTAAACAATACACTACTTAATAATGAAGTGATCACTGAAGAAATCAAAGAGGAAATAAAAAAATACCTAGAAACAAATGACAATGGAGACACAACGACCCAAAACCTATGGGATGCAGCAAAAGCAGTCCTAAGGGGGAAGTTTATAGCAATACAAGCCCACCTTAAGAAGCAGGAAACATCTCGAATAAACAACCTAACCTTGCACCTCAAGCAATTAGAGAAAGAAGAACAAAAAAACCCCAAAGCTAGCAGAAGGAAAGAAATCATAAAAATCAGATCAGAAATAAATGAAAAAGAAATGAAGGAAACAATAGCAAAGATCAATAAAACTAAAAGCTGGTTCTTTGAGAAGATAAACAAAATAGATAAACCACTAGCCAGACTCATCAAGAAAAAAAGGGAGAAGACTCAAATCAATAGAATTAGAAATGAAAAAGGAGAAGTTACAACTGACACTGCAGAAATAAAAAAAATCATGAGAGATTACTACAAGCAACTCTATGCCAATAAAATGGACAATCTGGAAGAAATGGACAAATTCTTAGAAATGCACAACCTGCCAAGACTGAATCAGGAAGAAATAGAAAATATGAACAGACCAATCACAAGCACTGAAATTGAAACTGTGATTAAAAACCTTCCAACAAACAAAAGCCCAGGACCAGATGGCTTCACAGGTGAATTCTATCAAACGTTTAGAGAAGAGCTAACACCTATCCTTCTCAAACTCTTCCAAAATATAGCAGAGGGAGGAACACTCCCAAATTCCTTCTACGAAGCCACCATCACCTTGATACCAAAACCAGACAAGGATGTCACAAAGAAAGAAAACTACAGGCCAATATCACTGATGAACATAGATGCAAAAATCCTCAACAAAATACTAGCAAACAGAATCCAACAGCACATTAAAAGGATCATACACCATGATCAAGTGGGGTTTATTCCAGGAATGCAAGGATTCTTCAATATACGCAAATCTATCAATGTGATAAACCATATTAACAAATTGAAGGAGAGAAACCATATGATCATCTCAATAGATGCAGAGAAAGCTTTCGACAAAATTCAACACCCATTTATGATAAAAACCCTCCAGAAAGTAGGCATAGAGGGAACTTTCCTAAACATAATAAAAGCCATATATGACAAGCCCACAGCAAACATCATCCTCAATGGTGAAAAACTGAAAGCATTTCCACTAAGATCAGGAACAAGACAAGGTTGCCCACTCTCACCACTCTTATTCAACATAGTTTTGGAAGTTTTAGCCACAGCAATCAGAGAAGAAAAGGAAATAAAAGGAATCCAAATCGGAAAAGAAGAAGTAAAGCTGTCACTGTTTGCAGATGACATGATACTATACATAGAGAATCCTAAAGATGCTACCAGAAAACTACTAGAGCTAATCAATGAATTTGGTAAAGTAGCAGGATACAAAATTAATGCACAGAAATCTCTGGCATTCCTATATACTAATGATGAAAAATCTGAAAGTGAAATCAAGAAAACACTCCCATTTACCATTGCAACAAAAAGAATAAAATATCTAGGAATAAACCTACCTAAGGATACGAAAGACCTGTATGCAGAAAATTATAAGACACTGATGAAAGAAATTAAAGATGATACAAATAGATGGAGAGATATACCATGTTCTTGGATGGGAAGAATCAACATTGTGAAAATGATTCTACTACCCAAAGCAATCTACAGATTCAATGCAATCCCTATCAAACTACCACTGGCATTTTTCACAGAACTAGAACAAAAAATTTCGCAATTTGTATGGAAACACAAAAGACCCCGAATAGCCAAAGCAATCTTTAGAACGAAAAAAGGAGCTGGAGGAATAAGGCTCCCTGACTTCAGACTATATTACAAAGCAACAGTAATCAAGACAGTATGGTACTGGCACAAAAACAGAAAGATAGATCAGTGGAACAGGATAGAAAGCCCAGAGATAAACCCACGCACATATGGACACCTTATCTTTGATAAAGGAGGCAGGAATGTACAGTGGAGAAAGGACAGCCTCTTCAATAAATGGTGCTGGGAAAACTGGACAGGTACATGTAAAAGTATGAGATTAGATCACTCCCTAACACCATACACAAAAATAAGCTCAAAATGGATTAAAGACCTAAATGTAAGGCCAGAAACTATCAAACTCTTAGAAGAAAACATAGGAAGAACACTCTATGACATAAATCACAGCAAGATCCTTTCTGACCCACCTCCTAGAGTAATGGAAATAAAAACAAAAATAAACAAATGGGACCTAATGAAACTTCAAAGCTTTTGCACAGCAAAGGAAACCATAACCAAGACCAAAAGACAACCCTCAGAATGGGAGAAAACATTTGCAAATGAAGCAACTGACAAAGGATTAATCTCCAAAATTTACAAGCAGCTCATGCAGCTCAATAACAAAAAAACAAACAACCCCATCCAAAAATGGGCAGAAGACCTAAATAGACATTTCTCCAAAGAAGATATACAGAATGCCAACAAACACATGAAAGAATGCTCAACATCATTAATCATTAGAGAAATGCAAATCAAAACTACAATGAGATATCATCTCACACCAGTCAGAATGGCCATCATCAAAAAATCTAGAAACAATAAATGCTGGAGAGGGTGTGGAGAAAAGGGGACACTCTTGCACTGCTGGTGGGAATGTGAATTGGTTCAGCCACTGTGGAGAACAGTATGGAGGTTCCTTAAAAAACTACAAATAGAATTACCATATGACCCAGCAATCCCACTACTTGGCATATACCCTGAGAAAACCAAAATTCAAAGAGAGTCATGTACCAAAATGTTCATTGCAGCTCTATTTACAATAGCCAGGACATGGAAACAACCTAAGCGCCCATCATCGGATGAATGGATAAAGAAGATGTGGCACATATACACAATGGAATATTACTCAGCCTTAAAAAGAAATGAAATTGAGCTATTTGTAATGAGATGGATAGACCTAGAATCTGTCATACAGAGTGAAGTAAGTCAGAAAGAAAAAGACAAATACCGTATGCTAACACATATATATGGAATTTAAGGGAAAAAAATGTCATGAAGAACCTAGGGGTAAGATAGGAATAAAGACGCAGACCTACTGGAGAACGGACTTGAGGATATGGGGAGGGGGAAGGGTGAGTTTTGACAGGGCGAGAGAGAGTCATGGACATATACACACTAACAAACGTAGTAAGGTAGATAGCTGGGGGGAAGCAGCCGCAAGGCACAGGGATATTAGCTCGGTGCTTTGTGACAGCCTGGAAGGGTGGGATGGGGAGAGTGGGAGGGAGGGAGACGCAAGAGGGAAGACATGTGGGAACATATGTATATGTATAGCTGATTCACTTTGTTGTAAAGCAGAAACTAACACACCATTGTAAAGCAATTATACCCCAATAAAGATGTTAAAAAATAAAAAAAAAAAAAAAAAAAAAAAAAAAAAAAAAAAAAAAAAGGCAGATTTGGTTACCATGGCTTTGAAAGTCATTCACCTCCATTCATCTACCCCAGTGGGGACCATCAGAGAGGAGAGAGGTGAGTGTATATATCAGCTGGCTAGAGTTTCACTAGCTGCTGACAAACAGATCCTAAGTGTGGGGGATCACTTGGTAAGAACCAGCCTTGTTAAAAGTGACAAGGTCAAGTTTCAGGAATGGCAGTTCAATTGTCACCTCAGGTCTTAACATCCACAAGACTTACAGCCTGTAAGGCATAATGGAGCATTCTGGTTATACTGGCCTAGAATTCCTATGCCATTAAAGTAGAACGGGACCAGAAAAGATCATTTATTTCCCCAAATTCACATTTAATTAACGTGTACAGTAATTTGTCACTGTTGCTTAATAGGGGTTAGACTTATCTCCTAGACTCGATTGTGTATTCTTTGGATACAGTACAGAATATTTGCACTTACATTGTTCCATTTTGATTACCAAGCATTGGACTAATTGGAAACACACAGTTAAGTATCTGTTGAGTTACTGTAGGGACTAATTGTTTGTAATTATTATTGGGTCTCACAATATCTGTAGAAATATACAGAGCTCAAAAATGAAGGGAGTGGGGGAGAATAAAGTGCCCACAGCTACAAAGTGACTAGAGACAAATTATTTTACAGCAGAATTTTTCTACCCCTCTGTAGCTCTCATAGCTCTATGAGTCATTTAGCTATGTGGTTTTAGAACTTTGTTTGTCACTGCTGTCAGATCTGTAATTTTAAAGGAAATGTACTAACTGGTGTTTAAGCAGGAAGAGAGAGACTGTGGTATTTGCAATGAGATGCAGAGAGAAGGAAAACGTGAGCAAGTTGGCACTTTGTAGATCATTATTGCCCTGGCTCAATAAAGTAATAGATGCTCCACCATTGCTTTGAAGTGGTTGCCAACTTCCTCACAGCGCTGTGAAACCCGATACTTCTGCCTTTAAACTGTGTGTGAAAGTGCAAACGGTAGTACTTGTGGATTCATTCAGCCACTTCCAAACTGTAGTCTAAGCAGGGGAACGGGAATCCAAGACTGAGAGAGGAGGCGGAGAGATGGCCTCTGCAGGTTTCAATATCTGGATGTCAGATTTGGCTTACTTTTAGTTATGCAGGCTTGAACTTTACAGAGATAAACATTGGTTTCCTCAAAGGACATAAAGGAATTAAAAGAAGGCACTCTGATCTTCTTAGCAGGTTTTTTTCATTAAATAAGCTCATGGCAGTTAAGTCAAAGCCAACTCAACCCACATTATTAAAACGCTTGGGCTACCAAGTTTAATAGGTGCATTTTAGAAGGTGGAAATTAGTGTCCAAGTAATAAAGGGGTCGGGGCGGGGGGTCGCGTAGGTCAGGAGAATATTTTCCGTGCCTGAACTGAGATGCAGAAGGCTTGCTCCATCCTAAGGCTGAAATAGTTTTTGGTTACCCGCCTTCCCTTCCTGAGCAGGTGGTGCACGGGATGGGGTTCTTGAAAATGTCAATAGTCATTTTTATGTGTGTAGTCAGTGCCACCCAGGAAACTAAGGAAGCTTTATTTCCAGAACTGCATTATGACCTTGGCTATGTACTCACAATCTCTGTTGCATTTGGGGAGAACATGATAACTGGGTTGTTGTCCTTGCTCGGTTTGCTTGCTAACAAAGTGGTTTAGAACAAAGGTTGACTCCTTGGCAGCCCATGGCCTGCTGACTTGTGTAAGAGGATCAGAGGTCTGAATCTGCAAAGTTAGCTATTTCTGAGGCAACAGGCCACTACGTCAGAAGAGCAGAGTGGTGACTCGCTCGTGCTACCCACTGGGAAGCAGCAAACGGTCGTGTGGTAAAACAGAGAAGTCTTTATTTGGACACTGGTCCAGAGAAGCAAAAGTCCTCTCCAAAAATTCATCATCTGGGTGTAGTGTAGATCTCCATGTTCTTCCATGAAAAATCTGTATTCTGCTGCAGGATTGTGCAAAAAAACTCTCTCCAGTGAAGGAAATGCTCTATATCTGCACTGTCCAATATGGTAGCCACAAACCACATGTGATTACCGAGACCAAGGAACTGAAGTTTCATTTTACTTATTGTCAATTCACTTTACTTTAAGCAGTCACATGTCTAACGGATTTTATATTTCACAGCACAGTTCTAGAGGGACCACAGTAGGGATGTGCGTGAGCCCCTGCTTCATGTGCTATCTAAAACTGACAGGGACGGTGTCTGCTGTGTGTGTTTCACGTTTGCGAGATTCCATTTAGTTTTCCCATGAAGCCGTGATGCTGATCATAAAAACAAAACACATTCCTGCAATATGATAAGTCCCTCATTAAAAACCAGAATGAGAAGAAATGTAAAGGAAAAAAAATAAACCTGAGGATACAGGCGTTCCTAGAAGAGGACTGATGATTATTTCTTGGTCAAACATTTGCTGAAATGAAAAGTGGTAATGTCTCAGCAAGTAGATCTCTCTCCTGCTGTCATTCATTTTCGGATGCTGGGTTCCTGCACTTTTATCTGTGTTGGAGAGCTGTCTGACTCCTTTCCAAGCCACATCTTAGAAAAACAAAACAAAACAAAACAAAACAAAACAAAGCAATAAAACAGAGAAAGGATGGTGTGCTAGGTGTGGGAAAATACTTAACGACACAGGTTTCAACTTGCTACCAAGTCATTCCATACGTAGCTGTAACTCACTTATTTGGAATTTGGAACACATTGTCTATGGAAGCACTTTTATAATTTACTTGTTTCCAAGACTAAACTCTAGTAGTCTTATTTTACCCATCATGGAACTGATGATGGTATATTTGCAGTAAAAAATACTAGAAAATACTTCCGTGGAATATTTGTTGTTAATGGAAGCCTGGATCAAAACTCAGCAATGTTAATTATTTGATACTACTCTCCAAAAATATGTTTGAAAAATCAAATAAGAACCAACTTTTTGTTTTGTTTTGTTCTGAACTGTTGACTTCTCAAAGAAAAGCAGATTAAACTGAGAAGTAGTGGAGACTTCTGGGGACATTCTGAAGAAGTAATTTGGTATTTTGGACTTTTTTTTTTTTTCAGTACGCGGGCCTCTCACTGCTGTGGCCCCTCCCGCTGCGGAGCACAGGCTCCGGACGTGCAGGCTCAGCGGCCATGGCTCACGGGCCCAGCCGCTCCGCGGCATGTGGGATCTTCCCAAACCGGGACACGAACCCGTGTCCCCTGCATCGGCAGGCGGACTCTCAACCACTGTGCCACCAGGGAAGCCCTAAAAGGTTAAATTTTAATTTACTTAATCTCTTATTTTCATACAGGCTCCTCTCTACCCTTTATACCACAATACTGCGGGGCACTAAAATGCTACTTAAAGGAAACGAGAGCCCTTTCCTTGTAGTGCATTTATGACTTCCTCTCAATTTAGAGTTTGACATGGCTGAGGAGAAAACTAAATATAACCGGTGTTTGTATTTTCCCTCATAAGCCTATTGGGCATTGAAACGGAAGGTCAGAACACAAGCTTTGTGAAAAAGGCTCCCAGTGTTAATGAGCAGCTGTGTGTATCTCAGGGAGACAGTTTGTAACTAAAAATAGAGTCTCTCTAACTATAGCAACTCAGAGCATTTAATACCCAGATTCTACACGGGCAGAAATAAATCCCCAAAGGGTGTATGATATAGGAGGGGTAGAGTGTCAGGGCTGAAGGGGTAGGAAGAACTGTGCCCCCCAAATCCGAGGTTGTGTTAATCCGCTGGTGAGTTTCAATCAGATATGCTTACTGCATTCACATGAGATTTTTCCCAGTCTCAAAGACAATTAGAAATCAGTTTGTAACAATGAAGCTAAGAGGAAAACCAGTGCCCACAGGCTATTTTTAGCAACTAAGCCAAATTGTTAAAAAAAAAAAAAAAAAAAAAGACCGAGGGTAAGTATAAAGTAAGGAAATATAAATACTGAAAGGAAAAGGTAATATTAACTTCGTGGTGTGTGGCCATAGTTTACTAAAAGATGTGAGATTTGTCTGGAATATTGAAGACATTCATTTTAGAATGGCCATCTTGGTATTTTATTAGTTAAATTCAGATATCTAGAAAGCCGCTTTCTAGGATGAATTTTAAGATTTTTAAGATTGCTTTTAAGATTTTTTGGTTGCTGTTAACTAGTGCTATGGACTGAATTGTCCTCCCCACCCCAAACCCACAAAGTTCATACGTTGAAGCATTAACCTTCCAAGTGGGGCATTTGGAGGTGGGGCCTTTTGGAGGTAATTAGATTCAGATGAGGTCATGAGGGTAGGGGCCTCCTGATGGCATTAGTGCCCTTATAAGAAGAGGAAGACACACCAAGAGCCCTCTTTTTCTCTCTCTCTTTCTCTTTCTCCATCATGTGAGGACATAAGAGGGAATCTATCTGCAAACCAGGAAGAGATCCCTCATCAAGAACTGAATCAGGTGGCACCTTGATCTTGGACTTTCCAGCCTCCAGAACTGTGTCTCCAGAAATAAATGTCTGCTGTTTAAGCCACCCAGTCTGAAGTATTTTGTTATAGCAGCCAAGCAAACTCATACAAACAACACTGTTGTGTTGAAAAGATAAACTGCATGGTTACTGTTCAGTAATCAAGGAATTAAGCATCTTTTTTCCAGTCCATATTTTTTTTCCTTCCTCCTAGAGGACTGAAATCCTTTGGAAACATCAACAGGTAAAGATATCTCCTAATACATGTTCTGATCCTCATTGGTCTTCACTTGATAAAATGTTTAAGGTATTTCCACAATGTGTAGATTTTAATTTTTAACTAAAAGGCAAGACCTGAGGAGCTGAGCAGTTCTGTGTCTGTGGAAGTTTAGTATTAAAAAGAGGAAGAGAGAGGCTGCCAGTGTTTAAACTACTTACAGTCACACCTTTGTTTGGAAATAGCAATTGTCAGGAATTTGGCAATGGAGGATGACCTCATTCCATATACACAGGTGAATATAGTAAGGAAATAAAACTTCCCACATTGAAGGATTTTGAGCATGGTAATGCTTATTTATAATGTATTTGATGAATACCCTCCTTGTAACAACAACCATCAGATTAATTTGAGAAATGAAAACATGACAAAAATAGGAAAAGAATAGAATCATTCTTCCAAACCCTTCATGCACACTATCTCATTTTTCTTTGTATTTTGGGGTCAAAATTATAGTGGCAGCTATAATAGTACCCTGTACTGATGGAGAAACTCAGAAAAGTTCAAGTGAAGGGATCATTTATTCCTCTCTGTTAGTTGCTTCCTCAGAAACTTTAAAATAATAGCTTTCCATTTTGAGAGGACTTAGTCCAACCATTCTTTTTTTTTTTTTTTTTTTAAATACAACACTTAAGCAGCAAGTTGATTTTTTAATTTATTTTGTGTCGGTTCATTGGTTTGTTTATTTACTTATTTTTGGCTGTGTTGGGTCTTCATTTCTGTGCGAGGGCTTTCTCTAGTTGTGGCAAGTGGGGCCATTCTTCATCACAGTGCGCGGGCCTCTCACTATTGTGGCCTCTCTTGTTGCGGAGCACAGGCTCCAGAAGTGCAGGCTCAGTAGTTGTAGATCACGGGCCTAGTTGCTCCGCGGCATGTGGGATCTTCCCAGACCAGGGCTCAAACCCGTGCCCCCTGCATCGGCAGGCTGATTCTCAACCACTGCGCCACCAGGGAAGCCCAGTCCAACCATTCTTAAATTCTGTTGGTGCATTTTTTTTTTTTTTTTTTTTTACAGTGATGAAGTGTCCAGAGCTGAGGAAGAAATTCCATTGCTATTCTCAGATGTATATATCCAAACATGGGTAAAGACAAGGAAACATTTATAGCACTTTGTATTGTTGAAGTCCTCTAGGTTAAAAATGGAATAAAACAAAACAAAACAAAAACATTGTGGGCAGCCTCCTTCCCCTGATGCAGACCTATTGGGTAGGATTGGATGATTTTTGTTGGTCTCTTCCCCAGGTTGTTTTAATGCAGTGTGGGTAATAATAAATTGAACCATACGAAATTGCTGCTTTTGTGGGTCAGAAATGGTCAAATATTGGCAATTTCTTATGGTCATACTTTTTTTTTTACATCTTTATTGGAGTATAATTGCTTTACAATGGTGTGTTAGTTTCTGCTTTATAATAAAGTGAATCAGTTATACATATACATATGTTCCCATATCTCTTCCCTCTTGCGTCTCCCTCCCTCCCACCCTCCCTATCCCACCCCTCCAGGTGGTCACAAAGCACAGAGCTGATCTCCCTGTGCTATGCAGCTGCTTCCCACTGGCTATCTACCTTACGTTTGGTAGTGTATATATATGTCCATGCGTCTCTCTCGCTCTGTCACAGCTTACCCTTCCCCCTCCCCATATCCTCAAGTCCATGCTCTAGTAGGTCTGCGTCTTTATTCCTGTCTTATCCCTAGGTTCTTCATGACATTTTTTCCCGTAAATTCCATATATATGTGTTAGCATACGGTATTTGTCTTTTTCTTTCTGACTTACTTCACTCTGTATGACAGACTCTAGGTCTATCCACCTCATTACAAATAGCTCAATTTTGTTTCTTTTTATGGCTGAGTAATATTCCATTGTATATATGTGCCACATCTTCTTTATCCATTCATCTGATGATGGATACTTAGGTTGTTTCCATCTCCAGGCTATTGTAAATAGAGCTGCAATGAACATTTTGGTACGACTCTTTCTGAATTATGGTTTTCTCAGGGTATATGCCCAGTAGTGGGATTGCTGGGTCATATGGTAGTTCTATTTGTAGTTTTATAAGGAAACTCCATACTGTTCTCCACAGTGGCGGTATCAATTTACATTCCCACCAACAGTGCAAGAGGGTTCCCTTTTCTCCACACCCTCTCCAGCATTTATTGTTTCTAGATTTTTTGACGATGGCCATTCTGACCGGTGTGAGATGATATCTCATTGTGGTTTTGATTTGCATTTCTCTAATGATTAATGATGTTGAGCATTCTTTCATGTGTTTGTTGGCAGTCTGTATATCTTCTTTGGAGAAATGTCTATTTAGGTCTTCTGCCCATTTTTGATTGGGTTGTTTGTTTTTTGGTTATTGAGCTGCATGAGCTGCTTATAAATTTTGGAGATTAATCCTTTGTCAGTTGCTTCATTTGCAAATATTTTCTCCCATTCTGAGGGTTGTCTTTTGGTCTTGTTTATGGTTTCCTTTGCTGTGCAAAAGCTTTGAAATTTCATTAGGTCCCATTTATTTATTTTTGCTTTCATTTCCATTTCTCTAGGAGGTGGGTCAAAAAGGAGCTTGCTGTGATTTTGTCATAGAGTGTTCTGCCTATGTTCTTCTCTAAGAGTTTGATAGTTTCTGGCCTTACATTTAGGTCTTTAATCCATTTTGAGCTTATTTTTGTGTATGCTGTTAGGGAGTGATCTAATCTCATACTTTTACATGTACCTGTCCAGTTTTCCCGGCACCACTTACTGAAGAGGCTGTCTTTTCTCCACTGTACATTCCTGCCTCCTTTATCAAAGATAAGGTGACCATATGTGCATGGGTTTATCTCTGGGCTTTCTATCCTGTTCCATTGATCTATCTTTCTTTTTTTTGTGCCAGTACCATACTGTCTTGATTACTGTAGCTTTGTAGTATAGTATGAAGTCAGGGAGCCTGATTCCTCCAGCTCCGTTTTTCGTTCTCAAGATTGCTTTGGCTATTCGGGGTCTTTTGTGTTTCCATACAAATTGTGAAATTTTTTGTTCTAGTTCTGTGAAAAATGCCAGTGGTAGTTTGATAGGGATTGCATTGAATCTGTAGATTGCTTTGGGTAGTAGAGTCATTTTCACAACGTTGATTCTTCCAATCCAAGAACATGGTATATCTCTCCATCTATTTGTATCATCTTTAATTTCTTTCATCAGTGTCTTATAATTTTCTGCATACAGGCCTTTTGTCTCCTTAGGTAGGTTTATTCCTAGATATTTTATTCTTTTTGTTGCAGTGGTAAATGGGAGTGTTTTCTTGATTTCACTTTCAGATTTTTCATCCTTAGTGTATAGGAATGCCAGAGATTTCTGTGCATTAAATTTGTATCCTGCTACTTTACTAAATTCATTGATTAGCTCTAGTAGTTTTCTGGTAGCACCTTACGATTCTCTATGTATAGTATCATGTCATCTGCAAACAGTGACAGCTTTACTTCTTTTCTCATTTGGATTCCTTTTATTTCCTTTTTTTCTCTGATTGCTGTGGCTAAAACTTCCAAAACTATGTTGAATGAGAGTGGTGAGAGTGGGCAACCTTGTCTTGTTCCTGATCTTAGTGGAAATGCTTTCAGTTTTTCACCATTGAGGACGATGTTGACTGTGGGTTTGTCATATATGGCCTTTATTATGTTGAGGAAAGTTCCCTCTATGCCTACTTTCTGCAGGGTTTTTATCATAAATGGGTGTTGAATTTTGTCAAAAGCTTTCTCTGCATCTATTGAGATGATCATATGGTTTTTCTCCTTCAGTTTGTTAATATGGTGTATCACGTTGATTGATTTGAGTATATTGAAGAATACTTGCATTCCCGGAATAAACTCCACTTGATCATGGTGTATGACCTGTTTAATGTGCTGTTGGATTCTGTTTGCTAGTATTTTGTTGAGGATTTTTGCATCTATGTTCATCAGTGATATTGGCCTGTAGTTTTCTTTCTTTGTGACATCCTTTTCTGGTTTTGGTATCAGGGTGACGGTGGCCTTGTAGAATCAGTTTGGAAATGTTCCTCTCTCTGCTATATTTTGGAAGAGTTTGAGAAGGATAGGTGTTAGCTCTTCTCTAAATGTTTGATAGAATTCGCCTGTGAAGCCATCTGGTCCTGGGCTTTTGTTTGTTGGAAGATTTTTAATCACAGTTTCAATTTCAGTGCTTGTGATTGGTCTGTTCATATTTTCTATTTCTTCCCAATTCAGTCTTGGCAGGTTGTGCATTTCTAAGAATTTTTCCATTTCTTCCAGGTTGTACATTTTATTGGCATAGAGTTGCTTGTAATAATCTCTCATGATCTTTTGTATTTCTGCACTGTCCGTTGTTACTTCTCCTTTTTCATTTCTAATTCTATTGATTTGAGTCTTCTCCCTTTTTTTCTTGATGAGTCTGGCTAATGGTTTATCAATTTTGTTTATCTTCTCAAAGAACAAGCTTTTAGTTTTATTGATCTTTGCTATCATTTCCTTCATTTCTTTTTACTTCTGATCTGATTTTTATGATTTCTTTCCTTCTGCTAACTTTGGGGTTTTTTTGTTCTTCTTTCTCTAATTGCTTGAGGTGCAAGGTTAGGTTGTTTATTCGAGATGGTTCCTGTTTCTTAAGGTAGGATTGTATTGCTATAAACTCCCCTCTTAGAACTGCTTTTGCTGCATCGCATAGATTTTGGGTCATCGTGTCTCCATTGTCATTTGTTTCTAGGTATTTTTTTATTTCCTCTTTGATTTCTTCGGTGATCACTTCGTTATTAAGTAGCGTATTGTTTAGCCTCCATGTGTTTGTATTTTTTACAGAACTTTTCCTGTAATTGATATCAAGTCTCATAGTTTTGTGGTCGGAAATGATACTTGATACAATTTTAATTTTCTTAAATTTACCAAGGCTTGATTTGTGACCCAAAATATGATCTATCCTGGAGAATGTTCCATGAGCACTTGAGAAAAATGTGTATTCTGTTGAAATGGATGAAATGTCCTATAAATATCAATTAAGTCCATCTTGTTTAATGTATCATTTAAAGCTTGTGTTTCCTTATTTATTTTCATTCTGGATGATCTGTCCATTGGTGAAAGTGGGGTGTTAATGTCCCCTACTATGAATGTGTTACTGTTGATTTCCCCTTTTATGGCTGTTAGTATTTGCCCTATGTATTAAGGTGCCCCTATGTTGGGTGCATAAATATTTACAATTGTTATATCTTCTTCTTGGATCGATCCCTTGATCATTATGTAGTGTCATTCTTTGTCTCTTCTAATAGTCTTTATTTTAAAGTCTATTTTGTCTGATATGAGAATTGCTACTCCAGCTTTCTTTTGGTTTCCATTTGCATGGAATATCTTTTTCCATCCCCTTACTTTCAGTCTGTATGTGTCTCTAGGTCTGAAGTGGGTCTCTTGTAGACAGCATATATATGTGTCTTGTTTTTGCATCCATTCAGCCAATCTGTGTCTTTTGGTGGGAGCATTTAGTCCATTTACATTTAAGGTAATTATCGATATGTATGTTCCTATTCCCAGTTTCTTAATTGTTTTGGGTTCGTTATTGTAGGTCTTTTCCTTCTCTTGTGTTTCTTGCCTAGAGAAGTTCCTTTAGCAGTTGTTGTAAAAGCTGGTTTGGTGGTGCTGAACTCTCTCAGCTTTTGCTTGTCTGTAAAGGTTTTAATTTCTCAATCAAATCTGAATGAGATCCTTGCTGGGTAGAGTAATCTTGGTTGCAGGTTTTTCTCCTTCATCACTTTAAATATGTCCTGCCAGTCCCTTCTGGCTTGCAGAATTTCTGCTTAAAGATCAGCTGTTAACCTTATGGGGATTCCTTTGTGTGTTATTTTTCCCTTGATGCTTTTAATATGTTTTCTTTGTATTTAATTTTTGACAGTTTGATTAATATGTGTCTTGGCGTAGTTCTCCTTGGATTTATCCTGTATGGGACTCTCTGTGCTTCCTGGACTTGATTAACTATTTCCTTTCCCATATTAGGGAAGTTTTCAACTGCAATCTCTTCAAATATTTTCTCAGTCCCTTTCTTTTTCTCTTCCTCTGGAACCCCTATAATTTGAATGTTTGTGCGTTTCATGTTGTCCCAGAGGTCTCTGAGACTGTCCTCAGTTCTTTTCATTCTTGTATCTTTATTCTGCTCTGCAGTAGTTATTTCCACTATTTTATCTTCCAGGTCACTTATCCATTCTTCTGCCTCAGTTATTCTGCTATTGATCTCATGTAGAGTATTTTTAATTTCATTTATTTTGTTGTCATTGTTTGTTTCATCTTTAGTTCTTGTAGGTCCTTGTTAAATGTTTCTTGCATTTTGTCTATTCTATTTCCAAGATTTTGGATCATCTTTACTGTTATTATTCTGAATTATTTTTCAGGTAGACTGCCTATTTCCTTTTCGTTTGTTAGGTCTGGTGGGTTTTTATCTTGCTCCTTCATGTGCTGTGTGTTTTTCTGTCTTCTCATTTTGCTTATCTTACTGTGTTTGGGGTCTCCTTTTTGCAGGCTGCAGGTTCGTAGTTCCCCTTGTTTTTGGTGTCTGTCCCCAGTGGCTAAGGTTGGTTCAGTGGGTTGTGTAGGCTTCCTGGTGGAGGGGACTAGTGCCTGTGTTCTGGTGGATGAGGCTGGATCTTGTGTTTCTGGTGGGCAGGTCCACGTCTGGTGGTGTGTTTTTGGGGTGTTTGTGGACTTATTATGATTTTAGGCAGCCTAGGGGTTGTGTTCCTGTCTTGCTAGTTGTTTGGCATAGGATGTCCAGCACTGTAGCTTGCTGGTCGTTGAGTGAAGCTAGGTGCTGGTGTTGAGATGGAGATCTCTGGGAGATTTTCGCCATTTGACATTATGTGGAGCTGGGAGGTCTCTTGTTGACCAGTGTCCTGAAGTTGGCTCTCCCACCTCAGAGGCACAGCACTGACTCCTAGCTGCAGCACCAAGAGCCTTTCATCCACACGGCTCAGAATAAAAGGGAGAAAAAGTAGAAAGAAAGAATTAGTAGAAGTAGAAAGAAAGAAAGGAAGGAAGAAAGGAAGGAAGAAAGGAGGGATGGAGGGAGGAAGGAAGGAAGAAAGGAGGGAAGGAAGGAAAAAAGAAAGAAGGTAAAGTAAAATAAAGTAAGATAAAATATAATAAAGTTATTAAAACAAAAAAATAATTATCAAGGAAAAAAATTTAAAAAATTAACAACAACAAAACGGATGGATAGAACCCTAGGACAAATGGTGGAAGCAAAGCTACACAGACAAAATCTCACACAGAAGCATACGCATACACACTCACAAAAAGAGGAAAAGGGGAAAAAAATCATAAATCTTGCTCTCAAAGTCCACCTCCTTAATTTGGGATGATTGGTTGTCTATTCATGTATTCCACAGATACAGGGTACATCAAGTTGATTGTGGAGATTTAATCTGCTGCTCCTGAGGCTGCTGGGAGAGATTTCCCTTCCTCTCCTTAGTTCGCACAGCTCCCGGGGGCTCAGCTTTGGATTCGGCCCCCCTCTGCATGTAGGTCGCCGGAGGGCGTCTGTTCTTCGCTCAGACAGGACGGGGTTAAAGGAGCTGCTGATTCAGGGGCTGTGGCTCACTCAGGCCGGGAGGGAGGGAGGGGCACGGAGTGCGGGGCGGGCCTGCGGCGGCAGAGGCCGGCGTGACGTTGCACCAGCGTGGAGCGCGCCGTGCGTTCTCCCAGGGGAGTTGTCCATCGATCCCGGGACCCTGGCGGTGGCGGGCTGCACAGGCTCCCCGGAAGAGGGGTGTGGGTACTGACCTGTGCTTGCACACAGGCTTCTTGGTGGCGGCAGCAGCAGCCTTAGCGTCTCATGCCCGTCTCTGGGGTCCGCACTTTTAGCCGCGGCTCGCGCCCGTCTCTGGAGCTCCTTTAAGCAGCGTTCTTAATCCCCTCCCCTCGCGCACCAGGAAACAAAGAGGGAAGAAAAAGTCTCTTGCGTCTTCGGCAGGTCCAGACTTTTCCCGGACTCCCTCCCGACTAGCCGTGGCGCACTAACCCCCTGCAGGCTGTGTTCACGCCGCCAACCCCAGTCCTCTCCCGGTGCTCCGACCGAAGCCCAAGCCTCAGCTCCCGCCCTCGCAGGTGAGCAGACAAGCCTCTCGGCCTGGTGAGTGCCGGTCGGCCCTGATCCTCTGTGCGGGAATCTCTCCGCTTTGCCCCCCGCACCCCTGTTGCTGTGCTCTCCTCCGCGGCGCCGAAGGTTTCCCTCTCCGCCACCCACAGTCTCCGTCCGCGAAGGGGCTCCAAGTGTGTGGACACCTTTCCTCCTTCACAGCTCCCTCCCAGTGGTGCAGGTCCCGTCCCAATCCTTTTGTCTCTGTTTATGCTTTTTCCTTTTGCCCTACCCAGGTACGTGGGGAGTTTCTTATCTTTTGGGAGGTCTGAGGTCTTCTGCCAGCATTCAGTAGGTGTTCTGTAGGAGTTGTTCCACGTGTAGATGTATTTCTGGTGTATCTGTGGGGAGGAAGGTGATCTCCGCGTCTTACTCTTCCGCCATCTTCCCGGAAGCCTCCTTATGTTCATACTTAGAATGGATATTTCTAGGTTTATATTTTGCAGGTTGATTGTAAAATTGATCAACAGTATCTCAGGCATTTTAAACTTTTTCCTCCCTCTCTTTCTTACTCTACTTCTATGATAAGATGACATTTCCATGTGCTACAGACTCCCTGGATGTACTCAGATTTTATTGGAACACCAGAACGGGAGGAGGGTGGAGTGAGGAATTACCGACAATAAGTTTTTATCATCACAAGAATTAAGAGCCTGGGGCATAGATAAAATAGGCCTTAGGCTATATTTTATTCCCAGTGCTGACATGTACAGCTCTCTCTCCCACAAAAGAAAGGTTGAGTAGAATTGTCATTGTTAGGGAATAACTTGGAATTGGCTCTTATTAAGCAATTATTTTCCAATGTCAGGAATAAATTATTTCCAGTACACCTAATACCTAAAGTACATGGTGTCCTGACCCTGTGGATGAGAACCCCTGGTGTTGCCGGAGAATCTGTGGGAACAAAGGTGTTAAACTCTAAAGCCTTGAGCCTGGGCTCCTGGGAGCCTGTATAATGGGCCTACTGGGGATGATCAAGAATTCCGTATGTCTGGAAATCTCTTTCAGTTTGGATCCAATCTATAAGTTAAAATCAGTTGCTTTAAAAACCCTCCCAAATGCTGCAGTCCCTTGGAGGAGGCTGGACAGAGCCTCAGGGGTGAGATCATTCAAGGTGCAGAAGAAGACAGAGCTACAGTGTGTCTGCACACAAGCCCAACCACCATGCCCTGTGAGACAGGTGCTGCATTTCAAGAGGACAGAGAATGGGCTCTGCTTGATAAAGACTGAACACTTAAAATTGCCGCTTAAAGCAGTTGCAGACAGAATCATTTGCAGCCATATGAAATGCCTTGCTACAGAGAAACACCCCTAGAAGCCCTGGAAATCGGTCTTCAGGTGACAGAATTGGGACTGCGACAGCAGAAAAGGATGCAGACAGCATAGGCCAGGGACAGGCCCCTTAGCCCTACCTGGGTAAGAGTTTTCACTAGTTCCTTAGTGAGAAAGGCTTAGAAGCGAACACCAGAACTTTACAGAACAGTATCTGTCGTTTTCTGTTTGTTTTCTGGGTGTGGTGGCAGTCGCTGCGGTCCTGCTGGTGTGTGTGCACACATGCTTATATTAATTAGTCATCTCTAGCTTCTTATTTCATAGTGTGGGTTTCATCACTTTCAATGGACTCTTTATAAAGTCTTGAGCTGAAGAGTCTGTTCAGACTTTTTACAGACGTATCTGTACCAGGTGGAATCAACTAAGTTCTTAGGAGATTCAAATCCTTCCAGGAGGCTGACCAGACAAAGAGCGATCCTTCCAGAGTGTGCCTGGGCTAGGCTTGGTGCAGTCTGGGCGTGTCCCACGATAGGCTAGGACAACAGCTAGCTTGCTTCTGGTCACGTACTCACTGTTTATATTTGGCAGAGATAGGGAAGGAAACCCATTTACATATTCTTTTTTTCTCAAAGAGTTGGGAGAGAGATAATCAAATTCTAAAGTCTTTCAAAATGCTATGTAAATGATTTAGATGTCATTGGATATCATGATATGATTTGGATGATTTAGAATTGGATGTCATGATATGATTGAAAAAGGGACAAAGACTTGAATCTTGGGAGCAAATATTTGGCCCATTAATTACATCAAAAAAAGGAAAATGAAATTTCCAAAAAGAGGCTAGTAGAAGCCCAGTCAAATACAGGTAAAGACTTTAAGACAAGGTCAGCATTAAATCATCAATTATTTTCTCTCTCTCTTAATTTCAGTGTGCTAGTTGGACATGAGAAATTATGGTGATAGGAACAAAGTGGGAACTCTGCTTGGTCATGGACACTCAGGGTAAAGCTGAGTCTGATCCCACCAAGACTTCTACAACAAGGTAGGCCATCTGTGGGGTGAGACACAAATTCTGAGCTTGGGGGGAATGAGCTTTACTTATGTAAATATGCAGTTCAAATAAAAGTGGTATCTGGAACAAGAATTTCTAAATCTATTTTTTGTCCAGTGGAGGTGAAGCATCCCCTCATTGTTGGTGCCTGCCATTTCTTAACTGTTGCTCTGGGAAGAACTTGCACTTGTACCTGTACTGAAAGCAGCACTTGAACGGAAGGTCTAGGGCAAGGCTGCTGGGAGTTACAGAATTATCAATCACTATAATTAGTAAGATTGCCTTGATGATCCTAAAAGACGTGCATTCTAATAATCCCTAAAAATATTTTTGGAGCAAAGCAGGGCATAAATACATAAACTGAAAATAAAAAGATGCATGTAACACTTTTGCACAGTTTAAGCAGTTTGTGATTAGAGAAAGACAGGCTAGAAAGAAAAAAGTGTCCAACCTATCCGTCTAGTCTCAGAGACTTCTGTTACACAGGCTTGATTTTTGAAGGTTCTGGTGGAAAGATGTGATGGGATTCATGGAAAGAAAGAAGGAGACATCAAACCTAGAGAAACAAGATTATTTACTTATTTATGGCTTATTAACATCTCTTAGGGTGGCAGCTCCATTTCTATTGCCTCAAATTTCTACATGGAGGGACTTCAATCAGAGCAGAGATTCTTGTATTTGGGGGGGGCGGTGTCTCTTCGGAGGTCTGACAAAGCCTATGGACCCCTTTAAAAATAATGTTTTTCAACATATACAATACAGTATTTAGGAGTATAGAGGAAATTAATTATAGCTAAAGGCCATTTTCAAAATACCAAAAAAAAAAAAAGGAAAGTTGTGGTATAAATGTATATGAGTTTCTTAATGCACTAAGTAACAAGATCGAGCAGCAGGTCTGAACTTCCCTGAGGACTCAAGTACCGGTGACCACGAGTGAGATTCCAGATCTCTCCACAGTAGTAACGAGCTATGAAAGCATTTGCCAGGGTCACATGTGCTGCTCATAGGAGTCTGGCTTATTGCTTCCTTTCATAACAGAAGGAAATGCTAAATTTCAGCTAGAGGTTAGTAGGTCAGAGAGAGGTCGATGACAATAAAGAAGTAGTTTTTCCCCTTTCCAATTTCATAGTCCCCTGGAATTCTCTCCAGGGTCCCCGGGTTCAGAGCCCCTGGCCACAGCTCTGCCCAGGAGGAGGTGGGTTTCTCTGCCCGGTGACTTTGGAAGAGGAACTCAGCCTGCTCTGCTCAGCCTCTCTTGGGCCTCTCTCTTTTCCTTCCAGCCTGTCTGCACAATTCGTATCTTCCTCTCTGTCCTGTAGAGCTGTAAGGGAGACCTGCAGTTTTGATCTGTGCCAGGCGCCGAGTGGGCAGATATCTCTCTTTCAGGGGTCGGTGTTCACAGGCCTTCGCAGTGGTACCAGATAAACCACACGGTCCAGTCTAGCTTTGATCAGCCGTAAGGCTGGCATTTTGGTCTCCAAATGTCTCTGTGGTCCTCTGTCACCTCAAGGCAGCTTGAGTATGAGACTGAGATGCATAGACTCTGGAGGCAGATGGGGTGGGGGCATGGGCGGCCTCGTCTGCTCTCCACCTGGGACTTTGGAAGAGTGATTGATTTCTCCATCTCAGTTTCTGCATTTGTAAAATGAGGATGACAATAGAACCCAGCCTCTAGGGTTACGTGAGAATTAAAGGAGTTTAGTCACATTAAGGTCTTAGGATGACATCGGGAACGGGGTGTATGCTCAATAAATGCTAGTTTTCATGGTTCTGAATGGGGTGTGGGGAGAGATATGCTGTTGATGGAACCCCCAGCCTTAGCAACTTCTACTTGGGATTTAAAATATCTAGTTGCCCAGATGGATGAAGTTAACTGGATACCTGTCAGAGCATATCTACTTGTGCTGGGTAAACACAACCAAAGTGTCAAGCTTTGCCTGTCCGGGGGAGACAGAATCCCTGCATGCGCACTGATACGGCTGCGCCAGTTACTAAAATAGTGGGGCATTAGGCTGTACTCTATGAAATCGCCAGTTTTGCAGTTTCCAAATGGTTAAATACCAGTAATTTCTCATGACTTAACCCGATATTTCCATACTGGTTGTTAAATACTGCCTCCCAGTCCCCAGAGACCTCCTGAGTTTCCCTGGAGCTCTCCAGCCACAGGGGTTTCCAGGATCTGGCTGTGGTGTCCGGCTGACATCCATTTTCCCTGTCTGGTGCCCATCTAGTTATTAAGGGAAAGGTTTTTAAGAGTGTTGTTTTTTTGTTTTTTTTTTTTTGCGGTACGCGGGCCTCTCTCTGCTGTGGTCTCTCCCGTTGCGGAGCACAGGCTCTGGACGCGCAGGCTCAGCGGCCATGGCTCACGGGCCCAGCCGCTTCGCGGCATGTGGGATCCTCCCAGACCGGGACACGAACCCGCGTCCCCTGCATCGGCAGGCGGACTGTCAACCACTGCGCCACCAGGGAAGCCCAAGAGTCTTTTATTGACTGAGTATCTGATGACTTAAGACTGTGTAAGGCCCTCAACTTACGGTTTGAACTTCAATTTTCCTAAGCAATCACTTAAAAAACAAAAAGCCTTCAAGGCCTCTGATTGTTCACTTTGAAACATCAAGGCATCTGTGACAGGTTTTGTGCTATGTCCCTCTAAGTCTAATTATCTCAGATCTCAGACACCTAAGATTTAGTGTCTAGTTTTCTCAGGAGAAGCATAGTGTGAGGACTGACTAAGCTGAGGTTCCTCCAAGGATTAGCAGCAGGTGCGGCTGAGGACAGGCTCCTCGGGGGCACGTGGTGGGGGTGAAGTCCCTGTGCCCGGCAGGGAGAAACAGACTGAACCTGGGAATTGGGTTATAGTGTTATTTCCCGGCACGTGTAAATCATCTCACACAACCAATCTGATATCCGAGCTAACCGGGGGGAGCAGACCACAAAAGAATGATTTTTTTGGCTTTTCAGAACCTCTGGAGTTGTCCCCTGCGATTTTTTTCACGTCTGCGTGTTTCCCCTCCTGAAATACCATTCACTGCTGAGGTGTGCAACCCCGCCCACGTGGCGCTTCCTTCTCAACGCCTCACAAGGCAGATTCTACACCCTGATGGTTCCTGGGTCTCATCAAGGCTGCACACAGGCTGTGTTCACCAGGGACTATGCAGATCAGAACTTCCTTCTTCCAAAGACTGCAAAGGTAGGAGGAAGAGGCTTGATGGAGACACACACTAATTGAGCTCCTGTTATGAATCAAATGGTTCCGAGAAAAATTGTTTGATCACCCCTAGGCACATATTTATGTGCCAGGCACTGGAGATAGAATGAGAAGAAAGACACAGTCTCTACTCTCAAAGAGACACCGTTCCTAAGCTACCCTTCAAATCTAGATCTTTCTTTCCATTCAGGAGGCACGGCTTTTAGTGAGGTTGTTTGCTAATCTCTGTCTCTTTTTGTAAGATCACATGAAAGCACAAATACATATAGAATGAGAACTAGATATATTTGCTTTGCTGTCAAATCCTTTCCTTCTCCAAATAAAGAATTGTAATCACTACCCCTCCGCCTCGACCCCTAGATAGTCTAGTATGAAGTAGAAGGGCCACAGAAATAAACCGAAAGAAAAGAGCCTGGGGTAAATGTGCCTCTTTTCCCTTGTGACTGAAAACCCATGGATTTCTCCCATGCCTCTGTGGATTTTGGTGTGTAACACCCACGATAACACCAAGCGTTTGTCACCGGGCTACAAAGGCGGTGCATATACAAGCCAGGCCACCTGCGTGGAGAGGCCTGCTTAATTTACCAGCCAGCGTGTGCAGATACTGAGAGGCCAGACTAAACTCAGCGGCGAGCTCATGCTCAGATAAGCAAGGTCAGACATCCCCGGGGCAGAGGCAATTACAGAAAAGGCAGCTCATTGCAGCCCAACAAATAGGTTGTCATTTGCTTCTTGCTTTCCTTTGGGCTCAGGGCCAATGTTTTTCAGGGAGAATTATATTGTAATATTCATTTGCCAAAAAAAAGAGCCGGTGCTTATTTTTTTTGTAAGTACAACAAATAGTCTTATTAATCAAAATGTTTTGAATTTTATGGTTCTGGGGCCTAATTTTTCACTTTTAAGGTAAGTGGGTTTTAAAAAAAATGTTTGCATTTTGCTTATTTTTGCAACCATTTTGTGAAGTCTATTTTTTATTCGTGAGTCACTGTTGCATACTGAGCAGTTCTTTTTTATTTTTTAAATGAACTCTTATTGGAGTATAGTTGCTTTACAATGTTGTGTTAGTTTCTGTTGTACAGCAAAGTGAATCAGCCATATGTATACATATATCCCCCGTTTTTTTAATTTACTTCCCATTTAGGTCACCACAGAGCACTGAGTAGAGTTCCCTGTGCTATACAATAGGTTCTCATTAATTATCTGTTTCATACATAGTAGTGTATATATGTCAATCCCAATCTCCCAATTCATCCCACCCCCCCTCCCCCCCAGTATCCATACATCCGTTCTTTATGTCTGTGTCTCTATTTCAGTGAGCAGTTCCTTTTTTTAATGAGAGTAATGTAACTGCTATATGTGACCAGGTGAAGATACTACAGATGAAGTATTCTGTACATTTTTGTGTCCAAACACATTTCTGATTGGGGAAGTTCCTCTGAGATGCTAGTGTGAAGTTCGTCTTTGGATGAGAATTTTTACAAGAAGTTGTGCATATCAATAGTATTTTCTAATTAGCAAAATGACTTTGAAACAGACAATCTAGCTATGCATCTAAGGAGCAACGTCTTTAATTGCCCTGTGATAAACTATCAGTGAAACACACAGCTGGATAACAGATAGCAATAAAACCTGTCAATAAAACCAATATTGTTCTGCCTCACCAGCTCTGCTCACTTGTTTGAGTGCTGAAAGCAGAATTTTACTGGAGAATTATTTAAAAGACATTTAGGCACGCTGGAACACATCCCAGCTTGTATGATATAATTTGGTGAATTTTTTATCCTTCAAAGCTAATCATAAAGGAGCAAAACACATACAAAAATATTAGGTAAAAAGTTTCCTCCTTTGAGGACACGTGTGTTTAAAAGGAGAATGCAGGGCTTCCCTGGTGGCACAGTGGTTAAGAATCTGCCTGTCAATTCAGGGGACACGTGTTCGAGCCCTGGTCCGGGAAGATCCCACATGCCGCGAAGCAACTAAGCTGGTGCGCCACAACTACTGAGCCTGCGTGCCACAACTACTGAAGCCCATGTGCCACAACTACTGAGGCTGTGCCCTAGAGCCAATGCTCCGCAACAAGAGAAGCCACCACAATGAGAAACCCACACACCGCAACAAAGAGTAGCCCTTGCTTGCCGCAACTAGAGAAAGCCAGCGCACAGCAACGAAGACCCAACGCAGCCAAAAAAATAAGAAGAAATTAATTTAAAAATAAATAAATAAATAAAATAAAAGGAGAATGCAGCCAGTAATATCGGAGCTCAGATCAAATGTTGGCTGCGCCTGTTTCTTATGTATGAACACTGTCTACTGGACCAGTGTGATTACCATCTAATTAGGGTAAACTTCACTTGAGGTTAGTAAACACTTTCATCACAGCAGACCACATTCTTGGTCTGCTTTATGATGTTTATTATTAAACATTTTGTGATATTCACTCTGCTGGACTCTTAATGTAATTAGGTGATTTTTGCATATCACTCTGATTTGGGTGGATGGGAATTACCATGATTTTATATTCAAGGTAGGAGACTGAACATATTTAAATACCTTTCAGGAAGAAACAAGTAAAGATTAAGACCCAGAGAGTGTGTAAGGCTGTGGTGACTGTGTCCTCTAGCTGTCCTGCAGGCTGCTCCAGTGCCCTTCTGATAACAGCCCTCTGTTTTCCTTTCAGTGCTAACCCTGCACATTCCACATGAACCTGGTGGGGCTGGTGGTCGCAGTGGCCTGTCCTCTCCTCACCATGGGAGCGAGGCACATGCCTCAGACTATCCCTTTGGCACAGCTACAGTGATTGGTTCGGAGATTGGTACATGGACCAGTTTAAGACAATCACTGACTGCCTCCTCTAATATATCTCAGTTGGAGTTAACCATATTCTGCTGGAGTGGCTAAATGGAGAGGATGCAGCTGGCAGCCACCGGAGGTCACCTTGGAGAGACACAGGTTGAAGAATGAAGCCAAGCTAGATGGGCAATTGGTTTAGGAACTCAAGCACAGCATTCCGTGTTTTACAGCGCAGGGGTAAATGACATAGGTCCTTCCGAACAGAGATAAACAAGGCTTTGGTTCAATGCCTGGGGAAAGCATCTTTCTCTTCCTCCCTCCCTGTCCCCATTCACTTGTCCCTCTGTGGACATGAACATAGAAGCACAGAGCCCTAATTGATTCATGTAATCATCCTATAACCATAGGGCAAACAACCTTAGGATGGAGCTGACATTGTGTTTAGCGGAACAGAGAGATAGAAAGAACCTGAGTGTTTCATGACACTATCCAGTCCCCCGATCATCCAAACCTTATCAAGACTTCCAGATAAGTAAGTCATATGTTCTGCGTTAAAACCTTTAGTTTTCAAAAAGCTAATGTAACCAATACAATGAGTTTGTTAGTGTTCTTTTCTGGGCTCAGGTTTTGGGTCCAGGAGAATAAATACAGCAGGGAAAGAGGTAAAAGGAAAATATTTCCCAGAGGAGGACTGAATAGGATGGAACACAGAGAAGGAGCATGGAACACCAGAAAAGAAACGTTTCATGCTTTGCAATGTGCTGGAGGGTACACTCTCTCCAAGTAGTCTGAAGATATGATTACTTTTTCCTATTACTCAGGGATAACGGCTCCTGTTCTGTAATTTTCCTTGAAACCCTCTAAATCACGCTACACTGAAGGAAAGACCTGCCCAGTGTTTCCAGGTAAAGAGCATAAGGTTGGGCCACAAGTCCAGCAAACAATAATAAGAGCTAACATTAATGTTTACGAACCGCATTCCACTTTACAGAGGGCTGCCACTACGTAACTCCATTTGAGCCTGAGAACAACTCCCTGGAGTAAATTTGTATCATCTGCATTGTACAGATGAGGCAACCAAGACTCAGGGAGACGAACTGAATGGTATAGGACTGCCCGGCTGGCGTAGAGAATCCAGGACTAAATGCTAGAGTCCTGACTCAGGGGCTTCAATGCTTCAACCACCTCGCACTGCTCCTCTGCTGTTCCACGTGGCCTCTCTGTTCCCTGGCAGGCAGCACCTTCCTCTGATTTCAGAATCAGCTTTCCTTGTTGGCATCCCTTTGGAAAGGCAGCCCCAAGGCTTTCCTTATCGGTTTGTGGTTGCTAGAGTGCTCTTACCATGAAAAGGTCTATATTTCTTGGTACCTAATCCCCTTCCTTATCCACTCCCTCTCCTCCGTGACTTCACCGGGCTTCCTGTTGGTTTTGAATTAGGAACACCCTCTGTGGACAACTGGAGTCATTTTCTGCATTTGATCCAAAGGCAAAGCAATTGACTGAATTCTACACAGTGGTGAACGTAGTGGATCATTACATCTTAGGTGATGAACGTAGTGGATCATTACATCTTAGGTGGTGAACGTAGTGGATCATTACATCTTAGGTGGTGAACGTAGTGGATCATTACATCTTAGGTGGTGAACGTAGTGGATCATTACATCTTAGGTGGTGAACGTAGTGGATCATTACATCTTAGGTGGTGAACGTAGTGGATCATTACATCTTAGGTGGTGAACGTAGTGGATCATTACATCTTAGGTGGTGAACGTAGTGGATCATTACATCTTAGGTGGTGAACGTAGTGGATCATTACATCTTAGGTGGTGAACGTAGTGGATCATTACATCTTAGGTGGTGAACGTAGTGGATCATTACATCTTAGGTGGTGAACGTAGTGGATCATTACATCTTAGGTGGTGAACGTAGTGGATCATTACATCTTAGGTGAGCCCCAGGAAATGTGATGAAACAATCGAAAAATTATACTTCATGTGAGCTGACAGTGAGTGAGCTCTTGGGTTTTTAATAATACCCCTGAGGTGACTGATGTCTTACCATGAATATGGAAGAAAAAAAAGAAGAAAAAAAATGAAAAGGCGTGAAGAGGCAGGAGAGAGGAAGAAATAAACAGCTATACAAACACTGGGAATCAAAGAGGATATATATGCAATACTTTTCTAACCTCTAAAGTTTTTCTCTCATTTTTGAGTTAAATTAGGTATTGCCCGCTAAGCACAATTAACCGTCCCACAGGGGCTCTTGGGTACCGCTGAATGCGTTAACTCAGTAATCTGTGGGATGGGCTGATGGAGTTAGCAGCTGACAAAATGGCAGATAGAATCCAGAGCCTTACTGACTCACAAACCAGTTGATCTGGCCCCCAAAGGTCTATTATGTTTATTTGTTAATCTCGTGTACAGAATATAGAGAACTTACGAAATGGTGTCGCTCATTTCCTATAGTTGTTTACTTTTCCTTCTCCCCGTAAGCTCTTACAAATTAAAATGAGAAGTAAAGTTTAGGAATTAATGGGTCAAATTTTGTTTTAATCATTTTCCCCAGTGCTCATTTGCATTTCTGATGGCCGAAATCCCTCCCTTCCTGCTTTAGTGAGGCATGCTATTGTTTCATTCTGTCTTATAAATATATCATGACTTAGCTAAGGTGAAACTTGGAAGAGGGTCAGAACATGCTAACCAGGGATTATTAGGTCAAGAAAACTTTCAGTCATATCGTCCTAGACTGCCAGTCCTGCTGTGTGGCTTGTGCTGTCTTTGAATCTCCTGATGTGGGAGATTTGGGTGCTGGGGTGTCTACACTCAAGAAAATGATAGGATGAATTTCATGTATACTTCAACTTCATCTTTTATAGTCGGGTGGCAGCCAGTTTATTTAAAGCACAGATGAAAAAGAGGAGCTCTGAAAGGGGACATTTGACTCATCCTTTCTTTACTTTGAGGATGACGATAATCCTTGGAGTCAAGGAACATGAAAATAAGCCATGTAATGGTGGAGTCATCTGATTAGCTTCATTGATAGAACTGTGAGATTTATTGAGAATAATTAAAAAGTGGATTTGTTACAAGTCTTAAACGTTAATATGAAGAAGTTAATAGAAGGAAAGCTTTTAGATATATCAGATGAAAGGGTTAGTTATAGTATAGGTAAATGTGGGAAAACATCTGCAAGGTTTATCCACGTGACATATTTTAAGCTGTCATGCCAGTGTATTTGTGTAGTAAGAACTGTCCAAGGGAACAGACACCATGGCATGCTCCTCCTAGCTAGTGCTTCTCTGAATTGATAGAGGGGAACTTGGTAGCTGGAGAAAAGGCATATGAGTTGTGCAATCATTCTGAATTTGCATTCACTTAACGCAAGATTTTTAATGCTTTAATTTGCTTTTACTTTCTCTGGACTTCACGATTCTTATCTCACTGCCTTGGTATGCATTTACGTAGCATAGCTCAGTCGTCCAGGACTCTTTCTTTTCTTTTTTTTCCCACTTTCTATCCAATCCAAAGTGGAGTTGAGATGAGGGATGAGGGCCGGGTAATATTAGCGAGTCATGAATAGGTCAGGGAATATGAGCAAGCCGTGCTGCAGCTTCACGCTGTTTACAGCTTCTCTCTCTTAAGGTTTCTGATCTGTATGTGTTTGGCAATGGTGAGAGTCAAAGGAGGTCATCTTTCCAGTTCCTGTTTCAGAGAGAATAGCAGGCAGACGGCGGCAGCAAATAGTCACCGTTATTTAGCACACAATAGAAATGCTTTTATATCCCTCGTCTCATTTAATCCTGTCAGTAACCTGGGAGAAAGGCAGTGTTACTACATTTGATAGATGAAGAAAAGGAGATGCAGAAAAGTCAGGTAATGAGCTCAAATTTGCACAGCTGGTGAATGAAAGTGTTAGAGTTTAAACCCAGCTTTGTCTTCTGCGAAAGCCTGTGCTTTCGTTACTCTACGTGGCTGCTTTTCGGAAAGCAAGGTTTTGAGAAGGTAGGGGATGAGATGGGGACCACTGGTTATACCAGTCTTTCTACATTTGTCACATTCTGTCTTGGTTACATTTTCCTCTGGCTTCTCCATCCACCACGCCCAAGCAAGAACAATGGGGACATTAGTTGTCACTGGTTCACAAGTAAAAGAAGCTAGCCTTGTAAAGCCAACTTCCGAATGCTGTTCTGCCATGTTTCCACGTTCTATACCAGAGGCTCAGCTCTTTGCATTGAGCAAATTATCAAGAGATCATTTAGAGGGATTCCCCGTGAAACGTAGATACGTTTTATTTCAGAATTTGGGTACAAAAGATCCATTATCGTTTATTTGCATCTTAGTCTTATTCCGTAGGCTCTGTTAGTCTGAGTCAGTGGTTCTCAAGCCTTGGTATGAATAAGACTCTTCCAAGGGTGAATCAGTTGGCGTTCTTCAGTTGCAAGTCACAGAAATCTTCTCTGGTTACTGAAAGCGGCAAGGGTTCAGGCAGCTCTCAGAACGAGAGGGAAGCCTGGAGAACAGGGACAGAAAAAGGAGAGAGACAGGCAGCTCTAAGGGTACAAATAGGAGGAACTAAGATGGCCCTTAAGATTCCCACCCTCTATGTATTCGTCAGTGTTCTCTGGAGAAATGGACTCGATAGGACATATATATATATAAATAATATATATGTGAGATATATATACATATATATATAATATATATTGTGTCCAGTATTTTTGCCATAAGCATCTTTGCCACAGACATCTACATTGCGTAATTCATTGGCTGTAAAACAATATTGCCATGCAAGATAAAATAACTGGTTGACAGTTTGGTTTCCTTTCTCCATTGACACGATACTCCCATTTTTATATCACATACATCTTAGCCCTCATAACGGTCTATACAGTGATGAGTGGACATGACAGTCTTAAAATAGTGGATGATAGCAATGATGTATATGGACTTGATAGAAAATACAGTGATAAAACTTACTGCAGATGTGAAATAAGAGACTGTAAAGTCAGATTATATACCATTAGAAAATGCTAACTTATCAATTTACAAATCCTTTGGTGATTTGAAGGCCCAGAGTTGAAGGCCCACATTTCCCATTGAACTTTGGAATGTCTATCAATGAACATGGGACAGTGTGCCAAGAACAAACAAGAGTGTAGAGGCTTTTACAAGACAATACAAAGCTTCATGTACAGATATGCATCCTAGCATTTAGAAACTGATACCTCTCTCGATGAAGGAAGAAATTTTGGCAAAAAAGAGAAGTGTGATGCTAAATGAGGAGACAAATCAACAAGCAAAAAAAAAAAAGTGTAAAATACTATGAATGAAAGACTTGGAAGACAAATGTTTAGGTACAACCACGAGATAAAATTAGTTATTTGTGTACTACTGCCATGAATCTACATGCATTTAAGTGTATTCATGTATTTTATATTTTGCAATAAAATGTTATTCATTTCTCATGCTTCATGTTTATGTCCTTTTGCATGTCCCTTTTAGAATTCTTCGTGGTTTTATTTTTTTTGGCAAAATTGCCTTATGGCCAATTAGTTTTGCGGTGAAAATGTAAAGTCTTCTTAACTTTGTGATTTATTTTTCATGTTTCATTATGTCCTTTTTAATGTCCCTCTTTGTTTGTTGTTGTTATTTTATCTTTTATGACACAGTTGTCTTACAGCCAGTTAGTTATGTGGTGAAAATGTTTGTGATGAAAATGCTTGTGGCAAAAATGCTTATGGCAAAAGTACCTTTGTACTTCGTGCCTTTGTACAAAGTGTACAAGTACCTTTGTATACACACACACACACACACACACACACACACACACACACAAAGAGATTTATTATGAGACATTGGTTCACGTGATTAGGAAACTGAGAAGTCATACAATCCGCTATTTGCAAGTTGGAGGCCCAGGAAATCCGGTGGTGCACTTCTAGTCCAAACCTGAAGGCTGGAAAACAAGGAGCGCCCATGTTCCAGCTCAAGAGAGAGCAAATTCACCCTTCCTCAGCCTTTTCGTTCTATCCAGGCCCTCTACAGGTTGGATAATGCCTGCTCGCACCGATCAGGGTGATCTTCACTCAGTCTACCGTTCAGGTGCTAATCTCTTCTGGAAACACTCTCACAGGTACACCACAGCTATCTGGGTACCCCTTGGCACTGTCAAGTTGACACATAAAATTTACCATCACACCCTGGTATACACGTCCTGTATAATCCCCTCCCCTTGAGTATGGGTGAGATTATGAATATGATGGGATATTACTGCCAGGATCAGGTTACTAATCAGCTGACTTTGAATTCATCAAAAGAGAGGATTATCCTAGGTTTGTCTGATCTAATCAGCCAAGCTCTTAAAAGAGAGCTGAGCCCTTCCTGGGGTGAGGGATTCTATGAGAAAGAGATTCTCTTGCTGACCTTGAAGCTGAAATCTGGCAAGGACTGGCCACATGGCAGGGAGCTGTGGGGGTCTCCAGGAGCTGAGAGTGACTCTGGGCACCAGCCAGTCAGAAGGTGGGACCTCAGTCTTATGGTTGCAGGAAGCTGAATTCTGCCCTCAAGCCAGCTTGGAAGAGGACCAAAGCCTCACTGCAGCCCCAGCCAAAATCTTGATTTCAGCCTATGAGAGCCCAAAAAGGGAATTCAGCCACACTGTGTCTGGACTTCTGACCTACAGAATTGCTGAGATAATAAATGGATATTGTTTTAAGCTGCTCAGTTAGTGGTACTTTGTTACAGAGCACTAGAAAATAAATATATACCATCCACATGCTGATGACTCTAAAATTTATATTTCCAGTCCAGCCTTCTCTCCTGAACTTCAGTCTGATATCCAACCACCTACCTAACATCTCTACTTGGATGTCTAACGAGACATTGCAAACGTAACATGTCCCCAACTGGGCTCCCCAGCTTCCCTTTCTTGTAGCTCACTTCTCCTGCAGCCCTTTTGTGTGAAAAATAACAACCCTATACTTACAGTTGCTTAACTCAGAAACTTTGAATCATGTTTCATGGTCAGTCCATCAGTTTGAAACTTTGACTCTAGTTTCAAAATATTCCCAGGATTAACCACTTCTCAGTAATGCCTTTGCTATCACTTTGAGCTATGTCCCCAATGTGTTTCACATGGAATAGTGCCGTAGTTTCTCATTGGACTCCCGGATTTCATCCTGGCTTTCCTACAGTCTATTTTTAATGCACCAACCAAAGTGATGTTGTTAAATGAAAGATCAGGTCGCTCATCTGCTTAGAACCTTCAGTGGCTCTCTGGTAGACTGAGTCACTGGTCCCGATTCTCCATCTCTTCCTTTGCCATATGACTTTGCAATCCCTGTCATTAGAGGGGAAGTACGCTGCTCATCAGAGGGGAAGTCAGTTCTCTGACTCGGGCCTGGCCATGGACTTGCTTTAGGCACGTAGATAGAAGTGGGGAGAGGTGTGCAGAAGTGACAGTGTCTCGGTCCTTAAAAAGCCCAACTTGTGTTTCCACTTGCCCTCTGTACCCTGCCCTGGCTGTGAGGACATGACGTGGCTAGCCCAGTTGTTCACGGAGGATGAGAGACATGTGGAGCAGACACAGGCCCAAGCTGCCACTTCATGCTGTCCAGCTGAGCCCAGCTAGACTTGGCTGGTTCTAAGCTGCCCAGTAGGCATGTGAGCAAAAGAAATGTTTGTACATGTCCCAGGGAGTCTGTGCTTGTTTCTTTCCAAGCAATAGCTGACTGAGACAGGTTCAGAAGAGAAGCCAAAGTACTTCCAACAGTCTACGGAGCCAATAGGCTCTGTGAATTCTATCCCCACAATAGCCCTAACCTCTTCCCTACCACTCTCTGCTCAGTTGCTGTGCTCCAGCTGCACTGGCCTCTTTGCTTATCCTTGACCTGGCTCACTTCCACTCAGGACTTCGCATTTGTTTCCTTTGAGTCTCCTGGTTTGCCCTCCACTGCCTTCGGGTTTTCATTCAAATGTCATCTCATTGAGAGCTGTTTGCAATTACAGCCTCATCCGTTTTCTTTCCCTGCCTCCGTTCCTTGGACTGTTTTTCTTACAGTGATTTAAAAAAAATTTTTTTACAGTACTTATTGCACTGCTACATATTTTATTTATTTTACTTTTTACTGGTTGGCAACCCTCCCACCCCCAACTAGAACGTAAGCTTCACGAGGGTAGGGATTTTTGTCTGATTTGTTCACTCCTGAATCCCTAGTTCCTGGATTGGTGCTCAGTGATATTGATTGAATAAGTATCAACATAAATGAAATAATTTCTGATCATTTTAACAGGGAGCCACTTTTTTTTTCTCATACTGTATCATTCTGCTGAAGAACCAAGTCTCAGGAGGGATTAAGCCTGGCTTGGTCTCATTTCCACTCCTTGGCCAGGGCAGAGCAAGATACTTTTTATTCATAGTCCCTCCAATGCGGAGGGGAGATTCCTGGCTGTAACCTAAAGAAGGGGGAATGGATGACAGGAAACCCAATACCAGAGAGTGGTCTTTTATGCTGGGCTCAAGCTAACCGGGCCCATCCTGCTACCTTATTCTAGAGCTTCCATCTCAGTGTCTGTGGCTCACATTTTGAGAAACGTAAGATGCAGTAAAACACATTAGGAAAGTCCTTTGAGAATCTAAAGAAAGATGGGGAAATTGAGTCTCTCCTCCATGTGCAAGGGGAAGAGGAAAGCCCATTTGAAGCCTTTGGACAAAATAAGTCCTGGGCATCTGGGGTGATGAACCCACACAGAATAGGAAGCATCCCCAGGGATTAAAGAACCCCCAGCCTTCCCTAACTGTTGGCATCTGGAATCCCGGATTGAGCCCTTCACCATCTCTCTGGTCTTTTCTCCACCAGAACCGCCATCCCAGGTCTCAGAGGCCCCGTGGGTCTCGGCTCCTGGTTCCTGGTTAGCAGGGAAGAGGTGAAAGGTGGCTTCTGCCTGGCGTCAGGGCTGCCACGCCGGTTGGCCTCCCAACAGCACTTTTCCACTGTCGCCTGTGATGTGCAGGTCTCTGTGACTGCAGTGCACTTCAGTTGCATGGAGCCTGTGACGGGCCCCTGTGGGCTGGCCCCAGGACCTGACCGCACCATGCAAATGTGGGAAAGAGCATTCTGAGCGACAGATACCGAGCCACTGACCCATTTTTGGAAAGCAGATTATTTGTAAGTTGGAAGTTGTCTGCACTTTTAGGGAAGGAAAATTACACGGTCTTTCTAGGTAAAGTGACTCGACATTTAATAGTTTGCTGAGATGGACTTCCTTCCTTACCAATCCTCCTGCCAATTTGATGTAAACATTAACTTGGGATGTCGGTCACGAAGCTGGAATATGGTCTTTGATTTGCGCAAGAAGAAACACTTGTCCCCAGCTTTTACCAGCGTGCCTTTACCATGGCTTAATCACTCAATTATTCATCTTGCACACTTTCTGTTCAGTGGGAGTAAATATGTTTCTTTTTTCTGAATTTTATTTTATTTATTTTTTTATACAGCAGGTTCTTATTAGTTATCCATTTTATACATATTAGTGTATATATATCAACCTATATTTCTTATCTATAGATAACGCATGTAAAAATTAATTAAGGAGGTGAGATTCCATGAATAACTGTGAGCTCTTTAGAGATAGTTGTTATTTAAATTCATAAATTTATTCTGCATTTTGCTAATGTGTTTATTGGTTTGTCATCTTACGTACTGTTATTAGTTTAAGCCATTTAACATTTTACTTATAATTTTAATACCATAGGGTATTTCTCTTTTTAAAAATTATTTATTTATTTTATTCTTGGCTGTGTCGGGTCTAGTCGTAGGATCGTTTGTTGTGGCGCGTGGGCTTATTTGCCCCACGGCATGTGGGATCTGATTTCCCTGACCTGCGATCGAACCCATGTGCCCTGCATCGGAAGATGGATTCTTTACCACTGGACCTCCAGGGAAGTCCCTACCACAGGTATTTCTAAGTCCTGGAAATTAGGTTTGAAGTGTCGGAAGTGCTTGGATAATGATGACAATAGTAGCAACAGCAGCAGCAATAGTAGCAGCGGTAATAATAATAACGATCACGATAAACCGAGAAACAATCATTTCTGAAAATTTCTTGTGTGCAGTAGACAGTGCTATTCTGTCCTTTAAGCTTTCAAATCCCTGATTCTTCTCACGAGGTTCATTCAGGGAGTGCGGGCTTTAATAAAGTCAAGTGAATATGGGTCTGAATTCCAGCTCTGCCACTGAACTGGCTGTGTGATATCCGGCTAGTTACTTAACGTCTCTGTAAAGTGGGGATAGCAATTCCTATCTCACAGGATCTTTGTGAAACTAAAGTTAAATGCAATGGTGTAAATAAAGGCCTGGGCATGAAGTCAAATAGTCATCTCTTAAAAAATGACGGCTCCTAATAATGATATACATAAATCGCATGTTACACGTAGCAGAGCTCCTTATCTGTGTGAACAGTCAAAGAGGAGTTGAACGAATATGGAAAACTCCTGCCGCTCAGGACTCCAGGAGACAGCACAAACGTTTCGATTTTGGTTGATCATCACAATTTGCTAACCGTCAGTAAATGAGAAGATAGAGGAACTTCCAAGGACTCTGCCCTGAACTACATCCCCAAACCTAAGATGCGCACAGCATCAATTGTTGCTTCTAAACACTTTTTTACTTTCTCACTGAGGTTTCAGTCTTTGAGTTGTGCAAATACCATCCATAGACAGCAGACTTCATGGGAGGTGGAGGCTGGGAGGCAGGAAAGACACCCTTTAAAAAATCCTTTGCCCAGGATAATTTTAAACACTGGAGAATGCTGCAGGCAAATTAGCATCGTAATCTATGGGAGCAGAAGGCGTGGAGATGATTTTCCCGTAAGAAATACATCTATTTTGGAATTCTTAGTAGCTTACTACTTTCTCTACCATGGAAGTCAACACAGTTTGGATTTACTGACTCACCGTCTCTGGAGTGTTTTCCTCTGAATTTTAAACCAAGAGAAAAAAGAAGACGAGATAAAGAATGGTGGAAGAAATGCAAGGTCAGGAAGAAAAACAATGGGGGAAAAAAAAAGGAAAGAAGAGGAAATGGAGAGGAGGGGAAAGTAGAGCAAAGGAAGGAGGGGAAAGAAATTAGTGTGCTTTTACAGAGGGTTAGAGTTAAAACATAATATTTCACTTTCTTCCAACTGAATAAAAGTCGAAAATCTTCTCTGATTATTTAAGTATTATTGAAAATATTGGTTCAAAATTTGAGTGTTTTTTCAATCTGTAAGCATTTTATTAAGCTAACTGCAAGTGTGTTTTGAGTATTTACTGTGTGTCTAACTTTGCCAGGTGCTGAGGTGACAGGCTGGGCTTACCGCTGGATCAATATCTGCTCCCTCAGAGCCTGTGGTCTGGTTGGGATTTAAAACAATTAGAAAATTAGATAGCCTGTAATCAAGAAGCAAAATTGATAGAAAGGCAGTTTGTTTTAATTCCACAGGCTTCTAGAAAGAACAGCAAAAAAAAGAGTGGCCGAGCTAAATACCTTTGGGAAGTTCTGCAACCTGCCGCTACTAGGGGGATCACTGTATTACTTTTCCCTCCTACGGTAAAGGAACTGTCTTAGCCCAGGTTTCCTCAAGGGCAGAGGCTGCCTAGGCTGTGTGCAGGGAGTTTATTAGGGACTGTGAACCCAGACAGCAAAGGGGAGTGAGGATGGAAGGAAGGAGACGAAGCCAACACAAGTGTCGGTGACTGAGTCTGAGTCGCCACCATGAAGGCCACCTGGTGCTCGACCCTGTGGGCCTTTTCTGCTGGCAAATGAAACCAAATCATGGGAAAGTAGGGTGAGAAGTTGAGAAAGAGAGGATGGAATCTCGAGAGGCATCATTTCAGCCCGGGACTGGAGCCCTGTCAGATGTGTCTCAGAATTGTCCACCTAGAAGACGAAAAAGGGAACATTGATCCACTGGCTTCTGAAATGCCTTGGTCAAGGACGACACCCACATGGATTGACTCCCTGCTCCTCTGGGTTGCACTTACGGGATTGCTGGGCAGTCCCCATGGGAGAATAGTGCTGCGGCGTCAGAGGTGCTCTGCGGTGGGAAGTGAGAGGCTCCAGGCTGTTGACCAAAGTGAGGCATTGCCAACTGGCATGTATGTCAGCCTGGTTAAAGCCTCACGGACTTGGACTCTACGAGCAGTGGATGGAGGAAGTGGTGGACCCAAGGAGATTCGGGATGGTACACGAGTGCTGGCCTATCCAGACACCTGCTGAAGCTTTAAAAATTCTTGTTATCTACCATCCCGTGGAATTCTTCTTCTTCTGAATATTGGTAAACATGGGAATACTTTCTTGGATAGAAGTTGGTCCAATTTCAGACAGGGCTCTATCCAGGGGCCCAAATAATTTTTCTTAAATCTCTCCTTTTCTCAACTTTTGCCCTTCTTTTCTGTGTTTTGAATTCATTTGCCAACGGGCTTCTTTGCCACATGGTAGGAAAGATGACCTCTGGTAACTTGCACTAGTTCACCTGTCCCACTCTTCCTTTTGCTCCTCGGCACACAACTGGACTATTTATCCCAGCCTCACTTGCAGTTAGGTGTGACCATGTGATGGGCTCTGGCTCATGGAAGGTGGGCAGAGTGGTACACGCCATCGTCCCTTGTGAACTTTCACTCTCTCTCTTACTCTCTTTCCCCAGCTGCCAGTAGGCTGCAGGGGATTCAGTGAGGACACCATGGCCCTGGGATGGAAGAAACCTGGGTTCCCGAGTCACTGCATGGAAGGTCACCTGCCAAGCACCCATATTGGAGTGTTGTTAGGTAAGAAAAACACCGCCGTAGTGGTTTAAGCCCCTGCGATTTTGGTATTGTTTGCTATAGCACTTAGCCTCCCCTAACACCCTCTCATGATCCACATGTCCCCATCAATTCTTGTTTTTACATCTTTATTGGAGTATAATTGCTTTACAATGGTGTGCTAGTTTCTGCTTCATAACAAAGTGAGTCAGTCACACACACACATATGTTCCCATATCCCTCCCACCCTCCCTATCCCACCCCTCTAGGTGGTCACAAAGCACCGACCTGATCTCCCCGTGCTATGTGGCTGCTTCCCACTAGCTAGCTATTTTACGTTTGGTAGTGTATATACGTCCATGCCACTCTCTCACTTTGTCACAGCTTACCCTCCTCGCCCCCATCAATTCTTGAAAAGAATTCTCATTATCTCTACTCGAGTTATTTGACAAACACACTGGACTAATGAGAATTTCCAGGGGACGGGGTGGGGGGCAAGGCAGAGATGCTTGATCTCCACCAGAAACACGTGGAAAGGAACCAAATAGTTTATAAAGTGAAGGGATATGGGACAGAAAAAAAAAAAAAGATGCCATGGCAATTGTTACAGGATGATACACCAGCATCGGATTCTAGGCTTGGCTTTACCATAACTGAAGTGTGCAGCCCTGGGCATGCCACTTACCTATTCCAGGCCTTGGTTGTTTCCTCGGGACAATGTGAGAGTTGGGTTAGGTGATTTCTACTGCTTTTTCTCAGCTCTGAGATAATTTGGTAATAAGATGATAAGAGAGTAAGCTGGACAGTTCCTATTCTTTCCTATGTGGATTGAGTGACACTGCAGAGGGCCCTTCTGCTCCCTCATCTTTACAAACATCATGGGGATCGTGGGCCGCTGGCACTCATCCTTGGCACTGCCTTCAGCTGTGCTGGTGTTCTAAACGAGAGCTGGGATGTGGTGGAGCCAGAGGGAATGGGTCACCTCCATGCAGTGAAGAAGGAAAACGCAGGCAGCTCTTCCACTGATTCTGCACCTGAAGAGGCAGACTACTTGCCAATCCGTCTCACACTTGGGCAGGGTTGTTTCGAAAGAAGCAAGCAAGGAAGTCCCAGGACCAGAGCTGTTTCCCTTGTTGATGGTCTCCCTGGTTGTCCTGTCTTATACATCTGGAGCTTTCTTCCTAAACAGTGGGTATGATGAGGGAAATAATTACCCTGCCCACTTGATAGATATTTAATCAGGAAGGGCATTGAGTGCAGATTTAGAAATGGCAGAGTTAGGTCAGTTCAGTGGCTGGCAGCCACGTGCAGAGGCCACACGGGTGGAACTGAGAACAGAGGGATCTAGTGAGAAAATGCAGAAGCAAAGCAAGCATTTCCAGGAGCATGTAGAATTCCCGCAAGGGGGCAAGGCAGTGAGAAATGGCATTTATAAGGATTGACAGGAAAAATGGCAAAGGACAAAGATAAACAGTAATAACCACATGCTGAGTCATTTTGGAGGCATCCATAAGGTCTTAGTTGCCTCCATAAGAACATGTCAGACTGTGACAGAAGGGGGAAAGGGGGAAAGAAGTACCAGGCTAAGTAGGTTTGAGGTGCAGACCTAGCTGGTCCCGGCTAGGTGATCTTTATTTCTATGAGGAGGGATCTGTGGTCACAAATAGTACAGTTGGTTGTGTTTTAAAGGGAATTGTTAATTATGCCTGCTAATTTTTCTCATGCTGATCCCTTCTAGGGGCAAGTCCTTCTTAAGCACCCTGATCAGGTATTTTTTCTATATTAGGTGTCTTACTTTGTTATTTATTTATTTATTTCTGTTGACGTATAGTTGATTTACCGTGTTTCAGGTGTATAGCAAAGTGATTCAGTTATACAAATATATATATATTCTTTTTCAGATTCTTTTCCATTATAGGTTATTACAAGATATTGAAAACAGTTCCCTGTGCTAAACAGTAGGTCCTTGTTAATTATCTATTTTATGTATAGTAGTGTGTATCTATTAATCCCACATTTCTAATTTATCTCTCCCCTCCTTCCCCTTCGGTAACCATAAATTTGTCTTCTATGTCTGTGGGTCTATTTCTGTTTTGTAAATAGGTTCATCTGTATCATTTTTTTTAGATTCCACCTACAGGGATCCTACTCTGAATCTAAGTGGATGTCTTTGCATGTTAGGGAAACTAATAGTGCCGCACTCAGACATCTTGTCATGAGGGACTAAGTTGTGTCCAGGGAGAGGGGTGCCCTTGAGAAAAGATCTGGGCTCGCATTCTAGATTCGATGGAAAGTGACGGCGTGTCCTGGGGGCAGGGTCAGTCTATGGAAGCAATTGCCATGGAGACGGATCTTACATCTGACCTCAGATCTCACATCTGACCTGGTGGTGGACGTGAAACCAAAAACGTGGGGAGAGAATTGCACTCACTAAAAATGTCTAAGACATTCCTTCCTTCCTTGATCCAACAAGTATTTGTTGAGCGCTTATTTTGTGCCAGTCGGGTCACTTGTCCCTGGGATATAGCGATGGGTACCCATCCCAGCTGGATTCAAGGTGGTAAGACCATCGCTGAACCAGGTAAACCAAACAATGCCAGCTGGTGATGAGGACATCATCAGATTAATGGAATGGGGAGGCATTAGGGGCTTGTGGGGGCAGGGTGTTTTGGTTAAACCCGAAAGATGGCAAGGAAACAGCCATGCGAGGAGCAGGGTGTTTCTGACAGTGGGAAGAACAGTTGCAAAGGCCCCGAGGAGGGAAGGAATTAGCTTGTTCTGTAACCTGAAAGGAGGCCAGAGTGACTGAAGCATAATGAACAGGGTTAGCGAGACAGGAAGTGAACTGGTCATTTAGAGCAGAGTTTCTCAACCGCAGTGCTATTATTGTCATTCGGGACCGGAAAATTCTCTGTTGTTGGAGGCTGTCCCATGCATTGTAAGATGTTTTGCAGCATCCCTGGCCTCCACCCACTAGATGCCATTAGTCCGCCCCTCACCTCCCCCTCAGTTGTGACAGCCAAAAATGTCTCTAGACGTTGCTACATGTATCCTGGGAGTTTGAGAACAAAAAGGAAGGTGGAGCACCAAAGAGAGCCACCAGGGTATGAAACAAAAGAGGAAGAGGGCATTATGATTTTATGTGTCTACTGGCTGGACCATGGTACCCAGATAGCTGGTCAAATGTTATCCTAGATGTTTCTGTGAAGGTATTTTTTAGATGAGGTTAATATTTAAATCAGTAGCTTTTGAGTAAAGCACATTACTTTCCATAATGTGGGTGGGCCTCATCCAATCAGCTGAAGATCTTAAGAGAAGAAAGACTGACCTTTTCCCCAAAGAGGGTATCCTGGCAGCACACTACCTTTGGACTTGACCCGCAACATAAACTCTTCCCTGGGTCTATAAGCTGATGGGCTTGCCCTGCCGATTTTGGACCTGCCAGCCTACATGATCTCATATACCCATGGACTCCTAAACTGACCAGTTCCACTGCCTGGGAAGGTGGGGCTGGGGGCTGGGAGAAACAACGGGTAGCTGGGGACTAACCAACAGCTTTGAGAATAATGCAGAGAACATATGCTTTGTCAGAGAGGGCAGATTTTTGTAGTGAGGCCAGAGCAGGCGAGTGATGTGGTAACAGAGGCCTCATGGAGACCTGGTAAAAGATGGTCACACTGAGGTGGGCAGAGAAGCTTTTCCATGGTACACAGGAGGTCATCCCTGGGGCGCTCATACTAATGGGTGGGCAGGACTTTGAGGGGGTTGAAGGTAACGTCAGAGGAGGTGACAGTCAAGGAAACACAACCACTGCTGTCCTGTGATGATATTTTAACCCCCAGGCTGGTGTAGGGGAGCTGGGGATGTAGGTATATGCAAAATACCTCCATTTAGGTGTAACATTACTTGGTGGTCTCAAAGTGGTGCTCAGGTTAAGAACAGACTATCTGTTTGCAACCTGCTTCAGAGGTAACAACACCAGTTCCTGGAAGCCAGGGACAATTATACCCCCATTTCCCACTTCTAGGAGCACTTAAAGAGGTGCTTACGTTGCCAAATGAACATACCTGACTCTTACTAAAACAAAAGATACAGAATCTCCCTGAATATTTGGAAGTCGGATTTTTTCCCAAGAGAAGCCAGAGGGAGGAGGAAAAGTGGTTTCTTCTCTATTTCCTGCTAGGAAAACACACGGGTTTGCTGATTGGAAGGGGAGATTGAAGAGATGTTTCTTTTTATAGATGTTGGTTTTGGAGTGAGTTCCAGCAGGCATCACAGGTATCCATCTAGTCTCCTCTGTAAACTTGCTGTGACCTGGCCGTAAGGGGAAGCTTTGGCGGCCTCCACTCCTGGGCTATGTTGCTGACCCAACCTGAAATCCTTCTTTAGGTTGAGTCAGCAACATATCCCATGACTTTTGGGTGATAGGTTCTTCTATATATGACCGTAAAGCAAAAGGCCCTTTGTACATAGTGTTGAATTTCCCAGAGGCTATGACCAGGGATTAGACTGAGGTAAAAAATTTCACGAGATACTGCTAAAGAGTGTTGACTAATGCATAACTTGGCTTAGTCATGCCCCTCAAGTATTTGTGGAGAGTAAATAAGACCGTGGGTAATTGAGAATAAAATGTGTTGCTTTTCACACATTGGGAGAGCTCAACTGCAAATAAATCCCTTAAAACATTTTAATTTCAATTAACTTCATATCATAACACACACAGACACACACACACACACATACACACAGGGTCACACATTTATTTTTTGGCTTGCTTTACTTTTGCTGTGGATGTAGTTCTCCAAACCTAATGTTATACAAGCACATAACAGTTTTTCTTAAAAATTATCCAATTTATGACCTAAATATAAAAATCTCAAAAATGGCTGTGTCAATACATAGCTAACTAAATAGACCCGATCTTTATGGTTCTGGCCTTTGTTTGTTTGCTTTGGCCCTTTGATATTCATCGTAGGTCATTGGTTCCCCACTGTTGTTTTGCCACTGACACTGCTCAGGACTCACCTTCCTGTAGGTAATGGCAGCTCCCTTGGGAGCTGTCTGTCCTCAGGTATTGCTCTTAGACCCCTCAGTACCATGGTGACCCAATATCATGGTTGGTAACCGCTGGTCTGGTTTATAAGATGGTCAGTGTGATAAGACCACATATAAACACTTCAAATAAACTTGTGACCTCAAGCTGTAACTGGTAGATTGGAATCATCTGGGTCTGTTCATTTCAGTGTTTTATTTGAATAAGAGACCTAATTTTTCAAACATTAACAAAAATTGATATTTCTTAACGATGGAGTATTTTTAGTGGTACCAAAACTTTGGTCATTGTACTCAAGAAATCTGGCGGTGGTCAAACCCGACAGGTGACATTAGCAGCTCTGTGACCGAGCAGATCACTCAACTTATTGTGAGTTTCAGTTTCCTTATCCGTAAAGTGGGGCTAGTGGTCGTCAGCCGTAACTCACATGCAGGGTTGTCATGGCAATCACAAGCAACGGGATTAGTGGAAGTGGTGGTAAGTTTTAAAGCACTGGACTTATATGAGATTGCATTCCGTCACAAATAACTGTTGAGCGTTCACTAATCTGCCGTCACCCTCCGTGTGCTAAGCTCCAAGTGTAATATCCAATATAGAATAAACAGGTAAGACATGATCCCCGCCCTCGGGGATTGCACTGGGAGAAGCCCCTGAAATAAGAAAGAACTAACACTCTCCAGCCCCTATCTAAGAAGTAATGAGAATTTAAACCATTAATTAATTAGCTTCACAAAGACTTAAAGTGAGAGCATTGATTGAATATTTGTACATTTGGTTCTATTTTGGTTTTGAGTCAAGGTGGTAAGGTTGACGCCTTTAATTTATTTATAGAAACAGAACTCTTTTTAAAATTATCAAAATAAACTGTGCTCATTTAAACTAGAGGCTACGGAATTGCAAAAAATAGAAATTGCGAGTCCCTTGGCTTGAACTGGAGATGAACCCTAGCTCTGCTCTCACCAGCTGTGGCTGTCACCCCTCAGACTGTCAGTTTCTCATCATTAAAGTGAGGTTAATAAACACTAAGGCAATATCTTGTGAGAATTAAGAGCAAAAGGATTCAAAATGCCAAGCATAATATTTGGTGAGTATTTAATAAATGCTGTGGTTTTTTTCTCCTTCCTATATTTTGAAAGTTAATTTGAGTGGAATTAACTTTACATGTCATGCACTGATCTGAAATAAGCTTGATCTACTACGAATATATATTTGGCTTATTTTGGGTTCCATCAGTGCGTATCAAATGTCTCCAAATCGCGAGTGCCTCGTGGAAGGCCCTTCCTCACCATTTTACTAACTAACAGTCTCAAGGACTTTTCACATAATCGATCATTAACTCTCAGAAAATGCCTAACGCGCAAATTACCCTGGCTGCTTTACATTTTTGAGGAAAAGGTACATTTACAAAATTGTCTTTTTCTTTGTTGAATAACTTTAACCTCCAACCGCAGTCATTTCCCTGTGGGCGCAAACAGAGGGAAATGTTCTTTCTGAGTATTTAGTAAAGACTGGGGGCTTCCCTGGTGGCGCAGCGGTTGAGAGTCCGCCTGCCGATGCAGGGGACGCGGGTTTGTGCCCCGGTCGGGGAAGATCCCACATGCCGCGGAGTGGCTGGGCCCGTGAGCCATGGCCGCTGAGCCTGTGAGTCTGGAGCCTGTGCCCCGCAACGCGAGGGGCCACAACAGTGAAAAGACTGGAGCCATCAAAATAAGTAAATAGTGAAGTTTTATTTTCATTATTCTGCAGTCATCGTTTTATTGTAAATTAAGGAAAGAACATTTGCTGGTTGGCAAAGAAGCAGAAGAGGTTTTCTCTTTTATTGATGTCTCCAGTGTTGTGACACAGAGCCTATCAGATGAAACAACGTCTACACTAATGAAAATGGATTCTGTTTGCTCCTCAGTTAAAGTTAGGAGGTCCCAAAGAATAGTGGATATACTGAAAGTATGTCTCGAAAAGTCTTCCTTCGGGTAGAATGTATTTCACAGTATCACAGGAAACGATCATCTTTTGTTTTGTAAAGGAGGAGATCCTGGTGTTACAGACAGAGCCTGCACTTTGGTGTCATAAAACCAGTTTCACACTGGACTCCAGATCTGTCTTGTGGTCCAGGCAAGCTGGTCAACCTCTCTGCACCCGCATTTCCTCATCTCTGATGTGGGGCACATACTGCCTGCCTCACAGGAAGGTCAAGAGGATAGCACGGGGCAGTAGTCACATTTCCTGTACACAGTAGGCATGTAGTAAATCTTTAGTCTTTCACTCTCTGCCTCCCTTAATTAAAAATGTTAGGCTAGGTGGTTTTAAAACTAAACATCTCCCATTTGTTTGGCAGGCTACAAAGTGTTTCCATATGCATTTTCTCCTTTGATGTTTCAAAACAGCCCTGTGAAATAGGTAGGCTTGACTTAGTATTAACACTGTTTTACAGATACAGAAACAGTGCTCAACGAGCTTAGGAGAATTAGCTGCCCCTCTTGCTTGGCTGGTGAAGGGAGATGCAGGGAGAAGGTCCAGGCCCTTTGGTACCTGAGTCTGTGCTTTCCCCACAGGCTACTTTGTAGCCCCTCATCTCTTTGTGGAAAATCCAAATGGTAAACCTGAATATATTCTTCTTGTTTTCTGATGATAACTGTGTGTCAGGGTTCAATCAGAGGTTATCACAAGGGATTGGTTTATGCAATTACGGGGATGGACCAAGGAAGCCAGGAATCTGTGGGGTAGGCAGTCAAGAAGGGAAGATGATAAGCGTTCAGAATCCCAGAAGCATGAACTGAAACTTGGAGTCTCTGAACTCAGAGGGTGGGGATGGGGGAAGGGAAAGGCTCATCCCTCTTTTAAAGGGCTTCCAAATGTTTAAGTCAGGCCTGCTAGGATGGTCTCCCTATTGTTTAACTTACAGTCAGCTGATTAGGGACCTTAATTTCATCTGCAAACTTCTTTCACAGCAGGACCTAGTAAGTAATACTGGTGCCTGACTGACTCACTGGGAGAAGGTGTGCATGTGCTACCACTCGGCTTCTGCTTCCCTCCCTTCTCTAACTCCCAGGGGAGAGGGTAGCCTTTGTAGTCCACGCTAACCAGAACAGACCAGAAAGGAATTCTGCGGTCTGTAGTTCAGCCGAGCGAAGCTGAAAAATCGCAAAGCCGTCCCCATAAAAAGCCGAAGTCCACCACTGAAATGTATTTCTCCACTAATGTGTTTCTCCGGCATCTGTGCATACCTTCTGGTCACTGTGAGGGAAGCTTGAGCAAACTAGGAAAGAGATTGGTCAACACGAATTTCTACTAGCATATCTGCTGTCGGGTTCCAAGGATAGAGCTTCTCTGCACACTAGCTCTTGTGGATTGGATTTCTGGAAGATTCCCAGAGATATTGCCCACATAGGGCATGTTTGCGGATAGATGGAGTGGGCACATGATTCATGCTAGAATGTGAGCTGCTTCATCATCTCAGGCGAAAACAAAACAAAGCAAAAGCAGCCAGACCAAATAAAAAGTGACAACTGCAGCAGCGATCAACGGTAATGAGACTATGACACTGACGACACTAGGGTTTTATCAGTTTAAGGTTTCTGTTCTTCCCTCGATGACTAGAATTGTTTGGTGATGCTGAAACAAAAATCAAGGGATGGCATGCCTGGGGATGGACCATTTACCTCTGCCATGCATCGAGTACTTTGTCCTTGTGCCTGGTACAAGTATCCCATTAGGTAGTGCATTAGTCAGGGTCTTCACAGAAATAGAAAAAAACCCTGCATATATATTTCATATAATCATGTCACATAATATATGATACATTTTAAGGAATTGGTTCATATGATTATGGAGTCCCAAGATCTGCAGTTAGCAAGCTGGATACCCAGGAGAGACATAGTCTAGTTCCAAAGGCCAGCAGGCTTGAGAGCCAGGGAGAGCAGATGTTTTAGTTTGAATTCCAAGGCAGGAGAAGAGTACATGTGCCGACTCAAAGGAGGAATTTGGGGAAGGGTCAGCCTTTTGCTCTATTTAGGCCTTCAGCTTATTAGATGCGGCCCACATTAGGGAGGGTGATCTACTATACTCAGCCTATCGATTTAAATGTTAAACTTATCCAAAACCGCCCTCATAGAAACACCCAGAACAGTGTTTGACCACATATCTGGGTACCTTGTGGTCCAGTTAATTTGACATATAAAATTACCTGTCACAGTAGTTTTAGGTGATACCAAGCATGGAAGAAAATCCCGGTTCCCTGGAGGGCCTCTAATCCTCGTTTCTCAGGATTCCTGGGCTTTTCCTCTGGCTTTCGCAGTGCTGGGCATTCCACCTGTGCTTTCCTTCAAACCTCCACTTCCGTTCTTTTTTGCCCAGAAACACAAAGTTGAGCTGTACTGTGTACATAAGTACTTGGGGCAGCTGCCTTGTTGTCTGCTACTCATGTTAAAATGGCTGTCCCCCGTCTCAGGAGTACCAAAAGGTGGGAGGGGTTGCCATGGAGGAGCGTCAGGCATCCTTGCTGCTGAGCTCTGACTGATGCCACGTAGGGATGCTTTCCTCAGCCCACGCTGTCACTTACCCCTCTCCTGCTGGGTTTAGTGGCTGTGGCATTAAGGAACACAACGTGTGAGAGGTTGTGCGTAGATTGCAAAAATGGCCAGTTTTTCACGCTTGTGATTTGACTTTGAAGCTCTTCTCATCGATAAGTGGGGTTTATTTCCCCACTACTTGAGTCTGGGATGGGCTAGTAATTTGCTTTGGCAACGAAATGCAGTGCAGGTATCAGTGATAGTTCTGAGCTCAGGCTCCAAGAGGTCTTGCGTATTTCCACACTCTCAGAACCCTGGCCAGATAATTTATGAACAAGCCCAGGCTAGCCTGTTGGAGGACAAGAGATTATGTGGAATAGAGATAAGTCATTTCCATTGAGACCATTCTAGACTAGTCTAGCTCAACTGGCCCAGTAGCCAACCATAAATGCATTAACGATCCCAACTGAGACCAGAAGAGCCACCGAGTGGATCACTGATCACAGCCCCAGTTACCGACCTGCAGAAATGTGACCTAAATAAATGGCCATTGTTTTAAGCTGCTAAGTTCTGGGGTGGTTTGTTATATAGTAAAAACTAGTGGATACAGTTATCACTTTACACCTGGAGTACAGTTACTGATATGGACTCTGAGCGTTTTGTAACTCCCTGTTTTGGAACAAAGAATTACTAGGATATTTCTGCTGCTGAAGGTAATAGGCTTCTTCCGCCTGGCGTTTTTCTGATGTAGCTTAGCTCCTACACTCTCAAAACTGACATATGTATGTAGAACAGAGTTTAGTAGTTTGGTAGAACCTTCAAATTTTAACCTAGACTCCTGAATGACATAAGACACTAGGCTTTGAATATTTGTTTAACTAGGTATTCCATGGACCCCCTAAGGGTTTAAGAAAGCATGGGCCCTGGCTTCCTTCTTATTCTTGTTGGAGTAAATGCAGGTTTTAACAGGCCAAGTGGCCTAAGTAGGTGACAACTCTACTCATTTCCTATCGCATTCATAGTCTCCTGCCAAATTTCCTTGACTTCAATGGGGTCACAGATTTGAAGAATTACACAGCTATTTAGTGGTAGTGAAAGAACAATTTCAGAGGAGATTCATAGATTTTGATGACTATGAATCATACCTTAAGAATCTGTGGCTACCTTTGAAGTGCAAACCACAGGATGTATCTGATTTACTCAGCAGCTGTGCTATTCCTGTGGTTCAGTTTCCAAAAGACCTGACTGAGCTGAAAATCAACGGTTCCCACCAAGAAGACCATTGGTAAAAATGTCGGGTATGTTAACCAGAATTGTAATGAATTTTCTGGCCACACGGCCAAAATCTTGCTCAAGTTTGGAGTTCATTGGCTTTGTAGCCATGTTTTCTTTCATGAAACTCTTGAGATCAGAGCTGAGTCTCTCTTAGGGATGTAGATTGTGATTCAGAAATGAGATCTGCTCCAGCTTAATGTCCTCCTGAGGTTCTTCAGAACAGCTCGGTTTAACGTAAGTTTTCTTATCGACTGGTCGAAACGTACAAATGACCTACAAGAATGGATTTTTGAATGTGTTTGGGGGAACAACTTTTTTTTTAAGATTCCTTCATGCTGAGTGAAGAGAAGGTGTACTCCAGATAGTCCTCTAATTATAAACTTAATCCAGTTAGCGTACCAATCTGGCAGATGTTTTGGTGTAACACAGATGAATATTTTCATTTACCTGATTTGTTTAGTTGAAGGTTCTGGTGGACCACACGTGTAAATTTCTAGGAACTATGTCTCAATTAAACGGATCACCAAAGTTTTGGAGAAATCTAGTGGCTTTGCCACCCTGCCATGTGCACATTTTAAAAATATCTTCTATTTGATTGAAAAAAGATACTACTTTTCAACTGACAAATCATTCCTATCCTTCATCAGAAACATCTTCCCTTTAAGAGGCTAATTTTATTTTGACACAAGAGAGAGGCTGTACCTTCCTAAGGGGTGACATTATGCTTTCAGCTTAGCCAAGCCCAGCTTATTAGTCTTGCAATGAAAAAAGTTAATCCAATGACAATTTGATTAGATGATGACGATGACGATGATTAGTAGTAATTACGTTTACTGAGTGCTGGGCAAGACACTAAATAATCCACATTAATCCTCTTATTTAATCCTCACAACAACCCTGTGAGGTAGGCCTATTATTATCCCTATTTTCAGATGAGGAAATTGAGGCACAGAGAAGTCAAATGTCCAGGTAGCATAGCTAGGAAATGGAAGAGATGGGGCCCAAGTATGGTTTTGTTAGACTTGAAACTCATAGCCATTTCAAAATACTATATAGTATTAAATAAAGTACTAAAGAATTTCTTTTCTGCATCTTATTTTATCAAAACATGAGCAACTAGTGGCAGCTCCTTTTGCAAAGGCAAGGTGGATGCTTATAACAGTAGGGGAGGAAAAACAATTTTCCCTCTACACATCTGAGTTCTTAGTTGAGACCTCTGTAGTAAAAGACAGATTAATAAGAGAAAAACAAATATATTTATTAACATGTAGACCTCATGTAGACATGGGAGGTGCCCAGGAAAAAATGAGTCAAAAAGGTGGCTTAGAATTCAGGCTTCAATACCATCTCAATGATTTTTCGGGAAAGTTGGAGGTCCTAGAAGAGTTGATGGGAGATATGATAGTTTGTGACAATGTTTGTCTGGGTGTGGTGTCAACTGCTAGTCTCCCCTCCTGTGATAAATCAATCTTCCGTGGTTGATGAAACTCCCGGGGAAGGAATTTACAACAGTTGAGTTCCTTTTGGAGGATCTGTCTTTAGTCAGATAAGGGAAGTTCAGAGACAGTCCCTTGCTGCATTTGCTGTTTTCAAGTGCCTACAAAATAATCAGTATACTAAAGTGGCATATTTTGGGGTGGCGTGTCCTGTGAGCCTTTAAAACAATATCAATTGGTTTAACTTTTGGTTGAGGAACACTGAGTGTTGACTCGTAGGATAGGGTATGGGAAATGATGTCAAGTTTACCATCTCTATTGGATTATACTCTGAAAGATCTTTTAGACTTTAGATTCCATTCATGGGAGAATATTTTACCATAATTCTAGAGGCAGGGGAAAGAGAGAGGAAGAAAGAAGGTGGAGAAAGAATGAGAGAAGAGAGAGAGAGAGAGAGCTGCCTTTCCCACTACCAACTGACTGTTGACCATCCCATATCTCTCCAGGCTTCTTTTCATGCATCCAGGACACGTCAGTGCAACTCTTAGTATTTCAGTTGCATTGCTTGGAAAATTAAAGGTCATAATACATTGTAAGGTGTGGTCTTATTTTAATTAATTCTGTATACAGCTGCTTTTATTTGAGCTCTGTCAGCTCTTTGCCCTCCGTGGGCAGCTACAATTGGCTGGCACGCAACTAGCCGAGTACGTGTTAGTTAGCACATGAGGTAGAGTTTGTGTACCCATGTAATGAAAAACCCATGCAATTTAGACATTTTGAATCTTCTTGGAGCAACCCCAGTGGGATTCTGCAAGGGAGCTTGCAGAACTGACTTTTGGCTGCAGGGAAACGCGGGGCCAAGGCCTTTCCCAACCAAAATATGTTGGTGACATTTCCCTGCATAGACATCGACTCTGGTTATCGAGGAAATCCCCAGTGCCTGGAGAGGTAGGAGAAGTGGATTCGAAGATGCTCATCTCGTGTAGCCGGCCTCAGAGAGCCTTTCACAAAGGAGGAAGAAGCTAGGATGACTCACTCCACATTTGCTGGGTGGGTCACACGCCTGCCTGCCCAACGGAACAGGAAGGCCCTTGTTGTGCTCAATTGTTTTCCTGAATGCCTTTCTCAACAACAGCGAAAGGAAACATTACCCTTTGGCTTCTAGCCGTCCAGGCTACTCCGCGTACTTACAGTGCTCAGACGTAAAAGTTGGGTTCAGCGAAAACCTGCCGAGATGCACGGCTGCAGATATTTCTGTCTGTGTTTCCGATTAAACGGCTGCCTTCTGCGGTAAACAATCCCGGATGATTTAAGACAACAGGAACTCCCTTTACTAGCAAAACCCCCAACCCAAGTCTGACCGTTTGTTTTACAGGCCCATTTCACCATCCAGTAACCCTCGACACCACCCTCCACTGCATCGCTTGAATAAAGTACACGAGAAAGCCCCCGCAGTCCAGCTACACCCTTCTTGGAGCTGATCGCTCCAGAGGGACGGGGCGGGTGGGGAAGTGTGGCCTGGGGAAAAAGAGGAGGAGGAAGCTAGAAGGTTCATTGATACGCAAAGGAGGCCTGGAGAGCTTTAGTCTCTGGGTGGGATTACAGGCACGGTAAGGCCCCAAGGACAGCGCTCCTATCGTCAGAGCGCCCAGAAGACCTTAACACCACTCCCCACTCCGGAGAGTCTGCGCATCATTGTCAGGGGTTGTGGTGTCCCTCCTGGGGACAAGCCAGGTCATTCTTCTCCCTTGGACCCCCTGCCCGGGCCCTTGCCTGTCCCTCTGCTGCCCACTCCTGAGAAGGCAGCTCCCCTGGGCTCAGGGGCCAGACTTGTGCTGCAGTTTGTGGTAGAAAATAGGGTCGGGGGATGAGGTGGAAAGAATAGCTCTCTCCTTGACGCAGGACCGCTCTGCGCCCCGAGCAGCCCTCACTGTGCTCAGTGTGCCAGCAGCCTCCAGGCCTCGGCTTCCTGAGCTGGACTCCGCTCTCCCTCCTCAGAGGCTCAAGCTGGAGGCTGGAGTGGGGCTCAGGAGGGCGGGGTGGCGCCAGGAGGGCAGGTTGCACGCCGTTCCTTCTGATGCCAAAAGCTCAGCTTCTCTGGACACCGGCGCCAAGAACTGAATTGTGGGGAGAGTTTGGGGTGAGGTGCAAAAGCACAGCTTTATTAGTTTGCCAGGCAAAGGGGGACACAGAGGGCTCCTGCCTCAAGAAGCTAAGTGTCCCAAGCCGGGAGGATGTGACGAGGAGTTTTATAGCAATACTTCAAGGGTGGGGTTGCTGAGAAGAATTAGGGTATGTGCCGGGTCTCAGGTGCTTGGTCTCCCAATCTTGATGAGCTTCTCTGGTCCCTTTAATCTCGCCTCAGGTGGATTCTTAGCTGCTCCTCCGTGGATTAGCAACTGTTTGAATCTGCCCTTTGGAACTCAGGGAAGGTCATGGAGGCTGGAGTCTTGCCTACGAGAAACGGGGGATGAAAAGGCTTCCATGCCCGGGAACCCCACGGGGTCCCCGCTTGGTTTCATTTCTGGCCTCACACCCTGGCTTCTGCCTTCTTCCAGATTCTTCTGCACCTGCTCCATCCACTTCTTATTCCCGGACTGGCTCGCAGACACAGGCGAAGGGTTTCTTGGCCCATCTGTTCTGACACAACTGAAAGCTGAAATCAGAGCTCACCCAGAAGATCCCGCCTTGTGCGTTTATTCCACATCCTCCAGGGATTTTGTCAGTTTATAGCAATACATACCCAGAAAGGCAGGTTGCCAAAAAGTTTCCTGGGCTCCAAATAGTTTGGGCAACTAGAGTAAGGAAAGCAAACAGGTGCTTTGCTGTAGGACTTCTCAGGGACAGAGCCGTGTGGCTGCGTGCTGTGACTTTGCAAAGAGGCTCAGATGTGTGGGTTAACTTGTCTGCTTAAGTACTAATCTCTAGTTCCGAAGTGGGAACCATGCGCGGGGGCTTTTCTGTCAACTGAGCGGGCCTTTCTCAGAGAATTCGGGCTCACTGGACAGGAATAACACTCCAGGCAGCTTTGTGGCTGCCTCTAGCCCCCCCTGAATCCACTGAGGGGAGGGGGAGGGTCTGGGCTCGGGAGAGGGAAAGCTTAGGGCTTTCAGAGCTCTGAGCAGGGTGACGGGTACACATCATCGTGTACATTTAATGCACTTCATTGGAAGCAGAGTGGGGACAGCGATTGTGATGTCATGTTCCAGGGGTCGGAGTGGGAGAGCAGCATGGGACCTCAGGCTGCCCCTGACAAAGGGCCGGAAGATTCATCCTTTTGGGAGAACTAACCGGTAGAGTCAGGGCTCCTAGTGGAAACAGCCAAACTTACGCAAGCTACGGTGCCTACGCTCCGCATGGCCCACAGTTCTCTAAGGGACATCAAAAACAAAGCAAGCAAAATCCCAACAACAACAAAAACCAAACCACACCCTTAAATTCAAACATCACGTTAGTATACACCTCATGTTTGTAAAACATACTGTCAGCATGGTTTAACCGGATGGAACCATCCTGCTCATTCATTGGTGCCAGAGTGAAAACCTCACTACGGAGCAGTATTTAGAAGCCTGAACTCCAGGGGCCAGGGGCGAAGGGGGGCTGTCTGGAGACCACAATCAATACACAATGTTGCTAACGTTGGAACCACCTCTGCCTTTTTTTTTTTTTTTTTAAAGAAACATCTCCTATTAACACCTCTTGGAAATAACATTTCATGGAACAGTTAGGAACATGTTCATCTATATAAATTACAACTTTCTTTGTTCTCTTTTCGGGGACAAAAGAGATCAGCAGAATATCTAAAGCAGAAATGAACAACATCCAACCGCGTAGTTTTCAAAGCACTTTTTCGACAATTTTATGTTTAAAAAATTACATTCTTATGGCGACCCAGCGAGGAAGTTCTAGAAGGTATTAAGAAACTGCCGCCCCCCCCCCCACTTTTTTTCTAGCCTTATTGAAGTAAGACTGACAAATGAAATTGTAAGATATTTAAAGTGTGCAACATATTGATTATATATATAATCTATCTATCTATCTATATATGTCACACACAATGTGAAAGAATTTTCCCCATTAAGTTAATGAACACATCCATTGCCTCCCATAGTTACCCTTTTATCTTGTGAGAACAAGTTCTCTCTTAGCAGATTTCAGTGACACTATACAGTGTTGTCAACGGTATTTACCGTGTTATGCATGAGATCCCCAGCTCTTACTCATCTTGTAAGGCTAGTTTGTTTATTTTATCAACCTCTCCCTATTTCCCCCTCCAACACCCCCCCCCCCCAGCACCTGGCAACCACTTTAGGAGTTCGATGATTCCACATATAAGCGATACCAAAAGGTATTTGTACGGACCCCTTTTTAACGATAAAGAAGTTGAAGTTCACCTGTGGGAGGGAAAGGGCGATTAGGATTAATCATCACTTGACTCGTGTCTTCCTAGCTCTTTATTTTTACTTCACTTTGGCTCATCATGTATGATTTGTAATCTTGTAAATATATTTGTCTACTTTCCTACCGGATTATAATGTACTCGAGGTCCTGAATTGTGTCTTACTCTCTCCCCAGGCTCTGCTTCCTCATCCAGTACCTTACTTTGTGACTCCAAAGTATTTGATAAGTTGGGAGTGAATGGAATCAGTAGCAGGACCAAACATTCATGTTTTGAATGCTTTGAAGCTTTCATCTACCACCCAGCAATGCTGCCCTCTACCACACAGTGATGGTGGCACCTAATAGGGGTTTTGCTGTATCAGTGTTAGAACAGCAAGAAGAGATTAGTACTGTGCTCTGTAGGGGAGTCTTCATAGAGAATTCAGCATGACCAGTTCAACAAAGACTTTTTGGATCAGTATGTATCTTTACACAATCCCTTTTTGTTTTCTTTCCCTAATCATACACCACTGCATGGGAATTTGCTTTTGGAAATGTGGAGAAGCAGTCTTCTTTCATTTATTTAGAGTTAAAATGTATACACATATAATTTTCCTATTTTGCTTGTTTTTTTTCTATATTATATTTTATACAATTTTGAATTTATTTCCTCTGAGTTTAGACACTCGTAAGATTCCTGATATTGGCCAATTTCTGCCCTGGGCTATGAGAAATGAGGTCAATCCCTACAGTACAGGGGAGAGAGAACATTTTTTCAGGGCATCCAGTGTGTGTACTGTGTGACCTCAGGCAACCTACTTAATCTCTCAAGGTGTGTTGCCTTGTCTGTAAAGAAATCCTTATTGCCTGTATAGGACTTGTAATGAGAATTAAGTGAAATCAGACCTAAAGCTAGCTCATATGGACCCATACCATGTGCTCGATAAATCTTTATTTTCCATCCACTTCCTCTATTTTTAACTCTGAGGTATATTTCTTAGGTAACCTTGAGAGAGCTCTTTCAACACTTAGGCATAATATCAGTCTACATTTATCATTTACTGCTTCTTACTTTTTTTCCATTAGCCTATGCTTTCCCACAATAAATTCTAAACACCCTGAGGATAGAATAATGTATTTTATTTTTGTGTTTTTATGCCCACCTACGATATGCTCATCATCAAGTAGGTGATCATATACTTTTTAACTAGCTTTTCTTTATTTCAGCTTCATCATTTGTCATGTGGTGATAATGACTGTATTTGCCCCCGTGTAAGAAATTAGTAAGAAATGGAAAAAAACGCATAAATCTCAGATATTCATGGTGGAGATCTGAGGTGGTGTTGCTGTTGACTATTGATTTACCCTACGATTTCCCTAATCAGAGGACACTGGGATCTATACTCATCACTCATTTCTCTCTGTGTGGCAGGATTCCCAGCTCAGTCTGCAAATTGGCAAGCAGCGAAGTTTGTGCAGACAAGAGAGTCAGAAATAAAGTGACTCTATAATTTGTTGTTCAAATGGGAACACATGTGAAAGTGAAAAGTGTTGCTATTAGCAATGGTGGTAAACCAGGGCTGTACAGGGCAAACCATGGTCACTCTGGCTGTAGCGTTGGATACCAAGGTTATCTCTGCTTTGTGACAGCCACCCCTCACTAACCCCATTGATATTAGAATATTGAGACAATTATAATGTTGATTGAATTTTGTATGCATTCTGCAGCATGTATTTAACACATGCATTTCTTGACCACTGTCTATTAGTAACTGATTGGGGTACTATGTTGCTAAATGAAGCATATTCTGTTGAAGAGAACTATCTAAGTAAGAGAAGAGTCCAAGTATAGCAGAAGTCCATAGTGTCTTTTTTTCCCCATGGTGTCTTTTAACATGCAACTCACAATTGAATGAGAGCCTCAGCTGTGGCGCTGCTACCCATATTACCTGTGTTTCTTTCCCAAGCTACCTGGTCTCTCTGCAGCCCCTGGGCAGCATAATGCCAGCTGTAAGAATTTTCTCTGTAAGGTAATAATCAGTTTTGCTCCAAGAGAACTTACTCTTGTAGAGTGAGTTCTTGTAGAGCTGGGAGAGAAATTTCTTTGCAAACAAAAAATGCCTGAACTGCTAGAGTTATTAATTCTTTACATTTGTCCTCATTTTGTTAGAAGTTGGCTCTCCGAGGACTTGTAATGTCTTCAGTGATATGGTAATAACCACTGAGACCATAACTTTGTCTTTCATGGAAGACCAATAAATCCACAAAGTATTTAAAATAAAGATGTATATTTAAACGGTTTCACATATGAGATTACTGCCTATTAGCCAGATGGGAATCAGATGCCTCCTGATGTGCAGTTACCCAATGAGCATATTTTTTTGTAAATAAAAATCTTTTTGACTAAGAAGGTAAGACTTTTTTTGCTGTTTCTCACCTAGCAATGGGGTTTTATGGCCTGTCTGAAGAGCCTGATGATCACGTCTAACAATGTGTTTAATGGTACATTTTGTTCACTAGGATATTGTAAAGAGGACTGAACATGAAGAAAATCAAGTTCAAATCCATACCTTACCTTTTATTAGCTAAATGGCTTTAAGCCAGTTACTTTATCACTACGGCCCTCAGTATTCTCATTTGTCTAGTTCTTTTACAGATCAAATGAGATAACATATGTCCAACACTCTGTCTAGCCTAGAGTCAAAAAGTTAATAAACCTAATTAGGATATAGTAGCATGAGGTGTGGGCCTTTTGTTTACCTCCCTAGCATGGATGCTTGAACACTTAATAAATAGTAGTGGAATGGATAAATAGCACTGACTAAAAGAATAATTGATCATTTTAACATGTCCCCATGAATTCATTTAGCATAGTGTTGTACATATGTTGTACCTTCCATCTCTCCTATTCTGGGCCTGGAAGTAAAAATGTGAAAGGTGAATAGAATCAGCACATTCCACAATTCTTCAAGTTATTCAATCATCATTTTTCACTTGTTTGTTCTTCCCTTCACCCTGGCATCTATTACATGTGTAGATCATTAAGAATCTCTGTGGCCTTGCTACTCATGACCAGCATCATCTGAAAATTTGTTAGGGATGAGAATCTTGGGTCTCACCCCAGCTTTACTGAATCAGAATCTGTGTTTTAACGAGATCCAGATGATACAAGTGAACATTAACATCTGGGAGGCCCTGCTGTAAGAATGAAGGAGTCTGTTTGGTGTCTTCTAGGAGCTCACAGTTTAATTGGGAAGGCAAGCATATACATAGATAGCTAGTATGGATCTCAGACTGCATGCCTTGGTGTGCACAAAATATGACTTTATTTTTCCTGTAACTCAGTTTAATTCCTGTTTCCAGCTCCACATGTTGGCATGGTGGAAACTTCATCTCAAACAATGCAGAGCTTCGCCCACTCCCTCCTGGTGCAATAGCAAGTTTTAGGGATGAGAGATGATCAGTTCATTAGTCATCTGCTCACTGGGGTGTTCTCTGAGATTCCATGGGCTGCATTGCGTCCTTGTTTTCCTACAGATGTGATAGTCTTATTTATTTATTTATTTATCTTATGGACCCCTTAGAGCCTAGTGGCTGAATGTCCCTAAGCTTGATGCCGTGAGGGGACATGAAGATTTCAGGGGGGCTTCCCAGGGCCCTGTAGGCTTGGACGTGAGCCCATGAGCCTCTGCCCAAGAGGTAGAACAGGTGAAGAGAGTGTATGAGTGTGTGTGTTTCTTCGGAGCCCCACTTGAGACTTTGCTTATTATTCTTTCCTCTTACTCTTAGCTCAGGAAAGCTCTTTCAACCCTCGGGGAAATCCTTCCCTCTCTTGATTTCTTATATTTTCCTCAGAGGCACCAGCATGATCTCTTAATGGGTTTAAGTTCTTGGAACGACAAATGCCAGGAGGTTCTGCCACACACAACAATTCCCTGAGGCAAGGGGCACTGGGCCTCCTCTTCCCTTGTATGAAGGAAGAGGGGGAGATTTCCATGAGGTCAATTCAAATAAAATAATATCTCATCAATATTATTTCGCTAAGAATAATAGAATGGAAAAATAAAGAGAGTAAGACAGAGTAAGACATAAACTGGGGCCTGACTGTGTAGCAGTACATGAATGAGAAAGTCATTCATTAAGGAAAAGCCACACAAATTCCCATTAAGTGATTTGCCTAAGGTCATATAATTAGTCCGTGGTAGACCTGGAACTTTCTCCCAGATCTTCTGATTCCAAGGCCTCGGATGCTCATTGTTGACTAGAGTGACACAGATTTATTTCTTCATTCAAGTCTTTACTGGATAAATTTGTGTAAGTGGGTTAGCACAATATACTGCTTTTGACAGGTTTAACATCCTTAAAATTCCAATAGATTGGTAACTGGGGTGCACACCTGTTGATTTTGCCTTCTTAGCATGCAGTTCTCTTATTTCTGATAAAAAAAAATTAATTTTCCTTTAAGGGCCAAATCTGCCCTCTTATGTGTACATTTGGTGGGACAATACCCTGGCTCTTTACTGGCCTAAGGCTGAACAGGTTGGCTTAGATCTGTCTTGGGAAGTTGAATCTTCAGCGGGTGACTTGATGGGAAAATTTCCCCCATTCTATGCAGAATCTCCCAGAGACCAAGAGTTTCTATCACCTACATCTCTGAAGACTTCCTGGCCCTAATCCTTTCTGAGGCCTTATATGATCAGATTTTTCTCTGATTTTTATGAATTTCTTCAAATGCTTCCAATGAATCCCCTTTGTGATTAGGTTAACCAGATTGATTTTTGTTGCTTACACCCAAAGTTTCCCTAACTTATATAGGAATTATGAAAGAAATCAAAAAGAGAAACAAGATTTTTTCTTGTGGCAGATTTAACAACTGTCAGATATAGTCCCTTCCTTTTCTCTTCCATAGAAGAAGTAAACTTTCCATGTGAAATGGACTTGGCCATGTGACAGTCTTTTAATGTTGGACTTGGCCATGTGACTGTCTTTGGCTTCATTTGGTTTTAGAATGAGATTTGCTTTGGTAAATGTGATATTAGTGGGTGTGACCCAACAGAGGCTGGAAATGCTCTTGCCTTCTGCTGTTGCCATGAAAAGAACATTCCTAGATTAGTCCACAGGTTCCAGGAAGAAGATGAGAATCTCAAGGAAAAGAGTCAACCTGTTGAACTGCCCCAGCCTAGATCAGCAGATCCCTAGCCAATCCACAGATAAGTGAACCAAATAAATATTTATCGTTGCATACCTCTGTTTGTTATACAACATTTTTGTAGCAATAACAAACCTATATAGGAATTTGTGTTGTCTGGTATTGGCTGCAAGAATAACCTAAAAGATATGGAACTGGATGGTGGGTATATGTTGGAAAAATGTTGAAGAAACTATCATAAAAGCCTGAAGAAATGATGGCTCATGTTATATAACCATGAAGCATTTGGTATAACAATCTTCTGTGATAAACTAGAAGATAGCAATGTAACCAATGAACTGTGGACTTAGGCAACATGGTTTCTATTGTTGAGGTATTTGCAGCCTTCTTTTAGCTACATATGATGAACTCAGACAATAACTAGCAGGTTTGAAATAGAATTTTGAGGGACAGTAGAGACCTAGAACGTGCTGGTTTATGAAAAAAAAAGTTTCTCATGCTATCTTTCCATTCAGTAATTTTCTTTTTCTGTGATAGTTTTGTCTGGTTTTGGTATCAGGGTGATGGTGGCCTCATAGAATGAGTTCGAAAGTGTTCCTTCCTCTGCAATTTTTTGGAACAGTTTGAGAAGTACAGGTGTTAACTCCTCTCTAAATATTTGGTAGAATTCACCTGGGAAGCCATCTGATCCTGGGCTTTTGTTTCTTGGGTATTTTAAAATTACTGATTCAATTTCATTACTGGTAATTGGTCTGTTCATATTTTCTGTTTCTTTCTGGTTCAGTCTTGGGAGATTGTACCTTTCTAAGAATTTGTCCATTGTTTCTAGGTTGTCCATTTTATTGGCATAGAGTTGTTCCTAGTAGTCTCTTACGATCCTTTGCATTTCTGTGGTGTCATTCAGTAAGTAATTCTTAAATGAAGATATAGCCTGAGAGTGTGGAGTTCAGGTCCTCCAGCAAGATGTGGCCTCTACTCCAGCCTTTACTCCAAGGCTTTAAGACCAGAAGCAAGTCTTGAGCTGTAACACCTTTTAAAAAACGCTTGAAAAAAGTCAAATGGCAGTTAGAACATCCTTTCAGCTGGATTTTAGAAAGCTTAAGGGTGTGTCTCCCAGCAGTTTGCTAATACGAGACCAGTATAATTAAGTCTAGAGAGAGAGAGAGAGAGAGAGAGAGAGGCATGCCTTGAAAATAATGGTGGGTGTGGCTTTTGGAATATGAAATAGATCACAATAGTTAATAATATATAAGTATAGTAGATGTTTATTCATTTCAAAAATAGTTTAAAAATTATAAATAAAGAAATTTTCCTTTTAAATACTCAAAATATCTAAGCAACTAAAACCTAGATATCTGTCATGTGAAAATTTGCTCTGAGACAATGCACCATAAAGAATAGAAATTGTAATAAAATGGAATGTAAATTAGAATGAAATGTCAGATATTTCCCTTCTCTGCCAGAAACGAGTTGAGATTATTATTTCCATTAGTGGACTGTGAACACACAAAGGTTTACAATAATAAAAAGCATGTATCAGTGATTCAGGGAGACATTCACGAGGCATATGATGAATATCAGGAAACAAATTCAAAGCAGGAAGTTCAGAATTAGAGACAGATGAAATAACACTTCTAGTGAGATTTTTGAAACTTAAGACACACCATTGAAAAACAAGGAAGACCAAAATTAAAGTTGGCTAAAATGGGCTTTCTTTAGTGCATTTCAGAGCTTTCTCTTCTCAAGTCACCAAAATTTACAAAGTTAAAAATGGAATGAATGTGCCAATGCTTTTTAAAAAGAAGCCAAACATTTTAACAATCAAAGAAGTTGATTTGACCTTCTTTATCTTTTACCAGTAAAAATTAAAATCAGCTTTCTGAAAGCTTTATATGCTATAGTTCAATGACGCTGACCCATTTTTAGTAGTGATAAAGACTTTTTTATCTTCTATATTCTAAAACTTTCTTGTTTTGTTTTGTTTTTGTGGGATCCTTTCCTTGTTAAAAGGTAAGATCCAAGAATCAAGCACCACCATAAATGTCCTTTTCATAGCTGAGTCCCTCAAAATACGTTGTTGAATATGGTAGCCACTAGCCACATGGGGCTATTAAAGTTAGAATAAAATAAAATAAAATATTTAATTCTTCGGTTACACTCTAGCCACATTTCAGCTACTCAATAACCACATGGACTAATGCCTACCGTATTAGACAGTGCAGATAACGTTTCCATCAACACAGAAAGTTCTTGAAGGAAAAATGCAGCCCAAGGATATAATATAGTACCTTCCATGTCATAGGTACTTAATAAATATTTGTCAGTTAAAATTATCAAAATTAATTGCAATTTTCAAAATCTTAGAAAAGTATGCAGGTGATCTTATGCTAAGGGACTGTCATTTCCCAGGGAATGAGTACAGTTCTTGGGACACCCTGACACTACAAGTTTGCAGAGGAGGAAGCGGCGAGGAGGACAGAGAGGAGCTGGTGAAGTAGGAGAATCGCCCCCGCCTCCCCTGCACCCCAAGACCTGGCAGCCAAGTGAGGCAAGATATCAAGGAGGGAGTTCCCCACTGGTCAAGTGTTGTTCATAGATTAGTAAGATGAGGGCTGGGAATTAACCATTTCTGGCTTTATTTTTCTGATAGTTTCCTGGCAACACAAAATGATATATTTACAATTCTCTTTTTTCATCACATATGTCAGTATTGATCTCTGCTCTTAGAATTGAAAGATGTGTCTTACCTATATCCACTTTTTAAAAACCCCTCCTTTATAGGTTACATTATAGTATTTAGTTCATACTAACCTATGTAACTCTATGCGCTGTGCTTATATATTGTCTTAGCCCATTCAGGCTGCTATAACAAAATACCACAGACTGGGTGGCTTATAAACAACAGAAATTTATTTCTCATAGTTCTGGATGCTGGTAAGTCCAAGATCAGGGTACCAGCATGGTTGAGTTCTGGTAAAGTCCCTCTTCTGGGTGGCAGACTGCTGACTCCTTGTATCCTCACATGGTAGAAAGAGGGCTAAGGAGCTCCCTGGGAAAACTATAATTCGAAAAGATACATGCACCCCAATGTTCATTGCAGCAGTTTTTGCAATAGCCAAGACATGGAAACAACCTAAATGTCCATCAACAGATGAATGGATAAAGAAGATGTGGTACATATATATAATGGAATATTACTCAGCCATAAAAAGAATGAAATAATGTCACTTGCAGCAACATGGATGGACCTAGAGGTTATCATCCTAAGTGAATTATGTCAGACAGAGAAAGAAAAATATCATATGATATCACTTATATGTGGCATCTAAAATATGACATAAATGAACTTATCCACAAAACAGAAACAGACTCACAGATATAGAGAACAGACTTGTGGTTGCCAAGGGGGAAGGGGGTTGGGGAGGGATGGACTGGGAGTTTGGGATTAGCAGATGCAAACTATTATATATAGAATGGATAAATAACTAGGTATTACTGTATAGCACAGGGAACTGTATTGAATATGCTGTAATAAACCATAATGGAAAACAATATGAAAAAGAAGAAATATATATGTATAACTGAATCACTTTGCTATACCGCAGAAACTAACACAACATTGTAAATCAACTATACTTCAATTAATTTTTTTTAAAAATGGAACTTATCTTAAATATTATATTTTAACATAAAACATTTAAATATTTAAATGTGTTTATTTGTTCATATTCCAATGTAAGATCAGGACATTTTCTTTGAGAATGTCTACCAATCACTCTAAGAGATTTGTAGTATCTGAATCCTAGTATCTCTTGGAAGCAAGCTCTGCTTGGAACGATACATTTTGGGTCACTGTAATGCCACACTCCATGAATGAATAATATTGCCCAATAATTGACCTATTAAATGGCATGAAAAGAAAGTTTGTCTGAAAAATTCCTTTTGGTGGATAATTATTACATTCCTAGAGTAGGCATTGTGTTAATAACATTAGAGTTGATTAAAGAAATGTTCATGCATATGTGAACAGAGCTGTTGCTTTTATGCTACAAATCCCTGCCCCCCTGCCATTTCTTGGCATTATTCAGTGGCAAAGCAATAATGAAAATATCAAATAATACTAAAGAAATAAAAATCCAAATTATCCGCAAAATAATTGTTTAGTTTATATGTACATGGCACCTTCCTCTGCATGTAAAATTTCTTTATTGGCCTTCCACAGCATTCTCTGTGGGAGTTTAAGTCCCCCTTCCTCCAGAATTCCCATCTGAAAGGTGAAGAAACTGCTTTAACAAAGGGTGAATTGGGTTTCTGCTCTGTGCTACTCAAACAGGTTTTGGGGGTAGATTCCAAGTTCGGTAACTTTGATGTTCTGAGTTGTTTTCAAGTATTCTCTTCGAAACTGAGTTATTTGTAGTGAGGTGGATGGACCTAGAGTCTGTCATACAGAGTAAGGCAGAAAGAGAAAAGTACCGTATGCTAACACATATATATGGAATCTAAGAAAAAAAATGTTCTGATGAGCCTAGGGGCAGGACAGGAATAAAGACGCAGATGTAGATAATGGACTTGAGGACATGAGGAGGGGGAAGGGTAAGCTGGGATGAAGTGAGAGAGTGGCATGGACATATATACACTGCCAGATGTAAAATAGATAGTAGTGGGAAGCAGCCTCATAGCACAGGGAGATCAGCTCTGTGCTTTGTGACCACCTAGAGGGGTGGGATAGGGAGGGTGGGAGGGAGACGCAAGAGGGAGGAGATATGGGGATATATGTATACATATAGCTGATTCACTTTGTTATACAGCAGAAACTAACACACCATTGTAAAGCAATTATATTCCAATAAAGACGTTAAAAAAAAAAAGCGCGGCTTATTTTTCATCTCTTGGGTCAAAGTAATGATACTTGATAAGAACTTTTTTTCTTTTTTAATCACTAAGGGTTAGTATTAGGACAGAAAATAAATATACGAATCCTTCTGGAGTCTTGTTATTTATGGGTAATGACTTGGTCTAACCAAGTCATTTGGTTTTTTTTTAATATACTTTTTTTTTAATATATAAAAGAACACTTGTGTTCCCCATACCTAGAGGTGTACTTTGTCAACATTTTCTTGTATTTGCCTCTGGTCTTTTTTTTTTTTTTTTAAATAAAAGAAATAAAATGGGCCCAGTTCTTTTAAATAAAATTCTACACATATACACTAAGAACAAAGAACTATTTTGACAGTGCAGAGAGTTCTCAGAAAGAGAGGCCCAGATTAAACAAACAGTAAGTGCCACTACATCTACTGCCAAAGGAACAATAGTGCTTGGGTGATATTTTCCAGGCAACCCCACAGCATAAATCTTTAATCCCACTGCCTTTCATGTGACATTTATATACAAAAAAAAACAAACAAACCTGTTTATAGTGCAACACAACCTCTTCTTGTGTTCATTAGGGTTTATCAGGGCCACCGATGCTTCGGTTCTTACGATATAACTGTTCACGATACGTCAGCAAACATTATCGAGGCATTTTGCTTTTGTTCTTTGTTTGGATTCTCACCAGAACCAAATAAGGGGCTGATGTACTCATTATAAAATAAGGTCAATGGCAAGAAGACAGCGGACCTTACACAGCCCATACTTGCCGACTCCAGGGTCTGAACACCAGTGAATAGTTTTGCATCAGGCCAGAAGGGAAGAGTTTCTCTTCACGGTATCCATAAATTCTGGCTTAATTAATCTTCACAGAAAACCTAGGCAGGATAAATCTGATTTCATTTAAATAATACTGGTCGAGGAATGGCATGCTATATTAGAAAATAATCTGCCCAAGTTAGGGAATAGACTATGTTTTAGCATCATAGATCTGGAAAAAGGCCATTGAGAACGATTTTCCCATTTATTGAATAAATTACAAAGCCAATTTACAGGAATATTCAGCCAACTTTATAAGGCTCTTGATTGCAAATGATGAAAACCCAACTCAAACTAGATTTTGTAAAAAGAATAATCGGTCGACACGGCTAACTAGAGAGTCAGAGGAGGTGCCCTTGACCTTGGGCGTAAATGGCTCCTATGCTCTTAGGTATACTTCCCTCTGCCTGGCCTTCCTCTCCTTCTCTCCCCAGGAGGTGGTGCAATGGCCCCCAGATGTTCCAGATGCCTGCGGCTTTCAATGCTCATGGTTATAGAGAAGGAGTGGCTGCCTCTCATGACAAGAGTTCTGGGAACATTATGATTGGCTTAGTTTGAGACACATTCCTGATCTAATCACTGTGCCCAGAGACATGGGCTCAGTCCTGCGGGTGACCTAGTGTGGGTTATGGCCATCTCTTCAACAGGAAGGTGGTATCAATTCCACCTGTACTATGTGGTTTAAGGAGGCTTCTCTAGGATGGTGGAGGGGTCACTCCCCCAAGGAAGGCATGGTGACCAGGCCAGAAAAATATATGCCCACTACCTGTCATTGACAGGTTTAAGTAGAACATGAGGTACATAAATCCCAACTCCATGTTTATTTGTACTGATTAATTTTTAGTTTCTGTTGTCTGTCTAAATCAGTGCTTCTAGTCTAGAGATGGTGAATATGTGTGTAAACGTGCACAAATCATTGGGCACATCTGTGCTTGGGTTTGGAAGGCTGAGCGTTAACAAAGGAGTAGGCTTATGACCAGAAGGAGCCATCTCGTTACTAAGAGGTTTATAAATGGATCATAGACCAAAAAATACTGAGAAACTTTGTTTATCACTAAGGCATGCTGTCTTCTCAAGATGGTTACATGTAAATTACTGTACAATTCAGCAGTGATCTGGGCTTTAAGGCACTGTCTGGTGGGCAAACCAAGAAATGCACAGTTGGGATAAGGAACCTAATGTCTGGAGTTTTATCTGAAAGTTTTGAGTGTAAAGAAAGAAACTCATAAAACAAGACAAAACAAACACCAAACACTGGTTTGTGTTTTCATGAGAATAAAAGATGCCTCCTGAGATTCGTATCTCCTTTGCTGACAGTCCCAGCTGGAAAAAGGAAATTTAGCAAGAGGAAACTTTTTTAGTATTCTGGAAACCTGCAAACTTCAAAACAGTTATGTTATTATTTCTCAGTTTTTATTCAATCAGGTCTTCTAAAATGTCCTCATACTTTGAGTAAAAACAAAGAACAAAGAGTAAAGATTGCAGTGGAACTATTTCTGTTCTAATGTATTAAAGAGTTAATACACGAACACATTTCGTTTGAGTGTGGCACCATCGCAATCTATGTGAGGCAACAGAAGAGAGAAGATGGTCTGTCTTTGTTTTCAGGTGTCGATAGATTTTTGAGTACCTTTCCCTCTGCCCCAGAGCAGTGGTCTTCAGACGGTACTGTGTACCACAGTCACTTGGAAAGCTCATTAAAACCCACGGTGCTTGGCCTCACCCCCAGAGTTTCTGGTTCAGTAGGTCTGACGTGGGCCCCAAAATGTGCCTTTCTAGCAAGTTCCTATGTATTCCTGATGCTGCTTATCTGGGACCACACTTGGAGAGCCACTCCTCTAGACGAAGCTCAAGGCTCTGCTCCGCCTGAGTCATCATGATTCATAGTTCCAGCTGAGAGGTGGGTTGAAGTTGCTCTGGGGGCATCATTAACCAGAGTTTCTAGCAGTGGTGATGGTCTGAATTATGACATAGGCATAGTTCCAGGAGGGAAGCTTTGGGTGAACACAGGACTCAGGTTCATGTGTGGGGTAAAGTGGCAGGGTTTTCATTCTTTGGAAGATGTACCAAGCAATAATTAGGCAGGTTGTTAGGGCTCTCATGAAGCACTCTGGATTTTAAAAGCAGAGTTCCAGGGCTACCTAGGAATTTGAGTGCCAGTTAGGATAGAAATCTAGTTGGAGAGCCTGGTGCATGTGATGGGGTCATAGGAAAGGCTGAAGCTGGAGGCTATGTGGGTTCCCAAGAAACTTCCCTTGACTAGGTGAACCAACAAGGCCAATTCTAGCCCCAATGCATGAGGGAGGCTGGTGCTGACTGAATACTGAGACAAGATAGAGGATGCAGACCTATCTGTATCTTAAAGTTGCCTGCTCAGTGCATGTCATGACTGGAATTAGGGCAGGCAAGGCCTATCAGGAAAACTATTTTGTTTCTCAAACTTTGTTTGACCTTGACATATACTAAGAAATACAAAATACATTATAAAATGGTACACACACACACACACACACACACACTGTGCAGTGTCCTCTATTCTGTTTTGTGCTATCTGTTCTATCATATTTTATTGTTTCATGAAAATTAGAAAAACCCTTTTGCTATCCAATAATTTTTGACCCACAAATGGGCACAGAACTGCAGTTCAAAAACATTCACTCAGAACTTGCAACCTGTGCCATCCACAGCCTCGACCTACAGCTGGCCTTCCTGTCCCCAGTGCAGCAGCTAGCACATGACAACCAGCTGCAGAAGATTTTATTTATTTATTCATTTATTTATTATTTATTTATTTATTTGCGGTACGCGGGCCTCTCGCTGTTGGGGCCTCTCCCGTTGCAGAGCACAGGCTCCGGACGCGCAGGCTCAGTGGCCATGGCTCACGGGCCCAGCCGCTCCGCGGCATGTGGGATCTTCCCGGACCGGGGCACGGACCCGTGTCCCCTGCATCGGCAGGCGGACTCTCAACCACTGTGCCACCAGGGAAGCCCCCAGCTGCAGAATATAAAGTGACTTCCAGTTAAGAAGCCAAGCTGTTCCTGCTACTCTCAACCTACACTATTACTTCCTGGAGCACCGCTTCCTGGGTTAGAATCCTCCATTACAGGACTCCTGGGCTAATTGGACCCCCACGCCTTGCACAAGTTTTGGTTTTGACCTCTTCTGACATACTTAGCAACCTTCGAGAAGAGACTTTCTCCTCCAGGTCTGCCCTCTCAGTTAGGCTAACCCTCCTTCCTCCACCCCTGAGGTTGGACCCAGACAAAAAAGTAAGTCATGTCTTCTAATCCTGTTTTCTTTTATATGGTCTATCAACCTAATTCCTCTAGCTGAAAACCAGCTTTATCTTCCTTTCTCCTTTGTTTAATTTCTCTTCTAAGTTAAATGTCTGGATGACAATTTTTTAAAAGCTTTTATTTGTGTTAGAAATAATAGGTAAATAAATTAAAATAACTGCTGATAAATTCCAGCTGATAAGCAAACAAAACCATACTAGTGTGAGAAATAAAACCATGGTCCTGTTCAATGATGAAGCTTTGCTGCTATCTGTAGCAACTGTAATGTAGAAAAGATGGATGTTAACGAATCAGTCAGCCAACCAAGTGGACAAAATTCTCATCAACCCAAGTTTTTGAAGAAACATGGCTTAGTTAAAGCCATTTACAAACATAACCAGAATAGATGACATGTTAATGAGCCACATTTTAAAGAGGCAAACTTGTGTGTTTCTCACAGCAATAAAATGAAGGGTAATCTGTCTGAAACAAAGATGTCTATTTCCAGGCCACCAAATCAACCTCTGCCCAAAGACATTTTCTAATATTTTAATGCTTTAAAGAATATTGTCACTTGTATATCCGCTGTGGAAAACAGTATGGACGTTCATTAAAAAATTCAAAATAGAACTGCCATATGACCCAGCAATCCCACTCTTGGGCATATATCTGGAGAAAAACATGGTTCAAAAGGATACATGCACCCCAATGTTCATCGCAGCACTGTTTGCAATAGCCAAGACAAGGAAGCAACCTAAATGCCCATCGACAGACGAATAGATATAGAAGATGTGGTGTATATATATATATATATATATATATATATATATATATATATATACAATGGAATATTACTCAGCTGTTAAAAGTAATGAAATAATGCCATCTGGAGCAACATGAATGGATCTGGAGATTATCATACTGAGTGAAGTAAGTCAGACAGGGAAAAAAATATCGTATGATATTGCTTATATGTGGAATCTAAAAAAAATGATACAACTGAAGTTATTGACAAAACAGACTCACAGACTTAGAGAAAGAACTTACAGTTACCAGGGGGGAGGGTTAGATTGAGAGTTTAAGGTTGACATATTTAAAATATATTTAAAATAAAATGCCTTTCCATCCATGAAAAATAAAAAATAAAAAAAAATAAAGAGGCAAGCTTGTGTGTTTCTCACAGTAATAAAACAAAGGGTAAGCTATCTGAAACAAAGAATTTCTATTTCCAGGCCACCAACTCAATCTCTGCTCAAAGATATTTTCTAATATTTTAAAGAATATTGTCATTTGTATAGCCACTGTGGGAAAAAGTATGGACATTCATTAAAAAATTAAAAATGAACTACCATATGATCCAGCAATCTTATTTCTGGGTAAGTAGCCACAGGAGATGAAACCACTGTGTTGAAGAGATCTACACCCACAATGTTCATTGCAACATTATTCGCAACAGCCAAGACATGAAAACAGCCTAAGTATCCACTGATGGATATATATATATATATATATATATATATATATATATATAAAATATCATTCAGCCATAAAAAGATGGAAAACTTGCCATTTGTGACAACATGGGTGTACCTTGATGACGTTATGCTAAGTTAAATAAATCAGACAGAGAAAGACAAATGCAATGTGATCTCACTTATACATGGAATTAAAAAAAAGAGGCAATATCATAGAAACAAAGAGTAGAATGGTAGTTGTCAGAGGTTGGAGGCTGGGGGAAATGGGAGATGTTGGCTAAAGTGTAGCACCTTCCAATTATAAGATAAGTAAGTTCTGGGGATCTGATATTCAGCCTGGTGACTACAGTTAACAATACTGTATTATATGCTTGAAGGTTGCAAACAGGGTAGATCTTACATCTTCTTACCACACACACGAAAAGGTAATCATGTGAGAAGATGAAATGTTAGTTAACCTTACTGTAGTAATCATTTCATAACATATGCATGTAACAAATCACCACATTGTACATCTTAAACTTACACAATGTTGTATGTCTATTATACTTCTGTAAGGCTGGAAAACACACTGTCGTAGTGGCCAAGAAATGTCTAAAATGTACCCTTCATTTCCCACCACCCTTCGATTTTCCATCCAAGATGGAATTTTCTTAAATAGGATGATTTACCTCTTAAAACAGGTGTTTTTCAGAGACCACCATGCAGAAGAATCACCTTGGGAACCCAGACCCTGCTAGTTCACAAAGGCCACGCTTTAAAAACATTGTCAGGAGATGAAATAGTTTATTTCAAGGGGTCACTGAGCCTCTTCCACAGATGCACATGTCAGGGACCTGACATTTGATGGAATGAAAAAGTTGTTTTTCATATTTCTTCTCTCACTCAGTGAATGCTCAATTTCCAGAACTTCATATGTGATTCTTCTCAAACTCAGGCAGGCTGGCTTGGAGCAAGACCTCCAAGTTCCAGAAGCAGAACAGGCTGTGGGACTATATGAATTAGCAGAGAAGAGAGTGACAGTAGAGGCTGAGAAGCATACCTGGCATGCTGACACCCTCCCGAGCAGCGTGTATGTTAGCACCTGCCCCCATACAGTCAGAGTGCCCACCTGCTCCGTCACAAGCATTTTTTTATCCTCAGGAAGATCCAGAGAATATCACAAATTAAAATCCAAGATCACAAGTAGAAAGCGAATTTTACCTCGTGAAAGCAAAGACAGATACAAAAATAGAATGAAATACTAGGTCATTTCAAGTCAGAAAGGGAATTTAAACAAAAGAGTAATCTTAAAAAGAGTACAGTTGTAAAACATACCTAAAGGAAGGAAATGTGGTTTTTAAGAACTTGGCGTCTCATAGTCTGACTTAGGCTTGGAGATCTGGAATTTACCATCCAATAAAGTCATTTTATACCTGTCTGGCTGAGTTTCTTATCTGTGAAATGGGACACAAAAGCTGTTTGGTCCTTAAGTGACATACGGGAATTCCTCATGAAATTCTTAGGCAAATCTATGCTTTTCAAAACAAGATATTCTTGCGATCCTTTTGTGCAAACAAGAGAATTTACCTTCAGCTAATTTGTACCTTCAGTCAAAGAGAGAGAGAATATCTTTTTTTTTTAGCATGCCATTAAAAATGACAGTAAATATCAACACCTTACTTAAAAGAATAAATAACTAAAAAAGTATTTCCCAGAGGTCCCAGAGTGCTTAAATAAGGAATCAGGTTCTCTGCAGATTAAAATGATTTATTCTCAGACAATTCACCTAGAGACATTTTTCTCCAGTCACTAAAGGTCTGGTGAGGAAGAATCTTGAGTGACATATTCAACAGAAGATCTCTTGGAAGGCCTTCTTAGTTCCTCTTGGAGATCCAACCAAGGGGACAAAGTTAGAAACTAGGAGACATTTGGCTGGCCCCTCATCAGAAAAAGAGATATTTAATCCCATCTAGTATTACATGCAGCTTTGCTCAAAATAAAGCAGCTGCCTGGGAACTGATTTGAGCCCATTCCTGTTTAAGCGGATCCATTTTTGTGTGTGTGTCTTCTTCAGCTGAATCTGACTTGTCAGGCTGAGAACATATGTGTGTGCCGTTCCAGAAAGAATGCACATTTATTTTCCTCCCATTTACTGTTTGAACATGATCACAGTCACCAGATGGGTCAGAAAAACAATGACAGCATGGTATAAATCTTCAGAGGGTTTATCAATCTGATTGAATTGAGAAGATAAAGTGGATTTTGCTAGAAATCCAATAAACTCTCTCTACCTCAAACAATAATAAGGGTTTGTGCCAATTTTCTCCTTTATTACGCTCTCTGCCCTTTCCCTTTTTATTCTCTTTTCTGTTTCACTTCCGTCATATTATAAGGCTTATTTTATTATCTAAAGATGTCAGGTGAGCTGACATTCTTCTTGCCTAATTGGTCAAGGAAATTGGAGACAGTGTGTTGACAATAAAAATAGCACAGGGCTTAGACCTGGACAGACTGTTCTTCGAAAATGGGCTGTACTTTCACCCAACTGTGTGGTCCTTCAGCCTCAGTTTCCTTGCATATAAAATGAGGCTAACCTTTACAGTGATTGTGAGAGTTAGAGATTTTGGATATGAAGCCCCTAGTGTGACTTCTGGCCCCCAAAATAGTGCCTCTTATTATCTTGGACACCCAAGATTAGATTTGTTAGCCAGAAGTTTATTCTCCTTGAGGAGGCAGGAATTAGTACCAAAAGGAAAGAAACATTCTTTACCAAAGGCCTTTAATGGTGCCATAGAATTTAACCTGTATTCTCTGATTATACTGTGGCCCTGGTTGTAGGAAGAGCGTATTCAGCCCAGTGATTTTCTCTAAGCCCTGAAATGTTACATTTGCTATCGTGTACTAATCAGAAAACTGCTAGTCATAGCTCCACATGCAGTGTTAGGCAAAGCCAAGCTCCAGGACTCTATTTCGCTCCAATGTGATGCTTCAGGTGCCCCGATCTTAAAAAATAAATGGTTAGGTCTACCAGAGAGGTTCTGTTGGAACTTACCAGAGTTCCCAGTAAACTTACTCCTCACAATAACTCTAGCAGATAGAGATTTGCAAGATTAAGCTGCTGAAGACATCTGAAGTTAAAATGCCTTCATTTTGGCCACTGGACTTAGTAGCTGCTGAGATAAAAGATTTCTATTAGGTCACTGTCCTTTATGGGGATTAGGGACCAGAACCTAAGAACAAGTATGGCTAAGCAAGGTCTCGAAGCGGGACAGGTCCCACTGGATGTGTCTCTAGGCAGATGGTCACTCTGGCAGAGAGTGGATTTAGGGAGAGTCACGAACAAAAGCAGGGAAACCAGTTAGGAGGCTACTGTAGTAGTAGAGGTAAGAGATATTAGTGTCCTTTGCTAGGGGATGGCTGTAGAGATGGAGGGAAGTAAATGGATTCAGGATATATTTTGGAAGTAGACTCTGAATAGAACGTGCTGATGGGTTCGCTCTTGGGAACAGAAGTGACGAGGCAAAGAGAGAAATCATGGATGACTCCTAGGTTTTGAGTTGGTCCGAATAGAGGATGGTGGCTACCGTTACAGATATGGGGAGGTGGGGCATGGATGGGGAGAAACCGTTTGGAGATCAAAACCACACATGTTGTTTGGCTGTGTTAGTTACACCCTAGTGATGTTCATTAGAGTTTGATATGAGTCAACAGTATAATTAGTGAAAGGACAACTTACTGCAAGAGGTAAGTTCTCCCTCATTAAAGATCAAATTACTGAATATCACGTGCACAGAGAGACCTAACTTATGGAGACAACATGGTGTAACTCTGAGACGCTGTTTTGACCTGCCTCTTTTCTTTCTTCCCACATCGCTCAGCTCCTCCTTTGGGTTCTTCCCCACGCGCCGTGTTTCCCGGCAGCCTGCCTAGACCTTGGAAAGATGTCTTTCTTTCTCTTCTTCTGCTGCACTGTGTCGCCTTACTCTCCACTTGTTCTCTGTGCCTAGCACAGTGCCTGGGACAGAGTTGTTTATCACAGAATGGTTTTTCTTTTCTTTTCTTTTTTTTTGCGGTACGCAGGCCTCTCACTGCTGTGGCCTCTCCCAGTGCGGAGCACAGGCTCCGGACGCGCAGGCCCAGCGGCCATGGCTCATGGGCCCAGCCGCTCCACGGCATGTGGGATCCTCCCGGACCGGGGCACGAACCCGTGTCCCCCACATCGGCAGGTGGACTCTCAACCACTGCGCCACCAGGGAAGCCCCAGAATGTTTTTTAAGTGAATGAGTGAATGAACGAAGGTGTGCTGAGGCGCCTAGATCTCTCCACTTCTGGTCAATCTCATTCCAGGCTCTAATTCGACAGCCTGGGGGAGACTTAAGAAATTAAGGTGTGCGTCAGCATCAGTTTGTTTCTGATTTGTCTTTTCTCCTGTTCATGGCACAGAGTTTCCATCTTAGATTCTAGTTTTGATAAGTGGCTGTTAATCCTTTTGTGCCTGAATTCCCACCGTGTTAACCTAGCTGTACTTCCAGGCCCTTGAGGACAGGAGCCCATCGGGCTTTTTCCTGTTCCCCATCCCGCTTGTATCCTATCCTTTTCCTGCTCCTTTGAGCCTGGGCCTGTGATGAAGCCTTACTCTTTACTACCAGAAACTTTGGCTATTTTCCTGAGGATCTAAATGTTGCCTGCGTCCAGGTCCTTGTTTTCAAGCAGTTTGGCCCATCAGGAAAGACCATCATGCCTTCCTGGACCTGCCCAGTGATAGCTGTTTGCCACTGTTTGGTCAGGACCTCCCCTCCACTTAGCCATATGCTACCACTGAATTCCACTTAACCTCCACCCCAGTTCATGTGCCACCTCAGGGAGCAGAGCTAGATCAACGTGGAGGCACCATCAAGTATCCAAGCCTACAACTATCTTTCTTCAATCTGGCCAAGTCACCAGAGACAACTAATACAAGCAACATACAGAAGAGAAACATCCTACTGGTGTTAAAAAAGCAGCAGGTATTGGTCACATGGTTCCGGAGGATCTGGTTATAAGGTACATTGCTGAGAGTGAATGTGGTGTGTGTGTGTGTGTGTGTGTCTGTGTGTGTGTGTCTGTGTGTGTGTACATGACTACCCTGATATATTTATCTATAAATGTTTCCATTATTTAGTTGTTCACTCCATTCATTTTCTAGGAGAAAACTTGAGCTTTGCCACATGGTCAGAAGTCAACAAACATTGATTAAACACTTCCTAAGGAGTTGAGTATGTGCTAGGAATTAGGGATCCCAATTTCCATGTCTACACTTGTTTAATAACATAACTGAACTTTTGCTTTAGGTGCCAGGCTCTGCTCTGGCTTGGGACCCATCCTTGACCACCTTTGCCCAAGATGAACTGTGTTGGCTTTTTCTCTTCCAGAAACTCTTAGAGAGTACAGATAAATCCTTTGGTGGCCCACCACATCCAGAATACAATTCAAATCCAAACAACACGAAACTGTAAAATAAGTGTAAGGAAGTCCGACGAAGTATTTTTTCCTGTGGTGATAACTCCAATGATATTGTTAAAATAAACATCAATGATCAAAATATTTCTATTTTTTCTTTTTTCTTCTGGTGGCTGCCTCTCTCTTGTGTAGTGCATTTTCCTGGTTGATAATCCAGGACTGCTCATGGTTATGGAAGCAACAGACAGGTAAAAGGATTTAAATAAATAACTGCAATATAAAGAGACACACTCTACGATAGAAGTGTATCCAGCGTGACAGGGATGTAAACACAGCTCTGTGTGAACATAGCACTTCCCACCCTGCCCTTCCTTTTTTGCCTTCACAATCATATTCAGGGGAAATTATTTCCAGATTCAGGGAAAAATGGAATGTATGAATATAAATCATAGCTCTCACAGAAAGTAAGGTAACATATGGCCGTTTAGGTTTTCGTGTGAGGTGAAGGAACGAACTCAGAAATAGCCACCTGTGCTTTTGAAGTTTTGTAGGTCTTGTTGTTGCGACCCTAAGGTGTGAAATGTTTGCATTGTGTCTGAAATTAAGGATTAGGATAGCCGCTAGCTCCAAAACTTCCTTCAGATGCCACTTTTTTCTTCCTCACTAAGTTTTCGCTTACACAACTTGTTCAAAGGATAGCATCAAAGGATTGTTTTATCAGTTAGTTTAGGATAATAGGCTAGGGTCGAACTCTAGTCAGTAAAGGGAAACTTTTCAGACCTGGAGTTAGAGTTCAATCTGTTATTCTTGGCAACTGGCCCAAGAGGGGAGTAGAATTCATGGGAGAGACTTGTGGGCTGGACAGCTATATGATCCAACAGTTTCTCTGAACAGATCACAGAATGGAATGATCAAATGAATGTTCGCGCACTACTGACAACATGGAAGTATTTCCCTTTCCCTGCATATCTCCTTCTTTAAACGCTATTCTCAGTGCTCTTTCAATATAGCAAAATCTCACTCATTGTGAGTGAAAGAATAAACCTCAGTTCTGGTGTTCACTAGGTCATAGCAATCAGGAATGTATTTCCCCTGGGATTTGTGTTTTTGCTTTGTGTTGAAGGTGATTACTTGGCATTCAGATCAGATTGGTAATGACTTCTTCCTCTCTGATGTCCAAAGACAAGAAAGAATTCATGTCTGGTGCCACTTGTGAGATGATGGAGGACAGTGGTGAGCTGAGGCAGTGCCAGGATGCTCACCTGGGCCGAATAAGCTTGGCGGTGGTCTTTCCTGCTCTTGGGATCTTGGTACTGAAAAGAAAGAAGTGGGTCACAAGAATGGAAAGAGAGGGAGCGAGAGGAAAGAAATTGGGTAGCAAGGATCCAAGACTGTAATGGATGAGGATACTTCGTTCCATCATCCGTGGGCAGTGTCTGCTGCGATTGAAAGGAGGTTGTCGCTGGACACGGTACCATGGCTCCTGAGTGCAGGCCATGCGCGCTGCTGTTCCAGTGGAGCCAGGGCAGCCTGAGCTTCTGTGAAAGGTGTGCTGGGGGACGGAAGCTGGCCAGTGTCTGGGCACCGACGCTTTTGCCTGTGGTCCTCCCGTATCCAGTCACCTTGCCTGGGTTCCACTGACCTCTCTCTGCTTTGTGCCTCACTCTGCCAAGCCCAGAGAGATTTTCTGGCTTCTGGTAGAAGTTTTGTTCTCTCCACCCACCCGCTCAACAAACACGCACATACTCTTCCTAATCATTTCATTTCAATCATCATTTCAAACGTATTATCTTACCAATATCACTTTTCTTTATTATCCTATACGGCTTATAGAAGAATAAGAATGGAAAAAATGTCATGAAGAACCTAGGGGTAAGACAGGAATAAAGACGCAGACCTACTGGAGAACGGACTTGAGGATATGGAGAGGGGGAAGGGTGAGTTTTGACAGGGCGAGAGAGAGTCATGGACATATACACACTAACAAACGTAGTAAGGTAGATAGCTAGGGGGAAGCAGCCGCAAGGCACAGGGATATTAGCTCGGCGCTTTGGGACAGCCTGGAGGGATGGGATGGGGAGAGTGGGAGGGAGGGAGACGCAAGAGGGAAGACACATGGGAGCATATGTATATGTATAGCTGATTCACTTTGTTATAAAGCAGAAACTAACACACTATTGTAAAGCAATTATACCCCAATAAAGATATTAAAAAAAAAAAAAAAAAGAATAAGAATGAAAGTGTTAGTGCAAAATGCAAGTCTGCTCAGAGATGATAAACCCAGTTAGAGGTAAGATATATATATGTGTATGTGTATATATATAGATCTATCTATCTATCTATCTATCTATCTATATATATATACACATACACATATATAATTTATTTTATTGAAGTATAGTTGATTTACAATGTGTTAATTTTTTTTAACATCTTTATTGGAGTGTAATTGCTTTACAATGTTGTGTTAGTTTCTGCTTTATAACAAAGTGAATCAGCTATATGTATACATATATCCCCGTATCTCCTCCCTCTTGCGTCTCCCTCCCACCCTCTCTATCCCACCCCTCTAGGTGGTCACAAAGCACCGAGATGATCTCTCTGTGCTATAAGGCTGCTTCCCACTAGCTAGCTATTTTATACAATGTGTTAATTTCTATTGTACAGCAAAGTGATTCAGCTATACATATATATAATATATATATATATATATATATATTTATATCTACATTCTTTTCCATTATAGCTTATCACAGGGTGTTGAATACAGTTCTCTGTGCTGTACAGTAGGACCTTGTTGTTTATCTATTCTATATATAATAGTTTGCATCTGTTACTCCCAAACTCCCACTCCATCCCTCCCCCACCCCTCTTCCCCCTTGGCAACCACAAGTCTGTTGTCTGTATCTGAGTCTGTTTCTGTTTTGTAGATAAATTCATTTGTGTCATATTTAGATATCACATGTAAGTGATATCATATGGTATTTATCTTTCTCTTTCTGACTTACTTCTCTTAGTGTGATAATCTCTAGGTCCATCCATGTTGCTGCAAATGGCATAATTTCATTCTTTTTTATGGCTGAGTAGTATTCCATTGTATATGTGTACCACATTTTCTTTATCCATTCATCTGTCGATGGACATTTAAGTTGTTTCTATGTCTTGGCTGCAATGAACATTGGGGTGCATGTATTATTTTGAATTAGAGTTTTCTGCATATATATGCCCAGAAGTGGGATTCCAGGATCGTATGGCAACTCCATTTTCAGTTTTTTGAGGAAACTCTATACTGTTCTCCATAGTGGCTGTACCAATTTACATTCCCACCAACAGTGTAGGAGGGTTCCCTTTTCTCCACACCCTCGCCAGCATTTGTTATTTGTAGCCTTTTTAATGATGGCCATTCTGACCAGTGTGAGGTGGTATAGAGGTAAGATATTTTTTTAAAAATGCAAATTGAAAGGTAACAAATATAGTTGAAATCCAATTGCTCAAACACTTAATGATAATAATAGCTACAATCATAAAGCAATGCTAGGCACTGTTTTGAGGGCTTTGCTTACATTAGTCATTTAATCCTACAAAAACTCGATGAACTTGATACAATAACTATCTTCACTTTTTAAAATAAATTTATTTATTTATTTTTGACTGCGATGGGTCTTTGTTGCTGCGTGCAGGCTTTCTCTAGTTGTGGCCAGCGGGGGTTACTCTTTGTTGCAGTGCGTGGGCTTCTCATTGTAGTGGCTTCTCTTATTGCGGAGCACGGGCTCTAGGCACGCAGGCTTCAGTAGTTGTGGTGCGTGGGTTTCAGTAGTTGTCACTCGGGGGCTCTAGAGCTCAGGCTCAGTAGTTGGGGTGCACGGGCTTAGTTGCTCCACTGCATGTGGGAACTTCCCAGACCAGGGCTCGAACCTGTGTCCCCTGCATTGGCAGGCAGATTCTTAACCACTGCGTCACCAGGGAAGCCCTATGACTATCTTCATTTTTAACAGATGAGGAAACCAAGGCACAGAGATGTTACCCATTTAGTCACACGAATGGTAAGTCCCAGACCTGGATTTGAGCCCATGTAATCTTGCTTCCGAGTCTGTGTATGTAATCAGAACTTCATAGGGGCACAGCATTCACCATTCTAAGCAAGAGTGCACTCTGCATGATAGGAAAACCAGGTGGACTTGGATTCATAGGGCTCTTCTGCTGGACAAGTCATTTAACTAATCTGAGTGTCTCAGTGGCCTCGTTCAAGCATAGAGGTAATGTGCCTGCTTCCCAAAGCCTTGTGTTCAAAGAAGACTTTCGTGGGAAGGCACCTGGCTGTAGGCCTGGCACAGAATGGGTGTGTAATGCTGCTTCCTTCTTCCCTCCTAAATATATCCACATGAGCCCTCATCCATCAGATTCAGTCCTCAGGTATATTGCTGCATGGTGGAGACAATATTATCAGTGTCTGCTCTTAGGTGAATCCCTCATTTATTTAAAGATGCTTATGGAGTGTTGTGGCTTGTACAATCATGGCTCCCAAAGATGTCCTCGATGTAACCACCAGAACCTGTGAATTTATTAACATTACATGGCAAAAGGGATTTAATAGATGGAAGAACGTTTGCTAATCAGCTGACCTTAAGTAGGGAGATTGTTGTGGATTATCCTGGGTGGCCTAATATAATCACATGGACCCTTAAAGCTGGAAGAAGAAGGCAAAGGAGGGAGAAACGTGGCAGAAGAGGCAGGAGAGATTCAAAGCATGAGAGGGACCTGACCCACGGCTACTGGCTTTGAAGATGAAAGAGGTTCTGATGCAGGGAATGCAGATGGCTTCTGGAAGCTGGGGAGGACCCTCATCCTACAGTCAGCAAACAAACAGGGTTTCAGTCTTATAATCACAAGGCACTGAATTTGGCCAACAACCTGAGTGACCTTGGAAGTGGCTTTATCCCCTCAGCAGCCTGAGAGGAAGGCTGCTGGCACCTTTATTTAAGCCTGGGAGTCTCTAAGCCCAGGGCCAGTTGAGCCACGATGTTTCTGGACCTTGGACCCACAGAACTGCTAACTTTGTGGGAATATGTTCCCCTGACAAAGGAAACTAATATAAGGATTTACATTGTCCCAGGAACTCTGCTGGGTCCCGGGAATCGAGCTGCGAGCTGCCCATGTTGCCGACTGGGAAACAGGTTCACCCAGGTCCAGAGAGCAGCAGAGGCCATTTCTTTTTCAATCCTGTTTATCAGTTGTGCTCGAAGCAAATTGCTTGCTAGTTTGTGCCTCAGTCTCTACAGCTGTCAGACAGTCATCATTGCACGGGGCTCTTCTCTGGAACTGAGGTGTAAACACTGTGAGCCGTTTTCCATATGGTCCTTGGGTGACCTGTGAAAACTCGGCGTCCTCCTGACGCTGAAATGCTGGCCTTCTCCCAAGATGCGGCTGTGTCCCTGTGCCCGCAGATGGGGTTTGGAAAGACAATGCCTCCAGCTCAGGGAGAACACTTATTTGATGGGATAATTAAATCAGTTGCCCAAATGAGTTATTAAAATATATCTCCGTGTGCGTCTTTTCTTACTTTGGCCCTTTTTGTAATTCTTTAGACAATGGTAATTATCAGATGAAGGAACGAATTAAAATGGAAAAGACAACAGAAAGGTTCTCACTGTACTGATCTCAGACAAATTTGAGATCATCAAACAATTGGTTGCAACCAACCAAGGTCACATGCAAACAAACGCAATTATCTAAAAATACAAAATACTGCCCTCAGCAAACAACCGTAAGAACTGAACAAATATTTAGATTTGCCAGCATCTGTTGAAAATCTGTATGAAATGTCTCCAGTAAACTGAACAATGCTTAAGAAACACTTGGGCTAAATAACCTAAGAAATTATTCATACTTACTAAAGAATTACATAAATCCAAGCCACACTTGCTGGAATATAATCCTACATGGAGAAGTTACCTCCAGGGATAAGCTTTTCCTGACCATCTCATCTGATTTATTACACTATTTATTTTCTTTAGAGCACTTAACAGTGTTTGACATTATCTTTTATAAGTGTCCTGTTTGTTGTCTCTTTTCCTTTTTAGAATGTGAGCTCCATGAGGGCAGGAACTTCTCTGTCAGTTGAGATGCCATTCAAACAACTTCTGGTACCTATCCTGATTTTTTTCTGAGACATGCCCAACCTTTCTCTACCCACATATTTTCAAGGAGCAGAAGCTACCTTGGACTCCCATCTTGAAGCCTGTGCACGCATAGCCAATCAGCACATTCCATCCCACTGGCTCGAAAGATTGCTTTGTTATGGGTACAACCAGTCAAGCTTATCAGGATGAATGTGATCCAGCTGTGGGACTCGTGTTTGAGCTTTTCTGCTGAGCCTCAAGCATGAGAGAATTTGGGGGCTGGAGATGCTGCTGCCATCCTACCTCTTCAGTGAGTTTATCAGAATGGATGAAAGGCTGAGCCCAGAAATAGAAAAAAAGAGACCTTGATAGCATAATGTGGACCCTATGTCCCGTCATGTCCGATTCAGCACAGCCATGGAGTTTTCACTCACGTGGACCAATAAATATCTTTCTCAAAATAAAGAGCCTCAAAGTGAATTCTAATTGATAATCCAGATAAATCAGAGAAGCGTGAAGAACTGTGGAATAATTACCTTGTTAATCTGGGCACAAAGTTTCTGTAACTGCAGCTGAAAAATCATCTGTGTGTTTGTGTTGATGTGAGTGTTTACCAGCCAGTCATTGTTCCGTGTCTTAGGGTCAAGACAGGTGAAACTATAATATAGTATATTGGCTACTTCCTGAAATAGCAAGTAAAATCTCTGACTTGGGACTTTGGAAACTGTATAACATTTCTATTGTACTCACGTTGGCAGCTCTAAACCAGTTAGGTAAGAACTTTCTGCTCTACATTTGAATGTCATCAACCTTAATGCAAATTATTGGTGAGGGATTAATAGTTTTGTCTGAGTTCATATGATATTTCAAATTTTTGTTACTATTTCTTTTTTTTTTTTTTTTTTTTGCGGTACGCCGGCCTCTCACTGTTGTGGCCTCTCCCGTTGTGGAGCACAGGCTCCGGACGCGCAGGCTCAGCGGCCATGGCTCACGGGCCCAGCCGCTCTGCGGCATGTGGGATCTTCCCGGACCGGGGCACGAACCCGTGTCCCCTGCATCGGCAGGTGGACTCTCAACCACTGCGCCACCAGGGAAGCCCCTGTTACTATTTCTTATGTATTCAGTTTGCTATGGGATGGCTAATGGATGGAACTTATAAAAGCAAAAACAAAAGCGAAAAGCCCTGAACACAGTTATTTCATAAATGTCCTCTTAAGGAAGATTGATTGTTGTATTGTCATGAGAGAGACCAGACAGCTGCATTGCTGTGTACATTATGGGGTGTAGGGGATCCAGTAATCCAACTGGGTGGCTCAGTGAGTTGTTTTTACTAAAGATTTTAAAGTGAAGAAAAAGGAGAAAGAGGAGAAACAGCCCATCTAGGGAGTTATGTAGCAGCAAAAGAGCAGACTTGGAAGAATCTTAAAACACCAGAAGGAAAGTCAAGAATTAATCATTAGTCCTCTCTTGAACATCCACTAGGTACGTACTGAAATTTTAGATATTTATTAGTAAAGACTTTTTGGTTGAGTCTTAGATGGGAGCAAGATAAATTATTTGGAAGGCCAGGCCTAGATGATCTTGAAAAACACAGAGGAGAAAAGCAGAGATATTGTAGGTATGGGCATTTAGGATATACCGCCAAATGTATGTTCTGAACCGAGTGCTTCAGTCCCTCAGGGGGATCTCGGCAAACACCACAGAATACACCACAAGTACCCTCTGCAAATGTCCAAAATTACCTCACACGAAATCCACGTGTGATCCAGAAGGCCCGCTAGACAGGGAAAGGTGAGGTTTCAGAGGATTGGCTAAACATCTCAGCAAGAGTTGGAGACCTGGGTCCAGGAAAACCCATTTTTTTCTCTTCTCTTTAGACAAACACCTCAGTGAGAGGATCAAAAGACATGAATGTACTAAATCAAGAATTAAAATATCAAGACTGACAACATTGAACCAGAAAATGACTGACCTTGTATTGTTAAATTGTGTATTTTTCCTTGAGTTGCATGTATTCTGCCTGCAGCAAATGAAAAAAAAGCTTTTTCATATTTAGACCAAATAACCTGACATTCTGGTTGTTAGATCCTACTGGACCATGCAAAATCATGTATTAGATAAAACTATTTTTAAAAGTGTATCTAAATATGTTAAACATCAAGTGGCCTGAGTCCTGATTTTAGGTGAAGCCCATATCTGTTGGACTTTTGCTGGGTAGCTTCTCTCTACCCCCTCATTGTTCTTTTTGAGCCATGTTAAAGCCAGAACTTTTTGAAACTTCAGAATGTGGGTTATGGAATGTCTTTTCTTACCTTTTATTTTAAATTCCTCTGGCACATCTTTACACATTCTTCCTAATTTCTGAACGATTACTATCCCCTAAGCAGATCTTTAACTTGTTGCATGATTCTAGCCTGGAAAGAGTCTTTTTCCTTTTAAATTTGAGGTAGACTTGTGATCTGCTTTCATCAATGAAAGGGAAGGAAGTGATGCTGTTCTAGGCTTAGCCCTTAAGAAGTATAGCAACTTCTACTTCTCCTCGCCTGGAGTACAGCTGCCATGCTGTAAGGAGCCCAAGCAAGGCTGTGGAGCAACTGACCACCATGTGGACAGAGACCTTGGAGAAGGAGAGCCAACCTTAGATGTTCCTGTTCCAAGTGTGCCCCTGCTGAATGCTTCTACCTGAGTGACCTCAGCTACTGCCACGCTCATGGAACAGCAGAACTGCCCTGCTAAACCCAGTTGACCCATGCAATTATGAGAAATTTTAAAAAAATGTTATTTTAAGCGAGTGAATATTGGGGTTGTGTGTTACACAATAATAAACAACTGAACTAGAAATACAAGTCAATGTATAATTTCAATTCCAATAATATTGGCTCTAAAAGAAATAATCAATAGAACATAAGTCGATATCAACACTTATCTGGAGAAGTCAGAAAAGGCTTCCGAGGAGAAATGGTGCTTGACTTGAATTTTGAAGAGTGAATCAGAGTTTCTGGGCAGAGGAGCAAGAAACAGTCTTTAAGATGAAACAGGTTGCCTGAAAGATGACTTGGAGGCCTAAAATAACAGGACATCCTCAAGGGAGCAGATAACCTAATGCTGACAAGGGTTTACTCTAGATAGCAGCTCTGTGTAACATTAGGAGGAATGATGACAGTGATCTCGCACTTTTCCTTCTTTTGTATCATTTTGTCAGGGGAAAAGACCCTGTAATTGATGCATTTCACCTACTTACATTCTACAGAGCCAAATGTTTTCTCAAGTACTAATAAGACAAAAAGAACCGCTTTTGTTGAAAGTCATCCTCTGAGCCTCATTCACTATCCTAGCTAAATGATTAATTCATTCCAGAAAAAAAACAAAGACACAGTCATACTATAAACATTAATTCCTCAAGAAATCCATCTATAGACCACCTAGGAGGCTCTTGGGGACCACCAGTCAGGACTGGTCTGGGCAAGATTATGATATGGTTGGAGTTTATCTTGGTGTTCCCGGCCTCCCATCTCTGTGTCTTCAAATCTGGTGTCTCAGTAGCACCAGGCTCTCATCTCTATGAAAATCTGCTTCCCAGAAAGGGTCAGATACACATGTTCTTACTTAGAAGTATGACCCCAGAAAGAGGGGTGTTGCCACTCTTCAGGAGGGATTGATTAACCACCATGTCTAGTTTACTTCTTAGAAGACAAGGGTTTAAGCTAAAGGGATGATTCTGTGATGGTGGAATTTTTAAAAAGTGAGAAATTCAGGGTGAAAGAATTTGGAACTGCGGGGGAGGGAAGAGAACACACTGCCTTCTCAATATCTCTATAATCACATCTTGTTAAGAGTCTGCCTATGCCTCTCATAGCCAATCCATTCAAGGAGTTATTGAAAGAAATCTGCTATGTTCAAGCACAAGGCTAAGTGCTATAGAGGATATAATGGTTAAAAAGAGTCCTTGGCCTCAAGGAGCTCACAGTCTAGTAAAAGAGATAAGAATTGACAATGGATAACAATAAAGTAAGGCAGAATTAATCATAGGTAAAAATATATAGAAAGTACTATAAGGGAACTAACCCCTTCACGGCCCCCCCCCAAAAAGAAATGGCTATTTCTAAATGGTAAAATGGTAAAAATCATGGAAGTGAAGTAGTGCTTAGGTGTGGAGGAAGCAGAAGGGCAAGAGGAAATGTGTGGTTGATAGTTTTGGTCCTATATTTGAAGCATTAGAAAACGGAGACTCGTGAAATTAAATAACCTCCCAAGGTAACCTAGCTGGTGACTGGTGTGGCTGGAGATTAAGGTGAGTGAAGGCATGTAGTGGGCAGTGGTATAAGGGTCACACTTTCATTCTGTGCTAAGGAGTTTAGTTTAATATTCTGGAAGTAAGGGGAGCCATTGAAGGTCTCTTGTTTGTTTGTGGGGTGGAGTGTGTAGGTGGGTGAAATATGATATGATGTGTATTTAAGATAATTTCTCTGCTTATCATGAAGGATGGATTAGAAAGGAAAGAGACTGCAGGTGAGGAGACATATTACAATGATTTATCCATCCAGTTATCTACCAGTTCAACAAAAATTTAATCAGTATCTACTCTTTGCCAGGCATTGCAGAAATCGATTGCGGTAACCGAGGTCAAAGAGCGTGAGACACGGAGAGTGAGTTAGGAAGGTGGCAGCAGGGAATGGGATCATCCTTCTGATATCTTCCCTTCGGTGTTTTTCTCAAATGCCAGGCATGGCACTTCCACAGCTGTGCAAGCTGGCTCTCCGCACGTAGGAACAAGCTGGCTGCCGGAAGTCAGATTGTGGGTAATGGTGAGGCACGGGGAGGGGCCTTTGGTCTCTGGCAGCCAGCACTGGATGGAAGTGGAGATTCTGAACCCAGAGCTTCTCCTCTGAAGCCCAGAGGGAACAGAAGCTTCTACAAACCTCTCCACCTCACTATGCCCCCTCTCTAATAAGACCCTATAATTTTCTCTGAATATTTTGTTCCCAGACTCTCTCTCTCTGCAGAATTATAGGGACCTGGGATTTGAACTGGGGATCAGAGAATGAGGTTCAATGCTTCTCTGCAAATTCCAGAGAATAAATATCTAAATACAAAAATTAACCACAAAACTTCTAGACCACAGATGCAAATGATATCAGCCTCTGGCAGCCTTTGGAAATGTTCTCTCTCCAGTAGTGCTAACCTGGGAATGTGGACAAAAAATCAGGATGGTGTTGATCAAAGGGTGTATCCCAGCTGCAGTTACGAATATCCGTTATGACCTCGTGATCAGTAACAGTCATAGAAAATATAGGTATTTTCTTTTTTACTTGTTAAATGTGTATTATCTACTTTCATCTTCTCTCTCTCCCCTTCCTCTTACTATTTCACACCAGGTTTGTTGGAGGTTAACTTTACAAATTAGTGATTAGGTAAAAGTATATCTAGAAAAGACCTTGACTGAAATTGACGGGTAACTGACATAGCACAGAAATGGATGCAAACACTCTCAGGACTTTCTGTCTCCTCATTTGGGGAAAGGGATGAGAGTGTCTTTGCAGGAAAATGGTGGTATCTTGGCAGACTGAAACATAGACTTGTTTTTATTGTTGTATGGAAGTTCAAATAACTGTAGAGGTCATGTACGGTGGCAGAGAACCAGAGGTGTGGATGGTGTCAGATTGTAGCTACTGTCTCTAAGCCCTCAACCCACATTTTTATCCTCTGTTAGGTGGTGCTGGAGCTGGGACCATACAAACCATATTTGCTTTGCCAGCTGGTTCTTTGTTATGCTGTGCTAACAAGGGACACTAGGGACCGGTTGCAAGTCTGGAGGAGAAAGAAGAGAATGCTTCTTCCTTTATGCTTCTAGTTTCTGCGAGGGTGACCCTAGCAATGCTTCTTAATTCAGTAGTGACAAGGTTTTCCTGTGGCAGCTGGTGAGTCCAATTTGCAGCTTTTCCAACTTTGCAGCCTTGCTAGAACCATCCTCATTTACCCCTTAAGGACAAGAGTACCTGATGGACGGTGACTTTTCCTCAGAGGTCTGTGCCCCTTCTATAGGGCTCCTTGCCAAGATTCTAGAAGTTTAATAATTTTATTTCAGAATTCCAACCTTTGTTCTCCCAGTCCTAGGGGTGGTAGCTGCTTCCTGCAGTTGTTACCTCTTTGATACTTTAGTGTTCTTTTTCTGGCTTTTCAGTTATGTAGGTAGATGAAGAGTATATAGGAGATAAAGATCCTTTGGAAATATGAGTAGAGATTTTCTATGTAAGAAAAGAACGGATGGTGACCTAAATGGGAAGGAAATCCAAGGAAGAGGTGATAGATGTATACGTGTGGCTGATTCACCTTGCGGTACAGCAGAAACTAACAAAACACTGTAAAGCAGCTATACTCCAATAAAAAAAAATAAAAAAAAGAAAAGAACTGAGACTCAAATATAGATCTTTTGGTCCTCTCAGTTTCCACAGTTGCAAAGGAGCCAGCTACCTGTAATGTTCCCAATAAGCATCTCTTAGCAAAGACAGATTTGGTTGATGTCTTGTTTTGGCTGGTGTCACTGCTTACCTACTTCATTTTTATAATTAAGCTCTTACTGCTCAAGTAACCTTGGCAAACTATCTCCTGATCAGAGCCTGACTGATAGAGTGGTTAATAAGACTCTGTTATAGATAGATCAGCTTCAGACAGGGCATTGGCAATCTCAAATTCTAATCCCACCACCTGTGATTTACTAACTGAGTGCACGGATGAGTGACATGGAATAAATGAGGAGGAATGAATGCGGAGGATGGAATCTGCTCTGGCCTGTTCATAATGTTCCTGTGGGAACTGAAGGCGATCATGTATAGGGCAGTGCTTGGTCAATTGTAAGGAGCTGAACATGTTTCAGGGATTATGATCACAAAAGCTGAAGACAGTCAAGTGAAGGCATCGACCTTCTCTGTCCCACTAAGAGATGCTTATTGGTAACTTTTCAGGTAGCTGGCTCCTTTGCAGCTAATGGAAACTGAGAGGACCAAGAGTCCATAGATGAGTCTCAGTGCTTTTTTTAGATAGAAAATCTCTACTCATATTGCCAAATGAACCTCATCTCTTCCCAATTGCTACATTCAAATGTTACCCATGTTCTATTTTAGTCTTGCCCAGTTATGAGAAAAATGTCAACATTATTATTGTTGCTATTTTGCTTTTCTATTTTAGATTAAGTTTGGTCCTCTCATGTTATAAAGCATGCTGGATTTTCTTGCTATACAGCCTGGATTCTAATTACATTTCTGCCTTTTGCTAACTATAAGCCAGTGATTTTACCCTTCCTGGTCTCAATTCCCTCATCTGCTAATTGGAAAAATATTTTGTACTATCTCTCTCACAGGGCTTTTAAGTCTCATATAAAAGTGCTTTGTAAATTCAGAAGTGTTGTAAGGGATGTTGCTATTATTTCTGGGTAGTGTTTATGGTAGTAGGAGTTTAGTATTGTTTAAAGAGGATCCTGTAAGCCGTGTCTGGAAATAGCACCTTATAAATTAGCATTAACATTTGTTGTTTCAAACCCTTTCCGTTAATGTACATTAAATATATGCTAGTAAAATACACTGTATTGAATTTCAACAAAGCGTTAGTTCCTAGAACAAGATCAGACACTTCCGTATATTTCCAGGCAGTTTTGATCTCATGAATTTGTCCTAATACTGTAACCACTTGCTCGTGTCTGAAAGAGTGATTACATAGAAGAAACCCTCACACATCAAGAAAGGAAAGACTGACAAATGAATGCTCAAAGATTTCAGAACCAGGAACAATTGATTCCAAGGTTTTAAATATCAGAGATGTATCCTGTACGCTAGAAGTGACATGCATGATAGAGCTGTTGAACAGTAGCTAGGAAAATACCACAGACAAAATTATTTCTCTGATGGTCTCCAAAATAAATGTTCACCAACTAAGGCTTACTCGCCGTACGTTTTTCTTTTGGCTACTGTTTTCAGCTGCTTCCAGACACGAGAGGGAAAAAGGAGGATGGAGTCAATCGTCTGCAGAATTCATGCTAAGAAGCGGTAAAGGCCCATTACATATTTATTAATTCATACGAAATCAGTTATGTCTGACTTATTTGTGTTGGCTGTCTATAGTGATTGGCTTCACTGTATAATTGCTGAACAGTTGAAAGATGGAGGGATGTTGTTCACTTAGGAAACAATGGAGACCTGACTTGCCTGTGTGTCTGTGTTGCTTTCATTGACACTATAAAACTAATCTGATTTAATAAGACGATCGAAGCAACTCCTGCCAAAATAACACAAATCAAATGCTTAACAGTTATTGAGTCTCAAAATCACATACCAGGTATATAATCATATACCAGGCTGTTCCGTGATCGAAAAGACATATGTTCATACATAGAGACGAAGGCAAATCACCACTCCCTTACAGTGAATCTCTGGATGTCCATCCAACTGTGAAACTGTGAAGATCATAAGAAGTAATTTTAGCTTTTTATTAGATTTTTCCCTAGACGGAGTAGAAATAGTTTACGATCTCCCTACATCTCTCCCAAATCATTCTCTACCTTGAAAAGAATGTTTTTATTGAAGGCTACTATTTCACGGCAGGGTTTTCTGTCACTCAGAACTTCAGAGTTAGACTTCTTGAAATCATTACAATGCCAGGGACTCACAGAACTCTCTTCTGTGTCTGTAGGCGTAAAACTGTTCAAACATGATGGCTGTTTAGATATTTTACTTCCAGGCCGTACCTGGTTTTCTAGTGAGTTAGCTCCTTTTCCAGTGGCCTTGATTTAGCTTGGGGATATAATTTTGTCACACAGCGTATAACTTATGAACAGAGGACATCTGATATGCGTACCATTGTGTCTCAGAGGATTGAACAAACAACCTGATGAGGGCATGGTTGTCTCCAGACACGGGGTGGAGACAATGCCGACTTGTGGCCAGCCCACTGGGTCACTGTTGGAACTGGCTGGTCTGAAGTAGGGTCCTAGCAAGGTGTTGACTCAATGATATGGCTCATTGTGCCACATTTTGTGTTTTTATCCAGTCTAAGGGAGAAAGGCAAGTCTTGTATACTGATTAGGTGGCGACGTTCCTAACTGCTGTTTATTAGTGAACAGTCGCACCTTTAACAGTCCTCAGTGCACTTGCAGATCCTCCCACATTTCCCTTTCATGCTGGAAGGAATTTCACCTCTAATCTCTAACAAACACCTTCACCCCAATTTATCAAAGAGCAGTGCAAGTTCCAGAGAGAATAACTGATTTAGATCCCCTGGAAGAGCCAGGTATTTTGGCCCTAAGTCTACTGCTTATAGACTTTTCCAACAATAGTGAGGTGAGAAAAACAGGATGGCTATCTTTGCCCTTTGAGATTTCTGAAATCCTTATTCTTCGTTCCTTGTAGATGGAAATGAGTCATGTCAAATTAACAATGACTGCAAATATTTCTCTGGAAGAACTTTTTATGGGAGAAGGAGGTTATATGTTATCTATCATTGTGGACTTAATTACCTTAAATCTTAATAACTTTAAACAAACCACACTTATTATCTCACAGTTTGTATGGTGGGTTGAGAATCTAAGAGAACTAAGCTGGGTTCTCTGCTTTTGGGGTATCTCACAATCAGGGCATTGGCCAGGACTGTGGTTTCAGCCAAAGGCTCGACTGGGGAAGGATCTACTTCTAAGCTGGCTCACACGGTTGTTGGAGGACTTAGTACTTTGTGGGCTGTTAGACTGAGGGCTGTAGGTCCTCACCGGCCGTTGGCTGGAGGCACCTCTCAGTTCCTTGACACATGGGTCTCTTCAACATGACAGTTCTCTTCATGAAGGGCAGAAAGCTAAGAAGGCAAGAGAAAGAGAGAATTCTAGCAAAACACAGGTAACAGTCCTCTATTACATAATCTCAGAAATGACCTCCCATCACTTTTGCCATGTTCCTTATTCATTGTGATTAGAAGGAAGTCCATTCTCAAGGGGAGGGGAGTGCACGAGGGCATGAATATCAGGAAGAATGAAATATTGGGAGGCACTTAAAAGATTGTCCCCCACAGAAGTGTTGTCCTATCTGTCACATATTAAATGCATATAAAAGCTTATTTATTTTGGTTTGCTAGAGTTCATCACAATGTACTGAAATAGCTTTAGTTCATGTCATCACCACTAAAATACAGATGGAAATAAAGAGTGGATAATCCCCCTTTGCCTCCTTCATTCTCCCCAATTTCTATCCCCCCAACTTTGAGGTACACCAAGGGAAACTATGCTCATAGGAAGTGCTTCAGGATCTTCAATGTTCTTCTAGATCAAGAGCCTAGAGAGGTAACCATGGAGTGGCTACATGGGGAGTTTGGTACTGAAGGACTTGGGTGTGAATCCTGGTTCTGCTTCTCAGTAGCTGTGGATCTTGAATAATATTACTCTGAAACTGTTTCCTCATCTGTAAAATGGGGCTAATAATCCCTGCATACCAGGTTGTTGGGAGCATTCAGCCAGATAACGTACACAAAGGGGAACCTGCCCCAATTCTGGCCCTAGAGAAAGGACCACAGCAGGTGGACACTCTTTTCCCTCTTCTTTTTCTAATAATAGAGGACTCTATAGGAAAGGTCAGGACAAGATTCTGTTTCCACAGTAGGCCTCTTTGAACTTGAGAGTTATCATACAACTTAATATTTGGGATCATTTAGTCTACTTGATCTTTATATTTGTGTAAATTAGGGTCAAGAGCTGTGTCTACCCCAGAGGATTTTTGTGATGTTTAAGAAACTTAACGTATGTTAAACTATTTAGCATAGTGTTTGCCATGTGATATACACTCAGTAAATGTCAGCTATTATTATAACAGTGTCTCATCACAGAACACTTTGTAAAATTTATTGAAACTCTCTGTACCTTCATTTCCTCATCTGGAAAATGGGGAAATAACAGTAGCTACTTCTCAGGGTTGTCACTGAGGTTAATGAGTTAAAACATATAAAGTGCTTCAGGCAGTGCCTGGCACATGGTAAGTGCTCAAAGTATGTAAACAAATATCAACTTTATTTTTATTAGTGTTTGATCAGTGTTTGTTTCTGCTCTAGAAGACTCTTACCTAGTGTAAATGTTTAATACAAGATTTTCATATTACATTATGTAACATATATATTACTTATAGAATATATATTAAATTACTATTATTATAATCTGTGTTATACTGTGGTGTTCTTGAGAGGTTCAAGAAAATGATGATGTTTCAGAAATTCTTAAAGTTCCAGCATAGATTTGCTAACACTTATTTAAAAGGTGAAAATGGTCCCCTAAGTATTATAGAACGCATATTGGACCAACCTTTCTAAAGTGGACCACTGCTTAAATTTAAAATCATCAGCATTTATGTCACTCCCTTCCTCAGATAATTACAGCAATTATATTGTGAAGCGGGACTGATGTGAGGGATATCACCATCCACCCAAATCTCTACACGTTAAAAAAACAGAGGTTTGAATGAATTGCATGTCTTCTTAAAGCTTTATTATTATTTTTTAAACATTGACCTGACATTTTGAATTATCTCTCAGTAAAAACTTAGGAAAGTTCCCATTAGTAATGACACAAATAAAGACCTTTTTTTATTTAAGGAAAAGAAAAATCCTGTAAGGTACAATGGCAAAAGGAAGAAAATTCTAACCCCACCTACCCACCGTTTTCTATCTCTGTCAACACAACCAAGAGCTTGATTTAGTTTCTGCACACACATACAGAGGAAGAACCAAGTGTGAGAACCAAATATTTAAAAAACATTTTTTTTCTTTTTTCTGACGCTATCCATGAGTACACGTCACATGTGTGATAAGCCTGAGATCCCCAAAGACTGTATGTGAAATATGCATTATAGTATCATATTCAAATGGCTTTTTTCCCCCACAGACTAATCCTTTTCGTTCCAGGTACTCATTCTCTTTGCTTGGTTAGCATTTTGGTCACCAAAATGAGTGGATACACATGCTCTTTGATGTCAAGTTGACTTACTTTCCTCTTGAATAGTGGCTGCAAAAATTTATTCCCACTTTCAATGTATCAGATTCACCCATTGTCCTCAGAGAAGCAGGCCAGTTTTCTTCCCTGGGAAGAAGTTCTCCTATAACATGGGACACTCCAGGACAATGTGAAAAATTAGAGGTTTGAAACATCCAACAAAGGATATTCAGAGCACTGGTGAGAGAGAGAATGAGAGCAAGAAAGGGAGAGAAAGAGAAAGAAAAACCCCTTTGTAAACAGCCATTGAAATACAACTTCAAACACACTGTGTTTCTGGGAAGAAAGCCTCTATGTAAAAAAAGTAGCATCCCTCCAGTAAGTTCTAAATTAAGTTAATAAAAACAAATAGAAGCAGAGGGCCAAGTCTGCTTTCTGGAGGCCACTGTGAGAATCAGACTCTGGCAACCTTTTCTGTGAGAAAAATTGGTTGATTGTGGGAATATAATGATTTCTTTAGATTTATTTCTACCTCGATATGTGGTGAATCAGGGTATCATATCACTCTTTCTCTCTTGTCTTCTCTATCTTTAATCTTCCTTAAAAAGTTTTTCCTTTATCATCTCAAAGTAAAACAAATAAAATTCCCCAGTCTTCCTGCCTTTGGGGGCCCAATAGCAAGTGAGTAGATTTGTCATGGGCCATTCAGTGCTCTTGAATTAGAGCAGAGATGGGACTGCTCAGGTGTCTGTAATAGAGATAAAAGTGGGTTGTCCAGCTCAAAAAGGAATCTGTTTTTCTTTGCACCTCAGGAAAGGTCAAATAGAATTAATTTTTTTCAGTTGACCAGAACAAAGATAGATGACTTGATTTTCAGTGCAAATTTGGTTATGTCAAACCAAGTAGCACCAGAAATATGATCGATTAACCTCTGGAGAGTCAATGGCATATTTCATTTCCCTCCCTTTGGTGTCATCGTGGGCACTGCGCTGTCTTTCAGGATGATGGATTTACAGGGATTCCCAAATGTCAATTAATGCCCTTCACCCACTTTGCTGAGATCAGTCATCTGAACAAATGGCTTGAAGGTTTTGTAAGAAGATGCTATAAAAAGAGTCATTGGTTTCTCTTGTTCGTAACAGTTATTATGTATATAGGTTAAGAGGAGATTAGAATTCAAGAATTGATGTCATTGAAAATGAGAGCCATATTTGAATTATCTGGAGAGTTTAAACAGAGATGTCTAATTTGAAGAGGATCTTTATTTTCCTACATACTTTTCTGGAAGTACATTTTACTATAGTTTTCTTCCTACATGTTTTATTTTAAATATTTTTACATGCTGTGAAAGTTATAAAAATCCCCAATTTTCTGTACCTAATCACAATGGGGTTGATACGAAGGAATATGAGAGAATAAGAGCAAAACGAAGGGTTTGGAGAGAATAACGATCCTCATGGAAAGCAGTGGTGATTTTCAACGTTCTTACCTAGAGTTGGTGAGGGGGCAGCAAGGAGTGTTCGAGCTGCTATAATCTTCTGTAAAACAGAACCGGACATTGGCCAAAAACAGCATGCTTCATTTCCAATGGAAATAACAAATAAAATGTATGAGATACATATGTATACATTTAACAATATTCTATTGAGAGATTGCTATGTATTAGGGACTGTGATAGTTAAAATAATCATTTTGGACAGTCTACCCTGAACACCATGTATGGGATGGGGGCAGATGATCACAGAAACTGTGATACCATGTGATAAACCTAAATGCTGGACAAGAATTGTAAACCATACACTATGGGGGAAGACAGAAAGGGTTGGATTGATCTACTAAGGATGAGGAAGAGAAAGAAGGGAGTTAAGTGAAGAAGACCTCACTAAGGAGGTGAAAGCATGAGCCTTGAGGCATGAACAAGATTTAGGGTTTTTAAGAAAAAGAGTAAAAAACGAAGGAGAGGGTTAAAAGAGGAGAGGAGGCTGTGGGTAATAAGTTCATTCATTCAACAAATATATATTTAGTGCCGATCATATGCCAGGCATTGTTCTAGCATTCCAGCTGGTAGTGTTCTCTGGGTATGTTCCTTGAGAAACCTAGTGGGGAGATAATGAATGAGATAAATAATGCTAAGTGATAAGGAGAAAAAGTAAAGCAGGGAGAGGAATAGGAAGTCTGGAGGGAGGGTAGGACTTTTAGGTGGGTGGCCAAGAATGTTTTCCCTGAGAACCGAAGTCCTGAGTAGCAACCTGAAGGGAATAAAGAAGCAAGCCTCTTGGGGAAAGAACATTCTAGACAGAAGGAACAGCGAAGGCCCCAAGGTGAGAACAGGTCTAGGTGGAGCTCACGGGCTGCTGAGGCTGGAGCAGAGAGGAATGAGGGCAGAGCTCTGGGGGAAGGAGCTTTGAAATTGAGGCAGGACATGGGTCTTTCCTCTGAGTGAGAAGGGAAGATGTCGGAAGGTTTTGAGCAGAGGTGTGACATGATCTGACATGATTCCATAGGATCTCCCTAGCTGCTGCATTGAGAACTTCCATTTTTGTACCACTTTACAGTTGTAAAGTGCTTTTACACATCACACCACACAACTCCTCATTCCCCCAGTGAAGGAATGAAAGCTGAGAGAAGTTAAGATACTTGCCTGAAATCTTAAAGATAATGATGAGTTGTGCCAGAATCAACCACTCTCGGCAGGATTTAAGTTGGAACAGTTTCCATCACATCCCACTGCCCCCATGGTTGTAGGAAACACATAGAGACACGCAGGGAAAAGGGAAACTTCAAAATTCTCACTTTGTTTATTTCATTTCTTCTTTCTCTCCTTTTCTTCTCTCTTTCAACCAAAACACTCTCTTTATAGAGTTGAAGTCCCCACCCCCTACTTCGAATGCTGTTTTGGTGAAATGTGGTGTCTGAATAATTGGACGTGCGAGATCAAGCTCTGAATCATAGACGAAGTTGCTCAATTTATTGACACATAAGCATTTAGCTCTTTTTAGAAATAGGTTGGGGGCTGGAGCAGGTCATGTCATTCAGTCTCAGAAAGTAATTGCAGCAAAATCAGGTAGATCTAGCTGGCTGCTCGGCATTTTGGTAGTGTAAATCCAATCACCAAGCTAAGGATAGATGTGTGTGTGTGTGTGTGTGTGTGTGTGTGTGTGTGTGCGTTAAATTTCTTCCCATCTACTGCCTAGCTGACTGTGCTATTGCATTCAAAGGGGAAAGTGTATGTGGGCAATGGATCATGTTTCCAATTCTCTCATGCCTTCACCAGAAATATTTCCCAGGTTCTAGAAAAAATGTGTTATTTTTAATGTTCAATGCTTTTATGAATTTTTACCTTTCTTGGAGGGATTTGTGTTAGCATTGCTATATAGAGATAGCTAGAATGGCCTCATTTTTAGTTCTTTAGTTGAAATGTATGAAAAACAAATAATGTACTTAACTTTTGACGAATGTTTACAGAAATAAAGCTGTGTAACCACTACCCAAACCAAGATGTACAACTTTCCCAGCACCCTAAACGTCTCCCATGTGCCCTTTCTCATTGACTGACCCTGTTTTAACTCAAAAGCTTATCTGTGGTTTTGGCCATATCTTTGACCTTCCATTTTGGCTTGTCTTTGGCAAAAATTCACTCCTGGTTCAAAATTGAATAGGTTGTGATTGTATGGTTATTATAAATGTATCTTAGAAACATCTTTTTTTGATGAAATATGTAAGAAAACACTAATTACATTTTGCTTGTTATCCATGTGTGTTGAAATAACTAAAGAAAGAGGATTTGGGGTCAAGTATCATTAAAGTTTTTATTCAACACAAAAATATAACAATAAGCACTTGGAAACACGGTGCCAAACCCCAATTGCTGACTGTCCTCCCATTTATCATATGTTTGAAGCCCACAAACTTGAAGTACTTAATGGAGCCCTCTGTTAGGGAAAAAAAAATCCTCATCATCACTTTTTTTTGTTGACATGGAATGCTTTACCTAGCCACAAGTAAAGCGGAGGAAGCTATTTTCAGCCGTTTTTCATTTTATTCAAGCCAAAGAGAAAATGACTGTGATTCCTCATTGGGAGGAATAATCAATATCCTGCTACCAATACATCAGTATTAAGTATAGAGGTAGATTATCAACCGGTGATCATATTTACTATCTCTTCTTACTGAACGTTTAAACATTTGAGTCGTTCGATAATGTATGTTTACGTCACACATTACCCAGTGTCTCAATAAATTCACTTTTGAAATATGAACATGTTCCCAACATAAATTAGTTATAAAGACGGTTTTAGAGAGACTTACTGCAGTTGTTTTCAAATTAACGTGTATATTGTGTTGGCTTGTGTCTTAATCTCCACATTCAGGGCAAACACAGCACACACTAGTGGAAAAGAATGCTGTATTCTCAAGCCCCAGGTTTGATGTTTATTGGACTGACCTGAGAAACATGCTTATTTCTCAACCAGTCACTGTGGCCAAGGGAATGAGCTACAGTGATTGGTCAGATTTGGGAACGGTGCCCATCCCTGGGTGTGGAGGGATATAGGAGTTGACTTACTCCAGAGACCATTTTAGAGAAAGAATGGAGAACAGTGGTTCCCAAAGGGAATCTGCTGTTCCCAGAAACAGGAGTGTAGGTATATGGGGCAAAAGACTCTTGGGCATGTTGGAGGTTGGGGGAAAGGGAATGAGTCTCAAGGCTGAAGTTCAGAGCAGGAAGCCCCATTTGTAAAGCTCGTATTTTAAGACCCATCTGGTTCTTTGAGTGACTTATGGGAAGTTGGAGAAGTGACCACATATCTGCAAACCTCCAAAAATTTGACCTGCCCTGAAAAGTTGTGTGAATTTCCTATGATGTCTGTAAGCTGCCTATTTTAGGGCCTTTGGCAAAGAAGGTTGTTTCAAAATATACTTTCCTTTTCCATCCCCTTTGCCTTATAACTGCTCATTAGCATTCCTGAAAAGGACCAAGACTTAATTTGGTTGGAGATATTATCACAAAGGGGAGGATGGTTATTCTTGGCCAATATGAATTAATTTCATTTTTTCACACTCTTCCAAACCATAGTGGAAACTTGTCTTATTGAGAATTGACTGTGCTCTTCCAGTTCATTTATACTAAATATATACAGAGAGAGTATATACATGTGTAGGTTATCGACCAGTGATCATATTTACTACCTCTTCTTTACTGAACTTTTTAACATTTGTATTTTTGATAATGTATATTTAATTCATCACATATATACTTATATATGTGGTAAAAGTCAGTTTCTTAAAGGGCATTGGTAAATATGTTTTGTGCAATTTTTTTCATACTTAGCATGTAGTTTTGAAATTTTAGAATTTTTTTAATGTGCTTAAAAATTATTTGAATGCTCTGTTGGGTCCCAGATCTATTGTCACATAGCTGTGAACAAATAAACAAGCAAAGTCATGAGAGCGATAAACTAACCAGTTTCATTATCATATGTAAGCTTGTCCCCAACAATCTGGATTCTGGTTTCCTGCTGAATCTTGTTTTCTCCTTGATCTTCTGGCATTCTCTGATGTAACAGATTCTTTTTCCTTACTAAGGGATGTGGTATTAATGAACTCAAGAACAATGAGGATTATTTGGATTAAAGCTTATTTATCTTCTTTTCTAATTATAGGAATTATAGAAAGTGGCATGCGGGTCAACAAAGGTTTCTTTCCTATTACTACATTATCTCTCTCATCTAGAATATCTTCTCAAGGTGAATTTTTTTAAAGGGAGGGGACTTACTGGGGAAGAGCTCTTATTGGGAAAAATTCATTGCCCTTATTTTCAATAAGTGGGTTACATAGCTCCCTGAGCTCATCTTGCCAAGTTCTGCCCAGAGTCTCTTGGATCTGTTCTCACTGCCTTATATGGGTGTGGGAAGGATGAATTCATTAACACGTATAAAGAGCTTTGAAGATGAAAGTGCTTTGTTTGTGCCACCATCTTCTTTTGGCTTCCCCTGTCTTCAGATTTTACTATGCAGAGGTCTCTCCCCACCCCTCCCCGCCAAGGCAGAGACTATGTTTGGACTTGCAGGGATAGTTTACTGAACTTTCAAAGAAAGCAAGCCTAGGTTTTGCGTTAGAGAATAAAACAGACCCAATGGAAGCGTTCTTTTTACTCTTGGACTTGCCAAAACATAGACATCCCATTTTAGGTCAAACTCCTTCAGATGTTTTTTGAGGTGGTGGGCATTGTATATCTTTAATGGATTTATATTTTCCAAACCTTTTTATAACCTCAAATACCCTTTCCACCATGAGACAATGTCCAAGTTAGTCATCTTCAGTAACATTTACTCCCCGTCCCCACTTGCATCCCAGTGAACTAGAGGACTGGCCTCTGTCACACTCCCCTGGGACTGGCACTTCTCTCACTGTAGTTCAAGCCTCACTTTTCTTTCAGAATGGAATCTACGTTTCATAATATCTCTGCTGACTTCTTCCTTAAACCACATAGAGAACACTATCGTGTCAATATTTTTCCAGTTTGAATGCCCTTCTTGTACTAACATACTACCCAGAAAGTAGACTGCTCTTTGATGGGCTCTTGAACGTGGCTGGTATAATAGATGCAACCGCTGGGAATTCCCTGGCGGTCTTAGGGCTCTGCGCTTCCACTGACCTTGGCCCACGTTCGATACCTGGTTGGGGAATTAAGATCCCCCAAGCTACCTGATGCAGCCAAAAAAAAAAAAAAAAAAAGCAGCCATAGACGCAGGACTGTCATGTGAGCATGGCCCTTCTACTGACAGTACCATGGAGTCTTCCCACCGGTACCTGTGAGTGCTAAGACCAACCTGAAACCCTAGCGGTCTACTACCATTTTTCGGTGATCTGAAATGGCTTTTTGTGACTAGAAGGGAAGGGAAAAGTTTGTGAAAATTGCAAAGTCATGTAGAATCCAAATCACAGGAAGACTGTATTTCTTAATTTTCAGAGGCAATGGCAATGATTTGTAAATAGATGCACAGCCAAATAAAGTGTTGCTTTAGTAGATTCTGCCTTTATGAACGTGACTTCTTAGTTTGGGATTGCTAAGTGGTTGTTCAGGTTTGAGATTTTGCTTATATGTTTTATTTGTTCCAAAATTATATTTTAAAAAAAAGCAATTTATTTCTCCTGTCCTTACATCATCTCATTATATTTCTGTTTTTTTGGTCTGGTTTAAAGTAGCTTTACAGAATAATGATGATGATAATTACCACTTACAGAGCACTTGCAATACGCCAGGAACACTCCAGATACTTCTCTTCCAATATTTCATTTAATCCTCATTACAGTCCTCTGAAGTAAATTTTACTATTCTCATTTGTCAGATGGAGAAATGGAGGCTCAGAGAGATCACTAATATGCCCAGGGTTATGGAGCTTGTAAATGGCAAAGCTGGGATCTAAACTTAGGTCAGAGTCTATCTAGATTTCATGCCCAGAGTCCATGCTCCAAATGACAGTCCACCCTCTTTGGGACTGCATTTACTAGGGCAAGAGAAAGTTAACTCTCCCTGGGTGCATTAAATGCATGAAGACCTTTACAATCCACCCAAAGGGTCGTCTAACATGATGGAAATTCTTCAAAAAATTTCTAGCTGACTTTTCAGTCTGTTTGGATTGCACTGGGTACATACTGGCTGGCGTGACATTGAATAGCCCTCTAAACCCCTTTGGGCTTCAATATCTTTACCTGTAAAATGGGGATAATGATAATACCCGCCTCAAGGGATTTTTGTGATGTGATTACGTAGAGGAATGTGTAGTGAGTGGTGAGTTGCTGCCTGTCATTAGGAAGCACCTACATTATTCTTGATGAGAGATTGTGAAACTCTGAACTAATGATAATTGAAAGGAACTGACATATTTGAGAGAAACTGCTTGGATAGGAGGCCTGAGTGAAAAGGAGGACTTCAAAATACAGCATGCCTGTGAGGTGGAGGTAATTTAACAGAGGCAGCGATCACAGGATGCAAAGTAGGCTTATAAGGAGAGATAAAGGGTTCAGTTTAGAACATATTAGGTTTGAGGTGATGGGAGAATTTCTATGTGGAGAGGTTTAGCAGAACATCTGAAGTTTAGCCGAGAGGCTGGAAGATTGAGTTAAAGATGTAGGCTTGGGAGCCATTTGTAGAAAGGAGCTATTTGAGATATCAGAGTGGATGAGACTGTCTAGAAGGAGGTTATAACATCAGAAGCAAATTCTGGATACACTGAAAGCCTACACTTAGGGCACTCGCATTCGAAGGGGATCCAGAGAGGGTTCCAAAAGGAAATGACAGAGATTGAAAAACCAGGGAATGAATTCCACCACAAAGAAGAAGAGGGTTTCGTTGACATTAGCGTTGAGCTCTGCAGAGGTTGACAAGGATCGCAGGGCTGTGATTTCTGCCATTAAGAGATCGTTGGAAACTTTTGAGAAAGTAGTTTCGGAAAAGTAGTTGGAAACAAAGATGTTGTAAGGGGCTACAGAATGGTTTAGTGTTGGGACACTGGAGCCAGTGAATGAACACTACTCAGACCAGTATCAAGTGAGATCTTGAGTGTGTCTTATCCATTCAGGTACAAGGGGGGCCAAAATGGTTGCTTGAGTGTCTTAGTATCTTGGGTTGAGTTCCACCAAAAGCTGACTCAGGCAAGGATTTGAGTACAAATAATGTATTTAGGAGATGATACCAGGAGGAACCGAAAGGGGAATGAGGACTTGAGACAGAGAAGGGACAAAACCAAAACAGGATGTTGTGATCAAATTACTGCTGTGACAAGTGGGGCCCATCCCTGATGGGGACATCTGGGAGACAATCTAGAATACACCTTGGATTTGCTCTTTTGGGGAGGTAAGGAGACTCAAGTATTTATCTTCCAACTCTTATCTATATTGATTGAGGGTTGTTTTCAGAGTGGCAACCCCTGACATCTCAGACCTGCCCCATACCTGCAGAGAGCATATCAAAAACAAAGAAACAAACCAAGCCCCCCAAGCAAACATACAAAACCCCTGAGTCACAAGTGCTTGCAATAGGAGGCCATGTGCATGGTGAGTTTAGGGAGGAGTGGGCAGGGTCTGCTGCAATTAGGGATGGACTGGGCAGGGTGGAGACAGAGGAAAGGAAAGGAGTAAAGGGATTGATGTGTATTGAGTACCTAATATATACCAGACACCGGGTGCTTTAGTGTGTGTGTGAGTATTTCTGTCTCCTTTCATCCTCACAACTTTCACATGAAGAAATTGAAGTTCAGAGAGATGAAGTAACTTCACAAGAACAGAGACCCAGGTCTTCCTTAGATCATCCAAATGCAAAGCCATTCCACACTCGGCAAGTAAACCCGGGGCGTTATTGGGGGCATAGTTGAAATAGTGACCCGTGGTGTGTTTGGACAGATCATCTCATCAAAATGATGCTCTTTGTTTCTGAATTTGGGCTTTCGTGCCTTCCCTCATGTGAAAGGAGTAATTAATAGCTTGGTTTTTAAAAGGTCCCTTGCAGGCTTATAGCCTGTGCATGGAAATCAAAATAACTAAAAGAATAATGAATTGTGTTAACAAAGGATATTATTATCTCTTCTAATTATTTATGTTATTAGAAACTTGCATGTAAGATTTGCTATGATTGGGGCTTCCCTGGTGGCGCAGTGGTTGAGAGTCCGCCTGCCGATGCAGGGGACACAGGTTCGTGCCCCGGTCCGGGAGGATCCCACGTGCCACGGAGCGGCTGGGCCCGTGAGCCATGGCCGCTGGGCCTGCGCGTCCGGAGCCTGTGCTCCGCAGCAGGAGAGGCCACAGCAGTGTAGCAGTGTTCCCTCCCTTCCTTCTCTTTGTCCTCTTCCTGGAGCTTCATCCTTTGGGTCTCCCACCTGTGCTCAGTGTCTTCAGATGTTGTCTTCAGGGCTCTGACTGATAACACTCTGATGAACTCCTCCCTGCCTGGCTGAAACCCTGCCCTTCTCTTTCTATTCATCGTTTTACCCCCTTTCCTTAAAGGTCCCTTTCTGTATCTACTCAATTCATCATGCAGCTCAGGCAGTTGTGTTGTTTCTGGCTTTCTTCTGCCTTCCTTGATACCCTTCTCTTCTGTGCCCTAATCCGAAGGCTGTTGGCACCAACCCCAGGTAATCTGATAAAGATCATTCTGGTGAATGCTCTCAAAGGGAGAGACCAGAGTAGCAGGAGGCACTTCAGACAAGCCCCTCCATCTCAGGAAGTCTCTCTTTGGATGGTTGTATTCTGTTAATGATTTTCCAGTTTTGGTTTCATGTTTTAAAAATGTAGAATATAAAAATAACAGCACAGAATCTTCTGAAAAAAAAAAAAGAATGGAAATGAGCACCTAATTCATCCCACCATCCTGACACACTAGTTGTTTTCTTTCTGCTTATTCCCTGTAAGTGTTTATTCTAGTATGGTGTTTCTATTTCTGCATTTTAAAACTTAGCTTTATTTCAGAATTATTTAAAATCTATTTCTACACAACCATCGTAATTGTCTGGTTTAGTAACCAATTAATATTCCATTGTGGGCTTCCCTGGTGGCGCAGTGGTTGAGAGTCCGCCTGCTGATGCAGGGGACGTGGGTTCGTGCCCCGGTCTGGGAAGATCCCACGTGCCGTGGAGCGGCTGGGCTCGTGAGCCATGGCCGCTGAGCCTGCGCGTCCGGAGCCTGTGCTCCGCATCGGGAGAGGCCACAGCAGTGAGGGCCCGCGTACCACTAAAAAAAAAAAAAAAGTTCCATTGTATCGGTGGCACCCTATTTAACAATTCTCTTCGTTGATAAGTTTTTCTTTCTCTAGGACAAAAGCCCAAGAGTACAATTGCTGGGCCGTGTGATAAATCTATCTTTCGTTTTAAGAGAGACTGCCAGACTATTTTCCAGAGTGACTGTACCATTTTACATTCCCACCAGCAATGTGTGAGATCCATTTTATCCACATCCTCCTCACCACTTAGTATTTGTTATCAGCACTGTTTTAACTTTTATTCATTCTAATAGGCTTGTCTGTGATAATCTCAGATTAAGCCTGTTGTTCTGTTGAACTTATTAATAGAGCCCCTTCCGTCTTCATAGGGTACCGTTTCCTCTGCAATATGGTTACCCCAGTAAATCACGTTATAAGAGTAGCCACCTACTTTGTCTTTACTCACTAGAGTTACAGCTCTCTGTGGTTTTAATTTACATTTTCATAATGGCTAGCAATGTTGAATATCTTTTCATGTGCTTTTCTTCCCCCAGTTTTATTGCGATATAATTGACATACATCCCTGTATAAATTTAAGGTGTACAGCATAATGATGTGACTTACATACATCAATAAACAATTACCACAATAAGTTTAGTGAACATCCATCATCTCAGATAAATACAAAATTAAAAAGATAGTAAAAAACAATTTTCTCCTTGTGATGAGGGCTCTTAGGATTCACTCTTAACTTTCATATATAACAGACAGCAATATTAATTATATTTATCATGTTGTGCATTACATCCCTCTAAATTATTTATCTTATAATTGGAAATTTGTACATTTTGACCACCTTCATCCCATTCCCTCTTCCCCCTTCCCCCTGCCTCTGATAACCACAAATCTGCTCTCTTTTCTATGAGTTTGTTTGTGGTTTGTTTGTTTTCGAAGTATAATTGACCCACAATGCTATGTTAGTTCCTGGCACACAATGTATTCAATATTCCTATATATTTCAAGATGATCACCATGATAAGTCTAGTTATCATCTGTCACCATGCAAAGATATTTACGTAATTATTGACAATATTCCCCACCTGGTACATTTCATATCCATGACTCATTTATTTTGTAACTGGAAGTTTGTACCTCTCAACTTCCCTCTCCTATTTCTCTCATCTCCCCACTCCCCTCCTCTCTGGCAACCACCTGTTTGTTCTCTGTATCTATGAGTCAGTTTCTGCTTTGTTATGTTTGTTCACTTATTTTGTTTTTTAGATTCCACATATAAGTGAAGTCATACAGTATTTGGCTTTCTCTGACTTATTTCACTTAGCATAATACCCTGTATGTCTATCTACCCATTTTGTCACAAATGGCAATACTTCATTCTTTTTATATGGCTGACATATATATATATATATATATATATATATATATATATATATATATATATATATATAATCTCCTTTATCCATTCATCTATTGATGGGCACATAGGTTGTTTCCATACCTTGCCTATTGTAAATAATGCTGCAATGTACACTGGGGTGCATATATCTTTTCAAGTTAGTGTTTCTGTTTTCTTTAGATAAATACCCAGAAATGGGATTGGTGGATCATATGATAGTTCTATTTTTAACTTTTTGAGGAACCTCCATACTGTTCTCCATAGTGGCTGCACCAATTTACAGTCCCGCCGACAGTGCATGAGGGTTCCCTTTTCTCCTCATCCTCCTCAACACTTGTTATTTTTTGTCTTTCTGATCATTGCCATTCTGACAGGTGTGAGGTGATATCTTATTGTGGTTTTGATTTGCATTTCCCTGATGATTAGTGATGTTGAGAATCTTTTCATGTGCTGGTTGGCCATCTGTATGTCTTCTTCAGAAAAATGTCGATTCAGGTCCCCTCCCCATTTTTTAATTGGGTTGTTTTTTTAATGTTTTTTGATGTTGAGTTGTATGAGTTCTTTGTATATTTTGGATATTAACCCCTTATTGGATTTTATCATTTGCAAATATCTTCTCCCATTCAATAGGTGGCCTTTTTGTTTTGTTTGTAGCTTCCTTGCTATGCAAAATCTTTTTAATTTGATATAGTCCCATTTATTTATTTTTGTTTTGTTTCCCTTGCCTGAGGAGATGTATCTGAAAAAAATATTGCTAAGACAAATGTCAAAGAGTATACTGCCTATGTTTTCTTCTAGAAGTTTTATGGTTTCAGGTTTTACATTTAAATCTTTATTCCATTTTGAGTTTATTTTTGTATATGGTATGAGAAAGTAGTCCAGACTGATTCTTTTGCATGTAGCTGTCCAGTTTTCCCAGCACCATTTATTGAAGAGGCTGTCTTTTCCTTATTGCATATTCTTGCCTATTTTGTCATAGACTAATTGCCCATATAAGTGTGGTTCATTTCTGGGCTCTCTATCCTGTTCCACTGATCTATGTGTCTGTTTTTGTGTCAGTACCATACTGTTTTGATTACCGTAACTTGGTAATATAGTTTGAAATCAGGAAGCATGATACCACCAGCTTTGTTTCTCTTTCTCAAGATTGTTTTGGCTATTTGGAGTCTTTTGCTGTTCTATACAAATTTTAGAATTATTTGTTCTAGTTTTGTGAAAAATGCCATTGGTATTTTGATAGGGATTACACTGAACCTGTAAATTGCCTTGGGTAGCATGGCCACTTTAGCAGTATTAATTCTTCCAATCCATGAGCACAGTATATCTTCCCATTTGTTTGTGTTTTCTTTAATTTCTTTTGTCAGTGTCTTATAGTTTTGCCAGTACAGGTGTTTTACCTCCTTAGTTAGAGTTATTCCTAGAAATTTTATTCTTTTTGAAGTGATTGTAGATGGAGTGGTTTTCTTAATTTTTCTTCCTGATAGTTTATTTTTAGTTATAAAAACACAACAAATTTCTGTATTTTAATTTTATATCCTACAAATTTACTGAATTAATTGATGTGTTCTAGAAGATTTTGGGTGGTGTCTTTAGAACTTTATATATATAGTATCATGTTCTCTGTGAAGAGTGACAGTTTTATTTCTTCTTTTACTATTTGGGTTCCTTTTATTTTATCCTCTTATCTGATTGCTATGGTTAGGACTTCCAGTACTACATTGAATAAAAGAGGCTGGAGTGGTCATCCCTGTCTTCTTTCCTGATCTTTGAGGAAATGCTTTTAGCTTTTCACCATTGAATGTAATATTGGCTCTGGGCTTGTCATATATGTCCTTTATTATGTTGAGATATGTTCCTTCTATACCCACTTTGTTGAGAGTCTATCATAAGTGGATATTGAGGTTTGTCAAAATCTTTTTCTGTATCTGTTGAGATATCATATAATTTTTATTCTTCAGTCTGTTAATGTGGTGTATCACATTGACTGATTTACAGATATTGAACCATCCTTGAATCCCTGTGATAAATCCCACTTGATCATGGTGTATGATCCTTTTAATATATTATTGAATTCAGTTTGCTAATGTTTTGCTGAGGATTTTTGCATTTATGTTCATCAATGATATTTGCCTGTACTTTTCTTTTTTCTTTTTTTTGGTGACTTTGTCTGGTTTTGATATCAGGGTGATGCTGGCCTGGTAGAATGAGTTCAGGAGTATACATTCCTGTGGAATTTTTTGGAATATTTTGAGAAGAATTGGTGTTAACTCTTCTTTAAAAGTTTGGTAGAATTCACCTGTGAAGCCACCTGGTCCTGGACTTTTGTTTGTTGGGAGCTTTTTTAAATTACTAATTCAATTTCATTACTGGTATTTGGTATGTTAATATTTTCTATTTCTTCCTCATTTAGTCTTGGGAGATTGTATATTTCTAGGAATTTGTCCATTCCTTCTAGGTTGTCCATTTTACTGGTGTATAATTGTTTGTATTAATGTTTTATGATCCTTTGTATTTCTGTAGTGTTAGTTTTAACTTCTTTTTCATTTCTGATTTTGGGCTCTCTTTTTTCCTTGATGAGTCTGGCTAAAGTTTTATCAATTTTGTTTATCTTTTCAAAGAACCAGCTCTTAGTTTCATCAATCTTTTCTTTTTTTTTTTAGTCTCTATTTTGTTTTTATTTCTGCTCTGATCGTTCTGATCTCTTTTCTTTCACTAACTTTAGGTTTGTTTGTTCTTCATTTTCTAGTTCCTTTAGGTGTAAGGTTAGGTTGTTTATTTGAGATTTTTCTTTTTTTCCTGAGATAGGCTTGTATTGCTATAAACTTCCCTCTTGGAACTGCTTTTGCTGTGTCCCACAGATTTTGGATCATTGTGCTTTCATTTTCATTTGTCTCCAGGTTTTTTTTTGATTTCATCTTCAATTTCTTCATTGATCCAATGGTTGTTTAATAGCATATTGTTTAGTCTCACTTTTTTTTTTTTTGTAGTTTTATTCCTCATAGTTGATTTCTATTTGTGGTTGGAAAAGATGCTTGATACGATTTCAATCTTCTTAAATTTACTGAGACTTCAAGCTTGGTTCCTTCTTTATACCTTTAGTTGTAGAAGATCATTTTCTGCTAGTCCTCAGGTCCTTCTCATCAATAGTTGCTCTGTAAATAGTTGTAATTTTGCTGTGCCAATGAGAGGAGATGAGTTCAGAGTCTTCCTACTCCACCATCTTGGCCACTCTTCTCGTGTGCTTTTTTGTCATCTGTGTATCCTCTTTAGCAAAATGACTGTTCATGTCTTTTGTCCATTTAAAAATTGGATTGTGGGCTTCCCTGGTGATGCAGTGGTTGAGAGTCTGCCTGCCGATGCAGGGGACACGGGTTCGTGCCCTGGTCTGGGAAGATCCCACATGCCACGGAGCAGCTAGGCCCGTGAGCCATGGCCGCTGAGCCTGCGCATCCGGAGCCTGTACTCCGCAGTGGGAGAGGCCACAACAGTGAGAGGCCCGTGTACCGCAAAAAAAAAAAAAATTGGATTGTTTATTTTTAATGTGGTGTTTTCTACGTGGAAGCATACACATAATATAAAATTTACCATCTTAACTATTTTTATGTGTACAGCTCAATAGTGTTATATACATTCACATTTTTGTACAACCAGTCTCCAGAAGTCCTTTCTTTCAAAACTGAAATTCTATACCGTTAAACCACTTCATATTCCTCCTTCCAGTCCCTAGCAACCATAATTCTATTTTCTGTTTTTATGATTTTGACCACTCGAGGTGACTTATGTAAGTGAAATAATACAATATTTATCTTTTTGTGGCTGGCTTAATTCACTTAGCATGATGTCCTCAAACTTCATTCATATTGTTGGATATGTCAGAATTTCCTTCCTTTTTAAGGTAGAATAATATTCCATTGTATACTTTTAACTTACTTTAATGTAGTATGTACTAATACATTTTGTTTATTCAATCATCTGTGGATGAATAATGTATGTTTTTAGAGTTCTTTATATATTCTTTTTTTTTTTTTTTTTTTTTTTGTGGTACTCAGGCCTCTCACTGTTGTGAGAGGCTCTGGACGTGCAGGCTAAGTGGCCATGGCTCATGGGCCCAGCCGCTCCATGGCATGTGGGATCTTCCTGGACCAGGGCACGAACCCGTGTCCCCTGCATCGGCAGGCGGACTCTCAACCACTGCGCCACCAGAGATGCCCATGGTTGGGACTTTTAAAGCTATGATTCAACCCAGGCCGTCACTCCAGAGGCTGGGCTTAACCACTGCTTATCCACATCTCTCCCACCATGGTTCTACAAATGTTCAAGGAGAGCCCAAGAGATTAATAACATTAAAGTGGTGAGAGGGGACCCACCCCAAGTTTCCATATTGTAACCAAGTTACCAGTGATAGCTGGCAAATAAAATAGACTATGGAATAATAAAGCCAGAATATTTTTCTGTGTATGGGAAGCACAAGTTAATAAAATTTGGAGGACAGCTGCTGTTACACATTGTGAGACTTTGGGCAAGTCACCTAATGAACTTCAACCTCTTTGTTAAAGAAGGGTGATGAAAATGCCTAACTCGTAAACTGTAAACTGTGAGTATGTAGGCAGGTGATGAATATTGGTGGTATTATCTGAGTTACGTATCAGAAAATCGCTGGAATGGTATTGAAGTGGTGTTGTTTATACCTTGGTTTGAAAAGTCACAGTTTGTTCTTTTGTGTATCTCTGTCTATGTCTCCTCCGAAACAGTGGCAGAGAACCTTCCCCCTCGCATGCTACTCTTTCAGTAGGTACAGATAGAAGTGACCTGAACACATGTATCAACAGAACCTGAAGCACTGGTTGATGTCCAGGTCTCGTCTTTATTTCTGAAGCAACTTTGCACTTATTTGCCATCATATACCTGAATGCAATAGATGTTTACAGATCACTGGTAAGAGTCCAATTTACATCATGTAACTAGAGGTGGCATAAAGAGACACTTAGTTCTGGCACTACAGATGAAATTCCTGCAGAATATGTGGGAAGCCAAGTGGACAGTCTGAGTAATATACCATTAAGCTCTGAGTAATTTTTATCAGAATAAGATATATTTTCCTCTATATAGATAGTGCCAGAGTGTTTCAAGTTATATTACTAGCTGCTTTAGAAGGATTTGAAGAAATACAGCCGGGGATTCAGTTAAAAGTAAAAGAGAGATTCAAATATCCCTTCTAATACAGGTCAAAATTAGAACCAGAGAGGGTGGAAGATAGAAGGAAACATATAAATGTCATATTTATTCTGACTATGTTGATACTGTGAATAATAAATATTAAAAACTTGGTAAAGAGTAGCATTATGGAGAGTCTGGGGTTATGTGCTTTGAAACCCAGCTTTGAATCCTGACATGAGTCTTGGTGCTGCTGTGTACACCTGTGGCCTTGACCACTTCCCTATTCTCTGTGATTCAGTTTCCTCTTTCTCAAGATGGGGATAATAATCCCGATCCCATAGGCCGATTGCGAGGATTAAATGAGAAAACCCATGGAAAGAATTGAAGACAGCAGCTGGCACATAGTAAGCCCACAGTACGTACTGATTTTTATTTGTATTATCTAAGAACATGTACTTCTAAGTCAATTTTTCAATAGAAGAGGTTCTTGAAACTGACCCATAGCATCACGTCTAACATCTTGGTTTCCATCAGGGCTTCTCAAACTGTCTGTTGTGAAGGAACAGTTTTAAAAGATTTTAATTTCTAATACACTTGACTGGACTGAGTATTTTGGAAAACACTTCAATTTTTGCAGCAATGTGAAACCGCTGTAAGAGTTTCTAAATGCTTCATCTTGCTTTTTCTTATCTCCTCATTGACTGTGGCATGGGCAACCTTAGCCCATGTACCAGCACCAGTCCATCGATGACTATTCGAGTAGCAACGGCCTAGGTTTCACCCCTTGCCCTTTGCTCTCTGTTGTTTAGCATCTCTTTACCTTTGCCCTCGAAATGGCATCTCCTTTGCCTTTGGGAACTGTCCCTCCTCCAGCCCATATGCTCCAGTGAGGTTCCAAAGCAGAGTGGCCTGCCCTTCCTGAATACAGGGTGGATCCATCACTGTACTGGCAGGAAACAGATGGCACCCTCAAACCGGGTAATGTGAGGACAATTTAATAATGACAGTGTTTACATAGTCAGGAGGCAGGACTGGAGAAACAAACAAGAGATAATGCAGTACTTCGGAGCTGGGAAACGCGGGGACCTATCACTGCCTCTAAGCCTAAACAGTGAGAGGAGGAAGTGGTTACCAGGTTGTGGCGAAGGCAGCTGACGGAGAGGCTGCCTGCTGGTAGCTGAGGTGTTGAGAAGAGTGATGATTCAGGGGACCAAACACCATAAACCCACCGTTTTCCTAGTCTAATTTCATGTAAGTGTCTCCCATTGGCCAAACCCAACTGGCAGCCAGAGAGAAGGGCACTCTTGATGTTTTCCATTCAGCTCAGCTTCTTGGGCAGAGAGCAGAGACGGGTAGAGAGTGGATCACAGGATGACCAGCCCCTGTGGTTTGCCTGGGTCTGGGGGTTTCCTGGGAGAAACTAAAGTGCTAAAGTCGGGCCAGTCCCAGGCAAACTGGGCAGGTTGGTCACCCTAGGTCTGGAGGAGCAAAGAGAGGGTGACTTAGGATCCCAGTCTGACCTATAATAATATAGGTCCTATCATAACATAGGTCCATTTTCTTAGCCACCACAATGTGTTTGCTTTGTCTATTCATCACCTGAAGCAGTGTGTGTTTGTGTGTGTGTGTGTGTGTGTGTGTGCACACCTGCTTGGCTGTGTTCACATGGGGGTGGTGAGTAATCTGATCCAGTTAAGTCTAATAATAAATTCAAGGCCCTCAAGGCCTCAGTGAAACCGCTGGGTGTTCTAGGAAGGGAGCTGGCCCATTAGGGACTTGTCATGATTGGTATAATCTTAAGCAAACTGACCAATTTTCACTGCACTCTAGAATTACCCGGGGAGCTTCAAAATTACTGTTGCCTGCGCTCATCTCCCTGAGAATCTGATTTAATTGTTGGTGATGTGGCCTAGGTAGTTCCAATGTGCAACCCAAGGTTGGGAACCAGGATGACCTCAAATGGGGACCCTAAGGGACTTGTGAGGGTGGAGAAGTGCTTCAGTTTGCTGCCTGGGATGCTGAGAACCAATGATGAAATTTATGACCCATCAGGTGCAACCGGGGCTTTGTGTAAATGTCCTGCCTTAGTAGGAGTGAGACACTGCCCATCTCAGGCTCTCCTGTGGACCCCATCTGGAGAGGGCAAGGGGAGTCAGGGCTCTTCCAACAGTCTCCGACCCTAAAGTCATATTTCGGGAGTATGGGTCTGGGTCTTTAGTGGGAGGCTCTGTCATGCCTCTCGTGTCTGAGGGAAAGCTTGTCCTCCTAAGTCCTGGCAGTGTACCCATCCCATGGAGCACAGGGATAAGTGCTCATAAGGATAATTATGCTTAGGTGCTATGAGCTGGTCTTCCAGGAAGCATTTGAGAGAATCATCGACACTGTTAATATGACCTGCAACACAGGGTCAGGACCAGGGTGAGGCAAGAGAGGCACTGGGGCACAGAATTTAAGGAGGCAGTCTCTCCGGCTCAGAGAACAAGTGCTTCCTTAAAATTCGCATCCTTGGTGCCTTTCTAGCCTCACTTCATCCTTGCCCTGTGCTGCAACTCACAGATCACCTAGAATCGCCCATTGGACAGGCAGCTCACGTGAGCTTTTCTAATTTTAGATTGATTGGGTGAAGAGGATCTCACACAGGACCCCACCATTCATTTTTCTCTCTCCACTCCACGTTGACACAGATGGCAGCCGCTTTGGCCTCGTGGCCTCTCCCTCCCTGTACGGCATCTCAACTGCTCTGGAGGATTTACCTACATCTCTCGGCAGTAACAACTTGGTCGGGCCCCTCATGGTGGAATGTCGTGAGTGCCATATAGCCTTGCTTTTAAGACAGACCTGCTGAAAGGTACATTTCAAATTGGAAGATAACCTGGACTTCATTGTTGAGCAGCTATGGGACAGGACTATTCCTTTGAGGCACCTCAAAGATTTTCAAGTGATCAGTTGCAAACATACTCTCCCTATTTGCTAAAACTCAAATCAGTTTCATATGCTGTGGTTCCAAACAGAAACTTCATTTTATTCTCTGGATTGACCTTCTTGTACTGGACTCAGTAACTGAGTCTACAAAAAAAAAATTGTCATTATTTCCAGTGGTGAATTTGAGAGTTTAATGAGTAATAATGAAGTTTCTATATTTGTATATATAACTATATATTTTTTTCTCTTAAATTAGAATTCAATATTATTTCTTCCCCACAGTGAAATCACTTTCAGCCCTTTCGCCATGGGTGATTCTGAAGTGTCTTCCAAGTAGAGAGTGCTTTAGAGGAGGGCACTGGCTTTTATTGGTGTTATGAGGTGCCTAGCACTTTGCAATACTTAACACAAGTGAGATGATAACAGCCACTTTACTAATCCTGCCATAAAGCCATTGCTTATCACTGACCACACCATGCTTAATAATTCTAGTTTCAGTATGTAACGGCCAACAGCCAGAATGTATCCTGACCTGACCCTTTTTGTTTATATAAAGGGAACCAAACTGGTGAATCCACACAAAAGGGTCCTGTTGGTGGATGGCTCTTGGCTATTGTCTATTACCCTGAGACAAAGAAAATGGGCTGAGAGAATTGAGGGAGCATAAAACTGTGGAATCTGAGATGGAGATTGTGGGGTGTTTTCCCTGGACTCCCCTTGGCACTGGATGGACCCCCATCTGCTTAGATCTAGATGACTCTGGATATTCCTGCCGCTGGACATTTTTCACTCCACTTCTAGGGAAACAAGGACACAGGGGCATGCCTGATGTCACAGGGTGAGTCAGCAGCTACTTGGAGATTCTGATTCCTAAGACTTGGCTCAGACCTGGGAGGGTGGGGCATAGATATCTATTAACACTGAGCTTTAATTTTCTTTTACCATTAAAAAAAGCTTTGGAAATCACTCTTCCTTCACCACTATTATTGATTTTCCACTATTGATAGATTTGGAAAAAAAAGACCACTTGCATGTAAATCAAGCAGACCATTTTCATTTACATTAGCAGAGGACTCGTTGTCATTAATTATTTATCGTGTTTTGAGTTATCCTGAAAGGTGGGGTCTTTGGTTTTCATTTCTCAGCAGAAGTAAATTTTGATGACTGGGGGTGCCAATTCCAAGTTAGGTGGGCTATTCTAACTCATCATTGACAAGAAAAGGACACTTCCACGCACACAGGGCAGGTACTCATGTGCTTATTGAACGAATTTTTACATAGATTTTCTTTTGTGAAATTACCAGCATTTTGGGATTTCATTCACTGCTGTTATGGGAATCCTTTGGTTCATTTGCTAGCATTGTTGGTGAATTTTTACTACGGCAAATTTCAAGCATTCACAAAAGCAGAAAGAGCAGTATAACGGACACCCAGGTATGCACCTCCACCCACCACAATGATCAACGTTTTGCCAATTTTGTCCCATCTCCCTCCAGCCTCTTGCTTTATTTATTTATTTTTTGCGGTACGCGGGCCTCTCACTGTCGTGGCCTCTCCCGTTGCGGAGCACAGGCTCTGGACGCACAGGCTCAGCGGCCATGGCTCACGGGCCCAGCCGCTCCGCGGCATGTGGGATCTTCCCGGACCGGGGCACGAACCCGTGTCCCCTGCATCGGCAGGCGGACTCTCAACCACTGCACCACCAGGGAAGCCCCTCTTGCTTTATTTTTGATTTTTGTTTGCTGAAATACTTATAAACGAATTCTAGATATCATAGACTTTTCACCCCTAAATACTTCAGAGAACAGATAAGGACTTTTTTAGAGGCAGAATCATGGTACCCAGAATCACGATACCCTTATCACACTTAATAAAATTAACACAATTATTTAATGCCATCGAATCCCAATCCATGATTTAAAAATGTCTAATTTTATTTGGTTTCTTGAAGCAGGATACGATAAAATGCTGCTGCTTGATATTGATCTCTTCAATTTGATAAACATTCCTGAGTATGAATGATGATGGGCCAAGAGCAGGGGCCATGAAGACCAATATAATTTAGTCCCTAGCCCGGATGTGCTCCCAGTTTTGCAGAGAAGACAGGCGCAAAAATAATCACTCTAATATATGTGCAACCCAGGGAAGGCTAAAACTGAGTTGTAGATCATACACAGTGGACACGTAGGGAGGGTGATTTGGGAAGAAGTAGGGGTCACAGCAGGACATTTCAGATGCTAATAGCTAACATTTATGAAGCAATTGCTATGTGCCAGGGACTATATCAAATGTGTATCAGCACATTTAGTCCCCTCAGCATTCCATATTATTATTATACCTATTTTACACACTGAGGTGCGGAGTGGTTAAATAACGTAATTACTGAAAGGTCCGTAGGAGTCTGACAGATGGCAAATTGGGGCAGAATATTTGGGCAGAGGAAATCCAGTGAGGAAGGAACCCTGGTGTGAAAGTTTACAAGAGCCATCCACAGTGGCTTATGTGTGTCTGATGTGTGTTGGGGCCAGTGATGGAATGGGGAACAGAACTGGAGAGGGGTGGCTGGCTGAAGCATCATTGGCTGACTGGAGGTTGGGAATGCTTTACAAATTAGGCAAAGCAGTCTGTACTCTTTTTTTGTGGGGGGAGAAATGGGGTACCTCTGAAAGTTTTAAAGAAGATAATGATAAAATAGGATTAGTATTCTGGAAAGAAAAACTTGCCGGCATCGTGAAGGATACAGTGGGATGGGGATTGCCTGAGAAATCTCTGGGGAAAAAACGCAGTGGGACAAGCCAGGAGAGGAAGATCTATTCCATGTTGATTTTTTCTAAAGATACTTAGGATGTTCTTTTCTCACTATAAAAAGTAATATACACAAAAAGGCCCTACTGTATAGCACAGGGAACTAAACTCAATATCTTGTAATAACGTGTAATGGAAAAAAATGTGGAAAAGAATATATATATATATAACTGAATCACTTTGCTGTACACTTAAAACTAACATAACATTGTAAATTAACTATACTTCAAGTTAAAAAAAAGACCTAAGAAAAGGTAATACACTCTCATCATAGAAAATTTGGAAAAGACATAAAGAAGAAAAATTCCTATGATCCCAAAGCTCATATCTTCTCAAATTTTGATATATCTCCTAGTTTTTACACACACACACACACACACACACACACACACATACATTTTCTTTTTCTAAAATTTTGATCATCATTATATATTGTTTTGAATCCTGTCTCTTTCACTTAATATTATGCCTTAATATTTTCAGAGTCACCAGGGGTTAAAAAGCATTATTTTGAATGAACATGTTATTTCATCAAACAGTGACATCATCATTTATTAATTATCCTCCTATTTTTGGACATTCAGGTTATTTACAGGGTTCTTTTTTCTTTGTTTGCATTTTGGAGAGCAACCTTTGTTTGCATTTATACCAAATTTCTACCCCAAAGTCAGAAGGGATTCCTTGATCCTCCACTGCTTTGAGTGAAGTAATTACTCAAGTTTTCCACCGAAACCAAACTCTCATGCTCAAAAGCCACCAGCCAGTAGCCACAAGAAGAGGAGACGTTGAACTTCAAGAAGCTGGTATGCAGTCCAGACTGGCAGCTCCGAACTCTGCCCACCCCAGTGTATTTTGGATCACAGGTCATCAGGCTGATAAGACTTTGTGCTGAGTTTGTGAACCTGGTTAACACTCCTGTATCCCTGCTGCCCATAGGAACACATACTTTTCTGGATGCTCTTCACTTAACACAATAGTCACCCTTTCAACCTATGAACAGCTACTTTCACAATAGAAAGGAGTGAGAATAAAAAATCTCTGATTTTGAAAGTCTGAAAAGAAGGTGCACATTGCTCAGCGGCTGAAAGTAGATGTTATTTTGCAAAAAACATTCGAAATACTCAGGTGTTTACTCGCATGCCATCAAGGACCTCGTTATAATAAAGTTCATCTCTTGTTCCCTAAATCATTTTCACTGTAACCTCAAATTGATCATTTGAATTCTTTCAAAGAATGCTATGGTTAGATTACTTGGGAATCTGGGTACAAAATGAAGTCTGTCCAGTGTTTATGTGTAATCTTATCAGACCATATCTAATTGAAAGATGGGAATTAGAGGTAATGGATCTAATCAATTATTTACCCTCCTCCAAAGTAATATGATAAACCAGCAGAACAGTGTGAAAATGCAGGGAATTTAGTCCGTGGCGCTCTGGATTAAAAAGACAGAAGAAAAATAAAAAGAAAATGACAAAAGCAATAGAAAGGAGTCATGTTTCCACGGAAATATTTCTTCGGTAGTCCATTTGGATGTACCAAAAATTGGCTGTTTAGCTTCGATGTATTTTGACCACTGTTAAAGTCAGTGATTTGTGAATTTAATTGTTGACTTTGAGAAGGAACCATCATGTACCTCTCAGAGGCTATTCACACCTGAACAAGGTGTGAACCCCACAAGAATCCACAGCCCTGAGCATCCAGGCGGGTCCCTGGGAGAGAGAAGCAAGGCAGCTTTCCTCAAGCGAGAACACCTTGATCCTTGAAAGCTCATTTCAGCAAAGGCGGCCTTATGTCTCCTTAGAGATGCTAGGGGAAAGCCATATTTCCTCACCTCCCTCAAGAGAATGGAGGGAACTTTTCTTGCAGAGTCTGACAGGGTGTGGTTGGGGTCAGGGATCTGAATCTGAGGCTCCACGTTCCCTCTCCGATTTTAAGAAGCATCATTCTGAAATGTGTACCTTGGAGGTCTTTCTAAGACATCTCTGAAGTGATGCATTTATGATCGCAGAGCAGGCAATCATTGTCTGCTGTTTACTGAAAAGTAGAAATGCGCCATGTTGAGGAATTATGTATATGGAGGGTGAGAAAATGGAATGTTGGAAAAACAAAACAGTTCATTGAAAGGCCACCATTTGGCAGGATCTAGGTGTGAATTCATCCAGTGAAGGATCTAGATGTGAATTCATCTACATTATTGCAATGTACACCTTCCTTTCTTCCTCTTGAGTTTCTCAGAAAAGAAATTTAAAAGGAACAAGGGTAGAGATCCAGGCAGTGTAGATGGGCTATGGGCTGGGGTAGATTTAAATTTCTACTATTTTAAGAATTCTTTATGCTAGAAAATATTGTCAAGAAGTAGACGATAGCGGTAGAGACAATAGGAAAATTATATAAAAGGGAGAAAAGAAGAAAAATAAAGAGTTCAGTCCACTACCACACATGGTTGTCTAGAACACGCCAAAGCTTTTTGAACTTAACAACTTGTTCTCACACCTTGCATTTTTATTCATGGAAAATTATCGCAAATTGACAGGATGGCAAGTTGGTTGGGAAGACCTCATCGTGACAGGTGAGAATTCTTGCTAGCAGTCGATGAAAAAGAAAATGCTTATTTTCAGAGTATTTTAGTTGGAAGTAGTCAAAACAAAGGCATCAAATCACTAGAAAATAATTAAGTGGAAAACCACATTAAAAAAGGGTTAGAAAATAGATTATTAACAGTTGAGTGATTAGAGGTTCTGTAGACACAGGATCTAAGCTGAACTTTTAAAAGGGAGAATTTGGATACCTTGAGAGGAAGAGGGGAGCTTTCTTACTATGGACAAGAGTGGCAGAGGGTGCAGATAATATGGGAAAAGGATGCAGACCCAAAATGAGTGTGTGTGTGTGTGTGTGTGTGTGTGTGTGTGTGTGTTGCAACCAATAGTTTGACCTATTAAAGTGGAAAGCACTTATTATGAAGCAGAGGGAGGGGCTTGTCTAAGGAGACCTGAATGCTAGGAAGGGAAATTGGTTAAAATTTCCCTTGTAGATTTTTAAGTGGGCGAGTGGAAGTTAAGAGAAGACACTGGCAACGATGATCCTATAAAATTAACATTCTCCCTGCAGTGAGGGTTTCTATCTAGAATCGAAGTCATGTGTAGCTCGTTGTGGAGACTTCTTTAACATAAATGCCATGGCCACTTGACTATAAACCTTGGGACTGAAGCTCCTCCTCTATTATTGTCCTCAGGGTACCATATGCTTCTGCCACAGATCCATCCTCCAAGCCCCTGCCCCATGTTGCTCATTTCTGAATCCCATGTCATACAGGTGCATTTCATTTGGAGAATCTAAGACACAAGGAAGAACCTAGGTCCCCAGTTACAAAGGAGTCTGTGATTGCAAATTTTCTGGGCTAATTGTGTAAAAAAATTACCAGAGTGTAGAAAGATGGTATAGAAGTAGTTTACACTTGTTAACTTAATGAATGTCTCTACTACATGTTTTTTGGGAGGAGGATTAGATATAAATGTCTTTTTATTTTCTGACATGACAGAATTCAATAAGGTCACTTCTTGAATTTACAGTGGAGAAGAAATGTCCTTTACCACCTTTTTTGTCTTTGTGAAATTTCTAAATTCTTGACTCTGTGACAACCAAGCTAATGGAGTTTTGTTTGTGTTGAAAGGCCCCAACTGAAAAGCTTGTTCCACTTAAATTTCATCTAGCAGATATTTAGTGAGTACCTATTTATGTGTCAGGACCTATGTGAAGGATTGATAGCCCTTCAACCTTCCTTAACTTCATACTCTGCACTCCCTGTTGCTAGCCAACTTTCCATATGTAGAGTAACAACCTCCAAATCTTATGAATTAAACCACCATCATGATTTCTTACTCACCATCATGGGATCCAGGCTCAAGGATGGCCCCTACTGGGACACTGTTGATTTGAAGGAACAAGGAAAGAGTGATGGTAGAACCATGCAATGCTGTTGAAGCTTCTGCTCAGAAATAGTCCATATCATTTCTGCTCATGTTTCATTGGTCAGCACAGGTGTAATTGCTAAGCCTGATGTCGATGGCATGGGGATGTGTAAACCTCTCTCAGGGAGTGGTAGTCAAAAATTGAGAAGAATAATACAATTAGCCACACTCCATCTCAGCTTGACTGTCTTCCTCTGGAGGACAGGTAGCTCTTTCTTCAGAGCTAACTCCCAGAATTAAACATGAATATTCCTTGTGTGGTCTGGCCAGTACAATACACAAAGGTACCATATAGCCTCTTCCCCAGTCCAAATATTAAGCTTTTATGATGAAGCCTAACATTGGGTTAGGTATTATTTGCTTGTTTTTAACAGTCATATCACACACTGTTACTACGCATCCAGCTTGCAGTCATCTGAAATCCTGGGTCTCTCCTATTCCCACATATTCATCCTCTATCCTATGTTGCCTCTCTTCTGTCCTTTGGCATTAGCTCCGATTTGGGCCATATAACAGGAATAAACTAGTGGTTTCACACATCATGTACCATTCTAGAGAGGAACTATTTCTCTGCTTGTGTGATTTCTTCAAAGACATTCTTCAGATTCCTTCTACGCACCCGTTATGGACTGAATTGTATCCCCGCAAATTCTTATATCGATGTCCTAATTCCTAATATGACTGAATTTGGAAATGGGGCCTTTAAAAAGGTAATTTAAGTTAAATGAGGTCATAAGAGTGGGGCCCTAATCCAATAGGACTGCTGTCTTTATAAGAAGAGGCAGAGACACAGGGATGCACGTGTTCAAAGGAAAGGCCATGTGAGGACACAGAAGGTGGCATCTACAAGCCAGCAAGAGGGAGGCCTCAGCAGAAACCAGTCCTGACAGCACCTTGATCTTGAACTTCTAGCCTTCAGAAGTATGAGAAATAAATTTCTGTTGCTTAAGCCACCTAGTCTGTGGTATTTTGTTATGGCAGCTCAGGAAGACTAATACCCCACCCTACCCACCCTGTATGGTTGAACACACGTGCACACAAATGCACACTCACACACACCGTGGTGAGAACGAGAGAGAGATAGAGAGAGAGAGAGCGCACCCAAACCATCTACCTTGTATCTCTGCCAACACTGTGACTCTATAGGGCGTTCCCTGTGAAATGTACCAATTAAAGAAATATACATATTGCAAAAATGGTCCTTAATTCGTAAGTAGTGGGTGTGACATAAACATTAAAAAATCACCATGAGTAATAACTACAGCTAAAAGGCAAGGGGAGAAAGCTTCAGAAGAAGGGAAGAGCTAAAATTAACTTGAAGGGAAAATGGATCTCCCATTAAGCAACAGAAGGCTGAGTCCCCCTTGATGTCCTTCCAGGCCCTCACCTGAGTTACCCATCACCAAAGTGATGACTTCCTCTCTTGAATGCCTGTTCAGTGCTCTGCTTCCTCTCATCAGCTCACTGTGCCCCGGGCTCATCCTCAGCCAGGTTGGTCCATACCCCATCTGAAGAACTCTCAGGGCACTCAAGGGAGGCCAGGGAGGCCATGGTATATAGTCACGTGGACATTTGAAATATTCTGGAGTATTCTTCAAGGTTCCTGAGGGATTTCAAAACACACTTACTCAAGAAACCCCACTCCAAACCTTGAAGATGTGTTGCTATACACATGGGAATCAATGCATCCCATACTTTATGACTCGAAATTGTGCTGTTTTAGTGCTGTCTACTCCTGTCAACACTTCTGGATATTAAAGCATACAGCATTCTGGGCCTAAGAAGAGTGCTATTTCTGGTTTGGACATCAGCTATCAGCTTTTGTTTTTTTTTTTGCAAGCCTACCATTGTCTTGCCAAATTATAAATGGAAACGTTTAAGTCATTTTAGCTCCTTAAGCCACATTGTGTATCAAATCAAATCAAATCAATAAACCCCACCACCTGTAAGCTACTCACAGTGTGGTTTAGGATGCAGAGAAATTTAAATCATGGTCGTTGGCTTCAAAGAATTGATGGTCTGGCCTCAAACTAAGGGCTTTTAGATTTTTCTAATCTCAAGAAAATGAGAGATCAAAATAAAAATATTTCAGGAAAAAAAAAAGAAAATGGTCATCACTAGTCATGGGGGTTGGTGGTGGTGACAGATGTAGTAGCAATGTCAGAGCAGGCTTGGAGTAAAGAAGGCCCTGGAGTCATCGTGTGAGTTAGGCCCTGTTTCCCACTCACACCGGGTCTCAGGCTTTCACCCTCAGTTGCCCTGCAGAATATGGAAATAATAATAAGAACCCATCTACCAATCAGTGTGCAGTGAAGGGTAACAAACAAGGTAATGCATGTAAGGTGCTTCACAAGTGCTTGTTATGTAGTAACTTCTCAATAAATTCTAGGACAGTTTATTTGCTTTTTACTTTTGAATTTAAAATACATGTCCGCATAAGTGCAAGTTTCAGAATAAATCACACATTTTTCTTTATCTATATGTGAATTATATTTTTAATTTGAGTGGAGACCTCAAGTATATTGGTGGGGGGAAGAGGGTTTTTTCACTCCTAATGCAGGATTTTGCTATTCTCCCCATTCACTACTTTTCTTTTTTTTTGCAGTACGCGGGCTTCTCACTGTTGTGGCCTCTCCCGTTGTGGAGCACAGGCTCCGGACGCGTAGGCTCAACGGCCATGACTCACGGGCCCAGCCGCTCCGCGGCATGTGGGATCTTCCCGGACCGGGGCACGAACCCGCGTCCCCTGCATCGGCAGGCGGATTCTCAACCACTGTGCCACCAGGGAAGCCCTACTTTTTTTAAAACATTAGGAGTGACTAGGGGGAAGCCAAGGACCACCCGACCTCACACTGCCTTCAAACCTCCCACCCTCCCCGGGAGTCTGAGGCCAAGGGCTACACACCGTTCCACTCCTGGCTGCCACACTTTTCCTCTCTTTAAGTTCGGAACCTCACAATTCTTTAAAATCTCTAAATATCTTCAGTTTCTCTCTTCATGGGAGCAGTGGCACATCCCGCCCGTTGTGTGCTCTGAGCTTGGGGTTGGGGCCATGGGTTAAGAACAAGGCTGTCTATGAGAATTTGCCATTTGTAAGTCAGAATTTTATGAGTTGTATCTCTCTGTGTATGAATGGTAAGTTAAAACATATAATCTAAATTTCTACACTGGCTTCGCAGTGGTCGAATTGTCACTTTATTTGTGGACATGTGAGAGAATTTTTCTTTTGTACTTGGGCACAGTAATTCTAGACAAATGTCTAAGTGTCAGTTATTTTTCTCTCTGTATTTTAAAAACAATCACAGAATGACACCCATATTCATTCCAAGTCTCTTCTTTTGTGTGTATATTTTTCTCTTTTTATAACCTAGAACATTTTCTTCTGCATTTCATCACTTTTTATAGCAAAGAAGTAATTCCTTTCAATTGATTCAACTGCAAGGCTGAAAATCATAATGATATTACCACAGATATCATTACATACAACTGAATAACCACAACAAAACACTTTTTTTTTTTTTTTTTTTTTTGCCCCGGATGCGCAGGCTCAGCAGCCATGGCTCACGGGCCCAGCCTCTCCGCGGCATGTGGGATCCTCCCGGACTGGGGCACGAACCCGAGTCCTCTGCATTGCAGGCGGACTCTCAACCACTGAGCCACCAGGGAAGCCCGAACAAAGCCCTTTTAACTGCATTTTTGTTGTTGTTGTTGTTCTTTATCCACAGAGGAAATAAATTCCAAGTACCTCATTTTGAAAGGTGAGGTTGGCTAGCCTTAGGGTTAAAACTCATGATAGATATTAAATTTGCTAGAAAGCCAAGTAACTGACTGTGTACTTAAGTGGTAAATTAACGTGCTCTTTTTTTCTTTTTTTTAACATCTTTATTGGAGTATCATTGCTTTACAATGGTGTGTTAGTTTCTGCTTTATAACAAAGTGAATCAGCTATACGTATACATATATCCCCATATCCCCTCCCTCTTGCATCTCCCTCCCACCCTCCCTATCCCACCCCTCTAGGTGGTCACAAAGCACTGAGCTGATCTCCCTGAGCTATGCAGCTGCTTCCCACTAGCTATCTATTTTACGTTTGGTAGTGTATATATGTCCATGCCACTCTCTCACTTTATCCCAGCTTACCCTTCCCCCTCCCCGTGTCCTCAAGTCCATTCTCTACGTCTGTGCCTTTATTCCTGTCCTGCCCCTTGGTTCTTCAGAACCATTTTTTTTTTTTTTTTTTTAGATTCCATATATACGTGTTAGCATACGGTATTCGTTTTTCTCTTTCTGACTTCACTCTGTATGACAGACTCTAGATCCATCCACCTCACTACAAATAACTAAATTTTAATGTGCTCTTTATATAAAGATAGATTCACACAATCTTGCCTTTAATATCAACTCCATACTATATTTATGTGTATGTGTGTGGCATCTTGGGCTCTAATGAAACCATCAAAAAGGACAAAAGTTTCACAAATTTCATAAAAGATAAATGTACAGAGAATTGTACGTGTCGTGTTAATGACCTTCCTCGATAAACATTGCTTCTCAGGTAGTTTCATTGACAGTAAAGCAATAGTTGCTTCACGGAGGCATTTATTTTACTTTAACATTTTGTGGCTGCAGTGTACCAGGACTCCTCAGAAAAAAAAGGAAGCAGCTAAATTACAGAAACGAATAACTTTTTCAGTTTAAATTTATTTAAAGTCTTTCAAGAGCTAATGATTTTTCTAGATCTACTCTGTGTTCAATTCTGCCAGACAAGAAATCCTATCATTTTGAATTCAACAATATTCTTTCCCAAGAGGATTTTTTTTTTTCCAGAGAGTTTTTCCCTTCTGTTTGTCCCTTTGCTGTTTATAATGGGTAAACTACAATCGAGGGTGCTCCTAATGGCCAAACATGGTTGAGCAAAATGGTAAACGGGACTCATGACAAATAAGAGTGTTGGAGAAATGTGAGCTTTTAATGCACAAATGAGGCGGTGTACAGGGAAAATGAACAGGGGCTTCTTGTCAGAGAGAAGAACTGTTATTGGTAAGTGGGAGGAGGTCGGTGGTAGTGATTTGAACACATATCAGATAACTCGCCTGCCTCGTGAATCATCTTCAGCCACGCCCACATCCCTAGCTGATTTCTCTCTTTCCCTCTCTATCCCTTTTTCAAGGTTGCATAAAGGATCAGGATTGCCTCCAGCCAGGCACTGAGTCAGCTTCTATACTGGTAGAAGGGAAGCAACTCATCTCTGGGGATGCCCCTGAATTTTGTGAGATTATGTTTCTCTCTTCCTTACTCTCACCCAATGAAATGAGCACTCCAAATAAAAAATTGAGTTTACTGTAAAAATGGAAAAACTTTGTTTCATGTACATCTGGGTTTGGGCCTGAGGGTCATAGCTGCTCCAACTGCGTCAGCACTTGATCCTAACCGGTTGCTGGGGGCAGCCAGTTCCCACCAGGTAGAGTGGATACATTTTGTATTTGGGAGGTAGATGTAGATGTAGAAAGGGGAGAGGTGGGCCAGCAGGTTGTTCCCTCGGGCCTTGAATATGTACAGAGAATTGGTTACCTTTAAAATATTGGGACTTCGCTCTGAAGATTGATTGATCTATTAAGGCGTTGTGGGGAACATGTGCTTCTAGTTCCTTGTTTCTGGTCTTATTTCAAATCTGCTAAAGAGATTACCTGTAGCCTAATCCTCAACCTGATGATGTGTATAGATTCTATGAAGTTTTGTGGGTGTTTCCAAGAAACTCCACCAACTAGAGTAAATGCAATTGCACACAGACTTTGGAGCCGTGCTGGCCTTCATAGAACAATATGGATCTGGGAGAAACCAGATCAGGGACAGATGCCTAGGACAGAGGACTGCACCGGGACAGCCTGAGGCCTGTTCTTCCCCAGTGTGTGTTCACCTTCTCAATTTCAGCTAGAACCAAACTGGTCTTCAGGGGACTAGATCTTCCCCCGAGGACATTCCTTAAGTTCTCCTAAACAGTTATCATGTACCTTACTGATTCCATGCCAGATTCTGTTCCAGGCCACATTCTTGATGACTTGAGAGTGAATCTGTCTATTCTTTGTGTGTCCTCTTATAAAAACTACCCTCCCCACCCTACGCTTTGCAAATAACTCTTTTTGCTTGGCAAATCCCTGAAAGTCTACAAATATTTCCTCCTAGGGATGGAAACTCTGATCTCTCCTTGGGCACTTTAAAAGCACTACCCATCCAGTGTATAATAAGTTTTCTTACTCCTTGGTCACCCATTGATCCTCTTAAAATAACCTCTTTCTTTGTTACCTTCTGTTATAGAGTTGTTATATGTAAGGAGGCAGGTAGAGAATAGGCCCTACTATTTGCCATGTGCTGCCTGCATGAACGGGTTTGTCTTTGGATGCAAGGTCGGGGTGTGCCTTGTCAAAGAATGCTACAATGACATTAGTGACCTGAACAGAAGGTATTTAGTAGCTGGAGAGGGATTGGGTATTGAGCATTGGGAAGAGGCCTGAAAGTAGGACTAATAGACTTGAAGATTTCTTCCAGAAATTGCCAGTGGAAAAATATGTATTTCCCAATAAGCACTATGGATAAGGCAAGGAAATAAAGAGAAACCAAGAGAAGAATGCAAATCGGAAGGTATACTTTTGGTTCTATTGACATCAAACTTATTTTTCTTCCCACTGCCACCACAAGGGACATCTGGCGATGTCTGGAGACATTTTTGGTGGTCACAACTGGTTGGGGGGATTCTACTGCATCTAGTGAGCAGGGACCAAGGATGTTGTTCAACGTCCTGCAACTCATAGGACAGTTCCCCACACTCAAGAATTATTCAGCACAAAATTTAAATATGCTGCTGTCAAGAAACTGTTGTCCCACGTTAATTCCAAATATGTTTCAAAGTCAAGTGGGTGCTCAGAACACAGTCTTTCTCATCAGATTGTGTTTTAGACACCTGCCACCGATCAGACATAAAGACAAGGGATTCATAGTTAAAATATAAATGTAAAAAATGACAGAGTTAAAATACGAGAGGACAAACCTGCTTCTCTCTTTCAAGGAACTGATTTATAAAGAAAGGGCGCTGCTTAAAATTTTGTTGTTGTTATTGTTTCCAGGAAACAGTCTTGCTTTTCTGTTTATCAATGAATGTGAAGTCTTTATAGAATTTTCACACACTGTAAACACAAATAGTGAGCAAACACTTAAAAACCAATCTTTTAGACTGGAGATTGATTACATCACTCAGATGCGCCCAGGGATTTTTTTTTTTACTTTATTCCAGATCTTGTGAAGAACAAAAATCCTTATTGTAGATGAGAATGTATACTGTATTCGAATGCTCCACAGAATTTCAGCTTTGAGAAGAAAATTGACCAGTCATTATGAGAAAGATTACAGCTTGCTCCTAGCATATCTAAAACCTGAGTCATTAAAGTTTAAAAGTTTCACAAAGGCCTTCTACTTTAACCGCTTAAAAATGGTCATGGGATGTCCTTGGGAATGGGAGATGATGCAGTGTTTACTGTGGCATTTTGACCGGATGCAGTGGTTCCCCTTTTCATGGGACCCCTCCATCTTGCATGTTGGGAGAGGATCATAATGTTATAAGACTCTTAAGTCAACAAGAGTATGACTTTGCTCCGTGGTGTTTCATTAAGCAGTTGGATTGATAATGAGAAACATTTTCAAAGACAGAATCTTAATATAGACTTTTTAAACGCTTATGAATTTGCATCAATAGAACTAATAAGTTTACTGTTGCTAGGCTAGTATGCCTATTAAGTGAAACTAATTTCACTTAATCTTAATTAATTTTCAACTTCTACTTTGTCTCCTCAGTTCCTGCTTTATTCTCTTAATTATAGCTTATGCTTAGCTTTGCTGATACTAGAAGTCAAAGTTAAATGAGGAAAGAAAGCCAAGTCCAAATCTACTTAGGTGGCCGGGTCCAAATGACCAAACTGTTACTTGAATATGGAGATGGAAGTTCTTGTGTGTGTGTGTGTGAGTGTGCGTGTGTGTGTGTGTTTACCTCAAGTTTCCATTTCCACAGAAATTAACTCCTTCTCCCAAATGTATCTGTTTGTATCTGAAATGGTTGGGGCTTTTTCTATCTAGAAATGTCTTACTGAAATATCCTGAATTATACTATTGTTAGAAGTTGTATAAAATTACTCTAATAAAGCTATAAATTATAGCAACTCTTCTCTATAGCAACTGAACTACTTTAATATATACAAAACTGAAGAATCCTAGAGTCTTTTCTGAAGGGAGTTGTAGACTGTCATAGCCAGTCACATAAGTGAACGTTCAGGTCAGTCAACAGTCAATACTTCATTTAATCAAATTTCTAAGGACTTGGTCTTGCTTCCTAAATTAATTTTTTCTTTTATAATATTGGGTTGAAAAAGTTTTAATCTTAATTTCTGTTTTCTTTTTTTAACTTTTCTTGGAGATTAAAAAAACCTGCTTTTCTCTCAAATTTTCTGCTGAAAAGTCATTGCGTCGTCCTGGGTCAGGGTGGAAAGCTCTTCCCAGGTCCCCTCTGACCCTTTGAACACAGTCATACCCAGCTCTTCCTGACTGTTGTAGAAGCCACATGTCATTCATTGTCAGCTCCATGTGCTACTACAATAGTTCAGGTGTCTGAGCTTTTAATCATTCCCCATGACGCTGTCAGAAAAGGAATGTTGGTATCTCATGGCTCTGGCCAAATTCACCATGTGTATTGCCATGTTCACCTTGTCACCAATCATAATGAAATGAGGGCAGAGGAAAAACTCCTTGCTCGGTATCCACTTCAGAACTTCCAGTTTAAAAATAACATCTGGTTAGCTGTCTCTCAAACTCTTCTACAGGAAAAGGTAGAAAGTTATACTATGATCCAAACCTAAAACAAGACCATGTACCTATTGCCAAAAGCTAGAGCAATCCCAGCTAACTCTTGCTGGCTGGTAGAATGAGTCTGAACAATACCATCAGCACTCCTGAAAGCTGGCAAGAGACCCTTTTCACCACTTTCCACCATCTGCTACCAACACAGAACTAAAGTATCAATCAGAAAACACACTGGCTGCCCTTGTGTCACAAGGGTACCCCGATCCTTCTGCTGCTCTTTCTACTCCCAGACTGAAACTCCTAGAAAGCACCTGGATATAAGGGAAAAGGGAGGTCAGGCAGGGGAGAGAAGGGAGAAGAGGATGACAGTAGATGAAGGTAGAGATAGGAGGAATCCTGGTTGCATTGCATACATGATCCATTTGTTCAAAGCCAGAGAACCAAACAATGGGGTTGAGAAGATCCCATCTCATCCAAGAGGGTTATGCATGTTACTAAGGGGAATTAGGCTAGGAGCCGCAGGCACATCCATCTGCCATCCACAGGCAGATCTGAAAAAAGAAATTTGACCAGACCCAACTGGACAAAGAAGACAGCCAAAGTTAGTACCTATATCCTGTCTTTTGGACTCTGGATCTGGACAGATCTCTTATTTAAGCAGGAAGAAACAATCATACATAAAAACAAGGGAAGAAAAGTAGAATATCATTCAGAAGACACAAAGAAAGAGTAGACCCCTGAAAAAGATTTTCTGTAGGAATAAGAAAAAAATGTAGAAAACTGGCATCACTATGAGATTAAAAAAAAGACAGGGGCACCATAAAGCAGGAACAGGAATCCATATTAGATGAAATAGTAGCTGGGTAAATTAGAAATATCTTGTAAAAAAATAAAGATGTACTAACTGTATTAAAGCAGTTAGGAGCAGAAGTGGTGTTATAAACAACCAAATATCAATACATGTTATAAACAATAACAATAATTATAACAACAACAGCAATAATAAAAACTGGAAAGTTCTACCAGGATATAGAGGGAAAAAACAAACGTTGAAAGCAATGAGAACAAATGGTATGTATGGAGGACAGAGGATGGAGAGCCTCAGAATCATAGGTGTTCCAGGAGAAAAATAAATAACAAGTAGAACAGAAGCAATTATTCAAAGATATAATTAAATAAAAGTTTTCCGAGTTGAAAAAAAGGAAGGAACGAGCAGATCAAAAGGGCTCACTGTGTTCAAAGTGAATTAAATGAAAAGAGAACTTTGTAGTGTTTGAATTACAGGGATGGAGAAAAAGAGAGTCTAAGCATTCATGCAGAAAAAATAGGTGAAAAACAAAAGAACAAAGCTAAGCTGGCCTTAGACTGACTTTTCCCCTGGACACAGTGGAGCCATGTCTACAGAATTTTGAAGGAAAAAATTGTTACATGAGCATTTTATATTTCGCCAAGCTTTAAAAATATCTAATATAAAATAAGACATTTACTGGTACACTAAAAATATGCCAACCATCTAATTTTTCTGAAAACAATTTACCCTGCAGAGTCATATTTGAATACATGAAATTCAAGAAGAGTTAAACCAAGGTACAGCGTGACTCCTCAATACACAGTGGTGCAAGGGATGGGCAGGAACACAGTATACTTCCCAAGCCCTGAGACAAACCGTCATTCCAGCAAATGTGTTTAAACTGGCCACGCTCAGAAACCCACAAGAATCTGAAGGAATTGCTGCCTCTTTCTATACTGTCATCTGGATGAAGCCTAAAAGCCTAAAATACTTTCATTATAAATTGTTGCTTGTCGTTAAGGGAACATCTTTTTAACTAGCCACAGGTTCGTCTGACAAAGTTTGTCGGATTTTTTAGATGAAATCTACCACCAGACTCAGAAATCTATATATTGATGATGATAAGCAGGATTAAACAACTCTTTTATCATGAAAAGGAGTCAGCATGGCAGAGGGATGAAGTATGTGAGTTCTACGGGAAGGTGCCTGGATTTTACCCCTTACCCCATCACTTACTCCTCACATCTTCTTGGGCAACTCACTTAATCTCTAGGGGCCTCAGTTTTCTCATCTGTACAATGGAAATATTGTAGACTTTCCTGCATGGAATATTTGTAAGGCTTAAGTAAGTCAACACATTTAAGGTACTTAGTGCCTGGTACACCTGCTGCTAAAAGGAGTTAGGAATGTACACTACGGGTAACATGGTGAAACATGTTTTATATATGTGTGTGTGTGTGTGTGTGTGTGTGTATGTGTATCTATATCTATATCATTTCAAACAGGAAATACGTACCAGTACGTTTGTATTTTCTTTACACAGTGATGATTTCTTTGTTTCTATGTGTCTCTAGTTTACAAGATTTTACTTAATGAGTTTGCATTACTAGTTGAGCAAAGCATAAGTGTAAAGAAAAATGGTCACTTAAAAATAAATTATATCTATTTATTATAATTCCACATTTGTTATAGCAATAATTGGCTGTACAGTTGAAGGTATTAGTTCTAATCCTCCTACATTTCTACTACCTGGACTCGAAGTTTTCTTAGAATGGAGAGTGATGACAATATTTCCTTTTAAGCGTTCGTGGAAGGAGACATTGTTTTCACCCCCATCCTGGTTACTCTGATGATTCCAGGGCTTTGTTTGGTTTTCCTTCATAAAAGATTTTGTCCTAAAAAAGTGAGTAGGAAGAGAGAAGAGCCGAGGATGTTTGGGGCAAAATAATTACTGAGATCTGTCCCGTTTTTGTCATGTTTATCTCCTCCGTCGATCTGTCCCCAACTACAGCAGCAAAGGAATAAATTTGTTCCAATTGCTTTTGTGGTGAAGCATTTCTCCATGTGTTCACGTAGAACATGACTGTGGAATCAACCACCAGCTCCTGCGTTAACCCTAGAGGGAGAATTAGACCGATTTAGGTATTTACTAGATGGCTAACGTTTTGAAGTGATGGGGGAATGTTATTTAACTGGTTTAGGTTTTCTCGTTTTTAATTTTTACTCTTCAGCCTGTCCCTTGCTCTCTTTGTGCTTTATTCCATGATATAGAATGTGGCACAGCTCTTTCCAAAAACCATTCTTAACGTCTGTGCTATAACGCCACATCTCATTCTAACAAAACCTCTATGGTTTTAGTGGCCAAGTCCTAGACCATGTATTCCATGTCAATAATTGAACATTTCACTTTTCAAGAAAACCAGGCATGTAACCATGGTTTGTAAGTATCTCATAAAGCATATTTTGAGATTTTTTTTAACCAAGCTTTTTTGCACATTATCTCATTTCTCCTGAATATTATTTTCTGTTCGATGACACCATCAGTGTACTGCTTACTTTGAAATTGATCTCTCTAGCTGTTTTAAATTTTTCTAAATTTGTTTTTTGTTGTTGTTTATGTGCATTCGTTAAGTCTCTCTACTTCAGGATTTTAATTTAGTGTCTTACTAGATGTGCCATTGTTACTAGCATCATTTTCATATCAATTTTTATTAAAGTCAACCTCCTAGATATAGGATTGTTGTAAAAGCAACCCTGCATGGCAACCGTCTGGAGCTCTGGTTTCCAATAATGATGAACTAAAATTATCGAGGATGCTTTCTGTTGCCACACACTGAGTTAAGTGCTCTTTATGTAGATTGTCTTAACAAATCCTCCCAATAGCAATAAGAACCACGCACTATTTTAAATCACTATTTTACAAATAGGACAACTGTGGTTTAAAGAGGTTAAATAGTTGCACAAGTTTATACAGAAATGACAAGAGTCTTAGGTCCCGTTATTTCCAAAGCCCTGTTCTCTTAACTTGTACCCTAAATTGCCTCTAAATTCACAACTCCTGTGCATTTCTGCTTGGCTTCAGTGGGATAATGCTGTACCTAAGAGACCAATGGGAGTTTGTCTTGAACTCCACAAGGATGTTTTTTTCTTTACGGTTTCCAAGAAGAGTGATAAAAACCAGGAAAAAGAATGTTTCCTAGAATCATCAAGTATCAGGAGGTTCCAGGAAGCTGGTCTCTGACCAGCGTTAGTAATCTGTTAACAATTAGGCGGCAACAGGATTAAGTGAGTTTTTAACTATACAGAAGTGTTTAAAAAATTAGGAGTTTCACGGGACTGGGGCACCTCTAAGGTTTTGCAAGGAAGATTTGCGAGTCTTACCTTTTGTTTTTGTTTGGGCATTAGATGTGTTGTAATGGAAAAGAAAAGGGAAAACATTTCAACGGCCACTGGCTCATGTTCAGAAATCATGCCTCTTCTGCATATCAGCGGCTGTTAAAAAAAAACATGTTTTGCTCTTTATGGTGCATGTCATAAAGCATCAAACACACTGAAATGCCTTAGCCTGTCTTCTGAGTTAAAAAAAAAGGCAGCCGTACCTTGTCTGAAAAGTGTTTACATCACAGATGATTTTGCTTTTGAGGTTCCAGACAGGTGACTACCTGCCAGAACAGACCTAACTCATCCCAACCCCTGTTGCAGCAAACGGTGGGAGGGATGTTTGGTAGGAGAGAAATGCTGATGGAGCTGGACCAGAGCCCCACTGGGGAGCAGAAATCCTTTCCACACCCTGTACTTTGACGAACCTCTTCTTGCTTTGCTGCCTGTGTACAAGAAAGCAGTTTTTCTAAATAGCTATGTTTAGATTAAAACTTGGTCTAACAGAGGTTCTAACACGTTGTACTGATTAAACCAAATTGAGATTAAAACAGACAGACAGCAATACAAACAAACAGGCAACCTCCTCTGAAACGTCCCTTTTTTTTTTGCGGTACGCGGGCCTCTCACTGTTGTGGCCTCTCCCGTTGCGGAGCACAGGTTCCGGACGCGCAGGCTCAGCGGCCATGGCTCACGGGCCCAGCCGCTCCGCGGCATGTGGGATCTTCCCGGACCGGGGCACGAACCTGTGTCCCCTGCATCGGCAGGCGGACTCTCAACCACTGCACCACCAGGGAAGCCCTGAAACGTCCCATTTCTTAGCGTGGAAAAACAAAATCTCTGTGTGAATTTTGGAAAAGTTTGCTCTAACCCCGAATAGAAAAAAGAGCCTTTAGGAAACAGATTTGTTAGCTATTTCGTGGGATAAATGAAAAGCAGGAATAAAAAAAAAAATACATGGATTTGCTTTGGCGGTGAGACCATGAGCTGAGACCAAGTGCCTTGCTCTGGGGAGTGGAGCAGTGACCCTGAGTCATTTGGGGGTCACCACAATTGAGAATCAAGAAACCTTGCCTGGGGATGTGTTGTCACACCAAATCCCTCCAGCCAGTTTGCCAGATGCTAATTCAACTGGAGGAGAGCAGATTACGCCCAAGGAATGGATAAATCTTCTCACTGATACTCAGACATGGATGTTATTTTATGGTTCCTTTTACAAAGGCAGATGATCGGTTTTAAGGAAGGAAAGTGGAGAGCAGGGCCAAGTGTAAGCTGTCATGGTGATCTTTCTTTCTCCTTTAATCTTTTAACTGCATTACCTTATTTTCTATAGAAGATGTAGTTCCTCAAAAGCAGCGTGCTGTTGGGTTTCTTGAAATTTTAATATTTTTGATAAATGTATCATGCTTAAAGCATTTAAAAAGGAGTCCTTTAAAAAAGTAAATGGCATCTTCTAATTTAATTATTTAACAAGTAGTAGGTCTCTGCATTGGGTTTCTTAATACTTGGTGCCCTTGTATGATACAAGGCCAAAATAAACATGACAGAGATGGTGAAATTACTGGTTTATCTATATAATTGTAACCTGCTGGATAATAAAACAGAAATTGACTTTTGACATCACCAATTCCAGGTGTGTTGTATTAAAATGGGAAAGCTTTAAAATTTCCCCTGGTGTTGTGTTCACGAGTCTCTAAGATGTTTGGTTCTGCTGTCTACTTGTTCTGCTTCACAGTAGAATACTGCCCGTTTTAAGTGGATCCAGGACGTACAGTCCGGAATTTGGAATGCAGGCCGTAAGGGAGGTGTGTTTAGGATAATTTCTAAGTTTAAAACAAAGGATTAGTATCCTAAATAAAGATCCCCTTTTGCAATATCTCTCGATTGTGTGCTTAATTATAATTGCTTAGTAAATGCCCTCGTGATTCTTCTCTAACCTAATAAAGGCACTAGTATTTGATGCTGTGATAAACATGACCTGGTGGGTGGCTCTGGGGAGAGGGCGCCGGGGCAGGAATGGATACAGTTTTGGCCTTTCATCACAGAAGCTGAAGCACGGCTGTTAACTGCCAGTCGTCATAGACCTTTGGACAATCTGACCTTTGACACTGCTTAGGAAATGTCTTCACCTGCCTCCCTCTGGCTGTGCTTAATTCCCTACTCCATCTAGACTTGGAGACAACCTCTAGCTCTCTTTCTAGCCCTGGTCCCTTGACTGTCAGCTTGCTCACAGTAAATCCAGTTGAACTTTAGAGCTAAGACTCCCATCTTGTTTTCTCTCTACTCTCCCCTTCATCTTCTTTCAACATAGGGGCTCATTAGATCAAAGCTCTTACCTGTGCCTTGATCTCACCCTGCCCATTCCCTTTCAGAGTTCTCCCTCAAATTCAGCTTGTCCTCCAAAGACAAGTCTTTATACATACCCGGGGTACCCTATGACATGACACACACACCCACGTGTGCCCCCACACACACACTCTTCCTTTGAATGCCCCTCCTCCAGGTTTCTGAACCCTCCAGTTTTGTCTGGGAGAAGGAGAGCTGGACTGGCTTAACCAAGAACTGGCCTTGGGTCTGGACAAGAGACTTGCCTAGAAGCCCTCACCCAAGATGAAGGGAGTTGTCAATATTGGTAGATCCATGCAGGAGAACTGTGGCCTGAATTCCAGGAGAAGAGTTAGTAGAAGCATCAAATCCAGGAGGCACCAGAAGCAGCAGCAGAAGAGAACCAGGCAGCTGAAACAAAGCTGTATTCAGGGAGGAGGGAGGGACTGCTGAAGCAGACAGGTCTTAGTTTTGTTTTATGGGCTACAGAAATGTGGCATATATGAGTGGGTCAATGAACATGGATCCTGGCTAGCATTCTATTCCTACGGTTCCCTTGATCATCAACTTTCACGAGCAAATTGACTATGGCTTTCACTACTCTTTATAATGCCCACTCTCTCCTTACTGGCCTGTGAGAAGGAAATCCCCTCTCAATTTGTTGAAAGCCAGAGGGGAGGCTGGTTGTTATTTCCTGTGTTCATGTCCTAGGGATGTAATAAGATAACACAGACTGGGTGGTTTAAACAACAGAAATTTATTTTCTCACCGTTCTGGAGCCTGGAAGTCCAAGATCAAGGTACTAGCAGGGTTGGTTTCCCCTCTGGCCTCTCTCCTTGGCTTGTATATGGCTGCCTTCTTGCTGTGTCCTCACATGGTCTTTCCTCTGTACTTGTCTGTGTCCAAATTTCCTATTCATAAGAGAACACCAGTTGGATCAGGTTATGGCCCACCCTAATGGCCTCATTTAACTTCATCACTTCTTTAACGTCCCTGTCTCCAAAGACACATCCTGAGGCACTGGCAGGGTTAGGGCTTTAACATATGAATTTTGAGGGGGCACGTTGCAACCTATCGTGCTCCCCATTTTCCAAAACCACACAGGCCAGTCTAACTCCCAGCTACCTGGTGGATGAGATGCCAATGCCTGTCAGCCCCATGTCACACACTGATGCTCTTCTGAAAGCTTTCGGACGTCTCCACCAAGTTGGAGATACTCTGCTCTTAAGCCAGCTCTGGTTTAAGGCCAGATTTTGTTTGACTCACTCTATGAAACGTTTAATTAGTGGCCAAGATGAAAGAGCAGATCTTGATATTTCCCGTAAATATCTCAATTTCTAACCTCTCTTCCAAAGCTGGAGGACCTCTGAGCACTGGGCTTGCTTTTCCTCATGATGGCACTCAGGCTGAGACTTGTGTGATGCTCCCTTCAGACAGGCCACCAGAACCCCCCAGTCCTTTCAGCTCACTTCTCTCCTGTCATGGACCAGCCTGGCTCTTGAAGGCATTTGGATTTTTGACTCCTAAATTATTGATCTACCCACTACCACCTCCCCTGCCAATGCTGCCCCTATGCTTCCCTTTCCTTTTATAGTTTCTCCTTCCTTTTCTTTAGAGCTCTCTATATGAAGGTTCTCCATGGGTGGCAATTTTTTCCCCAGGGGACTCTGACAATATCCAAACCCATTTTTTTTTTTGCGGTATGCGGGCCTCTCACTGTTGTGGCCTCTCTCGCTGCAGAGCACAGGCTCCGGACACACAGGCTCAGCGGCCATGGCTCACGGGCCCAGCCACTCCGCGGCATGTGGAATCTTCCTGGACCGGGGCACGAACCCGTGTCCCCTGCATCGGCAGGCGGACTCTCAACTACTGTGCCACCAGGGAAGCCCTCCAAACCCATTTTTGTTAATCATGGTTGGAGGGGGGAGTTGCCAAGGCACCTAGTGGCAGAGGACAGCCCCTCAGAACAAACACTGACCACAAATGTCAATAGTGTTGAGGTTTTGAAATTCTGATGTATATTGACCTCAATGCACATGATTATAAAGATTAAATAGCTTTGATCCTGGTTTAACCCCACATCTCTGTTTGCAGCCAGAACCTTTCCATTCGATGCCATTCTGACTTTAAATTCAACACACCCTCTTACATTACCACAGGTCAGTTCAAGTGCCTGACTTTTTAATGTTAATAGGATCTTCTCTGTACTTTCTTAGGCTCAGGAGTTGGGATCTTCATGGACCTCCCACTGTAATGTCTCCCTTACACTGCCTCACTCACCCATCCACAGTGTCTTGCCTATTACTTCAGTCTTGTTCAGGCCCTCACCACCATGTTATTCTTGGCTCATTGCAAAAGCTTCTTAGCTCATCTCTTCTCTTCCAGATTCCACACACTACCTCCAAAACATTTATTGAAACTTTATGTTCAATATGTTTCCTCCCCATTTATTCTTTTGCCTAGAAGTCTAGTCTCTATAGTCTTGTTTGCCATTTTACCCTTCTCTCCTTCCTTCCTGGTCAGTGACTGGTACATTAATAATTGTTCAATCACCGTTAGTTGGATAGTGGTTGGCCTATCCAGAGCCCCTAAGTGTGTCATCGTGCTTGCCGTGCCTTAGCTCACTTCACCTGTGTCCTCCCACCCCAGCTATAGAAATTCTTCCCATATTTCCAAATCCAGATCAAATCATCCATGAGCAAAACTGCTATACGTAGACTATTTGTCCTCTGAAATTCTCACGCCCTTAGCATTTGAGTTAAACACTTATTAATCACTCTTTCGTACTATTAATTTTCTTTACATATTTTATTAACCTAGATTGTAATTTCTTTGAAGGTAGAAACTATATCTCTGCTTAATGATAAGCCAGTTACTCAGAATTCAGTTGTAAGTCATTTAATAGTACCTCTCACTCAACCTTGGATATAGATTTTTGGCAATATCCAGTTTTTGTTTGATTTAGGAATACAAATGTGGATGTGTTAATTTTCTTTTTTAAAAAAATTGAAGTATAGTTGATATATAATGTTGTGTTAGTTTCAGGTGTACAGCAAAGTGATTCAGTTATATATATATATATATATATATGGGTCCCCAACCCCTGGGCCATGGACCGGTACTTGTCTGTGGCCTGTTAGGAACCAGGTCACACAGCAGGAGGTGAGTGGCAGGCGAGCGAGCAAAGCTTCATCTGTATTTAGAGCCGCTCCCCATCACTCGCATTACCGCCTGAGCTCTGCCTCCTGTCAGATCAGCGGCAGCATTAGCTTCTCATAGGAGCACGAACCCTACTACTGTGAACTGTGCACGCGAGGGATCTGGGTTGTGCGCTCCGTATGAGAATCTAATGCCTGATGATCTGAGGTGGAGCTGAGGCGGTGATGCTAGCGCTGGGGAGCGGCTGCAAATCCAGATTCTCATTAGCAGAGAGGTTTGCCTGCACAGAGACCATAATAAATCCATTGCTTGCAGACTCGTATCAAAACCCTATCAGTGAGTGGCAAGTGACAATTTACCTGCATCTGGTGGCAGGCTTTAAGTCAGAATCTGACACTTTAGTCTGCGTGAGGCCCACCCATTATTTGATTTACCACTCTGTCCACGCCTCCTTTCCACACTGTACACTTGTCTTAGTTGCAGTTTTGCTAAGCCCACAAGCTACCACTAGCCAAAATGAGTAAAAAACAAACGTTGCTAGAGAGTCTCTTTGAAAAGGGGGAAAGACCCAATGATGAGACAGCAGAAGACTCTAAGACTGCCAACAGAAAGAAAGCTGCATTTAAAAAAAATACCAAGAGTCCTACTTAAATTACAGGTTCATTGCAACAGGTGATTCACATTCTCCAAGACCCCTTTGTATAATATCCAAGGAAGCCATGAAACCTTCAAAACTGCTTCGCCACATGGACACCAAGCACCCTGCATTAAAAGACAAGCCTTTGGAGTTTTTCAAAAGAAAAAAAATGTGAACACAAAGAACAGAAGCAATTACTGAAGGCCACCACTGCTTCAAATGTGTCTGCACTGAGAGCATCATTCTTAGTGGCTAACTGCATTGCTAAAGCTAAGAAACCCTTTACTGTTGGTGAAGAGTTGACCCTGCCTGCTGCTAAGGACATTTGTCGTGAACTTTTAGAAGAGGCTGCAGTTCAAAAGGTGGCATGTGCTCCTCTTTTGGCTACCATCATAACTAGATGAAATGATGAAATAGCAGAGGATACTGAGGCACAACTGTTAGAGAGGATTAATGAGTCACCGTGGTGTGCAATCCAGGTTGACGACTCTACCAATGTTGACAACAAGGCAACAATGCTTGTTTTTGTGCGTTATATTTTTCAGGATGATGCGTGTGAGGATATGCTATGTGCACTTTTGTTGCCAACCAACACCACAACTGCAGAACTATTCAAGTCTTTGAATGACTACATCTCAGGAAAACTGAATTGGTCATTTTGTGTCAGTATATGCACGGACAGAGTGGCTGCCATGACTGGATGGCTTTCTGGTTTCACTACTTGAGTCAAAGAGGTCGCTTCTGAATGTGAGTCTACACACTGTGTCATCCATAGAGAAATGCTGGCTAGCCAAAAAATGTCACCTGATCTTAATAACATTTTGCGGGATGTGATTAAAATTGTCAACCACATTAAAGTACATGCCCTTAACTCACGTCTGTTCACGCAGCTCTGTGAGGAGATAGACGCAGAGCCCACACGTCTTCTCTAAAGGTAGATCACTGGCCAGAGTTTTTGAGTCATGAGAGACGCTCCAGAGATTTCTTTTAGAAAAATAGTCACCACTGGCAGCGCATTTCAGTGACACAGAATGGGTCACAAAACTTGCTTACTTGTGTGACATATTCAGCCTGCTCAATGAGCTCAATCTGTCACTTCAGGGGAGAACGACAACTGTGTTCAAGTCGGCAGATAAATTTGCTGCATTCAAAGCCAAACTGGAATTACGGGGGCGACGAGTGAACATTGGGATTTTTGACATGTTTCAAACATTAGCAGAGATTCTGAAAGAGACTGAGCCAGGACCTTCTTTCTCCCAGCTAGTGCATGACCACGTAGCTCAGCTTTCAGAAGAGTTTGAGCATTACTTCCCAACCACAAAAGACTCCCGAACTGGGAAGGAAAGGATCCGTGACCCATTGGTGAATAAGCCAGGTGAGTTGACTTTGTCCGTGCTAGAAGAGGATCAACTGCTTGAGACTGCAAATGACAGTGGCCTTAAAAGTATGTTTGAGACAACTTCAGATCTCCATACATTCTGGATTAAAGTCACGGTGGAATATCCTGAGATTGCCACAAAAGCACTGAAAAGCCTGCTTCCATTTCCAACATCCTATCTTTGTGAAGCAGGGTTTTCTGCAGTAACAGCAACCAAAACAAGATTACGGAGTAGACTGGACGTAAGCAAACCACTTCGGGTGTCACTGTCTCCCATTACCCGCAGATGGGACAATTTAGTTGCAGGAAAACAAGCTCAGGGATTCCACTGATTCTGCATTAAGGTGAGTTGTATAATTATTTCATTACATATTACAAAGTAATGATAATAGAAATAAAGTACACAATAAATGTAATGAGCTTGAATCATCCTGAAACCATCTCCCACCCTCCCTGCCCTCATACTGTCCGCTGAAAAATTGTCTTCCATGAAACTGGTCCCTCGTGCCAAAAAGTTTGGGGACTGGTGTATATATATATATTCTTTTTCAGATTCTTTTCCATTATAGATGATTACAAGATATTGAGTATATTTCCCTGTGCTATACAGTAGGTCCTTGTTTATCTGTTTTATATATAGTAGTGTGTATCTGTTAATCCCCAACTCCTAATTTATCCTCCCCTTCTGTTCCCCTTTGGTAACCATAAGTTTGTTTTCTACGTCTGTGACTCTATTTCTGTTTTGTAAATAAGTTCATTTGTATCTTTTTTTTTTTAGATTCCACACATAAGTAACATGATATGATATTTGTCTTTCTTTGTCTGACTTACATCACTTAGTATGATAATCTCTAGAATCTCTAGGTCCATTCCTGTTGCTGCAAATAGCATTATTTCATTCTTTTTCATGGCTGAATAATATTCCATTGTGTGTGTGTGTGTGTGTGTGTGTGTGTGTGTGTGTATACACACATATATACGATGTATCACATCTTCTTTATCCATTCAACTGTAGGTGGACACTTATGTTGCTTCCATGTCTTGGCTATTGCAAATAGAACTGAACAAAAGTCTTTTCCAGATATATGCCCAGGGGTGGGATTGCTGGATCATATGGTAGTTCTATTTTTAGCTTTTTGAGGAAACTCCATACCATTTTCCATAATGGTTGCACCAGTTTACACTCCACCAACAGTGTAGGAGGGTTCCCTTTTCTCCACATTCTTCCAGCATTTATTATTTGTAGACTTTTTGATGATGGCCATCTGACAGGTGTGAGTTGATGCCTCAATGTAGTTTTGATCTGCATTTCTCTAATAATTAGCAATGTTGAGCATCTTTTCATGTGCCTGTGTTTAAAATGATCTGGACATGGCAGAGAGAGACAGTATGGATGTTGGAGTCAAATGGACTTGGGTCTCAATCCAGATTCTACTACTTGATAGTTACATGATCCATGGCAAGTGACTTAATCTCTATGCACTTTAGTTTTTAACTCATCTGCAAAAATGGAAATTTTTTACTAACTTTTAGTAAAAAATGGAATTTTTACTAGACTTTTCTGTATGTGAACTGAATTTAAAAACACCTGAAACTGTGCTGATATAACTAGGATGCAATACATGTAAGTTTCCCTTTTTTTCTTGTGGTTGGCAGAATAATGTTCTAAAGATGTCCATATCTTAATCCCCAGAAACTTTGACTGTGTTATGCTCTAAGGCAAGAGAAGAGTTAAGGTGCAGATAAAATTAACATTGTTAATTGGCTGTCCTTGCACTAGGAGAGATTATCCAGGATTATCTGTGTAAGGCCAATGTCCTCAAAAAGAAGAAGAGAGAGAGAGAGAAGAGGACTCAGAGTCAGAGAAGATGGGGCTTCCCTGGTGGTGCAGTGGTTGAGAGTCCGCCTGCCGATGCAGGGTACACGGGGTCGTGCCCCGGTCTGGGAAGATCCCACATGCCGTGGAGCGGCTGGGCCCGTGAGTCATGGCCTCTGAGCCTGCGCGTCCAGAGCCTGTGCTCCGCAACAGGAGAGGTCACAGCAGTGAGAGGCCTGCGTACCGCAAAAAAAAAAAAAAAAAAAAAAAAAAAAGTCCGAGAAGATAATGTGATAGATGAAGGAGAAGGAGGTGATGATAGAAGCAGAGGTCAGAGTGATTTGATATGAGAGGCACACAGTCTTCCACTGCTGGCTGTGAAGGTGGACAGAGGCCAGAACAGAAGGAACATGGGCAGCCTGTAGAAGCTGGAAAAGGGCAATAAAATAGATTCTCCTCTAGAGCCTTCAAAAGTAACACAGCCCTGCCAATGCCTTGATTTTAGTTAAGTGAGAAGCATTTCAGACTTCTGAACTCCAGAACTGTGAGAATAAATTCGTGTGGTTTTCAGCCACTGTGTTTGTGGTAATTTGTTACAGCAACAGTAGGAAAATAATACACTTTTCTTCCTTCCCTAAGATTTTGTGCTTGAACTACTTTTCTCAGGAAGAAAGTAGAAGAGAGTCACTTAGTGTGTCAGTCACTTAGTAGTTCCTTCATAGCTGTTTGTTGAATAAAGGAATAAATGAACAGGAAGCCACCTGCTTATGAGGTAGCTTTTTCCATTGTCCTGATTGATACGAACTTCAATCTTTTATTAAATCAAAATTAGGCTGTGATTCCTGACTGAATAACTGACTGAAAGAGTAAATTCCATACTGTCTTCACTGTGCTTAGAAGCTGTGTGTTTATTTCATGTATATTTTCTAGGATTACAAGCCAAAGGAAACCACAAGGTTTGCTGAGATCCAGTTCTCTCATAATAATTGAGCTAGGTTAAGAATCAGAGAACATAGGGACTTCTGTTAGATATTATGTTAGTGATTTAAAATGAAATCTTTGGGTATCAATGGAATATTTACTATATGCAAAGCCCTGGACCACACACAAAAGGAAAGACAAAGTCAAATTTAAGGCACCTTTCTTTGATTATATTGAGACAACCAAGATGCAAAGATAATGCAAGAGCTAGAAGGTAAATGCAAAAATGTAGTAGATACTTGAGAAGTATGTTTAAGTGGATGTTTAAGAAGATGATTAACTGACCAATGACTGATGGAGAAGATGATCAACTTTGAGAACATGAGGCCACATTGCAGGAGGCTCCATCCTGGTTTTGAAGGGTGCTTCAATCACTGTGAATGGAATTTCTACTCTTGGGGAGCTTAAGGTCCATCCTTCCAGCTCACTGGAGATTTTAAGGACCACCATGATGAACCTCAAGCTTGTCTAGGGCTTGGCCTGTTTGTGGAAGGACTAAATGAAGAGCCCTTCATAGAATAGGTGGAATGTCTGGAAGCTTGAGATTTAAATGATAAGTAATTTATTTTTTTTTTTAAATTAATTTATTTATTTTTGGCTGCATTGGGTCTTCATTGCTGCGTGCAGGCTTTCTCTAGTTGTGGCGAGCGAGGGCTACTCTTCATTGCGGCGCACGGGCTTCTCATTGCGGTGGCTTCTCTTGTTGTGCAGCCCGGACTCTAGGTGCATGGGCTTCAGTAGTTGTGGCACGCAGGCTCAGTAGTTGTGGCTCACAGGCTCTAGAGCACAGGCTTAGTAGTTGTGGCTTATGGGCTTAGTTGCTCCACGGCATGTGGGATCTTCCTAGACCAGGGCTTGAACCCGTGTCCCCGGCATTGGCAGGCAGATTCTTAACCACTGCGCCACCAGAGAAGTCCCTAAGTAATTTATTTTTGCCTACAAAATTCTCATTTAGGATAATGTTAGATGAGAGAGCACCATGTCCAAGATGAAAGTCTCCAATCAGCAGGAGAAAAATAATGGGTTACTCAGAACTCTCCTTCACACTAGGACCCCTCTGCTCTCATCTCTTATGCTTTCTCAGAACCATTAACCAGCTTGTGTGACCTAGTGTGCTACTGACCTGCACCATACTGTTTTCTTCAGCTGTGAGCCTTCTCATTAAACCTTGGATTTTACTAGCACTCCACCCATCACTCTGGTTACTCTCCCACCTCTTCCTCTACCCATCCTAACCGACTGAGAATAACTGTCCCAAACTGAATCTCGTATGTCTTTCATCAGTCAAACCTCAAAAGTTGAACTCACTAAAAATTACCTGGAATAACAAGCCAACATATTAATATAAAGTTCATTTTACAAAATGCAAAAGAGCTATTTTACATAAACACTCAATGCCTATTTTTATAAATGTCTTCATTACACATTTTCCTTTGAGATGTAGTTCACTAGAGCTCCTACTGTTTCTTCCAGTCAGTAATCATTAGTGTTCTGTAGCATTTCCTTGGGAAAGAACATTTAAGGGCTAGAACAATGTCACTGGGGGCAGAACTTCTACGTTTGGAAGCTATGTGAAAACCAGTGATTCTGGGATTAAGTATTTTGTTGGTCTCATGACTGGGTACCATAGTCCTTAGTCTTTAGGAGAAAGGTTATCAATATAGATGAGCTCTAAGAGAATCATTTGTTCTTTTGCTGTAGTGCAATTCAGGAAGCATTAGTTTCAGTTCAAAATTTAATTTATATTTATATTTAATTTATAAAATTAGATTTTCCATGGGTTACTAAAAGCTTAACAGACATGGAAGAAGACACCATTTAACTAAAAAACTATTATTTAAATGTCAGTGGTGAAACCCTTGACTTGAAATCCAGAAGGCTTTTCTCAGCTTTTATTAATAAAAATAATAATAATGTCTTCTATGTATAGCATTTTACTGTCCACAGACTTGTAACTAAATTCTTTGATAGTCCTTAACTTCTCTGTGTGTTCCTGTACGATGATACTTATCTTCCTGTAATTGATTGTCTGTTTTTTGAATTCCTTGAGGGCTGAAACTGTCTCTTTCCATCAGCTACCAAAATTCCCAGGTCATAGCTGTGATTTACTGCTATTGAATGAATAAAGGGATGAATCCCACATCTTTTACCGTTGCTCCTTTCTCTCTTCTTGAAATTTTCTTCCTCCTTGGGTTCCGTCATGACACACTTCCCTGGCTCTCCCAACATCATTTTTTTTTTTTTTTTTTTTTTGCGGTATCACTCTGACCTCTGCTTCTATCATCACCTCCTTCTCCTTCATATATCACATTATCTTCTCTGACTTTTTTTTTTTTTTTTGCGGTATGTGGGCCTCTCACTGCTGTGGCCTCTCCTGTTGCGGAGCACAGGCTCCGGATGCGCAGGCTCAGCGGCCATGGCTCACGGGCCCAGCCGCTTCGCGGCACGCGGGATCCTCCCAGACCGGGGCACGAACCTGTGTCCCCTGCATCGGCAGGCGGACTCTCAACCACTGCGCCACCAGGGAAGCCCTCCCGCCATCATTTTTGACCATGCTCCCTTCACTGTCCTCACTAGCTTTCATTCCTTTCCTCTGACTCTAAAATTCTGTGCTCATCCCCCTTCTCTTGCTACACTCTCTTCCTTGAGTGTTTCATTCACTAGCCATTCTTTGTGTGTCACCTCTGGATCTGTAACTCCCGTGTTATTTCCAACCTTGACTGCTCATCTGAGTTCCAGTTTGGTACCTCTAAGGTGTAACTTCTGACACCAAGAAAATAATATGTCAAAAACAAAAGAATATAATATGTCAGAAGCAAAGCCCACCGTTTTATCATTCAAGCCATTCAAAATTTTATCATAAAGAATTCCTGATTTCTTTAATGCCATTAGAAGTCTACATGTCACCCAGTCTCAAAACCGTGAGTTCAATTTTTATTCATTTTTCTCCTTCCAAGCTTCATCCAGCCAGCTAGCTATAAGTCCCCTTACCTGAGCATTATCAGTGTTTTTCACATTGGAATGGAACATTTTGATCTTTCCATTTCAAACCTGTCATTTAGATCCCACTCTTTGCCTAATCTATAAGAGATCAAGAGTATTGGGACCAACAGCATTACATTTGTGGAGAAGAGAACCCATGGACATTTTTGAAATGAGATTTCTGAGCTTTTAAAAGATTTTGACAATTTGGCAATGCCAATGATTTTTTCCCTCACAAATTTCTAATTTATTACCAGAGAAATAATACAAACCATCAATCTATTCTTATAAATCATAACAAACATTCTCAGTAGAGTAACTAATGGAAAATAAAATTAGCCAGGGCTAAAAGGTACATGGTAAATTTTTATATTTCTAACAAATAGATAGAAAAATCAAATCTTCTCAATACAATTTTTCTGATCCTTAAAAATGTGACCTGGGTAAGTCGAACTTGGTAGAATTACTGGCCACAATAGAAAACTCACATTAAGAGAATCTGAAAGGGTAAAATTTTTATTGAAAACAAAACAGAAAAACTAAAACCAAACAAACATCCAAAAATAATGATTGATAGGTCAATCATTGGTTTGAAACTGTGTCTGGGGAAAAAGAATGTATCTTAAGACAATTTCAGTGAAATAAGAATAAAAGTGAAAAAATTAGGAGCAGTTTATCTTCTCTATTCATAAAATTGATTAAGGAATTAAGGTGGCTTAAAGAGTTATGCTCTGGAGACCTCTTTCCCTTTGAAAATCTTCCAGTTGTTAGATATTCTGATAATACTTGTGTTCAGAATGTCCTCAAGGTGAACGCATTGATGTGAAAATATTTACTGTATCAAAATGGCATGGTTAAACAGCATGAAAAAATATTCCTCCATTTTCCTCTGCTCACTGATGCCACGTGGATAAAGACTTTCCTTTATTTCAGAAACAGGCTTTTGTTCAGTGTCCCTGCCACGGATTCCATAGCTCTAAACTTCCCCAACACAATGTAGCTAGTGCTATGCGAGCATTTTCAAGGCTAATTCTCATTCTGTGTTGATGTTTAGCGCTGTAATTTTTTGCACAGCCTCTAGCTCATTACCTGGGACATCACAAGTGCTCAGGGATTGTTTTTTCCTTTCCTGTTTCTGCATCTTTCCTAAAGCTCAAACTCCTTAGCCTGGTTTTGAAGATGAGTGCTCAATCTATTTAATTACTCGCTACCATGCTAGTTTTTTCTTTCTCTCTTTTTGCATACCCTACCCTCCAGAAAATCTGCTCACTGCTCCTGCCACACTTTCCTGTTACTTTGCTTTCCTCAAGCAGGTGACTCCTTCCAGTTTGTCTTCCTTCTCATCTTTGTGGATCTGAATCTTTTCTGTTCTGTGCATCTCACTTCAGTGCCACCTCCTCAGAGAAAACTTCTCTTATCTTCTGCTGAACAAATAGGATGTGTATCTTCTGGGGACCATTCCAGAACTTTCTTTTTACTTTGGTGGGATTGGCTCATTTTCTCTTCCCTCTCCAGTAGAACACTTAAGTTCTATAATGGTAGGGGTTATTCTGAAATATTTCTGAAATCTGAACAGGGCTGGCATGGTTCCTTACAAATGTTAGGTTTTATTAACTATTTACTACCCAACTGTGTGAAGATGAGAGGTGACAAGATGTTTTTGTGGAGACCAACCTGATAAGAATTGTGGCTGTGTTGTAAAATAAGCCTTTTATTCAACTCTAGTCCCTGTGGTGGGAGAGAGGTTACTGGCAATGAATTAGGAATTATTAAAATGTAAAATATTCTTGCAAATACTTCTAGACTCTCATTTTTTTCTTCTCCTTTGTCTCCGTCCAAAATACTTTCCTTACTAACTATGCATTTGGAAAATTGAAATGCATTGTATTCTCATCTCTGTTTATATATTTTGCCCTTTTTTTGGGAAATTCACATCCAGAAGTTTAGAGAGAGGGCCTGATAGTGGAAGAAATGTTCTTCCTGCGGAAAAGGTTTGACACCGACCCTGCGATGCTCTTGGTTGGCATGTGCTTAAAGATAGCAGTGTTTCTAACCACCACACAAGTATCTGAAGTCCATTTGCTACAAAATATTCCTGACACTCCTATTAGTCAGAAGCCAATTTTAGGAAATTTAATTTTGATTAAAATTGAAGTTTCTCTGTTTGGCAAGGTTCAGTGTATTCACTTACTTGTATTTTTGTCCAAAGTTGGTCCAAGTTATTGTCTGCTTGGTTAGTGTATCATGGGGCTTTAGGCAATTTCTTGACTTCTCATTGATTACATATTTTCAAAGATTCTATAGCATTTTTATATTCAAGAAGAAGGTAAACATAGCCACACTTCTTGAAAGCCCTGGGACCATTTGCTTGTCTCTCGTCCTTATTACAAAGAGCCTTGGTAATGACGTGCTGCCATTAAAAAGTCACAATATACTTTGTTCCCATTATGAGCTAATGAATTATCAGTTATTTCCCCTTAATCCAGAACATGATTTTGTTATTATCTATCAGTTTAAATAAGAGTAGAGATTAAGCATGTCAAAATTATCTCACCAGCTCAAATAATTGTTAAAAGAACATCAGACAGTAAGAATGAAGTCACCTACATGTGTGTGTCTGAGTCTGTGATGAACAAGGGAATGGGGCTGGCAAAGGAAGTAACAAAAACAGCTTTGTCACTTGGCTTCCGGTTAATGTCTCAGCCATGTGAACTTTTCGGATACCTACAGAGAGGTTTAAATGCAATTGCTAGTTTCCTGGCAAGGTAAGTATATTTCTAGTTCTGATGAGAAAAAAATGATATATCAGAACTTTGCAGATTTGAACAAGTTCTCAAGATTTCTAACCTACTTTTACAGGAAGCAGTTTTCTCTCACGTTTCAGACGCTTGAAAATTTTTCTCCCCCAAAGAATGTAACTATATTAATAAAAGAGCCATTTTCTCTTTAAGTACAAACCATCCTGTAGATTGGTGGTAGACATTTTGATGATTTTCCTCCTGTTAATTAACACATAGAAATCAATTAGGTTTGCTTCTGTAATTTTCATTTAGAGTAGAGCATTAAGTTTAACAGATGATCAATCTCATTACTGTCACTAAGAGGTTTCTTGTAGCTAGTACCCAGCCACCTGCTCGCAAGCATTTGTATATGGAGTTCCATGCTTCTGTTCCCGAAAGCAGGCCCCAACACCATCTGCATCAGAATCACCTGAGATGCTTCTTAAATATGCATATCACTGGTTTTCACAGAGGTCTGCTGAGTGTGGCCAGGGAATGTTAACCTTAATGAGCACTCTTAGTGAATTTGATGTACACCAATATTTGAGAAATAATGGATTAGATGCTTTCAGGAAATCAACATGGATTCACATGGCAATGAACGACGGGGATACAAATCATCAGTGTCAATAAGTAGGATTAGCCAAGCATTCCTGGGTATATAGGAAGTCAGAATACTCTTGTCTTTGACATAAATAGAAGGGCATGGTCATTTGGTTTGTTACCATTGAAATGGACACATATTCTTTCTAATTCAAAGGAAAGTATAAATGTGGATTTGTAAATCTCAGAAATGCATGTGGAAAATACGACTCTTCATCTTTTAACATTATGCATAAAGAGTAAAACAGACAAAATGGACTCAAGTCCTTTTTGCTTGATACTCTTTTTTCTTTTAAAATAAAAGATAGGAGTCAGAGAATTACAGAATAATGCTTTTACAAAGAAGGGAAGGTACAAATAATTATACAATTAAAACAGATTATAGATTTAATGCAACTAGAACTTATTTAGTATCTGTTCTGTGATCAGAACTATCTTAGGTCCCAGGAAATCAAAGATTAAAATTCACTGACTCCATGGAAGAACCATAGGTGCCTATTACTAAGTGAAAGAAGCCAATCTGAAAAGGCTACGTGCTGTATTATTCCAACTATATGACGTGCTACAAGAGGTATAACAAGACAGTAAAAATATCAGTGATTGTGACGTGTTCGTGGGATCAACAGGCAGAGCACAGAGAAGTTTTTGTAAAACTATGCTTCATGACACTGTGATGTGGATACATGTCATTATATGTCTGTCAGAAACCGCAGAATGTTCGGCACCAATAATGATCCTTAAGGTAAACGACGGGCTTTGGGTGATAATGATGTGTCAATGTAGGCTCATTGATTGTAACAAATATACCATCGTGGTTTGAGATGTTGACAGTGGAGGGAGCTGTGTGTGGTGCGGGCAGTGGGTATATGGGAAATCTCTGTACTTTCTGCTCAATTTTGCTGAGAACCTAAAACTGTTCTAATAAAGTCTATTGAAAAAAGTTACTGACATTCCCTGGAGGACACTAAGAGTCTAATGGCTGGGATTGATGCTCAAACACCCAGTAGAGACCACAGTCATAAAGGCAACAGAAGAAGTAAATACTCAGAAGTGGGACAGCATGGAGGAGGCAACAATTAACTAGGGAGAAGGAAGAATCAGGAAAGACCTTTGAGAAGCAGGATGTCGGAACTGAACTGTGAAGATAAAGACAAACCTCTCGATAGATACATCCCAGCATATTGGCATTCCAGTGTATTAACATAGTTTGGGGAACTGTAAATCATCTGATATTGTTGGGACAAAACTGGAAGCAGTGGGGAGAAAAGTAGGAATGAAGCTGGACAAGTAGGTAAGGACCAGGTCAGGAAGGCTGATGTGCACATACACTGCACACACACACACACACGGACATATATATGAAGATACACATATTCACATAAACACACATGTGCGTAGGAAAATACATATGTACGTATTAACAAGACTAAGGCAACTAAGGCATTGAAACCTGTTGTGGAACCACTGAAAAGCTTTTAGCAGGGAAGTGATGTGGCCTAATTTACATTTTATAAGGAGCCCTGGGGTAGTTATGGGGAGATGGAAGGGAACAGAGACTGGATGGAAATATCTAGTTAACTGGATGAAATTAAGATCATATGGTAATAAAAGAAAGAGCAGATCCAGATTCAAGAGATATTTAAGAAGTTGGATCCATTAATTTCTTGAGAACTTCATTGTGGGAGGTAAGAGAAAAAAAGAGGAATTGGAAATTTGTTCTCAAGTTTTGGGCTTAAGAAAATGAGGGGATGATGTTAAACTCAGTCAAGACAGGAAATGTAGAAATAAGACCAGTTTTAGGGATGGCTACTGTTTCAAGATTAGAGATTTGATGTTAAACATAATTGAGTTTGAGGTGTTTATGGGACATCAATCCATTCAACTAAGCCCCTTTTAGATGGTTGCCCTGGGCTAGGTGCCAGGATTCAGCAGTGAACAAGACAGCTATAGCCCCCATCCTTGCAGGGCTTAGTGTTAGTGGGTAAGGAAGGCTTCAAACAATAACTATGGATATAATCTCTCTTATGAAAGAGGAGGTTAGACAGAAGAGGTTAGACAGAAGAGGTCTAGGATGGAGACAGTATTTTTGTGATTTTCTTTTTCTTTTTTAAATTCTATAGTGCTTTACAATTTTCAAAAGTTTCCACACATGATTTCACATAATCCCATAATAACCCTTTTTTAAATCCCCTATCCCTATACTGTCCCTCCCCTTTCCCTCTCCCTACTGGTGACCATTAGTTTGTTCTTTATATAGGATGGAGACAGTTTTGAAAGCCATTAGTATATAGGCTAGAGTTGATATCATAAAGACAAATGAGGTGGCCGAGACAGAGAAGATGATAAATGAAAAGAGGAGAGGGTTGCAGAAAGAAAACTGGGCATCCAGATCTTAAAGGGACAGCAAAGGAGCCTAGGAAGGAATGGTCAGAGAATCACAGAGGGAGACAGTGATGTTTGGACTCAGAGGAGGAATTTCAAAAAGAATGACGTGGTCAGGACATGCTACGGAAAGCTGAAAGGAGATAAAGTCTCAGAGATGTCTTTGGGTCTTGTGATGTGGTAGGATCTCACGATGCTTGTGAGAGCTGCCAGAGTGAATTGGCAGGGGCTGAGGGTTCACAGGAGTGTGTCGAGGGTGAAGGAGAAATTATAAGTCAACTGAAGATGACATCTTCTAGATGCTTGGTCCTGGAGGGAATGAGAGAGAGAGAAATAAATGGACACAGGATAAAAGGCAGGTCCTTGAAAATGGGAGGCATTTGAACACATCTACTGAGGAAGGAAAAGAAACTAGTAGAGAGGAGAAGTTGAAAATTAAGTAGAGAAGGGCTGCATTATGGAACAAGGTCCTGACAGAAGGGCATGGGGTCCACTGATTGATAGGTCTCAAGTTAACTGTAAACAAGCGGAAGGTGATTTTTCCCTTCAAAACTAAGTGGAAGGAGGTAAGAGTGTGTATGGAGGCATGTAGGCAAGGAAAGGGAGGCTGGGAAGTACCTCAGGGAAAGAGATAACTAAAACAGGAATTCAAAGATAAGCAAAATTTTTGATGTCATCCAAACTGTCAGTCTTGATCGGTTTCATATTTAAATCCCATAATACATTATCTCACACTTAAAACTTTAGTTTATCAGATTAAAAAGACAAAAAAACTTTGGCTCCAATGTGAAGTGAATGTCAAACATAAAAAATGGATTCGGTTTTTAAAAGTCCTCCCTAGGGCTTTATATTTAAGTGAGGCAAGGGCCCGTGAACTCTATAGATCACAACAGGAACATGATTCCAGGAAATTCCGAGGTCATGTTATTCTTGGAGATTTTTCTAACAAACAGAAGCCTTGCTGCAGAGTTCTATAAATATTTATCAGCCATGACTTTTACCCACAGGAGGTTAAAGATCTCTGAGTTTTGGATGAGAATGCAGAGTTGTCTGATTTGACCTGAATTAGCAGGCAAACAGAAATTTACCAGTTAGTGCAACAAAGTAATAATATCCTTTGCAAAACCTTACAAGATAATAGAAGCTGGTCTAGTCATTGACAAACCAGTGTAAGCAGTGTAATAACTTCTATCATTATTATTATATTTAATAAATTATGTTTGCTTTCAGATTGTCTTTGCCTCAAAAGAACATGAAATGGGACATATTCTCAAAATACATGAGAGATTAACCAGGTTAATGTTAATGTTAGAAATTTAACTTTCTCCATACTGTTTGACTGTTCCTAGTTCAAACTTGCCATACTGCATGCCATTTTATTCGAAGTTTTATCATGTGTTCCCATTAAAATGCATTATGATTTTTATTTTCCAAGGTTAAAAATTTTCAGCTTCTAAAGTAGTTAACTTCTTGATCTTATTACAGAAGTAGATCATTTTATTGATTTAAAAATAGACATGAGATAATGTACTCAATAGGTCATTCAAGAGAAATATGGAAGAAAGGAAAGCAGGTGCCACTATCAATCTCTTTAGAAATTCATTTGCGATTAGTTTGATCACCTGAAAACTGTTTCAGAATACTTGAAAGAATATTAACGTGAACTAAACGTGATTTTTCCCTTGAAAATTTCATGGTGTTTATTAAGGTAAACAGAAATGTTTTGGTGTGGGGCAAAGTGGAATGAAGAATCATTGTCTTATTTTATGGATTCCTCCCTCCTGTCAGCAATACTGTTGGCCTTCCAGGTCAGGCAACCACAGATTGAAAATATTTGGGAAAAAATTGCAGAAAGTTCCAAAAAGCAAAACTTGAATTTTCTGTGAAGTTTACTTAGCATCTACATTGTATTAGATATTATAAGTGATCTAGAGATGATTTAAAGTATATGAGAGGGTGTGCATAAGTTATGTGCCAATACTATGCCATTTTTTGTAAGGGACTTGAGCATCTGCAGATTTTGGTATCTTGGGGGAGGGTCGTTCCTGGAACCAACCTCCTGCGGATACTGAGGGACAGCTGTATACTTGACAATGAGGGGATGCACTTATTAGTGTGACAAGCAGCGAGCCTGTCTCTAAGAGTTCACATAGGAGAGAAACTTGAAAGAGGTTTTCCCAAATGTGACACTTCAGAAATTTACATGATGTTACAAAAAACAACTCATGAAGCTGAAAAGAAGTTATAACTGTCAATAATAACAAATAGATTTCACCCAACCATGCTAGAGGAAAGTGCATTTTTTTTCTCTTCTCTCTATGGAAAATGATATTACAACATAGTTTTCATATGAAAAGGCCATTGAATAGAATAAGGTCAAAAATGTAGGAAAAGTCTTTTAAAGATGTTTAATAAAATATGTTTAATTAATAAAAACTTAATGCCATTTTTCCAGATTTTGTATTATGTCAGCTTTGAAAATTTTTGTGATTTCTTGTTATTTATTATCTCATTATAAATAGATATTCACTTTTATACTTAATTTTATATTTTGCATTCTTTTTTTTAAAGGCTCCATAAAATCCAGATCTGCCCTGGGGTAAATTTTATAATTTTCACTGGAAATAGCTTTTTCCAGGATATATTAAAAAATGCTTCAGTATGTGGTGTTTTCCTGGAGAAGCCTCATTTAGCCCTGTCCGATGGTTCAAAGTGTTTTCCTTACAAGTACATTTTTATTGCTGTAAATTCTTATATTTTACAGTACCTAAACCTTCTCAATGATCAAGTTCTCCTCTTATATTTAGTCTATATTTATTTTTCAAACTAATAGTTCCCCCAAAGAACAAAACCAAGGTGTCCCTGTTCACAGTAGAATCATAAAATGACATTTAGACAATGACGCATATGATTTGAAGAGTATATATAAAATAAAAATAGCTGCTAATGTATCACTAGAGCATTTCTCCCCCTTATGATATAATTTCTACAATTAAAAGCATTTCTAAAAATCAGTGCATACAAATTCCTGAATCTAAAAGAATATTTTGAGAACTTGTCATTGAAGGGGTACTGATTTTTCATACATGTTTTATTAGTAATCGCCTTATTGCTTTGCAATAATGTTAGTTTTAGAAGCCCTTGCACTAGTCCATAAGCATTTTAGGAATGATTCAAAAGTAGAATCATTTACTGTCATACTTATTTCCTAGAATCCAAATCCAGTATCTGGGGAATCAGATATCTATCTATCTATCTAACTATCTTGATAGTACATATTTGGCGATCACATATGAAATGACTATTAGTGTGACTTGGTGTTTTCTTTTTCCTCTGACTTGTCATAGGTGCCTCAATACTATTGAACAAAGTTCAAGATGTCTGAATGGGTAATTGAGGTTCTTCTAAGCCTGAGAAGGCAATCAGAGCGACTTTGGTCCTCTGTGTCATAACCTTTTTTTTTTTTTTTAACAAACCTGATGGAAAGCAAGACATACATGGGAATGTGTTTTGAATTGTCTATGTGGAGAAGGCAGTGTCCCAGAAAGTGGCTGTTTGCTCTGTTTCTTCAGTATGTGATGACCTATGATGTTGTCTTCACTTGGCTTTCACAAGGTCAAGATTCTAGGCTGATCCTGAGCACAGAGGCATGGCCACCACCTGCCCCCTGTTCTCAGCTGACTGTCTAAAGTTGTGGCTGATGTTCACGAGTTTGAGGAGGAAGGGAAATTAGGCAGAGATCAGTGCAAATGTATTCTCACTAGAGACAGACTAACTCACCATCTCTCTACTAGGGCCTGGAAAATGGCAAATCTCTTCATACATGAAGGAGAGTGTGCTATTGTAGACACCTATTAGTGGGAAAAGGAAAAATTGCTAGTTTTGGAAGCAGTTTGTCCTTTTGCAAATCAAGCTTAGAAAATAGGGGTTGCCTCAAAAGCAATTCTGAAATCTTGCATGAATGTCATACCCTGGCCTGTCTGGCAATAGTTCCGTTTTTGTGAAATTGTACATGGTGCTGATTTTACTGTACTTCCATGTATTTCTATTGACTATCGGCTAAAAGTTAAAAGGCTTTGTGCAGTAAAGCCAAAATTCCATACATACAAACCAAATAAAGAATATTTACTTTGAGTCATATCTTATCATGTGTGGCAGCTATGGATTCCAATTAGACACAGTGCATATTTTCCCCTTCTCTTGATGGACTTTATTATCACAGCAAAAGATCACAGGATTTATTTTCCCTAGGAAAATCTACTGCGAGTTAAAACCACCTTGTCTTCCTGAATTCCACTTACAGCAGTGCTTTGTCTTAGGAAATGGAGTTAGAATTGAGTGCGGTCGTAAGAAAAATAAATGGTATGTCTTGATAAACTGTAGTGGTTGGCAAAAGTGGTTTCCACCCAGCGCTGATACAAATCAAGATGGGAATATGATCATTTATACTTAATTGATAAAAGATTTCTCAGTGCAACTCTGAATCCTTGACTCCCACAGATGAAAATAGGAGCTCATTTGGCTTTGCCAAGCAGTACAGTCTCTGGATTAATAAGAACAGTTTCATCCATGGGACGATGGAACTCACAAGCAATTTGGGAACAAAACAGTTTGTCACCTATTTTCTTTGCTCTTGTAAAAATCCATTACTTTATACAGTGAATTTTACTACATTGTCTTATGATGTAGGTACATTTTTGGGTGTGTATAAAGACAAGAACTTTCAATGGCATATAAGCCAACCAGAGCCCACATAACTCAAGCATTGATTTTAGGTCTCCCAGATGCTTTTTCATTTACACCAAATTAGATGCCATTTTGAATACTTGATTAGCTTTTATTGTTTTTTTTTTTATTAGTCCATGGTTGGACTCTTACAAGGGTTTTTAAGGCATCGATATTTTTCAGTTTTTGCAGTCTTCAAGCAGATTACCGAGAAGTAAGTAATCTGTGTGGAGCCCCGAACACCCTCTCCCAACAGCATCCAAAAAACAAAAATAAAACCCCAAACAAAAAACCTGTGAAGTTGAATTTTATTTTTAACTCAACAGAAATTCACTACTAATTCATAATAGATGTCTTATCCATGACAACAAATGCTTTGAGTTTACGTTTAGTGAACATACTTATTTACAAAAAAAAAAAAAAAAAAATCTGAAAGACCAGCCTTGCTGGCTGTTCTTTGTCATTTCAAATGACAATCTAGAATTTGGTCATAAACAGAATTATCAGGTTGGCCATGTGTGCCTGTCTTAACTTAGGATGATATAACCTATTGATTTTGCCTGATGATGAGTAGGGAGTAAAATCAAGGTAAGGCAGGTGTGGAGCAAGGTTGGCTGTGACAGCAGAGATAATTCATTGTCCCCTAGTTGAGCACAGAAGTCCAACTAAATTCAAAGCATCAGTGGCTTTATCAAAGAGCACTGGTGCTTGTTTGAGCCAACAATCAGGAATGTGAATGTCAAAGTCAAGGTGAAGGGAAGGAGAAGAGAAACTAAGTTCACCTCTGGGGAAAGGGAAGTTGGAATGACTTAATTGAAAAAAAAAATAACCCCTCTTTCATCATTCAACTATATGGAGGTCTAGGGTGGACTTCTTATCTAGTGGGTGGTTGCAGTGAGCAGCAAGGGCTATCTGTAGTTTAGACAGATAGGGAGGCACTGTGTTCCACTGTGTTTTCTTAAACTTGTATTTGTCTATTTGGCATCCATTCATCACAGGACCAGTTGTGTTAACTGCATTTTCTTATTTTCTGTGTTCCCGATGCTCTGGCATTTGTGACCTTGCAGACAGGGATAAGAATACCTCTCCCAAGTCTACCCAGCTTTTAAAGATAGCAAAGGGTTCACCTGGGAAGATGCCTTTCACATGTAAACTAACCAATCCAGAGCTCACACTCCAACCATATCTTTTCTCGAACACTTACACACCAAGCCAATATTCCCCAGCCCTAAGTCAACACAGGGCCAGGTACCACACAGCTAGGAACAGCTCCAATGCCCCAAAGCTTGCTAGAATTATTCAAACTAGCCAGTCTTAAGCTGTTCACCCTGTCTTGCCTTATCTTTCCCAGGAAAGTCACAAAAGAGTCTCTGATCTAGGCTTCCTCTCTCTCCTTCCACCTCCTGACCCAAACTGGTGCTTCCCCATGTGGTCCTGCATGATGTAGCATGCCTCCTCTTCTCAGGAAATGTAAATAATAAAATTCTTTCAGTGGTATTGGCCTCTCCACGTCATCACTAAGTCACTTCCATAAATTAAAATCCTGTGGGAACATTTTTGAGACACACAACTTTATTCCTGCTGTGAATGGGCAGAGGGCAAAAACTCTTCTCTTAGACTCTATTTTCCAGTGTTTAGGGTATTTCAAAGGATCTCTCGTGCTCAGCACTAAATGGTCCAAGTTTATATGTCATCACCTTGAGAAGTTAGGGCTGTTTGGAAGAGGCAGAGACAAAGACATGGCTAAACAATATCATTGTCCAGCAATAGTCTCTGTTCAGCCAACATGGACAAAGAAACAAAGAGAATTTATATCAGTAGACCTATTGTAAGAATGTCTTAACCTTTTTCAAAGTCCAAGTTTTCTGTTCATTGGCTAGACTTTTAATCTCAATTTCATGGCTCAGTCTATCAACATATATTTGCCAAGCACCCTGCTAAATGCTATGGAAACTGAAAATAGAAGCAAAGCATTATTTTTACTCTTAAAAGCCACACAATCTAACTAATAGTAACACCATTTGTTTTAGTTTGGGTTTCCTAGAGGCTACGATGAGATTAGATATGCGAGAAATTTACTGAATGACATGTCTTGGGAGACACATGGTTTTCTTGCATTTCCGCACATCTTGTAAGGGGAGGCACTGACTGCCCCTGTTCCAGACTATCTTTTCAAGGGTGTTAGCGTAATGAACAATCTTGGGAATAAGAGATAGCTTTTCCTTGCAGAGCATGGGTCAGACTGCTTACTGTCCAGTGCTATAATATCTTTCTTCAAGGTGAAGTTCAGGCAGACTTAATGCTCATTATAAAAGATTCAAATTTTCTAAACTTGGAGAACCTCTCCATAAAAAACCTTCAAAAAAAAAAAAAACAGAGATGAAAAAAACTCTCTTCCCCCCTATCATGTTTAGGGTTGTCACCTGACCCTCTTAATATTATCCTGTGGGGTTTGGGGCTTCAGTAACTAGGGTAAATGCTGGTACTCTGGCTAGTGCTATAGCTATAAGCAAGACGCTATCCTTTGTCTCTGACCCAAGAGTCTCTTGTCTTCTGCCAGCATCCACGAATGTTGGCAGACTAACTTGCTAGCTTGCAAGCAGGGATAAAAATCCCAAAACTTTCAGAATTCTTGACAGAATGCTTGTGAAGGAAAATGGGGAGGAAACAGGATAGACTGGGACAGCCATCAGACTATTATACAGGTCTGAACCTCATATCAGAGAGAGGGAAGGAAAGAAGGTTAGGTAGAAGAATCTTGGACAAAGTGCAGTTACAATAAAGTCTTGATAAGGCTGATGGGGAGTCCGCCAGCCAATCTCACCCTTCAGAGCTGGTTCACATCTCATACAAATGGAATGGCCTGCTTTAACATCTCTGCTCTACTCAGTCATTGGCTGGGAGCAGCCCTTGGGAAGCATGGTTGTGAATCAGAAGTGCTAGTGGATTCAGAACACAGCAGCTGGACAGCAGTCAAGCATCTTCCTTATAAGTGGGAGATCTGAGGGGCACATTCTCGTGGCTGCCACATCAATGAATAATTTGATTCCCAAACTCCTTTATTTTAAAAACGAGGTTGGCCACACTGCAATTTAAATCTTTATGTACGGGGAATGTTTATAGGTTAGGTTGAAGATCGTGTTGGACAGGTCTCTTGGTTATAAGCATCTGAAACCCAACACATAGTAACAAGCAAAACAAACAAACAGGCAAACCAAAAAGGAGTTTGTGGCTTTTTGTGACCGAAGAGGCAAAGGTGGTAGTGGTGTCTCTCAGGGACAGTTAGGCTGGGAGATCCGACGATGACTCTTGTCCATATTCAGCTCTGCTTTCCTCTGTGTTGGCTTTTCCTCTGGCAGGCTTTCCATGGGGGGCTTTATTGTTTTTATAGGTATTGATATTGAAGAAAAGAGACACTCTCTTCTCTGATAGTGTCAACAAAACCTTTGGATTGACACTCGTTGGCCAAGTTTGGATCAAATTTCTTGTCACAAGCAATTGCTTTACTTGAGGGACAGTGCACTCTGATTGGTCAGCTTTGGCCAGGTGCTCAGCCTTACGCCGGGAGAGGTGAGTTGAAGTGAGTCGAGTGCAATCATTAACACCCCAGCCAAGTGGAAGAGCACCTGTTGCTAAAGAGAAACGATGCTGAGTAAATAAAAATGTTCACCAGGACAACTTTTTCTTCTCAAAGCTTCAGAGATGGTGATGACTACTGAGGTGGGTTGATTGTGGGTAAAGAAGTTGAGAAGTCTGTCATCAGCTGGGAATACAGGGGTCAAGAGAAAGGTTGACAGAGACAGCAGATGAAGTCAGCAGTACGGCGTTGGGATCTGGGACACTCTCAGGCAGAACAGAGCTTTCAGGCTGCATATTGATTCCTCTTACATTGTTGTTACCCTTTATAATATGGTTTTGGACACCAAAAGGTATCTCCAGATGACATGGCCTCTAAGAATGAAAGTTATATTGGAACATGGAAGCATAACTAGATAATAAGACTTTTAGAAATTCGGAGAGATACTTAAACTTAGCTTCTGTTTGGAAAAGAAAATATTTAAAAATTTGTCTTTTAGAATATTTGAGTTAGTAATTAGTAAGTTTGGCTCTGTGACTTCTGTCTTCAAATATAAGAGATTGCATAATGGTTTTTGGGCCCCAAGGGGGCTTGTCTTGTTTCTTACCTTCTTTGAAGGTCAAGGTATGAACAGACTAATCTGATGAACACAGTTCTTTGGTATGCATTTCACCTAGTATCTTTTTGGACTCAGTGGTCTCAATATTTCTTTCTAACTCATTTGCAGAGGCAACCATGGTACTGAGTAAGGCTAGGAGTTAGAATACCTGGGTTCTGGATCACTGCTCACTGTGTCATTAGCAAAACCCTTTAGCTTCTTGAGGAAAACTGGGTATGATAACACATTTCTTAAAAAAATTGTTAAGCCAGTCAATTGAGACAGTACGTGGGAAGCTGTATCCAGGCGTAAAAGATGAGCCCTAATATCACATCAGTCTCAGGGGTGGAAAATTCAGGCCAAAGGTAAAGATATCATGCAAACATCTTATTTTGTTTCTTCTAAATCATAGCATGTAAGATGGAATCCTTTTTGCCTACACCCAGGATGACTTCTGCTATTGTTTGCTTTAAAACAACAGATGGGTTTTCATAATTCAGAACTCAAGCAAACTTGCAGATCCCCCTGAGTGGTGTGACGAAGGAGCCCACTTACACTGTCCTCTCTTCGTTTTGGTAATTGTCAGTCTCTAATTTATTTCCTTTGAGAAGAGCTTATATATCACCATCAACTTATTAGTGGCTTAATACAGGGTAAGCAATCTGAACAGCAAAGGTTTGCACTGCAGAGCAATCAAGCTAACAACACCTTCTGAGAATTTCTCCTGGATCTATCATTTCAGCCGATCTTGTTAGATTATATGTGTTTGGGCATCTTCAGTGCTTCTCACCACCCTGCTTTTGGGATCCTGCAGGCACTGTGGTCTTTCCAGAAGATAAAGCCACATGAAGCCATATATTTAGGGGGAAAGGAAATGACATTGTTTTTATACATTACCACTTGGTTCTCAGTTTGTTATTTCATCAAGATTTCCCAAGATTCGGTCAGAAAGAAAATATGAGATAATGTTACCAAAGGGTGCAGGGATTAGTTGAAGTTAGCTAAAGCTGAAGCAAAGAAGATTCACACTGAGTACCCAGGGAGAAATGATGGAATTTGAAACCCATCCGAATCCTTTCTTTTTCGTCTGTCTCCAAGAAGCTAAAACATCTGGTAAATCATGTCAAAGATTCAATCAATCATCCCTGTGTTTGGTTTTTATGATGCCAGACATCTGGATTGACTGAGTTTCTCTTTTCCTTAATTAAATCAACTGGGTGTTTTGGCTTCCTGCAAAATCAGCTTTAGCCTAAATATACACATCATTATCTTATTTGTACTCTTACTCACTTGGGATCTTTATTATTTTTGCTTTAATTCCTATTTATTTGATGATTGATTTAAAATTGTTTTAAACATTGTAGTATACATTCGAGCATTAATATAAGTATTAATAAATATCTCAGAGAAACAAAATTGACTTGACTGTTTTACTTTTTTCTAAAAGGAGCTATGGATGTTACCTACAATGAATGGATGTTGAGAAAGTTAAAGAACAATGTTAAATAATTATATAGCTAGTTCTCAGCAGAGATCAAAATAGCCACTTTGATGTAAAGACAGCTGGCACCAACAGTCATTTTAACAGTGTGTAACAGGAACACACAATTTATATAATTTATGCATTCCTAGGTTTTTCAGTCCATAGGAATTTGGTCTGGTTTTATATAATTTTCAGATACCCTTTGCATTCTTATCTGGAAAGGCTTCTGGGCAAGCTGATGACAGGAGGAGATTTAAAAAGAGATGAAAAGAAACCATGAACACATACTGATTTAATGAAATATTATATTTTCTAGGAGAGAAATCAAACCTCAAAATAGACAAAACAAAGTTTATCACTCTAAATATATGACGGAAAACAACCAAAGAATTTTGGAATAACATTTCATACCTCACTCTTTTATGGTGTTTTTCATGGGGCTTGCCTAGTACACAAATCAAAAATGGATCTTACTTTCTCACTAAGGCGATTCTGTTCTTTGGTTTTAAAGAAATAAAAGACCAACAGAGAAAAAAGTGCTATTTTGATGCAATTGTAGTTAATTTTGAAACACAGATGGATTATGATTTTAGGATTCTTATTATAATCGTTGAGCCAAATCGGCTAATTATTTTATATTTATATTGTGACACATGTCTAAACACAATACCTAAAAGTTTTCACCAGAATTAGGCACAACTCCATTTCTACAGAAAGTCCTCCAATATACCTTACGTGAGGTCATTTGCTAAAATAAACATTAAAGTTCACTCTGATGCCATTCTGCCAGATCTGGATATTTCTTTATACTTTTTCTGCAGTTGATTTTGCAGATAATTCTAGTGTGTTAAGCAATTTTATCAGGACTCTCCACTGATGCTCTGTTGGTGAAAAGAAGGTGCTGGGCACTCATGTGCACTTTACATACGTTACCTCAGCTAATGCTCACGATAAGCCTCTGAGACAGGTACTATTGTTAAGAGGCCAAAACTAAAGCTCAGGGAGGTTAAAGCAACTGGTTCAAAGTTAAACAATTCAATTTTGGGATTAACAGTACTTATTTTAAAAATATGTTTATATGTGCATATACATATATTCATTGCAGATATTTTGGAAAAGAGGAAATTTAAAAAAAGAAAAAAATTACTCAAATGTTGTTTTCCTAAGATAATAACTATTAATTTTTTTTTTGTTGTTGTTGTTGTACGCGGGCCTCTCACTGCTGTGGCCTCTCCCGTTGCGGAGCACAGGCTCCGGACGCGTAGGCCCAGCGGCCATGGCTCACGGGCCCAGCCGCTCCGCGGCATGTGGGATCCTCCCTGACCGGGGAACGAACCCGTGTGCCCTGCATCGGCAGGAGGACTCTCGACCACTGCGCCACCAGGGAAGCCTACAGAATCCTTTTTTTTTTAAAAAAGGACACCAATAGTAGTTTATCAAACAGCTGTATTACTATCTACTTTTAAGTATTTACTTAGTTTGTGTCTGTTTAGTAACAATATTATGATGAAAATTCTTATAATTAAAAGTGGGTACAAATGTACTAGATTTCCTCAAGATAATTCCCTAGAAGAATTTCATAGTGCCTTACGAAGTCTTTTTATAAAGTGCTTGATATGTATTGCTAAATTATTGTCCCCAAAGTTATAATTTCCATTCTTAACAGTGCTACAAAAGATGGCCTCTTTATCCATATACCCTGCTGATAAAGTGCACTGTGGTATTTTATTTTTTCATACTATGGTTTTTTAAAAATCTTTGTCCATTTGATGATAGATAGAAAAAGAAATTCACATTTTGGAATTTTCTTTTTGATTGATTATTATTGATATTAATTATATTTTCTTTTTTTACATGCTTAATATTTTATCATAAATCAGCTATTTTCTTCAGGTCAACCTAATTTTAAAATGATGGAAACACGCAAATTCAGTTTTAGCACAATTAAATGACATATCTATAGTTAAGATTAACACATCAAGTATTAGATTAACACATAGGTGCTATCGAAACTGTCCCTGTAAATCCCTGTTCATCTACTGTAATGATAAAATCAACTGTGTTTCTTTTCTAGTCTTGCTTCCTTTGACTTTTGTCCATAAAATAAGACTGTCTTTCTTGAAAGTTTCTGTACTTCTTTTCCCTCTCACTGGACCCTCCCAATGGAAGGCACAGCTTATCTGACTTACTGGAAGGCAGAGTTCTGACATCCTTTTATCCTCGCTTTGCTAGGTGGTGGGATAAATGTGTGAAAGGTCATGGGCATTGTTAGGGTTGAATTGTGTCCCCCGAAAAGATATGTTGAAGTCCTAACCCCTGGCACCTGTGAATGTGACCTTATTTGGAAATTGGGTCTTTGCAGATGTAAGCAAGTTAAGATGAGGTCATTAGTTTGGGCCCTAATCCAATATGACTAGTGTTCTTATCAGAAGTAAAGAAGACAGAGACAGAGGGAAAATGGCCATGTGAAGGTGGTGGCAGAGATTGTTATGCAGCCACAAGCCAAGGAGCACCAGAGCTACTGGAAGCTGGAAGAGACAAGGAAGAATCCTCCCTAAGAGGCTTAGGAGGGAGCACAGACCTGACAGCACCTTGATTTCAGATTTCTCACCTCCAGAACTGTGAGACAATAAATTTTCGTTGTGTTATGCCACCACATTTGTAGTGCTTTGTTACCGTAGCCTTAGAAAACGCATGAATGGCAACCATTTCTTTGGGAGTAGGACCGTCCATAGGTTCCACCCACTCTTTTCTCCTTCAAGTAGAGCTCTCATCAGGGCAAGCTCTTTTCCCCTGATGGCCCATCTGCCTGTGACTGCTGGGTTGTTTATTTCAAGATAAAAATGACCTTGGATACAGACCTTTATCTCCAACCTAGCCATGCCATCATTAAAGCCAATATTTTGATCTCCTATACACATTCCTCTGAAAATCTGCACAGGTAGTGCATAGACCTCCAGTTCTAAAGAAAGATATGAGGAGGCTGGCATTCTGGTGACTAAAATAAAACCTTAAGATGCCCAGCTCCTTGCTTTGGCTGTTTGTGGCTGGTGTCTGAGTAGACATGTAGAATATTTAGCTTAGGCTATCAGCCCACTGGCTGATACTGATCCAAGAAGGCATGTCGTGGTCATATCTGGTATCACAGGTATTTGACTGTTGGAAAAGGAGATATTTAATTCCAGTTAAGTCTTCTCTTAAAGCACATAACACGTTGTACAAGCTTTTTGGGCACTGGTGGAGGGAGTGATTTGTTTCCCTTTATCTATATATTTTTCCAGCCAAGACTTTAAACTGCAAAGGCAGGTAAGTTTTCCATGGGCCTCAGAGAACTTGTGCATGAGCTTTGAACCTTTTATTTAGTATTATCATGAGTAGGTAGCACAAGGTGGGCTTCCCTAAATCAATTTCTTCTTGTCCTACTTTGAGGAATGAGGAAGATGTGGAAGAGTGAAACTTGTGAATTCATGAAAACATCAAGAAGAATGGAATTCCTTATCACACACCGGATACATAATTTTCTTGAGCTTAGAAAAAACTCAGTGATTATTATTTGAAACTCAAAGGTTGGAAGGAAATTTAAAAGGCTTGTCCCAGGAACACTGATTTTAGAAAAGCTGGCCAGAAAAACTAGGGGGTGTGCGATTGGTGTATGTACCATGGTTTTATTTAAATTTTTTTTGCCTTTTTAAAAAAAATTATTTTATATTAGAGTATAGTTGATTAACAATGTTGTGTTAGCTTCAGGTGTACAGCAAAGTAATTCAGTTATACATATGCATGTATCTATTTTTTAAAAAATTCTTTTCCCATTTATGTTATTACAGAATATTGAGAAGAGTTCCCTGTGCTATACAGTACATCCATGTTTGTTATCTATTTTAAGTATAGTAGTGTGTATATGTCAGTCCCAAACTCCCAATTTATCCCTCCCCCTGACTTTTCCCCTTTGGTAACCAAAAGTTTGTCTAAGTCTGTGAGTCTAACATGCTTTCATCTTAATGTCAAAACATGAGCAGTAGCAGTGAGAAAGTAAAATAAGACATACTGATATCAGTGGGCAGGTGAGGGATTTTTTATTAGCAACATTAAACTCTTGGTGATTGGTAATAAGGAGGTAAGGGCAGACCTAACTGTTTATGAAGGTGGGACCAGGGGACACTTAGTGTTGGGGCTGAAGAGCCAGGGTGGTGAGGACCTGGGAGAGACTTAGGGGGGCCTTCAGCATGACAGAGAAGTGAATTGAAGTCAAATCAGCCGGGGTGCACACTCAGCCCGTGACCAAGCTTGGAGAGATCAGGCCCCAAGCTCTACCATCACAGGCTCCAGCAACAGGCCGATGCCCAAGGATGAGGCCAAGAGCAGAGCATCAGGCTCAGAGTGGGGACTTTTGGGGCCAGCCATTCTGCTGCAAGGCCCAGAGGGTCACAGAGGCCACCATGTATATTCAAGGACTCCATCTCTTCCTTTCTGTCATAAGGTGCTGGGCCTCTACCCCATGTAGCCAAAAGCCATCATAGGGAAGAGGATCTGGGAAACCAAGCATTTATCTCAAGGGACTGTTAAGATTATTGCTTCAAACCAGGTTAATGAATTGGACAGAAGTATAATTTTTTTCCTTGCTACCCATCAGATAGAGTGTCATGAATGATCAGATTATATTTCTCAGTTATAGAGAAATAAAGTGCATTCTCTTCTTGTTGTTGCACATTTGAGTATAGTATAAGAAAATCAGGTCTTCTAGTGTACAGAGGTTTCATTATGCAAAAACCAGTTCATGAGCATATGCTATTTCTAGCATTTTCCATTAAGAAATGGACCTTCTCCTTGCCTGATGGTCCTATGCTCTATCTTAATACCACTACCTCTACATGCCCACCTTTCACTCCTGGACCCTTTTGGAATGCTCCTTGCTTATTGGTACGCTCCAGAAATAAGTTGGGAGGACAGGTGCCAGGGAAATGCTTTTAAGCTAAGCATCCTCCAAGTTGTCCCTTTGTCCAGCTTTGAAAAACTTGTTAATGAGGCCCCAGGGAAGAGACTCACTCGGTAATGTGCTGTAGGCTCACAGACATGACTGGCAAGCTGTCAGTCTGGGGCTGCTGATTCCTTGTCCATTTATTCCTTCATTCAGTAACTATGTCCTGTGGGGGCTAAACAGTGATGTTACGACTGGGAAAGAAAAAATGTAACACATTTTCCCCTCATGGAGCTTATAGTCTGAGAGGTAAACAAGCAGCAAGAAAGGTAGAGAGGGATGGTGAACTAAACGGATACTTTCTCACACCAAACCTGCTTTAGAAGTTGAACATGGGAGAAAAGAGCTTGGCAAAACATAGAAAACAAAATGATGTATTTGAATTGACTCTATAGGAGGCTGGGACTTTCTGAAAGTCTTTAGGAAGCAGATAGATATCATGAGGATCAGAGAAAGAACACTGAACAATAATGACCTTGTCCAATTATCTCTGCATCTGACAATGCAAGAGTTTCTTATTTAAAGAACTACTTTATACAATAAGAGTAAACTGAGGAAAGAGTGGCATGGAATCAAAGAAACTTTTTGCTTCATTTGAAAAAAAAAAAGGGTTTTTCTGTTATTGGTTTGAGATGTGCTCTTTCAATACCAAGGAAAAATCATGTTTATACACATCAGGGAAATGAAGCCCAAGTATATTCAATATTCATGCAGGAAATAAGCATAGCATGTGGAACCCAAACTTGCCTTTGTCTTATTTTCCAGTCATTTGCTAGTTTGCCATACTTGGCCAACCAGTCTCATCAACTTTGAGGCCCCCCCATGGGATTTTGGTGTCAGCAAGGAAGGATGAAATTGCAGTTAGGCATAAACATGAAAATTTGTGTTAAATGTGTTAAATCACAGCTAATGAGATTCCAGGCACTTCCCTGTAATATGCAGTGGAATTTGTAACAATACGCTTGTATAAAACTATGCTACTGGAACTACTGGGCTTTCATTATAATTAAAAAATAAGATTAAATATGAAGATATTAAATATGAAGAAATGTGGTAATGACACAGATTTTGTCCTCCAGAAGAAATAAGGGAGCTGTGATTTCTGGTCATCTGAATTCAGTTCTCTGACTTAGTCTACAGAGCAAGGAAAAAGGTTAGCATCCAGAGTTATCTCCCAACTTGTGGGAATTCCCTGGTGGTCCAGTGGTTAGGACACTGCACTTCTATTGCAGGGTGGGTGTGATCCCTAGTTGGGGAACTAAGATCCCACAAGCCATGTGGCACAGCCAAAATATATATATCTTTCATCCCAACTTGTGCTGAAGTCTAGTGGTGTCCTTTTCAGCAGGGTGTTCATTTTTTGAGTGCAAAAGCAGCCATGCATGGTCTACAGAGATAAATATTTTGTATCTGACCAATAATTGTTTCATTTAAATATATCACTCCCCCAGTTTTTTAATTTTTCAAAAACATAGCCTATTAATGTACTTGCTAATGGCAAGGCTAACTCAGGCATAATAATTATACATGTCATCATTTATATAGCTCTTCATTGACAGTATTCCTCAGTTTGTCTGTGAGAATCTTCATGTATGTTTGTGGTCCAGTGTGTTTATTAGCAGTGATCTCTTTCACTCTCAAAAATGTCCTGTTTTGCTGGATACATGTAAAAGAATAAAATCAGAACATTTTCTCACATAATACACAAAATAAACTCAAAATGGACTGAAGACCTAATGTAAGCCCTGAAACCATAAAACTCCTGGGGAAAAAAAACACAGGCAGAACACTCTTTGATATACATTATAGCAACATTTTTGGGGCTCAGTCTCCTCAAGCCAAAGAAACAAAAGCAAAAATAAGCAAATGGGACCTAATTAAACTTAAAAACTTTGCACAGCAAAGAAAACCATCAACAAAATGAGAAGACAACCTACTGAATGGGAGAAGATATTTGCAAATAATATGACCAATAAAGAGCTAATATCCAAAATATATAAACAGCTAATACAACTCAATATCAAAAAAACTAAATAACCCAATTAAAAAATGGGCAGAAGATCTGAATACACATTTTTCCAAAGAAGATATACCAATGGCCAACAAGCACATGAAAAATGCTCAACATTGCTAATCATCAGAGAAATACAAATCAAAACCCCAAGGAGATATCATCTCACACCTGCACATTGTTGGTGGGAATATAAATTGATGCAGTCACTATGGAAAATGGTATGGAGGCTCTTCAAAAAACGAAAAGTAGAACTACCATATGATCCAGCAATTCTACTCCTGGGTATATATCTGAAGAAAACAAAAACACTAATTCAAAAAGATTTATGTACCCCAATGTTCATAGCAGCATTATTTACAATAGCTAAGATATGGAAACAACCTAAGTGCCCATCAACAGATGAATGGATAAAGAAGATGTGGTGTATATATGTGTATACATATATACAATTGTATTTATTGAATACATACACAATGAACTATTACTCAGCCATAAAAAGAATGAAATTCTGCCGTTTGCAACAACATGGATGGACCTAGATGGTATTATGCTTATTGAAATAAGTCAGACAGAGAAAGCCAAATACTCTATGTTATCACTTATCTGTGGGATCTAAAAAATAAAACAAACAAAGGAATATAACAAAATAGGAACAGACTCACATATACAGAGAACAAGCTAGTGGTTACCTGTGGGAGAAGGAAGGGGGGAGGGGTAAGGTAAGGGTAGAGGATTAAGAGATACAAACTGCTGTATATAAAAGAAATAAGCGGAGGGGCAGAGTCAAGATGACAGCGTGGGAAGATGCAGAGTTCATGTCTCCCCACAACTAGGGCACCTTCTGGATGCTGGTGGGGGACCCCAATGCCCAAGGAGACGGGAAGAACACTCAAGCAAACCGGTAGGACGTGGGTGGACTGAGCAGGGAGGAGGAGTTGAGACCGGACAGGACTGGCACTCCTGAGGGGTGGCTGAGAGGAGGGAGAGGTTCCCATGCCTGGAGTGACCCTCAGTGGCTCAGATGGGGGGGCAGCAGGCCCAGCGTTTCCCCTGCCCAATCATCTGGGGAAGTCTGTCCAGCTCTCTGGCTGGGTCCTACACCCTCAGAGGTCCCTTCTGGGCTGGGTTTGTCCTAGGGGCATGGGAGGGAAGCTGGGAGAGAACAGGAGAGACAGGCAGGAGGGGCCCTGCAAGGAGAGGCAGGACCAGAGGAGCAGGAAAGGAGCAGAGGAAGTTTGCTCTGCCCACTCAAGCATAGAGAGCCTGCTGAGCTCCAAGGCCTATCTTCCACCCTCCAAAGCCCCCTCCAGGCTGTGTGGGTCCTGGGGGTATAGGAGGGAGGCTGAGGAGATCAGGAGAGGCAGGTGGAAGGGGCCCTGAGGGACTGGAGGAGCAGGAGAGGAACTGAGGGCTTCTGCTCTGCCCACTCAACCCCAGAAACCCTGCTGGGCTCCCAGGTGGGGTCCCCAACCCTCTGAGACCAGAGGCGGGAGGCATGCCTGGACTCTTTCTGTTCTGTAGAGCCTAAGCCCCACTGCCCACACCCCCCATACACCCCTGACATCCCCTCCTGCCTTTTTCAGCCCTGTGGGTCCTAAGCATAGGCCCCGCCCACAACCCAAACCTCACCTCTGCTTAGGCCCTGCCCTCCACAGCCAAGGCCTTTTCCACCATTTTTTATTTTATTTTTTCTCCCTATCTTTTTTTTACTACTGTGGTTCTGTTTTACCTTCCAGTTGTTGTTTCATCTATATTTTTAAAATATTTTTTCTAACATAGCTGTTAGTTTCCTAGTCTAATTTTATTTTTTACTTTGTTAATGTTCTCCTTTGTTTTTTGTTTTTTTTTTTAACACCCCATGAGGCTTGCAGGATCTTAGGATCTTGGTTCATGAGCTGGGGGTTGGGCCAAAGCTCCTGTGGTGGGAGCTCTGAGTCTGAACCACTGGACTAACAGAGAACCTCAGACTCCAGGGATATTCATCAGATTATGGTCTCCTGGAGGTCCTCAGCTCAGCACTAAGACCCAGCTCTACCCCACAGCCTACAAACTGCAGTGTTGGAAGCCTCAGGTCAAATAACCAGTAAGACAGGAACATAATCCCACTCATAGAGAAAAGGAAAGAAAAAATGAGAAGGCAAAATAAATATGTCAAAGATGAAGGAGCAAGGTAAAAACCTAGAAGACCAAATTAATGAAGAGAAAATAGGCAATCTACCTGAAAAAGAATTCAGAGTAATGATAGTAAAGATGATCCAGAATCTCGGAAATAGAATGGAGGCACAGATTGAGAAAATGCAAGAAATGTTTAACAAAGATCTAGAAGAACTAAAGAACAAACCAACAGAGATGAGCAACACAATAACTGAAATGAAAAACACACTAGAAGGAATCAGTAACAGAATAACTGAGGCAGAAGAATGAATAAGTGAGCTGGAAGACTAAATGGTGGAAATAACTGCTGAGGAGCAGAATAAAGAAAAAGGAATGAAAAGAATTAAAGAAAATCTCAGAGAACTCTGGGACAACACTAAATGCACAAACATTCGAATTATAGGGGTCCCAGAAGAAGAGAAAAAGAAAGAGTCTGAAAAAATATTTGAAGAGATAATAGTTGAAAACTTCCCTAACATGGGAAAGGAAATAGTCATGCAAGTCTAGGAGGCACAGAGAGTCCCATACAGGATGGACCCTAGGAAAAACACACCAAGACACATATTAATTAAACTAACAAAAATTAAATTCAAAGAAAAAAATATTAAAAGCAGCAAGGGAAAACCAAAAAATAACATACAAAGGAATCCCCATAAGTTTATCGGCTGACTTTTCAGCAGAAACTCTGCAGGCCAGAAGAGAGTGGCAGGATATACTTAGAGAGATGAAAGAAAAACCTTCAATCAAGATTAATCTACCTATCAAGGATCTCATTCATATTTGATGGAGAAATCAAAAGCTTTTCAGACAAGCAAAAGCTAAGAGAATTCAGCACCACCAAACCAGCTTTACAACAAATGCTAAAGAAACTTTTCTAGGTGGGAAACACAAGAGAAGAGCAAGATCCACAAAAACAGACCCAAAACAATTAAGAAAATGGTAATAGGAACATACACATTGATAATAACCTTGAATGGAAATGCCCCAACCAAAAGACACAGACTGGCTGAATGGATACAAAAACAGGACCCATATATATGCTGTCACAAGAGACCCACTTCAGACCTAGGGACACATACAGACTGAAAGTGAAGGGATGGAAAAAGATATCCCATGCAAATGGAAATCAAAAGAAAGCTGGAGCAGCAATACTCATATCAGATAAAATAGACTTTAAAATAAAGAGTGTTACAAGAGATAAGGAAGGACACTACATAATGATCAAGGGATCAATCCAAGAAGAAGATATAACAATTATAAATGTTTATTCACCCAACATAGGAGCACCTAAATACATAAGGCAAATGCTAACAACCATGACAGGGGAAATTGACAGTAACATAATAATAGTAGGAGAATTTAACACCCACTTTCACCAATGGACAGATCATCCAAACAGAAAATAAATAAGGAAACACAAGCTTTAAAAGACACAATAGATCAAATAGATTTAATTGATATTTATAGAACATTCCACCTGAAACTGGCAGAACACACTTTCTTCTCAAGTGCACACAGAACATTCTCCAGAATAGATCCCATCTTGGGTCACAAGTCAAGCCTTGGAAAATTTAAGAAAATTGAAATCATATAAAGCACCTTTTCTGACCACAACGCTATGAGATTGGAAGTCAATTACAGGAAAAAAACTGTAAAAACCACAGATATATGGACGCTAAAGAGTGCACTACTAAATAACCAAGAGATCACTTAAGAAATCAAAGAAGAAATAAAAAAATACATAGAAACAAATGACAGTGAAAACACAATGACCCAAAACCTATGGGACACACCAGAAGCCATTCTAAGAGGGAAGTATATAGCAATTCAATCTCACTTCAAGAAACAAGAAAAATCTCAGATAAACAACCTAACCCTACACCTAAAGCAACTAGAGAAAGAAGAGCAAAGAAAACCCAGTCAGTAGAAGGAAAGAAATCACAAAGATCATAGCAGAAATAAATGAACTAGAAACAAGGAAAGCAATAGTAAAGATCAATAAAACTAAAAGCTGGTTCCTTGAGAAGATGAGCAAAATTGATAAACCCTTAGCCAGAGTCATCAAGAAAAAAAGGGAGAGGACACAAATCAATAAAATTATAAATGAAAAAGGAGAAATCACAACTAACACTGCAGAAATACACAGGATTATAAGAGACTACTACAAACAACTATATGCCAATAAAATGGACAACCACAAAGACATGGACAAATTCTTGGAAAGGAACAGATGTTCAAGAATGAACCAGGAAGAATTAGAAAATATAAACAGACCTATCGAAAGCAATGAAATTGAAACTGTGATTAAAAATCTTCCAACAAATGAAAGTCCAGGACCAGATGGCTTCACAGGCGAATTCTATCAAATATTTCAAGAAGAGCTAACACCCATCCTTCTCAAACTCTTCCAAAAAATTGCAGAGGAGGAACACTCCCAAATTCATTCTACGAAGCCACCATCACTCTGATACCAAAACCAGCAAAAGATATCACAAAAAAAGAAAATTATAGACCAATATCACTGATGAACATGGCAAAAATCCTGAACAAAACACTAGCAAACAGAATCCAATGGCACAAAAGGATCATACACCATGATCAAGTGGGATTTATCCCAGGAATGCAAAAATTCTTAAATATACACAAATCAATCAATGTGATACACTATATTAACAAATTAAGGAATAAAAACCATATGACAATCTCAATAGATGCAGAAAAAGCTTTTGACAAAAGTCAACACCCATTTATGATAAAAACTCTCCAGAAAATGGCCATAGAGGGAACCTACCCCAACATAATAAAGGTCATATATGACAAACCCACAGCAAACATCATTCTCAATGGTGAAAAACTGAAAGCATTTCCACTAAGATCAGGAACAAGACAAGGATGTCCACTCTTGCCACTCTTATTCAACATAGTTTTGGAAGTCCTAGCCATGGCAATCAGAGAAGAAAAAGAAATAAAGGAATACAAATTGGAAAAGAGGAAGTAAAACTGTCACTGTTTGTAGATGACATGATACTATACATAGAAAGTCTTAAAGATGTCATCAGAAAAATACTAGAACTAATCAATGAATTTGGTAAGGTTGTAAGATACAAAATTAATGCACAGCAATCCCTTGCATTCCTATATGCTAATGATGAAAAATCTGAAAGAGAAATTAAAGAAACACTCCCATTTACCATTGCAGCAAAAAGAATAAAATATCTAGGAATAAACCTACCTAACGAGGTGAAAGACTTGTACTCAGAAAACTATAAAACACTGATAAAAGAAATCAAAGTTGACATAACCAGATGGAGAAATATACCATGTTTTTGGATCGGAAGAATCAACATTGTGAAAATGACTATACTACCCAAAGCAATCTACAGATTCAATGTAATCCCTATCAAACTACCAATGGCATTCTTCACAGAATTAGAACAAAAAATTTTACAATTCTTTTGGAAGCACAAAAGACCCCAAATAGCCAAGGCAATCTTGAGAAAGAAAGATGGAGCTGGAGGCATCAGGCTCCCTGACTTCAAACTATACTACAAAGCTACAATATTTAAAAGAATATGGTACTGACACAAAAACAGAAATACAGATCAGTGGAATAGGAGAGAAAGATAGATAGATAGATAGATATGGTCACCTAATTTATGGCAAAGGAGGCAAGAACATACAATTGAGAAAAGACAGCCTCTTCCATAAGTGGTGCTGGGGAAACTGGACAGCTACATGTAAAGGAATGAAATTAGCACACTCCCTAACCCCATACACAAAAATAAACTCCAAATGGATTAAAGACCTAAATGTAAGACCAAACACTATAAAACTCTCAGAGGAAAACATACCAAAAACGCTCTTTGACATAAACCACAGCAAGATCTTTCTTGACCCACCTCCTAGAGTAATGGAAATAAAAACAAAAATAAACAAATGAGACCTAATTAAACTTCAAAGGTTTTGCACAGCAAAGGAAACCATAAACAAGACAAAAAGACAACATGAAAAGATGTTCAACATCACTAATTATTAGAGAAATGCAAATCAAAACTACAATGAGGTAGCCGGTCAGAATGGCCATTAACAAAAAATCTAGAAACAATAAATGCTGGAAAGGGTGTTGTGAAAAAGGAACCCTCCTGCACTGTTGGTGGGAATGTAAATTGATACAGCCACTATGGAGAACAGTATGGAGGTTCCTTAAAATACTAAAAGTAGAACTACCATATGACCCAGCAATCCCACTACTGGGTATATACCCTGAGAAAACCATAATTCAAAAAGAGACGTGTACCCTAATGTTCATTGCAGCATTATTTACAATAGTCAGGACATGGAACCAACCTAAATGTCCATTGACAGATGAATGGGTAAAGAAGATGTGGCATATATATACAATGGAATATTACTCAGCCATAAAAAGAAATGAAACTGAGTTATTTGTAGTGAGGTGGATGGACCTAGAGTCTGTCATACAGAGTGAAGTAAGTCAGAAAGAGAAAAACAAATACCGTATGCTAACACATATATATGGAATCTAAAAAAAAAAATGGTACTGATGAACCTAGGGGCAGGGCAGGAATAAAGACATAGACATAGAGAATGGACTTGAGGACATGGGGGGGGGCGGGAGGGGGAAGCTGGGGTGAAGTGAGAGTAGCACTGACATAGATACACTACCAAATGTAAAATAGTTAGCTAGCGGGAAGCAGCAGCATAGCACAGGGAGAACAGCTCAGTGCTTTGGGATGACCTAGAGATGTGGGATAGGGAGGGTAGGAGGGAGGCTCAAGAGGGAGGGGCTATGGGGACATACGTAAGCATATGGCTGATTTCACTTTGTTGTACAACAGAAACTGACACAATATTGTGAATCAATTATCCTCCAATTAAGATCTATTATAAAAAAAGAAATAAACATCAAGCATATATTGTATAACACTGGGAAATGTAGCAATTCTTTTCTAATAACTTTAAATGGAGTATAATCTGTCAAAATATTGAATCACTGTGTTGTACACCTGAAACTAATATAATATTATAAATCAACTATACTTCAATTTAAAAAAAGTGTCCTGTTTGGGTGATAAATTGTAAAGTCAACTTAGTTCAGCAGTATCTATGTCCTCGGCTCTGTGCTAAGTATTTGATATGTGTTATCTCAGTTAATCCTAAACAAGTAAGGAAGCAAACAAACCTGTATGATTTCTGCCACCGTCTTTAACAGCTGTATCAGACTCATCTTCCACAGCGATTTGATGGGTCAAGAGCTCAGTACATTCTCTGCTTCTTTTCTCTTTAGGACAATTGTCAACTTGTTGGCTGTACAATGAAAAGAGGCTAAGAAGAAACAATGGTTCAGGGTTTTAACATATACATTACATACAGGAAAGTACATAAATATGCAGGTAGTACATATAGTTCAATAAATTTTCACAAAATAAACATCCATGTAACTGCTGCCCCTGCCAAGAAACAACAGTTCCAGCATCCTAGGAGGTGTCCATGTACTTCTTCTTGGGCATTGCTCAGAACAATAGTAGCCATTTTTCTGAGTTTTCTAAATGTTAGTTTTACTTGTTTTTGGACTTTATATAAATGAAATCACATAATATATATTCTTTGGTTCTGCCTTTTTTTCATTCAATTTTATTTTGTGAGATTCATCCATGTTGTTCTTTGAAGTAGTAGTTTGCTTATTTTCATTGCTGTAGGCTATTGAATGAATGTAGGCTATTCCATTGAATGAATGGAACATAATTTATGTGATCATACTACTATTTGATGGATATTGTTTCCAGTGTTTGGCTATTATGAATAGTGCTGCTATGAACACAGTTTTGTTGAATATATACCTAGTGTAGAATAAGGCTGGACAGTATGTACTGTATTGTCCTGTGTTAGTAGATTTTCCAAGGGGATTGTAGCAGTATACCTTCCCCACTCCCAACATAAGGTATAAGGCACCTTTCTTTTAGTTTGTTCTTCAGGTAGAAATCCTGAAAGTGAAAGCAGAGTATAAAATTATAGTATTTAGTTGTTACTAAATCGAAATTGGAAATTCAAACTACAGATTATTATTCTGGAACACTAAATAACTTATCTGAGGGCTGTGGGAAGGAAATAATTTCCTAGAGGGCCAATTTTTCAGATATTCCAACATATTAGGAATTTAGCCACTTAATCAGAGAGCTTATCCCTGATTTCACCATACATCTGAAAGTGAAAAGTGATATCTCAGTGCCATTTATATTTGCATTTATTTGATTTTTAGTGAGGTTGATGACTTTTCAAAGGGTTTATATTTCTTTATTTGGGAATTGCCTGTTCATGAGTTTTGCTCTTTTTTTGTTGTTGGCTGTATGTAGCGAATTCAATGGTTGCCCTCCACACCCCCAAATACATGTCCATGTTCTAACCTCTAGGACCTACGAATGTGAATTTATTTGAAGATAGGGTTGTTGTATTAGTCCCACCTTACTGACAGTGATGCTCTTGGCTAGGAATGCCTGAGGCACCTGTCCAAAGCCAGGGCCATATTACTCCTATGAAGCCCCACAGACATTTCCCCATTGGAGCCAAAGTTGTGGCTGGGCTGGGTTCTTATTATGATTGCAGGATGCACTGAGGAAATAAAATCAGAGGATTTTGAGGAACAAGGTTTATTCCTCATAGGTCCTGGACTATATACATGTCATGAGGATGTGAGGAGACAGAGAAGAAGACAGAGAGAGGGAACCTGGGACTCTGCCTTTATTAGAGTCCAAAGGTGGGGTGTCTGGGATTTTATGGGGTCACTCATTATTGGCTAATTTGAAGCTGAAGAATGGGAATTAGGATGGGGAAGAGTGGAGGCATACTCACTCAAGCTGTCAGTTATCTAGGTTGAGCTTCATAGGTGTGGGTGGCCTAGTTCTTTATCTGGTTGTTTTGCTAGTAGCTGTGTCATACAGCTGGCAAGATGTTTATTTAAAATGGGTATCTTTAGAAATGGATGCCTTGGCAATCAAAAACTTACAAGGTCAGGCACTTACATTACGAAGGTCTTTGCAATTGCAATTGGGGTCTCAAGATGAGATCATCTGGAGTTAACTGGTGGGCCCTAAATGTTATGACAATGGAGATGTCAGAGTAGATGGCACAGACATAGAGGATAAGGCCACATGAAGATGGAGGCAAAGACTGGAGTTTGCAGCCACAAACCAAGGGACTCCTGGAGCCACCAGAAGCTGGGAGAGGAAAAAAAGGATGCTTCCCTGCAGCCTTTAGCAGGAATGTGGCATTGTGACACCTCGATTTTGGACTTCTGGCCTCTGGGACTATGAGAGAATAAATATGTGCTGTTTTAAGTCACATGGTAATTTGTTATGGCAGTTCTAGGAAGCTAATATGCTGTATTTACAGATTTTTTTTAAAACTGAGCACAATTTGTATATTAAGACTATTAACCATTTTCCTATTATGCATACGACAAATATTTTGCCCTTAATTTTTTACTTGAAAAATCTTGTTTAAGGTTGTATTTTTTTATAGAAACTTTAGCTTTTTTCCCTGTAGTAATCTTTTTGTTTGCTTGTAATTAATAAACTTTATTTTTCGAGTACTTTTAGGTTCACAGCAAAATTGAGTGCAAAGTACAGACAGTTCCTATATAGCACTGTCCCCAAACGAGCACAGCCTCCCTCACTATCGACATCCCACATCACAGCAGTACCTATGGAAGAACCTACGTGGACAAACCATTACCACCCAGAGTCCATAGTTTACATTAGGGCTCCCTCTTGGTATTGCACGTTCAATGGATTTTTGACAAATGTATCATACAGGGTAGTTTCATTGGCCTAAAAATCCTTTGTGCTCCCCTCCCTTATTCATCCCTCCCTCCCTTGATATCTACATCAGGTGAAACTAACTCTGTGAATGTAGCCATTGCTTCTTAAACTTTGACTCATATGCCCATGTCAAAGGTAACTGTGGAGGCCAGCCTGCTGGAAACGGGGACAATTCACCTGAGATGGGAATAGACTGACCCTAGCACTCATCCATTTTGTGAAGTGAGGATGTTGGGTATTGTTGGACAAAGTGGATTACTTGAGCCTAGGCTTTGCTTTGCTCCCACATAACCTGTCCTCTTCTCATTCTTGGCAGTCTGGTACCTGGAGTGAAGGCAGGCTTGGGTTAGATGCTAAAGTTTTTTAGTAGACTTATACTCATTGTTCACCAAAAAGGTCTTCTATGTGTTTTCCTTCCTTTTCACTTGAAAGAATCTAATTAAGGTAACTTTTAAAACAAGTTGAAATAGAGTTGATTTACAATATTATATTAGTTTCAGATGTACAATGTAGCGATTCAATATTTATAGATTCTGCTCCATTTAAAGTTAAGAACTCTTAGCTGTATTCCCTGTGCTGTATGATAGATTATTGTTGCTTATTTATTTTATACTTAGTAGTTTGTACCTCTTAATCCCCTACCTCTATCTTGCCCCTCACCCCTTAATTAAAATACTTTTATAATACAATTTATTGACTGGAAAGTGCTTATTTGTTACTCTTGGCTTTCTAAAGTTTTCCACCTGTATATCTGTGCTTATGCTTCCAGGTGAATTTTGAATGATGTTGTTAAGTTCCCATTTTCCACCCTTATTTCCACAATCAAAAATTCCTAATTTTTATTTGGAATTTTAATTTTTATATTTACAGTTTAATTGGAAGAGAATTGACACCCTTAGAATACTGGAACTTCCTACATAGGAAGACTCATTCATGACACAAGTCCTCATGTATCAAAGTATTTTGAGTCCACGAGTAAAGTTCTAAAGTTTTTTTTTATTTTAATATGGGCCTTTAAGACTTATATTTAACTTTATTTAAAAATGTCTGAAATGTTTGTATTTAGAAGAAGAGCATCTAATTTTTTAGGTGGTGTTAATTTTGCTTTATTTGTTTTGTGCTGATTCGACTGCAGAGAATGATAATTTTATTTCTTCCCTTTAAACATGATACACCTTGTTTCATTACAAGGCTAATTGTGTTAGCTAGTCCTTCCATAAATAGATTTATAATGGAACAAATACATCGTGTTTCAGTATTAGATATGCCCTTATACCCAACTCTTATAACCAAGACGTATTCTTCCTCCGAGTTTCAGATGTTATTCTGTTATAGTAGTTTCATATTTTTCTTTTCCCTTTGTCTTTTATCTGATACTTTTACAATGCAGGGCTATTTGCTGTAGAAAGAGTGGCTTATTTGTCCTTGTATTATATCTGCCCTCCACTGTGCTATGTGGTGACCTAATAGCTTTCTCAGATTTTCAGATCGGGGGCAGGCTGTTTGGAGCAGGACCTCATTTCTAGAATTTGGAGTTTTTGTGTACTTCTACTCTACTGTGGTTGCATCTTCTCTACCTCACTATTTTTAGTAGTAATAATAAATATAAAACAAAAAAGTACTATACCCAGTACTGCTCCAAAGTCTTGTGCATCCCTGCCTCATGCAAAGTGTGCTCTGCCTGCTGTCAGCACCGCCTGTGCCTGGAAGTCAATGTTGGCCTCTTAGAGCAATTCCCAGGGGTCCTAGTGCCATCTGCCTATTCTCTGCTAAGTAGGGGCTCTGCAACTCTGAATCTGGGCAGCAATGGTGTGAGAGGTGCAAAGCCTCTTTGTCGGGCGGTCTTTCTTCATTTACCAAGCCACGTGTTTAAGCCTTGATAAATGTTTCACAATCCAGATCCAACTCCTCTATAATTAATGCCAATTCCTCCTAGATTCTGTTTTTAGGTTGATGATCAATCATAGTTTTTTGGTGAGTTGTCAGCGTGTCCTTTTTTGCAAGTGTTCATTTGTATTTAATGAGAAGTTGGGGGCAGCTATGCTGGGAACTTCTTGCCATTCATCATTTTGAACTTGTCTCATGTATGTTTACTCCTAAAGATACCTGTTTATATTTAACTTACCCTGATCGAATTTTATAGGTTGTTTGGTCAAAACATGTTGGTTGTGTTTCAAAATCTTGTACTCTGATCTCTTTGAAAAGTTTGCAGAATCACGCTGAGTCATTTACAAGAGGCATTCTGGATTCGGTTAATTACAAATAGTTTAAATAAAATCTCTCATTAGCATAAAAGATGGGTACAACGGATAAGGCAACAATGGTTAAAGAAGGAGCAAGTTCAAAAATGTCTCCCAGTTACCAAGCTATTTTTCTCCTTTATAATGCTTATCACTATTGTGATTAAATTATTATGTAATTAGTTGTTGAATGTCTTTTTAAGGCAAATTTGATGAGGATTGTTGCTTTCACTGCTGTATCACCAAAATATAGAACTTTGCACACATAGTAAGTGCTCAAAAATAAATACCAGATGAATGAATAAGGTTACCACTGTCCTAATTCACTCCCATGCCACACCCAAGAAGGCATTCCTGCCTCAGAAGAAACAGTAATATTTAGTAGGAACTAATCCTTTTGACAAATTCTAACCAGATGAATGAGTCATGGCTGACAATTCTGTAATACTGCAGAGAAATGCATTTTGGGGCTTGAACCCTGGGATGAAAAATGCTAAGACAGAGGTGACCAAGGGGAATGATCACAATTAGTCTTATATTTCTTTAAAAAAGTAAAACAACTCCTCCAAACAGCAATGAAAAAATGAGTCTACCCTCAAAAATGTTTGTAAATGTAGTTTAAAAAAATTACAAATTACTTAAAACAATAGTATTAACCTCCCATATATGTTTGCACATCTTTTGGATTCATAGATTTTTGGACAGTGATTTTCAGAAATATAAAGTGATTGCGTGATCTTTCCAAACATTCTCAAATTATGGTCTAATGTCTTAAATCATAAGAAGTACCTCTAGTCACTAAAGTAAGCATCTCCGTTTGGCTTGATGTATGTTTAGTCTATTTCTTCTTGGCAAAAGTATTTTAGCCTAAGTGTCCGAGCATAAAGCTGACAAAATGTTTTCTTTCCTACCCATTTGTGTGGTCTTGTTTAATAAAAATTATATATAAAAAAACTAAGTAGGATTTGTTCAGAGGAAAAATATATATCTATATAACCAGTCTACTTGGTATTAAGAATAATCCATGAAAGTTAGGTGAATTCTAAGTGAGAAAAAGTAAGAGACCATTTCTTGCTATCACCCTCTGTTTCAGCTATTTAATTACAAGTTTGCCTTATTTCATTAGAGGAAGTGAAAATCTCTCAATGAAAAGGAAATAATTTTAATTTTTGTGAATAATTTAATTTATAATACATTACCACTTTTGCTCTCACCATTTAATAATACACAAGCATGGATTTGTTTCTACTTTTGTCTTTTTTGAAAACTTGAACAGGAAATTCTGCATTCCCATAACATTATTCTTACAATACTAATATATAGGTACTTAGGATGAAAAAGAATCTTAATTCAGAAAATATGTGTTGAAATTTTTTGTGCTTATAATATGCTGTTGAAGCAGTCTAAGGACCTTACAACATAAATGATGAGATATATTCACGTGCAATAATTATATGTCTCACAAAGCAGCATGTGACTAGCTACTATAGCGGACTGTTGAGATTGCTATCGAAATGTAGAGAGGGAGGAGTATCACAGTGGGTTAGAAGAGACTGAGTATGCCTTATAGTTTAAGCTTAGAAAAGTAGATTTAAATAAATTAAATGAATTGGGAGGTCACTTCTTCTCAGGAAAACAGTATGAAGAAAGATTATGAGTTGAAAGCAGACATAGGGCAGAAAGCTTGTGTGGGATGAGATTGGCCGTGAAGGCTGGTACAAATTTCAGGAGGGTCTTGAGGTCCAACCTCATCAGTTTGATTCTATGTTTTTTTTTTTTTAGACCAGTAGGAGGACATTTTTGAAAAGGGGGAATGAAATGTTGATATTTATTTAAATTTGGAAATACAACGTATAGGATCAATAGGAATATGGAATGAGTAAAAGCAGAAAGACTACATATGGTGTTCAAGAAGTGACAATACTAGGATGACAGTGGTGCCCTTTTTTACTTTTTTTTTTTCCATAATTTGTGTTCTTAGATGTTTCCAAATTTTTTGCATGGAGCAATTAGGAAAATGAAACTGCTAGGGAGATAAAGTGGAAGGCTTCTTTTTTATGGATGATGAATTTGGTTTTGATCATGTTGATTTGGGTATTGTGTGAGTAGGAATGTCCTTAGGTAGCTGGAGATCCAGGCTAGAATTACCCAAGAAAGCAGAATGGAGGCACAGATCTGAACCATCAGCGTAGGAGAAATAATTAAAATCATGAGAAACTATAATGATAATATATGATGCTTTAGGTAAAGGATTAAAGACAGCTTTGGATAATTTCCCATTAGTGGCCGGGGGAAGGAGGAAAAAGTAAAAGTGAGCAGTAGGACACAGGGGAAAAAAATGGTAGCCAAGTATAGTCCTGGAAAAAAATGGGTGTTCACTGCCCCATTGTGCTTGAAGGTCAAGTCTGAAAATTGTGAAAAAAATCTTTAGTTTGCCAAGAAGAGAGTAATTTGTCTTTTTTGGTGAGGGGGCAGTGGGGAGAGCCACATATAGGTCGAAGAGTGAACAGAAAGTTTGGATTTCAGGATATTGGGGAGTGAACTAGGGTTGCAGAAATGAATCCATGACTGAATGGATGGAAGCATGGCTGTAATTAAGGAAAACAGAAGAGTCAAGAGAGAGATTTTCGAGAGCTCTTTACCTCAGAAAGGGATGCCTTTTTAAAAACATTGGGAACAGGGTGGGTGAGGGAGCTAAGGGCTGATGGCCTTGTTTCTTTGCAGGAAAGTAAGGGCAAGAATTTGCTGGCAAAAATAGAATGCAGCAGTGAGAAAAATAGAAATATTTATACAGTAGAATCTCGTATATCAGTCCTACATTTAATTTATGTATTACCAAATATGCTTTGAAAAAAAGGCAAGGCAACAAGTGCCTTCAGTTTCATATGGATAAAATTATTGAATCTGCTCTTCATATATAAAGAATGATTTATTTTTAAGTTTTTCCTTGGCCATGAAATGAAAATGCTAAGTATATCTTCTATGGTGGATGCTATGCACCTAGATCCTCCTCCTGGATTGAAGGATCGATTTCCCCAGCTGCTGGGAACGCCGCCAGACAACACTCTTTAGCTGTCATTCCATTTGGAAATTGCCTTGGTTGAAGAAATATGCCCCACCCGAGGTCATATCTCCTTCTAGATGGCCCATATTTTGTGACTGGTCAATATATGGTATATAGACCTGCCTGACCACACGCCCCTCTCCAGCAGAGAACCAGTCTGAAGATCTATTTAAGCTCTAGAGCCTCCCACATGGTCCCCTGGCTTCTTCATTGGGATGTATCACACAGCCTCTTTTCTTCCTCAAAACAGGTGCTCGAGAACACTCCCTAAACATCCTTTGTGCTGATCTATGTTTCAAAGTTCCCTTCTCAGGGAAACAAACCTGCAATGGAAAGAGTTAATCCTCCAGTGGCTGTAAATGATGCTAGAAGAAGCCATCAGAGTTTGTCTCCTTCCTGATTCACCTCAGCTGAAGAAAACTTTCTCTACCAAGTCGTGTTTTCTTCTGGGAACGATCCACATTCAATGACTGATCAAGGTGGTGACATAAAGGGCTGCCATTTCACTCCAACTTGGGACAATTCTCATAGGCCAGCATACATTCAAAGCTCCCCATGGCATTGGCTGAGGCCTTAGTTGAGACTGCATTGCTGCTCAGCTTCTCCTTCTGCCCAATTCTCTTTCCTTCCTTCCCTGCCATAGGTGGGAGTCCAAGGGCACTCCTTAAGCAACCTCCTGCATGCTCAGCTCCATCTGAGAGTCTGCTTACTGTGGAACTTAACCTGTGACATCTTGCTAACTCAGGTGTCATTTTCTAACACTAATTTTTACTGTAATGAAGTGTTCCAATAAGGTCCCACTGTTGTATTTGACTCTCCTGGAAATAAGTAAGTTGTTCATATATTTTATTTCTTTTCATGGAGACATATTCCTCCTGTATCCATGGTTTAAGGTTTTTAAAGGTCCACTGACAATGCCACTTGGTTTAGAAAGTTTGTGTGTTATGTTTTGCTTCATTAATTTCAATTCTCAAACACTTATTTTAATTTTATTTGAGATTCTTTTCAAATTTCCTGATGCCTCTACAGAATATTAGTCAAAATATGTGTATATTTGGTCACGATATATAGAAGATGATTTCTGTTACTCCTTTACTGAATATTGAACAAGTGCTTCTATAATGCTGATAACTTCAGCTGAGTGTGGCCAAAATTGCTGGTTTTTATCCAATATCCATTTCCCTTTATGATTTAAAGCTTCTTTTCTCCCCTCCCCTCCCCTCCCCTCCTCTCTTTTCCTCTCCTCTCTTCTTTTCTTTTTGTTTTAGGAGAGTGTAAACCTACCTTGTTAAATACTGCATTTCCCATCCTCTCTTGTAGCTAAGTATGGCCATGTGATTCTTTTCTGGGGATTTTCAATGTAGATGGAAATGATGTACGCAACTTCTAGAGCAGGAGAACTGCCTGCTGAGGGATGTGAACACAATGGCAGGAACTAGGGGAGTGACCTCGGACCTTGTTGAGGATGGCAGAACAACAATACAGATGAAACCTGGCTTTCAACACAGGCCACCACATCAGCCAAGACTTTTTACATGAGAAAGAAAGAAACAAACATGTATCTTATTTAAGCCATTATTATTTTGGTTCTTTCCATTACAGCAGCCAAATCAATTCTTTAACTAATCTTGTAAGAATATGCCTCTCTTAGGGTAGTCCCTAATGTTATATTCATATAATCAGTTAGTAGTTGCTTGCCATTAGGTTGGGAAATACATGAATTCTTCTAAAACTACACTTATTCACCTGGGATATGTGTGACTCCACGGGTAGGTCGTGGCATGTCAGAGTTCAATAACCCTTAGGATCAGTATGACATGTCTTCTCCAAATACTCACTTTACTAAAAGTTAATCAAAAAATAAATTTCAAAACTGTCCCAAAGATAATTAAATTAGTTTAATATTCATATAGGTATGTATGAAAGAATAATACAAAACTACCATGATATTTTAAGACAAACACAAAACTTAAAAAATATTTAAGGCTTGAGATGGGCTACTTTTTGATGTATACCCCAGCCTACCAGTGGCCTTATGTTCCCAATCCCTTTGCTTTTATGGTGCTTTTGGGGAAATTTTTGTAAAGCACTTTTCCATAGAGCTATTCTGTCTCAGTGTCAGGAGCTCTCAGGCTGAATCAAAATGACTTTTCCTTATTTATATCAGCATTTAATTTTGTTCCATATGGGTCATGATATCATTTATTAAATTAATGCTTTGATGTTTTAGAAATACTATATTTTAGAAATTGTAGAACTGACTTTTGTGATTTTTCTAGACTTTATTCTTCGAGTTTTTTTTAGATATCCTTATTACCATTTTCAACAGAGGTCTTATTTATTCCAGCTCAGTAGTTATACATGGCTGGGTCTGGCTCAGACCACGGAGGCCAATTTATTGTTTTTGGCTGTCCTTTTCTAACTTTGTTATTCAAACCCTTGGGTGGCTGCATGCTCATTTTTGAGTGTCTGATAGAGTTTGAGAGATTCCAAACACATAATACAGAATGTTAGAACACTACTTGGGTTCTACTCAGTGATATAAGTTTGGGTATAAATTCAAAATTGCAAATATAAATGGATTTTCTTCCTGATTGCAATCAGACTTCAGCCTCATTTCATCCTCCAGATTATTCAACGTAAGAGCTAACAGTGGGGACAAAGATCAGATAGAGAGTTGAACATGTCTAATAGAGTTGTTTTTTTTTTTTTTGCGATACGCGGACTTCTCACTGTGGCCTCTCCTGTTGCGGAGCAACAGGCTCCGGACGCGCAGGTGAAAGCCAGGTAGAATGGCCTTTGTTCTGTGTCCTTACGAAATGGGTATATTCATGAAGGGGATGCAGAAAAGAGAACACTTTTGCTCCACACTAATTAGCAACAAGGGGTCCCTTCTCCTTAGGCCAGTGACTACTGAAATGAAAATATTGGATACAGGAGACAATCATCCTGTATTTGTGGTTTCAGATCAACCTCAGCATGCTAACCATACACTGAGCAGCAGGAGGAGTATAAAGATTAAGGAACAAGCACACAAATGAGAAAGATGGTACATGAAACAAAGAACACTGCAAAGCCATCAGCGATTAACTGTCAAAATGCTGTGGAAGTCGCATTTAGAGCATGCTGGCCAATAGATCATGGCACCTGGCAAAGTCAGCTGCAGCTGAAGAAAAGCCTGAATAAAAGGGACCCTTTATACAACCACAGTTATGTTTCAGCAACTCAGTGACAAAAGTTGTCACCTGGCAAGGAGTATGAAGTGAAGACATGAGCATTAGTAGGGGATCTGATACATGCGTCCGCTCTGCACGGAGAAGCTTGAGCAAGTCTCCTGTCTGCCCTGGGTCTCATTCTTGTCACTCTAAGATGTTTCTTGTTGATTCAGCTAAGGGCACTTGGTCCGCAACCGCAGGAACCAATTTTGCCTGCTTAAGCAGAAAAGTGATTTACTGGAAAGATGTGTGGTTGTCCACAGAATCTAGTAGAATGCTGATGGAACCAGGTTCACTTTGGGAGTCTAGGAAGTAAAAAAAAAAAAAAGCAAGAATGTCACCCCTGGGATGAATCCAGCTTTTTTGCCCTTTGCTCGAGGATCAACTTTCAGGCAGAATCCGATCTGCTTAGTTTGAGTCACGTGGAGGAGACTGGGGATGGACAAGGTACTTTGCTTGACAGACCTTCTAAACTGTATCCAGTGAAAAAAGTAGAAAAGGAGAAATGGAATATCTTTTGCCACCTTCCAGTCAATGCACAGCACTATTCTGACTCTGAGTGCTGGTAGTTACATTATCTTGGACAAGTTAATGAAAATCATTTGTATCTCTTTCCTCATCTGCAGTGACAGTGCCTATTTCAAAGTGTGGTTGAGAGGTTACATTCATGTAATTATGTTAAATCTTCCAGTGAATGGAACATAGTAAACACTCAATGAATAGTCTTTTCTTCCTCTTAATCTTTGGAGGAAGGACTGGTATATGGTTTAGGATGTGTCACGAATATCTACAAGCATGTTTTTCTATGCATGGCCATGTTAATGGCTCTCATGTCTATCTATGCTTGTCTATTTATGAGCGTGTCACTATCAACGAATGTTTATCAGTACTTCTTTGGGTACACAGTGCTAGATACAAAGATGTATATATGATATGGTGTTCTGAGAAATTGTAAAATGCTAAATAAACATAAGTTAACAAACACATCAGTTATAAAACATATGTGGCAATGTTTCCAAGTGCTAAATAAGAACTTCTAAGCAAAGTGTAACCGCAGAAGTTTATAATGATTATATAGCTTTTTTTTTAAGAAAACTTAAAAAATATTTACTATATCATATATGCAGAAAAGCCCACAGGTCATAAGTAGATGGTTCAATGAATTTTCAAAGTGAACACACCCATGTAACTACTACTTGGGTGAAGAAATAGAACATTTCTAGTGGCCAAGAAGGATCTCCTTGAGCTCTGCTTATTCAGTAGCCATCTTTCTGTAAAAACTACCTTCACTTCTACCACCTTGGGTTCATTTTGCCAGTTTCTGAGCTTTGTGTCAGTGGAATCATGCAGTGATAAATTTCTTTATATATTATACTTGTGAGATTCGTGCATGCTGTTGTGAATAGCAATAGTTTGTTTCCACTGTTGTTCAGCATTCCATAGCATGAATATATTAATATTTTTAATCTATTCTACTGTTGGTGGACATTAGTGTTGTTTCTGATTTGAGCTATTAGGGATCGAGATGCTATAAGCATTCTTGTAACAGTCTTTTGCTGTACCCGTGCATGCATTTCTTATGAGTATGTTCCTAGGGATTGAATTGGAGGGTTTTAGGATATATCTTCAGTTTTAGTAGATATTATTTTCCAAACCAGTTGTACCAGCTTATAGTCTCACCACCAGTGTTTAAACGTTTTAGTTGTCACACGTTTTCCTCCTTCTTAACTTTACCCTTTGTTGTGGGTGTGTGGTGTTATCTCACTGTAGTTTTAATTTGCATTTCCAGCCTAATAACTGTCTTTACCATCCTTTCCTTTCTGTTTATTGAGCACTTGGATATCCTAGTGTGAAATGCTCATTCATGTATTTGCTCATTTTTCTCTTGGGTTGTTAAATTTTCTTATTAATTTGTAGACATTAAAAAATATTTTGGACACAAAATATTATAAAAACCTTTTCCTTCAATGTGTGTTGCCTTTGTAATCTCTTAATTAATTGATGAATTGAGGTTAATTCATTTTTAATAAATTAATTCTTAATTTTAATATAGTATAATTTATCAGTCTTATCTTGCATGGTTAGGTTTTTGTTTGTATCATGTGTAAGATAACCATCAAGGGGTTGACAAGGTGTTTCCTTCTGAGGGCTGTGAGGACAATATATTCTATGTCTTTCTCCTAGTTATCTTTTTGGGAGACACAGTTCAACACAGAGAGGGGTTCTATCAGAGCACATTGTTATCCAGAAGGGTATAGTATTTCAAGTGGGAATATGGGAGAAATCAGACATTTTACTATTTTATTATCATATTTTATCATATTTCATTGTCATGTGTGCATCTATATACAGGCAAAAGTTGAACGTTAGGGTATAGGACTATCTGGTGAATGTCTATTTTTCTTCTACTGAGTAATAATTTCTATCTTGATTCCTTTCCCTGTCCCTTCCAGAACTGCCTGCAACAATTTGTATGCTAGATCCTGTCCAAAGATGTTTTGAATTTCACTATTATTATTGTTATTTTTTAACAAAAACAATCCTGTGAATTTATTTAGTATATATTTTTAAAGTGTTATTTCAAATTAGTGAAAAAAAGGAAGGGGTTCAATAAATAGTATTGGGACAACTGACTAGAAATTTAAGAGAAAAATTAAATTGAATCTATAACACACAATTCCAAATTTCCAAAGCAGACTAAAAGGAAAACATTTTAAAATATCAGCGGAATCACTTTAGCACAAAGAGTGACCTCCTGCTCAGTAGGCATGGCACCGGAGAATTTCACTATTATTTTTAATGGAGGGTTTTCTCATCTGCAGCTGGTTACTAGCTCTATCCATCTTCCTGTCCGTGTCACTATCTGTTTCTTCTCAACAATGGGCAATTGGCTTCCTGACCTTATGTGCTTGAATCATTGGAACTGAGAACATTCTCTCCACCAGCAGCTCCTGCCCGCTCCACACTCCTATAGTTTCTGTCAAGCTACTAGATTATGGAATTAATCTTGCCCAGAGGAAGAGGAATTTGAAAGAGCCTTAGGCCAGCAGCTCATGGTGGCTTGTTCCATTATGATCCTGTTCTGTGGCTCTTATGTTCCTTTGTGAGCACAAAAGGAAAAAAACCGTCCTTTCCCTTCACATACAGAGCCTAGGCCTTTCAGTCTTGCACTTCTATCTCTGAGTCCTACTCACTTCCACCTAATCTAGGGCCCTTTAAGAGACTCAGCCAGATGAGAGGACTTAGAAAGAACAGATGTTTGCCTATTGGGGCCAGATCACTAAGACGTTCCTGCACGTATATTCTTCTCTCAAATATTTTTTGACATCTTCTTTGTAAGTAAGCCCCATTCAGCTACCCTGGCCTTGTTCTCTGAATATGTATGTATGCTTTATTGCTGTCTCTAGTTCTGTCCAACCAAGAAATACTTTTCTCACCACGCTCCATTTTCTCTTTTCCGTCTAATTTCATCACTCAAGCTCTGGGCCCAGCAGTGATTAGCACTCTTTGAAGCACTGCCTTTGCTGTAACTTTGGACTATTCCCTTACTTAGAGTCAACACCCCTAGACTAAAGTCCTCTGCATGTGCCCCAGGGATCAAGACTGGAACCTGCCTACCTTCTTCTAAGTGTGGATTTAGAAGCCTTTGCGTGATGGAGAAAGACACCTCTTCCAGGTGGATGCAGCCGTGCTCCTGGACACACTCCATGGTGAGTGGAGACGGATCCCCCCACTCAGTCACTCTCCCTGGCATCTTTATGCAGTGAACAAACTGCATAAAGAATGGGAGAGCCCTGTGCCTGGACCTCTTCCCTTTTTCTCTTGTATGAATCCTGGCCTCCTTTAGTTGCTGCCCCCGCCTTTTTTAACCTTCAAAAAGTTTATCTCCTGAATATCCACATCCAAGCCTTTTAGCTCTGGCCCACTTTGTCACTAACTTAATAATCACAGTGGTGGATTCAGGAGCAATCATAGAGCAACTGAAATAGCCATTTAGTCATGTTGGGGGTGCGAATCAGAGTTCCCAGAATCCTGGACGGGAAATTTGATGCCTAAGACCCGAAGTGCAAAGATATACGTATCTATTGAAAGAGTGGGTCCGGTTCACATTTACTATTTCAATACCCACAAGTGATTGAGATTTCATAAAACCATAAAGGAGGTAATAATATTATTCATAACAGTACATAAGTACACTCAGAATCTAGGTTTTCTCATTGATTCAAGAGAAAACATTAAGACAGCCTACCTGTTATAAAAAGGTCTTGGTTTATTAAAAATCCATTGTACAGTTGAAGTGAATTGACCACTTTTCTTGAAAGACTGTTTAAATATAGCAATAAGAAAATGGATGCATATTAAAAAAAATTGGGTGCCAATATCTGGTTCTGAAGCTCATTAAAACAAATGAAAGACTTGGAATGTTTTCTTGTTTTTTTTTCTTTTTCTTTTTGGCAGAAATTACACATCCACATTGCAAGTTTAATGATTCTGTGTTTGTGATTAAAACTTGAGTAATATTTTTTTTTTCCTTTGAAGAACATAATAAATGCATGTGGCCTCCATAATATTCGGTACTTCTCTGTCGTATGGTAGAATTTCTGGGTGCTTAAAAATATTAACTCCTTTGCATAATAATACTCAGGAATAATTTTTATCTTATGGCTCCCATTATATCAATGAGAAAATAAAAATAAAAGGATTGTGTCAGGTCGGTGGCAGGATCTCACAAATTCAGTCACACACGTAACCCAAGCCCAGGGTTACGGCCCCCTGTGGGGAACTGGGAAAGACCTTATCGGATTAGTTGCCATATGGGCTCATGAAGTCGAATCATAGCAGCTCGCCTCCCTTCCCTGCTTCCTATTGTATGGACTTTCCGTGGTGATATTAATTTATAAGAATCTGTATGCAATTCCAATTACGCTTAATCTACACAGAATTAAAAACACAAATCTTGTTCCCAGAGGCAATGTAGAATGCACTATTGATGAACGACTTATCTGTTCCCTGCTTTCCAAACATACCAGTTTATTAATTCCTTAGTATGTTTTCTCCATTGCAATGCCCTCCACCCCCCACAGAAAGCAAATCCAAAAATAAGTAGTTGGTCCCTAAATCGAATAGGGGCAAAATCAAATCGAATCCCGTCCCAGGAAACCCTAACCTTTTCTGATCAATGGGCCTCATTCCTCATTCCCGCAGTCTTTGGTCAGCCTGGCAGCCAGCCTGGTTGGCTCTGGGCAGCAGGGCACTAAAGGATGACCCTGGTTGTCTGTTTCACAAAGCTGGAGGTTTCGCTCAGTTGCTTGGCCAATCAAATAGGATTCTATTTAAAATAGCATTTTTATTTTTCAACCTTGGCCTCTGAAGTCTTCCAGAATATTGGAAACCTGTTAAAGCATAAACATATGTCACACAGAGAGAGGGATAGTCAAAGAAATCAGGATGGCAGAGTCAAAGATGCAAATTAAAACCCAGGAAGAATCAATTACATAGGCACCAAAGGTCTGGTTAAATGATTAAATGAGACAGAAGTTCATCTTGAGATGAATAAATTACAGGAATGTGTGAAAAAAAATGAAGGCACGAGAGACTTGTGAAAGGGAGGATGAGTGAATAGCTGTGAGAGAAGAGAGTTAACACAGGTGATGTGCACACGGTCTCAGGTTTTGGTTATTAGATTGATTAAATATGCAAAAATGTTACCATAGCCTCTGGGTAATTGTACAAAACATGAATGCAAACGGTGGACTCCCACTGCTAGAAGAATAACAAGAGGAAAGGCTTTGCATTCCTCAGGGGGCTGTGAGCACATGTCTCTGGAAACACCACACTATTCCTCTTTGTACCCAGTGCTCTGTCCTCAAGCTTCATCATGACGAACTGAGCCTTTTGGTCTCCCTCCTGCCCGGCTGAAGAGCCCTGGGTTAGGCTGTCTTATGATAATGTCTGTCATTGTGTATGTTTCCCTAAGTGCTTTCATGTATATCACTTAATGCTTAGAACTATGTGAGAATGGCAAGCATCACTACAGTTCCAGCTTTCTGGGGCCGCAACTGGAAAACAGAGAAACTTAGGTAGCCAGTCACATAGAGCCAGGAGCTGCCCTAGGGCTGCCATGTACAGTTAGGCAGGTGGAGCAGCACACAAGATTGCTGGTTAAGAGGGTGAAAGGCGGCTGTAATGCAAACCCTGTTCTCTTCACCACGCTGTGCACCTTGACACAAGCTTTTCTTCCTGGAGGCAGGGGCATTGTTTCCTAGTTGGCAAAGGAAAAATTTAAAGACCAGCAGTGGCCCTGAGCTGGCCTTGGGTCTCCCACTCTGGTTTGGTCCTGCCCTAAGTTAGTTCTCTTCCTTCCTCTCTTTTACCCAATTCAGGGTCCTCCCTTCATCTCAGGCTCAACAACCTGAAAATACTACCATGCTCAGTTATCTAGGTCTTTTAATTGTTTCTCAGGGTTTTTTTTTCCCACGTAATAATCCTTTTAATTTTTTATTGTTCTTCACTGTTTCAAAGGGCTTACATTGTCTTAAAAACAAACTCATCCAGAAATGCTTACCCTCACCTCACAGAGAAACACCTCAGGGAGAACTTCTCAAGGGTGGGAGGAAAAGCCTGGGTTAGAGGCGGATCAGATCCCTGGTTTCAGGCCTGCTCACCGTGCGACATTGCCTCAGGCCCAACTCCATAAGAATCTCTCCTGGCTTCTTTCTAAGTAACTGTACCTATTTTTACCTCTTCTGTGAATCTATTCATGGTTTCATCAGATAGGCCAATAATACCCAGCTTCTTCCGTGCTGAAATTTGATGAAATGTCCACTTAGTTTTGGCCCAAGGCAAGGACCCTGGCTTAATTCCTTTTGTTAACATTCCTACTGAATGCTGAGTTTCCATGGGATCTGTCACTCCTCCCCACTCGTCCCCACCTAAACCTCTAAAGGGGCCAATCGATCCCATCTCCATGTTTCCTCCCATCAGACTGAATCGATTCAGAAATCATCTCTGTGGGCAGGAGAGAGGAATGAGTTTTATTTATGGTTATAAATAGGATGTGGCTGGGATCCAACACCAAAATGCAGTTCTGATTATCTACCTACCCCGTCCCAGTCTGCAGAGCTGGGGGACAAAGCTTCCTATGAGGCGGGGGCACCTAGAGGAGGAAGAAAGGGCTTGCCTGAAGGGCAGGTTGTTTCCAGAAAGAGATCCCTGAGCAGCATGCGTTGTCCCATCAGGCTCCCCTGGCCCCCACCCCTAAGGGAGGCTCTTGCCACTTTCCTCCTCACTGGGGACGAGAGGCTGGTTGATGGAGAGAGAGGCAGGAGCTTCTTCCCGGCTCTTTCCTTGGGAGGGCGAAGGGAGTGGCAGAAGAGCCAGTTTTATGGGCCACGGAAGGACTGTTGGTGGCCGGATGTTCTGGTTCCTAGGAATGGAACCGGTCTTGAGGTGGCCTTAGGTGAGCCCTTTCTCAGAGCATCTCTGAGGGCTTCCCTGTCCCCTCCGTGGAGTGCATGGCCTCCTCTCCAAGACACCTCTACTGAGAAAGACTTTTGGAGTAAAATGCAGTTTATGGAGATTGGGCAACCCTCCTGGCTACTGTGTAATGGGAACTCCCACTCTGTGGGTGTATGTGAGGAGATACTGCTCAAAGGGCAGAGGGGAAATCTCCCCTCTCTCTCTCTTTCTTCTTTTTTGTAAGCTATTGATGATTTTGCCTGACAATTCCCTGAGAAGAATTTTCTCTGTATGAATAGCAACATGAAGAACACACTCATTATGAAATTATTTATGCTACTGGATTACTTGAAAGCCAGGAACAGTGGCCTGAGACCCAGGAGACCGACTATCATCCTGATATTGGCACTAACTACCTGTGGGGTGCTGGCTACGTCTGGAAATGTCTCTTAACCACTTTGGATGTTGGCGCTGTAATCTGTATAACAAGATGGTTAGGGAATTCCCTGGCGGTCCAGTGGTTGGGACGCAGCCCTTCCATTGCAGGGGGGCATGGGTTTGAAAGATACATGTATATGTATAACAGAATCACTTTGCTGTACACCTGAAACTACCACAACATTGTTAATCAACTATACTCCAATCTAAAATAAAAAGTTAAAAAAAGAAGACGGTTATATCAGCTGGATCCTTCCAGGCTCAATGTCTCCCAAGTCATGAGCTCTGAGATCTTCAGAACAGTAACATCAGAAACAACAGAACATCAACTCGTTCATCTCCATAATGATTTTTTAAAGCAGTAGGAAGGAGTCGAAGTTGACACAAATGCCTGGAATATCTCTAGTTGTCACTGTCTTAGCAAGAGGCCCGACGGCTTCCTTATCTGATTTATGAGTGGAGATGTTTTATTTACAAACACTGTCTAATCAGAAAAGACACAGTACACCACAGAGAAATGTGATGGTAACAGGTTCAAAAGACTGCTGAGTAATATTTCACAGGTAAGTTATCTCTATGAACACAATCTGTTGCTGCTGAGAACGGGTTATTTCTTTAAGTCTCTGGAGCATTAAAGAAGACATTGATTTCCCATAGATACAAATCAGCAGAGAGTGTGAATATACATTTTATAGGAAAATCTATATAGGAGGAAATAAGGGAAGAATAAATGGAGTTCTTTAGTGGTGAGGATTAAGTATATGAAAGACTATATTGTTATAGATGCTCACTCCTCATTTCTGTGGGATGGTAAATGAGGGCAGCTTACAACAAAGAAAGGAACGTTTTAACTGGACAATGTCCATTTTTACAGAAATGTTCAGGTAAGGGGAAAAAGTGAGACAGCACTAAGCCAGATTCCAGGAATATATGTGGCAAAGGTTTTTTCTTTAAAGTTCAAAATTGGTATTCTGCACCCCCCCCCCCGCTTTTTTTTTTCCTAAGGAAATATTTTGAAAACTGATACTGGGAACTAGTGACCAGTCATAAGTCTTTTCTACCCTGGAAACTTGGTTGACATCCAGTTTGGACAGATTAGCTAAGTGTTATTCCAATTATAGTCCAGCCTGGTTTTTGTTTTTGAAATTGGGTAGTTTTATTACAATTAATTCACATGAACTTCAGCTAAGAGAAAATATTATACCATCTGTCAGAATTCCCAATTTTCTTTTAAGCTGGTGACCTTTTGTAAGTCTTGATGGCAGTATACAGCTTGTTCTTGCTGTTGAATCTACTGAGGTTAGATTCTGTTTATTTCTGAAGCTACCAAGTAGACCATCTCCAAACAATAAATATTTATCCTCTTTAAATGAAATGGGCAACTTAAAATTATAGAAAGACTCAGAAGTAAAAGTGACTTGCATAGGCTCACATAGTTGGTTCCTGATACGGGCAGGACACCTCTTCTCTCTGTTTATGGAGAAGAATTTTGGAGAAGAAGTTTTGTGGTTGCCATGATTTTGAGATAAATGGATACTTGAGTCTCTCTTTCTGTCACTTTCTCTCTGTCTCTCTCACACACACACCCAACTTTTAGTATATATATTATAGGCAGAAAGAAACCAAATGTATTACTTACAATTATAGACAAGTCTTACGTGTCTGGGAAATTCAACTTGAAAATACAATTCATCAACAGTAAATGGCAGTAGGGGGATATGAATGGATTGAGGCCACTTCCACATTACAAATGCATTGGGAAATCCCAAGCCAATTTACTATCTGTTGAGTAGAGGAGAAATTTCGGAAAGACTGACTCTAGTTTGAGATATAGATAGATAGATAGATACAGATATAGATAAGTGTATGTATGTACAGGCACAGACACACACATACACACGGTGCATTTTAAGAAAACAACACACATACTGCTCTACTGCACTGTACATCTCCAGCGGCCACCATTCACATGAAGTACAGTGTGAATGGGAACCCCTACCCATGCTCCCACTCCAAATTGTACAATGTGTAGTGCTGGACATTACTTTCGAATATGTCAGAGTTTTCATCACATAAATGTTTAATTTCATCAGACATGTTTTAAGATTCTTTTAAAACTTCTTAATCATGTATGAGGTCTTAGGTATCATTTTTTATGAGTGAACTCATTTTGCCAGAAAACGAATTGTATTTAGAAAATCAATCTAATTTGGATGAGGCTGCTGGATTTGACAAGACTTACTTCAGAGGTTGTTAATTTGTTATAAGTAGATTTAATGTAGGTGAAACCCATTCTACTTGTTGGGAAGATAAACAGTGAAACCACGAAGTTCCCCAATAGAGCATAAGCTAAGACAATTCTCCCCTTGGCATCTACTGTGATGTCTGGAATTCCTAATAATAGTCATCCCTTTGAGTCATTGCCTTGTCTGCAGAAGGGCTCCTACAGGGTCTTGTTAAAATTATGATGTGCCCCACTCAAGTGGGGCAACATGTACCCCATTAACCATTATTGTTAATTCAACAAATAAAACATTTATTAAGAATCTTATATTTTCCTGACAGTAAGCTTTGGTTCATGTATAATTCCACTTACTTCCAAAGAGAAGTTGAATCAACCTAAAGTAAAAAGCCTATACACACAGACTTGTTCTAAAAGTGTAATGATAATTATCTGAAAAGGCAGATGACGAGAAGTGTGTATGTTTTGACGGGGTGTTTGAGTGCGTTTAATAGTTGTGTTTGCAGAGTGTTGGTCATGGTTTACTATTCCATTAGCTAGAAGCATGATTTGCATGGGATAAATTCATTAATATGCATTTATGGTCTTTCCTCCGTCTCCCCACCCCTGGTGCTAAACAATGTTCTCAGAGCCATTACACACTTTCCACAGCTGAGTAGAAAGTTTTGAGATGGACAAGCCCCCAGTGTGTATTCTGGTTCTTTCCTGCTTTTGCACATATTTTTCCTGTTTAGCTTCAACATGTTGATAGGTTTAAGGGATGCCATTTCTCTCTACTTTTTTTTAACTCACATTTGATTGGAGAGTCAGCACTTATTTTCTCTTCGGAAGTCCTGTCTCATCAATGGAAGCCCTGTGAATGAGAGCAAAATGCACAAGCGAATTCAGGAGGAGGGATTAAAGATTCAGAGTTTATATCTGAGAAGAACACAGATTCGAGGGACTGTAGAATCACTCATTCAAAGACAAATATAGATTTAAGAATCAATTATTTGTGTAGAGGTTTTAGTTCAAAAACCACAATTATATAATTTAGTTTCTATATTCCTCATGGATGTTGCTTCTTGTGTGATTGGAATGTAAGCGTTATGCATATTCATTTAGAAGAATGAAGTGTGTGTAGAGGATATTTGTTTGAGGTGTCCAGCAACATGTGCTCTTTCCTTCTCTTTGCTGACCATCTTCTTCTACTCTGTCTATTTGATTCAGTTAGGCTGTCATATCTGATGCCAGGAGTGGAGTCTATGACTCAAGCTTGGCCATTCAGTGCATCAAAGCACCTTAACCACAATGAGTATTGCAGAGGCAGAAAGGAGTGAATCAGGGAATATGCAGGAGCTCTTGGGAAGAAACATTTTCTCTTCTCTGTTGGATTGAACATGGGAGAGCATGAGCTTGGAGTTGTCAGTAGTCACCACAAGGAGCCTGAAAATTAAGTCAACACAGTAGGAGGCACAGTCAAGAGATGGAGAAATTTCAACTCCAGGACTTTATTTGAGCCCCTGGATCAAACCATACCTGAAGCTACAGCTCAAGTGTGGGCATTACCAATGACAAACTCATAAGCCCCCAAAAGGTTCTGGTTAGGTCTATCAACTTCTTAAACATAAGCAAATGCTGAGGTCTTCAGACATAAGGGTTATTGAATACTATCTTGTTTTTTAAAGATTTGTGAACTTTAATGAATTTAATTTTTATTCCCTCCCTTTAAAAAAAGAAATCACTCAAAGATTTCAAGTTAAATTACAAGAAAAGCTATCCTTCTGAATTCCTTCAACTACATGTAGCCAGTTTTACCTTTCTAACTTTCACAATAATTTGCACCACTTCTGTGATAAAGTTATTTGTATGCCTGTCTTATTACCATAAACAAGTTTAAAATTCTTTGGAGAAAGAACCGGTCTTGTACATGTTATAACACGTTCCTCTCATACTACACCATATACATTAATTGAAGTTACTTGAAAGCATGTGTGAAGTCAGATGATGGATGTTTAAAATTCAGGAAGTGAGCCAAAAAATTAGGTAAAGAAATTAAATGTGAAGCCAAGATTTATTGATACTTGAAATTAGCCATTTTTAATCATTGACTACCCAGTTATGAAGGGGAAGGGACATATGTGGAACCAGAATAACAGCTAATCCTTGTATAAGATAGGCTTTGTTTCAAAACCATTCAAAGACATGTAGTTACACACAGTTATTTACTAAAAAGGTTGATTTAAAAAGGTGGTGAATTTTCTCTACTTTGTCATTTGTTTATGTGTATATCTCTTGCACTAGACTGGCAGTTCCTTAACTTACATCCGTAAGGCTTGATGCTCAATTCATATTTATTGAATGAATGAGTACAGTATAGAATGAATGAAAGAGTTTTTTCCTCCTATCTTTATTGCTCATTTTAAGCATTTCCTTCTATTTTTTTCCTACTGCTCTCTACTGTTTCTGCCTGACATTCGGGTGGCTCACTGTAGGGTGTGTGTGTGTGTGTGTGTGTGTGTGTGTGTGTGTGCGTGCACGCACTTGCATTTTTGTGTGCATATGGCAGCAGTGGCGGGAGTTAGGGGTACTGTGAACCTTGGATCTTTCTAGAACTCTTTAAAAATATTTCTGCCTCTTGCTTCAGTTCCCTGTGTGTATATTGCATTTACATTTTATTTCAGGTCTCAGGTGAGGTATCAGAGCACAAATGGATGGCTTTGATTGTGCATATTTTGGGTGCCTTGGTTGGGAGGGTGAAGAATATAGGAGATGCCTGTGTTCTTCACATTGCCACAGAACTGGCCTTGCTCACAGGGATTCTGGCTTTGTCTGTGTGAAAGGAACAGCCAGACTGTGAAACAGTTTGCCTGTTTTGGCCCCTTACGTTTTTGGATCGTTCCATAACCCAATCAATTGTGTAGGAATTGGCTCTAAATTTGCCCAAATGTAGTAAGCTGAGTACATATGCACACTTAGGTACTTGCATGGCCACCCCCACTGTGCCTGGCCTGAGCATCTTGTAGACGAGTCCAGACTCTCAGTGATTCAGGACGTGCACGGACATCATGGGAGGCAGGAGAGAGTTAGGGTTAATGGCACAAGTTCTGAAGTTGGACTGTCTGGGTTCAAGCTGGGGCTCTGTCACTTACTAGCATGTGGATTTGAGTATGATATTTGCCTAATATGTGTTTCAGTTTCCTCACCTGTGAAATGGGGATAGGTCTTACCTCATTGGGGTTGTTATAAAAGTTGAAACATGCTTAGCTTAATGCCTGCCAAATAGTAACTCTCAGCAGTTGTTGGCGATGATCCTGTCATCATCGCCACCACCATCATCACCTCCATTATTATTAGCATCAGCGTCGTCCATAGGACAGCTCTTCTTGATAACTAGGCCAGAGGAAGGAGTGTTGAAATTTGAGGAAGGAATACGAGATTTCATGTCAGGGCAGATGCTCTTTAAAAGTTGGGGACCACATGTAAATCAGGTTAGGATTAGGGTTTAAGTGCCTGTGGATGTATTTGCTTCTTCTCCTTGATGAGATCAAAGGAGTTCAAAAGCTGGATCAAAAGCTGGATCATGATTTGTTCACTGAAAATCTATAATAGTCCTTAGGTAATTTATTATGGGTAACTTTTTGATGGTGAGTCGTAAATATTACCTTTGTGTAAAAAGACATATGCAAGCAAAAACAGTCACAGGGATTTACAAAAGGCAAGATGGGAAAACAAGAAGATCTCTCTCTCTCATCTATCTATCTATCTATTTATCTACCTATCTAATAATCTATCTATCTATGCATCCATCCATCTAATATATCTACCTATCTATCACTGGTCTTTATATATAAAAGCAGCTTTTTTGGGTTTCTGGTTTCTCTTTTCTCATATAAATCTTGGGGATCTCTGTCATATCTTTATATCATAATTCCTTTCTACTCCAGAAATGACAGCAAAACAACACTTGGAGAGAAGTGTATTCCTATGTGAGCTACTGCATGAGTGTATCATATAATATGTGGTGGGTGCAGCTGTGAGGTCTGCTGGCAGAGGCAGGATTTGAAACAACTCTGGGAGAGGGACCACTCCTACTGTCCCAAAGCCTGGGATGGGTGGAAGGAGCACATCAAAACACGTTCTCTAAGTAAGCAACAAACTAGAAGCCCTTATTGTGCCTTTGTGACTCTATCAGTTTGTTTTTGAGCTGTGAGTTGTCCTTAAGTGGAAAGTATGAACTGCAGTGATTTCTGAGGACATCAGCTTCATTATTCCCATGTCCAGGCTCACTCAGTTTCCCTCCTCCAGACAACAGCTTTGCCCAGCCTAACGCTGCTTGACTGTTTAGAATTCCTGACTAGTTCTTCCACATTCTTCAACCCAGAAGGTATAATAGTCTTTTATGGAAGGGCCACCTTCTATTTACCTTCTGAGAAGGAGGGAGATTAAAAAAAAAGAATGAAAAGGTGAGATACAGTGACAAAGGCACAGAAATAGCCAAGACACTGGACAGAGACAGGAGAAGCTGATCCACATATTCCAACTTTGGGCTTGAAAGGAAATAATACTTTATAAGTCCACACAGGAACTGCAATTCTGCTGGGTGTTTTTTTCTCCTATGGAATATGTTCCTTTTTACAGAGCTGAAAATCACTTTTCCTCTTCTCTAGGTTTCTTTCTTACCCTTGGTTATGTTCCTTTATAACATGTACTTCTCTTTCTCTTTTTAAAGCTTTGTTTTCCTTTGTTCTCCTTCCACAAGACCCTTCTGGTTTTCCCTTGCTTTCTTTAAATTGCATGTGTGTGTGTGTGTGTGTGTGTGTGTGTGGTGTGTGTGTGTGTGTGTGTGTGCTTGTGCATGTGTCTGTTCGAATAAGAGTCTAAGGGGGAGGAAATTTAAAAACTGGGGAAACCAACTGAGTTTGGAAAAAGTTATGTTCTCTGAGGCACATTCTTTTTGCCATGTGCTTTGAGACACATATCCTGCTCAGTCATGCAGTACACCAAAAGAGTGCAAACAGTGGGAAAACTGTCTCCCTTTCCAGCTTCCATATAGGTTACATGGACCGAGGTCACAGCTTCTAGGATGGAGAGGTGTCTTTTCTGCTTTTAGGTGAAAAGTCAGTCAAGAGTCAGCACTTAGCACCTGGTGCTGGAGTCTGCAACAGGACGCAAAAGTTATTTTACAAGTTGCACAATGAAAGAATGTTGTTTGTGCAAGACCTGATGAGCAGAAGTGCTTATTAGGTGTACCTTGTTACATCAGTGCCTGATTTAATCATAATGATTGTCTTTTGTGGTGGGGTTAAATTACAGAGCGTCTGCTTTGTAAACAGGTAGACAGTTGAAGTCCCACTGGAAAGAAAATCACCCATCTGGGCGCTCCTGGAAATATCTGATTCCTCCAAGGTAGAGAAGAATTTGAAAAATCTGACATTACAGCATGCAGGCAGCTGGGGAAAGGAGCTGCAGCTTTTACTCCAAGATACATATATTATCCGTCTAACTTTCACTCCCGCAGGATGAAAAGCAAACCCAAACACAGCTAACTCATAATCACTTTTCCTATTCTGGAAAACCCTTAAGAACTGCTTTAAAAGTTATGGTTCTTTCGGGTTTCCTTGACTTTTAAGTCTTAGGTAGAGCCTGCAATTGTAATTACTGTGCTTCTCCCTTCCAAGACCTGAAAAATTTAATGGGTACCTCAGGAGAAAGGTTTAGTTTTGTTTTAAAACTGTGCTATGTTAAAGCTTGGAAATATTATTTATTTTTCATTTCAAATCAAAGTCATTAAGTCATTATTAAAAAAATGTTCACTTTTTGGAGAGTAAGGTCATATACCTCAAGGTCATATGAAAATTTTTACAATGGCAATTCCCGTGGAACTTATGAAATCTAAAATACGAGGGTTATTTTTATTCTTTGAGATTATTTTAAAAGTAATTGAAAGATTCTTTTTTCTTCTTAAAGAAAGAATACACATACAAATGCACACACACATATACACTACATTTGGAATGACTAACGTGATTTACCAAATAAAATTTATCATTGATCTCTTTTTAGCAATTGTCTTTCTTAATATGTAAAGTTCTGTTAGATTCTGCTGTATCATTTAGTACCTGTGAGTTGAAATACTATTTGAAATACTGTTAGATATCATGTAAAAGGAAAAAAAGAGGAAATCAATTCAAAATAAATACTAAATATATTCACACTCAAATGTAAATGATGCCAAGAAAAAGCAGTGGTGAAAAGTTTTATTTTGGAGTAGTGCTTTGGCTCTCTATAATTCATGCTTATAAAGCACACGCATTCTGTCTAAATTGGCTCCAAAAGCCTTTTGTGTCGTTATTCATGACACACACGCCTGGTTCTGGACCTCAGTTTCTACCCAACACCCAATATAACATAAATCTTATAAGTGTGAAATTAAGTTAAATGACGTATGTCCTATAACTGTTAATAAGTATGCAAAAGCATGACTTAATTTTCTTGATTTTTTTATTACGCACTATTTTATTTTCTAATAAATATGTTTTGCTTAAACCTCCAAAAGACAGGAGTTTGAGCAATATATGTCTGTCTAAACCCTGTTACTATGCAAATAACTTTTGTTTGCTTCCCTAGGAAGTATAACTTTTGACCCATTTGAGATGAACTCTTCCATCTGAAAAACTTTGCTCTCAAAAGTGATAGGTTTTGGGCTTCCCTGGTGACTCAGTGGTTGAGAATCTGCCTGCTAAGGCAGGGGACACGAGTACGAGCCCAGGTCTGGGAGGATCCCACATGCCGTGGAGCAACTAGGCCCGTGAGGCACAACTGCTGAGCCTGTGCTTCTGGAGCCTATGCTCTGCAGCGGGAGAGGCTGCGATAGTGAGAGGCCCGTGCACCGAGATGAAGAGTGGCCCCCGCTTGCCACACTAGAGAAAGCCCTCGCACAGAAACGAAGACCCAACACAGCAAAAATAAATTAATTAATTAATAAAACTCCTACCCCCAACATCAAAAAAAAAAAAAGTGATAGGTTTTAAGATGTAAATCAAACACTAACATCTTATTAACAATTCAAAAGTAACAAGAATAAAATATCTCAACTTTCACTATACCTCTAGGTTTGAAGGCAGTCTGTATTAAATGACCAAGCTGTGCGGTGAAATTTGAGTACCATCCCAGACTGTAGGCAAAATATATTTCACATGTCAACCTTAAGATACAACAATGTATTATAGTCTGCCTTCTTAGAATGCCCTTCTCTGTCCTTCCAAGCTACCTACTATTCAAGGACAGATCCAGTGCTCCTCTGTGAAGCTTTCCTCACAGCTCCTGTCTGATTTCCATCACATGCAGGAGTTTCCCTCTGCCATGTTCCCAACATAACTCTTCATACATCTATTGTAGTTATTGTATTATAATTATTTGGATGTGTATATTGCTAGATGGTATATTATTTGAGAGAAGTGAGCATGTATTTAGCTATATGTTCTCAAAACTGAATCCAATATCAGGCATAGAATAGATGTTTAATAAACATTTGTCACATGGAACAATACATTCAGCAGGAAACTTCAAGTCCTGTCATCTGGTAATCAGTGGCTTTCAAGGTCTCTGTACAGTAATGTTCTGTAAAAGCATTTCTTTTTATCAGAACTGAGAACACACACAAGCACAACTGACAGTTTTATGACACAGCATTTTCCTTCCCTCAGTAGGTGTGATGTACACTGATATTTTTGTATTGCATTGTATCATATTCCATTCCATTTCATCCAGTCCTACCCTACCCTATTCTATCCTATTCTAATATTTAAATTTGGCTCTAATCTACTACATTGATTTCCTGAACTACTTGGTAACCCACAGTTTGAAAAACACTATTTCATCTTTGTGACTTTTGGCACTCTATTTTTAAAATTATGGTTTCAAGGTAATCTGTCCTATTTTTAAAGGTTATCAGATTATTATAGCCATCTTCTAAACACTTGTTCCACTGGAAATAATCAATGTAGAAATAAAGTGTTACTTCAAAATCTTCCTATTAGAAAATTTCTTCCAATGCTTCTCTAGTATATTTTGTTCAAGAGATTAGCAAAATTATCTAGTGCTGATTTTACCCAGTCTACTACAGTGTCCCACAAGAGGTGCTAAGGACTGAAGTGTTAAAAAGGTCATGTGTCCTGATAGTTGACTGGAAGCCATGACACATAGCATATCTGAACTCATGTAACAAGAAATCAGTTACCAAGAAAATTGTGAAAGAGTTTTCTTGAAATAACTACATGGAACACTCAAAGTTAAAGTTTAAGAAACTTGTAATTCTTGACTCCAAACCCACAGAGAAAAAAATATTGAACAAAATTATTTCCATGATCCAGGAAGTTAGTACCACAAATCAACTTACAAAAACATTTAACTACACACCGTGGTCATCCCATCCTGCTGTGCTTCAGTTACAATGGGGTGTCTACTCACAAGGAAACCTTCACTGGAAAATGTTTAGTCAGGAGGCAGATCCTTTTCTCTGTGAAGTCAGAGAGAACTAGTCAACTTCTTGCTGATTTTCATGATCTTATGTACCATACATAGGCTATTCAAGTAAAGATGGTCCTTCTGAGTAACTCAAAGGGATCCATTTTGGAAATGACAATGTTTTTGATGTTTTGTCATGCCTGAGCTAAATATAAGCACTGCATCTTATTATCCTTAATGTGGGGCTTTTGATAGGTAGGTAGATACCATCTTTAAAATCCAGCAGAGTCAAAAATTCTTTGACTCTCCTAACTCAGTAAAGTTTTATTCTCTAGAATTGCACCGTCCAATATGGAGGCGTAAGCCACATGGGACGATGGAAATTCAATTAAAATTGAATAAAATAAAAATTCAATTATTGAGTCACGGTGGTCACGTTTAAAGTGTTCAACATCCATTCCTGCAGGAGGCTCTATTGAACAGCACAGTTCCCAATAGAGAATGTCTTATTCGGTTAACATCTGATTTCTTTGGTCGTTCGTCTGATTGTTGAAAAGGAAAGGTGGCAGGAGGGTTGAGATGTGATGGTGGAGACTTGTTCATTCACACAGGAAAATATTTATTTTTGACTGTATAACGGCCTCTTATCTTACAGTCTTTATTCCCTCTATAAGTGTGTCATTGACATGGGTCCATTCTAGCTCCTGATTTGATCTCTCTCCTCACTGCTTCCAGAGGTACACTTCTCAATCACAGGTCAGTGTAAGTCCACTTTTTCTTAAGAAAACTTCAAAATGCTCAGAGTACCTTTAATTCTTGTTTTAGATTCAACCTGGCATGAATCAGTAGCTCTTAATCTCTTCCTCTGTGTAGCTTTGTTCTGGTGACACTCTTAGCCACCTACCCATACATCTTTAGTCCTTGGCTGTCACTGTTCCTTGGAGCTCCATGAAAGGTGTCCATGCCTCTTGGTTCAGTTTACATGACAGAACCTTTGTGAAAACTTCTGTGATCCCGTCAAACTCAAACTCACCCCTATGTTTTTAAGTGCTCACAGCATTTTACTTGCACCTCTACTACAGCACTTTTTTTCCCAGTTAGAGTTTTACATGTCTAACTTTCTCACTGGATTATAAGCTTTTTGAAGAAAAAGAGACCCGGCATCTTTGTATCCTCCACAGCTTTCTACACATAACTGCTTAACAAGGTAGAGAGAGAGTTAAATTTAATTTCGAGTGAGGAATAAAACAACTGGCTAACTGAAGTTGAGTGAGAGTTTGCTTCAAGAAACACTGCTGGGTGTTTGGTTGGGTTGTGAAGGATGCAGACAGGAGGAGGACTGAACTTACCACAAGAAATCTAACCTTGGCCGCGCTGAAGAGCATAACAGAATTGTGAGGCAGCACTGCAGGCTGCCAATGTTTCATAGGTCACAAAACACCACAAGGCATTCCTCCTGATGGAGATCAAGCTGAGGCAGCATGAGTCACTCTCTCCCTGAGCTCATGGGGCACTTAATCCACAGCTCTACTCTGTTCTGTGTCCTTAGGCTGGGCACTTTTTGCTGTCAATGCCACCATCTTACTCCATCTCCCCTCCCCACCGCATGCCCTGCTCCATCCATCCTAGTTCCTAGTTTCGTACATTCCATAAGGAGGTTCTCAGTAAACTGTAGCTGAATGAATCCAACTGTGAGCTAAGAAATGAGTGAAAGGTGGCCACAGGTAGAATGTAAAACATGTAAGATTGTCGAGTACAAATAGGAATGCAGAACATGTTGCCAGAGTTATTTTATTTATTTTCAAACAGCGTGGGGTCTTTGGGTCATCTCCCCCATTTAACCCAGCCATATCTTGGCATGCCTGGAATTCTAAATGCTGTTTGATCAATCATCACTTTTTTTTTTTCCACAAAAGGGCCTGTTTTTACTAGAGATAAAACTCTCTTTCCTCATCTTCAAAAGGAAGCTCAAAATGTTTAAAAAAAAATTCCTCCCTTTGACTTTTCTCTCTCTATGTTTCCTGGGGTCAATGTGAAGTGAATTTGGAGACGCAGAGCTGGGAGTGTGAGGAACGTGGAACTCTTCCCAAGAGTGGGAGGGAAGTTCATCAAAGCACACTTGTGGTCAAGGAAGCTTAAAAATAAAGCTGATTTCTAAAGGTGAAAAAGAAAACATTCATTAAGTTTTCAATAAGCTGCTTTTTTCCTTAAGAAATTAGCTGATTTACTTACCATAAAAAAAAAAAAAAAAAAAAAAAGCTGCGGGCAGAGGAATACGTAATCCACTCTTCCAAAAGGATCCTTTGAGTAAAAAGAACACATAAATTCTAAGAAAAGTTAGTTAGAAAGAACAGTTTATTCTCACTGGTGCCTTCTCATCACATCAGTATTTATTCCCTCCAAGTGCACTTTATTTATTCATTTTAAACCATCATAGGTGTCTACATTTTGGTCAGGACATAAAGAACTTTTCTTACCACGAAGACCCTTTGGGGACACCACGTGGAGACCTCAGCTATCCTTTTAAATTCTCAGAACTCCAAAATCTAATGTCTGCAGAGACAAACAGGAGGGCTACTGCAAGAAGGCAGAAGCCTAAGTAGTTAGGATGTAGGCTTCTTACCAAGAAAATCACTGGGCTGTTCCAACACGAGCTGGTTTGCCATCAATCCATAAGATGGAGATAGGGTGTGCCAGTTTCAGACCGTGTAACTTCTATTTACTGAAACTGTAACACATATTCATTGTAAGCTACAATTATCCACAGTTTAGTCTGTTTATGAAATCGTTTTGTGGTTATTTATTAAAAATAAAATTTATGTGTGCTTATTGAAGCTATATTTTGGCAGGCAAAAGAGGCTGGCAGAAATTTTTGAGTCAACAGCCAGGCTCCAGCCACTCTTTATGTCGTCATATAAAAACTTGTCAAATAATATTTAGTTTTTAATCTTTAGTTACAAACATAGGGTTCGTAATGAAAATATTCTGTGAGTAGGTCTCCTTGAAACAAGAACCCGGGTGTTTGGATTTCAGTAAAGGTGATAATTAAGTTTCTGGCTTCTTTAGGGGCAATCTGTTATTCCTTTCCTTCCACCAACTTCTATTACCTGTTTTTTGTCCAAGTTCCTCATGTCTTTAAAGAGCTGTTTCATAATGATTTTTAAAAATATAAGCTGTTCGGTGCTTTGTGACAGCCTGGAGGGGTGGGATGGGGAGAATGGGAGGGAGGGAGACGCAAAAGGGAAGACATATGGGAACATATGTATATGTATAGCTGATTCACTTTGTTATAAAGCAGAAACTAACACACCATTGTAAAGCAATTATACCCCAATAAAGATGTTTAAAAAAAAAAATAAAAAATAAGCTGTTTATCTATCAGTTCTAAAATCCAAAACCAAATATATTAGCATTATTAAGAAGAAATTAGCCTGCCAATATTGTCATGATTGCCCTCTATTGGAGATCTTTTGTATGCAAATGGATTATTTATTCTTATGAAACTTTTTAGTTATTTAAATTACCAGTCTTACTTTTCTAATGCCTTCTAAGAAGGAGGTTCTTTTTAAACAGACCACAGGTGTTGGCTTCAGGAATGTATAGTTCATCTTAATGAGATGAACTTACAAATAAGCCAGAATGACAGGAGTTTGTTGACAGGAATCCTGAATGGAAAGAAAAATGTCATTAAGTAAAGGACCTTTGAAGTAGAGAGAAGAAATATACTATGAACAGTTGGAATAAAGTGATTCTTTGCTTTGAATCTACTTGCGAAAAAATCAGAGGGAGAAGAAGGACTTAGTATGAAATTATTCAAGAAGAAATCCTTCCTGAAAGGGAGTTTCTGAGATGTGATAAACAGGAGTTGAAAAAAGACTGCCCAGTGTGCTTCTTGCTATTGCCTGAAATACCTTCGGTGTGAGTCATCCGGAGATTGTTGCGTAGTTTGCCTTGAAAGAATTTCTGATCCCAGATAGACATTTTATGTATCAATTGTCGCCTGTCTCTCCACCCCCTTTCTCCACTAGAATTTGGCTTTGGTTCTAGTAGGAGAGCTGTTTTGAGGGTGCCCTTGTTGATAGTGATTTGATCCTGCAATTTAACATTTGTTGCCAAGCTTGCAAGTTCAATTCCATACATGTTTTATTTATTGGGCATTTTCTGTGAGAAAAGTTCTGTGCCATCTGCTAAAATGAATGTCAAGTTTTTCTAACACAGAGCCATTCCTGGAAGAAGCTTATAAAGTGATAAAATATATCACTCATGAGCGATCTGTATACCATAGTCTATGGGACTTTGGGTGCCATTAACATGATGAAACCTTATTTTGTATCCATCAAGTACAAGAATCCTGAGACCTGGAGGAGTTTGGTGTATTTGAAGACAGAGACTCAGCATGACTGGGGCGGGAGAGTGGCAAGAGAGGGATCTGTCTGGATCAGTAGGACCCCAAAAATGCCATTGCAGGGTTTCAAGCAGGGCAGCAAAAGGCTAGCGTAGATTGTGCTCCTGAGGAAGCAGTCTGAGAGAGCTGAGTAGGAAGGATGTTTACAAAAGAGTGATCTTGGGCTTAATACCTGTAGAATTTTGGGAAAGAGGAAGGATTCGCTAGAGAAAAAAGGTGATTTGGGGTTTGAGCCCAATGACAGCCTTGGCTGACCACACAGGGAGGAGTGTTCCTCCAGAGTGGTGCAGTGACGCTCGCTTATTTGGGCATTAATACCTCCACACTCAATCATAATTGGATAGGGGCCTCCCCAGGATGGGGTGGCACCTGAGGCAAGGCAATTCTCTGCAGCCAAGCTAACCCTGAAGAGGCTGACTCACTCACATCACACTCAACTTCTGCATAGTAAGTTCTTCGTTGAAGCAGAATCTGAGTGATGTGTCTCAGTGTCCACCAAAAAGAGTGGATTGGGAACCCAGTTAGGTGCTCTTTGAGCTGTTCAATGGGAGATGATGATAGTTTGAACTATAGGAGACTTTTGAGTTGCAAGGAAGAGAATGGAATCAAGATATTTTGACATAGATCCTATAGGAACAGAGGATGGATTGGATGAGGGGAGTAAGGTAGAGAAAGGTACCAAGGATAAATCTCAGAGTTTTGGCACAAGCAAGTGGGAGGAGAGATACCATGAACAGAGGAGGGGAGTGCTCAAGGAGAATTGTAGGTGGGGGGAGGGTAGTGATGGGATTAGAGAGCTTTCCTCTGCACAAATTAAATTTAGTATGTTGGTGATTCAATCAAGTGGTGACATCAAGCAGAATGCTGGATGCATGATTCTGGAGCTTAGAAAAGAGGTCTGCAATGTTGCTTTATATTGTTGCTATTATTGGTATAGAGCCAGTTGAAAGTGCTAATTCGCAGCAAGGGGATGTGGTAAATTGGAAAGGAGGTTCAGCAGAGAATCCTAGGGAATAGCTACCTCTAGATGTGGAGGAATGAACAAAAGAGACTGAGCTACCATGTGAGAGGAAGGAAGAAAACAAAGACAATGTGATGTTGTGGGAGTTTAGGAAGAAGATCACTGTTAGCATCTCTTTTAATACTAATAAGGAAGAATGTCTATTTTAATGTTTATTGTTCATTTATTAACAACTTTGTTGAAACATATTCAGCATATATAATTCATCCATTTCAAGTGCACAATTCAATGATTTTATTTATTTTCTTTTAAAGTAAATTTACCAAGTTGTATGACCATCACCATAAATCAGTTTCATTAGAACATTTTATCACCCAAAAAAGATTCCTTATGCAGAGTCATTTGGTTTTGCTTTTCTTTTGTCTATTGCTTTCTATTTTTTTAAATATCGATTTTTTTAAAAACTTTTTTTGATGTGGACCGTTTTTAGAGTCTTGATTGAGTTTGTTAAAATATTTCTTCTGTTTTACGTGCTGGCTTTATGGCTGCAAGGCATGTGGGATCCTAGCTCCCCAAGCAGGGATTGAACCTGCACTCCCTGCATTGGAAGGCGAAGTTCCAACCACTGGACCATCAGGGAAATCCCTAAATATTGATTTTTAAGAACTTTACAAAAAGATATTAAAATTTTGGGGGCATAGACTTGAAAATCCTGTTTTTTCAGGTTGTCATTTATCTTTCAGTCTAGTTTGTGGAGATAATTTGCTATGTAGAAACTTTGCAATTTTATGGAATTAAGTGTACTGATCTTTACTTTTATGGATGTTTACTTTGTTTTTGAGATTATTAGAAATTCTTTTTTTCCCAAGATTATAAAGATATTTTCCTACTATTTTTAAGGTTTCATTTTTTATACTTTGATTTCTAATTCATCTGGAATTTGTTTTGTTTTAAAGAAAGATATAGTGATCCATTTTCACCTGTTTTTCCAAACTACTGGTCAGTTGTTACAAAGTCAATTATTCACTAATCCATCTTTTCTCTATTGATTTGGTGAAATTACCATATTCTCTCCATTGTTGAATCTATTCTTGCCTTAGTGCCATCCTGTTTTGTTTACTACTCCTTAGCAATACATTTTAGTATCTAATATCATAAGACTATAATAGCAATTAGCTAAGTCTTCATGTGACAAAGTTGATTCAGAAATTCATTTACTCTCCTTTTTCTAGTGCCCCCACCCTTTGCCTTTTCTTTCCCTTTGGCAGCAATCCAGCCCTCACTCCAAATAGATCCTGCTCAACCTCAGGCTTGAAGTCTATTTGTTTATTTCACCAAACGTCCAAAATAAATCTGATTCTTCAGTCAGACTAGTAATTAGGAAGTTTGACTGTTTTGGTTGCGTGAACATCCAAATTGGCTTGACTGCCCAGTAATCTGAGGGTAGCTCACCAGCATCTGTGAGCAACCCATTTTATGGGTAACATAAGGTAAACAGTATCTTGTGATACCTGAAAAGGAGGGCTGACTATTATAATTGCATTGGCCAATTGATATACTCAGTTGAGTTCTCTGTAAGTAACAGATTTTTATGTCAATTTCATGTGGTTTCACTGTCTTTCTGGTAGTCTTCAAGTAAATCTGGAGTTGAGGGTTATTTTTCCACTGACTGTTTAATGACATTGGCTATCTTTATTCCCTTCATCAGCTCAAAGTATTGCCCTGATTCTGCAGAGCAGTTTTTGCATGCTTTTCTTTTTTAAATTTCTTTTTCTTCCATCCAAGAAGGCTTCTGTCTACTAGTATGAAGACCCTGAAATTTCAACAACTGTGGCCTATGAAATGAAAAGAACTCAGGAAAGGATAGGAAGTGGTTTTGCAGCAAGCTCCTGTACCTGATTGTTCATGAGTACAGAGTGCTGTTGCAAACGATTCTTATACACACCTTTTCTTTATATAGATGAGGAGAAGTTGTAAGTTACAACCAATGTTGTACAGGTAGTGTTTACACCTTAATCAAAGTGTAGGGTAGAAGGGCTTTTATACAGAGCAAAAGTCTAGGAGTAATCATGGTGGGGTAGTCGAAGGACCAGAGCTTGTGCCTGAGGACATGCATTCAGCTCCTGGCTTAGAGACCTCTTGCAGGGGGATTACCTTCTCCAAACCCCTAATTCCTCAGCTGTGAAAGGAAGTGATAACAGACACTTACCTCATAGGATTGACATGAGTATAAAATAACATGTGGATGTGTTGTAGGATAAGAAACTATAGAAATCTTGAGTATAGAGATTAATTTCTAGTTTTCCTTGTCTTGGGAATATTCGTGTTAACTGAAGGCAAAGCAAATAATGTGGTTCATCTCAGTTAAGATGCCATAGATTGTAAAATACATAATTATTTCATGTACCACTAGGGGAAACCGCTCCCAATTTCAAAAATCAAGTATAAAACATAACTTGATTTCTGAGATGATAAAATCTGAAATGACTGTGTCTTAGAATGGATGAAATACATTAAGTACAGACAATATTAAAGATTTAGACCCACTGGAAAGAGAGTCAGTCTGAATTTGTGATAACTCATACCTGTAGAATCTTTTAATAGTTTGTAACTTTCAAATTATAATAACTGAAATAGATTAAAAGGTCACTAGACTAATTGCCTTAATGAATAGATCATTGATTTATAATTAGCATGTTTTACAGGAGTAAGAATATGACCATTGTTTGGGCCCATTATAAATCTGGGCCACTTGGCCCAGCTGGGCCCTGAGCTGGTCCTCTGATTGGTATACAGGATAACTGTATAGCGTATCAGTGCAGCATAACTGCTGTACATTATATATGAAAGATGTTAAATCCTAAGAGTTCTCATCACAAGAAAAATATGTTTTCTATTTCTTTACTTTTGTATCTATATGAGATAATGGATGTTCACTAAACTTATTGTGATAATCACTTCCTGATTTATGTAAGTCAAATCATTATTCTGTATGCCTTAAACTTACACAGTGCTGCATGTCAATTAATACTATCTCAATAAAACTGGGAGAAAATAAATAAATAAGATAAAAAGTGTCTTTTCTCTTCCGAGATTAAAATTACAACTGAGTTTCTTTCTCACCTCGAGATTTTGCTTTATCCACTCTCTTCTCAACTTTTTCTACCAGCTTTTTCTGTTTTGCTTACTAGTGGGTTAACACTTTCCAAATTAAAAAAAAAATCCTTGTAATCTGCTACTATTTAGAAGCAAGATAGTCAAGTGGATAAAAGCATGTTTCCTCTCTTTTATTCTTGTCTCACCATCAACAAAAAAAGTTATTTTTCAAAACCATTGCATTGGGCTGACAGGTAGAACTATTGAAGGGAAAAATAGTAGTCACTGAGTCGTGATGTAATAAGGAGCAGGTCAGATCATGCAGGAATGTAAGGTCTTTGGATTTTCAGCTAGATGAGGTTGGAAGACATTGCACAATTCTGAGGAGAGGAGTGCCATATTCTGAAACATGTTTTTAAAGGATTACTCTGACTGGTTGACTAAAAGTGAGGTGATGGTGTGAGAAGTGTCTCAATAATCCAGGTTAGAGATGGTGTGACTTGGGCTTTGCGGTATCAGTGTAAAGTGGTGAGATTTGAGGTATATTTTGAGGATAGAGTCGACAAGACTATTGATGAATTGGATGTGAGAGAGAAAAAAGAAGGCAAGGGAGATTTGAAAGTTTTGACCCCTAGAAACTAGAAGTATGTGGTTACCCTTACCAGAGATGGGAAGACTGTAGTTAGAACTGGTTTGCAGAAGAAGAGAAGTTTAAATTTGGTCATATTGAGTTTTCAATGTCTGTTAGACCAGTGGAAATGTTGAATATGTAGTTGAATATACCAGTGTGAAGTTTGCCAAGTGACCTGGGCCCAGGATATAAATTAGAGTTTATCAGGATAGAAGGTACTTAAAAGCTTGAGACTAATGAGATCACCAAGGGAGTGAGTGAAGGATAAGAAGAAAATGAGAGTAAGGACTGAGAACTGGGGAATTCCAGGGTATAGTGGCTGGGAAATGAGAATGGAGACACAGAAGGAGGGATTGTTTAGGTGGTAAAAACATGGTGAAAGCCAAGGGGAGGAAGGGCTTGTAGGGAGGAAAGAACATGGCAAGTATGGCTAAGAGGTCAAGCCAGTGAAAGAGGTCAGAGGCGACCTTAACAGGAACACTTTGGTGGAGTGGTGGGAGCGAAACCTAATGAGTGGGTTTAGGAGAAAATGGGACATGGGGTATTGTTAAGGACAAGTATAGATAACTCCATAGAGGAATTTTGCCTGACATAGGAAGGATGGGGCAGTTATTGTAGGGGAAAGTCATATTAATATCAAGAAGGCTTTGTTATTTTTTTTAAGATGAAAAAAAATGCTTTATGGGGACTTCCCTGGTGGCACAGTGGTTGAGAATCCGCCTGCCAATGAAGGGGACACAGGTTCGAGCACTGGTCTGGGAAGATCCCATATGCTGCGGAGCAACGAATCCTGTGCGCCACAACTACTGAGCCTGTGCTCTAGAGACCACGGGCCACAACTACTGAGCCTGAGTGCCACAACTACTGAAGTCATGTGCCTAGACCCCATGCTCCACAACAAGAGAAGCCACCGCAATGAGAAGCCCTCGCACCACAACAAAGAGTAGCCCCCGCTCGCTGCAACTAGAGAAAGCCCGCACACAGCAATGAAGACCCAACACAGCCAAAAGTAAATAATAAATAAATAAATTTATTTAAAAAAATGCTTTATGTATATGGAATGATACAGTAGAGAGGGAGAAGTTTATGAAGCAGAGAAGAGTGGATAGGTACTAGAACAACATTCTTGAGTAGGCAAGAGAGGATGGAAACTGGTGCACAAGTAGAAAAAGTTGATCTTAGAAGTGCACACAAGTTGGGGAAAGTGGACTGCAGGCAGAGTGTAAGAGTCAGATGCTGGTAGGTGGGTAGAAGTGATGGGGGAAGTTCTGTTCTGATTGTTGCTACTTTTTGTTAAATTAGGAAGCAAAGTCTTCAGATAAGAGTGAAGACTGGAACAGAAGTGTGGAATTTCCTAACAGTCACTCAGCAGGGTGAGAGGAGGGATAGAGATGATCTATTTAGAATGATTCCCTTGTATCAGGAAGGGCCCCCTAATGATAGTGACCACAAATTTAAGCTGATATTAGATTTTCTTTAGCCATATTTAGCTTTTCTGAGATAGGCCAGAAATGGGTTGAAGTTTGGTCTTAATCAGGGCTGAGTTTTTTGCCAAGTGAGTAAATGATAATAATATGAATATGAGTGATATGAAACACCATGTTCAGGGTATACTCAAAGTAGAGATGAGGTTTTGGTAAGAACCAAGGCACTATAGTTAAATCGAGGTCAGAGTGTGGGGTTCTTGGAACTGGATTATAGAGATGTTGTAGATTTTGGTAACAGTGAGGAAAACTTGAGCAAGTACCAGAATCACACGGAGGGCTTGTTAAACAGAAATTGGTGGGACCTACCCCACGTTTCCTGATTCAATATAGGTCTGAACTGAGGTCTGAGAATGTTCATTCCTAGCAAGCTCACAGGTGATATTTAGAATGAACTTTGAGAACCACTGGTCTGGTGTATGAGAATGGTAAGTAAATGGCTGAGACGGGTGGAAGAACATAACCATCAGAATAAATTGGGTTCAAAAATCTAAGAAACCAGAATATTGGAAGAATCATCTATTTGGAGGTAGGAAATGTCAAGAAGAGAGGAACAGTAGGTCCAGGAGCTAATGTCATTGAGAAATGAGGGGTATGGCTGCCATAGGAAGAGGGGCTGGGTGGGAGAGTTTGACAATGTGAGATTCAAATTTGGATGTTTAAATGAAGGAAGGGGGACTGCAGGGCTCCATGGGTGGTTGTGTACCCTGCACATCTCTAGGGAGCTCTGTCTACATCATGGTTCTTGGGAAAGAGAATGGTCTGTAAATTTCATTGAGACCTAGGAATACACTTACTTCATTAATTCCAAGCCCACAAATATGTAGGCTGTACATATGCTCTAATTATCTCTGCCTTAAAAGGAAAATTCTTTGGTTTGCTTAAAACTGTGGATGATTTAGCTCTGCACTGAGGTAACCAATGAGGAAGAAAACACATAAATAATCACACAACCAAACTCCTACACAGACACTCCTGTGCTCAAATTGGAATTAGTTCTTCTGGAGTCTAAAGTCATGAAAGTTGGGTCCTTCAGGTTCAAAGAATAAAGAATATCACAAATCCCTCCCAGTGAAGATGAGACAAAAGTAAGGGGTACACTTTTGGATATTTGCCATTTAATTTTAAAAGTCTGCCTAATAATCCTGTGAGGCAGGAGGGTAATCTCAATTTAGAGTCTGAAGAAACAGCAGCTCACAAGTATGAAATCTGCTTCCTCTTCACTGCCTTCTTTCTTTTTACTTCCAACTTTTCCCTTTCTCTCCATTTTTATTGTATATATCTTTTGGCCAAATACCATACATTAAGATGGATTTATAAATGCCCAACTTTTACTCATTTTCAGTCTAGCTCTGAGGGAGGACAAGAGAAGTTGAGGGAGGACAAGAGAAGTTGACGGAGCAGATAGGAAGGCACCTGGTCCTTCCCTTTAGAGAGGTTAAATGCATCCTGTGTAGATCCAGCGGCCCTAGTGAGGTGGCTCTTGTCTGTGGGTGAGGTATTACCTGCTGGGGGGCACAGTTCTCAGAAGTGTGTAAGAAGTATTTGATGGCAGACCAGAGTTGGCAAGTAAAGTGGGATTTTAATTTTTATATTTAAAAGCTTCTGCCTTTACTTTCAGGCTTATTTTATAGTATTACTGCCAACAAAACGAAGAAACTGCTTTACAACATGAATTTAAATTGGCGGGTGGGACCATAGCACCCTCAGAACACTGGTACAGGGCATTTATTTTCAAATAGACATGAAAATTCATATTAATTTTAATTTCCTTAGATGAGCTGAAATTAAGAAAATTATCTGAGCACGAAGAAAACATTGGGTTTAAACTAAGTCTGGGTAAGGTTTTTGTTTAGAGTATCCCTTTGTGTTTAAGTTTCTCTGTTTCCTTGGTTGTTTGGCCATTTGCTTTTCCTGCTATTGCATTTGAGGTTCTTTACAGAGAAGTTACACGTTCAATATTTTCCGTAGAGTATGTGATATATCTTAATTATGTTTCGAGCTTGTTTTTATGAATAAATAAAATACACTCAATCTGTAATAACAATATATAAGTAATTGAGGTAATTGTATGTGGGGGTGGTATAAAGAGTAATTTACTTTTCGTGGCTCTTCTTTTAAAATATTACTGAGATATAATTATATACAATACAATGCATGGATCTTAAGTGTTCATGCTGAGGAACTTTGACAATTGTATACAGCTGAATAACCAAAACTGAAAACAAGATTTCCATCACTACAGAAAGGCCAATCATGCCCTTCTCTAGTCAATACCCAACCTCCTTGTCCAAATGGTGACGAATATCTTGATTTTTACTATTTTATAGTACTTTTGCTTATTCTTGGAAGTCAAAGTGTACCATAGATATGTATTTTTGGTGTGTGCGTGTGAGTGTGTGTGTGTGGCTTTTTTCTCTCAACGTACTATTTAGGATTTATCCCCACATAATTAATATTTTGAGATCCATTCATACTGTGACCTGTATTAATAATGCATTTCTTTTTATTACTAAATAATTCTACAGTATTATCTATTTTACAGATCACAGTTTGGGCATTTTGGTTGTTTTCATATTTGGGCTATTATGAATAAGGCAACTATTAATATTCAGGTACAAATCTTTGCATAGACACATGTCTTAACTTTTCTTAGATTCAGAATTTAAGCATGCCTGGATGATATGTTAGTTGTATATCTAATCTTTTAGGAAACTGCCAGACTGTTTTTCAAAGTGGTTGAGCCATTTTACATCCCCACCAGCAGCGTTTGAGGGTTTCAGTTCCATCCTTGCCAACACTTGGTGTGGTTAATCTTTTAAATCTGAGCTCTTCCAATAGGTGTGTAGTTCATTGCGGTTTTAAATTTTCATTCCTTAATGGATAATGATGTTGAGTATCTTTTCACATGATTATTGTGAAGTGTTTGTGTCCAAATCTTTAACTCATTTTGTAATTGGTTTGTTTGTTTTCTTATTATTGAGTTTTGAGAGTTCTTTATGTGTTCTTAATACAAGTTCTTTTTTAGATATATAATTTCCATATTTTTATTCCTAGTTTGTGACTTGTCTTTTAGTTCTCTTTACATTGTTTTATGAAGAACAGAAATTTTAATTTTGAAGTCCAATTTATTAATTTATACTTTTATAGGTTGTGCTTTTGGTTTTGTATCTAAGACATCTTTGCTCAATCCAAGGTCACATATATAGACCACTTGAAGTTGTCCCACGGTTTCAACATTCTGTTCAGTTTTTAGACTTATCTGTTTATTTTGTGCTTTATTTTGGATGCTTTATTTTGGATACTTTATTTTGGATACTTTATTTTGGATACTTTCTAATGCTTTATTTTGGATACTTTCTAATGCTAAGTCTTCAAGTTCACTAATATTTTCTTCTGCAATTTCTTATCTGCTGTGAATTCCATCCTGTATACTTTTTCATCTCCCAGTTTATAGTATCATTTTTAGAAATTTGATTTTGGGTCTTTTAAAATATCTTCCAGGCCTTTACTTAACTTTTTTAACATAGGAAATATTTTTGTAATAACTGTCTTAATGTCTTTGATAATTTTAACATCTGCTTAAGTTCTGGGTTGGTCCTGATTGGTTATTTATCTCCTTATAATGGGTCATATTTTTCTCCTTCTTTACATGCCTAGTAATTTCTGATTAGATGCCAGACATTGTGATTTTTGCCTTGTGGGTGTTAGTTATTTTTGCATTCCTGTAAATATTCTAGAGCTTTGTTCTGGGTTGTAGTTAAGTTACTTGAAAACAGTTTGATACTTTTGGGTCTTGCTTTTAAGATTTGTTAGGAGAGGGCTTCCCTGGTGGAGCAGTGGTTAAGAATCCACCTGCCAATGCAGGGGACACAGGTTCGAGCCCTGGTCCGAGAAGATCCTACATGCTGCAGAGCAACTAAGCCCATGCACCACAACTACTGAGCCTGAGCTCTAGAGCCCATGTGCCACAACTACTAAAGCCCGTGTGCCTAGAGCCTGTGCTCCACAGCAAGAGAAGCCACTGCAATGAGAAGCCCACACACTGCAAAGAAGAGTAGCCCCCGTTTACCGCAACTAGAGAAAGCCCGTGTGCAGCGACGAAGACCTAAAGCAGGCAAAAATAAATAAAATAAATTTATTTTTTTAAAAAAAGGATTTGTTAGGAGAAACTGGAGCAATGGTTGGTCAAGGAGTAATTATTGTCCACTACTGAGACAAGACCCTTAATGTGTTCTCTGCAATTCCCCATAAATCATGACGTTTCCAGTGTGGCTGGTGGGAAAATGTACTATTCTCAGCTCTCTGTGAGAGTGAAGAACTGTGCCCTCTAATCGTTTTGGGTAGTTTCCTTGCATGCATGTGCTTATCAATATTCAGCTGAATATTTGACGGAGAACCTCTGAGGAACTCCAGGGCTATTCCTCTGTGCAGCTCCCTCCTTTTCTAGTACTCTGTCCAGAGGACTTTAATTATGCTCTTCTCCCTGAATTCTCAACTCTTTCTTAACTTAGGATGTTCACTGGACTCTACAAGGTGTCTGAGTTTTCCTTCCCTGTGCTACAAACTGGAGGCAGTAAGCTTGGGGTAATTGTAGAGTCCACCTCATTTGTTTCCCATCTCTAGTTTGTAAACTGTTGTTCCATATATTTTGTTAAAAATAGTGTCTTAGGAAGGAGGGTAAAAACAGTTTCTGTTATTCCATCTTGGCCTAAAGCAGAAGTCATCTTTGACTCTTGTCAGTTTCTGCTTCATGTATTTTGAAGCTCTGTGTTTGGTGCTTACACATTTAGGAGTGCTCTGTCTACTTGAGGAATTGATCTTTTTATCATTAGGAAGTGTTTTTCTTTGTCACTGACAATATTGCTTGTTCTAAGTTCCACTTTGTCTTCTACTGGTATAGTCAAACCAGATTTCTTACGCTCAGTGTTTGTTTTGTGTACCTTTTCCCAACTTTTTACCTTCCTCTTGTCTGTCTTTATATTTAAAGACCCTTTTTATAAAAAACATACAATGGGTCTTGTTTCCCCCCTCAGTCTGATAATATTTGCTTTTTAACTGGAATGTTTATTTATCTATTCTGTTTAACAGATCTAGTAACACGATTGTGCTTAATCTCTCATCTTTAAATTTTATTTGATTTTATTTATCTCATTTATTTTTGTCCCATCTTTTCTCCTTTCTTTTATTAATTTGAATGTATCACATATTTTAGGTATCCCTTTTGGGGGTCATCTTCTTATTAATTTTTCTAGATGTTGCAATATGCATTTTTATATTATCACAGTTTACTTCCAAATAAAATTAGCAGTGTAGAAACTTTAATAATTTCAATTACCCTCTTCCATTATTTGTGCTATTATTGTTTTACATTTTATTTCACTGCATAGACTCTCTTCCTTCCAGTACATAGATGTTATTTTTATTTTACATGGTCAATAGTTTTTTTAAATATATTTTTTATTGAAGTGTAGTTGATTTACAATGTCGTGTACAGCAAAGTGATTCAGTTATACATACATATACATTCTTTTTTAAAATATTCTTTTCCATTTTGGTTTATCATAGGATACTGAATATAGTTCTTTGTGCCACACAGTAAGGCCTTGTTGTTTAAATGGCCAATAGCTTTTAAAATTCAAAATTATATTAATATGTAAAATCATAGAATGAATTATTAACATATGCCTACCCTTTTGGTATCCTTTATTCCTTCTATGAGTCTGAGTTCAATCTGGTATCATTTTCCTTCAGATTAAAAATATTCTTTTATCATTTCTTGTAGTATATGTCTGCTGGAGATGAATTCTCTGTTTTTACCTGTTTGAAACATCTTTACCTAACTTTATTTTAAAAGAATATTTTTACTGGGTATAGAATTTTAATTGTTTTCCCTTTCTATAATAGGAAAATTCTGAGTGAAAATTGTATTAATTTCACATCATAAAAATAGAAGAGGAGAAAAAAACAAAGTTCCTTAGGATGGCTTGTGAATATTTTCTGAACCTTTACATTTAAAACTCATTTTATGACAGAATTGAAATTTCCATTTTAAATTCTAATAGAACTTATGAATTGATTAAATTTGGGTTTACTGTAGTAAAAGGTAAAATTTATATATAATGACAGGAATCCTTTCCATAGCAAGTAAGTTATTATTTCATCTATAGAGTTTAGAGGTAAGAAAGTAAAAATATCAGGAAATAAGGCGGATGCTTGAATATCCATAGGTTTTACTTGTAGGAATCAACAAGGCCAGAACATTATTGTCGAAAAGTTCTTTAAAGTCTGTCTTAAATAAATACAGTGATGTCTTCCAGTTATGAGACCTATTACTACAAAGAATATGAAAATATATGAATACAACTGAAGCCCATTTAAATTATTTGGCTTTTAGCTGAAACTTATTTAAAGTATGTTTTAGTTGGTTGTGGTAGAGATTGTGCTGTTGCTCCTAGTTATTTGTTGCCCTCTTTGTGTGTTATTTGTGTATTCCTACCTATCGGTATAAGAGCCACAGTGCCATTTTGTAGGAGGGGTATGCATTCCCATCCCACTGAGTCAGGTTTTGTTGCTGATCTACTTAAACTAATGACATGTGAGTAGCAGTAGAGGTGACTGTATGTGAGCTGAAACTTCAGGAGCCATTGTATGGTTCTTCCACTGCTGTTTCTTTCTTTGTCCAAAATTAGAATAATGGCAACTGTGTGTATCTGCTCGCTGAATTGTTATTTAGAAACACCGCACCTGAAATTTTATTTGAGTATAATTTAAATATTTGGAAGCTATGGCTGACACCATTCTTTTATAATTTTAACGTATGTGTGGAAACTGATAATGAGTTGACAGTTATTTGGAGAAATCAGGCTATCGTATCAGGGCAAAGTTTAAGATGTTCTAATAAAAAGACCCCCATGATATAATGGCTTGAAAAGAGGGAAGGTTTTCCATTTCTCATGTAACTATCAGTCCAATCTAGCCTGGTGGGGAAGCTATGCTCCCTGAAATCATTAAGGGACTTGGTTTCCATCCATCTTATTCTTTCACCAAATGGGTTACAGATCTTTTCTGGATGATGGAATTGGGGCACTGATTTATCTGTATTTACAGTTCGCAATAAGGGGAATGATAAGAGTTCTGGGACATGACATTCTCTCTGAAGTAAACAATTTAGAAGGGTGCACAGATGATTTTCACTCATATTCCACTGCAAAAGATGGTAAAAATGGTAAAAAAAACTCGAGCAAGTTTCCCATGATTCCAGCCAAAACTAAAAGAAGAAACTCTATTACCATGAGGAAGAAGAGAGTTGATAAGTGTAGACAGCAATCCTCACCTCACTATAAGATGGGAATCCAGATCATTAGGGCTCCATACACATTGCATTTTTCAGAATTTTTGAGTTGAAAGAGACTCTAGAAGCTATTACACTCAGCCTCCTGTGAGAGACAAATATCTATCTTAATCTTTAGCCTTCTGAGAACAGAAAATTTAAAGCTCCTCTTAGTTGTCTACTTTGTTACCCTGAGACACTAAATCATGAAGTTCTTTACAATGCTTGGCACACGGAAGATGCCTGATTCAAAACAATATTCAATGAATGCATAATATATTTATTTGGCTTTTAGGAGAGTGCTTGTTAGAAAATATTCAATAATGTTTGTTGAATATGGAACGAGTGGGTGATTAGGTAAATTCTCAATTGTTAAGTGTAAATAGGCTTCCCACTGAAAATGGTGAACTGAGCGTGTGGATTTATTTCTTCTGCCTCCAAAGATTAAATAAAAATGACAGTAAAAGAATAAAAATCAAGTATGATCTTAGAAAAAAATATAGCTTGGGCAACCTTAAGCGAGTAAGATATTTCAAACCTTTTCTTGAATGATGAAATATAGAACAGCCGTAGACTTGAACACTCTCAGAGAAGGACGCAGCCAATAAGAGTTTCAGGTCTCAGTGGCTGCAGGGAATGAGCCACTGAGGGAATGAAGGGAATGAAGCATGGGAATGAGAAGGGGTTGAAAATGGAGGGGCTCATATAATGTCTGTATTTCGACCAATCAGCTCTATCCAAATCCCTTTCTTCCCTTACCTCCTAAGAGAAAAATAAATCAGTCGTGGGTTTTTTTTTTTTCCAACTATACAAGCCACTCCCCCAAACTGAAGTGTTTGTTAAAGAAATTGAATCAACATCAACCTTAGGGCCTGTGGTGTGGAGTGAGATTGATGTCCCAGTGCAAAGCTTCCACACCCTGTGGTCTGGGCTCTCAGAACAGAGCCACTAGCCTCAAATTGGCAAAGAGCTTGTGAATCCGAGAGCCTCACAGCACACATGGGAAAGACATGGACATACCGCCACAAGAATAAAAACACTTTTTTTAAAATTGAAGTGTAGTTGATTTACAATGTTGTGCTGATCTCTGCTGTACAGCAAAGTGACTCAGTTATACACATATAGACATTCTTTAAAATATTATTTTCCATTATGGTTTATCCCAGGAGATTGGCTATAGTTCCCTGTGCCATAAAGTAGGACCTTGTTGTTTATCCATTCTAAATGTAACAGTTTGCATCTACCACCCCCAAACTCCTAGTCCATCCCTCTCCCTCCACCCCACCCCCCTTGGCAACCACAAGTCTGTTCTCTATGTCTATGAGTCTCTTTCTGTTTTGTAGAGAGGTTCATTTGTGCCATATTTTAGATTCCACATATAAGTGATATCATTTGGTATTTGTCTTTCTCTTTCTTTTAAAATGGCTCTTAGGAATGGATAAAAGGTAGAAAAGGAGCTGTTACCTTTTTCAATGGACTGAATTGTATCCCCCCCAACCCTCAAATTCGTATGCTGAAGTTCAACTCTCAATGTGATTATATCTGGAGATACCATCTTTAGGAGGTAATTAAGGTTAAATGAGGCCATAATGGTGGGGCCTTAATTTGATAGCACTGTGGCCTTATAAGAAGAGGAAGAGCTCTCAGCCATGTGAGGACCCAGCAAGAAGACAGCCATCTGCAACCCAGGAAGAGAGCTCTCACCAGAACCCAACCATGCTGGCATCCTGATATCAGACTTCTAGCTTCCAGAACAGTGAGAAAATAAATTTCTTTATTGAAGCCACCCACAGTTGGTGGCATTTTGTTATGGGAGACTGACACACCTTTCATTATGAATTCTTCTTTGCGCTTTGATTTTTAATAATTTGTAGATGTCTACATTGCTTTGAAAAGCCGTGACAAAACAACAACCAGAGCAACAAGAAGAGATAAGCAAGACCTTCCAGCTGGTACAGAGTAGATCAATCAACTTCTCTTTTTAAAGTTGAAGGACAGTCCCAAAGAGCAAAGGATTTACCTACGGTCACCTAATTTGAAATACAGCCTGTTTAAAACCTACGATTTTTTGATTCTGAGTCTGTCACTTCCAATGTTTGCTACATATTCTGTAATATACTTACATTTAAACACATTTACTAATTCAAATATTTTAGCCAGTTTGAAAATGTATACCACATTCTGATTTAAGATTGCTTGGTTATATACGATGACTGCAGAATTTTTTGATAGCTTGAAAGGGAAGTTATTTGTATGGATTGCTTACAAGAGGAAAATAATATGAGATATATAACATAACATAAATTTCCAAAGAGTTTAGAAATAGGTGAGCATTTTCATGTGAATACTTATGAGAAATTGCCTAGTTTAGTGAAAACTTATGAAAAAGTTGGAACTGTGGCTCTTTTACATATTATCTATGTGACAATGGCACTCATTGAATTTTCTGGGTCTCAGTTTCTTCATCTGTAACATGAGGATAAGGCTTGAACCCTACAAGGATGAACTAGGTAATGAATAATTTTTGATGAGGTGCCTCATACTTTTGCTCTTTTGATTGCCGACCTTATTTTTCTCCCTGCTCTGACAAGTAGTTAGTTTCACATATCCATTCATTTCCTTCCTGAATCTGTTGAAGAGGACTCAGAAAAATAGATTGAGAATTCTAGAATATTTTACTAATGCAGCCCTCCTGATATTCCCTTAATTGGCCTCAGACGCTATTTGCTAACTCTTGAATTCAATGTAGATTCTTTGCAAAAGAAATAAAATGAATTTAACATTATGTAAAAGTTGTGTTTTTTTTTTCTAGTGTTAGTTTAGAGGAATCATTTTCCTTATTTTGTATTACAAAAAGATCCTGTAATATGAATAAAACTACTGTAACAGTCATACGAAGATATCAAGCAAATAACATTTTGTGTCCAAATGCATATTAGTCACTATTAAGTACTCATCGGTTTAGGGTAACAGCAGTCCAGCCAAGCACCTCCAATGATCATAGAAAACCCTCCTATTTTTTTTTCCCTTTGTCACTTTTACATCTCTTGTTGGAGGAGCTGCTGACACAACAGGGGATGCTTACGTCCCAAGCAAACTAAATTTTCAGGACCAGCGATCCCAGGGAGGTACATGATTCATTGCCTTCTCTGCATACCTGTTTTCTTTGAGCATGCAGTCAACTGTGCTTTTCAGTGTTCGTTGGTTTGTGCCAACCTCCTTGAACCCAACAATTTCCTGACTTGAAACCTCATATGATCTCTTTCCGTATTTACCCTTTGTATTGAAGGAATTTATGTGGTTGATCTCATTTCCGAAAATAGGAAACAAAAAGGAAGAAAGATTAGAGTTTATGGTAAGTTAATTACCCACCTACCTGTTCCCACAGACGTGGCCTTCCCCTCCGACTTCTCAGGGTCATCAACATACAGAACCTGTTGGGTTGCAGCATAGCGAAGCTAAGAACGAGGACTCAAGTGTCAGATTGTACGACCTTGGATATATAATTAAGTCCTTTATTAAGAAAGCATTTGTTTCCTTATTTGTGATATTTGGATAGTAATATTATTACTGCATAGAACATTTGTAAAAAGAGAAGAAATAATGGATTGAGGGTGCATGGCATTTTACCTGACTCATAGCAAGAAGTCAGAAGTGCTGGCTCTTATTGCCGTAGCCCTGTGCTTAAAAGAACTTCTTATTTTTTAAATACGTATTTGTGAAATAAGAATGAATGCTGGCCAGGAGAATCCCACTATACCTTACTTGTGGGACTATTAATAAACTATTAATAAAAATGCTTAATATACTTCTCTGTAGAAGCCAATACTAAATTTATTTCACAAACAGTTGAGTTCCCAGCATCTGTGTGTAGTGCTAGCAAAGTAGACACAAATGCAACCCTTTCGCTTTTCAGGAGCTCACAATCTAGTAGAAGTGATGGACCAATAAATAAATTGCAAAGGTTTAAACAATGAAATAAATTACAATGACAAAATTCCTGTTGGTGCTGAATTTGCCTCCTCGACAAATACAGAAAGTCAAAGTCATCAAGAACATAATGCAAATGTGAGTTTTATTTTAGTTTCGAATTGAATAATCTAATGAATCAGGAACAATCTCGACACATCTTAAATGCTCTATTTGAAGAAACTCATATTTTTTGGGTAGAAGACAGAAAACCACTGCATGTATTATATTGCATTGCCTAACATGGTTTAGGGAAGTGAGGCCAAAAAACATCTACCGGATATTCTACTGTTGTTTATGTGAGCCAACAGAAAGAATTAGTTTGCACATCCATATCAAATGCCCACACTCTCCACTCCCCAATTCTTTATATAGCTGTCATGAAACAAAGATATGCCTAATTGGCTTTGCCAGCAGTAAGGAATAAGCTTTTTTTTTTTTTCCATCTTCATTGGCCGCAATTCTCATTCCTAATTTGATACAGAACACTTAGCTTCCTTTAACAAAGATCCCTGTTAAAATGAATCCATATACAGACGCATTTTTGCATGTAGTCTCCAAAAAGCAATGGCATGCTGGAAGTCTCTGGTGTTGTGGAAACTTGTGATTTAGGACACGTGACTGGCATTTCTTTTAGGGGTGTAAGTGGCTCAAGTGGCTCAAGATAGAATGCCACTCTATGCCTGGTATTACATTATGCACCGTCAGAAACCCTGACACTGATTTATTATTGTTACTGATGTGTATTACACCATCTAATATCTTAAATGAAATAGACTCTGACTCAGTTCCAAACATTGTTTCACTAATAAGAAACAACTCAGACATATTAACATAAAGTAATTGTATTCAGCATAATTAAATTTTGTTTCTAACATTTTAGGGAACCCCACTTAAATTTTTCCTTTATTCTGTTCTCATAGCTTTCCCTTAGAAGTCAGACTTTAATAATAGGACAAGATAGCTGGGAGTGTGCATCCTAACTTCTATTGTTCTTTGTATAATAAAATTAAATTTGGCTGAATCTGTAAAATAGTGTTAATATGTAGTTAAACTGTACATTTGAAAATCTTGTGACTTTTTACCCAAGTGGTGGATAATGTTATTCCGGTCATAAATGAATGGGAACAACCGAGAATTTTATGATCACAAGTTAATTTTTTAATGTTGTTTACTACAGAGTTTGTTATTGAAGTTTATTTCTGAGCTATATATTTATTTACAGAAATATGTATGCAGTAGAGAATAAAGAAAGTAGAAAATCTTAGTGTTTCAAGAGGATTTTTATGCCACATTACACTCAGAGCACTGCATTCACCATTTTTTCCTGTACTTTTTTGCACTTTTAGCCACCTTTTTCCTTTTCTTCTTAGGACAGTCTTTTTTTTTCAGGATATTCTTTTGAGAGTAGATTTATCTGTTAGGTCTCATTTGGTTCCAAGAGATACATAGTTGAACCTAGCTTTCTTAGGCAAAACGGGCAATTTATTGACTCATGAAATGTACAGTGTGTAGGGCTGCCTTCAGGTGAGGCTTGAGTCAGATACTCAAATGATGGCATCTTCTTTTCCAGTTTCAAGATTCAGGTTCCACTTGGATCTGTTCTCATACAGCTTCTCTCCTTGCACTATCAAAATGGTTGTCTAATGATGCGTTATAGTTTCAAGTCCAACGAAATGGAGGAAGAATCTTTTTCCTAGAAGATCCAGCCCAAGTCCATGCTTCTGTTTCGTTTTGATTGACTGATGTGCACGTCTCTGAACCATTCACCATCACCAGGCTAGTGGTTTACATTTGCCATATTTCCACTTTTGAGTGGAAGTAATAATACACTTGGCTAAGGGTGACCGGAAGGTAAATGCCCAAATAATATTCTGGAGCTAATATTGGAGAAAAGGGAAGGGTATGCAGAGCCTGAAAACAAACAAACACAAAAAGTCCATTGCGGAAGGGGCTCTCGGGTGTTCCAGCCAGTGACAATTGAGGCTGTGGTATGAATGACTGGGCTGAAGAATGATTAAGTGTAGGTGCCCTTGGAGATATTCAAAACTTTCCAATGTGTGCACCTAATATTCCTAGAATTCAGTTTACCAGAGTGACTGTGGTCACTCCCCGAGGAATATGATTTTGGGCCACAGAGGTTTTCTCAGTCTGGAATCGTAGCCTGAATAACATGCTACATGGAATGTCAGCTTCCCTTTCTTCTCTTTTCCTTCACCTCTGCTATTTCCCTTCCGTTCCTCTTTAAGGTGTGCCCTTTCTTACCCCTTCCTTATCACATTTAGTGCTCAGATAATTCATATTGTGGTTTCTACTAGCCTAGTACAAATTTCACATAAGCTTTTCAGGATATAAACTTTTGAAGCCTGATCTTGATTAGGGAAAGAATTGGCAAACTGATTTCAATGGCAAGAAGCGTAGTGAATGCAGAGGCCTCTTTCTAGGGTCAGTGGAAATCTTTTACCAAATACACGTATGAAGCTCACATGTAAAGCCAGCCTTGATGAGAAAGAAAGAGGGTCTTGGTTGAATGCGGTTGAATACAGATCATATTTTAGAAGACTCCAGAAGATTTAATTTTGGAGTCATCCCTCTACCTTGATACCTCTCTAGGAAGGGTGCTGAAATAATACTGTATTCTCTAGGTTTTTGATTCAAAAAAGTAAGCTTTGAGGTTTTATTTCCTTAGAGAGTCAAGAACTAATCAGCCTTGTAAAGAGATATTTTAAAGGAGCATTTCACAGATTTCGATGTGTATGCAGATCACCTGAGAATCTTGTTAAAATGCAGATTCTGTTTGTAGATCTGTGATTCTGCATTTCTCATAGAAATGCAGTGGGTGATGCCAAAGCTGCTGGTTCCCAGACCACACCTTGATAGCAAATCTCTAGTAACTGTGCTGATAGAGTAACCACCAACCATATGTGGCTATTTAAACAAAATTAAATAATTTAGTTCTTTGTCTCACTAGCCACATTTTAAGCACTGAATAACCATTCATGACTAGTGTTGCAGCATTGAGCTGCATAGAACAGAACATTTCCATAATCTCAAAAACATCTATTGGGCAACTTTGCTCTGGAGGATGGACAGTCCAACTCTAGATTGAGTGCAATGCTATAAACAGGACATGGCTTCTTGAAATTTCAAGGTAGCTCTGTTTCCCAGAGAAGTTGTCTATGTTTTCAGATGGTCCAGAACCAAAGGTCTAGCACTTACTAAGCCCTGGTGTAATCTAAGCTACAGGAGATTTCTCCTGAGATCTTTTCCTGCTCATACACAAGATTCCCAGCACCCATCACCACACCCCAGCAAGACAAGTGCATCCAATTTAGTGCTTGGTTTCAGTTATTGGCCATGATTCTCATCTTGGTACTCTTGATACATATTTTGATTAAATAATTAAAAAACTGTAGAGTAGCTCCTTATCTATCGAGAATTCTTATGTGGCAACCACACATATTGTAACACAGGTAAAAACTGAGAATTGAAAAAGGCTCTTAGTTATCAAACAACAACCACAGACAAAGACTTAGCAATGAAACAACTAAACATGTACCTATAAAACACCCTATGCATATGGCAATAAGTAGGTCTTGGTGGTAGGGGAAGAACCCAGTCTCTGTCCTCAAGGTGGGCTTATGAGGCTTTGACTTTACACACAGTTAGCTCTTGTGTTATTAGAGCTCATTAATTTCAATGTCTTAGAGGAACAGGGTATGCAAATGTCCCAAGTGACGCTTAGCTGCTTCCAATTTAGCTCTGAAGCTCTTTTCCAGTGTGTAAATGTCAGTATCTTATGCATGGCACTTGAGAACGCCTCCTGAGCACAGGAGGACTTGTGTCATTCAGCCAACCCTGTGCTTCGGATTCGCTTCAACACGGACAGGACCTTTGTGGTGATGAGTACAGGACACACTTCTCAACACTTCTCTGTTATGGAGACGCGGTTTGGAATTTTGCGTCACACCGTCTCCAGTGCTGTTCTTCCAGAGCCACATGAGTCTTTAGTATTTCTGTCTCCTGAGAGCTGGCATGACAAGTATACATTTGGCCTTTGAGTGTGCTTACGTCAGATCACTGGCCCGCGTGAGAACATGGGGTGAATTCTCTCAAGTTCCTGTAAGGATAAGTGCAGTGCCTTTTGGCTACAGGTTAAAGTTAAGAGCCTCAGTGAGATTCTGCCTCACAATGGGATAAATGCACAATTGAGAAAGGAGTTAGAGATTAACCAGTGTTTCCTCCACTGAAATGTTGTCCAGCCATGAGCTGAATAATCTCGGGGATGCATGTCGGTGATTTGAGGTGGGGGCCAATAAATATCATCTTTCTTCCCTCCTGAGATTGGAACCAATGAGCACTAGAGTCAGATCAATAAAATAAAAAATCACTTTTATGATTTTTGATAAGGCTGCTGGAGAGTGGGCCTTAAGGGTTGTAGAAGGCAGCTTCTGATATGACCGCCAAAGATACCCACCTCCTGGCATTCAAGTTCATGTGTAATCCACTCCCCTTGAGTGTGGGCAAGACCTAGTAACTTGCTGTAACCGATAGAATATGGCAATGGGGATGATTATAAACATAAGATCGTAGCTTCCATCTGGCCAGTAGGCTCTGTCTATTGACTCTCTCCCTTACTGGCACTGATGAAGGAGACATTCAAGTGACAAGAAATTGAGGGCAGGCTCTGGACAACAGTCAATGAAGGATGGAAGCTCACAGTAAAATATCCTGCAAGAAACTGATTCTGTCAACAGCCATGTGAGCTTGGAAGCAATATTTCTCCAACTGAGATTTCAAATGAAGCCTCAGCTCTGGCTGACACCTTGACTGCAGCCCTAGGAGAGACTGCAGCAGAGGGTCCAAGTAACCCATGTCAAGATTTCTAACCCACAGAAACTGTGAGCCAGAGAGAGAAGAACAAATATCATATATTAACACCTGTATGTGGACTCTAGAAAACTGGTACCGATGAACATACTTGCAAAGCAGAAATAGAGACATAGATGTAGAGAACAAACCTGTGGACACCAGGTGGGGAAGGAGGGATGAGATGAATTGGGAGATTGGGAGTGGCATATATACACCGCTGGGTATGAGATAGATATCTAGTGAGAATCTGCTGTGTAGTGTGGGAAACTCTACTCGGTGCTCTGGGGTGACCTGGACGGGAGGAAAACCCAAAAGGGAGTGGATATGTGTATACATATGGCTGGTTCACTTAGCTATGCAGCAGGAGCTAGCACAACCTTGTAAAGCAACTATACCCCAATTTAAAAATATATATTAAAATAAAAGAAACTGTGAGATAGTAAATTGTTTTAAGCTGCTAAGTTTGGGGTACTTTTTTCCTAAGCAATAGGTAACTAATACAGGTGTGTTTGCCAAGTGGACTTGCTAGTACTCTGCCCCTAAAGTAGATAAATATACCCCCTTACTCTCTGGGGGTACTGAGTGACTACATACCTCATCTTCTATAGCTTGTAGAAACAGAGAAGACAATATGCTTTTGTTAGGCAGGTGGATTCCAAATCAACTGAGGAAGAGAGGGGATTAGTTCCTTTTACCAAACTTACCTACTGATAAGTTTCTCCTCCCACTGGGGAAGAATGAGGGTTGAGAGAAGCCAGGACCTTTACTTCAAAGATGGTTTTCTCTCTATGCAAATGCAAGCGGATGAGCTTCCTTGAGTCAGTTGGTTACCTAGTGTTCAGGTAAGTAACTCCACTTTTACAGGTAGGAGTGAGTTGGAGTCATAAGCCAAGAGTATTTAGGAAAAAAAAACTCTTCTCATGTAAGTGAGAGTAGTTAAAAAAATAAGTACTTTTCTATCACAGTGAGAAACTCAATGAGTCCCTGGCATAGAAAAATCTCCCTTGTGCTGATTTGAAATCTCACATTTTATTTTCTTGTCCTAGATTAATGTCTTTTATTAAATGAAAATTCTGAGCCCTGTCTCAAGAGTCAGGTCTCAGTAATGTTTTAAGATCCATCTCTTAAGATGTGGGATACACACACACACACACACACACACACACACACACACACACACACACAGGAATATTACTCAGCTAACAAAAAGAATGAAATAATGCTGTTTGCTGCAACATGGATGGAACTAGAGATTATTATACTAAGCGAAGTAAGCCAGACAGAGAAAGACAAATATCATATGATATTGCTTATATGTGGAATCTGAAAAAAAAAAAGATACAAATGAACTTATTTACAAAACAGAAATAGACTCATGGATGTAGAAAACAAACTTATGGTTACCAAAGGGGAAGGAGGGGAGGGATGAATTGGGAGCTTGGGATAACATACACACTATAGTAATAACCTATAAGGGAAAATAATCTGAAAAAGAATAGCTGTGCTATGTACACTGAAACTAACATGACATTGTAAATCAACCATAGAAAAAAAAGAACCATCTCTGCCCTCAAGTGACTTACAGCCTGGGAGGAAGATATATTTGAAAACAAACAACTAGAACACACTATTGATTCCCCTGGAAGCTGGCTCTGAGGTGAAGTTTAATATGTAAAATATGTATTGGGAAATGTCCTTGGAATCAATACACGCTGAAGGGAAGGAGATGATGCAGTACTGGGCAGAGGGAGTTATTGAGCTGAGAGGGAGAGTCTCAGCTGATTGCATAAGAGGCTCTGGCATGAAAATGGTGCACTGGAGTTGACAAGATAGGCTGAAATAGCTTGGCCTTATATGCCACTGGATCCTTCATTGGATGTGGGCCACCGTGACAGAGAAGTGATCTTGAGAAAGGTTATTCTCTGCACCTGAGGGAATCCCTACAGGGCTGACAGCTAAGAGCAGTGCGCCACCAGCCCTCCTAGTACCTGAGGCAACAAGTCCTTCCTTGATGAGGTAATTTAGAAGGCTGGACCCTCAAACCCCTCTCTCAAAAGGTAGGAGTAAGACTACATGACAACAGCTCTCTCCAGTGTAGACATCCCACACAATCCCCTCTCTCCACACTCAGGTCCATTTTTATTTACTCCAAGTGGGGGAAGTGGTTTAAAAAGCTCAGGTTGGTTATTTATTTATTTTTTTAATTTTTAAAAAATTTTATTGAAATAGAGTTGATTTACAATGTTGTGTTAGTTTCAGGTGTACAGCAAAGTGATTCAGTTATGCATGTATATATCAGGTTGGTTATTTCCTTTGCTTCTGTCTTCTAGCCTAGATCAGCCACACACCCTCTATGGCATCTTGTGTCTGTTGAAGGGGGTGACGTTCCCACTGGGACATCCTTCTGTGTATAATTAGGTGCAAAATGGCCATTCAGAGGGAGTCCCTGGCTGTGAGACTGAAAGGTTACCTGGGGTCAGTCTGCAAAGTAAGCTGTATATTACAGTAAGAAATCTGCACTCTTGGGTTACTGAGACACTATTAGAAGATTATTCTCCACAGCACCCATGGGCCAGGTCACTGGTTTGACCCAGGTAACGGGCGAGAGCGTAGAGCATGCGCGGAAGGAGGGAGAGATTGGAAGCATGGAGACAAAATTAAGAGACCAGAAAGCTGTGGAAGAGAGTGGTGATGAGGTCCAGAGCAGAGCAGAGGCAGAACAAGAGCAGGTACGGGGACTGGGCTCTCAGGGGGGATTTTGGAGATTAGACTGACAGGATTTGAAGACTGAGTAGGTATAGGAGGTGAGAATGAAGTTAGACTGAATAAGTTTTTCAACTTGAGCTAATTTGTCTGGGGGTAGGAGCACTGAAACTCTTTTCTATTTGGCAAAAATGTATTTATTCTAAAAACATGTAAGATATGCTATTAATGAGGTAATATTATATTGTTTTCATGTGTGCATTTGTTTCCAAACAGTTTTTCAGGCACAGAAAGTTTGAGTGGACATTAAAGCATTCCAAAAAATTAACTCACAATTGAAAATAAGAATGGCAATCATTTCCTGGGTATTTTCTAGGCATTGGGGCATTCTCCTCAATTCATCTCATGATACTTCATAACCACACTACTATCCTGTAGGTTATTATGATGCCACTTTACAGATGGGAAAAGGAAAATGATGTATCCACAATTGGAATGACCATGGTCTGACTTCAAAGCTCATGCTCTCTTCTTATAAGCAATTCAAAGCCTTACTCAAGATGGTATCAGTCTTTTCCCGGGCCTATCCCCTGGGCTACTCCATCCCCGCTGATAATGTGTATACCCCATTACTGGCAACCAAAGGGTTAAGGGTGAGGTAGCTGATTCTGCAGGCAGTCTACGCCAGTAATTTGTGGTATGGAATGTTGATGTGCTGAGAAAAAAAGATGTTGTAGTTGCCAGGATTTCTTGCATAGAAACAAAACTTCCATTCACATCCTGCTGAATTTTTCAGGACCTAATTAGATGTGCGACCACATATTACAGTTTGTTCACTCAGTAAGAGCCCAGATGGATACTGATAAAGGTTAGGAATAGGATTTTCAGCCTTTTAAATTTTTTTTTGATCTTAAGAATTACAGATTTGTTCAATGTTAAACTTTGATTTAAGTAGTACCTTTCAAACTCATGTGTCCTCTCTCCAGTTTACCGTATAATATGTTACCTTTGAAGAGCACTCTGTGTTTTACCAATAACTCCCTCACATGGAGTCCCACTTGATCTTCCAATAATGTAAGACTGAGTGACTCAGAGGGCTGAGCTGTCAAATCTCACCCAGCTACTAAGAGTCAAGACCAAGTTTCATACTTGGCACTTCCAATTTCAAGTTCAGTACTCTGAAAAATTTTTTCACCACATTTAGGAATTTTGTTGGCCAAACAGTAACCAAGACCACATGATGTTAATTTTATTTTTCTCATTTGTTGTATATCAACGTATAGAAGAATTATTTTAATTCTATTACTGTTAAAAGTAGAGTTTGAGTGGAGTGAATGAAAGTTTGGGTGGTTTTTAAAAATTTTTTTTGCTTGACCTAGAAAAACAAAACAGAGAACAGGAAATAGATTCATTTTTTATAGTGCCATGGTACTGATGACATCCAGTTAACTCAAGCATTTGCATAGAGTTTGCATTGTTTTTGTGAAATGTTGTGGAAGGCTGTGCTATTGAACTGAGTTATGACCTTAGAATTTGGACTCTGAAATAAAGACAAACAGATAAGTCTTGGTGATATACAAAGGCTGGCCTCTTTTGCCTTAGATTTGCAGACAGGGATTTCTGTGTCATTCCATGATTAAGGGTGCCAAATGTAGCCAGGAACTGTTTCAGCAATCATAGATGTTGTTTTTCCAATTGGGCCAATCTGCCAGACTGGCAGACAGAAAACTAACAGAAATATTAAATATAGACAGCTTCTATAGCTGAATCTTGTTTTTCCCTCTCTCTGCTGGAAGCCACGATAAAATAGTAGCCTGTGTGGAGGTCATTAAAAGCATACACAGATACACACACCTCGTTGTGTATTTGTACCGTTAAATTAAGTCTTTGTGGACTCCATACTGGATGCCAAAACAGTTGTTGCAGACGTACTGGGTGACTGAGGCAGTCCTTCATTCACCATGTTCTACCCAGACTCTCTCTCCTGGCTCCCAGTCACACTGTGAAGGATTCCATTCTCTGTTGATCCACACACCTTGGGGAACCATTTCAGGGGAAGCGCCATGCTTGAATTTCCAAATTCACACTCTTGAGGTCTTGTAAATTTGATGGATGTGTGCTTGGAGAACTTGATAAAAGAGTTGGTTTTATTTCCAGGATTTGTTTCCACGTACGGTCCACAAAGATGCATAATTATGTGCAATTCTTTTCCTGGCCACAAATGTAACAGAAGTGAGCTCAGTTAGTTTCTGTGACCACAATTTATGTAGAGCAAAACCCTCTCCTCAGATTCAGAGAAGTGATGATGCAATGATATGGCAACATACACATGTGGCTTCCCCAGATGCTCCTGGAATACAAAAGGGCCTTATGCAGCGTGCGTGGCACCTTGATCTTCCTTGTTTTTTTTTTTTTTTCTCAGTACGTGGGCCTCTCACTGTTGTGGCCTCTCCTGTTGAGGAGCAGAGGCTCCGGACGCGCAGGCTCAGCGGCCATGGCTCACGGGCCCAGCCGCTCTGCGGCATGTGGGATCTTCCCAAACTGGGACACGAACCCGTGTCCCCTGCATCGGCAGGCGGACTCTCAACCACTGCGTCACCAGGGAAGCCCTGAGCTTCCTTTTTAATGAATATCCTACTACTACTTTCTCAGCTTTCTTAGGAAGAAAAGAGTTTTAACAATATGATGTAAAGAGAACTTCTGTTTGGTAGAATTAATCAATATTCCCTTAGGAAAAATATCTTGCAAATAATTTTATCTCATAGGTAGAAAGCATATAGAGAGCAGTGGGCTCCATCATACCTGATTAGAAATGACATTTTCCACCTCCTCTTTCCTTTCCTTCAGTGAAACTGGCAAATGAGAGGATGATATATTTGGAAATCTGTCTTCTTTACATAGGGCTTGAGAAATAGTACTCGCCAATATTAAAAGTAGCATTTAATGTACATGTTTTTATAAGGATTGGGAATTAGGACTTTTTTCTCTGTTTAACGAGTTTGGATTATCTGATCCTTTGATCAAAGTAATGAGTGATTTTCAGGAGCAGTAAACAATGTCGTTTTTCATGTAGAACTCTTTGCTTCTTGCCAGGCTTAGAGATGTGACTCTGAATTGAAAAAAATTCCTCCATTTCCCCTTAATTATGTCTGAGAGGTGGAGAACAAGAAGAAAGGGTTAGAAAAATTTTATGCCTCAAGCACTTCACACACCAGAATAAAGAGGATAATCATATGTTGGCAGTGTTTATTAACTAGTTTGGTTCGATTTCTCAACCTAGATTCTTCACTCTTTTATATATATATTTTATATATATATATATAATATATATATATACACATACACATATATATAAAACAGTGTTTATATATATATAAAACACTGTTACGTATATATATAGCAATGCACTCCCTATACTCAAAAGGGCATTTGTGGCCTAGTCATCCTACACATGTGGGAAGACACCATTGCAATCGTTCTCTTCAGTATGGGATATTCCCTTTGCATGGAAGACCCCTTCTGCCCCGCATATAAATGGTTGGTTGGTGGTTTAGAACCATTTGGTATATTTTAGAAATTACTACTATTAATTTTCTATGGAAGTTTAACATATTACCACAGTTTTGTGGCCTAAAACAGCATAAATTTACTGTCCTACAGTTTTGCAGACCAGAAGTCTGATGTGGATCTCACTAGGCTAAAATCAAGGTGTTGGCAAGCCTGGGTTACTTTCTGGAGGTTTTAGGGGAGAGTCTGTTTCCTGGCCTTCTCCAGCTTCCAGAGGCTGTTGACATTTTTTGCTTCATGGCTCTCTTCCATTTTCAAAGCCAGCAATAGAGTGTTGGGTCCTTCTCACATTGTATCACCCCGACCTCAGCTTCCATCATTGCATCTCCTTTTCTGACTTTGACTTTTCTTTTGCCTCCTTCTTCCATTTCTAAAAGTCCCTTGTGATTACAGTGGGCCCACCCAGATAATCCAGGATAATCTCAAGGTTAGCAAACTTCATTGCATCTGCAACCTTTATTCTCCCTTGTCATGTAACATGACATGTTCATAAGTACTGGGGATTAGGGTGTGGACATCATTGGTGGGGGCATTATTCTGGTTACTGTAACCTCCCCTCATTTTAGATTTCCTAATGAAGGACAAAAGTTGAATTCTTGAACTGGATTAGCAAAAGTTAGCTGATCTTGGCAGAACTGAAACTGGTATTTCTTGGGTAAATGCTCAGGAGCCTCGTATCAAGCCTGGGAATCATTGTATAGAGTAGGTATGTATGACTGCGTGAGGGCATTCTGCAGAATCACGTCAGAACCAAGACATGTGGTCTCTGGGATTCCCAGAAGACTGTTGTAAATGACACTGCCCTTTTCTAATACTAGTATAGTAGCCTTAAAAAGGAGTAAGTTGACAGTTACTGGCTACGTATTCTTTGGTTCTAAATGCATTGTCATCATTATTATTTATACAAATGATTATACTGCATGAACACTAGTAATTTACCAGCATGTTTGTCTTTGAAAAGACAACATGGTTCCTGAGAGGATGCTCCAGGCCCCTGGGTTTCTACCTTTGCTCAAGCACCCACCGAACCTTGCCCATCTGCGGGAGGAACACTTCCATTAGATTGGACCATTTTAGAGGGTGTTTCAGACCAGGCAGCTGTCTTGGTCCAGTTGTTGAGATGTGCTTTCAAGTCTCCTGAATTGTGCAATTTCCCCTTTTCTCATTTGGATCTTAAAATTCTAGCTGTGTATTCAGATTTTAGATTTGACCTCTCCCCCTCTGCCCAGACTGGACTCCTGGACTTGGATACTGAACTCAGCTCTTTTGGGTTTACCCATTATCTGTGATTGGGCCAGTAATCCCAAATTGGATTTTCAATATTCTTTTGTTTTCTCTATTCTTACCCCTTCTTCTACCTTTCTTCACACATTTGGGACCTCTTAAGGCATATAAAACTCTCAGTCGGGTCTCACTGACCTTGCCAGATTCTATCTCAGCCTTTCTAATCTTTCCCTTGCTGATTTCCCTTAACTTTGACCAGACAATGGTAAATGACTCATTAATGTAGAAGAAGATGCTTTAATAAGAGGAGTGAGGCAAATTCTGAAAGAGCACAGTACACGTAATTTCTCAGAAGCACTTTATAAGGAATTGGGAGTACAGGGAGTTACTCTCTCATATTTTTATATCTGCAACAGCTAGAGCAGGGCTGTGATAAAGAAGGAAATCTCAATACCATTCACTGAATAGGAAAATGGTCATGATCAGGAAAGAAGATTTTGGCCACAGAAATTTGAGTCAGTGTATTAAAAAATGTCTCCCTTTAAACTGACAAGTTATTATTTTTTTAATAAAAAAACATTTTTTTTTGGCTTTTAGATGGAAATGTTTCTCAGATTTCTAATTACCTAGAAGTAGTTTTCTCCAGGATCTTTTGGAAATGAAATGAAGGATACAGAGAGGAAGAGAAAAGTAGCTGAAAGCCAAAAAAAAAAAAAGCTAAGGGAGTGTTGTGTTTCTTTGGAATCTTTTTAAAACTGTCAACAGTGTTTGGGGCAGTTTGGGGACACAGAGACACACTCTTAGCAGTCGTAGCTGGAGTCCTGTTGCCTGATCTTGTCCTACCTAAGGGTTAACTTGCAGATATAAACAAGCTCCCCTTTCCACTACCCAAGGGATTGACTTCAAAGTTGAGGTTCTCTACACCCTACAATTTGAATTTGCACTACTTTTGGTTCAACTGTGAAATTGTGGTATGCTAGAGCTTAACTCAGCCAGGCTTACTTTTCCTATTTTTCCCTTGCAGCCAGTTTGGCATTAGCTACATCTTAAAACTGGTTTCACACTCCATTGTATCAAAGGTTAGAGGTCAATTTGAAACATGGCAGGAGTGGACAGTAATAGCATTTGGCACCTAGAGCCCCCTTTTATACACTGTGAAGAATTTTAGAAACACTAACCTCAGTGGGGTTCTCAGATTAGTTCTGTTTTGAATTAGTCCCTCCAATCTGGGTGGTAAAATGCTAGCAGGGAGTTTAAATGAACTTATTCAAGCTCAGAAACAGAGCTCTTTTCGAAACTGATATGCATATTTAGAATGTAATTCTTCATTGCTTTTCTATCACGCTCCCTTCCTATTGACCTTCTCTGGAATCAAATGCATTCTCTGACATTTGTAAATCTTCTATACCTGGAAGGAAATGTCATTTAAGTACAATATTTTTCTATATTCTTCCTCTGTTTGGTGGATGGAGATTTTGTTATTGGACAGAGTGCATCAGGACGGGAAGAAGGGAAATATCTTGTTCATGATTGTTTATAAAGTTATTGGAATAAAAGGAGCTGCAAAGACTTCCTTGGGAACTAGTCATCAGTGGTCCAGGAGGGGGATTCTGGAGGCTTGGGTTTGGAGGGGGAGCAATTCATAACTGATGCTGAATATTCACTTGATAATTTCTCACTAGGAAATAATGCTGGACAGCCCCCGCTGCCGCACCCCCCCCCCGCCCCCACCGCCACTACCCTGCAAATTAGATAGGGGCTCAAGACAATCTGAAAAAAAAAAGCTCTAAACTGGTATCTGGCCCTGAAAGTTTCACCTGGAAGGGAAGTGGCTTGGTAAAAGATGCTCTTTTTTTTTGAAGATGAAATGTAAAAAAAAGTCTCGACATTCTTTTTCATGCTTACTGAGCAGTAGTGGTGGTATCTCTCCTTCCTGATGGATTATTCGTTCTGGGAAGAAGACTTCAAACAGTGGGAACTCCTGAGGCAACCATCTACTTTGTGTCTGAATAGTTCTTTTTCAGAGATATGCCAGTCCCTAGTGACACCCTGGATGGCTGCAATCTAGAAGTGCCTCAGGGAACACTTCTCAAACTGTATCTATTGTGAAGGACTAGGTTTTACTCTTCAATCCCAAAGAAAGACAAGACACACAAACACAAGTCTGCTGATCAGACAAATCAATTCACTAAAAAGTTTCTAAATAGTTTCTTTCAATTTTTATACTTCCACCACTATGGACAGGTAATAACAGTTGGAAGACCGGCATTAGTGCCTGGAACAAACTTTGAATAGCACTGACCTAGGTCCCTTGGTAGAAGGTCATCTTAGTTCTACTCTCTGGACCAGCTAATATCCCTGCTGAGCCATGTGATGGAAACTGATATTCAAAGTCCTCTCAAGTTGCTTTGTGAAGGAATTTTCAGTAACAGTCCTGCATGCCACCTTGCTCACAGACCAAAGTGCCCTGAAATAAGGGCTTGCTTCATTGCATTCCTTTCATTAGGATGTGTTTTCCTGCTCAGAGGATACCCTTTGGATTTCCTGTTTCATCTTGCTTAAAATGTTTGAATTCAAGAATTTAGAGAATTTGGCGAAAGTCCCATATTCCTTTTGAATTTCTCCCATGTGACATAAGGACAAATATGAAATTGAGTATCAGAAAGAATAGGGGTACATAGTTCGCCAGGGTAGATATGTAACTCAACATTAATAACAATTCTGGGTTATATTAATTTGCGTTCATATATAGGCAATGGGACTTCTGAGCTGAGGGAACAATTGCACAGTTTTAATACAGGAAGCCACTTGTCTCCATATACCTAGAAACGTTACTTTAAAAAGGATGACAATAGCCACAAAACCTGATAATAAATAAACCTGTTCTTAGAGTTTTATTCTGCAAAACCAACTACTACAAAGCCGTGTCTTTCCAATGTGTGTTAGTCCTATGTCTTAACTGTACAACTTGAGGGGCTTTTAATTTTTGTTGTAACCTCTTTTTTTCTTTCTACTCAATTTTTATTCCTCCTAGCTCTTTTTGTTGTGAAATTAAGAACTCAGTGATAGTCAACAGGGGCGTATTGGGTCTTTGAGGGATCTTTCTGAAGCCATTTTTGACATTTAGGACAAATCCTATTCTATGATTACTGAGAATTTGACAAAGTCAAACTCTCCCTCATATGTATTTATAGAATAACACGGGAACTGATTGATTGGATTTTCATCACTTAACTAAATATAGCCTCGACTTAAAAACAATGAACATCTACTTGGCAGTTAATCTTATCCTAAGGCAAAATAGAGTTGGTAAGCTTGCAAGAATCCAAGGAATAGAAAGGAAAACTTGCTAGTAGACAAAGCAAAAATGTACTAATCTCTCATCTTTTATTGGAAGGTAGGTTTCAGGTGGCATGTCGTAAAATAAGGCAATTAATTGAATTAAGGGTCTCTTCACAATATTCAACTAACATTTAGCTACCTCTAAGCACTTTAAGGAAAGAGAAATAAAAAGTATTCAACCTATCAATTTCCAGAAAAATAATCTCTGCCTAAACACAGGACATAAAAATTCACTTTAGGGGTGACTTGCCTGTCATGTTAGGAAACTTATCTGGATGCCCTTAATTCTTTTCAGATGAATACAAAATAATTTTCTACATCTGTGGAAGGCGTAAAATGAGAAAGTCTCATAAAACACCGTTAATAATCAGCCCAATGCCCTGCAGTTATTGGCAGAGTTTGATAAAATGGAGCTTTTTGGTGTTTTTCTCTTCTTTTACTTTTAGAGAGGAGAGGAGCGGAGAAGTCCTTTCGCCTGGCAGAAGATTCGGGGAATGGATCAAGGCAGGGAGGTATCAGATTAACACTGACCCCACCCATGGGTGGGTGGTGACCCCACCTCTCCATGAATCAGCACACCTCACCTTAAAAAAATCCAGGTGTAGAAATTAAAGGAGAGAAACCTGTAAACCTCACCCTGTGTTTCTGGAAGCCTTACAACAAAATAAAAGTTTCCATTTATCTAGAGTAACTTATTTAGGGAAGAAGCTTATCCAGAGCATATTTCTACCAATTTTAGTTTCAATAAAACAAGGCAAAAAGGAAAGCTAAGGTTCTCAATTTTTGCATCATACTTTAGGGGAGCTCCATGGTGGTCAATAGGTTTATTGATTCCCTGAAAGATTAAAAGTGCTGACTCTTTCATTAAGTCCCCTTCCCAATATCCCATCCTACTTTTCATCCTAGGACCTGTGCTAGGGCTGTGGGACAATGAAAGCAAGCCTCTTCGCTTCATCTGTACCCAATCTGGTGAAGGGAGGTAGACAATTACATACAGCACATAAGAAGAGGTAGGGATATTACAGGAGTACCTATGAGAGGCATATAATCCCGGGTTTAGAATTTCCAAGATGGCGCCCAGGAGGTGGTGATATCTCCCTTGGAACCAGATCAACAGAATGCAGTTTTTAGGTGGGTATCTTGAAGGATGAATGGAGGTTAACCAGATGAAGACTTCACACTGGAACATAGCTGAACAAATAGACATACCGAAAAGGCAGGTTGGGTTCTGGGAACTGGATTGGAGGAAAACAAGGCTGGAGGGAAGCAGAGTATGTCCTAAGTCTACAAAACCAGAGATCTTAATCCTAATAAAGAACCACTGAAGACTTTTAAGGAGGAGCAAGACACAGATTTGTGTTGTGAATAGATTATGTGAATGGCGGGGTGATATTAGTCCAGAGTTCTCACCAACTGTGCATCTCTGAATCCCATACCTACTTTGACCTGTTTCATGTCAGTGACTTGTGACCAGTAATCTTTCCCAACTTTTCAATAACACACACAAGGAGGAGTGGGAAGAAGAGGAGACAGCAGAGAAGGAAAGGTAAGCAGGCTCAGTCTCTGGTAGAGAGAACTACAGTCGTCCCTTGTGTTGGCAGGGGTTTGGTTCCCCCCCCGCCCCATATATCAAAATCCATGAATGCTAAAGTCCCTTATGTAAAACGGCGTAATAAATCGACCCTTCCTATCCGCGGGTTCCACAACCTAGAATCCAACCAAGCGCGATTGATTCATTGAATGTTGGATGCAGAACCCTCCAATAGGAGGGTCTACTGTACTTTAGCCAGGGTCTATGGCTGCAGGCTCCTTACGCTACTTGAGCAACCTGAGAGGGAAATACAGGGATATAGAGGTCATTCACCATGCCCTTAGCGGTCTAGTCTTCCTCTGAACGTGGATTGTGGCTGTCTCTCTAGGCTGCTGCGACCCAAAGTGTGATCCCCTGGATCCGCAACATCAGAATCACTTTGGATTTATGGAAACGCAAAATGTATCATTAATACCCTAACCTGCACCTACCAAATCAGAAACTGCATTTTAGTAAGATTCCCAAGTAATTTTTATGCTGTAAAGTTTGAGAAGCAATACTTTAGAGCAATGTTTTTCAAATTTTTAAACCAAGACGTTCTTGCATAGCCAGAAATTCATTTTTCATTGCGGCCTAGAAAATGTGCACACGTGCACACATGCAGCTGAAGAAACAATTTTCAGGAGGTTAATGCTGTATATTTTATGCTATGCTATCCAAACAAACAAACAAAAACACAAAATCTCCCCCAAAATCTGCTCAACATCTACTCCTGTGACTTCATAATTCACGAATAGCTTGTGACTTATTTGGTTTGTGCTCCCAAAGAAACCAAAGTAGTATAGCCCTAAAATAGAATATTGGAAGTAGTTTCCCTGTTTGTAGGAAAAATAAATTAAATGGAAAACAGTTTGTCAATTTAAAGATTTTTTTCCTATGCATTTTTTTTTTTAAAGAGCTGGCTTTTGCCAGTAAACATAAAGAATAAAGGAAGAGGAAACAAATATTTATGGGAAAAAAATTAGTAGAGCCATGTTTAGTTTAATAACTTAAAACATTAGCGATGTGCTTTTGGTTGAAATTTTATGTATCATAAAATTACTGTTTCTTGCTGAGACATTTTTCTGGATATGGAAAAGATATGGCCACGTGATGTCATTCCATGTATTAATATTTAATACCACCAGATTACAGTTGAGAGTCATTGTTCTAGAAGAGTATTTCTCAAACCATTTTTGATAATGGTGTGGATTGGCAGAGCAAAAGACCCCACAGCCCACTTATTCTATCCATTCCCACTCTACAGAGGGAAGAGAATATAGTAATAAGAGGGAATGTGTCACTGTATAAGCAAATTTTTGCGGTTTGCCTTAGCAGAGTGGTAGAGATGACTCGTCTTTGAATCACAATGTATACATGACTTAAAGTCTGGTGATTGAAAAATTATGGTCCTCAAATACCGCTGATGGAAGCATATATTGCTCTACACTCTGGGGTTAACCAAAAGATCCACAACAAAGTCCAATGTAAATGAAGAAGCTAAGCCGAAAGTAATTCGTAAGTACACGGCATTTGGAAACCATGACCAAGTTAAGACCACATCGATAACCAAGTATGCTTCCTGAAAACTGCAGGCACTCGACGAGTTGTGCTCAATTAGAGTTACACAACCTTGCCTGCATTACATGGCAATGTAGGACCCTGAATTAGAGTCATCTAATTATGAGTTTAGTAGAGTAAACCCTACTAAAGCAAGAGCTTAATTTTGTCAATACACCATTTCAATAACTTTAACTCATTCATTTAGTAGGTGGCCAACATGTAATCTTTGAATGTATGTAATAACAGTATATGAATTATGCATCTTTTAGCTGTAAGAACCAAAGAAAGAACGTGCATTATCAATGAGGCCCAATGTGGATTATAATCCAGATTTTCAGAACTACCACTAGAGAATCATTCATTATCAAGGCCCCAATGAGCTATCTAGTGACAACTCTGCAATTTCATGGCTTTTTAAGGTCTTTTTGTTGTTGTTGTTTTAATTTTATTTTCTGTTTTTCAGAGAATACAGGAAAACCCACTGAGATTTGCCTGGGAACTAAACCTAAGTAATTCCACATAGTTCCACACTCTTCACCTTGTCTAGGCCAGGGACTGCTAAAAGGTTTCATCTCACGAGTGAAGTCTGATTGATTTGTAATGGATGTCTGAGGGGTTGTGTTGAAGCCAGAAAGGGGTATCTTGTTTGATTAAGGATGTTGGCCGTGGGCATGGGACAGCGGAAGAGCAGCTGCATGCCTTGTCTTGCCCTTTCTGCTCCAGACTTTCTTTTCCTAAACTCTGAGGCAGGACATGGGTCCTCTGTCACTTTGTTGAGGTCTGCTTCTGGCATATTACTGATTAATTAAACTTTGACTTTCTCCTCACCGTGTCCAGATTCAGCTAAGGTTGCCAGATAAAAGGCAGGATGCTCAGATAAATCTGAATGTCAGGTAAACAACAAATACATTTTGGGATAAATATGTCCCAAATACTGCAAAGGACAAACTTAGGCAAAAGACATTGTTTATCTGAAATTCAAATTTAATTGGTTACCCTGTATTTTTATTTGCTAAGTCTGGCACCTTAAATTCCGCAGTTAGGGTACTTGACAGTGTCTGAGTATCTGAATTTATATGTTACTTACCTTCAACTTCTTCAGGGTATGCAAAGTCACTTAGCACCAGAATAGTTTTGTGTAGCCCAGAGTGACCCAAGGTAAATATGCAAACTAATCCTGAATTACAAAAGTTTGATAAATCCTAGGAATGTGGCAAAAGAGAGTGGGGGAGAGATTTAAAGGATTAGGGGTCAGTGGAATGTACGAGTCAGGAATGCTCCATATTGTAGGCTGGGATTAAGCTATTTGGAGGAAGCTGAGGTGGGTGAAACCAATTGGCTTAGAGGTGACTGTCAGGGTGGGATTTAAAAGGAGAAAAGCAGTGCAGCATTGTGTTTGATTCTTTCAAAGCTGCAACTACTTCCACATTAGGAGTTTCTGGGAAAGGGGGAGGGAGTAGGAATGAGGCATTTCTTAAGACTCAGGCTGGCACTTGGACTAGAATGGAGATTATAATTCTATGTGTGATTCTGAAATATGGCGGCGATAATCTTTGGAGTCCTGCCAAAGCATTCCAAAACATATTCTTAACACTTTAGAAAAGAGGGATGGGGAGAAAACATTTAAGCACAGAATGCCCAGAGAGATTCTTTGTACTCTCTTCTCTCTCCTTTTTTTTCTTTCTATCTCATCTTCACTCTATCAGTTTTCTGGGAGTAAAATCTAATTGTTGGTGCTTGTGTCAAATGAATTATGTGTATGCATGTATGAATATAGTTTAATTTAAAACCATGATCGCTTTTGATTATAATTCAGAAGCATCCTAAGCTTTTAATGCAAAACAACAGAAAAACTGGGAACCAGAGTTTAGCCAAAGATTAAATTTGTGACCAGCCATGGGAAGATTTACAGTTAAGCACTACTATTAAGACTAATTTCCCCAGTGGTTCCACTAGATTTTCTGCATGCTGAAGAGTTACACTGGAGTATGTCAGATCTTAGTCATCTTGGTAAAGTGCATGAAATCAACAAGGTATGTGACGACTGTAGGTTGGAACAGTGATTTGAGTTCTGTATTATGTATCTGAATTTGAAATTAATGTTTGACTTTAAGGCTTCTTAGAAAATCCAACACATCTTTCTTTTGTCTTATGGGTTTGTTTTATTAAGCCTTGAAATAACCTGCAGAGTGTCCAAGGAGTGCAAAGGAAATGGCGTTAAGGATATTCATCTGATCACTTTCACATCAAGTCTAGATACTCAGCAGTTTAGGAGGAAATGCAGCCACCAGCCCCCAAATGAAGCTGCTGGTAAACTGGCTATCTTACCTTGCCTTCTAAGAACTCTCTTCCCTCTTCTCTTTTTCCCTCTTCACTTTCTCTCTCTCTCGGTAATGTTTTCGCACTATGTAATGGTCATTTTTGCATTACTTACTGCAGGGTCCCCAGGAAGGTGAAGGCAGAGGAAACAGATTATGTGCCAGGGAGCTGGATTTCCTCTAAAGCCTTTTCCATCGAATGAAGCTTCCTCCTTTCACAGGTTTATAAACAGCCCTTCCTGTGATTTTGCAGCACGGAATATGGTGAGTCCTCCAGTCAGCTCAGTGCAGCCAGGTGCTCAGCGTCTGCTGCAGTGAGCTAGTGCCTCTGCAAGCTGCGTGTTTGCTATCATACTGACATTCTGTCATCCTCCGGGGAACCAGGAGGCTCACTGTAACGTACAACGCTCCCCACTTGGTCATGCAGGTAGCAAGAACATCACATTAATATGAAATGCTGATGCTCTGCTTCTGCTTTGATATTTTTTTCCCTGATAAGCCTATCACAGTGATATCAAAAGCAGCAGGAAGCCCAGCCTTGGTGGTACATTACTGCTTTGTGGCCAAGAGGTCCTGGAGGATAGAGCAGAGAGTTTTTCTTTTCCCGGAGGAGTGAGGGCAAGTCCCCTTTTCTTCACATGATTTCGTTTTTCCATATAACTGTTGAATTTCTGGCATGGTAGGAAAAGCATAGTGATAGAAGTCTTTCTGGATGGAGAAACTTGCTAAGCCCATGCAGATACATGTATAATGGAAAGTGTTAGCAGTCAGTCCTTATTCTAAAGGTAAAAACAAATATTGGGGAAATCATCCCATATGCATGAATACTAAATTCTGGATTGTCCAACTACTGCATGTGGCATGAAATTTAGATCAGTGGAGAGCAGAGCAAATGTTTTACCTGAATAATTATGAATTTCATTTGTAAATTACATTAATGAGTTTTCACAAATGGCAGATTTGGTGATATCAAAATTAACCCTGTCTCGTATTTCTTCATGATTGTATCCCAATCTAAGTGTATGCCAGATACACCTCATTTCATATGCTTTATACAATAGAAAACTGTGTACGTTGAATTTTAATAAAGCAAACTACATTTTAACTCTGTGATGGTGAAACAGATGTGTGAAGATTGATATTAATTTAATGATTACTCTGTGCCAGGCACAGTGCTTAGTTCTTTATATGAATTTTCTAATTCGAATCCTTACAACAACTCCATGATTTAGGTACTATAATAATTCCCATTTGATACAAGTAGAAATTGGCCCAGAAAGGTCAAATAACTTATCAGTACCTAGTGATGAAGTTCAGATTTCAACTCAGACAGTCTGATATTCCTGGGCCACACAATGACTAATATGATCTTTCAAAAATGTAATCTCACTACATCTAGTGCTTTATTGTAGTTGAAATCTCTTTGCTGCCCACAATTCTGTTAAAGCATCATCAATCTCCTCTTTTTTTTTTTAAATCTAGGGTTTAAAAAAAATACACTGTTCTGCTCATGGGGTGTTAATAATTATTTGTTGTTATTTTTCTTCTTCTTATTGAACTTGTTGACTATAGCCAGGACACAAAATAATAAAATGCATATCAAGTATAAAACTGACATTAGAATTTTCAAACTCATTGTTGACCATATCAGCCACACTGATAAGAATATGCAGTCCTCTCCTCACAGCTGCTTGACTTAGGTTTCTCTTATATTTTGAAACTTATAAACATCTTTCTTAGTATCCACAAGAATCTATTTATAATGTTCACACACTTCAATGATTCACTGTGGTCACCACTTGTAAGTAAATATCTCACTTCCTGGATAGATAATGAGATATCATGAATGAAGCTGGTACTATGAATGAAAGGGTTACCAAGGAGAGGAGGCAAACCAAATCCAGGATTCAAGTATACCTTCTTTCCTTTCTTTGGTCCCTGAGATGAGTAAGGAAACTGCCCAGGGGATTTGAGGGAACAACCTTTCGGCTTTATCACTAAAAGGAAATACTTGATCAATAGAATTAAGGTGTTCAACTACGGTGATTGTTAAGGAAGTGCATGTAAAACTAACAACGATGTACCATGTCATGACTCTTAAACTGTCAAAGATGAATACAACAGTAATTTCTATGGGTTCAGGAAATGGACACCTTTTGCTCAGCTAGTAGAACTGTAAGTTGGTCTTCTCTTTCAGAAGAGTAATTTGTAATTTGGGACACAAAGCCTCAAAATACTTGTTTTCCCTTTGATTTAGTAATTTCATATTCACGAATTTATCCTAAGAAAATTATCAGAGATGAGGCAAAGAGTTATGTACAAGGATGCTTATTGAATATTTATTTATAACACTGGAAAATTAGAACCAACTCAATGTGTGGCAGTAGACAGATGGTTAAATATTATCATGATTATGCTATGAGATAATATGCATCAATTCAAATTTTTGAGCAACATTTAATGACACAGAAGAAGCTATGACATTACATTAAGTGAAAAGTACCATATTTAGGATAATCCAAATTTTGTAAGTAAGGAATAACTATTTTGGGTATAAAAAAATTCCAGAAGGAACCAACTCTGCCAACACCTTGATCTTGGACTTCTAGCTTTTAGAACTAGGGGAGAATAAATTTCTGTGGTTTAAGGAAAAAAAAAATTCCAGGAGGAAAATGAACCAAACTGTGAACAATGATGTAGTAGAGTTGAGGAATTTTAATTTTTTCTTTGTAATTTCTATACTTTCAAAAATTTCCAAATCAGCTATGTATTACTTATAATTATGAAGGAACAACAGAAGTATTCTCATACAAGTGATATTTGTCTTTGGTGATGATATTAGTGCCTTCACATAGAGAGGAAGAAAGCACTCCATATGTACACAGTGCCATTCAATGATAGACGTATCTGAGGATCACTTCCACAAAGTGCCCCACCAGGATCTGTCCTGCTCTCAAAGTCCCAGTTCTGGGTTTCTTTGGCATGCATGTACTGTGAGTACAGCATTAAAAGCTCAATCTCTTCCTTTGTAGGGTGACAATGGGAATTGATCTTTTGTTATTCCTTGAGGATTACTTGCTAAAATGCTTCGTTCATAACTATGCATGATTTGGAAACTTCCTTCTCTTCAGAAACAGCAAACATGTTAAACTGTAAGCAAAGTAAAGAATTTTGCAGACCATAGTCTTTCTCAACTGCTGTGGCATGAACTTAGACGTACACTCACGGGGATATTTTTGAAAAAGGAATTTGAGCATCATGGAGTGGAGAGAGAAAACGACCACTTCCATAGAAACAATAACATAAAGTTCCTGATTTCTGTGTCTACTGAATCAGAAAAAGAATTATTAGTTACTGTTAATGGAAACTCATGCAGTTATGAATGCAATGTAAGGTTGCAATGTTTAGTATTTCTCCAAGGAAATTGTTTTCTTTATCCCTTTTTAATTTTTTAAATTGAAATATAGTTGATTTACTATATTATATTCAGGTGTACAAAATAGTGATTCAATATTTTTATAGATCATATGCCATTTAAAGTTATTACAGGGACTTCCCTGGTGGTCCAGTGAATCCATGCTTCCACTGCAGAGTGCACGGGTTTGATCCCTGGTCGGGGAACTAAGATCCCGCATGCCACGTGGTGTAGCCAAAAAAAATAAATTAATTAAGTTATTACAAAATAATGTCTGTATTTCCTTGTGCTGTACAATATATGCTTGTTGCTTATTTATTTTATACATACTATTATGTACCTCTTAATCCCTTACCCCATCTCACCTCTCTCCCCTTCCCTCTCCCCACTGGTAGCCAGTAGTTTGTTTTCTGTATCTGTGAGTCAGTTTCTATTTTGTTATATTCCTTCATTTGTTTTAATCAGGTTGTTGGTTTGTTTGATATTGAATTGTATGAGCTGTTCATATGTTTTGGATACTAACCCCTTATTGGTCATATCGTTTGCAAATATTTTCTCCCGTTCAGTAGGTTGTCTTTTCATTTTGTAGATGGTTTCCTTTGCTGTGCAAAAGCTTTTAAGTTCAATTAGATCTCACTTGTTTATCTTTGTTTCTTTGGCCTTAGGAGACTGATCCAAAAAAATATTGCTACAATTTATGTCAAAGAGTGTTCTGCCTATGTTCTCTTCTAGGAGTTTTATGGTTTCAGGTCTTACATTTAGGTCTTTAATCCATTTGGAGTTGATTTTTATATATGCTGTGAGGAAATATTGTAATCTTATTCTTTTACATGTAGCTGTCCAGTTTCCCTAGCAATACTTATTGAAAAGACAGTCTTTTTTCCATTGTATATTTTTGCTTCTTTTGTCCTGGGTTAACTGACCATGGGTTTATTTCTGGGCTCTCTATTCTGTTCCATTGATCTATGTGTCTACTTTTGTGCCAGTACCATGCTGTTTTGATTACTGTAGCTTTGTAGTCTGCAGTCAGGGAATGTGATATCCCTAGCTTTATTCTTTTTTCTTGATTGCTTTGACAATTGGGGTCTTTCGTGGTTCGATAAAAATTTTAAGATTATTTATTCTAGTTTTGTGAAAAATGTCACAGGCATTTTGATGGGGATTGCATTATATCTATAGATTGCTTTGGGTAATATGGATAATTTAACAATATTAATTCTTCCAATCCAAGAACATGAGATATTTTTTCCATTTCTTTGTATCATCTTCAATTTCTTTCATCAGTGTTTTATAGTTTTCAGAGGATATAGATCTTTTATCTCCCTGGTTAAATTTATTCCTAGGTATTTTATTCTTTTTGATGTGATTTTAAATGGGATTGTTTTTTGCTTTCTGGTAGTTCATTTTTAGTGTATAGAAAAGCAACAGATTTCTGTATATTAATTTTGTATTGTGCAATTGTGTAAAATTCATTTATTAGTTCTAAAGCTTTTTGGTGGAGAATCATTGGTTTTCTATATATAGTATCATGTCATCTGCAAATAGTCACAATTTTACATCTTCCCTTCCAATTTGGATGCATTTTATTTCTTTTCCTTCTCTGTGATTAGGACTTCCAATACTATATTAAATAGTGGTAAGACTGGGCATCCTTGTTTTGTTCTTGAATTTAGAGGAAAGGCTTTCAGCTTTCCACCATTTAGTATGATATTAGCTGTGGGATTGTCATAAGTGGCCTTTATTATGTTGAGATATCTTCCCTCCATACCAACTTTGATGAGGGTTTTTATTGTGAAAGGGTGTTGAATTTTGTCAAATGCTTTTCCTGCATCTATTGAGAAGATCATGTAATTTTTATCCTTCCTTTTGTTAATGTGGTATATCACATTGATTGATTTGTGAATATTGAACCATCCTTGCATCCATGGAATACATCCTACTTGATCATAGTGTATGATCCTTTTCATATATTGTTGGATTAGGTTTGCTAATATTCTGTTGATTTTTCTGCCTATATTCATCAAATATATTGGCCTGTAATTCTTTTCCTTTGTAGTGTCTTTGTCTTGTTTTGGGTTCAGGGTAATGTTGGACTCAAAGAATGAATTTGGTAGTGTTCTGTCCTCTTTAATTTTTTGGAATAGTTTTAGAAAGATGGGTATTGCCTTTTCTTTATATGTTTAGTAGAATTCCCCTGTGATACTGTCTGGTCCTGAACTTTTGTTTGCCGGGAGTTTTTTCAATTACAAATTGAATTTCAGTACTGTGATCAGTCTATTCAGATTGTATGTTTCTCCCTGATTTGGTCTTGCCAGACTTTATGTTTCTAGAAATTTGTCCATTTCTTCAGCATATAATGGTTCATCGTATTTTCTGACAATTTTTTTGTGTCTCTGTGGTATTGTTTTTATTTCTACTCTTTCATTTTTAAATTTGTTTATTTGGTCTTCCCTCTTTTCTTCTTGGTGAGCCTGGCTAAATGTTTGTCTTTTCAAAAAACCAGCTCTTGGTTTTATTGACCTTTTCTATTGTTTTTTTTTTTTTTTGGTCTCTATTTTATTTATTTCCTCTCTGATATTTATTATTTCCTCCCTTCTGCTGACTTTGGGCTTTGTTTGTTCTTCTTTTTCTAATTCCTTTAGATGGTAGGTTAGGTTGTTTGAGTTCTTTCTTATTTATTTATTTATTTATTTTTTTTAAGCCCAATCAAGGTTTTTTTTTTTTTTTTTTAATTAATTCATTTATTTATTTATATTTTTGGCTGTGTAGGGTCTTCGTTTCTGTGCGAGGGCTTTCTCTAGTTGCGGCGAGCGGGGGCCACTCTTCATCGCCGTGCACAGGCCTCTCACTGTCGTGGCCTCTCTTGTTGCGGAGCACAGGTTCCAGACACACAGGCTCAGTAGTTGTGGCTCACGGGCCCAGTCGCTCCGTGGCATGTGGGATCTTCCCAGACCAGGGCTCGAACCCGTGTCCCCTGCATTGGCAGGCAGATTCTCAACCACTGCGCCACCAGGGAAGCCCTCTTTCTTATTTATTGAGGAAGGCCTTTATCACTGTAAACTTCCTTCTGTTTTTGCTGCATTCCATGGATTTTGGTAAGCTGTGTTTCCATTTTCATTTGTCTTGACGTATTTTCTGATTTCCTCATTGACCCTTTTTTTTTTTTTTTTTTTTTTTTTAGTAGCATGTTTAGTCCCCATGTGTTTGTCCTTTTCCCATTTTTCTTTCTGTGATTGAGTTCTAGTTTCATACCACTGTGGTCAGAAAAAATGCTTGATATAATTTTTATTCTCTTAAATTTGTTGAGACTTGTTTTGTTGCCTAGCGTGTGGTCTATCCTTGAGAACATTCCATGCACATTTAAAAAGAATGTGTATTCTGCCATTTTTAGATGGAATGTCCTATAGATATCTACTAAGTCCAACTGGTTTATTTTGTCATTTAAGACCACTGTTGCCTTATTGATTTTCTGTCTAGAGGATCTGTCCATTGATGTAAGTGGGGTGTTAAAGTCCCCTACTATTATCATATTATTATCAATTTCTCCCTTTATGTCTGTTAATATTTGCTTTATATATTTATGTGTATCTCCCTTTAATTTTGATTTACTCCTTCCAAGATTTCTCCCAGCACAAGTTTTGCAAAGTATCTTACAGAAAATAAATGAGACAAATAAAATGCTATAAAATCACCATATGTTTTCTAGGAATAGAGGAGTGAATGTTTTTTCCTTTCATTTTTCCCTCTGTTCCTCCATCCCTCCCTTCCTCTATTGCTCTCATTTACACTCTTGTTCTCACTCTTTCACCCTCTTGCTCTCTCTTTCTTTGCTTCCTGATTTAGGTTGTTACATAAAGTCTGATCCTACTTGGCCCTTTTGAGGTAAGAATATATAAAATCGTAGTTTTAAAAACAGTATTTTAACATGCATAAGCCATAACTGCTGTAATAGGAACATGTTCTCCTGTGTAAGATGGCATCATCTTTTAGGATTTAACTTGTGATATGTAACTTTGCTTGGGCAAGGATATTCATAAAAAGAGTGCCTTTCTTAATTTTCAGATTTGGAGATGACTTGTGGCTGTTTTTAAATGGTTTACTCACTGTGGATGCAAAACTAGGGAAAGTCTTATTTCTTGTTTCTTTCAATAATTTTAGCAAACATCTGCTAAGAGCTCCCAGGGGTATATTTTGCACAGAACTGAAAAATGACTGCTGGTAATGCTAAGCGCCTGCTACTTTCAGAATATGTAACCCAGCTAATATGCATTACAATTTAATAAATCCATGAATGGATATTACATGGAGATTGTAGACCAGCTGTTCCCTGCTAAAACAAGCCAGAGGAACAGGGTTTGTAGCTAGAGGGATTCAGGTTCAATATAAGGAAATCGAAGAAGTTGCTGGTGAGATTTTTGAGTGCACTATGAAGATCCTTACTCAGAAGGTTGAATGTTGTCACTGCTGGCCTGTGATTTCCAAGTCTTGCAAGTTAAAAAAAGAACAAAAATATCTATTTGGATTTTAAACTTAGATGAAAATTGTTGTATTTACTGAAACAAGTTCTCAAGCAGTACTGAAAATAAGGAGGAAAATCTCCTTTCAAAATTTCTAGAGTTAAAATAGAACCTATTCACCCTCTTTGTCTCTGTCTTAACATAGCAAAAACTGAATCCCTGCAGATTGTAGAAGTGATTTCAGGCCTTGTACCAAGGCTCTACCATCACAATTTTCTCACTGGACTTTTCAATAAATTCCCTGTCCGTTACACTGACAACCAGAGTCAGACCTGGAGTAAGACTGAAGCAACAAGGTTCCTTCAATTTATACAGTAATCTTCTGATGTCGAATGCTTCCTTGTTTAGTGTCTCATTTAATCTTCTCAACAATCCTACAAAACAGGCATAGTTGTCTCCATTTCCTGATAAGAAAAGTGAGAATCATGGGAGGACCTGTGCAAAATTACCTGCTTTGTAAGTGGCAAAGCTAGGGGTAAAACCAGTTTTAAATCCTAGCTAAGGGCTCGTTATCGTATCTCAGTAATTTTGATGTACTCATCATTTTTTTTTTCCAGGGTGCTCCACCTTCTAACAATGTGGCTGATTTGTTTGGAATGAACCTCCATATACACCCTTCTAAGAAACTGAAACAAGTTCTCAAGCAGTACTGAAAATAAGGAGGAAAATTTCCTTTCAAAATTTCTAGAGTTAAAATAGAACCTGTTCACCCTCTTTGTCTCTGTCTTAACATAGCAAAAACGGAATCCCTGCAGATTGTAGAAGTGATTTCAGGCCTTGTACCAAGGCTCTACCATCACAATTTTCTCACTGGACTTTTCAATAAATTCCCTGTCCGTTACACTGACAACCAGAGTCAGACCTGGAGTAAGACTGAAGCAACAAGTTTCCTTCAATTTCAAAGAAAGGACTCAGACTGGAGCTTTCCAGAAAGCACCCTTGATGCAGAACATTCCTACTTATCCAGTCACTATAAGCATTGACAGTCTGGCTTTTCCACTTATCAGTTGTGTGGCAAGTTATTTAATATCTGTATGTCTCGGTTTCCTCACCAGTATAAATGTAAATAATAATAGTACCTACCTCAAAGGGCTGTTGTGAAGGAAAACTAATTTAACACCTGCAAGGTGTCTGGAGCAAACTGCTTGGAACAAAATATGTGGAGTGAAAATGTTGGCTAATATCACAAATTTGCCATCAACTCTAGATGCCAAACTTGGCTTCCAAACATGTGACAAGATAGCTAAATAATTTTATAAAAATAATCTATAAATATACCTCTTTTTAAGGTACTGGAAGAATGCAGGGATGAATAAAAAGTGATATTCAAGAGGTTTGTTATTCAGTGGAGGAGATATAGTATATATGTACATTTCTATAGTCCAAGGCGCAATAAATAATGTAAGACCAGAGCACAAAGAAACAGACATTCTTAATAGCTGGAAGAATCTGATAAGATTTGTAGGCGTGGTGAAACTTTGAATATCTTATTTGCCTGGAGTCTTCACAGTACGTGGCTCAGTGGCTGCTGCATAGAAGGTCTCAGTGGATATATAAGGAATGTCTGAGTGTGGCAGGTAGAGGTCAGAGCTTTGGGGAAAACTTCTTTGGAGGAGAAAGAGTATAAACCAAACATGGAGGCATGGAAAGGATCCAGTTAGGAAGTCCGTGACTGGTGGATTCATACGTTGGGGGTCTGTGATGAAGCCATCATCAACATAGATTTAGTTTTAGATATTGGACAGTCTTGAATGACATTCTACTGATTTAAATTATATGTGATACCAATGGAGACAAGCAGAACATCAGATAGTTCCAAGAAGGATCTGGTGTGATTGGATATGAACTATAGGAATGTGCCTTTTATGATTTTGAGGAATGTTAGGACGGTGATCTTATTAACAATATTAACAAGACCACAGCCACTCCTCTCATAAGGTTGCCCATGTTGTGGGTTAAAAGTTATTAGTTGAAATTTTTGTCCTCAACACCCAAGGACTCTAGTAAGATGGGCTTAGAAAGTGGCATGTAGACCAGAAGGAGCGTCTTTGCTATCCCTAAGCCTAGATTGTAACCTGGGGACTGTGCTCCTGCTGTCCTCGAGAAAGGACAGAAACTTTTGAGATTAGTGGACTGAAATATATATGAAAGAGAATTGATGAGTAAGGCAACTAGATGACTCAATCTCCCCCATGGGGGAGAAGTCCTGGGCTACTTTGCCACTCCTGGTCCATAAAAGGAGAAAGCAAAAGAATGAGCCATGCCAATGTGTGTGATCATTAATCCACAGTGACCCTGCTCATTAGTAAATGCAGCCCAGGCACATGCCTGAAATCTGACTCATTAAATGAGTGCTCTTCCTCCTGGAGAGAAGAAAAGAAGTTTCAGGGGAAAGTAGGTGTTTGTCTTTTCAGAATCCTACCTGGAATATGAATTAAAGAGAACTGTTAGAGACAGAGAGAATTTGAGCAAGGTCAGTGTCGTGAGGAAAGAGAGTTTGATTTCAAAGACTTCGAAGAATCTGATCTGACGTTGGGATGAGCGATACAGAGGCATTGAAGATGATTATCATTTTGCCATCTCTTGTGACTGGGAGGATGGCATTGCTGCCATTAACTGAAATAAGCAATGAAGAGGCCAGGATGATTTCGCTTCTTTTGCAGTTTTACTGTAGCTGAAAACAAGACATATCATCTTGTACCCAGAGACTACCTTAAGGCTGAGAAGAGCTATAAGTTAATTAACAAGTAATATTACAGTGTTAGGAGAAAGGAAAGGATGAAATTACTTTTTTTCCCCTTTTTCTAGAGAATAAGGAATAGCAAAGTAGAATTCTTCAGGAGGCAGGTAGACTCAGTGTCCTGAAACAAATGGCTGCTTGTTTGACATCCTTTCTGTGTCTCAGAGGATCTCAAGAAACATCTAAGAGGTGCTGAAAGCTTTTAAAAGGATTATGTAAAAAAATTTGTGAAAGAAGGGAGTCATAGAAATTACTCTCTAGGCAATATTTTCATAGTTGAACAGACAGCCTTTGCTTTTGGAATTGTTTTTATGCATATGAAAGAAAAGAAGAGATTCCTCTTTAAAGCCAGCAATGGTATTTTAAAAAGAAGGGCAGGAACAACATAATGATTCTAGGCTCATGAAGAAAGATACACATATGTAACTTAATATTTGCCCTAATATCATTGAAGGGAACTGGTGAGGGGTCTAGGATAGACAACTAAGATAAGAAGTGCTGAAATGTAGTTAATATTCCAGGTTAATATTTGGGGAAGACAAGAAAAAGCTTATGACAGAAAAGAGACTCAAACTCAGTGACTGCTAACGAGTCATGCAATTTAAGGGAACACTCTAATTAATGAGGATCAACTCTCAACAAAGATTGGGAGGCCCAAGAGCTGGAGACTTATACAATTGTCAGAGGCAAGAATAGACAATGTCCAAGATCCAAGATGGTAGTCTGAGCCACGGGGACAGTGGTAATAGTAGGGCTGGAACTCTGGTCAGTGGCTGGGGGAAAAGTGTAGGAACCCACTGTAGTAGTAGGAAGAAGGACCGTGGTAAGTTAGAGTATTTTCATTTGGGTTCTTGTTAGGACAAGAGTCAGTTCTCAGGATGGATTATTTTGAGTCCTTATGGAAGAATGAGTAAACTCTTCATGTACATATATGGAATGATCTCTCAGAATAAAACAAAGGAAATACAGAGCACTCGGTATAGTATGCTAGCAATTGTGTAAAATAAAAGGTGCATGGCTATATATATCTAATCTATCTTAGAACTTCTGGAAGGATCCACAAGAATCTGTAATTTCTTGGTAAGTGGTAATGAAGAACTGAGGAAAAGAAAAAAGGAATGGAAAGAAGACTTTAACTTATACCTATAAATTGTTATATGACCTTGGAAAAAATTAAAGATATATGTTTTAAAAAGAGGGCTGCTGGGGACTTCTCTGGTGGCGCAGTGGTTGAGAGTCCGCCTGCCAATGCAGGGGACAGGGGTTTGTGCCCCGGTCTGGGAAGATCCCACATGCCGTGGAGCAGCTAGGCCCGTGAGCCATGGCCGCTGAGCCTGTGCGTCTGGAGCCTGTGCTCTGCAACGGGAAAGGCCGCAACAGTGAGAGGCCCGTGTGAAAAAAAAAAGAGTGCTGCTTGGGGATTTCATGTGAGACTAAACAGGATTACATGTGTTGGGAAGGGTAGAGAATGAAGTGGCAGTCATCTCACATGATGGAAGGAAATTTTTTGTTTTAATAAGTTGTTTCAAATATTTATCATCCATAATTTAATGTGTTTAATGTGTAAGTTAAAAACTTTAACTCATAGAAATCCAACGTGTGAAGTGAGTCCAGATTAGAGATGAATTTCCTTGGAGAATAGAAATCAATCAAAACACCTGCTTTGGGGGCTTCACAGATCTCTGACTCTTGCTATCTTCAGCAGTATAATTAAAAATCAGGGGCAAACCTAAGGGATGAACAAACTTCTTGTATGTGAAATTGTGAAGTAAACTCCATGTGGCAATAGCTGAGTGATAGAGCTCTTCCTACTTGCAGGTATTTTTGTTTGTTTGTCTTTTTTAGTTGGTGTCAGCAATGTTTTGGTTTTAAAAACACCAATGAGTCAACTCACTAACTGAACCAAACCCAACAAAACAAACCAGAAAAGAGAGACAAAGATGATGATGTTGAAGAGAAACACTTGTATTTCACAGTTCTGCTCAGGACTAGTTTTTCCTGAAACATTTTTCCATTAAGTCACACAGCAGCTTATGATATCAATTCATGGTTCTTTAAAAACCTTTCTCCTGCCTGGAGCTCTATTTGCGGTCAGTGGGAACACAAATGGAAAGAGATTTTAGAGTGATGGTGTGTGGGTTCTTACTGTGAGTGAAATCCCATTCAGGATGACTGAAGGATTGATTTGTGTAAGTTATGGATGCAGTATTGACTCTAAATAGGTGTTGGGTTCAACTTTGGGAAGAACTGGAAAACCTGTGGGAGAATAGATTTATATTCAGGTGTTACTATGTCAAGGCAATGCTTTTAAGTTATGGCCAACCAAAATGTTTTAACAGTGTGAAAAGAAATAATTTAGTTAAGTAATTATAAAGAAAATGTTGGGCTTCCCTGGTGGCGCAGTGGTTGAGTCTGCCTGCCGATGCAGGGGATGCGGGTTTGTGCCCCAGTCTGGGAAGATCCCACATGCCGCGGAGCGGCTGGGCCCGTGAGCCATGGCCGCTGAGCCTGCGCGTCTGGAGCCTGTGCTCCGCAACGGGAGAGGCCACAACAGTGAGAGGCCCATGTACCGCAAAAAAAAAAAAAAAAAGAAAGAAAATGTTAAAGATTTTTAAATTTAATCCTGTTTCTGGGATTTCCTCATTTTATTTTCATCTTCTACAACCTCAGTGCCACAGTTCTTATTGTCTCAGAAATGGGGAGATCAATGCTGCTTCATGAGGTTACTAGAAGAAACAACTTAAGAAATAGGTTTGGGGGATCGAGAGGTACCATCTTCCATTTACAAAATAAATGAGTCACAGGTATGAAATGTACAGTGTGGGGAATATAGTCAATAATAATGTAGTATCTTTGTGTGGTGACAAAGTGTAACTAGACTTCCTAGTGATCATTTTGAAATGTATAGAAATATCAAATCACTTTGTGATTGAACTAACATAGTGTTGTCGGTCAATTATACTTCAAAAACAAACAAACAAAAAAAATAGAAAAAGAGATAAAATTTGTGATTACCAGAGGCAGGGGTGGAGAGAGGGGGAATTGGATGAAGGTGGTCAAAAGGAACAAACTTTCAGTGATAAGATAAATAAGTGCTATAAATTCAATGTACGACCTGAATAATATAATTAACATGGTTGTGTATGTATGAAAGTTGTTCAAAGAATAATCATGAGTTCTCCTCATAAGTAAAATATATATTTTTTCTTTTTCTTTTATTATGTATTTATGAGTTGCTGGATGTTCACTAAACTTATTGCAGTAACCATTTCACAATGTATGTAATTCAAATAATTATGCTGTACACCTTAAACTTATACAGACCTGTCTGTCAATTATACCTCAATAAGATTGGAAGAAAAAAAATGTTATTGCAGTCATTCTGCAAGGATGAAATATTAAAATTTGGAAAAATTATTTATATCAATGCAAAAAAGATTGTTGATTTGATTTATTGATAACTGATATTTCGTCTGTTCTTTTGGGTTATGTTCCTTTGACATATCAATAGTTTACTTAGCTGCTCTTTTGGAGATGTTCTGATTGAAAATTTAACCAACATTTCTTTCATTATTCATATAAGTTCTTTCAGTTTTTAAACGTCTCTTCTTTGATCTAAAGCTTTTTTGGAGGCTTTTATTTCTTCTAGAATGTAAGCTAGAATCATGGAGAAGAATTTTCTGCAGTACTCTAGTCTTGTTTATAATAGTAAGTTCTTTAAAAATTTCATAACTGATGTTTCCAAGGGTTCACAATTAAATATTAATACATTGGGGTTGAACTACAAAACACCAATTTCTGGAGGAAAGAGTCAAATAGTCAACAAACCAACAAATGGTGAGAGCTAGTAAATACTCTGAGATTCTAGCTATTTATCATTGGTGTTTGGTAATTGTGATTTATTGGGGAAAGTTACAATTCTCTGAGTTCATCAGGCTTTCACTTCTGTATTGTGGCCCAGGCTTACTGCATTTGTTTGTAACATAAATCATGTCCGGATACCAAAGACTACAGACCTGCTAACCTTTAAGTTTTTGATTTTTTTTTTTTGTTTTCTTTGTATTCTTTGTGTTTCCTTATTAGGAAATCTTGATGCTATGCTCTAATGCATATTATTTTCTTAAAAGAAATGTTATCCAGAAATATTATTTGATATAAGGGTTACTAGAAGACAGGTGAGCTTCAAATTTATGGCATTTGACATCTCTTTTTTTTTTAAAAAAAAACTTCTTTTTGGTGTCATTTTGGATCAGAATCACCTACTCAAAGACTGTTGTTTCTTGAAATCCTGACAATAAGAAGTTCATTAGCTCGTATTGTGGATAGTTAAAAAATTAGCATACTAAATATTGCTTTAAGTTACAGGTTACTGTCTCCCTTCTTTTATGAAATCCCCTCAGAATGCTTTGCTCTTAAATCTTTACTTGCTAGGTTCCTTCCTGTCATTCAAAGTTCACATCAAATGTCATTTCCTCAAGTAGGAAATGATGTCTAAAGCTCTAATGCTTTCTAAAGTGGTCCCCTGCCATTACTCTCTATCACGTTACCTTATTTTATGTCAATATCTGAAATCATCTTACCTGTTTCCTTTTTATTGTCTGTATCCTCTTAGTAGGAGGAAACCTTTGTGAGGGCCGAGATCTTGCCCTTCTTGTTTTCAGCTGTATCCTCAGAGCTATATCCTCAGTTTGGGACTCAGGATGTAATAGACACTCAATAAATACTTTAAAAAATTCAATAAACAAATTAAATTGGAGTTACCAAGAGCTTTTTTCCCCTGCAGTTTACTATGTGTATAATCTTGAGCACATTCTTTGATCCAATTCATCTTATTTCTTTCTTGGTAGAATATTGAGTTGAGGAACATGACTTAAAAGGTTGCTTTAAGGTTGAAAAGCGTGACAGCTTTAATTTGACAATTCCATTTAATTAGTGTAGTTTAATGTCAAGAAAGCGCTTTGCATTGGGTTACTCTACTAGCAGACATCTGTAATATTTCAGCCAAATTATTGTTTTCCTTGGATTTTGAGAGGAAAGTTTCTTACCTTATATTTTTTCCTTTCTTGGATACTTCCTTTCTGCTATAACATTGACCTGACATCATGGTATGGAAGAAAAAAGGCCACTGTTTAAAAGGACACCTATCATCTCTGGCTGTGCTCTGTCAGGACTTGATCAAATTTGGCTTAGTGTTACTGAAGTTAAGCTCAAGAGATGTTACTGAATCTCCAGTTCACTCTGAGTGATCAGGGGTCTTTGAAAGGGCTCAATATCTACTCTTCATTTTTTCCACAGTTCAAATTCAAAGGCCAGATTTCAAGTGACTAAGACAAACAGATGACAACTGGCTTTTTTCGCCTCCTATATTTGACCACACTATGTATTCTTATGATATATTTTAATAACCCTATTTAAAATAGGGTAAGAAATCTGATCCTTCTTATTCTCTTCTCATGTTAATTTTCTCCTTGGTACTTACCAATTTATCACCATCGAATATCACACACACACACACACACACACACACACACCCCTTATTTATTTATCTTCATTTTGTTTTTCTTCAGTAGATCGGAAGCTCCACATGAGGATATTTTTCTATTTTTGCCTGTTTCCTCCCTGTGTGTCTGTGGTGTGTCACGTACTAGAAATATAATAAATATTTGTTGAATGAATATTTACATATCTAATTTCTAGACACTTTTTTTCCCATTAAATCTATTATCAGAAAAGCAGGACCTATGATTTCTCATTAAAAACATCAGTCATTATTTTGGAACTTAATTTTGTCATTGATTAGTGTTCACTGTATGTGTTAAACTCTACAATTTTTCCTTTGGAATGGGAATTGAAAAAAAGTCCATAAGAAGATATTCAAATTAGCTTGCATGCAAAAAGTCAACCTTACAAGATTCTGATGAATAGAAAAGAGAGCATTTAAGAAACAAAAGGCTTCCATGGGTATATAGTTTAATGATCTCACACAGAATGCTTCCTATTTTTTAAATCTTCATTAAAGAAGAAGAGAAATTTTGTTTATTCTTTTGATCACCGTACTTCTTAGTTTCTACACTATGAAGTAGGAGGAAAAGGTTTGTTTTTTACATGAGTTAAAATTTCTATAAATTTCATTTTTTTTTCAGGATAATTTGAGCTTTTTGAGTGCTAAGCACCCCATTCCTTTCTCATACTTAACTAGATTAATCTCAGGAGGGAAAACATGTTGAACAGCATTTTCTTCTTTCCAGTAAATCAAATTAAGGGTTGTTCAACATGTCAAGCAGGATGGGGGAGCTCTGTGAAGTGTTTTTTTCCCAGAAGAGCAGGCATCCACTATTCATAAGACTCTAGCAAGCAGAACAACAAAGAGAACTAAATAGCAAATTGCCAGGACTTAATAAAAATCTGAATGATCTTTCCTTCTTAAAGGAAAAGGGTCACTGATCCAAAGCATGCTATTGACACGAACAAGAAAGAAAAATGAATACATGGTCTTGGAAGAGTGAATTTTAGGTTAGTTAAACTGAACCCACCTGTTGTCCCCAATTATTTTATTTTTCAAAAAGTGAACCCAAAGTGTTAGAAATCCCAGATTATACAAAGATCTTTTTTTGGAGTTAAATGAGCCAAAAACATAATTTCCCCTTCTGAAACACATCCCAACCATTCAATTTCTCACTATTCATTCATACATTCCAGGGGCCTATTGTCTACGAGACAGACCAACCTGGAAATAATTACAGTGGTATGACAAATGTCCTAATAAAAATGTGGACAATGTACAGAGAAGGATTTGGTTAACGCTGCCTGCAGAATTTAGACAAAGCTCTTGTCAGAGAGTGACATTTGAACCACGTTTTAAAGAATAAGGAGGATTTTTCCAGCAGGACAACGTGGAAAGTACATATTGACCAAAAGGAGATGGCTTTTTCAAAGCAATCATTATGAAAAAGAGCAAATTAAAAAGTGTGTAAGTCCTTACTTGTTTCACAAAAGGCTTATAGTTCATTTTCCTGCAGGGTAATATTACTTTTTTTTTTTTTTTTAACAATTATATACCTGCTTTTCATGTCTAGCCCAATAAAGTCTCCAATAACCAAATTTAGATGACTAAAACCAGAGTGTCAGGGAGACATACTTTTAATGGGAATCATTTGTTTAAATCACTATGGTGAAGAAATGTGCTCACTTGTCAGTTAAATACCCTAGATGCTCTGCAAGCATTTCCAGGATAGCTATTCATAATGATTGGTCCTCTTGTGGGTAAAATGCTGCCGTTTCCCCATTGCTGGTGATGGAATGTCTTGATTAATATCTCTCACTTTTCTTCGGTCTCCCTCCTGGGTGTTTTGGCCATGACTTCATGGGAATTCAACCGTTGCTTGGTAGAAATATTTGTAGAGCTGTTAGGACAGCTCATACACTCCTTGAAACAGATGTTTGTTTGCTCCCATTACTCCTTCGGCCCTCTTGCCTCCTTTCTTAGCTGCCTCGCCTGTTTCCCATCATCTTCTTCCTGTCCCCTCAAGAGGAGGTAAGACTTGTCCAAGCTATGATCTCTCTACTCACTTTTCTTAATCCTTATCATTTACTCAATACTGTAGATGTTATAAAATTAAATAACTATCCCAAATCTGATTATTCTTGCTTATACTTTAAGTAAACATACAATTATTTGAGTTTTAAGGTTGTAATAGAAGTATTTTTGGAAATATTAATAATGCTTTCTATTTTATGATAAAATATTTTCTATTATGTTATGATAATATTAAATTTGATTTAATTAATCTTTATGAACTGGTATAGCATCATGAAAAATTATTATAATATTTAATAAAGTAGAATATTAGTCTTTACATATAGCTTTTAAGTGTATATGTACACATGGGTGATGAAAAGAATAAAAATCTTATTGCACAGAATCTTTTATTTTTCTGTTTATGATACTTGTCACATCTAAATGTAAATTATGATAATTATTACTTAGGTCAATAAGCGTTAAGCTCCATAAATGAAACATTCATCTTTTCACTTTTCTTACACATGCCTAAAATATATGAAACAAAGTACAGCCAACATATTAATCGCCCATTTAGCCAAGAAAGGAAAAATAAAACTTTCTCAAAATATAAACAAAGATTTAAAAAAAGTTTTTACGTTTTTAAAACTAATAGATATTGATAATATTTAAGATGGGGGGTTTAAGTGATCACCTTTTTTTTTTTTGCGATACGCGGGCCTCTCACTGTTGGGGCCTCTCCCGTTGCGGAGCACAGGCTCCAGACGCGCAGGCTCAGCGGCCATGGCTCACGGGCCCAGCCACTCCGCGGCATGTGGGATCTTCCCTGACCGGGGCACGAACCCGTGTCCCGTGCATCGGCAGGTGGACTTTCAACCACTGCACCACCAGGGAAGCCCTAAGTGATCACCTTTTATATCTATATTTAAACATGATTAAATGAGAGTTATTGGTTTGGAATGCATAGTTACATTAAGGGGCATTGTTTAGTTGGAAAGAAATTGAATTATCCTGTAAACACGACTTTTGTGGGTGCAATTTGATCCCAAGTGTTGTCATCTCCACAGAATTATTAATTTTTGATATCACATGATGATAGTTAACACTTACTTTGTATAGGCGTCATTCTAAGTGTTTTATATTTATCTACTTATTTGATAATCAGAACTGCCCTATGGAGAAAGTACTGTGGATCATCCCTGTTTAGCAGATAAGGAAACTGAGGCACTCAGTGGGTAAGGTCCAGGCCACATAGCTAGTGAGGAACTTCTGGCTTCAGCTCTCTGCAGTTTATGCTAGTAACCACTGAACTCTATTTTTTTAAATAATTAGGTGTCCTGTTGGACTACTCCTTCTACTAAATTAGCTGTGTATTAAATGTTTGAGGAACATTTAATGAGTGACTGAAAATTACATATATAAAATCATGATCAATCAAAAGTGAAGAAGGTAGGCATGGGGAGTAACACATAAACACCTGATAGATATGTCACTTTCTGTAAATGTGATTTCTCTGGTCTTGGCTTCTTCAACTATAACATAGGAATAATTATATACTTTTTGCCAGGTGATTTTTAAGATTCCATAGGCTAACTTAAGGTTAAGTATTTGTAACATGCAAAGAAACTTTGGTGACTCAAAAATGATCACAAAACACAAGGCATTTGCATCCTGCTTCTGCTGCACTTAAAATGTGCTTGTCTTTCTTGTTTCTGTTCTTGTTGATAGCAGAAATCAGTGAAAACCCTAATGTTCAAGTTAAGATGAAATGATTTTAAAAACTTGGAGATCCTCAGGAGTTGTTGAGTAATGACTGAATTTATATTTTCTAAAATCAATTAGACTATAATAAATATTTTGGCTTTTAGGCTCAAATAATTGATTTGACCCATTTCTATTTGTGAAACATTTTATTGTTATGTACTTGATAACTACAGAAAATTTGAAAGGTCTACCACTAACAGTTTGACCAGAAGGTGAATTGTTGTGGTGACAATTCAAAGAATCTTATTTAAACACTTATTTAATGACCAGCATCTGTCTGACCCTTTTTACTGAATATTGTGACATAAAGATAAGTAGAATGAGTTAACTCCCTCAAGAGTTAAGCGTGATTGCAGAAAACCATTTATGCTTTTTATAACATGCAATGGGGTAAGTGTGATGATAGGTTAGTGCTTTCAGAGGAAAGAGGAGAGTCTTCAAAACAGTCTTCCCAGAGATTTAGAGAAGAATAAGGCTTAGCATGGGAAGGGTGGTGTGGAAAACTGTCCTGTTGAAGGACTCAGCATATACAACAAAATAGACACAAAAACTCTCATGTTGGTTCAAGGGACTGTAGTGTTTAGTATGCTTGGAATGAGGGATTCGTCTGAAGGAGTAAGAAAAGACAAAAGTAGAGGTAGAGGCAGGTCTGGATCATTTAGAGCCTTGGGCACTTATCTAGACTGTTAGAACTTGATCATGAAAACTGTGGGAAGCCACTGAAGGACTTATAACTGTTACATTACCAGATTTTCAATTTGGAAATATCACTCTGATGGTACAGTAAAGGAAAGCCAGCCATCCTGGAGGTAGGAGTGGAGAGAAGCCTTTTGTGCTAATCCAGGTGAATTGTGATGAGGGCTGGAGAGGAGGATGGATAGAAGAGAGGTGAAAGATGAAATCCTTTTGATTTGGTGACTGATTGATTAAAAGTGGGGGAAGATTGAAAAGATAGAGTCTTGAATGGTTCCTTTGATTCTAGTCTGGCAACTGGGTATGGACAGTGGGATCATTAAGATAGAGGACACAAAACGTGAGAAGTGGGCATATTCAGGAAGATTGGGTTGTTTGTGTCTAGAATTCAAGGTTGTAGCTTGGTATTTAGATATATGTTTGAGAGCATATTTGATTAACCTTCAACTAGACAAGGAAAAGAGGTCCCCTGAAACACTAGATGTGTCTCTCTTAACCTCCTTGTGTCTCAAGTGGACATCCCCCTTGAGTCACACTTCTGATCTTTCTAGGGCATTTAATATCAGCTGTATTTTCCCTTGAGGATAGAATCAAATTCCCAAGGCAACAATTTGCTGATTCTAAAAGACTGATCTAATCTTTGTGGAGATATGCTTCACTGACCAACTATAGACAGGGTTTCAGGTAAGAGGACTTTAGTTGTTCGTCTTAATTGGTATCATAAATGGAATCAGAAGCAGTTTAGATATAACATAATTAATGTGGCGTGGGCATAAGGCGGAAGCAGAGTCCTGTGTTGCCTGTTCTTAGAGACAATCAGAGGAGACACCAGAATTGGGATAGACCAATGTGGTGGTCATGGAGTTGCATTTCTCATCTGTCCCATCAAGAAAACTGCTGTGAGGAACAGAGCTGCCTACCTAACAATCTCCAGTTACCACAACTTTGGGCTCCATAGGGACATTCACACTGTGGCCAATGACTAAGCATGGCAGTAGTACTAGATATAGCAGTCCTGCCATAAATGGGAGTCCATTCATGGACATTCTTTGCTCACGAGCTTCCTATTAACCTGACCAAGACATTTTCAAAACTTCACTATAGTCTGAGACTTTTTAATCCAATTCTCTTCCCACTCTTCTTGCACAAATGTCTGACCTGCACTGTGGTTGGAAAGCTCTTTCTGTCTATTCCTGCTTCCTTTATCTTAATTCTTCATAGGCTTTTCTCGCAATAAAGCTCTTACACATCTAATCCCATCTTGGCATCTATTTCTCAGAGGACCCGAACCCGGTTATGGGTTAAAATGACAAGAGTTTCTACGTGACATATAAGCATATATTACTTATCATGTCTCAGATGATACTCCTATCCTCACCTTTGGGCTAAAGATGATCTATTACTGGTCATCCCTGGATAAGAGGCCTTCTGTTTAGCCTGGCCAAAACAGCACATTTACATACATTCTTGAAAGTCACAGAAAGATAAAGATATACATAAAAATAGTTTTGAGATTATTTTAAGCAAACGGTCACACAAATTCTTGAAGTTGGCAATTGTCTAAGTTTCTGAAGGATAGATAATTGAACGATGGGAGTGAAAGTTGACAGCTGATCCCTGTGGAACACGAACATAAATGCAAGGGGAGAAAGAGGAATTCACAAGGGCAACCGAGAGAGAATAAGTAAAACGATAGCAGTAAATGGGAGAGGTGACATGCAGGCCACTGGATAAGAAAGGGTTCAGAAGTAAGGAGCAGTCAGCAGTGCCAACTACCAAAGAGAAAGCAAAGAAGAGAAGGACAGAGTCTTGTCACCGATCTGATACTATGGGTGTTATTAGTGACCTTAGCAGGAGCAGTTTTACTGGAGTGGGGAGGACAAAAGTGAATAGCAGTATGTTGATGAATAAGAGCTATGGTCGTGGATAGTATGAATATAGATTTTTATTTTTAAAAAGTTTATTATTTCGTAAAGGAAAGAAGAGAGAGAAGAAACAGAAAGAAATGCGAACTTAGGGCCAATTTTTTTTTAAACATAGGAGAAATTTTCTGTTGGATGAGTGGCTTTGGGCCCATCATTTAACTATCCCATGCTTCAGTTTCTTCATCTGTAAAATAAGGGGAGTAATTATGCTTTCTCGGTGTTCTTCTGAGGGATAAAGGAGCTGATATACATAAAATACTGGAAGAGTGCTTGTATTGCACATCCTAAAGCTAATGAAATGTTTGCTTGTATGTAAAATTGCTTGTATGTAAAAGTAAATGAAAAATATCTATGGAGAGGGAAGTTTGGAGTTTTAGGTTTTCCTTCAGAGACAAAAGGAAATGAGGAACAAAGTTTCAAATTAATAAATAGAATTTTTCTTTTTATCCTGATAGTTCCCATGTTCTCATGGAGGAATGGAGGTCTCTGTATGAACAGTAGATCTTCTTAATCTTTCCTGGCTAGCTAGTGTCAAAGCTTCCATGAATAAGCTAGCAGGTAATGGGTTGGAAGTTTTGAGGAAAGAAGTGAAGTTTAGAGCATCTGCTGAGAAGCAAAGGAAAGATGAATGGGCTAAGGATAGATAGAAGGGCTGCTGGGATTATTAATGTACATGCTTAGAAATTATTAATTAATATGGGCTTTTATCATCAAGCTCCCTGAGTGATATTCTTTAGCCGGGTTCAGTCATCTGGGATAAAGAACAGGCAAGTTAGGCAACTGGATTTATCCAGATCTATACTATTCCAGGGCAAATGAGGTGGAGAAAGCAAGAAAGCAAGAAAACAAGAGTTTGAGGAAAGGACCAGGAAATATTTATGTGATAGGCCTAAGAAAATGGGTTAGAAAGGTATGGAAGTAAGACCTGGAAAGTACAGGCAATTAGGAAGCATTGATGGGTACAACAGCCAGACAGTCTCTATGAGGGTAAGAAATAGAGAGGTTTGGAAAGATGAGTTTGTGAAATAATGTTTGTAGTGGGAGAGTGGAATATTGGAATTTAATGAACAATATGTGGAACTTCACAAAATATCAGCCATGTTTTATAGGAACTGATAGTGTGGAGATAAGAAAATTACTGACATGGAGGAGATCAAGAAGCAGTTGTCTAACATAGTAAAACTATCAAAATGAACATGAATGTCAGCTAGGATGATGGCAAGACTATGGGTCCATCCTCATGGAAGACCATGACCTACTGATAAAAAATCATTAGTGAATGTGGAGAAGGAAATAGAATGCAAGTAGATGACCGTGATGAGGAGAGAGACAAGGGTCCCAAGGAGATATAGTTACTCTAGGGAGTAGGTTTAATAATACTGTACAGTAGCAATGGGCAAGAAGCAATTGCTGAATCATTTCCACACACTTCCTAGTTTCTACCTCCATTCTCTAATCTTAGCCTTGTAAGAACTTGGAGTGGCAGAATGTGCAGACTCTATCTGAGTGGACTGAAACCAAGATGGGAAAAATCTTAAGGAGAAAAATTGTATCTTAAGGAAAAATAGAGTGAAAGGTGAACTTAGGGACAATTTTAGGTGCAGGGAATCTTTTGTGAACAAATTGATGATGATGATAGAAATAACATTTATTGGGACATGCGTTCCCAAGGATAACTTTAAATGGATTGGCAGGGAGGGCCTCAAAAGGATGATGAATCGGAAGAAAGGGGGTCTGAGTAAGAGTTTGGGAAGGAGTGGAATACAAAAGGATTTGCATTTTGGATAGAAGCCAAAAATATCATGGAGGTATTGGCTTTGAGAGAGATAATGGCACTGAATGGTCTAAAGATTTGGAATGGAACTCTGATGTAAAATTATTTTTGTGCCAACAGAACACTGGGCCTTAGAAAAGACCTTATTCTATATGTGGTCTGGTCAGCAATGTGCAGCCATTGCTCATTATTACATATAGAACCTTGATAAAATGAAGTGTTTCAACTTGGCAAAGCTCAGAGTTGGGTATAAAGGACAATGTAATTAGAACCAAATCAAGATGTTGTCACCAATCCCTTATGACCCATTGGATCTAATGGGCTTAAATATTTGCTAAATAGCTATTAGTACTCATCCATATTCATGTTCTCTTCATCCTGGTCTCACAACTAGATTATATTTTTCAGTCTTCCCTGTGGCTAGATCCATATCAAACTCATATAAACGAGTTCTACTCAATGAGATTGATGGAAATGGTATAGATCACTTACGGGTCTACCCGACAAAATCCTCCAAAACCCTCTTTCCATAATGTCTGCTGAATGGGGAGGTTTCTGAGGACTTGGGGAATCACAAGATGGGAGGAACTTGGAGTAGAGGCTGCTTCCTCCACTGCTCCCAAATGATTAGCACTGCAATGGGACATAAATCTATATTGTGTTAAACTAGTGAGAATTGGAGATTATTTATCATAGGAATGGCCTTGCCTATCTGATGCAGTATCTGTGGAAGATATCTTTATTGTATTGAGCTTGTGACAAACGCCACAGAGTTTTGGAGCAAAGACATACTTTCTCAGCAAGTAAATTTCTTTTTATTTTAAGGAGGAGACCCTAGCTTTTTACTGGGACGTCATAGAGACTAAACGCAGGGTTATGGTGCTGTCCAAGCTCTCTCTGTCATCAATTCACTGTCATCTGATTGACTGAGCCATGGAGTCAAGTGTCACCCTGGGCACTTCCTCATCAAAAGGAAGCATGTCCTGATGGCAGAAGTGACTAACATCCCTATAATACCTGCTTCTTCTGCAAAATACTATTATGGTCTCAGGAGCAATTTCCTATGACAAAATGAGAAAAGGAGCCTAGTTAAAGATAACTATATGTGATATACTGGCACCAGCATTACAACCTGAAGCCTGGGTGGCCCTGAGGGACAGTGTGGGAAGAGAAATCTTTCCAGGGGGTAGAATTTTGCACAATACTTACTAAATTTTGAGTTCAAAGATAAACCAGCTCCTCTTATAATACATTCTCCACGTTATAAATAGTCTTTAAATATTAATTAGAAAATAACACTTGCATGCTCAAAATCCTTCTGTAGGGCTTCCCTGGTGGCGCAGTGGTTGAGGGTCTGCCTGCCGATGCAGAGAACACGAGTTCGTGCCCCGGTCCGGGAAGATCCCACGTGCCGCGGAGCGGCTGGGCCTGTGAGCCATGGCCACTGAGCCTGCGCGTCCGGAGCCTGTGCTCCGCAGCGGGAGAGGCCACAGCAGTGAGAGGCCCGTATACCGCAAAAAAAAAAAAAAAAAAAAAAAAAATCCTTCTGTAGCTTACTATTACTCTTTGCATTATTTTATACTCTTATTATTCCTATTATTTTATTTTATACTCTTAGCTTTGGTCTACCAGGCCCGAAGTAGTGTGTTCCTTGCTTTACACTAGAACTTCAGATTTGATTACCCTTTCTTTTACTGCTCCAGCCACTGGCCTTATTTTAAGTCCCAAGCATCAAACTCTTGGCCTTGTAGGGAGCTTCACCTGTGCTAACTCATAACGTGACTCTTTCTCATCTTTCAGATTTTAGCTCACATCTGACCTCCTCTGATAGGCCTTCATTAATCTTCAGCGTAAATTAAGCTTCTTCTGTTACTCTACCCTGTTATTTTCCTTCATAGACGGTACCAATACATATGTAATTGTTTATGTATTATTTTACTGAAAAGTTTTCTCTTTATTGTGTTGTAAATCCTGTAAAAGTAAAGACCATGTCTATTTTGTTCACCATAAGATACAGAACACTTAGTGCAATGCCTGGCTCGTAGTTTGTGGTTGAAAACCTTTTGTTGAACAAAGAAAGAATAAACAGCTGTCCCTCTTGGAAAGTTGTTAAAGAGAATGTGGGTCCCTAGGCCAAATGCAAGTGTTCGGGTACCAGGAGACTAATTTGATTTATAAGCCATGGTAAAGAAAAAGAACAGAAACTGGTAGAGCAAAGTCAGCAAACCTGTGAGGAACAGGAAGAGGCAGGACAGATATAAATATGAAGGATGGTGGAATAAGGAAGGTCTTGTTGGTTATCAGGGTCCAGCCAAAAGAGGAACACAAATTTGCCCAGGATCTCCTGTAGCACTTTTTTTTTTTTTTTTTTGCGGTACACGGGCCTCTCACTGCTGTGGCCTCTCCCGTTGCGGAACACAGGCCCCGGACGCGCAGGCTCAGCGGCCATGGCTCACGGGCCCAGCCGCTCTGCGCATGTGGGATCCTCCCGGACCGGGGCACGAACCCGCGTCTCCTGCATTGGCAGGCGGACTCTCAACCACTGCGCCACCAGGGAAGCCCCATCCTGTAGCACTTTTAAGAGAGCCATTATTCTACTCTGATTGGAGCTTACATTTCTTTATTTTCTTTCTCTTTTCTCATTCTTTACTTTTTACACACACACACACACACACACACACACACACACACATAAACAGAACAAAACAAAAACCAACCAAATTAAAAAAAAAACAAAACTAATTTTCTAGGATCTGGGGCTAAAATATTGAGAACAATAAAGTTTATTTATAGAGAGTGAAATTTTCAGGAGCCTCCAAATGCATTCATTAAAAAAAACATTATGGGGCTTCCCTGGTGGCGCAGTGGTTAAGAGTCCGCCTGCCGACGCAGGGGACACGGGTTCGTGCTCCGGTACGGGAAGATTCCACATGCCGTGGAGCGGCTGGCCCCGTGAGCCATGGCCACTGAGCCTGCGCGTCCGGAGCCTGTGCTCCGGCAATGGGAGAGGCCACAGCAGTGAGAGGCCTGCGTACTGCAAAAAAAACCAAAAAACATTATGTACATTTCTGCTCATTAACAAAATAAAGATTAGTGTCCCTTACGAAACATTTAAATTTTACTGCCAAATTATTGTAATGATGTTTTTCTAGGCCTAGACATTCTGGAAAATACAGCTTCTAATAAAAAATTCTAAAAGCATCCAGAGAGAAAAATTCCAGATTTCCAACTGAAATGCATCCCTGAAGCTGATTAAACATTAATATAATATGAACACACACCCATATATAAAAAGTAGACCATCAAAGGTCATTTTTTTTTTATAGACCATCAAAGGTCATTTTTTTTTTTTTAAGCATAGGTCTTCTTAGAAGCCCATATGTTTTAAATTTATTTATTTATTTATTTATGGCTGTGTTGGGTCTTCGTTTCTGTACACGGGCTTTCTCTAGTTGTGGCAAGCGGGTGCCACTCTTCATCGCAGTGTGCGGGCCTCTCACTATCGCGGCCTCTCTTGTTGTGGAGCACAGGCTCCAGACACGCAAGCTCAGTAATTGTGGCTCATGAGCCCAGTTGCTCCGCGGCATGTGGGATCTTCCCAGACCAAGGCTCGAACCCGTGTGTCCCCTGCATTGGCAGGCAGATTCTCAACCACTGCGCCACCAGGGAAGCCCAAAGGTCATGTTTTTGAAGGTAGAAGATTAAGGAAACAGATATCCTGAGGGTGACTGGCTGTTACTGCTAAGATGTCATAAAATCCTGTAGCCATTCCAGTCATTTCATGCCTAAAGTTTTCCCCATAGAAATAACCTATTTTTCAGGACAGTGTTATAAAAGGAATGAAGTGAAGGTCTGTTAAACATCTGCAGAAGATCTGTGAGATGAAAGACTTGGTTGCTTTGTGATATGTTTATTTCTTTCTCCTGCTAGCTTGCTGGAGTTCCTTCTGCCCAAGCATTTTCTTCACTGAAGAAAAATGAGCTCTGTGAAATATATCTAACATCAGGAAAGACACAGTCTTTGCTTGAGGTTGATTAAACAGCCAAATATGACCCCCCAGAAAAATACCTTATCATTTAGACCAGTGGTGGGTACATTGAATGGTGTAATTAATTGCAAGCAACTGAAATAAACTAATTTAAGTAGTAAAGAAATTTATTGGGGAGTAGGTGACTGGTCAGAGAGTCTCCCAGAGGACCACAGGACTGGCCTGGGGGAAGGCAGCCAGGGACAATATCTCAAATTGTGCCCCCCAGAACATACACATAAACCACAGGGTACAGCCAAAGTGGCCAGTACCATCAACGCCATGGCTGAGCACTTGTGTCCCTGTGAACTGGACGCAGTTGCTAATTCTGCTGCCTCCCCTACCTTATTACAATGGATTGTATGTGCACCCTATTTGCTTGTATCCCCACTTCAAAGTTCAGGGAAGGCCCATGTGATTGCAGGAGCCTAGGTCTTGTCCTAGCTTCAGGGGAGGCTGGCGTTCTCCAGTTATACACTGGGAGGTAGTCTTTTCCATAAGATAGGCATGGGACTTGTACATAAAAGGATGATTGGTTCAGAGATGACCTGAAGGAATAAAAAATGTCTGCTACAGTCAATATTTGTTTGACTTCGTGTAGATTGTGTTATAAAAGAATGTCTAATTTCTTAAGTAGTTAGTAAAATCAAAATGTGTTTGGAGTAAGAAGATCTGGGTTCAAATCAAGACATGAACATCTAAGCTCATCAAGTCTTAGTATTCTTGTGTGTGTGTGTGTGTGTGTGTGTGTGTGTGTGTGTGCATACATACACTTAGATGGAATAATATTTTGTCTTTTTTTTCTGCCTCACATTATTATTGGGGGAGTCCAATGAGATGTGTGTGAAAAGAATTTGAAAATATGAAGGGATTTAGAATCATGTAAAACCAGATTCAAATCTAGGCTCTACCTCTTATTAGATGTCTGACCTTAGGCATGTTATTTAAATTATCCAAACTTCAGTTTCCTAATATGTTAAATGGGGATAAAAATTGCTACTTTTCAGAGTTCTTAAGAAGCTTAAATGGGATAATGTAATTAGAACTCAGAACACACATGACACATAAAAAGCACTCAGCAAAGGATCGTATTTACGTACACAGGTACACACGCAGACACAAAAACGTACGTCCTTTACCCAACTAAATCTATTATCTAGTTGACATGGAAAAAATATATTGTTTATATACTTTTGAATATTTTCTTGTTGCTGCAAATTAATACGTCTTAGTAAACATTTAACGTGCTTTAACTTAACTTGTATCTATCTATCTCATGCTAATTATGTAACTTCATTTTACACAGCGTGCTCATTAAAAAATCCCTAAACTCTCTTTCAGACTCTCCTCCCATCTCTCACCTAAATATACTCTGTGTTCTCCATGTATGGCAAACATTGTATGGTAACATCATGTGTTTACCTGTTCACTTACATATTTATGTATTATACCAGGTACCACGCTAGTCAATGAATACTGAGTGGTGAGTTAAAAGGCCATCATATACTGAAGGAGACAAGAAATAAACAAGCAAACAGGCACTGTAAACATAAACCGGATCATGCCACAATGCTGGAAAGCTGCCGATGGCTTCCCATGTAACTGAACATAAAAGCTAAAGACCTGCTGAAGCCCCTACAAAGTCCACTTCTGACCTCTTTACTCAGAGAACTAATTTTTACTAGTCTCCCCAACTTGTATTTTGTCCCAGCCATGCTGGCATCCTTGGATTCTTTGAACACAAAAGCTGTGCCCCACCTTAGTGCTTTTATACTGGCTGTCCCTTCTGCCTAGAGTATATGCTTCCCTAGTTATTATAGCTAATCCTTCAAGTCCCACTTAAATATCACCTTCCTAAGGTTACCTGAACCGCCCTACTTAAATGCAACTCTCCCATTTCTCTACCTTGCTACTCCTGACCCTCTTTAACTTGTTTTGTTTTTTTCCATTGCCCTTATAAACTTCTATAATACTGTATAATTTACTTATTTATTATCTGTTTCCCCTTACTGTTGGTGTTGCATGTGGGCAGGGAACTTTGCTTGGCTTCACTGTTATATCCCATGTGATTATCACATGCCCTGGAACACAGTAGACATTTAATAGAAACCTTTCGAATAAGAGAACAAAGAAAAGAAGTAATTTTAGTATACAGAATTGGGAAAGAAATAAGCAAGATACTAAGATAAAGACTAACAGTCTAGGAGAGGCCTATTCCAGATAGGAAGGCCAGAAGAGGCATCCTTAAAGCTACTTTTAAGCTGCATTGTGAACATCAACTGAAGGATGTGAAGGGAAAATGTTGCAGGTGGAGGCCAGACATTCATTTATTCAACACATATTTTTTGAGTTCCTACTTGGTTCCCAGCACTGCTCTAGGTGCTAAGAATTCAGTGATGAACAGAACAGATAGAATCACTGATCTTATGAAGCTGATATTCTGGTAGTGGAGGCAGAAAATAAACAAGGTAAGGAAAATATATAGCATCTTACAAAATGATAAGCGTTAGGGAGAAAAAGAAAGCGGAGGAGGAGGACAGAAAGTGTCAGTGGCACACGGTGAAGATGAAATTGAAGGAGAGGATAATACTAGAGATGAGTGGCTATCAGATGACTGTGGAGGTGAGGGAAAAGAAATGGAAGGAGTTAATTCTTTATACTTGTTTCTTGGCCAAATTACGTGCTGAAGATACAGAGTATGGCAGTGGGGTTGACCTGTGGGATTGAAGGAGAGGTAACCCACTGTAGAGAATGGAAATATTGCTGTCAATAAAGTCAATTAAAATGTCTGTTTCTACCCTGATCCAGCAATGTGCTTTCCATTTGCATATTATTTTTGGTTCATACCTCACTCAGCCACTGTCTGTTGTAGCCATTAAGTGGAAAATATTACTAGAATCCTATCGAAGTTTGATGGTTAAGTTGATGGATTTTGTGAACTGATATCTAACTTTAATTTCTTTCTATTCATGGAAAAAAAATCACATAACTTGAAAACCAGATGCTAAATTGCTAAAGAACCCAGAAGACTATGTACTTGCATAATTGAAGAACTCAAGCAGAAAGCGTATTTCAGTTACAGAATAGAGTCCCAAGTTACGTTCTTAAATAAATTTAAGGGAGTTAACAGAGCATTTCAAGGTTTTTGTTCCATTTCCCTTTACTTAGGAAAAATGAATATATTCATAAGCCACTAAGGTGATTCAGAAAAACAAATTAAAAATGTATTTTTCAGTTTAAAGATTAGAAGTTAAATTGTCAATAAAAGGAGCCAACCTTTAAATAATGATACTTGTTTGATATCATATGAAAGATTCATCACTTGATACTCTTGATGAAATGAAAGGCGGACCACTTTCCCTAAACAGTTGGAGTTGTGGAGTGCTGTAAAACTAATCAGATACCATTTTCTCTTAGAAACAGAGTCAGATTTTTACAATTTAGTAATCACGCTGGAAATTTTCGCAGAAATGACTTGAGGGAAAGAGAAACATCTGGAACCTTTGTAGCATATGTCTGGAGAGCAGGGAGGGACTGAGAGATCTGTCAGTGGAGTAAATGACTGCCTGCCTGGGAGATCCTGTCCCCAAGTATTTCCCCACAGGCCTGTCTCTATTGTGAAATACCACCATTAGCAATCCATTTCTTTGTTTAAGCTTTGTGCTTCTATAGGGTCCAGAACTCGTTCTATCTCCCTCTCTTCCCTTCCCAATCAAATATCAGTGTTCTTCAGGGTTAATACTGTGATCTTCTCTTCTGTGTATTTTCTTTCACTGCTGTCATTTTGAGCCACCTGTGCATCGATGATTCTCCAAACTTGATTTACTGCTTTAGACTTAAAACCAAGTCTATTGGATATAATAATAATGATGATGATGATAATAATAATAAATGTTAATGATAATAAGAAATGTCACTTATGAATGACTTTACAGACGGCATATATCAGGAACTAGACTAAGAACTTTAAAATAGGATTCCATTTGATCTATTAACTCTGTGAAGTTTACAGAGGAGGAGACCAAAGCACATTAAATCTAGATAATTTGTCCAGGATCTCATGGCTTACAAGGGGAACAGCTGTGACCTAAACCCAGATCTTTCTGACTCCAACATGCTTGCTTTAATCACCACCTTATACTAACATCCCACTCAGATGCGCCACTGGAACGGCAAAATCAACAGAGCTAAACAAATCTCATTTTATTCCTCCCCCACCTCCTCCTTCTCCCACATTCCGGACCCTAATTAATGGTCCCATCGTCTACTCGAGTACCAGTCTGAACCTAGGAACGGGGCCAGCTTCACAGACGTGTGACCTGTGCAGTGGAGTGAACGCCACTCCAGAAGCGCCCCATGCTTTGCTTAATGCTCAGCTGTTGCTGTCTTGAAACTCCTAATAACTTTTGAACAATTTCACTTTGCACTGGGCTCCATAAATTACATAGCCAGTCTTGCCTGGGGGGTGGGGATCATCTTTGATTCCTTCTTTCCTTTCACACATTTCTCTCACTCTTTCCTTCATCTTTAATTCGTCGGTAAATCCTGTTGATTCTCCCTCTTAAATCCCACTTGAACCTCTCCCCTCTTCTTCGTATCGACTTTCCCTGCCTTAATTTAGGTCCTCATCATGCTTTTCCTGGATTACTGTCAAGTCTCCTGTCTCCCTGTCTCCTGTCTCAACTTCCTATGATTGGTCCTGAACATTTTTTGGAGGCATCGCTTAAAAACATACTTGTTAATACTACTCCTCTGCTTGCGACCCTTCAGTGACTTCCTACTTCCTGTTGGAATAAAGTGCAAACTTCTTATTACGGCATGTAGCGCTCTCTAATCTCTGCCCTGTATCTGTTTCCTTAGCAGCACCTCTTAATGCCTTTCTGCTCACTCCTTGTTTTGCAGCCAAATTGGGGAAAAGAGGCAACTGGCAGCCCTATTCCCAACACCAACCAGGACTCATAATACACCTTTATTATTAAAGCAAACACCCATATGAGCCTAAGCCATAAAAATGGCTGTTTCTGTAGTTCAGTAATGGTTGTACATCTGCACTTTTCTGTGGTTCGACTTATATTGTGTTGAGATTTCTTGACACTTTTACTTGATTGTGAGTTAAGGGCAGGGACTATTTTGTATTCAACTTCATGCTTCTGTCCTTGAGGATAATTCCTGGCATAAAATAGGTGAACGAGCTTCATGGGAGGAACCACAAAACAGAGCAAATTGTGAGAACATGATAAACTTGAATTGGAAATGTTCACTTTTAATTATAAAATCCTTTCTTCCTTATGTTTATAGTCTTGTTGGTTTTAAGTAAAGTAGAATCTCTGACTCAAAGGGAACTAAAGTATTTCAATGTGAGCTCAATCGATCTGGACTGTTTCTTATACAGTCATTGTCAGAACTTAGTTCATAAGACCAGTTACTAGAGCTTAAAATTTCATTAAAGAAAAATTGTGAGACAGAGGCTTTTGCAGATTTGAAGTGACTAATCTAGGCTGATACACCCATAGGTTTAGAAGAAAAGCATTGGTGTCTGACACAGGCACCCAGAACCTGTGGGCAATAAGCACCCTGGGGCTGGCTAAGGAGTACAAGGACCAGCTTTAATAGGCTGTCAGGGCAATTCTGGTGCCACTTTCCAAGAAATGTCTTTGAAATCTATTAATTTTCTGTGGATCACCATGTATCCCCCTAGAGTGATTCCTGATGTTTCCTGCTTCTGGCTCTAGATTTATCCTTATTACCCACTTCAGGTTCTGTCCATTTTATCACCTTTGAGGAAATTGGAGCCCAGAAGTTTCTCAGTCTGAATACCCTTGTGGGAAGCCCTCCTTAATATCAGACCTCTGAGACTTCTGGCTTTTGAGCTGGCCTCTCACCACTATGAGTTGGCCTTGCCCAGGAGGAGGGTGCCTAAATAAGGGAGATGCTGCTGACTTGTCTAGGAAGAAGGAAAATATACTAAATGAGAATTTTTAATTCTCCTGCCTAATGGAATTTCAATTTTTATTCCTTTTAACCATTGATTATCTTCATCATACACAGAAGTTGTGCCCAGTGAGGGGCTCTACATTGTGAAGTATGAAAAATAAAAGATCTGGTATGTTACTTTGTAATCTCTCTGAGATGTCAAATTTAGCCCTCCAACATCTCAATCAGAGAATGATTAGAGGCAAGCTAATATCTGTATAGGTTTCTCTCAGTTACCTTTGGGTGTGATTCCTTTGGGTGGGAGTATCAGGAAGACACACGGAGGAGTTGAGCCTCCAGCTGAGCCTGCTGGGAGCAGGACTAACAGCTTCTGTGGGTTCGCTGCCACCTTAACTAGTAGAGGCTTTGATGGAGAGGATGAAAGCTCACAAGAAGGAGAGGAAAAACGGGAGTCCAGGGAATCATTTTATATAAGGGAGAATAGAAATATAAAATTAGAAATAAAGAAAATAGAAATCTAATATAAATGTGAAGCATAAACATAAAAAATAAATATAAAAGTCTTTTTTTTTAATAAGGGGAAAATAAGGCTCGTTGAGAAATTGAATCCAGGAAAGTTAAACAGTGAGAGTCAAGGTTTCTAAACTAAAGCCTGGAAGAATGGTAGTCTTGCTGGAATTATTTGGAAGTGGTAATTGATTGTATTTTATTTGGGGAATGGAGGGAATCAGAGAAGGCAGAGAGGATGCTAACATCTAACTTTGAAGAGTTAGTATCCAACAGAGAGCAGTGTTTCCCAACATGTGACCTGAGAAACACAAATCTTGCCAGGATGTTCACAGATGCTAGAAAGAAAAAGAGAGAGAGAGAGAGAGAGGAAGGAAGAAGGAAGGAAGGAAAAGAAAAAGAAAGAATGAAATAAGGAAAGAAAGAAAGAATGAAATAAGGAAAGAAAGAAAGAAAGGAAGGAAGAAAGAAAGGAAGGGAGAAAAGGAAGAAAAAAAGGAAAAAGAAAGAGATCAATTGGTTATAATTAATTAATTACAAATAAATAGTTGAGAAAGAAAGTCATCTATGGTTAAACATGCTTGAAAAATATCCGGTCAAACCAAAGGAACCCAGTTTTTTTTTTCCTATTGTAGGACTTATTGGATCCTCTCTTATAAGAATGTTCAATGTTTGGCAATTCTACATCTGTGACTCTGCTTCTGTTTTGTAAATAAGTTCATTTGTATTAATTTTGTTTTAGATTCCACATATAAGTGGTATCCTATGATATTTGTCTTTCTGTGTCTGACTTACTTCTCTTAGTATGACAATCTCTAGTTCCATCCATGTTGCTGCAAATGGCATTATTTTGTTCTCTTTTATGGCTGAGTAGTATTCCATTGTATATATATGTACAACATCTTCTTTACCCATTCATCTGTTGATGGACATTTAGTTTGTTTCCATGTCTTGGCTATTGTAAATAGTGCTATTGTAAATACTACCTTTATGCTCAGTGTATTTCTTCTAGGGCAGCATTGAAATTACCTTTTACAACATTTATCTGTGTGCCCAATCCAATTTGTTCATAGGTGCACTTGTCTCCATATGAGTCATAAAACATCATTGTGCAAACATACACACACACACATGCACATGCTCCTAGCTCATGTAGAGAAAGCATGATTCCACCGAAATGAAATGGATTTAACAAATCACATAAGATTTTTATTAAGTTGTATCCCTTTATCATTGCTAAAAATTTTGATATAATTATTAATGTTATTCAAAATCAATTTAAGTATCTAAAAAGTATTTAAATACATGCTTAAATGTTAGTGAGATAAAGTATTATAAAAATCTGGAATTCTCTTTTCACTTCTGTTCTCCGCAAATATTCCATTTTGTTTTCTACTCTATGGTTGATGGAACCTGGCATTCCACTGATCATTTAACTTAATTTAGCAAATTTATTGCATACTGGGTGTGTGCAGTGAAGTGAACTAAGATTCTCAGGAAATACGGATGACTAGTACATTTTCCCCTCATTAACATACACATAGATGAGTGGTTAGCAAGTGAGGGGGCTGTATGTATGTGCCTCACCTACACAGCCTGTCCTGGCTGTCATGATGGGGATGCTGTGGACAAAGGAGAGAGCGTAGGGGAGGGTCCCTCTAACCAGGTGGTGGGGTGGTTGTGAAGGACTCCTTCAATGAGCCAGTTCAACCTCGAATTTGGAAAAAGAGACTCAGAGGAGACAAGGAGATTTCTCCTAAATTTCTGCAGTAGGAAGTAACAATATAATGAAGAGTCCAGATCCTAGCCTGTTTTTGAGATAAGGGTCTTTCATGTGATATCATTTCCCTTGAGCAAATATTTAACATTACTGAACATCAGTTTCCTCTCCCATGAAATGGAAAAAATAATATCTTTGAATTTGAGAATTAAAAAATCAGAGTTACCATTAGTTGAGCTATTTCTATATGTCAAGTACTGTTCTTAGCACTTTAACTGGGTTAATTCATTTAATGCTCCATATATTTTTTTTCTTTGATTATTAGGTATTATTTCTTGTGTGCCAAACTGAGGCTGAGAGAGGTTAGATAATTTACTAAAGTCACACAGCTAGAAGGAGGTGGAGCTAAGGTTCAAATCTTGAGCATGATGCATAATGTTTTAATAGTTTCCAAAAGATCAGTAGATCTCAATAAATGGTGACCTTGGTTATTATTACTGGCTTCCTCTCTCTGTGTGCTAAGATATCCTCCCTCGCTCCCAGATACAATTCCTTAAGACTCTACTTTGATCGTTTTATTCCGAAGTTTTCTTTCTGATTTTTGTTAATTAAGTCCAAACTCCTTAGCATGGTATTAGATATTTTGCATAATTTGGATTCTTTCTTACTTCCAAATATTATCTATCACTATTTCCCTAAACATCTCTTCAGATGAATGGGTTTATATATGAGGTCATCTATTCATGTATAGTACTCTTTGGGTAATGGAAATTAGTATCCTGGTTACTGTGAGACTACAGGGAGAGGTGAGGACTATGGTAAATAGGAGGGTGTCTAAATATTTCTACTAAGCTCCAGCCAATGGTGTTCATGGGGAAATAAATATTTGCTGACTATTGCTGGATCTTTTAATTTTTAACAAAATGCTAGTAATTTGGACTTTTATGTGAAATTTACCAAGTGTTAAGTGACTTTTATGTGAAATTTACCAAGTGTTAAGTGTTAAGTGTTAAGTAACACTTAACTTAACTTACCAAGTTAAGTGTTAAGATTTAAAAAAATAATGTGTTGGATAATAAGCAAAACGTATCTGTGGGCTGAATCTGGTCCGTGAACTGCTATTTGGAGATGTCTTTTTCTCAAAGTATGTGCAGACTCCTGAATATGATTTGTGTTCCTGTAGCCATGTACTGTTATTCATACTCTTCCTTTTGCTTATAATGCTTGGTTGTCATCTCATTCTATCAGAAATCTTCCCAATAGTTCAGTGTCCAGTGCAAAGGCCGCCATGGACTCTTCCTTGCTCTGTCAGCTTCCTCTGAGTACCTGTAGTGCTTGTTGTCTATGCCTCTTCTTTGATTCTTACCAAACCCTATGTTTTATCATTATTATTGGATATGTCTTATACCTGATCTTTAAAATCTGTAAATTTTGGTAACCATGACTGTATATTGTAGACTGTATATTTTAGCCATAATAGCAACATCTGTCATGGCATCTTGTACGTAGCTCTTGTACAAAACCAAGTAGTAAATGAATGAAATGTTGTATCTCAAAGCATTTGGTTAAAATTATTTTTGCATGTATACAAAAACAAAGTTATAGATATAAAACTAAAGTTTTATTTCATTAATCATGGATGTGGCATTACATTACTTTTAGACATAAACCTTTATTGGTAGAGGAAAATAATTTTACTCTCGTAAGTCTGAGAAAATAGATGGTCATTCAGTATCACTTGCTAAATCACATGTGGTATTTAGTATTTTTTAAACTTTTTCCTTCAGGTTTTTTACATAATGCACACTCCTTGAGCTTAGGGGTATTTTCAGGTATAATTGCTTTGGAGATGTTGAAAGGAAAGTTGTTTTAAAACATTCTGGGACTTTTGTGGGCTGCTTACTCCTCTCTGCTTCAGATCTATTAGACAAATGTTGTAAGATCTTAAACTTACCTTATAAAGATATTACTTTCTCAAATTACCTAGAGAAAATGAAAATTTTAAAGTATTCTCAGAGCAATTATTTGAAAGGTCTCATATTTAATCCTAGGTTATGAGTATGGACAGACAAAAAACAAAACAAGGAACTGTAAGAGTGTCAAAATAACAGATCATTTTATTGTTTAGTAAATCTATTGTATGCAAGACAGGCATATACATATATCTATATCTTCCTAGGGATATATATACACACACACACACACACACACACACACACACACATATATATATACATCTTTTATTTTTTTATTATTATTATTTTTTGAGGTACGCGGGCCTCTCACTGTTGTGGCCTCTCCCATTGTGGAGCACAGGCTCCGGATGCACAGGCTCAGCGGCCTTGGCTCACGGGCCTAGCAGCTCCGTGGCATATGGGATCCTCCTGGACTGGGGCACGAACCCGCGTCCCCTGCATCGGCAGGCGGACTCTCAACCACTGTGCCACCAGGGAAGCCCTATATACATCTTTTAAAAGTTTAAAACATCTTTCTATTCTAAGGAATAACATAACACATTCATCTAAACCACATTATGAAAAGAGGAAAGATTCCCCACATCTGTTGGAAATATTAGGGCAGAGATGTTTGAGCTGGTCAGACCTATAATATTTCCTTTGTACTCTACGTGATATCATGCATGTGGCAGTTTGCTGTGTGCTATAACAAGCTCCCTTTTTGACTGCGATTTGCAAATGTTTCCAGGGGGCTGATCACACTTGTTAAAAGAAGGGGGAAATTCCTCTCACCTGAAAGAGTGTATTACCTTTAGGACTGGTGGGATTTTCCTAAGCCCATAGATGTGAACTTCTAGAAAAGGCCATGACTTTGAGAGGGTAACTGCATGACAATGTCTATTGCCCAGCAATACCTTTATGCTCAAATTTTTGAGGGCAAAACTGAACTTGGGTCCAAAAATCTTGTGATATTTTTCTGTCTGGGAAAAATGCCATCACTTTTCATGCTTCAATGCAGCAAAGTTTGAGATAAAAGAATATGACTCTTCTCCTTTATTCAACAGCATTTATTGAACTCTACTATATTCTGGTCATTGTTGGCTCTAGGGATAAAATACAAATTAAATTAAAAACTACCTCCTTTCATTCTAGGAGAATGAAACAAATTTCTTAACAATTATAATACAAGATGGTGACTTTTATAATTGAGTCAGATAAAAAGGGGAAAGAAATCCACACTTCCTTTAGGAAACCAAGAGAAGTCACAGGAGCTAGGACCTGAAAGTTACATAGACTATGGAGAACAGTACGGAGGTTCTTTAAAAAACTAAAAATAGAGCTACCACATGATCCAATAATCCTACTCCTGGGCATATATCCAAAGAAAACCATAATTTGAAATGATACATGCACCCCAATGTTCATTGCAGCACTATTTACAATAGCCAAGTCATCGAAGCACCTAAATGTCCATCGACAGAGGAATGGATAAAGAAGATATGGTACATATATACAGTGGAATATTACTCAGCCATAAAAAGAATGAAATAATGCCATTTGCAGCAACATGGGTGGACCTAGAGATTATCATACTAAGTGAAGTAAGTCGGACAGTGGAAGACAAATATCATATGATATCACTCATATGTGGACTCTTATTTTTAAAAAAAGATACAAATGAACTTACTTACAAAACCGAAACAGACTTACAGATATTGAATACAAACATATGGTTACCAAAGGGGAAACATGACATAGAGGGATAAATCAGGAGCATGGGATTAATATACACACACTACTCTATATAAGATAGATAACCAGCAAGGACCTACTATATAGCACAAGGAACTCTACTCAATATTCTGTAATAACCTATATGAGCAAAGAATCTGAAAAAGAATGAATACATGTACATGTATAACTGAATCACTTTGCTGTACACCTGAAACTAACACAACACTGTAAATCAACTATATTCCAATAAAAATAAAGCCATTGGAAAATACCTTTAAGTGTTACCTTGCGCCTAGATAAGATCTTTGTAATTTTCTCTGGTGATTATATTATAAGAGATCATTTTATTTGGCTCATTAATTGTAAAGCAAATTGTTTAAAAGATAAATTGTGAATTGACAGGTATGCAAGTGTAATGAGTCTAAATGGTTATTAGAAAAGATTTCATTGAGCGGATGTGATAATAACTGCTTATATTGGGATTTCTGTTTAAAATGTGTTCTTATACAATAAAAAGAGTTATGTAAGATATTCTTGGGAAAATGGGCATGGGAGGACAATTCAGGCAGTGGAACTTTACAAAAGCCTAGTGGCTTGGAGTCAACATAGGTCTAGTTCAGAGAAACACCAGTAATCTGTGTGGTCATATGAAGTGGGTGGTGGGAGATGAGATGTGGTCAGAACACAATGGGTTTTATATGCTTGCTGAGGGTTGCTAAATTTTATCCTGCAGGGGAATATTCTAATTGCCTTTGACTAGCTCTTTTAGACCAATGATTTAACACTATGTTGGGTAATAAAGGAAGAAAATTAACTGAAAATTTGAAGTGTGTCTTACTGAGTGTCAGACACTGATCTGGAATTTAATCTTTACAACTCCCTTTTTGGGGTAAGCAACATCTGTTATCTGAAGGCTCTGACACTTAGAGAGGTTATGGACTTGTCCCAGAGACAGACACCCAGTGAGCATCAAAGTCAAGTTCAAATCCAGGAAGTCTGGTTCCAGGGGCTACACTTTAACCTCTAATGTTCTGCCTTTCCAGACAGGTCCTCTATTCCTTTGCATCCTTAGCTGATATAGTAGACTGTTTTGTTTAGTGATAAGTCACTGATATTTACCAATGGATTCATATGTATAACTGAATCACTTTGCTGTACACCTGAAACTAACACAACATTGTTAATCTACTCTGCTCCAATATACAATAAAAATTATTTTTAAATTAAAAATTAAAAAGGGGCATGAATATGAAAAAAGTTTTTCTTTGTAAACACAAACAGAAGAGTATGATCTTAACTGTAAAAACAAAAGGTCTAAAAGGAAATATAAGAACATGAAATAGAAGTTATCTCTAAATGGTAGAGCAATAATGGATGTTTTTATATTTATGTTGTTTAAACATTTTCTAGAGTACATATGTGTTGCTTTTAAAATTATAAGGAAATTAATATATATTGCTTTAAAATTATAGAAAATATACAGGAAAACTAATCACTGAGACAGTTGATCTTAAACGTTCTCACCAGAAAAAAGAAATGGTAATTACGTGATGTGATGCAGGTGTTATCTAACGCTACGGTGGTAGTCATTTTGCAGTATGTAAGTGTATCAAATCAACACGTCATCCACTTTAAACTTACCCAATATTATGTCAGTTATATCTCCTTGAAGCTGGAAAATAAATAAATAAAATTAATCAATATAAAAAAAAGTTCAAAGGCTTAATGGATATGATGGTTAAATGTCACATGTTAAGTTAGAAAGCTGTCTTTTGAGTGCTCTTCAAATGTAACACCTTAAATGAAAGAGTATTCAGGCCAATCCTTATCCTTCACTTGGATATTAAAAACTAAATCTGGGAAAGAGAGAGCGATCTTTGCTCTTTGGTCGAAGGCTGTAAAGATGTGACTTCAGAGCTGTCAGCGGCCATGTGCCACCAAGTGGAGAAGTGTGAGAGCAGGGACCCAGCCTGCAGACAGATGGAGAGCTGAGGTTTGAGAAGAGAGAGAAGGAACTGACTGTGTTCCAGATCTGAATCCTTGTCATGCTTTAGTTTAGAGGCTCCTCTGTCTTTCTAATATCTGACTATGTTAAGCCATGAAGTCCTCTTTTTTTTTTTTTAAAACTGAACAAATTAGGGAGTTAAATTTTTGTATCTTCGACTTTGAATATATGACAGCATGAGTTCCTCATTCTTAGAATAGTTCAGTTCTTAAAAGGTAGAGTTTCTTTGTATAAATTGATATAATACTACTAATTATACCTAAATTAATATCAAATCACTATACTCCAAACTATCTTCTTTCTTTGATATCATACAAATAAATATTTATATGCTTTTGGCATTTAACCATCCAGTGCTCAATTTTTTTTCTTGATCCGTAACAAGTGAGAACATAAAATAAGGATAATGAATATATGATTCAGAAAGAGAATAAAGGAGATAGCTTCTAAAAATGGTGCTATGAACCCTCTTTAAAAAATGAGTCTCTTTTGAGACCCTCTCTAGCAAGCTAAATTGGTAGACAAATTAAGCTTTATGGTGCTGAGAAATTTTAGAGAACCCTTGTTTGGTGTGATATTAAAAATAGGTAATGAACTGTCACTGTTTGCTGATGACATGATACTATACATAGAGAATCCTAAAGATGCCACCAGGAAACTACTAGAGCTAATCAATGAATTTGATAAATTTGCAGGATACAAAATTAATGCACAGAAATCTCTTGCATTCCTATATACTAATGATGAAAAATCTAAAAGAGAAATTAAGAAAACACTCCTATTTACCATTGCAACAAAAAAGAATAAAATACCTAGGAATAAACCTACCAAGGGAGACAAAAGACCTGTATGCAGAAAACTATAAGACACTGGTGAAAAAAATTAAAGATGATACCAACAGATGGAGAGATATACCATGTTCTTGGATTGGAAGAATCAATATTGTGAAAATGACTATACCACCCAAAGCAATCTACAGATTCAATACAATCCCTATCAAATTACCAATAGCATTGTTTTTACAGAACTAGAACAAAAAAATTGTAAAATCTGTATGGAGACACAAAATACCCCAAGTAGCCTAAGCAGTCTTGAGGGAAAAAACGGAGCTGGAGGAATCAGACTTCCTGACTTCAGACTATACTTCAAAGCTACAGTAATCAAGACAATATGGTACTGGCACAAAAACAGAAATATAGGTCAATGGAACAAGATAGAAAGCCCAGAGATAAACCCACACACATATGGTCAACTAATCTATGACAAAGGAGGCAAGGATATACAATGGATAAAAGACAGTCTCTTCAATAAGTGGTGCTGAGAAAACTGGACAGCTACATGTAAAAGAATGAAATTAGAACACTCCCTAACACCATACACAAGAATAGACTCAAAATGGATTAAAAACCTAAATGTAAAACCAGACACTATAAAACTCTTAGAGAAAAACATAGGAAGAACACTTTTTGACATAAATCACAGCAAGATCTTTTTTGATCTACCTCCTAGAGTAAGGTAAATAAAAACAAAAATAAACAGATCTAATAAAACTTAAAAGCTTTTACACAGCGAAGGAAACCATAAACAAGATGAAAAGACACCCCTCAAAATGGGAGAGAATATTTACAAATGAATCAACAGACAAAGGATTAATCTCCAAAACATATAAACAGCTCAATATTAAAAAAACAAACAACTCAATCGAAAAATGGGCAGAGAACCTACATAGACATTTCTCCAAAGAAGACATACAGATGGCCAAGAGGCACATGAAAAGCTGCTCAACATCACTAATTATTAGAGAAATGCAAATCGAAACTACAATGAGGTATCACCAGTTAGAATGGGCATCATCAGAAAATCTACAAACAACAAATGCTGGAGAGGGTGTGGAGAATAGGGGACCCTCTTGCACTGTTGGTGGGAATGTAAATTGATACAGCCACTATGGAGAACAGTATGGAGGTTCCTTAAAAAACTAAAAATAGAATTACCATATGTCCCAGCAATCCCACTACTGGGCATACACCCAGAGAAAACCATAATTCAAAAAGGCACATGCACCCCAATGTTCATTGCAGCACTATTTACAATAGCCAGGTCATGGAAGCAACCTAAGTGTCCATCAACAGATGAATGGATAAAGAAGATATGGTACAGATATACAATGGAATATTATTCAGCCATAAAAAGAAGGAAATTGGGTCATTTGTAGAGACATGGATGGATCTAGAGACTGTCACACAGAGTGAAGTAAGTCAGAAAGAGGAAAACAAATATCGTATATTAACGCATATATGTGGAGCCTAGAAAAATGGTACAGATGAACAGGTTTGCAGGGCAGAAATAGAGACACAGATGTAGAGACCAAACGAATGGACACCAAGGGGATAAAGCGGCGGGGGTTGGTGGTGGTGGTGTGATGAATTGGGAGATTGGGATTGACGTGTATACACTGATGTGTATAAAATGGATGACTAATAAGAACCTGCTGTATAAAAGAACAAATAAAATAAAATTCAAAAGTTCAAAAAAAAATAGATACTGACTACAATGCGTGAGCACTGGCCAATCAGAATGGATACTGCCCTTCCACAACAGTTATACAGTCATACTGATGTGGTGGGTACTTGCTGAATACAGGCTGGTCCTCATTCCAGGTTCTAATCTGGTCCCTAAACATTATTGTTCTCCTCTGCCCATCCCTGTTTTCTCTGTTACTCTGAAAACAGCCCCCCAAACACACTTTATTGACTTAAGCAGGAATTCCAGATTTTCACTGAAAGCAGAATTGGGCCCATGGGCTTAACAAACACATATTTTTCCTATTACATTGAAGGCGGCTTGTTTTAAAATTTAAACACGGGCTCTGTTTTGTATGACTATCATTTGACTATTTTCTGGCATTTTAATAACCTTTATTTATGGAATTCTTTTCATATTACAACTTCTTCTATGGCTTTCAAGAAAACGTAAGTTGCTATGGTTCCAAAGAAAACCCATTTGACTTCAGTAACACTTTTTCCCACAGGGAGTTCAAAGTGATTTGACCTTCATGCTTCACCTTTGAAGGTACTGCTGTGCTGAGTTTAGGTTCTGGACTTGGCCTGCTCACTGGCAGGGAGAATTAGGCATGGATTGCCAAAGGCAGGGGTGACTTGGATGTCTCAACTTTGACCCTGCAACCAAGCACTCCCACAGTGAGGGTCAGTTTAGAGAGTCATGTAGTGACTAACGGATTCTCTGTGTAGTTCTTTAGCTGTTACATCAACATGTAGCTCAGAGGCTCATGGTCTTCCCTTAAAAATCCCATTCCACCCTTGACTGTTAGTCATTATAGAGAATTTTAACATATGCATAATTCTGAAAGTTAAAACACTACCAGGATTTTGAGGAAAATATCTTAAAGTGGAGGGAGACTTTTTTTGAGCAGAGAAAAGGGTATCTTATAGGAATTGGGTAATATGGGGAAAAAGGTCTAGAAACAGAGTAGAAAGAGATGCTGTATGCAAAAAAAGAATAAAAGGACAAAATATATAGATCAGCAAGGGTGGTAGAAAGTAAATAGGGTGATATCATATGACAAGGACAAATTTGTTAGATTTACAGGAGAGCTATCATGAATTCTTCATTTCCTTGTCAATGAATCTCTCCAAAGTTGAGACTTGAGTTATTCAGGCTGATGGAGGAAGAGACAAACTTATTGAAGGCTTTGATGGAAAGTCAGTAATTTACTTATACTGCTTCCCAGACTTCTATTAGGACAGGAAGAACATGAAAGTTCTCTGACTATATAGAGGTTTAGCAGAGATCCAACATTTATTTTTCTACTACAATCTAGAAACGAAAACGTACTCAAATCTAGAAACAACTGTGATAGAAAAGAAACTCAGATTTTCCCATAAGCCCAACATCATAGGAAAATTATTATTGAAAAGACAGCAAACAAAGCTTTCATTCATACAAATTCTGATGTGATTAGTCAACAAACACATGGTGAATCAGGTCAGCAGTAATGAGGTTACATCCCTCACTAATGTGCTACAACAAATGCTCAAAATTTGCAATTTTCTCTACATATGTTTACATTTTCAAACAGCTTCAATCATGAAAATAATTTGTATTACTTCTTCATTCATAAGAGACATGAAGGTTTGTAGAGATAGGAAAGTGTGACTTATGGATGGAAAACTACACATTTTTTCCTGTGAGGCTGGAATTACGGGACACACTGTAAAATTTATAGTTACTGTTATTGAGAAGCTAAAGACTGAATATAGGAAAAGAAAGAGGAGCGTTTAAAAAAATAAAAAATTAAAGCATTTTATGATTTGGGCAGTGTGTGCTTCACACGCTTACGTACTGGTAGGATACTATGTTAGATTGGGCTTTAGACCAGGGGTCAGCAAACTCTGGCCTATGGGCCAAATCCAGCCTACCATCTGTTTTTGTCAATAAAATTTTACTGGAGAAAGCCATGTTCATTGGTTTACATACTGTCTATCTGGGGTGCTTTCCCACTGTAATGGCAGAGTTGAGTAATTGCTGTAGAAACCATATGGCCGGCAAGCCTAAAATAGTTACTATCTGTCCATTTTCAGAAAAAGTTTGCCAACACTTGCTTTAGAGACTTAGAGGCTTCAATACTTAGAAGTATTCCTAAAGACCTATAGGCATAGGGTAGACCACAATGAGTAGCTCTTCCCATGCTTTTTAGGAAATATTGAAATTAAGCTGAACTTTAAGGGTAGGTTTGAAGACAAAAAGAAGAAAACCCTATGTGTCCTAATGGTGCACGTGGAAAGGGCTGCTGCCCTCAGGGTCATTAATGATTCGCCCACTGGATGTATACCAGCCTTGGATCTGTTTTCCAACCAGTTGGCAGCTTTTACCATTCAATCCTGTCATGTGAAACTTTAGCCACCTGGTACCAGGAGCTGTGAGGGCCCCCCAAAGTGAGGGGCTCAAACTGATTAGCTCAATTTGTTATACTCTAGGATTTGGTTGTGAGAAGTTATACTAAACTAAATTGGGACCTTGTGAAAAATAGGCACTTATTGAAAGGGAGTTAATGTGATAAAATTCCCATCACGTGATGCACACGAAAGACACAAAATGTGTAACTTGAGAAAGAAAGAGTCACCTGTTGGCGTCATAAGTCAAGAATTCCCAAGGCTGGTGGGATTTGAGGTGGGCTCTGAGGAACAGGTAAAATGCTGATAAATGGAGAAGGGAGAGAAATGCTCCCCTGTGGAATGAGTGGAGGTTTTCTCTTCTCTGCCTGAGCAGAGCAGAACGACAGCTGGCTGACTTCCGGCAGAGAACAGCCTTTGTACATAGGAATGGAAGACAAAGTCCAGGCTTTAGGCTCTAGGATTAAGCTACCTCAGACCTTAGAGACAGGGCATCTCTTGGCACAATACTCACTATTGTTCATTTGGGAATTTTTATTTGTCTTATCAAATTTCTCTCCAGTGCTATCACAATGGAAAGCCACAGGAAATATTTTGCCATTTACACATTGAAAAAGAAAGACATGCTTATACATAAATCCTTTTAAATGGAATTCACATGGAATGAATTAAGGAGGAATAGGGATAAACTTACTTTCAAAGTAGGGGAAATTGAGGTGTAAGAACAATTTCCCAGAGTGACAATTAGTGCTAGATTAGTTACTGAATTTCAGCCTATTAAATTCTAGTGTGTGGTGCTGATACATAGTCAATATGCACGAAGGAGGCTTTGTTAACATACGTTTTAAAAATTTCCCTTTTGATTGGTAAATAGTCACTGTCTTGAGTTCCAAAAGACTGGTGACCATAATTCCTGCTTTGCCTGGGCAGTCCTGATATACCCTTGTTCTCTAGTGTAATTAATACAATGCCCTTCATCATTCCCGAAACTGTTCCAGTTTGGGTGATAAATTATATGGTCACTCTGCCACTGTTCCCTCCCTAGAACCCCTTGGACCTCCCTATAAACCAGCAACAATGGGCTAATGACAATGCAACCAGGGTCTGCAGAAAGGAGCATGGCTCAGCACTAAAGCTGGTGTCCTTATCTAATCAGTTAGTAAATACTTGGACTTTTATCCTTACAGGTTTGGCCTTTTTCAGATTTTCAAACTCTATAGATGGTTCAGAGAGATTCTCCCTCAGCCTGTGGCTGTAACTGCCTGGTGCAGAGGGGAAGACTCCAGTCCTCTTGTGGTCTATGTGGCCCTGGATGATGTAGCCCAGCCTTCACAGCACTCTCCAGCCTCGCCCTCATTCCCTGTCCTCCTGCCACGTGGGTCTTCTCTCAGTTTTGTGAGAGCAGCTCTTTCCTCTTCACTCTCATTCTGTCCACAATGCTCCTTCTCCCTCCTCATCTAGCCGAGTCGTCTTTTTTTTTTTTTGGTATGCGGGCCTCTCACTGTTGTGGCCTCTCCCATTGCGGAGCACAGGCTCCCGACGCGCAGGCTCAGCGGCCATGGCTCACGGGCCCAGCTGCTCTGTGGCATGTGGGATCTTCCTGGACCGGGGCACGAACCCGCGTCCCCTGCATCGGCAGGCAGACTCTCAACCACTGCGCCACCAGGGAAGCCCTAGCCGAGTCATCTTTTAGGTCTCAACTTCACGAAGACTTCCCCAGGCAAGCTTTCCTTGACCCACTGTGGTAGCAGAATTCAAAGATGGCCCCTGAGATACCTGTCCCAGGTATATATATATATATATATGTGTGTGTGTGTGTGTGTGTATATACATATATATGTATATATATATATATATTATATATATATATATACACCTTTTCCCAATTATTCAATGAAACATTAATCTAGGTACTACTGTGAAGGGATTTTGCAAATATAATTTAGGTTCCCAATAAGATGAGCTTAAGATGGGGAGCCTAAGCTTGGTGAGCCAAACCCAGTCCAGTAAACCCTAAAAGGAGACTGGTTTCTTCTGGAAGAGAGAGCTTTGAATCATGGGAGATTCAATACAAAGGAGGTTTTCTATCACTGGCTTTGAAGAGGGAGGGGACTCTGTGACAAGAAATGTGGGTAGTCTCTAGGGGTCGAGCACAGCCCCCAGCAGTCAGACAACAAAGAAACAGGGACCTCAGTCCTACAACCACAAGGAACTGATTTCTTCCAACCACCCGAATAGAACTTATTAGTGCATTGTTCCCCGGAGCCTCCATACTAGAACTCAGTCTGGACAACACCTTGATTTCAGCTTCTGAGACCCTGGGTAGAGAATCCAGCCACACTGTGCCTGAATTCTGACCTACAGAAGTCTGAGATATTAAGGGGTTATGGTTTTAAACTGCTAAGTTTATGACAGTTTGTTATATAGCAAAAGAAAACTACTACATCCAAAGTCTAGTTCACACTCCTTTCTTATCCTCCCATAAGATCATATTCTTTCCTTTCATTGGTCTTGCTTAGTTTCTAATTATATATTAAGTTGTATGGTGTGGTGCATAGTGTCTCCCAAAAATTCATGTCCACCGAGGACCTCAGAATGTGACCTTATTTGGAAATAGGGCCTTTGCAGATGTAATTAATTAAGGATCTTGAGATGAAATCATCCTGGATTTATGGTGGGCTCTAAATACAGTATCTGCTGTCCTTATAAGAAAAGAGGACACAGAGACACACAGATGGAGATAGAGATTGAGTGAAAAGTCTTACAAGCTAAAGAACTCCAGAAGCTGGAAAAAGCAAGGAAGGATTCTCTGCTAGAGCCTTCAGAGGGAGCTTGGCTCTGCCAATGTCTTGATTTCAGACTTCTGTCCTCCAGAATTGTGAAAGAATAAATTTCTTTGTTTTAGCCACCCAGTTTGGGGTACTTTATTATGGCAGCATTAGGAAACCAGTATGAAGTCTATGATTTTTTAATTTTTAGATTCTCTCTGTCACACCCTTTGAGTTAAGGGTTGTGTCTATTGTTGCCCAGCATGGTGTCTTCCATGCCTTTCCTAATGTCTGACGTAGAGTAGGTGCTCAAAAAATTAAATCATCATCTAATTACTATGTATATGGTTGTAAGAATGGAAAAATGACTCAGAGCTTTGCCTTACCTCTGACTGGTTAATTTTCCTTTTTAGCACACTAGGGAACAAATATCTCAGAAGGAATATTTAGCACAAGTCCAGGTTTGAGGTCAGTCAGTATACTGTATATTTGGGAACCACAGCTTTTCATAGTCCTCCTTCTACAACAGAAACAGCAATGTTCTTAGATTATTTCCATTCAGGGCTGGATATAGATTTTGACAAGAACTTAAATCCAGTCCTGGACAGCTAAGGTAATGTGGATTTCTGAAACTTACTCAGTTGTATCCACACTTTGGGGCTGCACTCAATGGAAATGCCTTGACTAATGTGAGCAGTAAAACAAAGCTATGGGAATGCACTGAGTAGAATACAAAATTGAAGGAAGACTTGAGCAGCAAGATGTCTGGAAGGACAGGAACCAAGTCCCCTAAGATACTTTGGGTATCTTAGAAACAGGCTCTTACGGTTACCACTTTAGGGCTCCACCATTGGCTGATTCAACTCCAACCACTTTTTGTACCTCAGAGCTAAAGATTACATGTCCCAGGAGACCAGATCTGATTGGCTAACAAGTCACAGGCTCATCCCTGTGATCGGGGTCCTGTGATTGGCAGTTCCACTAAACCATGTGAAGTAAGAAAGTTCCACAAATAAAGATGGTACTATTACCAAAAGGCAGAAAAAGGAAGCTGGACAGATAACCCAGAAAACTTCCTCTAAACTCTCCATGTAAGCTCATCCTCCAACCACAGTGACCTGACCAAAAGTTTGTTATTTTTGCCTTTTAGAACCCACCTTCCCTTTTGGTATCAGTGTCCCCATATTTTGGGGGAAACCCTCTCTACATTCATTTAGTGTGAGTGGAGCTCCAGGTGTGCATAGGAGACCCCAGCCAGGTTAATTCAAACCAAGGAGTTTTCAGGTTTTTTCTTGGATGTATTAGAGGAAAAGTATATATTTTTTTAATCTTCTTGAGGTTGCTAAGAATGTAGGGTATAACTCTTAAGTCTAATTTTCACACAAAGGAAAGAGCTTGGAGTGTGTGAAGCCAACACAGAGGACATCAGAACCGAGGAGGGAGGAGAATAAGACTGAGCCATAATGATGTCACTTGTGTCCCAAATCTGACCCCAATTCTGGGTTTTACAGTTGAATGAGCCTCCTTTTTTCCCCCTCCCTTCCTGCTTTTCTCTCTTCCTTCTCCTTCTTTTCCCTTTTCTTTGGCTTAATTAAGTGTGAATTGTAGTTTCTGTCACTTGCAACCAAAAGAACTCTGAGTAATTTGGAGAGAGAGAGAGAGGAAGTGAGAGAGAGAGAGAGAGAGAGGGAGTTTCACTCATAAATAGTGAGGACAGCAGAGTCCCCAGCCTGGTTTCTGCTAATGCAAGTTCTTCTCTGGTGCACACGGTGAGTACCGTCTTCTGCCTCCTCTTCAGAGGCCACACGGTGTGTCTGGTGTTCTGGTTTTCATCCCCTCCCCCAACTCAGATTGACTGTGTCCAATCCCTGGTGTTCCCTGTTATGGCTTCTTGAACTGTCTCCTTACTCTTCCTGTGCCTGTTTTGACAGTTACTGTCACTGTCTCAAAAGTTGCAAATGTTTCTCACTGTTGCTTTGAGAAGTGGGAATCGTGCAGAGAGAGGTGTTATCTGTCAGCAAAGCAGCATTGTGAGATTGGCTTGCCAAGTTGGTGAGACTCTTCAAGTTGTTTCCCTCAGGGTGTGGAGCTTTGTGAAGGTCTCTTTTACTTTGCTGTAAAGGAGTCCAGTGCATCAAGGCACATGTGCCTGCTGTGTGCGCAGACAGCACCTGCCTGAAGCAGCCTGGGTCGCAAGGACTGCCTGCATGGGGACCTAGCATTATCTATCACTTTTGCTACAGATCCCAGCTTCTGCTTTGAGAAAGTGATTTGACAAGCTGAGGCCGTGATCTGAGCCGTGGCTGAACTAGGAAAGAAAAAGTTACAAGAGGGCTTCTCAGGGCTTCCTTGTTTATCCTGGAGCCAAGCTATTGGCATGGATGTAATTTCTCGCTACCCACCTCGGACACAGCAGCCGAATGACTGTTAGAATGATTGGTGACTAAGTGGAGTGGAGCTAGTTGAGGATAATGTAGAACATCGATTTTATGGACTTCAATATATTGTTTTCATGGACAGGTGGCCTTGCAAGTCCATTCCCACGAATGTGGGATGCTGTTTGTTATACATTCACGGAAGTGAGTGTGTATCTCTGCCGTGACATGTTCATGGTTTTTATTATGATCAAGTCCTTTGTCTGAATTGATAGAACCATGTTGTTTGGAAGCCCAAATGACAGCAGCTGTTTTTTTGTTTGTTTAAAACAAAGTGAGTTGCTAAATCTCTTATGAGGAAATACTGCAATTATAAACAGAAAGCTCCCCAAACATTCACTTACTTAGAATTTATAAACTTATTCTTGCAAAAGGTATTCTGGTAGAGCTCCCAGGAAGAGCATGCAGAGTGCTATTAGAATACATTACGAGGTTCAGAGGGTATTTTGGAGAAAGCTCCTAGAGGAGAATGATTTGGGGAAAGGAAATAAATGTTAACCAGGCAGAAAAAAAAACCAAAAAAAAGAAAAAAAGTACAGCAAGAGCATTATAGGTAAAAGGAACAACAAAAATAAATGCAGTCTTGCCAAACATTTCTGTAAGCTTTATAAGAATTATCCATAGGAACAAGAGATGCAACAGAAAACTCCTTGATAAATTTTCTCCTACAATAATATGAGAAATTGGTGTTACATTTCCAGTGAACATTTGCTGTCACTTAATCGCTTTAAAGAGAAAACATTGTCCTATGTAGAGCACACTGTTAGTCTTCGGCTGTAACTTCTGAGGGGTGTTACATCCATCTCCGGGGATGTGGCCATGGAGCTGTGCTCACACGTAAGGAAGCTCATTGTCTTTCAATCCCTGCAGGATATAGAGAAGTCAGACCCATTTCACCATCTACTAGCTCTGTGATTTTTGTAAATTGTTTACTTCATTTGAGTCCTTTTTCTTCATCTGTAAAATGGAGCTAATCATGGTCTCTACCGAGTTCTTGCTAGGGTTAAATGAAAAATTACATTTAAAGGGCTTATCACTCTTTCTAGAGAAAGAAGAAAAACGAACCACTTCATCCTTAAATAAAATCAAATAATAATAAAAAATAATCATAAGGAAAGCATGGGAAATGTTATAAGGCAGATAAAAGCAAAAAGTATGAATTAAACAGAAAAGCAGTTGACTTGATAAACTCAAGACATTTTTATATCAAACAAAAATGTTTAATATTCAAGTTTAGCAATAACTGGAGAAAACACAAAACACAATGTTATGTATTAAATGCTTTAAAACACTCCTGCGCTGTGATCCAAGATTTCCACTTCTAGAAAATTCTTGTGAGGAAATAATCACGGAAGTGCATAAAGAGTCACAAGTATATGTATTATTTATGTTGGGAAAATAATAGAAACAGCATCCATTAGTTGTACGTAGCTCATTACACAATTATGGCAGAGCCAATCAAAATCTATGAAGAGCATTTATGGGTATAGAAGAAGACTCATAATAAGGTGTAAAACTAAGTCAAGAAGCTGTACACTTAGATACTTATTTGATTTCTAAAAGTCCATATGAATTTATAGTCATAGAGGATGAGTGTGTGTGTGTGTGTGGGGGGGGGGGGAGGTAATGATGTAGCCCAAGATACTCAGACACACAGTGGAATAAGAGAATTACATAGTTTGATTTTCTGTTGTATATTTTAAAAACTCTCCTAATTTTGTGCAATAAGCATTTCTTGCTTTGGTGTCAGAAAAAAATATAAATACTAGAAGTTACGATTTTTTTCAAGCCATGTCTTAACATGGGAATAATTGAAAATCTCTCTCTTGTTCCCCCTTTCCTCCTTTCCTCCCTCCCTCTCTCTCCCTCTGTCCCTCCTGTGAGACACTTCACTGGACTGGGTAAAGTCCAAGGATCCTTTCACAAACAAGACTTAGCATGAAGAAACTATTGTTTTTCAAAGCTCAACAAGGGACTATGGGAGAGGGCATTGAAAATATCCATCATTTCCACCCAAACCACTTCTCGTCTTTATTTCTTCCCTTTATATACCCTGACCAGGTAAGACATCCCACCATAGTGAGGGCTCTCATGCTATCTCCTCTCCTAAACGCATCTTAATCATATTTTTTCCTTCCTGGCCTGGCAGAGTCAAATCATATTTGTATGTATTTGAACATTACTTACATGAATAACTGGTTATTTTTTTAAAAATCCAGCTGCATATTTTAGTTCCCTCCTCATTTACGAAATTTAAATGGAACCTTAAGTCCATTCAGCAGTACGTACTTTGTTCGTTTCCTGAAGCCATTAGAAAAGATCCAGTCTCTAAAAAGTTTCATGAACTTCATACAGTGGATTCATTTCTCTATATGTACTTATTTCTTAAATTGGTTTGCATGTCACACTTTTAAGTTTTTGATTTCCTACCTATTTAGTATTGCCTATGTTTTATAGCAAGTCAATCTAAAAGGGCAACAAAGATGGGGCAGGGGTTGAGTTCCTTGGGTCATCTCAAGGAAGACACTTGATCTTCCTGGACAGCAGCATTCTCTTCTGTAAAAGGAGAAATTTATTTGCATAAATTCTCCCTTGGTTGTTCTGGAAGGATTAAATAGCCAATGTCTGGAAGCAACACGAGCCATTCTGAAAATAAGGCTCTGGGAGCCTATGCTTTTCCTTCTCAGAAGGATTTATTTCTTCAGCACTGGGGCTTGTGTGCATTGTGTGTACAGAGCTGGGACTGACCTTCCTGGTTCAAGCAAAGAATTTATTTCTTTAGCAAACACATATGTAGTGGTTAATATGTGTTAAGCACCATTTTAAGCTCTACAAATTTTAATTCATTTAATCCTTGCAATAACCCTATGAAATTGGCACTATTGTTATTTTCATTTAATGAGGTAAGGAAACGGCCCCAGACTGGTGAAGTAATTTGCCCCAAATCTTGCATTTACTAAATGATAGAGTCAGGGTATAAACTCAAGCTACCCGTCTATGGATTTCATGTTTATAACCATGATGCTATGCTGCTTCGAAGGAAATTTTGAGAATTGACTGAAAATAACCCCCACTTTATGTTACTGAGGGGTTTTTTGGGTCTGTTTTAAATATAAAAACCTACTTGCCTACTTCTTGATTGATAGCCAATACTTATCCCAAACGGAAAGTGATTCCTGAACTTAATCTTGCAAGGGTGATTCTTCTTAAATGCCTTCCATGAGCTAATGGAACCCTTCCCATCACATGTACTTGAATGCATTTGAACACACAGATTGAGAACTGCCAAAGAAGGGAAAGGGAAAGTCCTTTTCCCGATTCACGGAGGAGGAATCTCAGCATGGATCTGTCCATCAGGAGGCTCAGAGTACTCAGGAAACCTCTCAGGAGATAAGCTGTTTGGAGGATTTTAAATCCACGAGCCCAACAGATTCTCCACTGCGCTGGTGGACAAGATTCACTTGACTCGCCTCTTGGATCTCAGTGGAATTAGCTTGGCTGTATATGACATTCAGCATTTTGATCAAAATTAATGTAATTCAGCTGAGATCCAGATAACATTCGTTAATTTTAAAAACATTGCTGTTTTACCTAACATGACGCTTGGGTTGATCATGACCTTTTTATTTAAAAAAATTTTGGGGAGGGGGGCTTCAAACAAGCAATGCAAGGTGAAATACCTGCTTTTTCAATCTAACAAAAGAAATCCTGAAATCGATGTTGCCATCAAGCCATCTCATTTCTTTCTGAATGTGTACGTAAAATTAAATGGCATTAACCTCACAATTGACTGTGGGGATCAGAACAAAGCAATCGCCTTGAAATAACTGCTCTGTGTAAGAGCTATAATAAAGCTTGTGAACATCACCTCCATCCTCTGTAAGTGACGTAGGATGACATTCTGAGAGTCGTGGTGGCACTTTACAGTTGGAATTGTTCTTTAATAAACTCTTTCCTCACAACTTACCACCCCTTACTCAGTAAGTACCTTCACAATCCATTTAATGGGCAGACAAGCATTATTACCTTTATAATCCAAAGAAAAAATAGCAAAGAGCTAAATTTGAAAAGTGGTTGTTAGTTAAGGCAAAAAAAAAAAAAAAAAAGGTAAAGACGGTTAAAAAGCAAACAGAGGAGAAAATAGAACAGAGAGTTGTTTAAAAACTCCTACAGACAATGGACAATGCTTCCTACTTTTACTTTAAAATACTTAGATAAGGATAGAATGCCTCTAACCAAATTCCTCTGTTTTTTTTTATTTTTCTGGTAGAACAGTTGGTTTGTACAGGTGCTTATGAGGTTAAACCAAGAGATTTCAGGTAAATACCTGCTGTTGTAATGCCCTTATTTAGGCACTATCTATTCAGGTTAGCTCTAAAGGGCTTGTAGTAACACACTTGCATTCTACACTAGCTCTCTGGAAACTGACAGCAACTCCAACACTTCAGCAGTCTGTGGAGGCTGTGAAATCCAGCCCAGGGGCAGTGGTGTGTTTCTGCTCTCTGGGTGTCAGCCCTGTTTCCTTTTTGCCTCTCCATCTCATATTTGTTCAACACCTCTTTAAACAATTAATTTCTTGTATTAATGTTCCTCTGTCTAAAGTACTTAAAATAATTACATTTTCCTGAGTGAATGATGAGCTTAATTTCAGGAAACTCATAGAAAATAAAGGATACTTCTTTAATTTTAATGATATCACTTAGAAACCATTCTTCCACTGGTGAATATTTTTAGAAGGGCTTCTAGAGGTATGCTAAAAGCCATTTAAAAGCTGTTATTAAGAAATAATTAATCAATTTCATTTACTCATTAATTATTTATTGACATGCCCAGTGTTGTACTTATTACATACATGTAAAATTTATTCGTAGCTTTTACATAGTTTGCTTCTCTTATTATTTCTTACCTAGTATTAACCAGGTTACAAAACAAGGATTTGACTGGAAGCAGACATAAATGCTAGTTTTCATTAAATTTTACCTTGGTTAACAGGAATAAAGCAACTCTGATCGCTCTAAACAAAACAATAAGGCAATTATAAATTCTGGAACTATCAAAGGAACTTGAAACTGCTAGAAAATTGCCAAGCATCTGTAAGCCTCTAAAGGTTTATATCATCAAAGAAAATACACTTTAATTTTAAAACAGACTTTGCAATTTATTAATAGTACTAAATACAGTGTTTCTAGATGCAGAACATATTGCTTTTAACTTCTGTAAGGCTCACAGAAATCTCAGCAAAAAGGGAAACTGGCTAATAGTCAACATGGAGCATAAAAAAGAAGCCTCAGGAGCTGAGAGGCAGGTGGCCCATGGTGTGGAGCCCACCTGAGTCAGGATCCCGGCCCTGCCATCATGGCCTACGAGCTGTAGAGTGCAGATTTCTCCTGTCTGAGAGAGATGATTATGACTATAATAACAGAAATGAACTCATAGGGTTCTGGTGAGGCCCACATAGAAAGTACTTAGAATAGTGTCTAGGAGATAGTAAACATTCAGTAAATGTTATTATTAGCGACTATGATTATGGCTGGTATGGTCACAGGGCACAGGCAGCCTGGACACTAGCGAGTAATTTATCTCTGATCAGTACACTCACCTCAAACCTCTTCCTTCCTTCCTTGTTTCTTTCCTCCCTCCCCCCTCCCTCCCTCTCTCCCTCCCTCCCTCCCCCCACTTCCTTCCTCCCTCCCTTCCATCCTTCCTTCCTTCCACCTTTCTCCCATCCTTCTCTCCCACTCTCTCACTTCCCCCTTCTCTGAGTGTGATTCTGTCTTTTTCTGTTTCCTTTTACCTCTCTCTCTCTCTCTCTCTCTCTCTTATTCTGCCTCTTCATTTAGTTCAATCTTCCCACCCTGATTTTTCCCTACCACCTTCTTCCCATTCCCATCAACCTCATTAGTGTCCTTCCTCCACTAGTTATGATCTGTTTAAAATACATTTTTAATTACTTACTCTTTTCAAGTAATCTAACATTTTCATATTTCTACTTAAAAAATTAGCAAGGGAAGTGTTTTACACCTTGAAAAATAAAGTCCTCAAAACTATTTTAAATTATTTTATACATGTCATTGCCTTGGTTGGATATCGTTATTTGTGGAGCAATAACAAACAAAGCTGTCTTCTATTCCACCATGGTAAGACATCAGTGGATTCCTAGCTTTGAACCTGTAAAGAGAGAGAGAGAACAAGAGAGAGAATATCAGAGAGAGAGAGAAAGAGAGAGAGAGAGATATATATAAATTAGGGCTCGTCCAGGGTGTAATAGATTAGCACCTGCAGTTGAAACACACAATCAGGAAGCTGGGCTGTGCACAAGAGTCTGGGGCCACATCCCCAAAGCAGCTCCAACCACTGAGCAGGGCTGGCCAAGTTGAGGCTGGATGGCAGCCATGGCCAGGCATGTGGCAGAAGCAATTCCTGTCCTAGGAGGAGGAGAACAAGAGAACCCCCCATGGCTTTTCTTCTGGAATATTATGATGGTGGTATTCTTGTATCTTTTAGGTCGACATATTTAGACATTTTTCTCTCTTCTTGCTTGTATCTCAGAGCAACTAAGTAGACCTTAAAGATGATTCAGGAGAAAGTTCAAGTCCATTCTAGGTGCTTGTACTGTCACTCGTGTTTGGTAAAGCATGTATCTGTATTTGTTTACTTATTTAGTGGACGGTCCGGTATACTATGGGGAAAAAGATGCACTTGGTAGACAGGAAACATTTTATTAAAAAATACTTATGCTGAAGCTACTTAATGAAAAGTACAACTTATTTTTTTCTATAAAATATTTTATTTTATCAATATAGCTTTTAATAACACCCAATCCACCCTATTACAGTATAAAGAGAAGTGAAATGGAAACAAAATTCCATTTTCCTTTTCCACTGAAAAGCCTTCTACTTGGTACCTACTTCATTTAGGGATGCCACAAAATGATGCATGGTCTCTCAGTGTCCCATTGTACACTGAACAGAATTAAGATGGAAACCTAGACAAGTATCAGAGCTAAATTCACTAGCAGGATAACTTTACATTATAACTCCATTTCTTAATACGTTACGTTTTCATCAGAATTCTTAATAGAAATAAAGATTAAAGGAGGTGACTTCCAAGCTGCTGTTTTCAAGAACACCTGGTCTTGGATTCTGTCATGGAGCTGACATTTATAACATTGCTCACTGCACACTTCCATCCATTCTATGAGCTCGCATTTATAGATCATATTTAGCGTCATAAAGATCTTTTACATGCATCATGGTATTTTACATTTGTGGAGTACTTTAGCATTTATGAAGCACATTCACCTCATGGTGGCATTTGAGTTTTACAGAAATCTTGTTGTATTAAAGAGGGGGCCCACAGAAGACCAGCGATATTATAAATCATCCCCAGGTCACACAGGTAAGAGATAACTCAATCTTCTAATGAGACTTCATTTGAATCCAGGGCTTCTGATTGCTTTTCTCACAGGAAAACACCAACCAACACACACAAAAAAATCTTGCAGATTTGTGCAAAGTGGGGACAGTGAACAGAATCTGAAGAACAGAACTCATGACATAAAATTCCTGTGTGCTCCGTGCAGCCCTTACTAGGTCAAGGTAGGTGTGTTGCCCTTTTCCATATTACGTTATTTCAGCTATATGAAGTGCACCAGGATGACACCAGCATGGCACTGACTTGATTTAGAACTGAGCCACACACCTGTTCTTCTAAATATAAACAAATTTGCAACCTGAGCTACTTGCAGTCACTGGAGGGTAATCAAGTGAAAGTTGGGGCCGGCGCCTGCCTGCAGCCTGACCCTGGACTTACAAAAGCACAAGGACGAAGAAAGCGTCACGCCAGGCAGGATGTTTGGCATTGCAATCTGGTGGTCACAGTGACCTTTTATCTCACCAGAGAGATTGTAATTATTAGCTTTATGATCCTTATTGTTATTTTAAAATGTGCTTAGTTTGCTCTTGTGGTTCAGCTTGTACCCAGCTTGTTGAACTTTCCAGGTCCACTTGGTTTGTATATGTGAAAGTTGCCTCAGTTGCCGTGTTTGGAGAAAGCTTATCTGAAGGAAAATTGTTTGCTGCATTCCAGAACACTAAATTAAATCTATAATATATTTTCAGTGTCCATGTGAAGGCAATATTGTTCCAGAGTCTAGAGTTCCTGGCTAGTCAAAGTATGTGACTATTCCTCCTTGATACTATGATGTCTCTTTCCATTCTTGCTCAGAGGGAAAGAAATCATACTGGGGCCCTTGGAAATGTTCCACATTATCCTTAACTGATGGGAGACTACAGAGGCGATGCAAATGTAAGTAGCCCCGGGCTTCCCTGGTGGCGCAGTGGTTGAGAGTTCGCCTGCCGATGCAGGGGACACGGGTTTGCGCCCCGGTCCGGGAAGATCCCACATGCCGCGGAGCAGCTGGGCCCGTGAGCCATGGCCGCTGAGCCTGTGCGTCGGGAGCCTGTGCTCCGCAACGTGAGAGGCCACAACAGTGAGAGGCCCGCGTACGGCAAAAAAAAAAAAAAAAAAAAAAAAAAAAATGTAAGTAGCCCCGTGGCAGGCGTGTTATGGTGCACATGATGGAATGGTACAGAACTGGGGGACTTGATTGATCTGATTGGCCAGAACTCTTAAGATGGTCCAGATTATGATCATCGGTAGGTTCTGAAAGCATTATTTCTAGATGCTGAGCATCAGCAGAGAAGTCTCTTAATTCTCTTTCAAAATGACTGTCATGCAGTTGCAGAAGATTTGTTTGTTGACATTTTTGAATAGATAGAAAAGCACCAAAGAATAGTAAAACTGTTGCCATCTTTTGATTTGCTTATATGTTCCTCCATCTTCAACCTGGTAGTTTGATGAATTCTACTAAAATGTCTTCTAGTGTGAATAGATATATTGAATTCTTGGGGTAAACCCTACTTGTGTATGGTGAAATGTTACATGTTTAGATCGATATAGAGAGATTAATGGATACATGTAGATTGATCTAGCTGAGATGGTGATAGAGCTGTAGTTAAGTTCTCCCTTTGAGAGAACCTGCTGCAAAGAGTCACTGGCAGACAGACTCAGCTGCTGTCACTTGGGAACTACCTTACCATTCGCGTGTGGCCATGCTCTCCCTGGTCTGTGCTCAGCCAATGACTGAGCACAGGAGGAAGATTAGAGCTGGGCATTCCTGCTCCACCAAGAGGATGAGTCAAAACAATATTACAGCCCAGGGGAGTGGTGGAGACTAACGTCACCATTAAAGACCTTAAATGTGGTGTCCTTCACCATATCTTCATGTAATTCATTAGTCTGCTCCCTGCAGAAACTGGATGAATCCTGAAGAATGACTATAGCCTACAACAAATAATCAAGTAGCTCTGATCACAGCTGCTCTACAGGGTATGGTATGATTGTCAGAGTTAATTTATAAGGTCTCAGGTACATTGCAAGTGGCCATGGATTTGGTGAGTGCATTCTTTTCTATCCCAACCAGAAGAGAAGGACAGAAAGCATGCACATTCATGAGGACTACACAACGATAAGCACAGGTTTCCCCAATGGCTATGTTAACTCTCTTCCTCTTTCAGGATGCGATCCAAAGATACAAATCCACCTGCATATCCGAAAGAACACCACATTGCTCCCATATATCAACGGTGCCATGTTGATGTGGCAGGCTGAGCAAGAGGTGCTTAATATGCTGGAGACCTTGGTGAAATACACGCACTCTGGAGGACGAGAGGTAAATTCAGTGATGAATCAGGGACCCATTGCTCTGGTAAACTTCTAGGAATCCAGTTGTCAGGAGATTTCCAGTACATAATCTCCAAAGTATAAGTCAGTTGGCTAGAGCTTGTGCTGCCTACTGCTGAGAAGGCAGGGGGCACAGCTCCTTGTAAACTGCTTCAGGTTCTGGAGGCATCGCATTCTACACCCAGGTCCTAGGAATACAGCTCTGTTTCATGTGCTGGGTGACATGGAAGGCTGCTAAATTTGAATGGGGCTTAGAGTAGGAAAGGACTCTGTTTAGTAGGTCAGGCTGTGGTGTGAGCAGTTCTGCTATTTGGGACATAGAGTCCAGCCACCTCTATGTTCGAAATGTCAGTGATAGAAAAAGGTAAAGCATGGAAAAAATGGCAAGCCTAAAAACTGGGAGGATTACAGTGAAAGGCCCTTGATGTTCTAGAACAAGGTCATGCCATTTGAGTGAGAATTACATGGCTTTTGAAAAAACAACCCGATGTTTTATTGGGCTCTGGTAGAGGCAGAACATTTCACTACGGTGCGCCTAATTAACATGCATCTAGAACTATCCGTTATAAGCTAGGTCCTCTTGGACCACCAAGTCATACAATCAGGTGGGCACAGCAGCAATCCGTTGTAAGATGGAGATCATACATCAAGAATGGAAGTGTAGACACAACAAATAGTAAACAGCATGAGCAGATAGCTCAGATCCTCATATCTCCCACCAAAATTGCACCAGCACTTTTTCTCAAGCTTGTCCCTATGACTATACTATAGGGGGAAGTTCCTATATGGCCGAAGGAGGAGAAAAGCCCAAATTGGATTTACAGATGGGTGAGCTTGGTGGGTTGGTGTGAACTAAAAATAAAAAGAAGCTGTATTATGGCTACAATCAGGGTAACCCTGAGAGTCAGTAAAGAATAATTTTTCCAAAGATAGAGTTGTGAGCAGTGCTTGTGTGTTGAAGAAAAAGTAACTAAAGGTGGTCAGAGTCTGTAAGGAAAAGGATTGGGAAGTTGGAGACAAGGAGGTGGATGGACATTTGGGGGTGGGCACGGTGTGCGAAGACTTTGTGTGCCCACTGCAAAGCACTTACCTCTGAAAAGGCACTGGAAAACCGAGGAGACAGATGATTTAGCCAGTTTGTGTTAGCCGACCTCCATCACTGGCGAAGCCCAGAACTGGCAATGAGGGTGTATGAACTGAGTGGCTGAGATGAAGGCTACACGTGGACTCCTCCTTCCCGTAGTCAATCTAGCTACAGCTGCCTCTGTATGTTGAATGTTCAACCTATTAGCAATAGAAGCTAATGTTGATACCCAATATGACACTTTGCTCCAAAAATCTAATTAGCAACTTGGTGGCAAGTTGACTATATTCAGTGTCTTCCATTCTGAAGAACCAGTGGTTAATCCCTACAGGGACAGAGACCTATTCTGGTATGGGTTTGCCTTTCTCACCAACAGACTCAGCCAGAACCACTTGTGAAGGCTTATGAATGCCTAGTCCACAGACATGGGACACCACATAGCACAGAATCCAACCAGGGCACCCACATTTCAGCCAAGAGGGTGGAGGAGTGGGCCTGTGACCATGAATCCATTGGTTAAATCACATACCACCTGAAAGAGGCAGTCTGATAGCACATTAGAACAGCCTACTTCATGAAGGCAGAGCTGAAATGCTAGTCTGGTAGTAGTCCTTTGCAAAATGAGGTGCTGTCTTTCAGGACACAGTATATGCACTAGATAAGAGACTTCTATATAATGCTGTGTCCTTATCAAGAAGAATACATGACATATATACACTAATATGTATAAAATGGATAACTAATAAGAACCTGCTGTATAAAAAAATAAATAAAATAAAATTCCAAAAAAAAAGAAGAATATATGAGTCCAAAAACCAAAGGATCTTGTTTGCCATTGTTCCCAATGACCCAACTACAGAATCGTTTATATATCAAATAATTGAGAGCAAGAGAAATGTCAAATTATGGTATATAACATGACAGAATGATAATTAATAGCTATAATTATTGAAATTAAGAATATTTATTATGTATTGACATTATATAGGATAATTTTTAACTCTCACCCCCACAACCCTGGGTTCTTCAGGCTTAGATATTCTAATCTCCAAAGGGCATTCACTTTTGCTAGGAGACACAACTAAGCTTCCATTTAAATATAAGCTATGCCTGCCTCCAGGGCACCTTGGACTCTGTGTGTCCAGGTACCAGCAGGTAAGGAGGTGTCTTCATTCCAGGGGTAACTGACCCTGGGCAGAATGAGGAGGGAAGGCTGCTTTTACACAATAGAGACAAAGAAATGGAACCCAGGTCTCCAAGGTTTGGTATTTGTTTTTTATTTTCTTCTTTCAAGGTTATTAGACTCATTTTTTTCCAGAAAATATATTTGGTTGAAATACCTTCTGAGACTTCTCATGTTTGATACCTTTCTGTTTCTCTTATCTCACCTCACTATAACTTTCTTGTTTCACAGTACTCTTCATCAAAACTCTGTGGACATTGCTTCATTGACTTCTGTCATTTTATGTCATGAAAAGAATTTTAATCTGCAACTACTATATAATTTTTTTGTAGGCAACCCCTTTATTATTCTGCCACTGTTCATGCAAGAATTTTGTTTCCTTTATTTTTGAAATAAAAACATGTCATAAAATATATGGCTTTTTTTCATTTGTTTTTTCTGGCAATCAAGGGCCCCTTTGACCCCAAACCTCAAACCTGTTGAAGAAAAAAAATTTTTTTTTTAAATGTTATTTTGAGTATTGCCTCTCATCCTTCTCTTCTGTTTTCTCCTGAAATTGTTGTTACACGTGTGTCATTGTTCTTTGATACCTTTTCCATGTCTCTTATCTTTTCTCTGTTGTGGCTTCTCCCGTTGCGGAGCACAGGCTCCAGATGCGCAGGCTCAGCGGCCATGGCTCACGGGTCCAGCCGTTCCGTAGCATGTGGGATCTTCCCGGACCGGGGCACGAACCCGTGTTCCCTGTATCGGCAGGCGGACTCTCAACCACTGCGCCACCAGGGAAGACTCATATCTTTATTCTTAACTCTTAGTTATTGAATAATCTGTAAAGCACATCTTCTGCTGTAATAGACTAAGGTTTCAGGTGTTCTAATGAAGGTTTTACTGCCAGCATTGCAATTTTAAATTTGGAAATAGGCATTTCTTCCAGATCTCAGATGGCTTGACTTAGTGCTTGACTAGTACAGATTCAAAAATATAATATTCTCTTTAACTTTTCACCAAGTCTTTCTCCTTTTATTACACTGAATCTGCTGAAGTTGAGGAATATTTGGTTGATTTCTTTGATTGGGTCATTTCTTTTGAATTAATGTCTCTTTTTATGTGTTTGCTTATTTTTCTCTGTTCATCCTTTCAGGTCAAAGGTTGTCTAATATCAAAAGATTCTGGTAAATTCCAGTGGATATTGTGTGGTCCCTTAGACTTTTCAGGCTCAGAGGAGGGGAAAGTAACACTTTTATATTTATATAATAATTGTATTCACCAGGTAGTGATATGTATTACGAGGGATTGAGAGGTAGGGAGAGCTGAAGGTGGGATACTTTGCACTCTGCCAAGGAGTTTTTGTTTAGTTTTCTTTTAGCTTTATTAAAGTATAATTGACAAATAACATTGTAAGATATTTAAAATGTACAGTACAATGATTTGTTATACGTGATATACATATTCATCGTGAAAGAATTCCCCCCATCAAGTTAATTAACACATATATCATCTCACGTATTTCCTTTGTGTGTGTGTGTGTGTGTGAACATTTAAGTTCTACTGTCTTAGCAAATTTCAGTTATACAATAATACTGCTATCACCATGCTATGCAGTAAATCCTCAGACCTTATTCGTCTTAAAGCTGAAAGTTTGTACCCTTTTATCAACCTCTCCCTCTTTCCCCCACATTTCAGCCCCTGGCAATTAATTTTCTACTCTCTGTTTCTATCAGTTTGAATTTTTTGGTTAAGATTCCACACATAAGTGAAGTATTTGTCACCTTGTATATTGTGGATATTAACCTCTCATTGAATATGTGGTTGGCAAGTATTTTCTCCTTTTCCATAGGTTGCCTTTTCATTTTGTTCATAGTTTGCTTTGATGTGCAGAAGATTTTGTTTGATGTAGTCCCACTTGTTTATTTTTTGCTTTTCATTGCCTTTGATTTTAGTGTCAAATCCAAAAAATCATTGCCAAGACCAGCTTTAATGAATTTGTTTATTAGTTCTGACAGGTTTTGTGTGGAGTCTTTAGGGTTTTCTATGTATAGTATCATGTTATCTGCAAATAGAGAACATTTTATTTCTTTCTTTACAATTTGTATGCCTTTTTTATTGCCTAATTGCTTTGTCTAGGACTTCCAGTCTTATGTTGAATAAAAGTGGTGAGAGTGGGCGTCCTCATCTTGTTCTTGATCTTAGAGGAAGAGCTTTCAGCTTTTCACTGTTAATACGATGTTAACGTTTCTGTCTCCTGATAGACAGTGTACTGATGGGCCCAAGAAAGCACTTCCCTTTGATTTTTTTGTTTTCATTTCTCTGTTTACAATACTCATCTGTTCTTGAATCTTTTCTACTTTTTCCAATGAGGCCTTGACATATTAATCATAATTATTTTAAAGACCTATCTGATAATTGCAACATCTGTGTAATATCTGAGTCTGTTTCTGAAGCTTGCTATGTCTCTTTAGATTGTTCTTTTCCTCCATCTCTCCTTTCCTCCCTCCCTCCCTCCCTCTCTCCCTTCCTTTCTCCCTTCCTTCCTTCCTCCCTCCCTCCCTCCCTCCCTCCCTTCCTCCCTCCCTCCCTCCCTCCTTCCCTCTCTCCCTTCCTTCCTCCTTTCCTTCCTTCCTCCCTCCCTCCCTCCCTCCCTCCCTTTCTTCCTCCCTCCCTCCCTCCCTCCCTCCCTTCCTTCCTTCCTTCCTTCCTCCTTCCCTCCCTCTCTCCCTTCCTTCCTTCTTTCTTTCCTTTTTGTTTGCAATGCTTTATACATTTTTGCTGAGAGCTGGATATGTTGCTTTGGGTATTAGAACCTGTGGTAAATAGGTCTTCATTGTGAGGACTTATGTTGATATGGTTAAGAATTGGGCTGTGTTTTTGTTTGTTGTAGCTTTGGTGCCAGATGTTTTAATTCTCTCTACATTACTTGCTTTGGTTTTTGTATCTTGAGCTTCCCTCTGCATTCCTCCTCAGAGAGAGTATGCACCTTGCACTGTTGTTATCCTAGAGCCTCATTAATTTGGTGGTTGGTGTGAGGGTGGGTTTAACTTTCTCTAATCTGTGATAAATCTCAGTCTTTCAGTGGACTTATTTCTCTGGGCTGTGACCTTCCCAAATGTTGTTCCAGTGGTTGCTCCCTGTTAGGTGAGACAGGAAAGCTATAGAGGATTAGAGTGAGAGGAATGCCTTTGCCAGCTGGGATAAGGTTCTGGTAATTTTCTTCCTCTGAGGAGTAGGTCATTTTTGTGGAGTATACTCTGGGTAAATTTCACAATGATTACTCTTTCCCTTCCCTTGCCAAGGTCAGGAGGCCCTCTTTCTGGGATCTTCACAGTGAGTACCTCGTATGGTTCCTGGAAGTACAACTCGCCAAAGTGTGGGGATTCCCTTAAGACTGCATCCTCCAGGAGTTTCTCATTCTTATTCTAGTCCACATTCAGTCTCCATCAACTTATCAAAACTATCCTCTAATTTTCTTCCTAGTTTATAGCTCCAGTGGTCATATCTATCTGCTTTAGGGAAGCAACTCTGACTCTAAATTCACCTTTCTCTCCAGATTTTTGGAGTGATGATTTGCTATGCAACTTCAGTTTTCTGATGGGTCTGAAAAAAGTGTCGATTTTAATTTGTTCATTCTTTTATTCTAAGGATGGTAGTAACAACTTCCAAGGTCTTTATTATGCCGGGGCTGAATATAGAAGTCCATGTGCTTTTTTTTTTTTTTGCTGCATTCATCTTACTTCCATATTTTAATTATCCATAGAGAGGCTCAATACTCCCATAGGAAGCAAGTTGTTTTAAATATGGGAGATGCAACGCAAGGAAGAATTCAGCTTTAGTATACAAAAGATACAGATGCTTTCCTATTATTTACTAACTATGACGAACGATGCTCAGTACTTCCCTTTTATCCATTTACTCTTCATAAAAACCTTACGAAGTAGTTACTACTTTGATTCTTATTTTACAGATGAGGAAACTGAGGCACAGAGAGATTAAGCCACTTGCTTCTGGTCTCACAGCTATTAAAAGACAGAGCTGGAAGTTGAATCCCAGTAGACTGCCTCCAGAATCTGCTTGTTTAAATGTTGCTGTGTGCAGTCTCTCCTCTGTTAGCAAAACAATTCCAAATGTGCACAAATCTGCAAACATTGTGAAAATACCAGTGTCAGACCTATGACCTCTCTGAAATTCCTGATAGTATAGCAGATAAATTTTATTGGGCAATTTTGATTAGCAGTAGGTTTTCTATAGCTTTAGACTATTTATCTACGTATACACTTTAGGTTATAGATAGATACATTAAAACTCACACTAGATAAAAATACATGTAAGTGAGGAAGTTATGAACTAAGAAAAAATAAGGTAGACCAAGTGTTGACCTTATTCTAACCTTATAACCATGCTACTTGTTGCAAGACTTTAAGGCCAGGGCTAGTGTGAGGCATCCTGACTTGGTCCTTGGTTCTTGTGCTCTAGGCATCTTACTGGCCTCACCATAGCTCTGATCCTGAGGCGGTTCCTAGAAGATATGGTCATGAACTTGTCTGGACTGGGTTTTATAGCAATACATACAAAAAGGGAAACATGATTAATGCCACAAAGCTAGTAACTTATGAAAAACACAATTATTGTTAGAATTTGGAGTGAGAAAAAAATTTCCAGTGGTTCCTCACAGCAATATCTTGATGTAATATTATGAAAAATCTTCTCAAAACATCAGAGTGGTAAAAACAAGGAGTGTCATCGGAAGAGACCCAGGGCATGATATCTAAATGTAATTCAGTGAAAGTGGTGACCTCATATGAGGTCTCAAGGGAGGATACTCCCATGGTCCAGGCTTATCCTTTATTATATTATTTACTTCTAAGTCCCATTCAGAGGAATAAGGGACTTAAATTTTATTGACCTAATTTGTTTATTTTATTTAATATGGTGAATAATTATAGTGTGTGTGTGTTTGTGTGTGTGTGTGTGTGTGTGTGCGTGTGTTTGGTGAGGGCGCAGCCTCAATTATCAGTTCAAATTTATCTACAATTCATACAATGTGAGGCACTTCTGAATGACCTTACATGTCTTTAATTGTAGTTCAGGATTCATGACTGATAAGCACAAAATTAGATCTAACAAAATGAGGAAATATGTAATTATCAGGAATGCAGTGGTAATGAGAACAACAGAAAGTTAGAGATAGTAGCAAACTAACATTGGCTTGGCTTGACTCTTGCCGTGTGGGAAGCCCAGAAGGAATTAACCTGATGAATTCTTCAATCATTTCTTTATCTAATGATCAGTCATATTTGGTACCAAGACAGATGGTAGTGTTCTGCTGATGTTGACACAGCTTTGAATAAGAAAACGTGTGAAAACTCAATAGCTCCTCCTACAAGAACTTCATTAATATTCAGTTATTAGATTTAACTTGTAGTTGGATGTGTTGGTGGATGGTGCTCAGGGCTTGTTAGGGATGGGAGTACTTCCATAAAGCAGCACCAGATTAAACAACAATAAAGAAATCTAAATGTTCTCACTATTGGATATGAGACTGGTGTAATATTCTTGTTAAAAATCTGCTTTCCCCTCATTCCAGTTATATTTTCTGTTGGAGGTTGTGGCTTCCTGTGGACTATAATTCTTTCTTTTGTCTCATAATTCAGTTGATAGAGTAAAACATGTTTTTAAAATTTCTTGGGAGAATTATCAGCCTTTCTATCTTTGGGGTCAAGTTATTGACCTTCAACTTCTATGAGTCCTCATTTCCCATTTTGACCCCTACTCTTGAAGAGCAAGTCATGGTTTTGGAAGGAAGAGACACCATATTTCAGATGACTTTATCGAGAATATTTTTAATGAGAATGAGTTAACTGGGTCACAGGGACTCTGGCTTTATAAGATATAGATAGCATGGATGATCTAACATGCAGTGTTTCTCTTTCTAAAGGTAGAGATTAAAACTAATGAATGGTTCAGCAACAATTTGATTATCCCTCTGTTCCTTAGGAAAGACAAAATGTCCAATAATTCTGGACTGTATACGACAGTTAACATCTCACAAGTACATGGGTTTTCTTCTTGTTATTCTTCGTGTCACATTTGGTTCCTATAGGAGGGAGTGTGGATTGCATAATGGATCTGTTACATCACCCAAATCTTATTCTTTGTACTGGGAACCTCACAAAGAGTTGAAATCCTTTACCATGGTAACCACCAGCACAACAAAATTCTGAGTTGTGTATCACATTTTGTTTTTTTGGAAACATCTGAGTAATTTATTTTGGTTAATTTTAAATTTCTTCTCAGATTCAGTTGAAGTGCTAACCCCTCCACATATTCTTTCTTAATTCCTTTCCCTTGGAGCAAATCTTTTAATCTTACATTTTTATAGGGTTTCTTGTTTTCTACCCTGAATTATGGTTAACAGTGCCCAGGTCTCATTGTCCTTATTGAACTGCGTTCCTTTTAAAGGCAAGGTGAACATCTGATTCAACACTAAATCTTTCAAAGATCTGGCTAAGTGTTTCTTAAAGAGTTGGTGTCCAATGTATATTTGTTGAATGACTATGTAAGAGATGCTAGTTGGCCAATGCAAAGACAATGGGTAAGAAAAAAGAATCCGTCTATTAATGGGTTTTGAGTATTTTTTTTTTTTTTTGAAAATAGGCTTAATACCATACATGGGATGTGGCTGAAGCTACTGAAATACATCATAGGTGACCCAGAGGTCAGTTGTCCCTTCATCCTCCTCCTGAAACTAACTGTCCATGTTATCCCCCATCCTAATAAGAGAAAATCAAATATTCATCAGTGTAGAATCTACTGAAGATGTGCCAGGAAAAGAAGAGGAGTGGGTTATAGCATAAACAATTTAGATTTTAGAAAAGTTCATGGATTGACCTTTACTTGTTTTCTTCTCCTAAGTTCCTCTAGTCCCTTTTCATCTTTCCTTCCATAAAGTACCCACCTTCCCCTAAATACAATCTCCTCCTCTCAAGTACTTCTCCAGGTCTCCAAGTCTCTCACCACTCTATTGTGTGTAGAAGTTGCCTCTCCTGAACTATTACAGTGCCCAGCAAAATGCCCTCTGGTTAGCAGCATCCAGCGTCCTTGAAAGGTGTTGGGGGATGATATGTATTCAATAATTCCAAAGGACCTTTATTAAAATGGTTAAATGCTGTTAATAATTAATGCATTAACAAAAATTAGCATTATCTGATAATATGCCTGTCTTAGATGTGACAGATGGAAAAGTTCTGTAATATACACAGAATTGTAGCCATTTATTTGTTTGGAGAAGATTAAAATAAATGAGCCCCATAATGCAAGCTATAACCCATCTCAGGAATCTTTCAGTTTTGTGGGTCTAATTGGAAATGACCAAGGAGCTCCTGATTCTGTGTGAAAACCATTTTAGGTTATTCCAATACACCTTCACATGCTTGCTCACGGTCAATGGGAATACCTTTCTTGGACATTGCTTAAAGAGAATAAAGAATATCGTGAACTCCATGAAGCTAAGGTTGCACGGAGCAAAATTTGGAAGGAGGTTTCATTGTTGATTTCAGTATGCCCCCAAGCTCTCCTTCTTTCACAGTTTCATCCTAAAATTCCTCTACCGCTATTCTCTTTTTGCTGAAATGCGTTTGATGACTCTGAAAGACAATTGACTTAGTATCAACCTGTATAATTTAGCCTTGTGATTTTACTTATTTATTTATTTGGCTGCACCACGCAGCAGGCAGGAGCTTATTTCCCCAACCAGACATTGAACCTGTGCCGCCTGCAGTGGAAGCGTGGAGTCTTAACCACTGGACCTCCAGGGGAGTCCCTATAGCGCCTTGTTATTTTGATTATCATTCAGAACTAATGATTTGACCATTATTCGGAATTAATGATTAAATTGATACAATTACCATTATCTTCATTATTATTTTTAATGAGCAGAGCTAATTTCACCATTTCCCAGATGTTTCGTCTTGCTGTGGATGTTCTACTCTGGTTTCCAACAGATCACTCATCGTCTTATAAGAAGCCATAGATGGCCATAGTCTTATGGCCAATCATGCCTTTCCCTTCAACTCTGCCTGCCTTAATTCTACACCTCTCCCTAGATCAATTGAGACCATCAAGGTCTGAGTTTACTTAACGTTAATCTGGAGAAGTGAAAAACAGCTCAGTCATTTTTGGTAAGGAAACTGACAGTGTGGGTATAATAGAGGTTGGTCCATGTGGTCACATGTACTTTATCAGAATGAGAAGGGGTCAAGGGGTTGAAGCAAGAGTAGCCACTGTTGTGTAAGTATTTCTACTGGGGATCTCCTTGGCCTCATTTTAGGAAATAGTCCAATAAGTTAGTAGTCATAGAGTGATTACAAGAGAGAAGGCTAGCTAAGAGTCAATGACTGGAGGGTAGGGAGGCTTTTAGAAGCCTAGCTATGAAGAGGTGACTTCGCATAAGGCCACATGGTATCGAACAATTACATCTTGAGTGACTCACTAATGCATGAAGTAACTCAGGGAGTCACCAAAAACAAAACAAAACCAAGCAAACACACACACACACACACACACACACACACACACACACACACACACACACGCTACAGACTGGTGATTACTTTTCTGAATTCCCTTTCCTTTCTATGGAGATTTGCCCCAACGAGTGTTTTCAGTCAGCACTATTACGGTTCCACTTTACAAATTTGGCTTGGAGGCAAACAAATTTCCATTAAAGGGCCTTTATTTCGTACAAGAACATAACTGTTAAAGACATATTTAAACAAAACTATAACAAGTGTGATAAAGTCATTTCACCACACAGCCTTGAGTGTAACCATAATTAATGTCATTTTCAAATATGAAGGACAGACTCTTCTCCATTTTAAGAAAGAAGCATTTGAAAATAATTTACATTCCAATTATCTCAACATGAATGTCAGCTGCATTTAGTCTGCATCACTGAGCTGAAAAGGTGTATAAAGCCAGCTGCTGACCACTGTGGTCATTTTTAGAAGAGCTATATATTTTATTAGGTCAGTTGAAGCAAATTGAAGCATCTCTGTTTTCTAACATTCATTCATTCATTTTTTTTTGTTTTAGGAGAAAGAGGGATGGACATTACAGAGGACAGGATGGTGTGATGGATTAGTAGGAGGTGCCTAGGTCTAGCGTAATAGTCATTGAGATGTCTTCAGTGTTAATAGGTTAGGTAGTAGATTGTTTTGATGTGTTTGCAGTACCCAACCATCCTGGAAACTGGAGTCTTCGCTGGCATTGTCTACAGAGAGGCCAAAGCTTGAACAGTGTTTAGTCTTAGCCACCGGCATCCTTTTCAGAGGTCAGACTGCAGGAGGCACAGGAGGGAAGTGGGTGGAATGACCTAGACAGAACTTGAGTCTCTTGTACTGCTTTTGTCCTTAAAGCCGTACTCTTCGCAAGATATTCATTAACTTTTTGTGGCCATGCTGGACTTCAGGTGCAGAGTTGAATTGACTCAATCAATTATATCCCCTGTTATTAGCACAATATTACTACTGTTCAAATCATAACTCCATGACTAATTTGTCCCCTTTTGGCCCTTTTCCCAGTTCTATCCCTTTCCTCTGCACTGTCCTTTCCATCCATCTTCAACCAGGGACTTAAAATTTGTAAATGTCCAGCAACATATAAATATTGCTTAATATATAATTTTAAAATTGACACAAATAGATTATTTGGTATGAATTATACACACTGCAACTTGATTTTTTTCCCCTTCAGTGTTATGTTTTTGGCATCTGTTTATGTTGATAAATGTAGCTTGATTTTTTTAACTGCAGTGTAGTAATCCATGGTATAATTATACCACATTTTTTCTACCTATTCTTCCACTGACAAGCATTGAGAGTGTTTCCAAATCTCTGTCACTGTCAGGTTTACAGCATAAATAATTTTCTTTGGGGTTAATCGCAAGATTTGGAATTTCTAAGGCTTGAAGCATACGTATTTTCAAATTTGTTTTTCAAAATGGCTATATGAACTTTTTCTCCCATCTGAAGCACAAGACAATTTCCAAATAAATTTATATGTAAACAATAGTCATTTAAAAGAAAACAGAATCTCCCAGGGACAAGGTTACGATATTATCCAAGGCTAGGTGAGTTGAAGTTCTTGACAAGGACTTCCTGTGGGACTAATCTGTGGTCACTGGCAAAGCATTTCTAGGTGACCATGTCTGAGGCTGGACAGAAATGACCATAGAATCAGCCACCAGTAGTGCTCTATTTGTCAGTTGATTGGTGTTTTTTAGGAAGCTGATGAAATTTGACCGATCGCATTGCGCACTGACTTCATATCAACATTCAGGTGACCCAACGCATAGGCCAGACACTCCTTTCAACCTGCTGGAGGCCCAGCATGACACTCTGGGGTCAGCGACTTACTGAAGCATCAGACCATCTCTGCCAGAAGGCTTGAATTAAGCAGCTACAGAGAAAACAGTTGTGAAAGATTCATCATCACAGTATGTCTATTATTGGAATTAAGACACCTTCTAACTGTGGCATAGATTTGCATCGATTGCTATAGGCTGTGAGTAACACGCTGCCTTTCCTGCTTGCACCGCACTCACTGTCTTTGGACTGGAGGCCGGGATATGTGGGCTGACTTCCTTTCTTTGTTGGAGTCTACTTCTGCATTGCAGGGACCATGGGGTGTTAAATGAAATATATTTATGTTAGGTGATTTGACTTGGTGTGCAATCATCAAACCTAATATTTTGGGGAACAATTATTTGACACCTAGAAATTGGAGCATATGATCTGTCAAAGATGTTTTATGTGAATTTTGTGTCAGAGGCAAGCTGGGAGATGCTGACACTAAGGTATTGTATGTGGAAACAAGCAAAGAGAATGCCTGGAATTAGGATTTTCAATGGCCATGTTTACAATGTCTTAACAATTTTGTCTCTCATATTACTGTTCCTCTGATGTCCTTGCAAAGCTGAATAAGGAGGTGTAGTTTATATTAAAGATAGTGTTGTAATTAGAAGGGGTGTGTTCTTATCTATACAGTATGTTTTGAAAGTCTTTTTTGAGCTTCCCAAGGTGCTCTAAATTTCACAAACAATAACTATTAGTGATAAAAGTCACCATCTGCTGAACATGTAGCAGACATAGTGTTAAATGCCTTGAGTCATTTGATCCTTACAACAATTTTAAAGCTATGTACCATTACCTGCATTTCCAAAGTATGGAAGCTACATTTAGGCTGAAAACTTAAATAACTTTCTTTATGTTAAGGTGATCAGTATTAAAATACCCGTAGGAAGTGTGAATTTGTTACTCATTGTTTGTCAGGCACCCCCAAGGGGAAGCAAATATGCCAGAGCAAAGAGCCAAGATTCACCTGACATTATCAAAGATAAACTTCTCTATAGCATTTACACAGGTGGTCCTCAACTTCTATACATCTTCCTTTTGTGTAATCCCTACTTTTTACATTTTACACTGATGCCTCTGGTCGCTTTTCACTTGTTGAATTCAGACTCTCATTTCTCAGTGGTCAATGAACGTTTTGAACTATAATATGGTGGTACCAAGTATATGTCTATGGTTCAATTTCAGGAACATTTTTATTTTCGTGTATATAGCAGTGCTTATTTGTGTAATTCTAAATGTCTTTTTACTTTTAATTTAGCTTATAAAAATAGTAATTGGAAAACACAAAAGTTCCATTACTTACAATAATAGTAAGGGAAAATTTACTATAATGGTAATGGAGAGGAGGATGGATGTCATTAATCTCAATTGGGTGCTTGATAGACAAATATAGCTACTGAAATTATACATCCATAAGTTTCTGCACTTTAAAATATAACATCTAACTTATTGTTTTATTTGGAGACACTTTGCAGAAAACATGTTTTTTGCATCATGGTGATTTCCCTTCCTAGGAACTGAACAGTTTCCTGCTGGTAAGATCTCCTTGCACCCCAAAGCTTTGTCCCTTGTGGGAAAGTTGCTTTCTGCCCGCTTGTGGCAGTGATGGAGGGGTGAGCTGGAATGAAACCTCAAGGTAAAAGGTTGGACAGAAGGATCATCCAGGAGAAAGCTCTAAGACCAAATGCAGGCCATCTCGAAACTCGAGGTGGAATAGTGGTGGGAATGCACCTGCCAGCTGGTTATTAATGGGCTTCAACAATACAGAATCATGAAGTGAGGCAATCCTCAAAGCTTCTTTGATATAAGTGAAGGTATAAATACATAACACGAGACATAACAGTTTCTTGAATTATTCTTGATTTCTCTCTTCCTGTTACCCCACATCTAATCTGATAGAAAACCAGCTTGACTTTGTTTCCAAAGTCTTCTCAGAATACAAGTGCTTATTATCACCTCCACTGTTCAACCTGCTAAAGCCACTATCACCTCTGACCTGAATTTCTGAAACAGCCTGTTATTTCATACTTGCCCCCATGGTCACATCAGACAGAATGGGTCTTTCAAAAGGGTTAGGTTCCTCTGCTCAAAACCTTCCAATGGCTGCTCATCTTAGAGTGAAGGTCAAAGACTTTGAAATGACCTACAGTCCCATGTATCCTACAGGTTGTATATTTATGCTGTGCCCCACCTCCACCCTAGGTCTTCTCTGACTTCTCTCATTACCTTCTCCTGCTTCTCTCACCTCTGACCACTACAGGTTCACTGGTCTCTTTGCTCTTCCTTGAACTTGTCAAGCATGCTCCCTTTACGCAGACCGTTTCCTAGATGTCCACATGACTGGCGCTCTCATGGTTTTTCAGTCTTTGCTCAATATGATTACCTAAATGAGGTCTACCCTGTCCACCTTTTTTAACCAAAACAACCATTTTATTTTAGTATAGCTTTCAGATTTACAGAAAAGTTGCAGAGATAGTAGAGTTCCCACCTACCTCATTCCCAATTTCCTCTGTTGTTAACCTATGTTAGTACGGTGGTTTGTCTCAAGGAACAAACCAATCATTATACATTATTATTCACTGAAGTCCATACTTTCTTCAGATTTCTTAATTTTTACCTAAGGCTCTTTTTCTGTTCTAGAATCTCCTCCAGGACACACATTACATTCAGCCCTCGTGTCTCCTGGTGCTTCTCTTGACTGTGGGAGTTTCTCAGACTTTCCTTGTTTTTGAAGACGTTAAAAGTTCTGAGACATCCTGGTCAGGTATTCTGTAGAATGTCTCTCAGTTGAGATTTTTATGCTGTTTTGCTCATGGTTAGGCTGGAGTAATTTTTGAGGGGGATGCAAACCACAGAGGTAAAGTTCCATTTTCATCACATCATACCACGGATACATACAACCAACATGACTTACCACTTCTCATGTTGACCTCCATCACCTGGTTAAGGTCTTGTTTGTCAGGTTTCTCCAGTGTAGAATTATTCTTTTGTTCCTGCTTTCCAAACAGTATTCTTCAAAAGAAGTCACTCGACTCAGCTCACACTGAAGAAGTGAAGAGTTATGCTCTATCTTCTGAAGGACAGATTATCTACATAAATTATCTGGAATTCTGTGTGGGAGATTATCTGTATATCTATCTATTTGATCATATATTTACATCTATGTGAACTCATCCATATGCATTTTATACTATGGCTTATAATCTGATACTGTGTTACTTATTGGGCTCAAATTGTTCCAGCTTTGGCCATTGGGAGTTATTTCAGTTAGCTCCTGTTTCCCTTTGAGGTAAGTCCATCATTGTGCGTGTGTGTGTGTGTGTGTGTGTGTGTGTGAGTGTGTATGTATGTTGGAATGCTTACTTCCTTACTTTTAGGCACAATAATATGCTCCAGGCTTATCTTGTGTATTCTCTACCCCAGCCCTAGAGTTAGCTATTTCTCAAAGGAGTTTTGGTCCTTTTTATTGAAGACTGGGATAAGAAACCAAGATCTGGACTCTGGATATACTTGTTGCTCTGGGGGTATTTTTGCTTTAAGGCCTTCTCAGTTTCAAAGCAAAGGAATATATCAGCCAGTCTTTTGTAATATTGCCCATATACATCCCTGAGTCCCTACATCCTTCACTCACTTTTATTTCCCATAACATGCATCACCTAATTACATCCTATCTATTTATCTGTTTACTTATGAATGAATGCATATATTTAAGAAACTTTGAGTGAATCAACATTAATCTGCAAGGAGAAATAGCATCCATGGTGATTTCCCTTTCCTAGGAGTAGAATTTGTTGGGGAAGTTCAGCCATATTACTCTCAAATAGAAAGCACAGCATTGTCATTAGCAGTCCTGAGAAATAAAAGCTAAATTTCACTATACACAAGCAATAAATAAAAACCACCTTTGAAATCTGTCCTTAGCCCCAAAGATAAGTAAATATATTTAAAATAAGGTATTTAAGAAATGAACACAAATTGCATATGCAAATAACTATGCATATATATTCAAGGTTGGGCTATAAGAGAGACAAAAAAATCAGTTGCATCGTGACATTTTCTCTCAATGTTCTTTAAAGTTCTTGGATATTTTTAGTAAGTAGAAAGCAAAACTAAAAGCAATACATGATTTTTCTTAATTGCATTTTTATTTTACAGCCCTACAGAAATTTCTGTTTCAATATCTATATATTCATGACATTTCAAATGGCTACCTATTATCCCCCTGTAGCATTGTATAGCACCACAATTAATTAACTAAATCATTTTTAATGGATATTTGTATTATATCTCATGATGTACTCAACAATACTTTACTGAACATCCTTGAATATTATTTGCCTAAATATTTATTTTAAGGATAGATTCCTACAAGTGAAATTTCTGTGTCAGTGTGGATAGGTAAAATTTTATTTCATGCTTCTAAAGTGCTCTCCAGAAACATAGCAAATTTATACTTGTATCAAGAATATGTGAAAATAACTGATTCCCCCACATGTGCACTCATATTGTATAATATCATTCTTTTACATTTTTGCTAATCTGAAATTTAATTTGATTTTCTTCTTTATTATCAGTGAGTATAAACATCTTTTCAGGAATATAATGACAATTTGCCCTCCGTTGGTGAATTGCCTTTTCATCTTCCTGTGTTATTTATTTATTTATTTTTTTGCGGTACGCGGGCCTCTCACTGTTGCGGCCTATCCCGTTGCGAAGCACAGGCTCCGGACGCGCAGGCTCAGCGGCCATGGCCCACGGGCCCAGCCGCTCCGCGGCATGTGGGATCCTCCCGAACCGGGGCACGAGCCCGCGTCCCCTGCATCGGCAGGCGGACTCTCAACCACTGCGCCACCAGGGAAGCCCCCCTGTGTTATTTTTATATTGTGAATTTTAGGTTGTTTTTCTTCTTGATATATAAAACTTAATTGTATATTAAGGATATTATCACTCTATCATAAATTGCCAATGCTTTTCTAGTGAGTCATTAGGTTTTTTACTTTCTTTCTGGTAATTTTTTTTTTTACTAGAAAACTTTTATTTTCGATGTAATCAGTCTTTTCCATTATGACTTCTGGTATTGGTGTCATGTTAAAAAAAATAAAAGAAAACTTCCATCTTAGTTCATACTTATATTGCATTAAGAACATATGCTTATGTTTTGGAGCATATTAGTGGTATTTGGGAGGGCTAACTATACGAGCATTTGAGTTCAAATTGCCATCTTAGATCCAGATATCTTTTTATTTGTAATCGAAATAAGGTTTTAAAACTTAAACAATTTGTACGGGACCCTTTAAACTTTTAATTTATTGTTGAAAGAGGAGAAAAATGTACTTTGAATTCTTTCATTTTCTATCAATGTCGATATTTGAAAACAATTATTCATCAATCATATGAATATAAATGTTTTGTTCTCAATATTTTTTTCTGCCAGAAGAACTCGAATTCTATTATTTGTTTCCATTGTTAAAAAAATAAGCAGTTTTTAAAAGAAACAAAATAAATATTCTATTAAATAGGTAAATTTTTATATTCAGTTCACCTCGCTGAAATAAATAGAATTATACATTATTGCTGGCAACTGAAGGATTAGGATGTTATATAAATTCACATTCATGCTTACAGTTACATTTGCTATAAAACCATGAATCAAACAGGCACAATCACTATTAGTGACTTTACATGGGATTCTTCAGTCTCTGTTGAAAGGCATAGTCCAAGAGTTGCAAATTAATGGATATGCTGCACCCAGAATTCATGTTTCTTTTCCTTATATTCCATGGAGACTAGGAATCTCTAAGAATTGTCTGTTTTTTAATCCCTGCCCTCAAAGCATGCTTCCTAATAAGAGAATAAAAATGTACAGAATCCTTAGAGGAGTGGACTAAAGAAGTTTGAAAAATAGTGAGAAACCATGATGTGGGCTGAGCATTCCACCTCTGCAAGCTCTCCTTCTCCCTGAGCCCTTCTAGGTCTTTATGTCTGGGACTCTTTGATGGTGGCATTCCAGGCTGCCACCACTGGGCATGCCAGCAGACCACCAACGAGAGGCGACTGTGGATTTGGCTCCCTAGAACCTTCATTGGAAAACAAACTGAGAGCACAATGGGCCATCTTTAAATTACACTCCAAATAATGATATTTACAGAGTAGAGATACTCTACGGGGTGGGGCTAAAACCCTGAGTTAGCCACATCGATCTGGGCAAGTGATAGATATGTTCCCCACTTCAGGGAAGAAGCACGTAGAGTGAAGAGCTATATCTTCTATTTAAAAACTCTCTGGACAAATCCATCAGGCTATTTGACAGGTAAATTAAGCAGGGTTCTAGTTTCTAAGGAGCCCAACTCATATTCCTATCAGGCAGCAGCAGAGCATGATCTTTTCCATCCACTGGGCTTCCCCTTCAGGAGCTCAACTGGCTCTAAAACCAGCCTCAGAATTTATGCCTTTCGGTCTTCCTCACGGTCAGAGCCAAGTCATTGAGAGCCACCCACAGCTGCTGCCGTTTCTCCTGGATATGGCTATTCCTGGAACAGGCAGGCTTTTCTTCTTGCACAACCCACCCAAAGTGTAACTCATTCCTTAGCTGGGCTTGGGGAAAGCTGTGGCAGTTACAAGGTACATTTTGGTCACTGATGGATGATGACATTGAAGTAAGTGAATTCCATTTGGGGACAGAGACTCCCATGCTTTCCACGTACTTTCACCATGATTGAAGAAGAAAACGTAGCCTCAGCCAAAAGAAAAAGAGCTACAGAGGTCACTTTCCAGAAGAGTAATACTCTGTAGGGATCAGGAAAGAACTAAATAAACTAATTATGTGTCAGATATTTGTTAAGCATGTAGTGTATGTAGGTGCCTGAGACACGAAAATGAATAATATACTGGAGGGCTTGTCCACAAGGAATGAAATGCTCAAACCCCATGTATATGTCTTGTAAGTGCTAATACCTAATTCGCTTGCAAGCAAGAGCAATGTGCTTCTCACTGCAGAGAAACATAGGAATGACATCATAAACGTCTTCCTAGTCTCTGCCTCTTCATCATAGTGGCTACTGTCTCTTTGGTGCTTTCCGTGAGCTTAGCCCTGAACTAAACACCTTAGTCTAATTTAAGCCTTGTGCAAACTTATCAGTTGTTTATTATTGGTCTAACATCAAAAGTGAGGGGATTGGTTCTCAGGATGTTTCATCCATTCCTTCTTTATTTTTAGCTGATATTGTCAGCTATGTGCCAGACCCTGTCCTGGGGTCTTGCCCTATATGTCTGAGGGCTCCAAAGTCTTTCAGCCACCCGGCTATGCCTTTATTCACATCACCTCCTCCTCCTGGTAGGTGTGCCCCATTTCAAACCCGAAGGTAGCACGAGGCCCAGACTTAGGATGGGAACTATGTCATTGGGCCTTGTGGGGTCCTGATTAACCAGAACACAATTCATCTTGATTGAGTACATGTAACCAAGGAAGGAATGAGGACTATTATATTTCCATAAAAAGCCCAGAAACAAAAGTTGCTTCCTGCTGAACTCAATTTTCACAACACTTGAATATCCCAGATTCAACATCCCCTCAGCATTTTGATTAAAGACAACTCCTTGAACACACGTCTTCTCATTCTTCTGAGCTTGTTACAGTGAGCCCCAATGCTACCACCCTAGAAAGGATTCCCCTGACCATTCTAAAAAATGTAAGGTTGTTACAGGCATACAGGTATAGGTATATAGTATAGGTTGACCTCTATAGGTTTTATTTTAAATAGTAATTATTCTTAGTTATGGAGTTTTTGGGGTCTGTTTCCCCTACTTAACTGTAAAATAGTGATTTGTTCCCCATTGTACCTCTTATACTAGGCTCAGTGCATGGCACAGAGTGGATGCTCAATAGATATGCTCTTGAATAAATGGCTATTTTATCCACAGGGAAAGGGGCAGTCGACATGGCAGTCTAGTGAACACACAGGACGGTAGGGCAACTGTTAGACTAGTCTGAATAATTGTCCTAATGTAGTTTGGAAAGAAACTGGGCTTTCCATATTACTGACGTGCTTTCTTCATTATCATAGACAATGGAGGCTGCTGTGAAACATGGCTTGTGAAAAGAATGCATATGTCAAGTTCTAAAATATGCAGTGCCACAAATCATGAGGATTGACACACAGACAAAATCTATGTAAATGAATCACTAATCAAAGATAAACTCGTTAGGAAAGCAGACTTTCCATGACACCAATCTATAGATTTCTGAGGTTTTCACTGCATTATTCATTTATAGGAAGTTTTCATGGGTCTTGGCATTTACTTTTAGGAAAAATGTATAATAAATAGACTTTGGAATGTCTTCTCAAACATACTCTTCTCTAAGGGTAGGATTTAGAACATTTGGGGATAAGACAATTTGGCACACATTATTTAAACAAATGGGCTCTGGAATCGAACTGCTGGGCTTAAAATTCAGGTGCTATGTGTTTTGTAACCTCACTAAGTCTCAGTTTTCTCAAAAGTGAAATTGGGAGGATAATATGATGATAGCATTTATCTAATGTGTGTGTGTGTGTGTGTGTGTGTGTGTGTGTGTGTGTGTGTGTGTGTGTAAGAGAGAGAAAGAGAAAGAGAACTGAGAAAATCTTGGTAAAAGTACTTAGAGCAGTGTTTGGTACATTATTTATTCTTAACTAATGCACTTTCTAATTTAGGTTTAATTACATTAAATAGTTTTCTAAAGTTTGCTAAAACATCTATTTGTATGAATACACTTCCCTTCCACTTATATCTTACTTTTCTCTTCTCCTCAAATTTCCTCCAAGTGCAACCATTACTTGATTCTTTTAGGAGAAGGCAGAGTACTATCTCAGAGAAGTTGAAGACAAAGCATATCGATTCATAGGGCATGTGTGTGCTGGTGAGGGGGTGTGGGTGAGTGGTCCATTTAGGAAAAGATCTCATCCAATGAAATCATTGTCATCTTTTAGATTAGTCGTCATCTTGGGAAGCAAAGACTCCACTGCCCAGCAAGAATTGTATATTTGATTGATTGATGGCATTAGTGGTCATGATTCTTCAGCTATCCTTGTAACTGTTCTCTTTGCCACATGACTTGCAGTGCTTCTTCTGAAGTAGGAGGAGCCTGTTTCCCCACCCTCTTCATTCTGAGTTGGCCATGTATCTCGCTCTGGACATAAGAATGTTAGCAGATATGACTCTTACAGAAACTTGAAAAAACTCTTACACATTTCTGCTTCTCCTTTGGTCCCTTTGTCTTCTCATGAGAACAGGCATGGACAGAATTGAGACATTTGAAATAGGCTCCCCAGTCAAAGCCATCCTAGATCAGCCACGTAATGTCCAGTCAACCCTTAGACATGTCAGGAGGTCCAGCTGAGACCAGGATATTATGCAGCCTAGCCCAGACTAAATCACCCAACTGAAGATTCATGAGCAAAATAAATATTCATTGTTTTAAGCCACTGAGAGTTGGGACAGTTTGTTACTCAGCATATTGTGGAAATTTATAACTTATATTGAATATGAGATGAATAGTCTCATGGAACCTTGTGTAGAATCTAACATATATCATGTCATACCTAAATGGTTCTATGTTAGCTACACCCTGCCCATCTTATCAACCACATCCCTTTTTCTCCTATACCACAACACTATGCTTTTTTCAAAATTGTACTTATATTTCTGAATATAGCATATTATATCACTCTTAGGTCTTAGGTTTTTCTGCCTGGAAAGAAAGGCTCCTTCCACTCCTAGTAGTAGTAGAATTAAGTTTTCACTTGTTCCTTATTTTAGGTATCATTTTTTTGGAAAGCCCACTTAGGCCCTGTAAGAGAAGCTTAGGTAACTCTCCTCTAAGTGCACATAGCACTTTGTGGTTTTACTTCTTTGGTTCTTATCATATGTTGATGTCATTGCCTGTTTCCTGGTTTCACTGGGATCCGTGTTCTCAGAGGGCAAAAAACTTTTATGTTTTATGAACCACTGCATTCTCAGTATGAAGCTCAGTGCCTGGCAAACAGTATGTTCTCAACTAATAGATGTCAAAGGAATAAATGAATAGTTGTTGAATTCACGGGCAAATGGGGAAAGGATGATATTGTGAGGGTTCCATGCCCCAAGACCAGGATATAAGTGGAGTTGATGGGAAGGAAAATGTTAGGCTCGTCTGTAAGTTGGTAATGTTCCAATCATATAGAATAGTCTTCCACTCTACAGACCTCTTGTATAGGTTTCAAGTAAAGATCAAACACCATCCAGAGTTGCTAAAATAGAAATAGAGCTCTTGGTTTATAAGTAAATCTCCTAAAGGGAGCAAACTGAGTGGTATCTGCAAACTAGGCAGCATGGACTGGACGTTGCTTTCTTCTCTAAGTAAATTAAAGAAAATGAAAAAGTAAGAACCCGTTTAGAACTTCTTTTACAGAGTCACTTCCAAATTTTGGATATTATTTTAGACATTGAAAGTACAGATTAAAATAAAAAACAAAAACAGGAACAAATCGAGAGACACAATCTTTTTGCATTAAAGATCTGTTCCTATGTTACCAGGAAAATTAATGAGTCAGTGACTTGGACATGCATAATATTATGGTCATAGGATTTTAGATAAGGAGAAAATCTTCAGGATTTTCTAACCAATGTTATTTAACTCAGTGTGTTTTGCAAACTAATGGAACACATATTTGACACCTTATGTCTACTCTGACTCACTTCTGCTCCAGCAATCAGAATTCAGTTCCTTCAAGTCTTTCCTTTGGTCTTCCTGCATTTCTGTTTTCTTGAGAATTTAGACCATTAAAATTTGAATTTTAACCCACTCATTAAGTTTACCTCTTTTCACCTTACAAATAAAAAAAGTGATTCTCCAAAGTTGTGATTGCCTAAGTTAACCAAAATGATGGTGAGAAAGGTAAAATCTAGTCCGGAAGACATGCAGCTCATTCAGTACTTTTTTCACCACGATGCGCTCTCTTTGACCCCTTTCCTCACACAGTCCACTGAGTTGTGCAGAATCTGCATGGCTGGAATGAATACAAGTGGAAGGGGAAGTTAAATCCATCTAAACTTTAAAATGTAGGGGAGATTTAACATCCTTATGTCCTCTGGAATGCTATGGTGCATTCATGGTTCATGTAGTCAGCAAACTAAAGGTCGGGGTTTAGCTGGTATTCAGCATAAAGTATGTCGTAACATTGACAGGCTATATTTATACAGCGGTGCTAAAGGATTAAAATAAATATATACCAGTGTCGATCGTCAGGAACGTATGCACTGCAGCTGATAGAGGCAACATCAGTGTTTGAGTCTGTAGTTGTTTACCCATATGTTGCAAATGGTAGTTTTTCCAAAATATAATAATTTGGCACTTCGTTCTATAGATTTTTTTGGAGAATGAGAAAATAACATGTTTAATATTGGTAGGTCTTGATTTCTAGACTATATTAGTGAGGGAAAAAAATAAGAGTCCTGGCTTTCAATCAGCTCTTCAACCAGTTTTATGGGAATTCCATCTCTACAAGTCTTTCTAGGCAGTAATTTTTGCTCTTCTAAGTGCTTAAAGGAATAAATACCTCACGCTCTCTAATTTCTCACAGGGGAGCATGTCATGGGTCTATGGTCTTTGAATCTGTAGGATAATGTATTACTTGTGCTCCAGATCTGTACCCACACTTCTATTGTCCCTTGTGCCCTGGGGACCCCAATCTCCTGCCAACAGGGTGCAATGCCTATTCCACTTTCTGTTCACATCTCCAAAGCTAATGACATTGTTCGTACATATCTCTTAAGACGAACTGCCCCCATGAGGAAGAATTCTCTCTCTCAAGGTGGTAGTTCTTTGGTTCAACTGGTATGAGCCTCACAGCACTAAAAATGTTACTTTGTTATATTCAGTTTAGAGCTCTTTCAGATGAGGTCGTTGACAAAAGAGCACATCTGGTAGCTATTTGGTACAGCTCCACTGGATCCTGCTCTCCATGACATGCATTCTGTGTTTCACAGCTGTGCACATGTCCTTCCTATCCTCCCCATGTCCCTGCCTCTCTGCGGGACCCTCTAGAGGAGCTGACAGCCTTCAGCTTCCCTCCTTAGCATTGAGTCTTAAGTCTAATTATCAGGAACAATTGCTCTTTCCAAGCAGCTGAACATATTTCATGTACATTTTACCTTTGGTGCCCTTCATTGACATCCAAGAGCTCCTGAGATCCTTTTCTGGTCTTCTATACTGATGATTTTTTTCCCCCAGGTGAAGTAGTTACATTGACATTTAAATAATGTGCTGGAGATAATGTTTAAACTAGATATATATGCATGATTTTATGGGAGGGCTACGTAGCTAGCATAAGGGCAGTATACCATTTGATACGTTCCCTAGACTTTAGATTTATCAAGAGATTTAAAGTTGCCATCTAGGGAACTAATTCATACTGTTTATAACAATCTTTTCCTAGACTACTTTTCCCATCTAACGTCCTACAGCTTTTCCTCCCTTCTGATTCTCTATCTATAATTTATTCCTCCCCGTATTCAATTGCAGTAGGCATTTTGTTTGCTTTTACTCATAGCATTCCCACCCTGAAATGCCTTTTCTGGATTTTCTGCTTATTAAAATTTATTCAAATGACAGGGCCCAGGGCAGATGTCCCAGGAGATATGAGCAAACACTCTCTTATGTTTCAATTAGAAGTTAAGTGTTTCCTCCTCTGTACACCCACAGCCAGTTGCTCACATTGCTAAGAGTTCATTTATCCTATCCCGGACTATTATTTGTGTTGGGTGTATATGTATAATTATAAAATACATGTGTATGTATATTTAATATTATGTATTTATATTATATATATATATATATATATATATATATATACCTATATCTACATAATATCATGGATTCACACAGGGTCTTAAAAATAGGATACTTCCCATAACTACTTATTAAAAAAATGGACATTTTTGTGGGTGGACAAATTATTTTGTTTCAAACCAATTTGATTGAATTATTTTAATGAAGAAACATTAAAATGAGCAAAGGTGACTACTCTGTTAACAGCCAGTTGCTGTTGACCATGATTCTCATGAAAATAACCTATATCTTCTAGAAGTTTAGATTAATTCTGAATTACCTAAACACAGTTTTAACAAAGCACTTAATTCTGGACCCATGTAGTTCACAGAAAAGTGCAAAGTAGTGTAGACTCTTGCTTATAAAGCTCCAAGGTGAATTCATGAGTGCCCATGGGAAGATTTTTCCCCCTTCCAAACGTGCTGTTCCAATTTGACCAACTCTTTGTGCACATATTTGTGTCATGCACCATAGTAGGGAAAAGAAAACATGGGGATCACTGAGCAGAGATGAAAATTTTATATTCTAACAAGAACTATGGCTTCTCTCTTTTATAATAGAAAGGCAGCAAAGAGCTAAATAAATAAAAGAAGACTTTAAAATAAGAGATCAGGAAGATGCTGCCTACAGATGGGTATAATTTTTGTTCTGACAAATTAGGCAGAAGGAAAATCGCTCTTAACTCCCTGACTTTTGCACGTTGAACACAAAACCACAGTCGCTAACTAAGAAGCCTAGGAAAGCGCTTTCATCAGCAAAGGTTTCAGGCTCCTCCAACTAACTTGATACCTTCTTGAGTGTTCTGTGCCCTCTATTGGTTCCTCCAAGAGACCCAGGACAAGATAAAGAATTTTGACTAGACAAAGTAATTGAGAAATCACCCAATTTGTTTTCATCATAACCTGAACTATAAAGAGTACAGGACAGTAATATATCATTATGGAACCTAGGTGGATTTAGGTGGATTGGTTGTTGGTTTGTGAAAAACATTTGTTTATAAGTAATGTCAAAGTAAAGAAGTTTATTTGTCACAAGGATGCTGTGAGGAAGCAACCTGAGCTTCACGAAAGAGGAATCTGAGACTAAAAAAGGAAAGTTTTGCAAACAACAATATCAAACTTCCTGCAGCAAGTTGTTGAGTATTTATGATATATTTAGTCAGCTACTGTTAAATGGCTTCAGGATTGATAAAAGACGTCCTTTGATGGAAGATGTGGCTTCATAGGTACCATTGCACATCTGACGTTCAGAACATGAATGAATGTTGACACTCACAGTTGGAAATAAAGGGGAAAATTATCTTAATTTATAAAATGGGATAATAATACTATCTACATTGTAGAGTTGTTATGACAATGAAATAAGATAATATATAAAGCGCTTAGCATTGCACTTGGGGCAAATCATTTTCAACACATGTGAATTGTAATGATGGTAACAATTATTCAGCACCTACTATTGCAGGTGTTGTCCTAAGGACTTCATGTGGCTTAGCTCATTTTATCCTCTCAACAAACCCTACTAGGTTCTCAAAATGCTAAACATAACACAGGAAGTTTAGCGTAACCTTTGCCAGCTGATTGCTAAAGTGGTATATATTAAATACTCTTTCATAATTTATTTCTCAAAGATAAGTTCATAAGGCCAAAAATCTTCTACTAATGTGGCTAGAATATATTATATCCATTATTAAAAATATGATTGCATAATAATTTCTTTACAATTGCTTTACTGTTGTAAAAACTGTTACATACACAACTCATTTGATCTTCAGAATAGTTCTTTTAATAGGAAAAGTAGTTATTATCGCTCTTTCCATCTAAAGAAACTGAAACCCAGACAGATTAAATTTCCTGCATTATCACATATTAGAAATAAAGAGCCAGGTGTCTGAATTCTAGTCTAATATTTCAAGTCTCATATCAGTACAAATCATAACATCTCACACTATTCATCTGATAATTAGTTTATTATAGAGGATTTATTAAGCACCTATCACTCCCCAGACCCCATGATAAGTGCAGTTAGGATACTCTGGGTTACCTTACCATAGGGACCCACAATTGGATTGAATACCAGTTCTACTCAGAGAAGGCTAAAGATTACTCCCTGCTTCTAATATCCATATTTTCTCCTGGACACACAACTAGGCCACATTTTCCAAGCTCTCTTGCAGTTAGGTATGGCCATGGGCATGAGTTCCAACCAACGGAATGTGAATAGAATGGTCATGCACCATTCATCATCTCCAATTCCTTTTGCTCTCTACCATCTGGGTTAAGATGACCACAGGGAATGTTGGAGCCACAAAATGGAAGAAGTCTCTGTCCTTGAATCATCGCATAAGAAAGCTAACCAGGGATACTTTAAACAGGAACTAAAACTATTACATAAGTGAGAATTAAGCTTCTGCTATGTTTGTTTGAACCATTATGCATTTAAAAACCTATGTGAGTTAGAGAGCCATCATTTTCTAAAACTCAGGGAATAGTAAGAGAAGCTTCCTGAAGCAAATGACTACCATGCAGAAATCTAGGAATTATGTAGGTAAAGCAGATAGGGAAGAATAGAACAAAACAAAGTAAAACAAAACACGACAGAAATAGTAGATACCAAAGCCTAGAACCAGAGAGAGAGAGAGTGATGTATATTTGGCCCTACCACTCAAAGTGCATGAGCCAGCAGTTTTAGATTCCACATATAAGTGATATCATATGATCTTTGTCTTTCTCTTTCTGACTTACTTCACTTAGTAGAATAATCTCCAGGTCCATCCGTGTTGCTGCAAATGGCATTATTTCATTCTTTATTATGGCTGAATAATATTCTGTTGTGTGTGTGTATTAATATATATATATATATATATTTATATGAACATGTCTTCTTTATCCATTCATCTGTTTTTGGACACTTATGTTGCTTGCAGCTTTCAATTTAAATAACCACTGTCTATATGCTTCTTTCCTAATGAGGATCAGAAGTTTTAGGAGGGTGGAGAAAGGACAAGGGAGAGAGGGTGTGAGGTGGAAGGAGAAAGAGGGAGAAAGAGAAAGAGAGGATATATTTCATATATGCAGATAAACACACGTTCTTATGGATCTTGAATAGTAATCTTAGCCTGAAGATACATACGTTCAACATAACACTATATATAGTGTTCAACAAAACACTAATAACGATGAGAGAGACTTTAACCACCTCCCAACCCTTTTTGTCACACATGAAGAAAATTAAATTATATGCCCAGGGGCACCTATGCAGAGACTGGTAGTTATGAGATTTGATCTCAGGTCTCTCTGCTCTCAACCAAAAAATATCACAAAATGTTCAATGAAACACTAGATCTACAAGATGATGATAATTTTTATGAGACAGAGTTCCATGGTCACATGCATTTGGACAATTCTGGGTTATACAGTGTATAATTGGATCATTTGTGGCAGGACTTCTCAGCTTTAATTTAATGCACCAATGGGTTCTGTGCATATCCCAGAGGGCAGCACAAAGTTTTCAGAATTTTCCAAAGTCATTTGTTACAGGGAAACAGTGTTCCACAAGACATACTTTGGTTCCATTGCACCATACTAAGTCTTATCTCTGATTTATACAAAACTTCTCTGTGAGTTTGGTAAGAAAAGAATGTGAGATCTTTATTCTTATCTCTGGCAACAAATAATAAATTGACTGTAAGCTAGTTACCAGTTATTTCTTTGGGCTTTAACTTTCCCATCTATAAAGTAAGGAGACTATAAGATGGCTTTCCTCTGATGATTGTATTATCTGTGTTAAGTGTAGTGGATCAGCCGTATGAAGAAGGGGACCATGTCAGTGTACTTAAGGGGCATGTCTGGCTCTGCCCCTAACAAGCTGGGTGATCCATAGCAGTTCACAGAAGCTTTCCAGTTTCTGGTGTTTTTACCTGAAAAACAATGAAATTGAACTACATCATCTAGTCCAGAGAACCTTGCTTGATAGGCCAAGGCTATATGATTTTACAGAGACTAGACTAGCACTAAAAAGTGATTTAAGAAATAATGAAATATACAAAGTTGCTGAATTCAACTTCAGAAAAAAGTGAGACTACAAATGTTTGGAATAATGTTAGCTGTGTAACAGGATGGTGCCCCTTTTTTATGAGAAGGAGGGAAGAAGAGTGAGGAAAATAAAAACTAGGTGTGTAAGTATAAATAGGAAAAGTCAAGTTGCTCTTGTTAGAAGTGGAAACTTTAGATATTAAGCTTCTCTGTCTCCTATCAAGTCACAAATTTTATAACATGAAAAGAGAAAATAATTGAGTAATACTTTTAGATTATTTTTCAAAAACCTTAATACAATTAAAGAATATATTATCAATTCAAATAAATTGGCTGAGGAAAACCAAGTCCCAACAAATCAAGGTCTAAAATACAAGTTAACAAAATGCAAATACTGCCCGATGCCCTAATTAGTAGTTTACAGAATGGATATTGTTTTCTGATGACAAAAGTAGTACATGTTATTTAAAAGATTAGATAATTCAAAAAATGTATAAGGAAGAAAATGAAAATCATCTGTGTTCCCATGAATAATCAGTTAGTATTTAGTTATAAATCCTTAGGTTTAGTGTGCCTACTCATAAAATATATTTTATATGAGGATGAGTATCCTATTCATAAGAACATATTAAAATTACACTACAATGAGATCATACTATGTATAATGTTTGATAACAGACTTTATTCATTTAATATATCATATAGAATTTTTCATATCAATAAATGGAAATCCATCAATAAATGGATTTAAGTAATTTTTATTAGCTAAATGGTATTTTGATGGTATAACATTATATATTTGATCAGTCTCTTATGGATGACCATAAGAGATTATGAAAACATCATTATATATATTTTAAATATATTTTTATATTTGCATATAAATTTGTATATTTATCTCATTACCTCCTTGCAATACATTCTGATGGAATTGCTAAGGCAAAGGATATGAACATATAAGTTTTGATATGGACTGCTAAACTGCCCACAAAAAAAACTGTACAAATTTTATTCCCATCAATAATATATGATAGAACTATTTATTTATATCATTTTCAACAAAGTATGTTTTATTTTGTTTTTAAACTAAAATGCAATTATTGGTATCTAATTATTTAATGAGCTTTTAATCAGCTATCAACATGGTTTAACACCTTTCTGTAAATTTATTGAGTATTTACATTCCTTCTGCAAAAAAGGTTTGTTTTATGTCAATTTCTTATTGGGGTATTGGTCTTTTTAATTTACAAAAGTGCTTTATATATTAATGTTATTGATTATTGGTACATATAGTACAAATCCTTTCCTCAGTTTATCACTTATCTTTTGATCCTTTTTATAGTTTTATAATATAAAATTTTTTTTAGAAATAATCATGTCCTTTGCAGAAACTTCCATTGATATTATACATAGAAATTCTCAATATAAGATAATAAAAGTCTATATTTATATTTCCTTCAGTTGCTTTATGGCTTTTTTTTGAATTACATTTTTGATCCATTTGGAAGGATCTTTTTGATGAGTGAGGTAATGAACAGCCCCATTTTTTCCCCTGCATTGCTAGCCAATTTTGCTCTTAGAACTTACTTAATAAGTCATTATTTTCTCATTAATTTAAAATGACTTTTGGGGAATTCCCTGGTGGTCCAGTGGTTAAGACACTGTGCTTCCAATGCAGGGGGCAAGGGTTCAATCCCTGGTTGGGGAATTAAGATCCCACATGCCATGCCGTGTGGTATAGCCAAAACAAAACCAAAAAAAATAATAATAATAAATCTTAAAATGACTCTCAAAATAAGGAAACTATATTTTATGTAGTTAAATCTATCAATATCTTCCTTTATAATTTCAATTCTGAATGAAAACTGTTTTCTTCTATTAATTTTATGAATTATATTCTACTTTGTTTTCCAACAAGAATTATTTGTAACAAAGGGCATGAAAAATAAATTAACCTTTTTTTGGCTGTTATTTACCCAGTATTTCAGCACCATCCACTCTTCTCCCATGGATTTCAAATGTAATCCTTCTTGTACAACAGTTTGCTTCTGTTCTTTCTGTTTTGTCTATTCTGTGCCATTATTAAACTTTTAAAATTACTTTGGATTCATAATAAATTTGGTATCTGATTGTGTTAATCATAAATAGCTGGTAAAGTCACTCTCATTGTACTTTTTTTTTCTAAATGCTCATGTCTATTTTCACATTTATTTTTTAGATGAAATTTAGAATCTTTTGTCAATCTACATAAATACAAGTATGGAGTAATATACATTATTGAGTGTAGAGACCTTAATGTTAAGCAGGGCTTCCTGACATATTATAGGGAAGTTATTATAAAGAAATAGAAACTTTTAGAGGTAAGCTCCCTGCTTTAGATCAATAATCAGTCTGAGGAAGAGTGAAGGACACATAACTTTATTTCTGGTATGTTTGGAGTTTTTTTTTTTTTTTAAGGAAGCTATCTTCTAATTATATGTATCTCCTAAAGTTTCACTACAAAATTGTTAATAAATAATTGTATACTAAAGACTGGGTAGCTCTCTGTAGAGTTATTAATGGATGGGTGAGCTCTTGAAAGGAGAGTTAAAATCAGTCCCCCTTTGAGTCTACAGCAGTCAGAATCCTAGAAGACTAGCACATTAAATCCAGCATAACAACAGATTTGTTTTCAAAGACTTTGTGCCTATATATCACAAAATAACACAGAATGTTATTAACACATATCTTACATGACAGTGACAATCTTTCCTCTTCCTCCTGTCTTACAAACGGAGCACCAGTTGAGCTATTCTTGTAGTTGTATTTAGTTTTGTTTGAGTGCAATAACTCTTTCTGATGACATCCAGCTTAAGTATAAAAGTAAAAATCAGTGAGAGATTTCTTGTAACCCAACTAGAATCAGTAATTCTAGTTAAATTTGTCCCCATGCATCACATGATTTCATAAACTAATCAGTTGAAATTATTTTTTAAAGAGTAAAGATTGGGGGCGGGAAGAAGAAGTGTGATGGGCAAGTACAAGATTCTCTTGGACAGATGGAATGGATAAGGTAGAGATAGTTCAAGGCTAAGGATACTTGCACATTAAATAATTTTTCCCTGTTATATTTGTACAGATTAATAGGATCCTGTCTAGGTCATATCAAGTTGTGGAATTATAACTGGCCCCTGTCAAAGGACCAAGACGTTAGTAATTATTTCCATCTTTTACTTAAGGAAAGGATAGCAGTTTTCTGAAGCACAGCTTGGGAAGAAATAAGACAAAAGATAGGAAGAGATATTAATAGCAATCATTTATTAAGTGATTATTACATCCTACGACACAGTGGGCTAAGCACTTTACATTCTAAAACAAAACTTTGTGTCAGTGTTTGTTTTTATCCCAATTTTTCAAGGAAGAAACAATCAGATAAGCAGAACTTAAAGCACATAACTATGAAGTGGTGAATGAATCTTCTAATGTATGGTCTCTGACTCCATATTTATAATAATTTCAATATACAGAATATAGACAAATTAGGGCAATGGAAGAGTAAAAGCAATGATTGTAAAATATCCACAAAACATTCAGTGAAGATAAACAGCACTCTTTCTAGTACACGTCAAGTGTTCAATATTTTCTCTCTCTGGAAAGTTTCTTTACTCATTACTATTGTTAATCTATTTTATTTTACTTTATTTTTTTCATGTTATGGCTGATATTGAGTTAATGTTTATCTTGCTTATCTTATGAAGAATTGGAAGCTACCTTAAATTATCTTTGTAATGATGAAGGGGTTGTAAACAATTATATTCAATCTTAAAAAATCATGGGAGTCAATTTACAGAAATGCTTACTGTTGTATTATTTATAATTTTTATATTCCCTGGTAATCCTTTTTGAACATGTATTGTAAATCAAGAGGAATCTACTTACGACACTTCCTCAAAATTTCCGAGAAAAATCCACAGTATGTTAAATTCCCTGTTGGGATAGAAGCTTACGTTGTTCATAATCACATATTTGGATATAATCAGGTCAATATGTAAGTGACTTTGAATGTGATCCACTGTGTCCATAATTTCCTTCAAAGGTACAGCAAAGTCTGTTTTCTCCAGAGACAGTCTAGTCAATATCTGTGTTTTGCACAAGCCAGAAATGTGACATTTAGGGATCTGAGAGCCATGGAAGAATGGATTTCTATCTCATTTGCACACTGCACAAAGATTAGCAGTCATAGTAAGGATGACACTAGCATGAAAAAATCCTTCCTCCTGATTGTAAGCTGGACTTGCCGTTCCATCAGCTCAATACAAATTATTTTTGAGCAATTCCTCCTGCAATTACCTGATTAGCAATCCCAATTTCTTTTCCCTGTTTCGAGGACATTGATTAAATGATATCCCCTCCTGATTACTTTATCAAGTCCAGCTACTCTGGATTATTGACAGCTCTGTGTTAACTAACTGTGTTTCTTTGGCAAGCCGCCAGGCAAATGGGAAAGCAGCTGTTTCTTGAGATGGGGAGAAGAGAAATGCCAGTTGATACAGTCCTTATGGCTTTTACAAGCTGACAGACCATTAGCTGACCTTGACATTGTTCTGGTGGTTATTAGTGTGTTTGACATCCCTTTGGATTACTGAAGATGGACAACTAGATAGCAGAGGGGTTGATACTCTGATACAAAACTCCATCCCTTTATAGCTTGTAGAAGGCAGGTGTATTGTGGGTTGTCATAGAGGAGGAAATACAACGTGTTAGCCTACTTCTCACAGAGATCTGACTGCACGGAGGGTCCAGAGTCACAAGGCTTAAATTTGACATTTGCCTTCCTTCCTTGTTGAGCTGAAATCATGTGGAAAGGCTGCTGAATGTGCTGATTTTCATCACATGGCTCCATACAGCAGGGATGGTGATCTTTTTGTATATCTCACTTACAAACACATGGAGGCTTTGACACAGGGCCATGGATGATTTAAACATACTCATAATCAACCTGACACCATGATCTTTAAATACAGATTATTCCATTTTTAGTTGTTTTTCTTCTCTTTCAAAATATTAATTTCCTTTTTATGTACTGTGGCTTTTTTTGTTCATTTGTTATTTTCATTTTAAATGGTCCTTAAATCTGAATCTAGGAGAAAATCGGTAGGCAAAAACGTTGGGTGAGAAGGCTTGAGATGAGTGAATATTATTTAAACAAACAATGATGTTTGCCTTTTCCTCACACCTAACTCCAGTTATATTTTTTTCTTCTTTTCTTTTCAACAAGCTTCATTTTAGAAAAGTTTTGGATTTCCAGAATTATTATGAAGGTAGTACAGAGAGCTTCTGTTTTCCCCACACCAAGTTTCCACTATTATTAATATACTTCATTAGTATGGAATACTTGTCACACTTAATTACCCCAAACTGATAAATTATTGCTAACCAAAGTGCATAGTTTATTCAGATTTCCTTAGTTTTTACCTAATGTCATTTTTCTGTCCCTGTATTCCATCCAAGGTACCACAGTTTACTTAGGCCTCACGTCTCCTTAAGTTCCTCTTGACTGTGAGAGGTTCTCAGACTTTCTTTATTTTTTATGACCTTGAAAGTTTTGAAGCCTACTAGTCAGATATTTTGTAGAATGTCCCTACATGTAAAGAGTAATTTTACAGTGGAATAACCAGAAAAACACTATCACAAGCCAGATGATCAAGGTCAACATCAACAGTTATAAGCCATGTTGATAGTATGTACCCTTGATATGATATGAGAATGGCACTTTACCTCTTTGGTTTTCTTCCCCCAAACCCATTACCCTAATCTAATTATGAGAAAAATATTAGATAAATCCCAACTAAGAGACCTTCTACAAAACACCTGACCAATATATCTCAAAACTGTCAAAACTAATTAACTAACTAATAATAGACAAATAACCTGTACAGAGGAATTTCAAATAATTTATGTAGATATTACATCCTCACTATAGACTCAGGAATATTTATTTTATACTTTTGGTTAGCATCTAATACTACTTTATTTTGTTACTTAAATTGTTGCAATTTGAGCGCTTCCAGTTGACTTTTGTATCCCTGTGCCATATCCCTATCATTGTTATTGGGGTTTTTTTGGGGGGGGAGGTATTTTATTAACTCCCCAAACTTTTTAAAATTGTGGCAAAATGCTTACAAAATTTACCATTTTAACCATTTTTAAGTGTATGGTTTAGTGGGGTTAAGTGTTTTCATATTGTTGTGCAACCAATCTCAAAACTTTCTTATTTTGCAAAACTGAAACTCTATACTCATTAAACAACTGTTCCTTCTTTCTTCTCTCTCCAGTCCCTGGAAACCAACATTCTAGTTTCCGTTTCTATGAATTTATCTACTCTAGACATATCATATCAATGGTATCCTACAGTATTTATTTTTATGTGAACAGTTTCCTTAACTTAGTCTAATATCCTCACCGTTCGTTTATGTTGTAGCATATGTCAGAATTTCCTTCCTTGTTTAGGCCAAGTAATATTCCATTGTATATACACACCACATTTTGTTTATCTGTTTATCTGACAATGGAGACCTGGGGTTACTTTCACGTTTTGGCTATTATGAATTACAGTGCTATGAATATGAATGTACAAATTTCTCTTCAAGACCTTAATTTCAATTATTTTAGATGTATGCCCCAAAGTGAAATTGCTTTCTAATTCTATTTTTAATTTTTTGAGAAACTGACATAATTTTTTCCATAGTGGCTATACCATTTTACTTTCCCATCAAAAATACACAAAGAGTTCCAATTTCTCCACATCCTTGCCAAACTTGTTATTTTGTATTTTGTTTTCCTTTTTGATAGTAACCATCTAATGGGTGTGAGATGATATCTCATTGTCATTTTGATTTGCATTTTGATAATAATTAGTAATAGTGAGCATCTTTTCTCATGCTTGTTGGGCATTTGTATATTTTCTTTGTAGAAATGTCTGTTCAAGTCCGTTTCCCAGTTTTAAGTCAGGTTATTTGTTTTTTCATTGTTGACTTTAACAGTTCTTTATAAATTCTGGATATTAACTGGTTATCAGATATATGACATAAAAATATTTTCTTCCATTTCATAGGTCACCTTTTCACTCTGTTAATTGTGTCCTTTGGTGCAGAGTAGTTTTAAATTTTTATCTAGTCCAATTTATCTGCTTTTACTTTTGTTGCTTGTGCTTTTGGTATCATATCCAAGAAATCATTGTCACATCAAATGCTGTGAAGCTTTTTCCCTACCTCTCTTTCTAAGTTTTGTAGTTTTATAAAACTTAAAACTCTTCTTTATAGTTTTAGTTTTACATTTACCTTTTTGACACATTTTGAGTTTACTATTGTATATGCACTAGTGTAAAGTAATGGTCCAACTTTATTCTTTTGCATGTGGATATCCAGTTTTCCAACACTATTTGTTAAAAAGACTGTCCTTTCCTCATTGAATTGTATTGGCACCCTTGTTGAAAATCATTTGACCATATATGTGAGGGTTTATTTCTGGGCTCTCTTTCCTATTCCTTTGGTCTATATGTCTGTCTTTGTGCCAGTTCCACACTGTTTTGATAACAGTAGCTCTGTAATAAGTTTTGAAGTCAGGAAGTGTGAAACCTCCAACTTAGCTCTTTTTAAAGATTGTTTTGGCTATTTGAGATTCCATATGCGTTTTAGAATGAATTTTTCTACAAAAAACACCATTGGGATTTTGATAAGTATTGCATTATATCTGTAGCTCACTTTGGTAGTATTGATATCTTAACAATATTAAGTCTTCCAATCCATGAACATGAAATGTCTTTCCATTTATTTGTGTCTTCTTTAATTTCTTTCAGCAACATTTTGTGGTTTGAAGTGTAAAATCTTTTGCCTCCTTGATAAGGTTTATTCCTAAGTATTTTACTCTTCTGATGCTACTGTAAATTGAATTGTTTTCTTAATTTCCTTTCAGATTGCTCCTTGTTAGTATATAGAAACAGCTGATTTTTGTGTCCGATAACTTTTAAGACTAATTTAACTCATAGATTCAGAAAACGGGTTTAGAATTTTAGGGCTCTTTTTCTCTTGTAGTTTGCCTGAAGAGGAATCTATAACCATATCATTTTGAGTTCAGGGTTCTTTCACTCACAGACATGACTCAGCATCTAATTTATTTAAGTCAGTTCTTGCCTTAAGGACTTCCTCTCTTGCCATCTTGCCTTCGGTCTCAGAAGAATGGAAATGCTTGTCTGTCTTGGTAATGGGAAAGAAAGGGACCAGGTAAGTCTCATCTTGTGGGGCAGATTCTCTGAGATAATGATAGTGTCATTGCTATTGATAGGAAACCTTGTATCACACAAGCCAATTAGAACTTAGTTGTTAAGAATATGGTTTTGAGATTAGAAAAATCTGGTGTACTCTAGCTCCAAGATTTACTAGCCATGAAAACTTGTTGAATTTCTTACTATCACTGAATCTCAATATACTTATGTTTTTAAAATGGTAAAAATACTAATACCTACCTCCTAAAGTTCTTATGTGCTTGAATCACTGAACACACATGAAGTGCTTAGTATAAGAGCAGGTATACAGAGTACAGAGCCTTGTGTTAGTTGTTCTCATGTTTGTCACCTGGTCAATCTTCAGGTAACACAATGAATTTAGTGTTTAACACTAGAGTTTTTCAACTATTACTGAATGCAATAGAAAGAAATACTACTCTCAACTGGAAAATACAGCATTTTTCTTGTGGGGTGGTGGAAAGGATTTGTACTAGAAACTGTGATGAGATAGCCATATTTCCTAGTCTTATTTTTTTATTTGAAAGTGGGTTGAGAAAGATCAGCTGTGGCAAGGGGGCTCTGCAAGGATAGCATATGTGTATCAGGGGGCAGAATGTGATGTGTGATACAGAATTCATAATCTAAAATAATTAGAAATTCAGATACCAAATTTCACAAACTGGCTCCATTCCAACTCTCCTGAATGTGTGCCTGAATCCAAATAGCATCATTAAAGAGAAAAGAACAGCAAAACTGTGAAATGTGCTGTTTAATGAACTTCCCAAATATAGGACCTCAAAAACCAGCTCTAAATGAAATAGACACAGGCATGTTAAATGAAATTCTATCTTCTAACACACTGAAAGCCACTTGTCCAGAAGTCCTCCTACATCCAATATGCTTGGGATTTTTCTTAGCAAATGTGTATCACTTCAGATGAAAATAGTTGAAATGGAAACAAATGGGTAAAAAAGCAGAATTAGAGAAGTGAGCAGATGGTATGTAAGTATAATGATGATCCAATTGCACCATATTATAGACGAACTATCACAGAATCTCAGGGGAGCTTCTGGCCAAACACTTGAACATAATGGAGAAAAGCTCTACTTGTATCTTCCTTCCTTTTATTTTTCACAATTTAAGAAAATTGCAAACCAATGCAACAACTTACTAGAAATCGTAACACAGAACAGCTACTCATGCAACACATCCTTCTTAATGTCTTCCACTGGAAATTGAAAAAGACCAAGTAAGGCTTGGTCAGAATGAGATATCTAAATACTATTTCCATGGAACTTACAGCATATGGGGCCAATCATTGAAAGGACCTTTAGAACAGCAAGAGAGCACAGCACTTTCCCTTTCCTGGTTTCTCAGGGAAGTCATGCATTTCATCTCCCTCTGTTGCAGTATAGTTTTCTGGCATATTTTCTAATTTCCTCAAATTGTTGGTGGAAATTGCTTCAAACCACTTTGTTATCTCTCTCAGATGTTCTCATTGAAACTGAAATAGATGTGTCATCTGCAATCATTTAACAGTTTTTAAAAGCACTGCTGTTAGAACTTCACAACATAATTTTGCATTCAGTTTAAGCCCTTTCAACTAGTTTGAACCACAAGCTGAGACAGTTGCAAGGGCCCAAAGATGTTTTATTAGTCTGAACATCAAATTAATTTCAATTCTGTTCAGCAAATATTTCCAGAACTTCTACAGTCAGCTTAGAACTGAGTTATGCATGCAGAAGGGCACCACATTCCTGGAGAGCACTGAAATATCCATGCATGGAGAAATCTGTTGAGCCTGAACTGTTCACATTACAAGGTGTTAGAAGAAAACATTAGTAGCTGTTCGCTGAATTCTTAGTTATAAGAATTGGCACAATTCAAATGTCTATAATATTAAATGAGGAATTTTGAGGATCACTGTAAAAAGAGGGTTTCTCAACCTCAGCACTACTGATCTTATGGTTCAGACAGCTTTTTGTTGTTGATATTGGAGGGAGATATCCTTTGCACTGAAGATTATTTATTAGCCTTCTTGGCCTCTACCCACTACATGCCAATAGCACTCATCCTGAATTGTGACAACCAAACATGTCTCCAGACTTTTCTAAATGTCTCTTGAGGGGCAAAATCATCTTTGGTTGAGATGCTGCTGTAAAAGATATATCCTTTATCTTCAAAGAGTTTTCTACTCAATGGGAAAAGAAATAGTACACATATTAAATAGTTAAGTCAGTAACAGTATTAAGAAGATGATTCAGTGCTAAGTGGGACAGCCAAAACATACTATAAAATTTAAGAAGTCCTTGAGTCAATTAATCTGGTTTCTTACTTGGAGGACTTCTGATAGCACCACCAGTTCACTCTTACAACTCTCATACTGTACATAAGTTTTCCTTCTCATAAAATTTTCATCCATTCTTTTTGGTATTACCTATTTATTGACTAACAATTACTTATTTGTTGTTGATATCTTGCTTCATTTTTGACTCTTTTCCTATGCTATTTTTTTTTCAGAAATTCTAAATTGGGAATCTAAGTAAAGTAAATTGGAGGTAGTGCTTATGCTACTCTTTTTTAGTTGGAAATTATAAAGTCAAATATCTAATATTAAAGAGGTATCTTATGGAGTCTAGAATTCACTCTAAGAAAATAGTGGGCAATCATTGACATCACTGAACTTCCATAACCATGATTGTATATCATTCACCCATTAGGTATTTATTGAAGACTTATTGTGGAAGACACTGTCCTTTCCATCCTTCTTGCAATTTAAAGGCAAAGTCTCTTTTCCTTGTTAAAAATGGAAACTACAAGACTCTCAGTTCCTTGTCTCCACTGAAAATAGAACATGATACAGTCCTGAGTCTCTGAAAGGAAGCCTGTAAGAGCTGGTGGTTATAAGTTTTCTGGGAAAGATTGAATCTGTGATGAATAAGAAACTGTTAGAAGTAGCTCTCCTTCTCTTTGGCCATGGTTGTATGACGATGTAATGCCTGGAGCTGTGGCAGCCATCTTGGAGTGATGAGGGGATACTCATAAGATGATAGCAATGTTCTGTGAATGGCAGAATTGAAAAATGAACAGCCCAAAGTTCTTGGTGACATAACTGAGTGGCTGAATTCTTTAATCCTCTATCTGTCTGCCATCACACTTCTTTTTAGGGAATATTATAAATGTTTTTATTTAAAAAGCCTCAATTAGCTGTGAATTGCAGCTAAAGAATTTCTCAGATAATATTTTCTAATATATTAAAGCCTCTATGCTAAAAAGTATGTGGAGTTTAAAACCAACCAACCAAACAAACAAAAAGAATGACAAATTTCTGTCCTCAAGAAGTGTATTTTGACATTATTTGGGACATTCTGTTTCCAGAGTATATAATATGTCATTATAACATTAACATTTAACCTAGAGTGGAAATAAATAACATAGCATTTTGTCAACCTGATCTTGCCATGTCTTTTATGTATTAAATTGTGTCCCTACTGACAGTATGTTGAAATCCTAAATCCTAGTTCCTCAAAATGTGACCTTATTTGGAGATTAAGATCTTTTCAGAGGTAATCAAGTTGAACTGAGATCACTAGAGTGAACTCTAGTCCAATGTGACTGGCATCCTTATAAAAAGGGGAAATTTGGACAGAGATACCCAAGGAGGGAAGACAGGTGAAGAGATGTGGACAAAAGATAGCTACCTACAAGCCAAAGAGAAAGACCTGGAAGAGATCCTTACCTCACAACCTCAGAAGGAACCAACCCTGCTGACTCCTTGATTTTGAACTTCTAGCCTCTGGAACAATAAATTTCTGTTGTTTAAGCCATCTTTTGTGATTCTTTTTTACAACAGCCCCAGCAAACTAATACAATGTCCAAATCTGAATTCCTCATATCCTTTCCAAACCTGCTCCCTTAATCATTTTCCCCATCCTAGTTAATCCTTCCAGCTCCATTCTTCCAAAGCTCTGGCAGGAAACCTTGACATCACCCTTGACTACTTTTCTCCTACTATATATCCAACCATTTGAAATATGCTTTTGGATCTACTTTAAAAGTTACTAGAATCTCCATGTTTCTCACTGCATCCACAGCCACTACCTTAGTCAATGTCACTCTTATCTTTCTAGTTGATTACAGCCAAAATTGTGGGGTTGGTATCTTTTAATGTCATTGAAGTTCTTTTTTTTTTTTTTTTTTAAAGATAAGTCATGACTCTGTTTAAAACCTCCAATGGCTTCTATAGGACACAAGTAAAAGTCAAAATTGCTGATGATGCCCTATTTGATCTTGCCATTACCTCTCTTAGTTTTCTCTTATTACACTTTCACTCACCTAAGACCTAGTGGCATGCTGGCTGTTTTTTGTGCTTCCAGGCGTTTTCATTTGAAATTACCATTCTTCTGCTTGAATAATTATTTCCTCCAGATATTTGCTTGGCTATTTTTTTATCTCCCTTAGGTATTTCATTTGAGAAGATCTAATTTTTCCTAATGAAATCTTCCCTGACTGTTTATTTAAATACGTAATTATTCTCCTCTCCCAAACCCAGACATCACCTCCTCCTTTCTTGCATTACTATATTTGTTCCAATGGGATTTGTTGCTATTGATCATATTATTTGTATTTTTTTCCTTATTCATTTTCATTGATGTTTGTTTCCCTTACTATAATGCAGTCTTTATGAAGGCAAGGATTTTTGTCTACTCTGCTTACTGCTCTATCTCTAGTGACTACAACAGTGCCTAAGATACAGAGATACATATAGATATGTATATGTATATAGATATATAGATACTTAAAAAAAGTAAGTGCAATAAATAAAGGAATGCACAAGAACTCACTTTACTACCATGTCTTACAAAACTAGGAGTTCCAGGAGATTTGGAATCATCAAAAAGTTCTTTTGCTTTGCATTATGCTTGGAAAATTAAAATTCCTTATAGTATATGTATAATGTTTTAATGCCAGTGAGTGAATTTTTAAGTGCTTACTATATGTAAGTCTCTGTAATATAAACTCACAGCACCAGATTTAAGACTATGTACATATTAGGGGATTATTAAATTTTTGTTTAGGGAGTGGACCAAAAGCACTATGCTTTATTACCTTAAATATCACACTCCATGACAATCTGAGTGAATAAGAGAAGGGAATGTTATTGTTCTTATTGTTTTTCCTCTTTTATCAGGGCTTGTTCCTAGGACAATGGGGTTGAAAGTTATCTGAATATAGGGCCACATTAGTAAATAGTTTCCAGTCTTTCGTGATACAAGTAGAAGACCTAAATTTTGTTGCTACATAGCTTTATCTCACTGAGGGGAGATAAAATAAATTTGTGTATATTTTTAGATTTTTACAATAATAGAATTTGTTTGTAAACCCTCTGAACATGAATAAAAATATCTTCCATTGGTTTCTGGCAAATACATTATTTAGAGATATTTAGCATACCAACTGTAAGCATTTTGCATGAAAGTCACATATATTCCTTTTCGTCTGTCTTATGCTTGACATTTAAGCTGTGTGACTTTTAAGCCCTGATTACCTGGAGTCAGCCATCAGAGGAAATTTCCTGAGGGTATTCTGGTCATGGTCATGAACTTAGGTTAACTTACACCCCAACCACCAAACACAGGTAGATTTTTAGCCTTGTTTTTTTAAGGTTTCCCAGCCAGGGTCAGAAAATCTACAAGGGCCTACCTTCACTCCTGAGTTTAAATCTTGCCTTTAAAAAATCTATATCTAGGGCTTCCCTGGTGACGCAGTGGTTGAGAGTCCGCCTGCTGATGCAGGGGACACGGGTTCGTGTCCCGGTTTGGGAAGATCCCACATGCTGTGGAGCGGCTGGGCCCGTGAGCCATGGACGCTGAGCCTGTGCGTCTGGAGCCTGTGCTCCGCAACGGGAGAGACCACAACAGTGAGAGTTCTGCATACCACAAAAAAAAAAAAAAAAAAAAAAAAAAAAAATTCTATATCTAGCTTAAGTCATTCTTTCTAAAGGTAAATTTACTTTCTACTGTTTAGTCCTTAGTGGATATGGGTGGGCAATGTCACAGGAAGAAAAAAAAAGCTACTTCAAGATTATACACAAGGCACAAAAGCAAACTTTCAAACTACAAACTTCTGGCAAATAATAGCCATAGAAATTCTAATCAGAGATTTTTGTAATAAAAATATTATAACTCTTTTTTGAGTAAATCTATATAGTCATAAAGCAGGGATTTTGAGTGTTACTTCCCTCTCTCTCTCTTTAATATTTAATTTTAAGACCATGACTTTTGTGTGATAATTAGTGATGGAGGGGGATTTATTCCCTTAATTCTTTCTACAGGCTGCCAGTTTCTAGGCTAATCATTGCAGAGCACAGTTTCTCTAAAACCTTCAGTAGCTCCCCATTATTTATATAATACAATCCAAACTTCTTAGCTTGGCACTCCTGCGTATCTTAGGTCAGATTCCCTAGAAATAAATGTGAGATAAGGATTCTTCTGCAGATGAATGATTAAGATTTTTTAAAAAATTGAAGTAGAGTTGATTTACAATATTTCAGATGTACAGTAAAGTGATTCAGTTTTATATAGATAGGTAGATAGATAAGTTATCTATCTATAACTTAACCTGTTCTTTTTCATTATAGGTTATTACAAGATATTGAATATAGTTCCCTGTGCTATACAGTAGATCCTTATTGTTTATCTATTATATATAGTATATAAATCTGCTAATCCCAAATTCCTAATTTATCCCTTAAATTTATCCCGAATCCCATAAATTTGTTTTCTATGTCTGTGAGTCTATTTCTGTTTTGTAAATAAATTCATTTGCATCATTCAAAAAACTTTTTTAGATTCCACATATAAGTGATGTCATATGATATTTGTCTTTCTCTGTCTGGCTTACTTCTCTTAGTATGATAATCTCTAGGTCTACTCTTGTTGCTGCAAATAGCATTATTTCATTCTGTTTTATGCCTGAATAATATTTAAGGAGATGTTTTTAGCAGAAACCTGTAAGAAAGAGAAGGAAGCAGGAGAAAAAAAAGGAAGAAGTTAAGCAAAGATGTGGCTTCAGCTGGCATCTAGCCTTAGCCTGATCCCATGGGGAGCTCTGAAGTATAAATGGCACCAGTGAGTTTTCCATCTTGAGGCAAGGAGACCACCTTTTATACCTACAGGCCATCACAAATACTGCAGATCCTAGGCATTTTCAGCTGAGGTGACTCCCTTTAGCCATGGGCAATTTCCCAGAGAATGGTGAGGCTGTGAGCCTTTATCATCAATAGTCATGCCAACTATAGAGGATGAGTGCACCAAACTAGTAAAGAGAATCTGTGTGGGGAGACCACTAATAGGATCTAGTACACAGGCTCCCATGATCTGGCTTCAATCTTATATACCATTTCTCCCCTTGTTTATGTTTTCATCTGTTGCTTTGTAAAACATTTATTTCCCTCTCCTTTCCTTTTATAATATTAGGATTTAAGGATCTACCACTTCTTTATCTTCTCTTCAGGGATGGTTCACTATAAGATTCTCTAGACAACTGGGAAACCATTATAAGACTCTCTACGCATTAATTAAACTACACATATATCTGGGTTAGATCCTCTTGGCCGTGTACTTGATAAGCATTCCCCTCTCTTTTCTTCCTTATGGACAAGACTCATGCTCCATTACAGAGGCTGGAGATGCTGGATAATCTTTTCCTAGGCCTCCCCTGTTTCCAACATGAATGGTTTCTTCTACTTCTTTGGGTATCTACAAATTCCACCAATATTCCTCTCACATGCTCTTTTCATAGACTCACAAGGAGCAAAGTTCTCCTCAGCGGCGGAGTTCCACCCACCACCCCTTGTTTTTGTGTGTTTGGAAGGGAAAGATAGGGAATTAGAATCAGAGTGACAGATTATCATTAAGATCATTTCTATTTCTAAATATATGCCATTACCTTAAAGGTATTTGGAAATAATTTACTAGATGCTAAGTGTTTTTCATAGTTTTTTCATATGTATATTTGTTTGGTGTCCCTGGGGAATGACATACTTATGTGTTAAACATGTTTAACTGCATATCTCAAGAGATATATGAAAGAAAATCAACTATTCCAGAGGAAATTAAGATAAAAGATAGGATGGGGACATAGTTACATGGCTTGTGATATTTTGTGTGTGTGTGTGTGTGTGTGTGTGTGACCTTAGACAGAGGTGCTCCAGTCCAGTTTGGCTTGAAATTTTCTTTACAAAGCCCTTAGTTAATGTAGAACTTGGTGGGGTGTGGGAATAGAGAGGAGGTGTCTTCTGGTGCTCTTGTGTTCCACTGACTCAGCCAGCACAGCTGAGTTTTGCACTGGCTCCAAAGATGTATTTTTGAACCAGGAAGTGTTGCCTTATATAAGCTGAGTACTTGCCTTTCCCCCAAATCCCTTTAGAAGGGATATGGGGAGAATGGGATGGGGGTTTATTTTCCTCTCAGATGTATAATTATTCATGTTTTCTTTATAGTCACTCCAAGAACCTAATTTTTGGAGACTTAATTCCTGCATGTGGCTATATAAATGACAAATGACCACAAGTTTAGCAGCTTTATGATCTCACAGTATCTGTGAGTCAGAAGTTCAGGCACAGGTGGCTCTATTGGTTCCACGCTTAGAGACTCAGAACATGGTTGTGTCCCTGTCTGGAGGCCATGGGGGGAAATTCATTTCCAGGTTCATTGAGTCCAGGTTACTGATTGAATTCAATGCTATGTAGCTGTTGGCTGAAGGCTGTTCTCAGTTTCTAGAGGCCACTTTCATTTAAAGGGCTGTGGCCTCCTTCAAGTCAACAACGGAAGGTTAAGAAATTCTTTTTACACTTCTAATTTCTCTGGCTCCTCTTCTGCCTCATCTCACCTTCCTTCCTCTTCTGCAACATCTGCCTTCTGACTCCAGCTAGAGAAATTGCTCTGCTTTTAAGGATTCACATGATTAGATTAGGCTCACGTGGATGTTCTAGTTTCATCTCCTTATCTTAGGATTTATAACGTTAATTATTACAATTGGAAAGTCCCTTCAAAAAAGTACCTAGATTAGGGTTGAATAACTATGAGATGGGGGTTTTGGGGGACATCTCTTTATAATTCTGCCTACCACAGTGGCATAGTTTGGAATTTAATTCAGTGTGAATTTTAATGCTTATATATGCATGAGAAACTCTCTTTCCTCACTGATTCATTCATTTACTCCTTTATCAATTATCAGTATTTCTGGAATGCCTGTGTATTATTTGCCAGGCACTGATCTAAGCACCAAGAATACAATAAGGAGTGAGACTAGAACTGTGTTATCCAAGATGGTAGCCACTGACCACATACACGGCCATTGCAAACTTGATAGTGGCTAATGAGACTGAGGAACTAAATTCTCAATTTTAATTTATTATAACTGATTTAAATTTAAATAGCCTCATGTGTCTGGTGGCTACCATGTTGACTGTACAGATAGTATATTTTGATCATTGCAGAAAGTTCTATTGACAATGATATGCTAGACAGAAAGTCCTTGCCCTCCTGTAGTTTATATTCTAGTGTGAAGTTGACAAATTTTTTTCTGTAAAAGGCCCAATAGTAAATATTTTAGGCTTTATGGGCCAAATGGTTTCTTTTTCAAATACTCAACTTTGTCATTGTACCTGAGAGCTGCCATAGACATCCATAGACATTCATGAATGGATGAGCATGTCTATGTTTTCCAATAAAATTTGATTGACAAGAATAAGTGATGAGGCAGATTTGTCCAGTGGGTTGTAGTTTACACATTCCGGTTCTAATAGATGATTCCCTATTCATTTATCTTCTGGCTGTTGCTAGGTCATCTCTACTTTTGCTATGATCTTCACCTTTTCAACTAGGACAAGTACTCTAACATCATTTTATTCAACATAAACCAGCCTTCATTAGTGTGCTAAAGCTTCCATAACAAAATACCAGAGACTGGGTGGCTTAAACAACAGAAATTAATTTTCTCAGTTCTGGAGTCCAAGGTCAAGGTGTTGGCAGGTTTGGTTTCTTCTGAGTCTTCTTTCTATGATATACAGATGGCTGCCTTCTTGCTATGTGTTCATATGGTTGTCCTTCTGTGTGTGCTTATTCCTGGTGTTGCTCCATCAAATTTCCTCTTCTTATATGGACACCTGTCAGATTGGTTTAGGGCCCATCCTAATGGCTTCATTTTAAACTTCTTACCTGTTTAGAGGGCTTATCTCCAAATACAGTTATATTATGAGGTTCTAGGAATTAAGGCTTCAACATACGAATTTTGGGGGATACAGTTCAGCCCATATATAACAAGCTTTAAATTTTAATATGGTGCTTTTCAAACTTGCCCAAAGTTAGGACCACTTGAGAAGTTAGGTCCTTTTTAAGAGATTCGCTGAGTAAATTGGCAGTATGGCCTGGGAGTTTAGATTTTTAACGTTCCCTGGATAAGAATGATGGTCAACCAGGTTAGGAGCTATTGTTCTATCATGTATCTAAATGCTGCATACCAAGAAATCCAGACTAATGTGTGTGATGCACCATATGTGACTCTCCAAAGGCATGGTGTTTGCATATTTATGCACCAATTGTAAAAAATAATTCAGTTTAATTTTTCTCAAGCATTTTTCTGACCTATGATAGTTTCAAGCAAGCTAGCCGTCCTCAAAAAAGGATTGACTCTTCAAGGAATTGTGCCAGTGCTCCAGGATGAAGTAGATTCACTCCATCTGATTTTCTGCAAGTGATGCTGCTTATGTGTATACAACTGATGATGATATTTCAGATAAAAACACCTAGTCTGTACATTTCTAAAAAGAAAAAAAATCCTTGAAATTATAATGTGCCCTTGATTCTAAGTACCATTAAAAATTATGAATAATTGAAATCCTTAGCATGCTGTAAGGAGCCCAAGACCAGGTAAACCCAAGCTGTCTGTTCTGCTTCACTTCCTGCCATCCTTATGTAGGATCGCTATGTTATAATCAACGAGTGCTGTTCACTCTGCTTGTGTGTATGATTTCCTCTCTATGGAAAGTTCTTTCCCTTACATTATGCCTTTTTAAAATGCTTCTATGATTTTGGTGTCTTCTCTACATCAGCAGGCAGAATTATTTATTACTTCTGCTTATTACTATTTATACTCTAATATTGTAAATATTCTGTTTATGTGTTTATGCTGCTCAACAGATCAAAGATGTCTTCTGCCATCGCTTATCTCCACATCCACTGTAGACATTGATAATCAATTATGGCACTTCTTCCTGCTTGGCTTATGTGGGATGATTACACAGTTCAGCAAAGTACTCTAGGGAACCACCACTAACTGACTATTTGGCTTGGGAGATTATAAATGCTTGCCAGTAAGTCATTGAACTGTCTCTGAAGAGTAGAGATTGACAGATGGTCAAAACCTGACAAATATTAATTGGATTAAGGGAAACAACCTAAAAGAGGGCAAATGTGGCTTTTTCAAAAAAAATAAACTTTTAATTTATTTGTATATTCATATGCAGTTATAAGATATAATATGGAGGGATCCCATGAACCTTTTACACAATTTAGTCCAGTAGTAACATCTTGCAAAACTATGGTACAATATCACAACCAAGATATTGACATTGGTACAGTTAAGAAACAGAAAATTTCTATCAACCCAAGAATCCCTCATGCTGCCCTTTCATAGCCACTCACACTTTTCTCCCATATCCACCCCCTCCTTAATCCACAGCAACTACTGATCTGTTCTCCATTTCTATAGCATTTGTCATTTCAAGAATGTTATATAAATGTAAGATATATATATATAAATATATATATATATATATCTTACAGTATATAACTTGGTTTTGGCCTTTTTCACTCAGCATAATTCTCTGGAGATTCACTCAGGTTGTTTCTGTGTCAATAGTTTATTCTTTTTTGTGAGTATTTTTCCATGGTATGGATGTACCAGAGTTTGTTTAATCATTCACCCATTAAAGGACATATGAGTTGTTTCCAGTTGTGGAATATTAGGAAGAAAACTGCTATAAACAGTTGTTTACATGATTTGTGTAAACACATGTTTTCATTTCTCTAGGATAAGCACCTAAAAGTGCAATTGACTGGGTCATAAAGTAGTTGCGTATTGTATGATAGATTTTTAAGAAACTGCTAAACTGTTTTCCAGATGGCTGTACTGTTTTACATTGCCACCAACAATGTATGGATAATGTTAGTTTCCCCATATCTTTCCCAGTATTTGGTGTTGTCAATATTTAACATTTTTACCATTCTGATCGGTGTGTAACTACATCTCATTGATGCTCTAATTTGCATCCCTAATGGATAATGATATTGGAAATCTTCTACATGCTTATTTGCAATCTGTATATCGTTTTCAGTGAAATGTTTTTTCATGTTTTTGACCATATTCTAGTTGGGTTGTTTGGTTTCTTTTGTTGTTGAGTTTTGAGAGTTCATTATATATTCTGGTTAGGATGATTATCAGGGTTTATGGTTTGCAAATATTTTCTCCCACTCTGTATCTTGTCTTTCGATCCCATTAACAGGGTCTTTCAAAGAGCAAATCTAGGAATACCAAGGAATTTTCTTAACTTAATAAAGATCATCTGCAAAAACTTTATAGCTCACATTACACAGTGAAACCACATAGACATGGAGATCTCTGTTTCAGGGATTTTAAAATTACGAATACAATTTCCTTAATAGTTATAAGAATTAGTCAAATTACCTATTTCATAGGGGGTGAGTTGTGATTGTTTCTTTTTTTTTTTTGAGAAAGTGATCCATTTTCTCTAAATTTTAAAATTCCTGTGTATTTTAAATTTTAAAATTCCTGTGTAGAGTTGTTTGTGGTATTCCCTAAGTATCCTTTTACTATCTTCAGGGTGGTGGTTATATCTCCTGTTTTACTTCTGATATTGGTAACATGTGTGTTACCTCTCTCTTGCCCCTCCTTTTTTTTTTTCTGTGTCAGTCTTATAGTAGGCTTGGCAATTTTACTAAACTTTTCAAAGAACCAACTCTTTGCTTCATTGATTTTCTCTACTGTTTTCAATTTTATTGATTTCTACTTTTTATTATTTCCTTCCTTCTGTTTGCTTTTAGTTTTTTTATGATCTTCTGTTTTCTTGGTTTTTGAAGTAGAAGCTTGAATGACTAATTTCAATGTTTTCCCCTTTTCTACTTGCCTTTAGTGCTACAAATTTCTCTCTCCGCACTGCTTTATCTGTGTCCTACAATTTGATATGTTGTATTTTCATTTTCAATCAGTTAGCTGTATTTTTTAATTTCCTTTGAGAGTTCTGTTTTGATAATGCATTATTTAAAAGTGCTTGTTTATTCACAAAACATTTGGAAATTTTTGTTATCTTTGTGTTATTGATTTCTAGTTTCATCTCACATATTTCAAGAATATAGTCCAGACACAATGGAATTCTTTTAAATTTATTGAGTTTTGTTTTATGGCCCAGAATGTGGTCTCTCTTGCTTGAAAAGAATGTGCATTCTGCTGTCAGATGGAGTGTTCTATAAATGTTGCTTAGATCCGGTTGGTTAATGGTGTTGCTAAGTCCTATATCCATGTTGACATTTTATCTGGTTGTTCTGGCAATTGTTGAGGTTTTCAAGTATAAGGTTTCTCTATTCCTCCTTTCAGTTCGGTCAGTTTTGGTTCACACATTTTGCAGCTCTGTTGTTTGGCTCGTATGCACTTGATTGCTATGTCTTCTTGGGGGACTGACACTTTTCTGATTATGATAATGCATTATGGCATTATAATAATGCCACTTTGGTAATATTCTTTGCTCTAAAATCTACTTTATCTGATATCAGTAGGCACACTCTTGCTTTCTTCAATCAGTGTTTGCAGGGTGTATATTTCCCCGCACTTCCGCTTTCCACCTGCCTATATTGTTATATTTGAAATAAGTTTCTTGTAGATAGCACATAGTTGAATCATGTTTTTAAATATGATCCACCAATCTGTCTTATGGTTGGTGTATTAAGACTACTTACATTTAATATAATTAAATATAATTAAATGTTGGGACTTAAGTCTGCCATTTTATTTTTTGTTTTCTATTTGTTTTTTTCTGACTTTTTTCCTCTTTTTTTTTCTTTCCTTTTTGTGAACTACTTGAACATTAAAAAAATATTTTCATTTATATATGGTATTTTTGAGTATCTCTTTGTGTATCTTTTATAATGGTTGTTCTTGGTATTATTTTTTATACATAACACAGTCTACTAGTGTCACCATATTACCAGTTCAAATGAAGTATAGTAACCTTACCTCATCTCTGTATCCTTGCCTATTTAAAATATAATTGTCATAAAGAGTCCCTTTACATACATTTAGAAACACATCAGACAGTGTTATAATTTTTGCTCCAACCATGAAACAATTTAGAAGACTCAAGAGAAGAGAGGTATATTTTTAAGGATAGCATATTCATACACATCCACAATACCTAAAAAGGGGAGATAATGTTATTCAGACTTTTGACAAACATTAAGCAAATATATTTTATTTTCAATAAGATTATTTAAGGACACATTTTAAAATTTTTTAGGAGAAAATCTGAGGAAATGGCAATGAATTAAAGGAAGAATTATAAAACTCTCCCTGAGCATTTAAAACTTCTCCTCAAAGCTGTGAGTAATCACCATGAGAACCTAATGGCATCATTGCATGTATCTCATATTATTAATTGCTTTGTGCCTATTTGCCCTTATGTTTGGTTGTGCTGATTCTAACAATGATCCCCTTGGAGAAGAAGCCTCTTCATACAAAAAATGCTATGTAGAAACACCAAAACAAAGGGAAAATCTTCATACATTCCATGAAGCAATGTTATACGTACCTTCTCCATTACACAAAATATACCTCAATTCACAACTTCTGAACTCAGTATAGGCAAGGGTTTATCAACAGCAGCACTATTAACGCTTTGAGACAGATGATTCTTTTCTGTGGAGACCTGTCCTGTGCATTATAAGATTTGAATGACATCTCTGACCTCTACAAACAGATGTCAGGAGCATCCCTTACCCCACTCCACTTACAACAAGCAAAAATTTTGCCAGACATTTCCAAGTGCCTTCTAGTGGGCAACATTGCCCTTGATGAAGAGCTGCTGAAGCAGGCAAAAATGGGACATCTGAAGTTTGTCCTCTTTTATTTATCCTTGTTCTCTGCTTTTTATACTTTTTTCTTTCAGCTCGGTGATAAGCCACTACTCATGACAAGCAGAATGTCTTCTTATCCTCTTCCCCTCTCTCCACTTATAAACACAGAGAATTCATTTATTTGTTCATTCCTACATTCGCTTGTACAATTCTCACTATTTGGGCATGTATTTGGCTCAAATTGGCAGACTTAATATGCTGTGGGGAGGCTGTCTTTACCAATAAAACACCTTTAGGTAGCCACATCTACCAGGTCAATCTGTCATCATTGGCAAACAGAAAGCTTTCTTTTTAAATTGAATATATTTTAATTTATTGGTAAAATTGGCCCTGGAAAGAGCCTCTATCTTAAGCTTTGTAAGTGAAATTTTACTGGGACACATTATTATTGCCTAAATTATAAATCCCAGACAGTATGCTTCAGTGTCCAAATGATAAGTACATAAAATTCTTAACCAAATATTTGAGCCTCAAATAAAAATTAACTGCATTATGTTATCACTGATGGTTACTTTAAAATTTTTCTTTCATTTACTTTATTTTTCTTTCTTTATTTTATTTTTTTTAATTGAAGTGTAAATAACCCACAGTATTATGTTAGTTCCAGGTGCTGAACATAGTGGCCCTATAGTTCTATACATTACAAAATGATCACAGAGTGTTTTAACATCTGGGAAATTTTGATGTCATCCTGAAACACAGAGTTTCAAGACAGCTGAATTAAAAGTTTTTATTTGTAAGGCATTTCAGAAATTAAGTAACAGACAAAATTTTTACCTTAACATTTATCAAAAACTTTTTATCTGAACAATAGTTTCAAAATACGTTCATATAAGTTAGGCAAAAAAAAAAAAAAAAAGGTTCCATGATCAGATGAATTTAGGAATATACAAAGTTAAGCAAGACTCTAACTCAGAACTTTTTATGTACTACTATATAAATATTAGGAAGTATACACAGTGTATCTATTTAAACCATAGGGCCTAAACATATTTAATCTATTTATTTCCTAATCATTTTTAACTATAACACCTTTTTCTCTTCATTGAATATGTCATGTGCTCAGTAGTTCTCAGATTACCCTCTGGGAAACTCTATACAACTTAGTTTGGAAATAGATGCTTTGCAAACTTTGGCCTAGTTTTTACATGTTTTACTCTGGCAGGATAAAAAAATGCACACGCACACAATTATTTTACAGAGCAAAATATAGTTAATAGTCTAATGGAACAAGCTTCATAGGAGGGAGAGAGTTATTTTGGCTTTAAGGGCAAAGGAAACCATAAAATTTATTAGGAAGAGGTGGCACTTGAGCTACGATTTTTGGTGGGTGGGATATGGAACAAGTTCTATGACAAGGCAGTCCATAGGTGAATATAAGTGTGGTCCAAATTGGACATAATTTGAGAAAGTCATGGGCGACATTTCTTACAAAGTTCTTTTGGTTGCAATTAAGACACCCTACACACTAGTTCAGACTTTTGAATTTCTATAGGCAATGGAGAAATGGAAGCATTTTGAAGATGTGAATCATGTGCAGAGTCATCTTTCAAGAGCGTAAATCTAACCACTGAGTACAGAATAAAGTGAAAGAGTTAAAAAAAAAGGGACTACAAAATCCCCCAGAAGAGAATAGACAAATTATGAGGCTACGTTTTGAGGCATATAATTAAAAATGAAGCGGGGTATGGAGTAAGGATGGTGAGGATAGAAGAACTACAGCTTTCCCATTCCATAACATGGTTTACATAGATAGATGTTAATTATAATTCTTACTCTCCTTCAGCCATCAGTTTAAGTTAAATGTTCTCCTTTCAAAAATTAGAAAACTCAGAGATTGGTCAGTATAGCTCATGCTTATGCCTTAAGTCTTGTCTTCCACAGTTACCCTTTCCTTCCTGGTTATTGCAATTTTAACTTCCCTTGAAACCTTGCCAAATTCTGGCCTCTCCTCATTCCTCTATTCTTAACGTACTTAAAAATTTTCTTTTCCTATGGCACATATCACCTTGTAACATAAAATAGGTTTTACTTATTAATTACTTCTGTTGTCTGTCACCTCTATTAGAATACAAGTTCCACAGGGTAGATGTAATTTGAGCTCAGTACAGGCTTGTTGAATAAATGAATGAATGAATGAGTGAATACATTAGTTGCAAAGCTGGAACTAAATTGTAACACAATATTTCTAGAACATGCCTCTCTTTTACATACTTAATAAGGTGGTAACGGTTTTATAGTTTGAAAATTGAAGGGTATGCTATTGATATTTGCAAACTAAAAATACATTATTGTACAGAAAGTAATGATAACAGAATTTCAGGCATTCACCTCAAACTTTCCAGCGATATTTTTTAAAAAAGTTGAATTAAACTGTGCAGTCATACTAATCCTTCAGTGCTAGTCAGTCACCTGTTACATATTGACAAAGGGAATTCTGGGAGATTCACTAAAAACAGATGACCCTTCAGGTTTCAGGCCACACCTAGGAAGATGTACTCTACAAATACGTGGCCATGTGACTGAGCTTTGGTGAGTCGGCAGGCAGTGTGGGATCGGATTTTGGCTTACTCAAAGGCAACGAAGGAAGTGAGCCATATGGTGTTATTTTGAGGATGTCAGGGAAAACTTTGTATGTGCTCCCAAATGCTTTTCCTACCTAATTGTCGCTGATTTTACTAGGAGAAAAAAAGATAAAACCCCACAACTTTCTTTGTACAAATACATACATGGCTTAAAATGCAAATTCCTTTGGAAAAAGTTGGACCCTGATATTTAAAAGTCCATTAGGATATGAATAATAGCAATCCTTTTTCTGAGAGTATATGTTAATGTGGAGATATCAGTGCAGAGGCACTGCAAACCTGATAAAGAGGAAGTTGAGGGTGCCGGTGCAGGAGTTTAAATACAAAGAAGAACTTGAGGGCATTCAATGAAGTATCCCCCTCCACTGCAATTTAATGAGTTCAGGACTTCGGGGTGTGTGTGTGTGTGTGTGTGTGTGTGTAAGAAGGAGGATTTACCACCCACAGTCCCTTTTTCTTTGTCATCCACAAAGTTGGTGGGTAGAATCCTTTGTCTCACATTATATAATAAAGCATTTTGATCTTAGTTTAGGTAGGTAAGTCCCCATATAAACTAAGCACATTTCCCAGAGTTCATTGGACTTAGAATGAGACTGAACTCTATTTGCTTAGATGAACTACAGAATAGAGGGTAAAAGATCATCAACTCCCATTATTAACTAGTTAACTAATTACATAGCCTTAAGGAAATAGTTTCCTTTTTTAATTAAAAATATTTAATTAGAGTATAGTTGATTTACAATGTTGCATTAATTTCTGCTCTACAGCAAAATGATTCAGTTGTAGCTATACATACATTATTTTTTATATTCTATTCCATTATGGTTTATCACAGGATATTGAATGTAGTTCCCTGTGTTATACAGAGGACTTTGTTTTTTATCCATTCTGTATATAATAGCTTACATCTGCTAGCCCCAATCATCTCCCACTCCATCCCTCCCTCATCTACTCTCCCCCTTGGCAACCACAAGTCTGTTCTCTATGTCTACGAGTCTGTTTCTGTTTCATAGATAGGTTCATTTGTGTCATATTTTAGGTTTCACATATCAGTGATATCATATAATATTTGTCTTTGTCTTTCAAACTTAATTCGCTTAGTATGATAATATCTAGTTACATCCATGTTGTTGCAAATGGCATTATTTCATTATTTTTTATGGCTGAGTAGTATTCCATTGTATATATATATATATATATATATACCACATCTTCTTTGTCCATTCATCTGTTGATGGACATTTAGGTTGCGTCTATGATTTGGCTATTGTGAAGAGTGCTGCTATCAACATAGGGGTGCATGTATCTTTTAGAATTATAGTTTTGTCTGGATACATGCCCAGGAGTGAGATTTCTGGATCATATGGCAACCTTATTTTTAGCTTTTTGAGGAATCTCCATACTGGTTTCCATAGTGGCTGCACCAACTTACATTCCCACCAACAGTGTAGGAGGGTTTCCTTTTCTCCACACCCTCTCTAGCATTTGTTATTTGTAGACTTTTTAATGATGGCCATTCTGACCAGTGTGAGTGGTACCTCAGTGTAGTTTTGATTTGCATAGGACATAATTTTTTGTTTCTGAAACTATTCATGTCTCCATCTACTAGTCAGCGGGATAAGCTGGTCTCTGATTGACCTTCCATTTCTGAGATACTAAGACATCTTTATTTTTGTCAGTTCACGAGTAAAACAGGTAAAACCTGAGATTAGTGGACAAGGTCTCTGAAGAATCTGTGATGGGACAATTTTTAAAAAATATATCCAAGTCTGAAGTTGTGCTGTATTGTGTAACCATTATTATTCTTGTGTCTCATGTTCCCCGTCTATGAAATAAAGGTATTAGGTTATAGATTCTGCTTCCTTCTGATGAGCTATTACATGTTTCCATAGTTCTGATATTAACTTTAGATTTTATAGTTGAGACAAGATATGCAGTGATTTAATACAGTGAAGTAATGGGATTAACATTAATTAATATAATCTTTCCACTTGGTAAAGGGACTGCTACCTAAAATTCCTTCTTTTATTCCTTTATAACTTATCCAAGATGGTAGGAAAATATCTACAGAAATTACAAATTTGAAATTGACAGGAAACCCATACATAAGAGAAACAGGCTGAAGAGTTGCTTTAGTAATTCAAAGTCTGTACACTTTGACTTAAGTATATAAGAATTTTTTTAAAATTTAGAAATGTAGGCAGATCTGAAATATATTTGAATTGCATAGTTTTCAGAAGTCATTTTATGAAAGTCAATTCAAGGTAGATACATATGTGTCTTATTCATTTGTTTGAGCATTCTCACAAATATTTTTCTAATACATTTTATTCTAGAAAAATTGAAAAAGTACTCTTTTTATTCTTTCCTTCTCTTCTAGTTTCACTGGAATTTAAAATTCTCCTTAAATCACTGAGGTTACCATTAAACAAAGACAGCTCTGTCATTGTATTTTCCAAAATTTCAAGTTTGAATTCTTGTGGATTTTACTTGTAAAGGTTACATTTCAGCTCTGTCATGTTCAACCTTAATTTATTAACTAGAAAATTCTTTTCTGCTGGCCAAGCTCCTGGTTGCCAATTCCTTTATCCTTTATTTCATTATTTCCCTCTATGTTGTTTTGTTCCTCTGCCTACTGTAGAAGAAATATGCTCCAGTCAGCAGATTTTCTCCGGATCTGTGAACAGAGGTTTGATGATCAGAGGCCAGTATTTGCTGGCCATGACAGGGATCGGGGGGTGACAGAGGGGAGTCTGTGAAAATAGGAAGTCACCTTGTCACCAGCTTTGATCAACATAAAACCAGGATACTGAAATGTGTGAAATAGCAATATTTGGCTTTCAGTGCAGGTAGAAAAATGAAATCAAAGACTTTCTATTAGATTCCCAGAATATGAGTTACCGCAGATGTGCCTATAATTGCAGTGCTGTGCAGCATAGCACAATGGAAAACTTTATTGCTCTGTGTCCCTTCAAGTCCCATTTGCATCTGTTTGCTGGATGAATGTACTGGCAGTAATCAAACACGTACAGATCTTGGCTGGCTCATGCATGCTGAAGGTCTTTTATGGAAGCATGCTTTGTTATTTGTCTAGGTGTGTTTTTCTGTTTTCCTAAAAGAAGACATTTTGAGAGAAAAGGAGCAAAGGGGCAATGTGCCATTCAGAAATGGGCTTATACCAGGCAAGTTCCATGCCAAATGCCGGGAAAGTCACAGGTGTGTTTCACCTGAGACAATGCAATCATATGCTTGTGGGTATGAGTAGGGGACTGGGATGGAATGCATCCATCGTGAAGACTCGTGTGTATCAGCTCCATTATGATGGTATTTTTCAAATATAAGTCAGATTAATAAGTACCACCTCAAATTAAAAAAAAACTCAAGAACAGGTTGGTCTATTAGGGATTATGGAGGCCTCTATAATCCTCATAAACATTGTAATCTAAGAATATTGTCCACAAAAGAGAGAATCATTGTCTGGCTCTTGTTTGTTCTCATTGCATTCTCTCTTCCAGCTGTTTCCAGAAGTTAGCCGATCTCGGCTTCTTTCACTCTGTTATTTAAGAATGGAGAGGCTGAGCCATTTGTTAAATTCATGCTAGATTCACACATTGGGTAAACCTACTAGATTTTGGAAACTCATGTAGTAAGACATTGATAATAGTTTCTTCGAAAAACAACTATCTTTTTCTCAAAATAATAATACCTTACATGTTTTTATTACTTTATAATATAAAGCCCAGTTTCACATGTTCTCTCATTTAAGCAACATAGCACTCTTGGGAACTTTAGTTAGTAAGTGCATTTCATAAGGTTATTAATTTTGGTATTATTTTATTTTATATATGTTTTATGAATCACCTCAAAACCTTGAAGGGATAAAATGGAAATTAAATAAATAAATAAAGAATAAAAAATAAGTAAACAAATATTGCTTAGGTAGTAATAATAAAGTAATCATGCTTAGAACTCGGATTCTTTGGTGCTTAATTCAGCTGTTTCTGCGTATTAGGAAGAAACCAGAATCAGTCTCTCTCAATAGCTTCTCATTCTATCACTTTTTATGCCCCACAATAATTGTTAGAATAAGTATTTACACTGACTTCAGAATTAAATATTTTAATGACTGTTGGGAAAGTTAGGGTGGAGGAAGCTGACTGGAACACTTCTTGGACACAAAAGGAGAATGGACAGCTTTTCAAGGTGCATCCATTTCCTGAGTCATGGATTCCTCCACGAATTCAAGAGGAATTCAATATGACCTCTTTTCAAGATAGTGCTACTTGTGTTTAGGACACAGAGGTACAAAAAAACAAAAAACTCTTTATTGACTAATAATACTAACATTAATCATAATAAATTGTTGTATTTGATAGGTAGTACACAGATGGTAGTTGAAGCTTTGTGAGGGATAAGGTCATTTAGATAAATTATGTAAAATGAGAAGAGCTGAACATCAAACTCTGGTGAATAACAACATTTAAGTATTAAATAGAAGAATAGGGAAAAAAATCTGAAAAATATAGAAAATATCAGAAAATAATCTAATAGTGTCATGAGCATTAAGGTAGGTGAGTCTATTAGTTTCCTAGGGCTGCCTTGGTAAAGTACCATAAACTGGGAGACTTAAAATAGGAGGAATTTATTCTCTCACAGTTTGAAGGTTTGAAGTACAAATTCAAAGTGTGAGAAGAGCCGTGATCTCTTTGAAACCTGTAGGGGAGGACCTTTCCTTAGTTCTTCCAGCTTCTGGAAGCTCCAGGTATTCCTTGACTATGGCTACATAACTCCCATCTCTGCTTCCATCTTCATGTGACCATCTACCTTCTGTGTCTGTAGATTCACATGGTGTTCTTCTCTGTGTGTATGTCTTGGTCAAAATTTCTCTCTTCTTAACCGGATACCACTCATATTGGATTAGAACCCGCCCTAATGACTTCATCGTAACTGAATTACATCTGCAAAGACCTTTATCCAAATAAGGCGATAGGCACAGGTACTGGAGAACAGGACTTCATTGTACCTTTTTTTGTGGGGGCACAATTCAATTCATAACAGTTAATGTTTCAGGAAGAAAGGTGAGTAAAACATAATAAACAAAGCAGAGATCAAGTAAGGTAAGGACTAAATATGTCTGCTGAATTTCATGATTGGAAGTTGGTTAATAACCTTATTTTCATTAGACTCATTAGAATGATGGGAATGATGGCAGATAACATAGGGTTGAGAATAGAATGATGTAAAAGAAAACTCTGTGAAGAGGAAAACCACTGGGCAATGACCAGAATGAGATCTAGAGATGATGAGAGTTTATATGTGGAGTGAGAGAGTGCATGTAAATGTACATTAGGACAGAATTTTCTGCTTCCTTCAGTCTCCTCATTCTTTCCTATCAGTCTTCATTCCTAAAAAGCAAAGAAGCTTTTGACATGATGACACCTCAGTTATACTCTGAGAGGTCAATATTTGTGAGCGAAAGCTCTGTAGAGATGTAAGATTATACCAGACTGAAGCCAAAACCATTCTTTCAGAATGACTCAATACAGAAGATGAGAAAAAAACAATGAGCCACTTTGCCGTACTTGCTTTTGTGGATTGTGGTGCATTGTAGCTAAGTAGAATTGCCAGAATAAATGCAGAATGTCTAATTAAATCTGAATTTGAAGTAAAAAACAAGTAATTTTTGTATAACTATATCATGAAATACTTGGGACATACTTATATTAATTTTTTTCATTGCTTACCTGAAATTTACTAGGGGATCTTTTAGTTTTACTGGCTAAATTTGGCAACACAACAGCTGAGTGCATATGTGTTAATAGAGGAATGGAGACAGAGAGAGATTGATATTGAGAGAGAGAGAGAGAGAGAGAGAGAGAGAAAGGGAGAGAGAGAGAGACAGGGAGATAGAATATGAATACAAGGGAGTCCTAGAAATAATAGGAAGGAATAAAATCTAGAGCTCACGTAGGAGAATTAACTTGAAATAGAAGGGACAATTCTTTCACTGAGGCAGGAAAAAAAGAGGTGGGTTAAACATAAGTATATCTAATGTGGGAATAGGTGTTTGTAAGAATTCATTCCTAATCATTCATATTTTTATCCGAATTAGGAGAGAAAACCATTTTCTGGGACTGGAGAGGTAAGTGTGAAATTAGAAAGGAGGTTCTTGGAGAGAATAGTAGACATTCTTAATAGCCAACTTCACAGGAAAGTGGAGGGCATGAGACCCGAATTTAGCCTTCCTACTGTGCAATATGAGTAGCAAGAAGAGTAACCCTACTTCTCAAAAGGACTCCAGAGGAAATGATTTAAGTTGTACAGTAAATAGAATTGCCAAGCCATCAGGTCTCCAACTGTGGAAAAGGAATTGGTGAGACCTGAAAAAGGAGAGAAGATTTAAAAAGGATAATTTCAATCTCTATCTCCCTCCCTCTCTCTCTCTCCTCTCTCTCCCTCTGTCTCTGTCTCTCTGTCTCTCTCTTTCTCTCTCTCTGTATTAGTGTATTTGGTAGGCAGGCTCTTATGTTGCTGTGGCAAGATGCCAGCAGAAGCTTCAGGCTCAGTTCAGTCCCCAGCAGAAAGATAATTTCTTATTTACTATAGCAGGAGTCCCAGGACTGATGCTCCTTGGTTCTGATTGGCTCTGGTTGGCTCTAGTTGACCACTCCTAAATCAGGCATGTAGATTAGGTTGATAGAAACCTTTGATTGGCTAATCCTGGGGCTGAATGACATGGACTGAAATGGGGTATCAGGGACAAGAAAAACTGGAATGCCATATAGTTTTATGAACAGTTAAAATCCATTACATATATGTCCAAAGTTGTTTGGGGAGTACTAGGAAGGCAGAATGTGACACTGGAAGGGCAGACAAGAGCCAAACATAAATTTCATACTTTGACCTAAGGTATATATATATATAATTTTTTATATCCACTTTGCATTCAGCCCAATCATATATAGCACTCAAAGTTTACAAAAGGGAATTCTGATGGACATCAGTAGTACCTACCTACAGGTGAAACTGGGCTTAAACATTTTAGGTTGATGGATGTCTGTTTCATTCTTCTAGATCCAGAATGGCAGACTGGTTATTACTTACCCAAAAAGAAACAATAATATGAGGTCTTCTGAGTAATAATGACATGTTCTAATTCAATTTGACAGTTTACCTTAACAAGCATCTGCTACATGGCTACTATGCAAAAGCTACTGTCTTAGAAATGAGGGAATACAGTGTGCTCTCAGAAAATATTATTGAATGAATCTGTTGACATATATGAGGGGCAGAATTAATAAGTCATATGGAATTGTTGTAGGAAAAGTTCAGTAATAGTAAGGATTTACATAGATGTCATTGGGTGAATAGTTATCAAAGATTTAACTTTGAAATGTCTTCTTGTATCATCAGGATAGTCTAGGTTATACTGCAGTAAGGAAAATAAAATCTCCAAGTTACATGGACAGAAAATAAGACAAGCTGTGTTTTGCTCACGTTATATGTCCATCTTTCAGTGGCAGGTCTCTCTGTCCCATGCGGTCCTCATTGAGGTCCCTAGGTTGATGTAGGTTGGGATCATCCAGAATACCAGTCAAAGCATAGAAGAAAGACAGTATAAAAATCATGCAGTGGCTTTTATGTGCTTCCACCTAGGAATTATGCATATCACTTTTGCTAATATGTCAGAGAAAGTCCCATGGTCACACCTAACATCAAGGGGGCAGGGAAATGGTCTTTCCCTGTGGTAGGAGGTAGAGGGATGTGAGACATTTGTCGATTTCAGTCTGTCTCAATTTATCAAAGATGGATTGAAATAGTGAGTCATTAGTTGCTATCATGCTGAGGATATGAGAGATTTTAATAATAACAACCACCATTTATGAACATCTTTTAAATTCCAGGTATTATTCTTGCAACGCTGGATGATTCATATTGGCTTTCCCTTTTCATAGATGAGGAAAATGAATTGTACAAGTTAGGTAGATTTTCCAATGTCACAAGAGCTAAGGCGTGGTTATATAGATGATTCATGTTGTTCAATTCTAAGACAGTTCACAAATAACTCAGACCTAACACCTAATAAATATATGTTGATTAACACTAATTGAGTAATTGGTAAGTGCCAACCACTGATCTAAATACTTCCTGTGTATTTTCCCATTTAAGGAATAAATGTCTGCCCTAATTACCCTAACTGTGTAGTTTGCCCTTTCTTTGATGAATATGTAACGAATTATTCTATTCCTCCAATCTAACATTTAGAAATATTCAAGTAGGTCAAAAGAAACACTCAAGGTAGAGAATATTATGTGGTAAGAGCGTTAGACGTGACACAAACACGTCATTCTTCATTTCAACTCCACGTCTCACTCTGAACAAATCACTCAGCCTTCTTTGACCCTAGTTTTCTTTTCTTTATGATAAGTGGATTGGATCAGTGACCTCTATATACTCTACTGCTACTATCTGTGGTTGTTTTTCTTTGAGTCACTCTATCCATTCAGATTAATACAAGGCAGAATGGGAAGCCTCTATCAGCTTTGTGAAAGGAGCTTCTAGAGCAATAAGAAAGATTGACTAAGATAATGGTAAGAATCAAATGAGTCTACATTCAGTCCTCAGCAGAAGTAACAGCTCTAGCAAGGCACTATTTGTGTCAGGTTTTGAGGGACTAACTTGCAGATGAGACATCATGACTCATGAAAGCAAATGACACTGAAATTTTCCATGAGCTTTAGAGTGTAGTTGTATAGACTTATCTGCTTCTCAGCTTGTTGTAACTTCCCCTGCAGCCTATTTTTCCTTAGCCTCAGAATTAATACTGAGCAATGAATCTAAATCAAGTGAGAAGGGAAGTCAGAAGGACTTCAAATAAAAGGTAAAAAAATATCCAGTCATTCCCCCCCTCATTTCCAGGTTTTTTGTTCCTTAAAGACTTTTTAGATGTCCTCTGAGCTCATGATTCTTAAGTAGTGACTGAAATCGCCTCCTTTTCATGCTCCTACAATATTAGAGTACCACATTTCTAAAATGAAGTGCTATACCCATGGTATGAAAAGTAGGATATTCTATAAAGTCAAATAACAATTTTCTCTCCAGACAATAAGCTTACCACACCAATTGTTCTCAAGTGACAATAAACATATCAAAGAATGACTTCCTTCTCAAAATTTTAAAGTGCATTTGCTAAAGAACAGGTTATATGATTTGAAAAATGCATACTGAATATAAAGTTGTAATTATTTTAGTTCATCATAGCATTATGTAGAAAAGATAGATGATATTATATAATTTAGCTACAATGGCCAACTAAGTCTCTAAACTTAGAGACTCGAGAAAGAGGACTGCTTGGGAACATAAGTAAATTCTTTCAGGTGTCCAGCCAATTAGAACCATAGATCATATCCAAGAAAGATATGTCTTAATACAGTTTGTAGGCTCCCATATGCTACTTACTACTTCAGATAAAGCAGGCAGATTTTCTTGTTAAACAGAAATAACCAATATTTCTATAAAATTTTACTATGTATGTATTTTTCAAATAAATTATTTGAGATGAAAAGAGGGTATGATTTTAATGATTTCTCACTTTACAGAAGAGGAAGCTAAAGCTCAGAGTTCAAAGCTCAGGTTGTAGTAGTGATACAAAACCAGGTCTCCAGACTGTATCTCCTTGTCACACATGGGCCCTATATTCATCATTATATTATCTGTTGCTCTCAAAGAGATAGAGGTAACCAAAGTAGGATGCTTCTGCTATGACCCAGATATAGGGGACAAGACAAATAATTAATTCCAGTAATTGACATTTATTGTGTGCCTACTACATGCCAGGTTCACAGATACAGCAATAGACAAGACAGATGTAAGTGTCTGCCTTGTGGATTTTAATGGAAATGAGCAGGGTAGGGGGAGAAAAGCAATAGGTAAATTTACTTATAAACTTACTTATGAACATACATGATACATTCAATAATAATCAATGTGAGAGGAAAACAAGCAGAATGAAGAGTAGGCAGCTGAGTAGTGGTGGATGCTGATGTTTTAAATGTCAGGGAAAATCTCCCTGAGAATGTGGCATTTTAGCAATAATCTGACACAAGAGAAGGAGATGAAAATGCAAGTAAACTGACATAATTTAAAGGATTTAAAGGATTAGCAGGAACAAAACTGAAAATGTGATTCTATCCCAGCTTCCCAAAGCTCCTAAATCATCTACACCCAGGATGGAGGTAGATGGTAGGAGGATGAGCCATGCTGGGAACATCATGGTAGTTTAGTCGGTTCTGGGGAGGAAGCATGCTTTGGGTTGACTCCAGCTGGTGCCAGTGGTGAATGAAATGCTAGCAGTAAAAAAATCAGGGAGCACCATGCTGACAAAATGCCCTGTTTCCTTGAAGGAAATGATGCTCCTCAAACTTCTCATGTAGAAAGAGAGCTCCAGGACAAGGCTCCAACTTTATTTACCCTTTTCTTTCTTTAGACACCTTGTCTTCTTTACTCCTTTTGAACCTATAATTTTTTCCTTCTAATTTCCATATAATAGAAAAAGGAAAGGGGTATGAGAAATGGTAAGTGATTGGAAAGGAGAGTCAAATCAAAGCTGGAAGTTAAAACCAATTCCTCCTTTTCCCCCTTCTCACTTCCTAATAATTTTACTTGCTGCTCATCTTAAATGTTGCATTTTTTCTTGACTATAATCAATGTTGCCTATCCTTTTTCCTCATGTAAGTTCAATTCTCTTTGAGAATTTTTAAAATAAAAACTATGTTTACATGCATAAGCAATTGATTCTACTGAGTGATAGATGAGTTTAATCTTTGAATGATTAAACCAAACACTTTTAAACCTTTGTTTTCTTTTATTTAGTGAATCATACCATTTGACTGAACTATTATTGTAGCTAGGAAGGTCAGTTTGGGAATTTCCATTGTGGACACATCCTACAAAGAGAAATAAAATGAAACAAAGCCAGACATATTCATTCAATTTGGACTGTATAGAAAAATGTTGCCAACTATTTTTACTGTAATATTTCTGGATAATATTGGAAGATAAAAATTCTTTTACTTATTCTGTCTCTCTTCCAGTTCCAGCAGGTGTATTCAATATAAGACCAGATTGCCTTCAGTGATGTTGTCCCAATGAATCATCCAGCTGGGTTGCCTATATATTCTTAAAATTGAAATGATGAATACCTGATTTAAAAATTTTACAGATGGTGTCTTCTTTTGGTTGGCCTTACTTTAAAAGAACATTATATTTTATCTGTGTCGGGGGAAGCTTCTCATCTCACACAGTTCCCAAGCCTTTCCAACATTTCAAATACTTGCTGCTATAGAAATAAGTGGAATGCCCTAGCCTGATTCATAAATGCCAGTAGGGTTTAATTCTGCACTTAAATTATGTATAGAATTGGAAATGACATTTTGAAAATTAAGAGTTTGTATAAGTTTAGAAATTCACAGACTTAGAGAAATTCTAATTGGAAAGGTTATTAGTAGTCATCAATTCATACTCACATGATGAATAAATCTACTATATAACAGCCCAATAGATGGTTGTCCAGTTTATGCTTGGACATTAACAGCATGTCTTTCAAAATATACAGGAGACTCATGTTGTGTTTGGTAGAAAAAAAGGTTTGGGAGGAGAATTAATTAGAAATAGTCTCTACTGTCTCTATAGAGGTGAATACCTTTGTCTTTATATTTAAACTGTCCAGTCTTCAGTGCAAACCTAAATATCCTCATGTGTTCTCAAAGGTTTTTAAAACTTGGGTTTTTAATAGGCTAGTTATTGTACTTTCATACAATAATAGTCAAGAAATCTAACCATAATTCAAAAAGAATCATGTACCACAATGTTCATTGCAGCACTATTTACAATAGCCAGGACATGGAGGCAACCTAAGTGTCTATCAACAGATGAAAGGATAAAGAAGATGTGGCACATATATACAATGGAATATTACTCAGCCATGAAAATAAATGAAATTGAGTTATTTGTAGTGAGGTGGATGGACCTAGAGTCTGTCATACAGAGTGAAGTAAGTCAGAAAGAGAAAAACAAATACTGTATGCTAACACATATAGATGGAATCTAAACAAACAAACAAAAAAGGCTCTGATGAACCTAGGGGCAGGGCAGGAATAAAGACACAGATGTAGAGAATGGACTTGAGGACACAGGGAGGGGTAAGCATAAGCTGGGACGAAGTGAAAGAGTAGCACTGACATATATACACTATCAAATGTAAAATAGATAGCCAGTGGGAAGCAGCTGCATCACACAGGGAGATCAGCTTGGTGCCTCATGACCATCTAGACAGGTGGGATAGAGAGGGTGGGAGGGAGACGCAAGAGGGAGGGGATATGGGGTTATATGTATACATATAGCTGATTCACTTTGTTATACAGCAGAAACTAACACAACATTGTAAAGCAATTATATTGCAATAAAGATGTTAAAAAAAAAACCCCAAAATCTCAAGCCCAGGAGTCATGTTTCTTGTGTTTGAATGCTGGACTTTCTACTTGCTCACTACCTGACCTTGGACTAATTACTGAATCTCATCCTTAAGATGTAGTAATAATAATACCTCTATTATAACTTAGATTTAAAAGTGATATTCCACATGGAAGTGTTAATCTCTGCCTATCACAAAGTAAACTTACAATAAATTTAATTATTACCCCTTGTAATTTTTCCTAAGCACAAATTTGAATTGATTAAGCCAGAGGCTAGTTTTCTGTGCCATGCTACATTGGTTAAGAAGGAATAAAGTCATCTACCTATTTGAATGACCAATTCATCTCTGTTTTCCAGGGATTTGCTGGGTTTAGTGCTGAAAATCCTATATCCTGGGAACACTTCTTATACCTGCGCAAACCAAGATGCTTGGTAAGCCTACCCAGAATCTACATCTCCAGCATGGATTTGTGATTCTCTAATTTCATTTCCATCTCTACAAGTTTTTCTTAATTATGATAATTAGTTTTAAAAACATGTTAAAATTTTCAATATGTATCATTAAAAAATGTAAAGGTTTACTCTAATTTTTGAGGTCTGGATTATGAGAAACATGCTACCTTGTTAAGACAGGTATTATGAAAATGTGGAGGGTGATTATTTTTCTCCCCCACACCTCTTGGGACAAATATAATTCTGAGTGGTTTGCAGAGTTAGTGTCTAGAATGCCTGATTGAAGAAATCTCAAAGAATGTGCTGATTTTCCTCTGAATACTGATCATTTACTTGGAGAGCTATGATCCAATACTCATGAATGATACTTAAGGTATCTGGGAAACTCTTAAAACTGTAATAAAAATTCATATGCATATGATTGTGTGTGCATTTTTCAGGGAGAGTATTTGTAAATTTCGTCAGATTTCAAAAGGAAACCATGGTGCCTAAATGTTTAAAGTTCACTTTCTTGAGAAGGCTTGAAAAGCTAACATTTGTACAGTTTGGGTCTACTTGAAACAAGGTTTACCTGCTCTCCTCTTTCTTGGTCCCTTTTAGTCCTTGGATTTAGTGAGTGAAGTCGCAGAGGATCACTTCAGAATAACTTGATTCAAATCCTCTATAGAGTCTCCTTCCCTCACTCGATATTAGACAAGCTTTGAATTGGTCACAAATTTGATTTCAGGATTGGAAAATCTGTATTAGATAGGGCATTTCTATGGGGGGGGTTGTTGTTAGAAATAATGAATAACATTATTAACCCTAAGGTAACAGGAAAGATGTGTTGGAAGAAGGTAAACAAGAAGTCTGGGTTGTACAGACAGCATAACTGAGTTATTTACCCTGCTCATGGGCTTAGGTCAGTGACAAAAGACCACTCCTAATTTTCACATGGAAACTATTTCCTTTATGGGTGCATGAGATAGCACATGCTGAAGGACAATCTGAATGATCATCACAGGTGGAAGCAATGTAAATTAGTGTTCGAGAGATGAACCGTGCCTACAAACACAAAATGATCCCAAGGTCCAATAAATAGTTTGTGAATTAGAAATGGGTTAGGGAGAGTGGATTTGAGACTCTTTTTGAGGATAAGACTCTTAGAGACTCATCTTTATATGGTGTCAGTACATGGGTGCATGGATGGGTGTGGTGATTTACAGGGATATACACAAATTCACACAGAGATGTAGCAGGAGATGAGAGGTTCTCTGTCATTGGGGCAACAGTGCTCCCTTGTTGGGCACACTGCACTTTGTTGAAAAAGCACTGTACAAAACTTATCCGATTGGTACTTCTAAATTTATGGTCACTAAAGTTAAATGAAACTTCAGTGTTGCTTGGCAATGCTTTTTTCTTTTCATTTTTTCTAAATGACTTAGAATTCCATTTAACATAATGTTTATTTCATTACTCCACAGTATTGTCAAACCTCTAGCCTTCCACCCTTTTTCACTCTCAGTAATTGCCTTACAGATAAAGTATAAGCTCCCAGAGAGGAAGGCTTTCAATTCCTGAAACCAAATGTACCTATCTACTACAATGAGGGTAATATACCATCTTCTGTCCACGCCCAGTTCCTTCACTTTTCTTCAAATCCTTCCCTTCCTGCCATCTCAGAAATCTTTATCTACTGTACTTTACATTACCTGGTGTCTCCTGAGTCTTCAACTTGTTATCCTACGTGAACATTCTTATCTCAGATAATCTTGCTTCTTATCTTAAAACAAAAACAAAAACAAAAAAAAAACTCCCTCTATTTTATGTCCCTTCCGACTTCTGCTCTTTACTCTTCTCTCTCAGTCAAACATTTTAGGAGTTGTCTCCACTTACTGAGCTGCAAATTATCTTCTGCTTCCACTTTCCACTCCAAAACTGACCACGCTAATGCCACCAATGACTGCAGTATCACAAAATCCAAAAAGTAATCTTTCATTATCTTAGGTAAAATCTCAACCACATCCAAGGCATTTGATTGTTCTTGGAAGAATTTCTTGCTTTGACTCCACTGACACCAGAAACTTTTCATTTTCATTAAACTCCCTGGTCACTCCTTGCTGCTCTCCCTGGCTGTCTCTTCCTCTTCTACTCAATCTTCAAAGGTTGACATTCCACCCTGAGCTTGACCCTTCCCTCAGTGCTCTTTTTCTAGGCAATGTCTTATCCTTACATCTCTCAAACTCAACTGCTGACTTGGTCCATGTGTTAAATGCCTCAAACTCAACTTTTCAAAGTCAAATCAGTTCTCTTTCACCACAAACCTGCTCTTTACCCAGGATTCTCTACCTCAATAGACTACACCATCATCAAATATTCTGTTCAATGTGGAATCCTGGTTATCATCTCTGATGTCTCCTTCTATCTCCGACCATACTCAGTTAATCGCCATTCCCTCAGTTTTGCTTACATCTCTCCATATGTAACATCCTATTCTAAATCAATATTGTAGTTTACTTGATCTCCTCTTTTCTTTTTGTGGTATGCGGGCCTCTCACTGCTGTGGCCTCTCCCATCACGGATGGGCCTCTCCCATCACAGGCCCCGGACACGCAGGCCCAGTGGCCATGGCTCACGGGCCCAGCCACTCTGCGGCATGTGGGATCTTCCCAGACCGGGACATGAACCCGTGTCCCCTGCATCGGCAGGCGGACTCTCAACCACTGCGCCACCAGGGAAGCCAGGGAAGCCCTACTTGGTCTCCTCTTATCCACTGTTGTTGCCTCAACATCCTACCTCTTTTTTCTTTCTTCTCTAAGCAGCTACAGTTGTCTTTACAAACTCAGATTTTATCATGTTGCTGCTATTCTAATATCCATCAATGGTTTACCATTGCTCCTAGAAGAGCCTCTAAAATCTTTAACCACAAGGTCTTAAAATTATATCACTCTCATTGCAATCTTAGTCTCATATCTTACCATATCTTACTTATCTCTCTGTGATATAGTCACCTTGGACTCCTTTCAGTGGTTCAATTACCTTGTGCTCCTTCACATCACAGAGGCTTCATGCAGATCTGGGCTGCTTTTGCTTTTTTATCTGCACCTAGTTAATGCATCCTTCAGTTTTCAGTTTATAAGTCATTGCCTTCTACCCAGATTAGTTTCCACTGTATTTCTCTCTTAATAAATATAAGAATTGCCATATGTGTAATTATTTGTTTAAAGACTTAATTGCCAGCATGATAATAACCTCCACCAGGCTAGGCATTATCCACCTTATTTACAGCTGTATTATTAGTTATTTCTTGAATGAATGAAGATACTATAATCAAATTTATCCTTTTTGATAACTTCTTGACTAATCTTATAACCAAAACAAAAAAAAAAAGTCACTGAGGGGGGAGATCAATATGGCAGACTAAGAGGAAGCAGAGCTCACCTCCCCCCATGAACACATCAAAAATACATCTACATGTGGAACACTTCTCACTGAAAACTAACTGGAGACTGGAAGAAAGACTCCTGTACAACCCAGGCTGTAAGAAAGATACACATGGGATCAGGTAGGAAGGGAAGAGAAGTGATTAGTTGGGGGCCTGTGCCCTGGGGAGAGACTAAGAAGAATTGGGGGTTATATGGGTAGACATCCTCTGTCTGGGGAGTAAGTGGTTCAAGTCACATGTTGGGCACCTCATCCCTGGGGGAAAATGAGTCTCCTTGTCTGGTTGGAGGGCCAGGGGTACTAATAGGAAGGCTGTGGGAAGCCTGGACTCTGCTGTGAGGAGTGCACACATACTTCCTTACTCCCAAAATAGGACAAAGAGGAAGGATTGAAACTGCATGGGTTGCTGGTAGGTTTCTGGTGACCACCCTGACACATGACCCAGCTTGCCCCAAGCAACCATTCTGGTCCCACTTGCTTTCTGACTGTAGCTCCACTAGGGTGAAGGCCACAGGGGCTAAAGGGAGGCTCAAAAGCAGCTGTGAGGCACAAAAGCAGCTCAGACCCAGAGGGACATCTGAATAGGGTGGGGGCAGCCAATACTGGCACTTACACAGGCACTGCATCAGAAGCACTGTGGGTCGCTGACTGCAGCTAGGGCCACACAGCCCATACCCATACCCACACCAAACAGCCACACTAGCTCCTCTTGCTCCAGCACTGCTTCCCTCTGGGACAGGGATGCTGGTGCTGGGAGTGGGAGAGCACACACTTAAGAGGAACAGAACCAGCTCAGACCTGACCCTCAAGCCTTCTACTCTGAAGACCTGGTCCCATACCCAATAGGCAGTGATGACCTCTGGGCAGAGGAGAAGCTCCAGTTCACACCTAGCCCCAATTCCTACCAAGACAATAGCCGCCAACACACTCTGAGGAAAGATGCGACTTTTGTTCACATCAAATCCAGCTCTCCTACCAAAGCCACTGGGCACATGCAGACTGCATAAGGATGCTCCTACACAAGGACACCCCTTCAAGACTGCAATGGGTAACGGTTCCACCTAATTTCATATAGAAAAGTTAAGCAAAATGAGAAGATAGAGGAATTTGTTTCAGGTGAAAGAACAAGAGAAAACCCTTGACTTGCCACAGCAATCTTGAGATAAAAGAGTAAAGCTGGAGGAATCAGACTCCCTGATGTCAGACTATACTACAAAGCTAGAGTAATCAAAACAACATGGTACTGGCACAAAAGTAGAAACATAGATCAGTGGAACAAAATAGAGAGCCCAGAAATAAATCCACATGCCTAGGGTCAGTTAATCTACAACAAAGGAAGCAAGAATATACAATGGAGAAAAAACAGTCTCTTTAATAAGTAGTGCTGATTAAACTGGACCACTATGGGTAAAAAAGTGAAAAAGTGAAATTAGAACATTTTCTTACACCATATACAAAAAATGAGCTCAAAATGGATTAAAGAACTAAATGTAAGACTTGAAACCATAAAACTAGGAGAGAACATAGGCAGAACACTTTTTGACATAAATTGTAGCAATGTTTATTCAGATCTGTTTCCTAAGGTGGGGGAGAGAAAAGCAAAAATAAACAAATTGGACCTAATTAAACTTAAAAGCTTTTGCACAGCAAAGGAAACTATTGAAAAAATGAAAAGAAAAACTACTGAATGGGAGAAACTATTTACAAATGATATGACCGATAAGGGATTAATATCCAAAATCCATAAATAGCTCATACAACTCAATATTAAAAGAACCAAACACCCCAGTTAAAAAATGAGCAGAAGGCCTGAAAAGACATTTTTCCAAAGAAGACATACAGATGGCAACAGGCACATAAAAAATGCTCAAAATCTCCAGAATGGATAAAGAAGATGTGGCACATATATACAATGGAATATTACTTAGCCATAAATAGAAACGAAATTGAGTTATTTGTAGTGAGGCAGATGGACCTAGAGTCTGTCATGTAGAGTGAAGTAAGTCAGAAAGAGAAAAACAAATACTGTATGCTAACACACATATATGGAATCTAAAAAAAAAAAAAAGGTTCTGAAGAACATAGGGGCAGGACAGGAATAAAGATGCAGACATAGAGAATGTACTTGAGGACACGGGGAGGGGCAAGGGTAAGCTGGGATGAAGTGAGAGAGTGGCATGGACATATATCCACTACCCAATGTAAAATAGACAGCTAGTGAGAAGCAGCCGCATAGCACAGGGAGATCAGCTCGGTGATGTGTGACCACCTAGAGGGGTGGGATAGGGAGGGTGGGAGGGAGGGAGACACAAGAGGGAGGGGATATGGGGATATATGTATACGTATAGCTGACTCACTTTGTTATACAGCAGAAACTAACACACCATTGTAAAGCAATTATACTCCAATAAAGATGTTAAAATAAAAAAATAAATAAATGCCCTAAATATTAATTAAGTATAAAGACATATACATGGTAATATTTGTAATAAATAAAAGATAAATAAAGTATGCATTCAGTATATACCAAAAAAAAAAAAGCTCAAAATCTCTAATCATCAGAGACATACAAATTGAAACCACAACGAGATATCACCTTAAACCTGTAAAAATGGTTAACATCAAAAAGTCTACAAATAACAAATGTTGGTGAAGATGTAGAAAAAATAGAGTCCTAGTACCCTGTTAGTGGGAATGTAAGTTGATACAGCCACAATGGGAAACAGCATGGAAGTTCCTCAAAAAACTAATATAGAAGTACCATATGATCCAGCAATTCCACTGCTGGGTATGTAACAGAAGAAAATGAAAACACTTATTCAAAAAGATACATGAACTCCAATGTTCATAGCAGCATTTTATTATTTATAATATCCAAGATATGGAAGCAACACAAGTGTCCATCAACAGATGAATGGATAAAGAAGATGTGGTATACACACACACACATACACACACACACACACACACACACACACACACTGGAATATTACTCATCCATAAAGAAAGACAAATACTCTTTGTTAATACTTATATGTATAACTAAAAAATAAAACAAACAAATGCATAAAACAAAACAGAAACAGGCTCACAGATATAGAGAACAAGCTAGTGGTTACCAGTGAGGAGAGGGAAGTGGAGAGGGACAAGATAGGGGTATGGGATTAAGAGACACAAACTACTATGCATAAAATAAATAGCAACAGGGATATATTGTACAGTACAGGGAAATATAGCTGTTATCTAGTAATAACTTTTAATGGAGTATAATCTATAAAAATATTGAATCAATATGTTGTACACCTGAAACTAATATTGTGAATCGATTATACTTCAATAAAAAAATTACTCTGGGACATAGTAGGTGTTGATATTTTTTACTTTGTGGTAAAGGAAGCAAGATATAGAAATTGGTTGTTTGCTTTGGAGGGGATGTCATGGTATACCTCTGACCAGTGGACCTCCAAAACTGAAATGGCAAATTTCTCAATGTTTAGGATTTATTTCTTTCTCTGTAATACAAGTGTCTTACCAAGCCCTCCAGGGGCTGGCTGTGCTGTAAGTATAAAATATATCCTGGGTTTCAAATACTTCATGTAAAGAATGTAATATACCTCATTAATAATTTTATACTGATTTTTACATGATGAACTAGTAATATTTTTGGAATACTTGGTTAAATAAAATATATTACTAAAATTAAACCCAAAAAATTCTTTGAAAATAATACAGTAAAACCACTGCTTTAAAAGTTTTCCCACGTGTCAGACTAAAGCATTTCCAGAAGTCTTCTCAACTGCTTGTAATCTCCATTTCTTTTAATGTATGTATTTGTTTGTTTGCCTGCTTACTTATAATATTATAAATATTGCAAACAGTATTCGAAGCTTATAAGAAACAAATAAAAAGCTGTGCCTTCCAAGTATTGTAAATAAACACATAACATCATCAAAGAGTTTAGGTGAAAAGAATCTAAATTACAGAGGTATGAGTAGGGATAAGGAAACAAACAAAAGTTAGTGACACACTCAGAAACTCGCACCAGAATGAAGCCATTATCATTCTTAGGACTGAAGTGGGAAGGGGAGGGGACAGTGTCATTAGAACTTTACATAAATTAAACCTGTGGAAGAGGGGCCTTTCACTTGAAGCTGAGACATGGAAGAAAGCAGATTCTGCTGAAGTTCAGCAAGCCTGGAAGGGACCAGCAGCAGACTGTGTGGAGAGATAATTCCTTCACCTTCTCCCACATTACTGTCCTTTAGTCTCTTCCCGATGCCTGCCATGGGTCTAAACCAACATGAAGCCCGAGGACATTGGTGAGAGCAGGGTAGAAAGGAGTAAAGAATACTCTGCCAGATAGAGTTTAGGTAGGTGAGAGAGCTTCAGAGAATACCCAGCACACATCCTTTCTTTCCTAATATTGTGTAAAGATGGTCCCTAACTTATAACTCCTCTTGTTTCAATGTCTGTGGCTTTGTCTCTTTTAGATAGCTTAACAGAATTTAGTTCTCTCATTTCAAGTAAGATCCTTAATCATGATTTTCTTAGATGCTTTCCATACCATACTAAATTAGGGAGGTGAGATGACTTAATAAGAACATGTCATTAAGGACAGCACATAAAATGTAATTTTCCTTATGGAAACTTTTTTCACACCACCACCACTTGAGTAAGATACAGAAATAAGTTTTTATGAAGCCATGACCAACATGGAATTGGTATCATCATGACTAAAAGAAAGTTATTGTTGTGTACATGATATCACATGTATGCCTATAAATGTTTTAAGCCACAAGTGAACTTGATTTGGACAAATCAAATAACAGGCAAGAAACCAACAAAGTGGATAATAGCCAATAAAAGATTTTGTAACTAGAGTATAAGATTTAATTCTACCTTGGAACGTATGTGAATATTGTAGGTCAACCTCCTATTACTTTGTGGTTTTGAGCTTGTACTATGAAATCTATGTTACTTGGACAATTAATCAAGAATGCTGTTACCTGATAATAGATATTCTACTAGGTTGAACCATATGAATTGCTGATAGTTACCCACTTTGACCTATAAAAACAGTTAAACAGTGATACTACCTAATATGGAATGCATGTTAACTCTGAGTTTTAAAATAAACGACCAGATAAATACATGCATTCTTGCTTTCTGATGTTTATTAGTTTCCTCAAGGTCCTTGGCCTTTTAAAAATGGCATTTATTTATTTGGTAGAATACTAGCAATTTTGAGGGAAATATACAATACTTGTATTATAGCCAGTGCCAACAAGTACATCTGTGCCAGAATTAATCTCTTTGACATAGCACTGTGTGAAAGTAATTTGTTTATCTCTTTCACAGTACATGCTTGTACAAAATTCTTTTTTTTTAATGTAACACATAGACTCATCTCTTTCATTAAGCTCTTTGAATGTAGTCAGATGTTGTGGTGATGAGGGAATAACAATCTCTCTAATATATTTTAAAAATCAAAAATAACATAGCTACTATTCTTCTTTGGCACTTTCACTTTTTATAAGAATGTTCCATGGGATATCCTCTTATTCAATTTTCACATTTTTACTCCTGTAAATTTTAGCAGAAGCTGGGAGAATTAATGAGAACATCCTTTGATAGTATTTTTCAAACCTCTAATTCTGAAGATATCTGGCTACTTATTTGTTGTTGGAAACAAACTATAATTTTGATGTGTTAAAGACAGTAAGAAACATATACAATGCCTATTTTTAATACAAACTTTCTCCTATTGGTATTGTATATTACATGTTTGTCCAAGGGAGATATGTAAATGCTATCTAGAGAGATGTTTATTTTAGGTTGTGATAATTCATAATGTAAGTAATTTGCTTTTAATTGATGTTTAAATTTCTATGATAAAATGCAATCTAAAATAACTTACAAAATAAACCATTTTTATACTTTAATAAAAAGGAGTGGGTTTTTCATATGTTTCTGGATCTTAGAGGATTGAAAGTGAATATAATATCTTTAATTTCAAAACTATTAATTAGCACATCTCAAAATCCTGTTCCACTAAAATTCATTGTAAGAAAGGAGTAAAGAATAAAGAAAATAAATAAACAGAAAGGAAAGGAAAGGGAGGAAGAGAGAAAGGGGGAAAGAAAGAGAGAAAGAAAGAATGAGAGAAAGGAAGAAAGAGAGGAAGAAAGAAAGAGAGGAAGAAAGAAAGCAAGGAAGAAAGGGAAAGAGAAAAAAGAAAGGGAGAAAAACAATAAAACTAAAGCAAACTCAAATCAATAAAAATAATGGCAGGAATTATATCCCAGTGTGTTGGAGAGTTTATTCTCCATGTTTTCTACATTGACTGCCCCCGTAGTTGACTAGAGATGTCAGGTGACACTGACCTGGGTCATGTGTGGTGAGGGATGATAAAGGATGGGAGAAAAGCCCTCCCTTTTCACCTTGGCAGGCCTTTTCCTCTATATCACCATGGTTCCAACTTTTGTTTTTAAAGGAGAGTTTTAGGTGAAAGCAACAAGTCTGAGGTTACAGCCAAATGTGAACTGGGGGAATTACTATAGCAATGGCTACCTCTGCTCAGGTTTAATTCTCAGTTATCAGCTGGACATTTGCTCAGGGCAAGTGGTCTCAAAGATTTGGCTTACAGTATACTTTCTCAATTCTTGATGGAACTGGAGAAGCTGCCAAAAATAAGACAAGACTAAGAATTAGACTCTCTAGACAGCTGACCAACTACTTTCTATTTGTTAATAACTGAGTAATTTCATGTCCCAGAGCCTTACTTTTCTCACATGTAAATTTGTACCTGGCTTGCTGGTCTCAGGGAAGTCTCACAGGCTTAGATGAGAGAATATATACAAAAGTTCTTTAGCAGCTACCAAATAATATGCAGGTGGAAGGTGTGGGGTTACAATTGTATTAATAGCTAATTTGAATAGCTAATAGAGATTTGAATAATCTCTATTCTTAGGGGCTGTACATGTACCTCTATTGTAAAGATACAGTCTATAGCTTTGAGTCTTAAACATAAGAAGTACCCAATACACTTAAATAAAAATGCGGATACCCTGACCATATCCCTTGTGATTCAAAGTCAGTGCATTTTCACAAGTCAGATGATTCTGGTGAAGAGATCAGTATGGAGTAGGACTGCCCAGTTTCCATGCTTATGCAGAATATCCTAGCATTTAAGAGTGTTTGCCTTTCTATGAGCTGTGTCACTTACTACTTATGTACCTTTGGGCAGGCAATGTTATGGACTGCATGTTTGTGTCCCACCGAAATTCATATACTGAAGCCTTAATTCCCAATGCGATGGTGTTTGGCGATGGGGTCTCTGGGAGGTAATTAGGTCAGAAGGATGGAGCACTCATGATGGGATTAGTGTCTATACAAGAAGTCTAAAGGAATCAAATCCTGTGTTATCCGGATCATTATTTCTTACTATTTCCCTTTATTTTATTTTTGTCCTAATAACCCCCAATCTTCCAAGTTTAATATGCTTGCTATATTTGCTATGTACTGGCAGCCTTCTGTATCCCCCATTCCCCATCTGAGGATACAGAGGGCCGACTGTAATATGTCATCTTCTATAAGGGACTTGAGCATCCATGGATTTTGGTATCCCTGGGGGTCCTGGAACCAATTGCCTGCAGATACCGAGGGATTTTATATTCATCAAATGCATACTCAAAATGTTAGCAAGTAAAATGAAAACAAGCAAATGAACAATGAAGTTTTTCTGCATGTACTTAGAATAATTGTTCATCAGTGGACCTGTCTCACATGCTGGAAAGCATTGCTTTGTTTTGACCATCCCTTGGGAAGCCCCTAAACTTTAATTCCAGCAAAAGCAACACATTTACAGTTGCCTGTAGGCTTGGATGCCCTATAACCAACTCTTAGGGAGGCATTTTCTGAAAATTTCAACTTTTATTTTTAAATCTCCCAAAGCCTTAAAAAAAGTCACCCTTGTGGGTGAGCCCTGAGAAAATTCCATTTATTCCTTTCCCAAGATGGAGTTAGAAGTTGGGAGTCTCCATCTGTCATCCTCTGCTCACACAGACTTGGTGTTCCTGACTCAGCATCTGAAATGAACACATTTTCCATTGCAGTTTGGTCGATGCATCAACTGTGACATTTGACTTTTACAGATTAAGGAAAGAAGGTGTCCCCTTATGTGCTGCTTGTGCTGCTTATTTTTGATTTATTGCATGTTAGATTTCAGGTCTTCAATTTGCATCTTTCTAGCAAATAGTGTCTGAAGGTTGTGTCTTAGCACATGTCTGGAGTTGTATGTACATAAAATAAAGGCAAATTTCAAATGGCAAAGCTCAGAGAAGGAAACTAAGGACACATCCTCATCGTTTAACGCAAAATATTCTCCCCTTTCTGTTGCAAAAGTGTCAGAATACAAAATGGCATCATTTAAAAAATACTATTTCTGAAGTTGCTCATTGACAGTTTTGTTTTTTTTACACCTGGATTGAAAGCAATGGTTGACTTCTTAAAAGTATTTTTTATTGCAGAATATACTGTAACAAAGAGAATGTTTTTTTCTAATTCATGTAAGTTTTTTAATTGTGCTATGATGAATGCAACCAGAAAAATAACCAATTCCTTCTAACAGAACCTTCATTAAAACCATTTACAAAATCATGCTGTTTCTCCTCTTTTTCATTCCGTTAAGAAGTACTATTTAGATAATAACAGCCATATAATAGAATTGCTTATTTTGTATGAAGTCTCTTATTTTGTTATTAAGTAATCAGCTTAGATGATTGGATTCTTACTAACCTCTGCCACTCAGAAGTCCAACTATATGAGCCAGGTACAACCACTCAGACTCAGTGTCCTCAACTGGAAAATGGGAATAATAATAATTGAGTTAACAGCAGCCTTGTAGACTTGCTAAGGGAATTGAATGAGAAGTTTTATGTGAAACTGGTTTGTAAATGCTATGGGACTATAAAATGTACAGCAACATTGTAACATAGATAAACATATAAATTATATCATTTATATAATATAAATTACCACATATTGTAATTATTTAACAACAATCACTAATATAATATGACTTTATACATTTAAAGAGTGACCAGGATTCATAAACACTCTTTCAATTTCAAAGTTAATCATCCATATACATCTAAAAGGGCACTGATGTGTAATTTTTCTACAGGTTTGCTCTTTAATATTATTTCTGGATCATTTGTGATCAACATGGATTTTAATACTGAATTAACTAGTACAGTTGCTTAGAATTTTAACTTTTTATTTTGTATTTTCTAAATGACTTTTGCCAGAGTAGCCTTGTTAAATTGAGCTATATAAACATGTAATTATTTATACCAACTCACGTTAGGTCTATGGTTTACGGACTGCCAATTTTCCACCTATGTAATTATAGCCGTAACAGGTTTTCAATTATTTGAACTAAAGAGTTCACTGTCTTAGAATCATACTTTTTATTCTTCCTTGCAAGTGATACATTCACTAGATTTTTAAAGGTAAAATTACTTTATACGTTATATATACAGACACAAACTGTGTATGACATGTATTCACAATTCTTAAAAAGTTGGAAATTCTGAGTTGAATATATGTTTCAGAAACAGTAAACGAAACTTTCACTTAAAAAGATGTTCTTCACACTTTAAAATAACTTTAATTTCCTTGGATGTGAGTACTATGTAATTAAGTAATCCCTGTTATACAGAAAAAATGTGTTAGATGTAAATACATAATTCTGTCACCACAGCTAACAGAAATGTTATCATTAAGTGTTTTCTACATTTTGAGGAAGGTAATAAATATCCCAAGGTCTCCAGGTTTGTCCTTTTTAAATTTTTTTGAAAGAAGCATTAAACATGTTGACTATCCATTTCTAGCAGGGAAATAGGAAAACACAGAAGACATAGTATCAAATACTTTTTGAGGGCTAACATTCTATTTGTCAACTTTGGCTACCAGAAATGACATTATTAACTAAAACTCGTTATCATAAAGCAACTCTGGTAGCTCTCACAATTCTTAATTCTCTAAGTTGAAATATATGCATTTTGCAATATTTCAATTCCCAAGCTGACCTCTGGGTTGTGTTTTAATGGATAATTTCCACGAATTCATTCAACTTTTTGTATGGGGCCTAGTTAGTTTTTGGTGGACTGACTTGGTAATAAGTTTGATCTCTTGCCTACTTCTAAATCATCAACGCAATTCACATACTTGTGTCTAGGTAAACTCAACACCGACTGAATTTAGAGTTATATTTTCACCATTAATTCTGGCAAAAATTTTTTGTAGCAATGTGGAATGTTGGCAAAACTAGACTTTTCAGGGTAAATCAAAGAAATTTTGTCTGAGAAAGAAAAGGTTGACATGATGTACTGTTACATTTCTGAGCCAAATATATATGTTAGACCCATTTTCACCAAGCCCAAGCCACCCTCAGAATGTGCCTGATTTGGATCAAACTGTCTTTTTTTTTCTCACCTCCAGAGCTTGGCCTTACTTATCTCTCTCAAATTTTTCTCAGAACAAACGAGCTAAGAAATTCCTGAACAAAAGTTGTGAAGTTCTATAATTACTAATTAAACAAATTAAATTTAGCAGTTTCTCTGAAAACTACTGGTCAAAAGGGGAAAAAAAACACTAAAAGCATACTTGTGAGTCTATGTGTTTTTCCAACATCTCCTGACTGAATTCTCTTGACTGTATATGATGGATCATTTGGAGGCACGCATAAAAGAAAGTTGATGTAAGTTAGTTATAGGCAGAGACAATATTTATGCTCAAATTTGAGATAATTTTCTCTATAGTTTCGTTGCTTTCCACTAGTAAAAGATTACATTTAATTCATTCAATTCAGATGATTTCAGACTTTTTCCCTGCAAGTAATATTAATTGTATTTGAATTGCAAATGACCACATAATATCATTTTAAATTTCAATCCTTGGAACCAAAAGATTTTACTAAAATCCAAACAGATGTTCAACATGAAAAATGTTTACAGACTTAATGAATGAAATGTTTTTGGTCACTGAACTTTTTGACATTAACAAAATATTTTTAAGAAAAGAAACCCATTTTTGTGTGTGGCCTCATTTACACAGCAATTGTATGTGCAATCAATTATTAAAGCTCCTTGGTTTCTATATTACAGAGTTTGCAAGACACAGAAGAGTGTTTGTAAAGTAAATGTCTCAACTTCTACTTTGAAATGAAAGGGACAAGTTTTACTATCCAGTCTTAAACAAATTTTTAGTTGTTTAGGGAAAAAGAAAAAACTATGGTTTTCAGATATTGGACAACAGACAGTGAAATTTGTGATATTGGAGAAGAGGGTAATAAGCAACCTTAGTCCTACAGTTGCCCCAACTTACTGCCTTAGGAGTTTCCAAGCCACAGTACAGAGAGAATGCAAGCAAAACCATGCAGTTACCTTGCACCAAGGAGACAGAATTGGAAGATTTGGTAGAACAAGGAAAGAATAATGGAGAGAAAGTTGCAGAGAAAGAGAATGAGCTCCAGAGATCTATCAAGGGTTCCCTCCTCTTAAGTCTTCAGCCAAATACTGATCAGCACATGAATCTGAGAAAACTGCCAAGCCAGGGGAAAAACTACTTGTAACGTGCAGACAGAAAAAGCCTTAAGAGTTGATATTCTCAACAGTCAGGACAGAAAAACCGTATAAAACACGGATGACTGAGTAAAGTGTTAGAAAAAGGCATTGCCTAGGTAGTGAAGAAAAATTAGCCCTGGACTAAAGGCTTTTTGTTCCCACCTAGCAAAGTTCAGAAGCAAGTTTCATAAAAGATCAAACTATTTCCACATGACTTGAGAGTTCCAGAAATAAAAGTTCAAGTGTACTTTAAAAAATACAAGAATATTCAAATAAATAATAAGAAAATTTTCCAGAAATGGAAAACGAAGCTCAGTGAACAAAGAACAGGAAAATTAAGACAACTATAATAAGACACAGCATTAATCACATTGATTAATAATACCAGTGACAAAGAGAAAAATCTTAAAGACAGCTTGAGAAAAAGAAATTGTACATATAAAGAAACGAAGATCAGGATGACAAATTGTTTCTCTCAGGAAACAATGCAAGCCAGAAGGGAGTGGAACAATGTTTTTAATATACTGAAAGAAAAGAAAATTGTCAATCTGGAAGTTTATATCCAGTATAAAACCTTTCAAACACTATGACAAAATAATTTTTCTAGGATACAAAATATGAAAAAAATAACTACTATTAGACATGTAATATAAGAATGTCAAAGTAAGTCCTTCATGTAGAAGGAAAATTATACCAGATAGGTATCTGGATCTACAAAAAAGAAAGAAGAGCACAAGAATTAGTAGCATATAGATACATATAAATTAATATTTTAATTAAAAAATAAGTTTAAAAGATAATTATTTAAGTAAAAATAATAACATTGCATTGTGGGGGGTTATAACAAATGCAGAAGTAAAATTTATGACAATAATATTAGAAATGTTGGGATAGGTAAATGGAAATATTTGGTTTTATACAAAGTAGTATAATATTATTTGAAAGTAGATCATAGTAAGTTAAAGATATATGGCAGAATCCCTGAAAGCAAGTGCTAAACAAACACACACAGGAAATTAGAGCTAATAAACCAGAGATAAAATGAAATCATAAAAGATAATTAATTCTAAACAAGGCAGAAAATGGGGGAAAAAAGGAACAAGGAGCAAATGGAACATAGAAAGAAAAATAATAGGACGGTAGATTTAAACCCAGTCATGTCAATAATCACACTATATATAAATGGCATAAATACTTCAATTAAAAGGTAGAGATTATCAATTTGTCTGATTGTATATAAAAGTAATACTCTACTATTTGCTTCCTAGAAGAAACTGACTTTAAATTAATGACACAAGGAAGTTGAAAGTAAAATGGTGGAAAAGGATATATCATTCTAACACTAATGGGAGGAAAGTTGGAATGCTTTTATGTAAATTATAGAATTTACTAGTGATAAAGAAGGTCATTTCATAAGGATAAAGTTGTCAATTAATCATGAGGATACAACATAATAATGTTTATGTTCCTAACAACAAACTTCCAAATACATGAAGCAAAAACTGTCATAACTGAAAGGATAAATAAACCAATTCAAAATTACAGCCAAATATGTCAACACCACTCTCTCAATAATTGGTAGAAAATATACAATGAAAATTGGATCCATAGAAATGCAGAAGACTGGAAGAGTACTATCATCTACTTAATCTAGTTGACATTTAGAGATTATCTCTTCACCCAACAGCAGCAGATATACATTTTTTCAAGTGCATTTTCAAGCAAATCATATTCCAAGTCATGAAACAAGTCTCAATACATTTAAAATTTTTCAAATAATACAAAATATGACCATAATGAAATTAAATTAACAATCAATAAGAGAAAGATATCTTTAAAAAGTTCCAAAGTTTGGGAACTAAATAACTTACAAAGAGTAAAAACTAAAGAGTAATGCAAAAGGAAGATTAGAAAATATTTTGAGCTGAATGAAAATTAAAATAATATATCAAAAATTGTGCTGTGAAGCCGTAACATTTCCTAGAAGGAAATTTATAGCAATTAAAATTAAACTCAGAAAATTTATCACATCTTTTAAAACTTAAAAAAAAAGAGCAAATTAAACCTAAAGTAAGCAGAACAAAGGAAATAATAAATATAAGAAAAGAAACCAATGAAACATAAAACAATAGCAATAGAGGAAACTAATGACATCAAAACCTGGTTTTCAGAGAGAATCAATAAGATTTATAAATCCTTAGTCAGATAAATAAGAAAAAAGATAAGACAAATTGCCAATATCAGGGATGACAGAAAGATGATCACTGCAGAACTTACAGAGATAGGAAAGTATGATAAGGAAATAATATAAACAAATTTATGTCAATTTATTCTATAATTTAATTAAAATAGAAAAATTCTTTGAAGACACAAACTACTGGAACACTCCACTCCAAGAAGATAGAGATAGACATATTGAGATAGAGAAAGAAATGATAGATAAATATAAATAACATGAACAACCTATATCTATTAAATAAACTGAATTTGTTGTTACAAATTATCTTAGAAAGGAAACTTCAGATCCAGAGGACATGACTGGTGAATTCTTTGTAACATTTGAGAAGAAATAATGCCAATTCTACACAAATTTTTCCAAAAAGTTAATGAGAAGAAAGTATTTCCAAACTTATTTTATGAGTCTGATATTACAACCAAACAAAAACATTAAAAGAAAAGCACAGACCATTATTTAACAAGAAAGTAGATGGCAAAACTTTAAAAATTTAATAGGAAATGGTGCTAAAACCATTGTATACATATATGCAAAACAAACAAAACTCCAAAACAAAAAAATCTTCAATTCATACCTTGCACTATGTAAAAAAGGAACTCCAGGGGCTTCCCTGGTGGTGCAGTGGTTGAGAGTCTGCCTGCTAATGCAGGGGACACGGGTTCGAGCCCTGGTCTGGGAGGATCCGACATGCCACAGAGCAACTAGGCCCGTGAGCCACAACTACTGAGCCTGTGCGTCTAGAGCCTGTGCGCCGCAACAAGAGAGGCCGTGATAGTGAGAGGCCCGTGCACCACAATGAAGAGTGGCCACCACTTGCCACAACTAGAGAAAGCCCTCACACAGAAATGAAGACTCAACACAGCAAAAATCTCCTATCACCAACATCTTCTTTAAAAAAAAAAAAAAAACTCCAATTGGATTATAAACCTAAATATAAAGCTAAAAATTATGAAGTGTCTGCAAGAAAACACATGAGAAAATCTTCATGACCTTAAATTAGGCAAACATTTCTTAGATTCAAGACCAAAAGCACAATCCATAAAAGAAAAATTTAGAAGTTGAACTTTATTAAAGTAAAAATGTCTGTTCTTTGGATGACACTCTTAAGAAAAATGAAAAGACATGCTACAGAGTGGGAGAAAACAGTGGCAAGTTGAATATCTCATAAAGGACTTATATCCAGAATATATAAAGATCTTTCAAAATTCAACAATGAGAAAACAACCAATCAAATAATGAAATGAGCATAAGATTTAAACAGATCTTTTACCCAAGATAATACAGAGATGGCAAATGAGCATATGAAAAGATATACAACATCATTAATAAGTACAGGAAAACAAATTAAAACCACAATGGGATACCCCTCCACACCTATAATGATATTTAAAAACAAAACAAAGCAAAATAAAATGATAATGCCAAATTCTAGTGAAGATGCAGAGTGAGTAAAATGTTTATACATTGCTGGTATGACTGTAAAATATGGAAGATTTTTTAGTCAACTGTTTGGCAATTTCTTATATTCTTTAACATACACTTATCATATTGCACAACAATCCTAGTTGCTTAAGTGAAATGAAAAATTACAATCGCATAAAAATATGTACTCAAATGTTTTCCACAGTTCCATTCATAATCAATGAAAACTGGAAGCAAACCAAATGCCCCTCAGTTGATGAATGGGTGAACAATGTGTGGTACATTCATACAATAGAATAAAACTCAGCAATAAAAAGACACAAACTGTGAATGCATACAATGACATGGAAAAAATAAAGTGTATCAGTTTGCTAGGGCTGTCTTAACAAAATACCACAAACTGGGTGGCTTAAACAACAATTTATTTTCTCACAGTACTAGAGGCTGGGAGTCCAGAGATAAAGATGTCAGCAGTGTTGGTTCCATCTGAGGGCTGTGAGGAAGAATCTGTTTCCTGCCTGTTTCCTAGCCTCTGCTGCTTTGCTGGCAACTTTTGGTGTTTCTTGACTTGTAGAAGCATCACTTCAATCTCTGTCTTCGTCTTCACATGGTATTCTCCCTGTCTATGTCCAAATTTCCTCTTTTTATAAAGACACCTGATATATATTTTAGACTAGGGGCTCATCCTACTCCAGTATAACCTCATCTTAACTTAATTAATTGTATCTACTATGACCCTATTTGCAAACAAGGTCATATTATGAGGTACTGAGGGGTTAGGACTTCAACATGTGAATTTGTAGGGATACAATTCGACCCATAACAAACCTCACATGCATTATGCTAAGAGAAAGAATCCAGACTAAAAAAGCTACATACCCTATCATCCCATTTATGTGACTTTCTGGAAAATCGAAACTGTAGGGATCAATCGTTCCCAGAGGCTAAGGTAGAGAAGGGTACACAGTTCTGGAGGACAATTTTTGGAGTGACAGAACTGTTCTATACCTTGATTGTGTATGGTAGACTGCATTCACTTGTTAAAGCTTGTTAAACTATACACAAAAAGGTGAATTTTACTCTATGTTAATTATACTTCAATGAAAGAATGTGCAAAAAAGTAAATGGTTACTGCTTACAAATATTTCCCACTTAAAAGCTTGCATTTCCATGGGCAGAACTTACCTTTACTATATAGTGAGATTGGAAAAGTAAGCACTTTCCTTCATCATCAGCCACCAACTAAGCACAACATTGATTTAAATTTTCTGAAAAGTAATTGGGCAAAAAGAATATATATATATATATATATATACTCTTTGAACCATTTATGGGTACTATTCCTAAAGAAATAAAGTTGTGCTTAGAAAGATGCCCAAACATTCAAAATACCCTATCAAGAAGAAAGTAAAGAATTCAAGTAATGGGGTTATCTTGAAGCTTCTAAAATAGTGAGGTAGATTTATATTTATTGACACAAAAGATGTCCACAGTACAGCAGACTAATGTTATGATGTCTACCCAACTCACATGTCCCTTTTCTTGAGAACTACAGCATGCCCTATTCAACTCATATAAATAGAGCCAAGATTCTCTTTTCCAAGAGTTTGGAATTGAGTTTAAGAGATGCTAGTTTTATTTGGGATGGTTACAAGAACTGAACTTTTAAACTCCAGAACTGTGAGGAAGCCAAAGCTGTGAGGGAAATAAAAAAGCAGATGTGCAGAAGGAAGCAAACATGAGACTTAATGGCCCCACAGAAAAAGAGAAAAATATGGTGGGGTCTCTGATGATCTTCTTGATTCCAGTATGTCTTGATACCCACCTGCTCTTTTATACTTGGGTTTTCTGGAATATCCATTTTTCAAAAATCCTTATCTCTTTAAGTTAATAATTTACTTGTAATTGAAAGGTTTCATGAAAAGTAAGAATTCACAACAAAAAAGTGTGTGTGTGTGTGTGTGTGTGTGTGTGTGTGTGTGTGTGTGTGAGAGAGAGAGAGAGAGAGAAAAAGCAAGCTAGCTGCAGGATATACACAAAACTCTTACTAATGATTATCTGTGGAAAGTGGGACCATAGATGACTTCATTTTTTAATGTATGTTTTACTTTTAGAGAAGAATGATTTTTTTCACAGATGGAGGAATGTGCCATACCGAACCAGTACTAATCACTACAAGTGAAAATTGTTAATGGTTTGATATTTAATTACAGTGTTTAGAACTCTGAACTACCATCTTTTTTTCCACTTCCCAAATGGATTAGTTTGCTGTGAGAATGTATTTCTTTTATAATAAAAGAGCAATACACACAAAAATGGATTTGAGTGTTATGTATATTGCCTGTTTTCAGATATGAAATTCTATGGAATTTTCTCATTTCTTTGTAACATAAAACGTTTTCTCATTTCCTTACCATTTCCCCTTGATGTAACTTTTCTTTTAAATTAGTGCTAACCTTAATTTCATTGATCTTTACATAAGCAGAAGGAAAAAAACTTATTCTTATCTTTCTTTAAGTAAAACAACCTTTTAGTAAAAAAAAATGTCCTAGAGGTGTTCCAATTTCTTTGCTTTTATTGAAGTTTAACATATTTAATATTGTTCATAAAATCATAGGTATTACAGATAATTAAATTCTTTAAAAGGTAATTAGCTGAATCTCTCACTTTTCAAATGATACGATGAAGACCTAGAGATGTTAGGTTACCAAAGACCACTTTCAAGCTGGTCTGTTTTTGAGAAGAAAGTAGTTTTGTATACTGTGATTTATCTTAGGATCTCAGATACTTCTGCTCTCAATGACAGTATTTCAATAGCTGTGATTGATTCTTAGGCATTTTTACATTCTAATATATCTAAAAGCAATTGTACATTATCAAGTGTACTTCCTCTACCTCCTCTTTCTGTCCTACTCTCCTGCTCCTCATTTTCCTGCTCTTTCTTCCCTTCTTTTTCTTTCTCCTTTTTTTTTTTTAAGAATGAAACTATTTATTCTTCTTTTAAGGGGACAATAGAGCCATAGCATTAACAAAGGATGAATAACCTCATAAGTTTCACGTATTTGAACCAGATGTGGCTCATACTGATGATGGTCCTTTGTGATAAGCTTGTTCCTTCTGCATGATCTTCAGTTCAAGCTAAAATTACTGAAAAAATTACTCTAATGTATTGAATTGTTTTCATAATAATACAGCAAGGAAAATATTTGTGGAGTATATGGAGTACCACTTGTGCATCATGTAATAATGAACATTTAAAAATAGATTCAACATCGAAAGACTTAAATTTCAGAAAATAACTCCACATATTATATATTACAAGGAAGCACTGATCAGAATTATTTTACATAGTCATGAACAATTCCAAATATTTGTTCAAACACATCAATTCGATAGGAAGTCTGGAATTGTGATAATGTTCCTAATTTATTTTTATTATCCCGAAGATCACTTCCTTCAACCATCCACTGAAGAAAGGCAAATCATAATAGAATGAAAAAAAATATTTAGGCTGATATGGTAGCAAACAACTTAAATAATTGTTTTCTCTCCAATAGGATTTTAGGGCTTTCTTAAGTTAGCTGAGACAACACTGGGGTGGAAAAACACAGAACACTTTTTTTGTACATATTTAACATTTTTCATTTTATCCAAATAGAAATGATCACTTTGTTTTGGTCATCATCTTTATTTTATACTGGAATATAGTTGATTTACAATGTTGAGTTAGTTTTAGGTGTACAGCAAAGTGATTCAGTTATACATATACATATTTCTATTCTTTTTCAGATTCTTTTCCCATATAGGTTATTAGAGTACTGAGTAGAGTTCCCTGTGCTATACAGTAGGTCCTTGTTGATTATCTATTTTACTTTATTTTATTTTATTTTTTATTGGGGTATAGTTGCCTTACAATACCATATCAGTTTCTCCTGTACAACGAAGTGAATCAGCAGATTCACTTTGCATATGTATACATATATCCCCTCCCTCTTGGACCTCCCTCCCACCCCCCAAGCCCACCCATCTAGGTCACCACAGAGTACGAGCTGAGCTCCCTGCACTATACAGCAGGTTCCCACAAGCTATCTGGTTTTTTTTTTTTTTTTTTTGCGGTACAGGGGTCTCTCACTGCTGTGGCCTCTCCCATCGCGGAGCACAGGCTCCAGACGTGCAGGCTCAGCGGCCATGGCTCACGGGCCCAGCCGCTCTGCGGCATGTGGGATCTTCCCGGACCGGGGCACAAACCCGTGTCCCCTGCATCGGCGGGCGGACTCTCAACCACTGCGCCACCAGGGAAGCCCTAGCTAACATTTTTACACATGGTAGTGTATGTGTGTCAGTCCCAATCTTCCAATTCATTCCAACCCCACCTTCCTCCCACGCTGTGTCCACATGTCCGTTCTCTACGTCTATGTCTCTATTCCTGCCCTGCAAATAGGTTCCTCTGTACTATTTTTCTAGATTCCACATAAAGAGAAAAACAAATATCGCATATTAGTGCATATATGTAGTCATCATCTTTTAACACTACAAAATGTTCACCAATGTATCTTTCCCCTCTTCTTTTCAGACAAAACCTGGTGATAAATGGACTTTAGCCCATATCTCACTAGGAGCCATATTTTACATATGTATACTTATTCCATAGTTACTTGTTATAGTTTTTAAAAGTCATTTGAGTAATAAATCCTGGTCATTTGCAAGTAACCACCAGTTAATTTTGGAGGAAAATTTCTACTTTCACAACTTCACTCTGTTAAAATCTATAAACGTATTCTTTCATTTAGAGGTAATTGTAGAATTCTGCTCTCAGAATTACACACTTAAATCGTTTAAATAAATACCCACACAAATTCTTTTTAAAATAAGGTTTGACATACCAAGGTGTTTGAAGATTTTGTCTTCCTCCTTTTGGAACTGGTAACAAGTGAAATAAATGAAAAATTGTCTTGATAGAGAGTTAGCATGTGGTTCTTGATCCTATGTGGGTTCACAAATTCCAGAAATTAATAACTCACATTTGCCAAGTATGCACGATGAGCCAGGTACTGAACTAAGTGCTTTAAATGGATTATTTTATTTAAGCCTCTGAACAAGCCTAATAAGATGTTCTTACAGTCTCCTGTAGAAATTGAGGCCTGAAGAACTTGCTTAAAGTCAAACAGTTAGGAAGAGGTGGAGCTCTGATTCAAATGCAGGTGGTCTGAGCTCAGAGACCAGACTGTAAATGTGGACACTACATCCAGTCAAGGTCACTGAGGCTCAGTACTTCAACTTTGCAGGTGGGAACCTAGTATTTCTGGATCACTGCAATGGCCTGCAGACGTGTTTCATTGTGACCACTGGCCGCATTTCTCCACTGGGAGAGACTCCTGCAGACTCGAGCCAAGACTGAGGACGTCCATTTAGATCAAATTCCAACAGCCTCTTTACTCCTCTAGCTGTGGTTTCAGGGCTGTCTTTTGGGGAAATTTTTATTTGTCCTGAAGCTCAAGATGTTCTATGCTGGGAGCTAAGTGACTATATTAAAAGAAAAAGAGTTCTTTCTTTTTAGTATATTTATTTAGCCCCATAAGCAATGTTAAAGGTTACTTTGCTTGCACTGATTGTTTATGGCAGCCACAGAAATTCACACAGACTGACAGAGGTTTGCCCTGGAGTTAGATGACCTCAGAGTATGTACAAATACAATTTCTTAAAATAACTGAATATCTGATATTAATCTCTCTATGGAGGCTTACTCACAACCAAAGGATACTCCTTTGTTCTGATCATTATTAAGTTGGAATAAGCTTAGGGCTGATAAATATATTTTGTGGCTAGTATATTTTTACTCTTACTATGCCATTAGATGTTATTTAATCCTAACTCATAAGTTAGAGTGTTACTTACAGTTTTTAAAAACAAAGTAACTTAAATGTCTAGCAATACGGGATTGATTAAAACACTTTTACGCATAAGATGGAGGGCAACACTCACTAAAATATATTTAGGTGAAGAATCATGTTAAAAATGTGGTTAAATGGAAAAATATTAATGACCAACACAAATCAGGATACAGGATATAATTTCATTTTTGTAAAACAATCAACAAAAGGAAGTATTTGCCTCTTACGAGATATTTTAATCTTTTTCTTTTTGCTTATTTCTATTTTTAACACTAAATATGTATTGTTTGTATAAGGGAAAATTACAAATTAAATATTACTTTAGGACAATGTACAAGGAAGTAATTTATTCTTGAAAAAACACAATTTAGGTATTGTGGATGAAAGACAAGTATAAAACACACCTCATTGAAAATGCTTTCTTAAGATTTTATTTATGCAAATACGAGGGACCATATGCTGAACCTTGCAGTCTGGCATGCAAATAGCTCATCTTCTAATGGCCCAGGGGATCTTGCTCAGGTTTGAGAGATTATTTAAAGTTATTTCAAACAACCAATACCATTTGGTCCATAGAACCAAGTAGAGTAAAAAAAAAATCCCAAGTAAGAATAGGTCAGTTCATTATAAACAAAAAATACCTGTGGGTTTAATTCTTGTTAGGGCCAATTATGCTTATACATATTTGTTTACCTCGAGAATGAAATTTATATTGGCCAGGAGTAGAAATCTTATTTCTTCTAAGGTCCATCTGGCCATTTGCAATTTTACTCACTGGCAAGTTTCCAAAGAAGATGCAACATACTCCAAAACAGATCTTCCCTTATATTTAGGATTGCATATAAACTTTGAAATACATTGTCAATGCACATGAAATACTTAAACTTCTTAAAATGCTCTCCATTGCTCTTTGAGTAAAATCTAGATTTTAAAAATGATTTATAAGGTCCTCCGTGGTCTGGCCTTTGCTTGGCCCACTTGTCCCATCTGTATTGGTTCTCTAGCTCCTCGATATGTTCAGATTAAACTGGATTTGTTTCAGTTCTTTTGTAAATGCTGTTCCCTGTGCCTGGAACTGCCCCTTCTCCTATCAAACTCCTACTCACATTTGAAGTCCAGGCTGAGACCTCCCAGTTCCTTCAGGAATCACATCAAAGCACTTTTCACAGTGATGACAGCACAGTCACCTGCATACCTGGGTAGCAGATAGAAACTGAGTCTTTCATTCTCCACTGCATCACCAGGACCTTATATACAGAAGGTCTACATTGAATATGTAATGACGGATATCATGCAAATTCCTTTTGAACATTATATTTTCAGTAAATGAATTTTATTCTTCCTCATTATGGTATGTAGGAAAGACCAAGAGATTTGGAGCCAAGAGGTTCTGGCCCTTGGGTCCTGTATTTACTGTGGATGTGATTCTGTAATGAGTTACTCAAACTCCCTGACCTGCAGTTTCTTCAATTGTAAATGGGGCCAATAAAAATACTCTCCTTAGTTTAACTTCAGGAATAAATTAGGCCATGTATATGAAAGCATTTTTTGAAGTGATGAAGTGCCTCGTAAGTGTCAGCTATTTTATTGTCCACATTTCAGCTGAAGCCTCATGAGTAACACTTGGTGGTGGTTGGTTGTCACTTCTTAAGCTCTATCAGCATCTATCAACAGCAACAACAAATGGACATACAAACTAAGTAAAAGCAGTATGCTTGCTTTGCAAATACATTGTCTTAAGCCCTGAGCTGTTAATTCTAAATACGTTTCTGCTCCTCCTATGAAGAAATTCCAGAGGCACTGCGATCTTAACTTGCAAGGCAGCTACAAGCATATAGCAATCAAAACCCATCCCAAATGGATTTTCTTAAAATTAAATTGGCCAGACATATTAGGGAGATTTTTTTGGTCGCCGTGTTTTATTATTGGATATCATTGACAAGAAGTTTTGAATGATGTTTTCAATCCCATAATTTGGCATAGAATTAGCACCAAAATCAGTAGAAAGAAAACCCTTCTTTTTAACAGATTTGAAAAAGGATTATCAATGGAAAACCTTCCATTTAGGATATGGTGACATTTGACTAATTAAAACCTGAGGTACTCCAAAGGTGCAGATTTAACGCGATCTGTTCTTTTAACTGTCAAGCACTGTCTTTAAATAAGGTGTGTTTGTCTCGTTGATTTGCATGAATTCTTCTGGTTTCTGTCATCTGAAAGTCATGTCTTACAATTTTAAATGTTTATGGGCTTTGACAGTTCCCATCTGCTGTGGGGATGTCTAAGTGCTCCAAGCCTAGTTGGCAAAACTCAGTTAAATCTTTGTTTTTACTTGATAGAATTTAAATTATTTATAGTGGTTATGTCTCACTGATTATTAGAGTTTTTTTAATGACAAAAGGATTTACTGTCACCATTTTCTGGATTATGAATAAATGCAAAGTAAAAGACACACACTCCTTATTAACATGAGCTTCCTGGTATTGTGACCATAATTAGTTGGACTGTAGTCCCTTCATTAGTTATTTATTTATTCACCTTCATTTTCCACTTCAATTTGGAGAGGATTTGTAGTGTTGTCATTTCATTAAGAAAAGTGCAAGGGCAATTGTGTCAGAAATGTCAAGTATTCAGAAATCGGCGAACTTGAAACACTCATAACTCCACAGAGCAAAAATTTAATTATAGCAGGATGGCTTTCTACAAGAAAGGAACTAGGGCAGAAGTTAGCCCCGAATGCCACATGCCAACTCTTTATGCCCAATTCATGGACATTCATGCTCTCTGTATCACTTAATAAATATTTATTGGAAGCCTACAGTGTGCCAGCCATTGTCCTTAGTACTGGGAAAAAATAAAGAAAACAGAGAAGGTAACTGTCCTCATGGAGCTTACATACTAATGAGATAAGTCAGACAATAAATTAAAAAAAATTTTTTTTGTAAAGAGTTCTGGTAAAGGAAATATAGAGAACTGTGGTTGAAAACTCTCTCCTGTACAAATCTCCAGTTGCTCTGTCCCAAGTTTGCTGTAATACACCCTTTCAAATTAGGAAGGGTGAGGTTGTGATATTATATAAACAATAGACATTGTGCCTCTAATGATGTGGGTTTAGGTCTAACTTTTCCCCTGCTGTAAAATGATCACTCTTCTCAAAGGCAATAATAACTACCTGGATGTAGGCAATATTTCAATTCCAATTACTGATTTTGTAATAACAAAATTATGTTACATAGTATTTATTAAACTCTTATCCTAAGCATGAGTTATATTATTCATAACTTCACAGACTGTAAGGTTTTATTATTATTATTAAACTTTTAAGTTCACACTCTTTAAGTAAATTTCATTTATATAACAGTGTTATCAACTATAGTCACTATGCTGTATGTTAGATCCTCAGAGCTTATCATTTTATACCTAAAATTCTATATGCTTTTACCAACCTCTCCCTATTCCCCCTACCCACCCCCAGCTCTTGACATCTACTTTTCTATTCTTTATTTCTACTAGTTTGACTCTTGTTTTAGATTTTGCATGTAAGTTAGAGCATGTGGTATTTTATCTTTTTCTGTCTGGTTTATTTCACTTAGTATAATGCCCTCAAAGTCCATCCGTTTTGTCACAAAGAGAAGGATTTCCTTTTTTTCCCATGGCTGAAAAGTATTCCATTTTATAGATATACCACATCTTCTTTATCCATTTATTCATTGATGGACACAAATTGCTTCTATATCTTGGCTATTGTGAAAAATGCTGCAGTAAAAATGGGGGTGCATATATCTCTTCAAAATCCTCTTCTTATTCCCTTTGGATATATAAGAGGATAGGATTGCTGGGTCACATGGTAGTTCTAATATTAATTATTTAAGGAATCTCCATACTGTTTTCCATAGTGACTACATCAATTTACATTCCCACCAACAGTGCACAATTGTTCTAATTTCTCTACATCCTTGCCAACACTTGCTACTTATCTTTGCCATAATAACCATTCTAACAGGTATAAGGTGATATCTTAATGTGGTTTTGATATGCATTTCCTTTATGACTGGAGATGTTGAGCATTTTTTTATGTACATGTTGGCCATTTGTATGTCTTCTTTGGGGAAAATGTCTGCTTAGTTTATCTGTCCATTTTCTAATCAGATTTGCTTTTTTTCTTTTTTTTTTTGCTGTTGAGTTGTGTGAGTTCTTTATATATTTTTGATATTAACCCTTTAACAGACATACAATTTGTAAATATTTTCTCCCATTCCATAACTTGCCTTTAATTTTGTTGATGGGTTCCATTGCTGTGCAGAAGCTTTTGAGATTGATGTAGTTTCACTGGTTGATTTTGCTTTCGTTGGCTTTGCTTTTGATGTCAAATGCAAAAATCATTACAAGGACCAATGTTAAAGAACTTATCCTTTAGGGGCTTTTTTCTAGGAATTTTATAGTCTCAAGTCTTAAACATTTCTTTAATCCAGTTTGAGTTGATTTTTATGGATGGTATAAGATAGGAGTCCAGTTCGATTCTTTTGCACGTGGCTATCCAGGTTTCTAAACACCATTTATGGAAGAGACTGTCCTTTCTTTATTTTATATTCCTGGCTCCTTTGTGGTAAATTAATAGAACATACCAGCCTGGGTTTATTTCTAAGCTCTCTATTCTATTCCCTTGATCCATGTGACTGTTCTTATATTAGTACCATAGTGTTTTGATTACTATAGCTTTTAATATAGTTTGAAATCACAGTGTGTTGCTTTGCTCTTTCTCAAGATTGCTTTGGCTATTTGGGTTTTGTAGTGGTTTTATTTTAGAATTGTTTTATTATTGTTTGTTATATTATTTTTAATCATTTTTTGCAAGTATAACATCCAAGTAATAAGAGTGTAGAAATTTTAAATGTACAACTTAACCAATTTTTATGAAGTGAATACACAAAATATATCATTACCAGCTCTCAGAAAACACCCTTGTACCAATTCCACTCAGTACCTTCTCCCAACAGTAGCCACTTTTCTGACTTTTATTACATCTAATTGAGAAATTTCATGTAAATATGCATTCTTTTATGTTAGGCTTCTTTTTTTCTCAATGTTTTATCTTGAGATTCATCCAGTTGTTGCATGAGGCAGAAGTTTGTCCTTTTTCATTAAGGTACATTATTTTAATGTGTGACTATACCATGATGGGGTTTATCTTTTCTACTATTGATAGGCATTTGATTATTTCCAGTTTTTTGTTTTCATAAATAAAAACTATAGAAATTCTTGTTCATGTATATTTGTGCACATAGGTACTTGTTTCTGTGGGTGGATATTTAGGACTAGAGTTGCTCAATCTTAGGGCATGCATATGTTCAGCTTTAGAAGATACTGATGAATAATTTTATACCAACTGAGATTTTATCAGGGACACCAAACCACTATGAGAGATTTATTATAGTAGTTAGACTTTATTAATTCGTTGAAGCTGGTGGAGCAGTCTATTGAGAATGTTGCCATTATGTCTAGTGTTGAGCCCAAATCACTCTAAGCCAGCCAGACCAACAGCTGGAGAGAAAAGTTAAATTTACAAGAGAACGATAACTAACTGGAACTCACAAGGAAGAACCAGAACCCTTGAGGAAAAACTGGAACCCTTGAGGAAAACTCTTGACTTATTAGGAAATGCCAGAACCTGCTTTGTCACTTACCATCTCTAATCTTGATGCTGTGGGTCATCTGAAGGAAGAGCTGGCATTATTTGCTTTGGAGCTGCACACATACTTTGTCCAGGCCTTGGAAAAGCTTAAGGAAGAGATAAACTAGACTTTTGAAGCTGTGAGTGACAATTGCAGTAACTACCACCATGCCTGACTTCCTGCAATGACCCTCAAAGCAGGAGAAATATGGCTCCTGCTTTACTTCTGCCTTCCAAATACCACTTAGAATGTCTTTCTAGCCAGTGTTAACAAGGAATCATATAGGGAAAGAACTTCTGTGAAATGTAGTTTCAACTTAGTTGAGTAGACAAAGGACAAACCCACTTTATTTCAACTCTTGTCATATTGATATTCATACCCACATTTTGCCAACTATCTTAAAAAAATAAGAAGCAAAATCATGTTTCTACCTAACACGACACAACTGTCCTTATGCAACTCAAAATAGGCTGTCCTTCTCTTCAAAAGAAAATTATACTCCTACGTGATTTTGAAAACCTGAGCTAAAATACTGAGATATAAGTTCAATGTCTATGAATATATCTTATGTTAGGCAATAGAAAAATGGTAGAGAAAAAAAGAAAAAAGTTGGTCAATATTTATGCAAATAGAGTCACATCAAAATAAAGAAGGAATATTCATAAATATTACAGTCTTCATTTCCACAACTAGCCATATAGTTATCACTGGTATCTTTCAGATCCATATTTATTTTTTCCCTCAGCAAGCACTCAGCTGGTCATAGTTCCTTGCCTACTCTGGTGAGTCAAACTTTTATTCCCAAAGGATCTGGACTATTCACAGTCTTGCCTGCATTGGGTTATACATTGAATTTATTTATTTATTTTTATTTATCCATTGACTTTATTTTTTAACATCTTTATTGGAATATAATTGCTTTACAATGTTGTGTTAGTTTCTGCAGTATAACAAAGTGAATCAGCTATACGTATACATATATCTCCATATCCCCTCCCTCTTGCATCTCCCTCCCACCCTCCCTCATTGACTTTAATGATAGGATGTAGAAGTATTAAGAGGCACCCAAAGAATATTCTGGATTCCAGACATACTTCTTTACCCCTATCATACAGTAATAGTACAATTTGCCCTTGATATTCAAGATCAATATACCTTGATAGTATAGTAACTATTGAATCATTGTCGTGGAAACTTAAAGTGGACAGTTATCAAATTGACTTTCAATTTAATGGAACCATTACTGTGTCCCCTAGTGTAAGTATTCATCTTTTGGGAACTCTGGAACTTGTGTTATACATTAGCTAAATATTATAGACACTAGTCACGTGGTTATTTACATTAATTTTAAGTTATTTAAAATTAAGTAAAATTTAAAATTTATTAGATTGCAGTTGTAGTAGCCATATTTCAAGAGTTCAAAAAACATTTGTGGCTAATGGCTACCACAATGGACTACACAGATATAGACCATCACTAGCTAGCCTATGGACCATCACAATCCAAAATTTTGTTGGCAGAAGCAAAAATTTTGCTAGCAGATTATCAGAGCTAGTATTGAGAAGAGTCCTTCCCATTTCCACCCATTGATTCCTGGACCAATGGGTTTTGGCTAGGAGAAACAGCAGTATATATAGGTTGCTGATTTAGAGCATATACTGCATCCTGGAGGACATTATTTCAGCCCCATAAGATGTGGTGTTCTTAGACAACTGAAGCCATAATTGAGTCTTCAAAAAGCCATTTCATCGTTCTATCCGTACAGCTGGTTCAGGATTATGGGGAAGATGGTAAGACCAGTGAATTGCATAAGTATCAGACTGTGCCCCTTGATCAGAAGCAAAGCTGTGTGGAATATCATGATGGTGAATAAGGTTTTCTATAAATCCTTCAACCATGGTTTCGGCAGAAGCATTATGGGCAAAAAGTCTGGTTGGTGATCATAGTAGGAGTCTATTTTAGTGAGAACAGAGTGCTGTTCCTTCCATTATAGAATGGTCCAGTGTAATCGACCTGCACCAGGTGGCTGAACAGTACAACATTGGGAGGCTCAGCATTGGCTGAGCAGTGGATTGGGCATTCAACAGTGGCTTTAGCCAGATTGGCCTTGATGGGTGGTAGTGCATGTTTTTGAGCCCATGTGTAAACTCTATCCCTTAAGTCATAGCCACTTGGTTCATGGACCCATTGGACAGGACGGCAGTGTCTGGCGATGTTCTGCCTGGCTGACCTCCAGAGAATGGGTCATGTTCTCTAGATGACAATTAAAGTCTTGTTTGAGGTCACTCTTTGTTAAGTGTTCACATGAAGAATAAATATCTTCACAATCTGTGCCCATTAATGGAACCAATTTTCCAATTACAGTCCTTTCAAGTCCTTAACTATTTATTTAATCATTAGCCACTGTACATTAAGTAGTAAAGATGCATACCTCTGGTTATCTGTTCCTCCTTTCAGGCAAAGCAAACAACCAAGTGCACAGCTGAAGTTTTTGTTTACTGGATGGTTTCCCTTCATTGTTTTTCTCTAGGGCCACCCCACAACGGGTCTGTACAGATGCCTCCCTCTCTAAAAGGGGCCATTTTTCCAAGTTAACTGTTTGTAGGAAAATCTCCATATGGCCATGAAGGAGGATTGAGAAGGGAGAGTCAATGAAGTATGAATATGACCTGTGAGCACATGTGTCACTTGCCCAGGCAACTTATATTTGCTTTTTGGATACAACTGAGCTCAATCTTGTACATACTACTTCCATTTGACAATGAAGTGCTGTGGTGCCGCTCCACTTTATGGTTCGATGGTCAGATCACACCTACTTCATGAGAAGCTAAGGTTTTTTGATAATTGGGTAGTCAGTGATCAAGCATTCATTCTTTGCTTGGCCCCAGGAATAAGCCTGAACTTGTTTCTCAAAATGACAATCATATTTGTAGAGGAATGCATAGTTTTGATCCAAAATCCTAAATGTTTGCATTGTGATCTACTTATAAGATCTCTGTAAAACATCCTTATCTGCATATACTTGTCAAGCATTACCAGAACATGCAGGGTCACATGTTCCAAGTGGTAGGGCAGCTGAAGAATTTTTTTTTTTCTGGGTCCTACTCAAATCTGGCAGATTATCAGACTACTCAATAAATAGGTCAGAGTGGCACACCCAAATGAGATTTAGACTTCTGTAAAATCTAAAGTGGCACACCAGGCACTTTGGTTCATTTTTAATAGTAAAAGGAAGCAGATGCAGCAATTAGTCTTTTACTTTGGATAGAATATCTTAACATGCCTCAGACCTACTGTACCCCTAGAAATTGCCCTAGGTGACAAGATCCTGAATTTTTGTGGGATTTCTCTCTCTTCCTCTCTCATGCATGTATCTTACCGAGAAGTCTAGCTTAGTTCCTGCTTCCTGCAGATCTGGTCTAATCAGCATTATATCATAAATGTAATGAATTGTCAATATAATGATGCTTTGTGAAATGAAGATGACTTAGAAGTTCTTGTAGACTAGATTATGGCAGGGGGCTGGAGATTCAATATGATCCTGCATTACTGGCCGTGCCAGAGGAAAGGAAATTATTTCTGATGGTCTTTACTGATAGGTAGGGAGAGAGAAAGGGAGGGAGAGAGAGAGAGAGAGAGAGAACCATTTGTCAGATGCCAGGGATGTGTTGATTTGTTCTGGTAATGACACTATATCTGGACCAACAGCTGCAATTGGATTTCACCATCTTATTAAGTTTACAATAATGCACTGCCATTTTCTAAGTGCCATCTATCTTCTGCGCAGGCCAAAGAGGCAAGCTGAAATGAGGATGTGGTAGGATCACCACACTGTATGTTTCGAAACCTTGTTGATAGACTTTATCTCTGCAAGAATATGTTGTTTGCTTTTGATTTATTATTTTGGTGGGTAGAGGCAGTTCTACAGGTTTTCCTCTGGACTTTTCTACCACATTTGGTAAGGAGTTCCTCATGTACTTGGTTCATGGTCTAAGAAGCTGATAGAGGAGATCGGCTTCTTAGACAGTGATCAGCTTCTGCTGAAGGTGGCAGCAGAAGGAGCTGAAGCCCTGATTGCTGTCCCAGGTTAACTCAGTGAGCTGGCAGATAAGTGACAATATTCATGAATTGCCCAGTGTCTGTGCCCTGTGCTGCCTTCAGAGAATAAGAAATATGACTGTCACTTTACTTTGCCTTCTAAATACCCTCTCATAATCATGAAGATATTTTTCTATCTTATCTCACAGAAAACTTATTGCTTATTATTCAAATTTAGAACTGTGATCTCTCTGGAGTGGATTTTATGTGGTTTAAATAGGCACTGAAATGAATACTTTTGCCATATTAATACCCATTTGATTCAGCATCACTTGTTAAAAACAACAACAAAACAAAAGAGAACCTTCTTTCTCTGGCACTTTTGTGGTAAAACATGTGACTGTACAGGAAATGTGATAGAATATCACCATTGTGATTTTTTAAAACATCTTTATTGAAGTATAATTGCTTTACAATGGTTTGTTAGTTTCTGCTTCATAACAAAGTGAATCAGTTATGCATATACTTATGTTCCCATATCTCTTCCCTCTTGCATTTCCCTCCCTCCCACCCTCCCTATCCCACCCCTCTAGGTGGTCACAAACCACGGAGCTGATCTCCCTGTGCTATGCGGTTGCTTCCTACAAGTTATTTATTTTACATTTGATAGTGTATATATGTCCATGCCACTCTCTCACTTTGTCACAGCTTACCCTTCCCCCTCCCCATATCCTCAAGTCCATTCTCTAGTAGGTCTGTGTCTTTATTCCTGTCTTAGCCCTATGTTCTTCATGACTTTTTTTTCCACCTTAGATTCCATATATATGTGTTAGCATACAGTATTTGTTTTTCTCTTTCTGACTTACTTCACTCTGTATGACAGACTCTGGGTCCATCCACCTCACTATAAATAATTCAATTTCGTTTCTCTTTATGGCTGAGTAATATTCCATTGTATATATGTGCCACATCTTCTTTATCCATTCATCTGTTGATGGACACTTAGGTTGCTTCCATATCCCAGCTATTGTAAATACAGCTGCAATGAACATTTTGGTACATGACTCTTTTTGAATTAGGGTTTTCTCAGGGTATACAAGTAGTGGGATTGCTGGGTGGTATGGTAATTCTATTTTTAGTTTTTTAAGGAACCTCCATACTGTTCTCCATAGTGGCTGTATCAATTTACATTCCCACCAACAGTGCAGGAGTGTTCCCTTTTCTCCACACCCTCTCCAGCATTTATTGTTTGTAGATTTTTTGATGATGGCCATTCTGACTGGTGTGAGATGATATCTCATTGGAGTTTTGATTTGCATTTCTCTAATGATTAATGATGCTGAGCATTCTTTCATGCGTTTGTTCTTTGGAGAAATGTCTATTTAGGTCTTCTGCCCATTTTTGGATTGGGTTGTTTGTTTTATTGTTATTGAGCTGCATGGGCTGCTTGTAAATTTTGGAGATTAATCCCTTGTCAGTTGCTTCATTTGCAAATATTTTCTCCCATTCTGAGGGTTGTCTTTAGTTCTTGTTTATGGTTTCCTTTGCTGTGCAAAAGCTTTGAAGTTTCATTAGGTCTCATTTGTTTATTTTTATTTCCATTTCTCTAGGAGGTGGGTCAACAAGGATTTGCTGTGATTTATGTCATAGAGTGTTCTGCCTATGTTTTCCTCTAAGAGTTTTATAGTGTCTGGCCTTACATTTAGGTCTTTAATCCATTTTGAGTTTATTTTTGTGTATGGTGTTAGGGAGTGTTCTAATTTCATTCTTTTACATGTAGCTGTCCAGTTTTCCCAGCACCACTTATTGAAAATGATGTCTTTTCTCCATTGTATATTCTTGCCTCCTTTATCAAAGATAAGGTGACCATATGTACGTGGGTTTATCTCTGGGCTTTCTATCCTGTTCCATTATTCTATATTTCTGTTTTTGTGCCAGTACCATATTGTCTTGATTACTGTAGCTTTGTAGTATAGTCTGAAGTCAGGGAGCCTGATTCCTATAGCTCTATTTTTCTTTCTCAGATTGGTTTGGCTATTTGGGATCTTTTGTGTTTCCATACAAATTGTGAAATTTTTTGTTCTAGTTCTGTGAAAAATGCCAGTGGTAGTTTGATAGAGATTGCATTGAATCTGCAGATTGCTTTAGGTAGTAGAGTCATTTTCACAATGTTAATTCTTCCAATCCAAGAACATGGTATATCTCTTCATCTATTTGTATCATCTTTAATTTCTTTCATCAGTGTCATAATTTTCTGCATACAGGTCTTTGTCTCCATAGGTAGGTTTATTACTAGATATTTTATTTTTTTTGTTGCAGTGGTAAATGAGAGTGTTTTCTTAATTTCACTTTCAGATTTTTCATCATTTGTGTATAGGAATGCCAGAGATTTCTGTGCATTAATTTTGTATCCTGCTACTTTACCAAAATCATTGATTAGCTCCAGCAGTTTTCTGTTAGCATCTTTAGCATTCTCTATGTATAGTATCATGTCATCTACAAACAGTGTCAGCTTTACTTCTTCTTTTCCAATTTGGATTCCTTTTATTTCTTTTTCTTCTCTGATTGCTGTGGCTAAAACTTCCAAAACTATGTTGAATAATAGTGGTGCGAGTGGGCAACCTTGTCTTGTTCCTGATCTTAGTGGAAATGCTTTCAGTTTTTCACCATTGAGGATGATGTGGGCTTGTCATATATGGCCTTTATTATGTTGAGGAAAGTTCCCTCTATGCCTACTTTCTGGAGGGTTTTTATCATAAATGGGTGTTGAATTTTGTTGAAAGCTTTCTCTGCATCTATTGAGATGATCATATGGTTTTTCTCCTTCAATTTGTTAATATGGTGTATCACGTTGATTGATTTGCGTATATTGAAGAATCCTTGCATTCCTGGAATAAACCCCACATGATCATAGTGTATGATCCTTTTAATGTGCTGTTGGATTCTGTTTGCTAGTATTTTGTTGAGGATTTTTGCATTTATGTTCATCAGTGATATTGGCCTGTAGTTTTCTTTCTTTGTGACATCTTTGTCTGGTTTTGGTATCAGGGTGATGGTGGCCTCGTAGAATGAGTTTGGGAGCGTTCCTCCCTCTGCTATATTTTGGAAGAGTTTGAGAAGGATAGGTGTTAGCTCTTCTCTAAATGTTTGATAGAATTCACCTGTGAAGCCATCTGGTCCTGGACTTTTGTTTGTTGAAAGATTTTTAATCACAGTTTCAATTTTAGTGCTTGTGATTTGTCTGTTCATATTTTCTGTTTCTTCCTGGTTCAGTCCTGGCAGGTTGTGCATTTCTAAGAATTTGTCCACTTCTTCCATGTTGTCCATTTTATTGGCATAGAGTTGCTTGTAGTAATCTCTCATGATCTTTTGTATTTCTGCAGTGTCAGTTGTTACTTCTCCTTTTTCATTTCTAATTCTATTGATTTGAGTATCATTGTGATTTAATAAGAAGTCTTAATGTCTAGTAGTGCAAGTCCTCCAAAATGTTGTTCTTCACTCTATTGGCCTTTCACCATCCCATATATATTTTAGAATTCACTTGTCAGTTGCCACAAAAATTCCTGTCAAGATTTTGGTTGGGATACACTGAATGTATAAAACAATCTTCAGAGTCTATATTTTTACAATATTGAGTCTTCCAGTCTGTGCACATGGTGTATTCCTCTATTTTTTAAATCTTCTCTAATTTCCTTCAATAGATTTTTGTAGTTTTCTGTCCAGAAATAATGTACATGTTGTTACTTAGATTTATTTTTAGGTATTTGGTGTTTTTTAATGCTGTAGTAAATGTTACCTTTAAATTTTTTTTAAATTGTCTTACTGCTATATAGGAATTGTATTTGATCATCCTATAATTTTCTCCATTTAGTTATTAATTGAATTTTTGAATTCTCTATATCCTCAATTATGCCATATGAAAATAATGACCTTTAATTTCTTTCTTTCTGTTTTTAAATGTCCTTTTTTGAACTGTCTAGGACCTCCAGTACAATTTTGATTATATATAAAGATAATGAATAGTTTTGTCTCTGCTATAGTGATAGCCCTAAGCTTTTTGTTTCTGTAGTTTATCGGACTAAGAAAACTCCTTTTTGTCTTTTTTATTCTTTGATTTTTTAAATTAAAGTGTGTTAATTGCTTTTTCTGCAAATGTGGAGATGGCTATGATTTTTCTTTCTTTGTCTGATGATATAGTAAATCATGTTGATTGATTTTACAATATTAACTAATCTTGCATTTCCTGAATAAACCTAACTTTTCTAATATAGTATTTTAAATTTGTTATCATTATTTTGGTATGTATATATTTTTATTTATGCTCATGAGATTGCTGTTAGGTTCTGTTATAATCCCTATGCTATAGATTTGGAAACTGAGGTGTAGAGAGTTTAAACAAATAACCAAAGGAAACAACCTAAATGTCCACTGACAGAGGAATGGATAAAGAAGATGTGGTAGATATATACAATGGAATATTACTCACCCATAAAAAAGAATGAAGTAAGCCAGACAAAAACAAATATCATATGATATCACTTATATGTGGAACCTAAAAAAAATGCATAAATGAGCTTATTTACAAAACAGAAATAAAACCACAGATATAGAAAACAAATTTATGGTTATCAAAGGGGAAAGGGGTAGGGGAGCAATAAATTAGGAGTTTTGGATTACCAGATACAAACTACTATATATAAAATAATAACCAACAAGGACCTACTGTAAAGCACAGGGAACTATACTCAGTATTTTATAATAACGTATAAGGGAAAAGAATCTGAAACACTGAATCACTTTAATATAACTGAAGCCAGACAGAGAGTAAATGATTTAAAGTGAGGAAATTTGATTCAACAATATATTTCCATAAAATTAAATTATTAAAAAAGTTGCTGATTATGTTTTCAGAAAATGGTATAAAAATGATTCTGCTGTTCCATGAAGTCCCGTATAATAAACCTTATATGTTTGTATTTTTCTAGAGAGTATACCATTTTAGCGAGCATGATGGTTAATTTTATGTATCAACTTGACTGGGCCAAAGGATGCCCAGATGGTTGGGCATTACTAAATGAATAAAACTTTATTCTGGGTGTGTCTGTGAGGGTGTTTCCAGAAGAGATTAGTATTGAATCAGTAGACTGAAAAAGAACATGTTCTTCACTAATGTGGTGGGCATGATACAATGCTTGGAGAGCCTGAATGGATCAGAAGGACAGAGAAAGGGTGAATTTGTTCTCTTTTTTGAGCTGGGACATTCTTCTTCTCCTGCCCTCAGACATCCACCCTCCTGGTTCTTGGGCCTTCAAACTGACTAAATCCCACCACTGGCTCTCCTTACAGTGTCCAGCTTGCAGACAGCAAATCATGGGGCTTCTCAGCCTCTTATAACTATTATATGTATATATTCTATTTGTTCTTCTTCTCCAGAGAACCCTAATACAGCAAGATTATTTTTTTTCCAACCAGTGGTAGTACTTTTTTTTTTTTTTTTTTTGCGGTATGCAGGCCTCTCACTGTTGTGGCCTCTCCTGTTGTAGAGCACAGGCTCCGGACGCGACACGCAGGCTCAATGGCCATGGCTCACGGGCCCAGCTGCTCCATGGCATGTGGGATCCTCCCGGACTGGGGCACGAACCCGTGTCCCCTGTATTGGCAGGCGGACTCTCAACCACTGTGCCACCAGGGAAGCTGGGTAGTACATTCTGACCAGTTTACAAAATGCTAAATAATCTTTCTCTGCCTTTTTTACTCTCTTTCTACATGCACACACAATCATTATTCTTCAGCCACACTGACCACCTGCTGTTTTCTGAATATGCCAAAGCCAAGGTGTGTCTGGTCATCACACGTGCTATTCCCTCTACCTAGAAATTCTTCCTCTAGACATCTGCATGGCTCAGTCCCTCATTTCCTTCATTCTCTGCAAAAATGCCATCTTATTAAAAAGGACTTCCCTGACTCATGCCACCTTTCTATGTACATTATTAACATCTACACTCAGAGCCATGCTCCTTCCTTCCCTGTTCATCCATAAACAAGTTTTCTTTATTTGTTCTCTTTACCTCTTTCCCACCTCCATAAGTGGGATATTTTAAATCCATCTTTCTAACTTCTCCAGAATAATGTGAACTCACTTAAAAGGCAAGGCTTTGCTCTGAATCCTATTCTTACAGCCTGGATAAGTGTCTGACATATTATAGACTACTTTTTTTTACAAATATTTGTTGTATGAATGAACGAATAAGTGAATGAATGAGTTTCTAAGCATCTAAAGTTACCCAATTTCTCAGAAATTCTTGCTAATTATTATTTTTTCCCTGTGAATCTCACCCTGAAGAAAGACAGGTTTGTTTCCTTCATCATTATCTCCTTTTTATAGCAATGATGTCAGAAGGTGTTGACAGATAGTTAACACATCTTTGAGATGCATCCTGTCTATGCCCAAGGTAACTTGGAGGTGGAATCATTTGCCCTATGATAAGCTCTTGTTGTTTGCTTGTGGTGCAGGAAGTTCTTAATGCCCACTTTATATGTAATATACTTGAAAAATGAAAGATTATTGTTGATATTAAAGTAAGATACACAATATCATATGTAATTTGTTTCCCTCAATGTATGCCTGTTAGCTATATTCAACCCTGTCCTTCACACCTGGTCCTGAGATAAATGTAAAAGTAGGGTCCTGTATATAAATGGTCCATCTATCTACCAAAGTGATTTCTGGGGCCAAAGAAATAATTGTAATTTATGAGATACACTTGTGATAGTCATGAATGTTCAGCAGAGTAGATAGACTGGGTGGCATGACTTTGATTTTAATTATAGGTCAACTCAACTTAATTCCATAATGTCACTCTTCACCCTTCCTTCTTCCTTTAAACTGAAAGCTAAAAGTACAAATGAACTAACTTTTGAATGTCAACCTGAGTTCCAAGAACTAGATGTGCAATTCTGATCAAGTAATTTGACCTCCTGGGCTCTCTGTTTCCCTAGCTTGGCCCGTATGATTTCTAATGTCCACTCTTAAATCCACAAAATGCAATGATTCTATATATTAATTATTAATCATTTATTAAGGGAACCAGTTTGGGGATTAGAAATTAGATGAGAAGAAGCGTCTTAGTTCTAAGTCCCATGCATAAGTTTCTGATAGAAAGAGAAAGGAAGGAGAAAGAGAAGAAAGAAAGAGAGTCCTAAGTCAGAAATCTTTAAAAAAAATACAACCCCAGTTTTTTAAAACACAACCCCAGTTTGTCATACCTTCCTTACTTGGGAGGACAGATGGAGGTCAGAGTCACAGAGTAACAAGTTTTGTTGGAGTTTTCCTTTAACCAGTGACCCAGAATTTCACTGTCTTCTTGAACATCATTCTTCCTCTGCATGAAGGTGTTTCTAAGACTTTCTAGGGAGTGTGCTAAGAGTGAGGAAGGAATTTGGAGCGAGGCTCCAGGAAAGTGGTTTCGGTGATGTCGACAGCAAGAGTAAAGTTTCCAGTATCTGGCGGAGTATGGTGCATTCAAGACATGATGTGGCTAGAGCCTGAAGATTGCGAGTAGGGGAAAGGGGTGACATAAGATCAGAAAGTTAGGCAGGGGCTAGATCCAGCAGGGACCTAGAGGACAGCTATTTTAGCTTTTATGTGCAATACTTATGCTCACCATAAACTTAGGTAGGGCTGAGGTGGTAGGAAAATTCAATTGCCAAACATCATGCTGTATTTAGGGTGAATCTTTCTCCTGCCACCAAGGGTTTCCTTACAAGTTCCTTCTGGGTGGCTCTTTCTTAACTTAGTTTAAGAGGACTCCCAGAAAGTCCTAGACTTTGCATTGATTTCTTGAAGATCAGCCCTACTAACTCACTAGATATGCCCAGTCATATCAGAGCCACATTTTATGTATAAAGCAGAAGTACCTGTACTCAGGCCACATCATAATAGAATTTCATAATCAAAATTTATGATGCTTTCAGGAATCTAAAAATTTATGTGTCATGTACACCTTGACTTCTAATAGATTAAAGATGTTTCAGATAAGGTTATCACTTATGTCTCTCATCAAAAATGGACTTTTAATTATCTTCTTCCCTATCTGCTTGCTGACCCACTAATCCTAGCCAACCTTATGGCTCCTTCACAGAATGAAGCCACATCCCTCTTGGAATAGGTCTCCTTATTAGTAGAAGAGGCTAGTACCACTGGGATTATTTTCAAGCTCTCTGACAAAATATAGACAAACCCTCTCGAAAGGGTTGACAGGGCAATAGCTGGCCTAATTGGAAGCTGATATGTAAAACAATAATATAGGTCTTCCATATCACCTTAAAGGTGACTGACTTCATGCCAATGTGTTGAGGAGACACTACTTTCCCATTAGAGAAGATGATCAAATATATTTTTGTATTACATTTATGTGGCAAGGCTAGTTAGTAAGGACCAACAAAATACTTGTTTCAGCTGCAGTGATAAAACAAAATGCTTGCAATTAGGAAACCTCTGCTAACAAAACCAATCATTTTAATGGAAGGAACACATTATACTGCTAAAGTTGTGTTCCAGTGTAAGATGTTTATTTATAAAGGATACTTTATTTAGTAATACTAACGAAGCTTGAAGAGGAAGCAAAAGGACTAACAAACGGAAGTACAGTATTAATTTTTTTGCAAAATATTTTATAAAACTTAACTTAGGTTGACTTAAGGGTTTTCATTTTATTTTTTAAGGGGAAGAATCATTTCTCCCTGTTGGACTCATTAAATGATATCAGACCATTTGTTGGTAAGTTCCTATTGGGTTAATACCGCATTTTTTGTATCTAAGATTTGATTCTATGGTTATTTGAAGTAAACTTGTTAACAGCTGTATTTTTCATGAAAACAGCAAGTTTTAATCACACTAATCCAATTATTTTTCAGGGAAACCCAGTAAGGACAATTTGACTCCTGCTACATACCAGCCTAACAGATTTATTAACTAAGAGATGTATGTTAAGTAATCATGTAGGACCTCTCAGCGCAGATTAATTTGAGATTTAAATGCAGGATTCCTTTCTAGTGCTGATGATATCAAGACAAATCACACACCGTTTCAACAAGTGTGAAAATTCCCAGCAATTTCTGTTAATCTATGGTAGAAATAGTTTAAGAAATAGCTTTTATGCGTTGTGTTGATTCAGTTGCCCAGAGTAGAAGCATATATAATGTTATATAAGGCTAATCAGATGGTTAAAATAAATTTTCTTGGACGTGGAGATATAAACTACAACCCCAAGTTCAAAGAACAAATAACATTATTTTTTATTCTATTGACTCTTGGACAGTTTGTATGAATGACTGAGGGTCAATGACATCCACAGCATGGTCAGAACTGCTCTAGCAGGGGAGGGTCTGCTAACTTGTACCTAAGGCTTACTGTGTGCCAGACACTTTATGTATATTAGCTCATTTAATTCTCACGATAATTCTCCAGGGAGGGGCGCTACCACTGTTATCTTCCTTCTAAAGATGATGAAATTGAGGTGTAGAGATTAAGTATAATCATGTGTCCAAGGATAGAGAGAAAGGGAGCAGAAGAGGGAGGATTTGAACTCAGGACCTTTGACTGTAGACTCTGCTCTTCACCACTGATCTATTTATGCTCTAGGAATGGAAGTTGATTACTGCCATGCCCTCTCTGGGTGGGTAGTAATGCTACCTGGACTTGTCTTGGTTTGAGAAGTTGGAAAGACACTTTCAGCTTAAGGTCCCCATGGTTATCCTAAAAACATCCCTAAGGATCAGGCCCTCTCATCCTGTTTCCTGTCTTGGTAGAAGGTGATGACAATCAAGTTAGTTCTCTAAACTTTGTGAAGGAAGAGAGGAAGAGGAGTTAACATGGACATTTGTTCAAGCTAAGCATAAGGAAGAAGAGCTCTATCAGGACAGAGTGACTGATAAATAATGACTTTCCAAATAATAAACTTAGAAAAAAAAGTGAAAAAAACTTGCTATATTTTTTGCCATAGTCTAGAATAATGGCTCTCTCTTAGAAGTTCATGTACCATCTAAACCAGAGTTTCTTTACTTCAGCACTACTGATATTTTGGAATGTATAATTTTTTTTGGATGCAGGAGGCTGTCCTGTACCTTGAAGGATGTTAACCAGCATTTCTAGCCTCTACTCACTAGGTGGCAGTAGCATCTCCAGTGTGACAAACAAAAATGCCTCCAGGCATTGTCAATGTCTCCTGGAAGCAAAATCACCCCTGGGGCTTCCCTGGTGGTGCAGTGGTTGAAAGTCCGCCTGCCGCTGCAGCGAACACGGGTTCGTGCCCCAGTCCGGGAAGATCCCACAGGCCGCGGAACGGCTGAGCCCATGAGCCATGGCCGCTGAGCCTGCGCGTCCGGAGCCTGTGCTCCGCAACGGGAGAGGCCACAACAGTGAGAGGCCCGTGTACCGCAAAAAAAAAAAAAAATCACCCCTGGTTGAGAATGACATATATGTGTTTGTGTGTATATAGTTGTGATCTAAGTAGGATGAAAGGGTTTTCATAACTTTAATATTAATATAATTTCTATGAATTTCTATGTGTTTAGAAAAATGGGAGTTTTTTATTTCCATGCAGATTAGAATATTTATCTTTTAATTAGTTAATTGATCTTTGGCAGAGTGATTGTCACATGTAAGATAAGAAAGATAGATTTTTTTTTTCAGGGTATGGAATAATGAAGGTTAAAGCAACCTAAATTGTTAAAAATAAACTGACTTACTGAGAAATCAGAAACAATTCAATAGGGATATTTCTAATCCAAGCAGAGTGGAAGTGTATCATATAAAAAAGTAGTTAGCATTTTGTGAAGAGGCGAAGGCTGAGCTGTTGCGGCAGCGTTGCGGACCTCGAGCAGCAGTCGGCTTCTCGGCGTAGAACTCGGGAGTAGGAGATTCAGAATCGAATCTCTTCTCCCTTCCCCCTCCTGTGAGATTTTTTTGATCTTCAGCTACATTTTTCAGCTTTGTGAAGCACCTTACCATCAAAGACAATGGCCAGCAATGTTACCAACAAGACGGATCCTCGCTCCATGAACTCCCGTGTATTCATTGGGAATCTCAATACTCTTGTGGTCAAGAAATCTGATGTGGAGGCAATCTTCTCGAAATATGGCAAAATCGTGGGTTGCTCTGTTCATAAGGGTTTTGCCTTCGTTCAGTATGTTAATGAGAGAAATGCCCGGGCTGCTGTGGCAGGAGAGGATGGCAGAATGATTGCTGGCCAGGTTTTAGATATTAATCTGGCCGCAGAGCCAAAAGTGAACCGAGGAAAAGCAGGTGTGAAACGATCTGCAGCGGAGATGTACGGGTCAGTACCAGAACACCCTTCTCCGTCCCCTCTACTCAGCTCCTCTTTTGACTTGGACTATGACTTTCAACGGGATTATTATGACAGGATGTACAGTTACCCAGCACGTGTTCCTCCTCCTCCTCCTATTGCTCGGGCTGTAGTGCCCTCAAAACGCCAGCGTGTATCAGGAAACACCTCACGAAGGGGCAAAAGTGGCTTCAATTCTAAGAGTGGACAGCGGGGATCTTCTAAGTCTGGAAAGTTGAAAGGAGATGACCTTCAGGCCATTAAGAAGGAGTTGACTCAGATAAAACAAAAAGTGGATTCTCTGCTGGAAAACCTGGAAAAAATAGAAAAGGAACAGAGCAAACAAGGAGTAGAGATGAAGAATGATAAGTCAGAAGAGGAGCAGAGCAGCAGCTCCCTGAAGAAAGATGAGACTAATGTGAAGATGGAGTCTGAGGGGGTGGCAGATGACTCTGCTGAGGAGGGGGACCTACTGGATGATGATGATAATGAAGATCGGGGGGATGACCAGCTGGAGTTGATCAAGGATGATGAAAAAGAGGATGAGGAAGGAGAGGATGACAGAGACAGCGCCAATGGCGAGGATGACTCTTAAGCACATAGTGGGGTTTAGAAATCTTGTCCCATTATTTCTTTACCTAGGCGCTTGTCTAAGATCAAAATTTTCACCAGATCCTCTCCCCTAGTATCTTCAGCACATGCTCACTGTTGTCCCCATCCTTGTCCTTCCCATGTTCATTAATTCACATTGCCCTGCGCCTAGTCCCGTTTTCACTTCCTTTGATGCTCCTAGTAGTTATGTTAAGTCTTACCCTGTAATTTTTGCTTTTAATTTTGATACCTCTTTATGACTTAACAATAAAAAGTATGTATGGTTTTTATCAACTGTCTCCAAAATAATCTCTTGTTATGCAGGGAGTACAGTTCTTTCCATTCATACATAAGTTCAGTAGTTGCTTCCCTAACTACAAAGGCAGTCTCATTAGTTGAGTAGCACCTGAGAACAGCTTTGAATTAGAGGTGTGCGTGTTATACCCCACATAAGAGTGCTGTGTGGGGCTGTTCAACACAAATGTAACAATGTATTTTTGTGAATGAGAGTTGGCATGTCAAATGGATCCTCTAGAAAAATAATTAGTGTAATAGTCTTAAGATTTGTTTTCTAAAGTTGATACTGTGGGTTATTTTTGTGAATAGCCTGATGTTTGGGACCTTTTTTCCTCAAAATAAACACGTCCTTATTAAACCAGGAATTTGGAGAAAAAATAAACACCCTGGTTTTTTATTTTTGTATTTTATAATTGTTTACTTCAAATTCTTTGTTTCACAGCGGCATCCACAAAACCCCTAGAATATACTAGATATATTTTTCTTTGAGTCATAATTATTATGCATACCAACATACACTACTCAAATTGTGTTTCATTGGGGTGGGTGTTGAATTAAGGAGACAAGTAACTTTGATGTGAAGTGGAGATTCTTTTGCGAAAATGGCTTTTAGATCCTAATGAAAAAGTTTGGGAACTGCATTAAGCCTTTTCTTCAATGTTTTGTGGTCCAGATGGCACCTTTTTTGAGTTTTTTTTTGTCGTGTGCTGAACTGTTTCAACCTTAAATAGAAAGAGGCTCAAACATGTCAAGATTTTAGGAAAAGTGAAACAACTGAAGAATAAAACCTGTATTTTCTTCCATTTTGTTCTTTTAATTGCTGTTTATAGCCCCAGTTACCAAATGGATTCTGAGTCTGTACCTCAGTGTTACTGAAAATAGGAGAGCTTTTTATTTCCTGGTCTTTTGTAGCCTGTGCCTTCCTAGGTAACTGAGGACACAGAGTTACACATTTATTTCACTTTCAATTAATTCAATCCATATAAACTAATTTTAGGCATGGTACTAGTTAGCACCCAAACTTCTAAGACTGGACTTATTAAACAGCTTTCAGTTTTGTGATGCTTTCCTTGTCCTGAAAGGTCCAGTTTATTTGTTTTATACTTCAGTTTTTCCTGCAGAGCAGGACAAAAACAGTTAGTTTTGGGCTGTTATCACTCACACAAACCTTGGATTCCCCAGAAAGTTGTTGCTGTTTCAAAGGTGTTTATATACAACCTAGTATGGGCAGAAGTCATATCCTATTTATAAAGATTTCATAAATCATTTTATATAATAGGTGACAAAGTAGAATAGAAGGGAAAGGCTGATCTGTGGACTGCCCTTGGATCTCAGATTCACAGTATATACGTAGCTTTTGTGTGATGATTTGGTCAAAAATACTTTTAACCACCTTGTTTTCTCATCTTATATGTTCTCATGTTAATACAAACTCACTTTTACCACATAACTGATGACAAGAAAATAAACTAGATGCTTAGAAGAAGAGTCAAAGTTCTAAGACTAAGATGCTAATAAAACCTGTTTGAGATTAAAAAAAAAAAAAAAAAAAAAAAAAGTAGTTAAAGCTTGAAACATTGCATCAAGAAATAGTGACAATGGGAACTTTATCAGCTTTCTTGATTAGTATCATGGCATGTCAGTCTGGAGGCCTATTTAAGATCAACTTAATATTCTCATTTTTCAAAGAAACGGGGTGCATGAAAATTAAATTACTCTGTGGAGTTCCTGATGGCCGACATAGGAATGAAAGGTTGATCTCCTGATTCTCATTTCTACTAAACACAGTTTCTCTGGGGAATGCATGAAATCCAGGTTAGCTGTCAGGAACAGCCTTCATTTCCTACCCATGCAATCAAGGGCTCTATTTGCCTGCATAACTCGTTTTTTCCTTCCTCTTTAATATTTCTGTTATATTGCTGTCACCCTATGTTTCTCTTTCATCACTTAAGTTTTGTTTTGTAGGGAAGAGATTATATCATCCTAGTACCTAGCATGGTTATTCAATAATAAAATATTTTATGAACCTTAAGAATGATAGATTCCAAACACTGGGGACTTATGCAGAGGCTTCTGTGAAGCTTCCAGATGACACCTGTGTTTCCCCAACATGGAGAAAACTATTATTAGACGTTATTGTCTGATTTTATTGATTTTTCTGTCCTCTTTTCAGAATGCTTCCATGAGAACCAAACTCTTTTTTCCCTTGCTCAATCTTGGTTCTCCATGGCTCCACGTGGTAATTGGCAAATAGGAGACTCTTAATAAATGTATTCGTTGAGTGATGAAATAAAGTAGTGGATTTGCCAGGATGGACACAGTGGAAATTTTCAAAATAAATTCACATGCAATACAGTCTCTTGACAACCATTTACCAAACACGGTATGTATTATAATATGTAGAAACAGCAGACCACTCAGCCAGACTTGGATGCGAGTTCAGTTCTGATCGTTTTTAGCTACGTGACCTCAGTCAAGTTGTTTAACTCCCGAAAGCCTAACTCCTGCATTTGTAAAAATGCATTATATTTTTAATACTATAAGATAATAATATAGTAGTTATTTAATATAGCAGTTACATGAGTAGCATTTATCTCTTAGGGTTCTTATGAAAATTAAATGAAAGAATGAAGGTAAATTGACTAGAACAGTGCTTGGCACCTAGTATGCACTTAATAATTGTGAGCTGGGTGGAAAGCGTACTTCTATCCCACCTGGCTATCTTGCCAATAGACAAATTTTCATTGGCCAAACCCCGGGTTTGGGGGGAAAAATTGCCACGTGGTAAGTCTCAAAATTTATGCCAGACAAGCCTCTTATTTTTTCCAGCATCCAAGCAGTAGGCACCCCTGCTTTTTTTTCCTCCCTGCAGTCGGGTCGTGGCTTGGTCCCCAGGCCAGGCCAGCCATCTTTATCCAGTGACTAGCTGTATAAATGGACTGAGAGCCGCATTATCCACAGGCCACTTATTCTGGATTCATAAATAGGATGAAGGAAACAGCCCTTTGAAATTCAGCCTGAGTCCCTTGATACTGCAGTGCTTTCCAGGGAAGTCCCTCATGAGGAAAGCTACTGAAAGCTCAGTAATTATCAATAAAAAGGAATTCATTTTCCCCTTAGCTATTTTTTCCTTTGTGTCAGAGAACTCTAGAGAGCACCAAGGGTGAAGTACCAAGACCCAATCCTTTTAATTATTATTAAAAGAAGATAAGCCTTAGGATCCCATCCTTTATCTACATGAGAAAATAAGATATGGATGACAATAACAGCTAGCTGAGGGATGGGATCTACATGTAAGTAAAGAAAATAGAACAACTATATTTAAAGGCTGGAGAGACATATAAAAGAAAATGCTGACTGTATTGTAATCTGTCTTCCACGTCCATACATAGTCATTTACTTTATGCTAATAGATGTGTTAACATCTATTTTCTTCTGAATAATGAAGTCACATACCTCCCTGGTAGGCGACTTTTGAGTTGCGTCTATAGACCTTCTGAGTTGCATGTATAGACCTTTTGAGTTATTCCACATGGAATAATTTGAGAATGAGAACACAGGATATCATGAGATGGTAAAACAGAAGGATGAACTGAATAGCGCCCCCTTCAGGAAGAGGAAGGAAAGGGAGGTAACACAGCCCAGTCCTAGGAGAGCAGAAGGTGAGGGATGATGTAACAGTCTGGGCAAATGTGGTCACAGAGAATGGCTATGTTCTGAAGAGCGCTGGCAATGCTGAACTCAGTAGATTATAAAAATAATTAAATTAAAAAAAAAACTCCATTTGTTTCTTCTCAATCGTGGACATTTTTTTGTCTCCGGAGCCACTGAGGGTAAGAGGCAAGAAGTCAACAATTTTGAGACTTAGCAGACTTGAAGAGAGAATTCATTCATTCATTCATGCATGCATGCATGCATTCACCCATCCATTTATTTATCCTGTTAATGAACATAGTGTGTTCCTTCTATGTCCCAGACAAGAAAAAAAAAAATGAGATACACATCTCAGTGGTGTCAATGCTCTTAATAAAAATCCTGAAGATAAAAGATTTGGAAAGATTCTAGCAATTCAGAGATGGTATATTAAAAATAACTGAACAGTAGCTGTTGCTGTAAAAGAAGCATGGGAAAGATATCACTATGCTCCTTTATTATTTTATAATTAGAAAAAATACTTTAAAATGTCTGCCTAAGTTTATTGGTGTCCTGTGCAAGATTTAGATCTTCAACAAAGATTCTTTGTTAAGAGAATGATTTTATAGAGCTGACACTCTAAATTTAGTTGTAACTGCTCTATAAAATAGCAGAATGATAAAAAGAAATGTAAGACTTTTAGATTAAGTTTCTATGACCCACTTATAACTGAGTGATAGATGATTAATTTTAGTTCATATTGTTGATTGGCTCTTTATGATAATTGCTTTTTGATTGTTTTATGCAAATTGGAAATTGAAATTTAAAGGTGAGATTTATAACACTAGGGAGATTGTTATTAAGCCCTGAACAAAATAAAATGTGTTTATAAAGTGAATTTTAATCATATTTCTCTGCAAAAAAAGCAAGTTCATATTTCACAATTAAATAAAAACTGCTTAGGACTAAGTAATGTTTTTATGAAATATTCTCAGTTCCTTGAAAAAGGTAAGCCACACAATAATAGAGAATTGGGATTTGGGAAAATATGTCTCATCTTCTGACTTTAATAATCAAAATCACACATAAATTCCATAATTATAATAGCAATAATAACAGTAACTCACCTTTATTGATCACTTAGGGTGTGCCAAGTTTAATGCCAAGCACTGGTCTACAAGTTGTTTTACTAATGTTCACCATCCTTGTGAGATAAGTATTATTCTTCTTCTCGTTCTACAGATGAAACGCTGTGTCACTAAGATGTTGAGTAATTTGTCCAAAGTCACACAGCTGATAAAGTGTGGAGGTTGGTTTCTCCTGGTCTGTCTGGTTCCTAAACCCACAGGATGAACTATGCTTGATGGCACAGTATAGAAGTTGCTTTCTTCAACACTGTCAACCAACGTTTGCATTAAGGGGAAAAAAAGTCTTACTGTAATCCTTGTTTGATTTCAAAATGTGAAGAAGAAAATGGAGAGGAAAGTGGACCCTGTCTCTCGATGAATCATAAATTCTATCTTAAAGGGATGCACCCTTTAAGCTGTGCTTCCATATTGAAGCACAGCTTCTCACTTAGCACTAAGCACTTACTTAATTCTAAGAATATCATGTCCAAAACCTATAGTCTGTCGGAAGAAATTTCCCTTGAGTGTGCATTATACAGGGGAAATCCCAATTGTAACCCAAAATGAAATGAGATGAAAAATGAAAAAGAAAATTCAGCTCTCCTCTCCATTCTGCCCCACTGTCTCCATTTGGAGAAAATTTCTCAACATTCTCTTGGTTTGAGCATATATTTAACATTTTGAGAAACTATTATTTGTCTTAGGCTAGAATATCCATCATAAATATCCTCTGTCCAATTATTTAGGACAGCTCCTGTTTCTTCTCACACTCTCTTCTTGCAAGTTCACTACTGTGATAGCAATCATACCCTCCAAAATGTAGTAATTAATACTTAATAATAGGAATGTAGGGAAGTTTATTTTTGGTCTCTCTTATTATAAAATGAAAGTGCTTTTTATTAAGATCTTGGGGGAACACTAGGTAGTGTGGCCGTTTTCTTGAATTTCCAAATCTAATTTCTGAAGAACTCCATCAACAGAAATCAACCAGTTGGAATTGTGCTGAGGATTGTGTTTTTCCCTAAAAGCTCCTGAATGAAGAACGCCTTTCAAAATGATGTTTTAGTCAGAGATCCCAAACTGGATAGATTTCCTCTCTCCTCATTATTCTTCAACCAATCAGAGATATTTGCGGTATGCATATGTTTGGAGTGATAAGCCAGACAAATGTCAGAAAATGGAGTTGAAAGACACTGGGAATTATGATGAATGCTATAGGAATAAGCCTTAATAAAACAACAAATTTATTTGTGTTACAACCCCAAATCTAAATTTATGAATAATGTATTATTTGGATAATAATGATATTTGGAAATATTCAGAATTCAAATTTGATTTTCTATACTTTATAATATTTTCATGTTTAGCTTAGTTGATTCTCCCTCTCAATTATCCAACTGGACTGAAAATCAAATTTTTCTAAAACCGATTTTAAGGAACCTTTGCAAACTATTCTCACAGTTCCTGTTTAAGTGGCTTAAGCCTCTTAAAATGTTCTTCTCCCAAACTAGCTTGAGCTCCTTAACTCTTTACAAGTTATTCCCTGCCTCATGCCACATTTTACATTTGTTAATAGTTTCTGATACTTTCTAGTTGTAGGAACATTTTTTTCTACTTTTAATGGGGAGAAGAAAGAATGAGTATTGCTTTTTTTTTGAGTTGGAACATCTTGATTATATGATTTCAAGACATCACCTTTTGTGTTATGTCTTTCAATTTTCTCGAAAGTTATAACATTTTCAAGATGGTAGAAAAATATAATTGTTCCTTCATGAAAACACACAAGAAAAGAACCAATGTAAAATATTTGGTTCTCTTTCCCTGTGAAACAAAGCAACAAAATGTATTGGCCTTCTTATTCTAGCTCTGAATAAGTCACTTGTTTCTGGGATATTTGGAAATTTTAGCCAGGTGCCAGTGCTTCTACCCACAAGATGGAGAAAATTCCTATCAATTTTGAGTTATGACTGTCATTTTGTTCTTGAGAGACCTACATCTTTATCAAACTTGTAAAAATAAAAGAAAATAAACAAATCTGTATATCCAAACTCTTGAAAATAGGTTCATAAAGTCATCGACATGTGATAAGATTTGAAATTCTAGAAGGATCTGGCTCATGGTCCCCTTCCCCAAACTCTCACTACCCGTCCCTACTCAGAACCGGGTCAACATGCTGGGTTGACTCTGTGTTTTCTCCATGTTAGTTACAGCTTTCTAATTTATGGTTTTAAGTCCTATTGAAATGCAAGGACATTTTTTTTTTATTGCAGGAAAGCGATGCATTTACTTTGCAGACGTAGTACAATGGCTGCTGCAGGGTGTGGGCATGATTAATGTCACCTTAAAGTGCTGTCTGGCCCAGTTTTGCTTGTTTAGGATGTAGCCTCATTAAGACGGACTCCCATCTTACTTTCCAAATGAAGAATCTGGGAGAAGATTTTGATAAGGTAATAAGAGGTTGAGAGTGGATTTAACTACCTGAAGTTTTGGTAGTGATGCCAATGAAGAGGTAGGAGGGCACTGAAGGAGGAGAGAAACACTGAACACAGACAACTCACCCTGCTTTACCAGTTTGCTTCAAGCAGCTTTGGCAGAAGTCCTCACTTATTTTCACCTAACTAGTTCACAGTTTTCAACCCACATTTTAACCTCACCTCAGCTTTCAGATTGCCTCTAAGACACATAATTATATAAATAAGAACATCTAACAACAAACTGTTGGGTCCCAAGAAGCTAGGGTGACAAATGACAGTCCTGGATTGATACAATTGCGAATTTCTTTATTTAAAACCTCATCTCTCATTTAAACTCTGTTGATTCTGTCTTTGCAGGCAAGGCTTTTCCACAGCAGTTCAAAATATGCATAGTTAATGCTTCTATTAAGACAAGCTTTTTAGGTGAGACTGAGTTGTTATTTATTCTTCACCCACACTACTAGCATATTAATGGTTGGGTATTTTAAGAATAAGTAAATAAAGTCTCTTTGTATCCACTGAATAATATATCACATTATTATACATATATAATATATACACATATATATACAATATACACACCTATATGTAGTACACATGCACATAAATGTGAAACAACCTTCTGTTTGCCTTATTAGCTTTAATAACTGGTAACACATGCTCTCTTATGAGTCTAAGATTTTTAATATTTTTTCTCATTTGACAGAGGAGTTACCTTGGATAACCTATCCCCACACAGAGTTTTATGGCCTGTTTTCCAAATTACTCTGAAGTGAAAACCACAGTGGAAATATTCCAGAATCACATTCCTGGCTCTGGAACACAATGCCTTGGTGGTTTGCCAATTTTCTTTTCTTCATCATTCAGAGTAGTTTATAAAAATGTTTTTATATGCCAGTATTGAGTACTGGCACTAATGTGTTCTCCTTTAAATTCATTGCTGGCAGCTACCAAGATAATTAGGAAGAAACATATAAGTATCGGTTGAACAGTACCTTTCAGTCTAGGAGATCTCTCATTACCTTAGATAGGTCATTAATTTGTACCATGGAGAGTCCATCTAAAATGCATGGTTAGAGAGTAAAAGGATGAATCAAGACTTACAGGAACTTGCTGCTAGAACAAGATGTTACTGCCAATTTAGTGTCTTACCAGGGTAAATTTTTCAATGCCTCAGTAAGTTTCATTACAAGTGTCATCAAAAAACGTTTAAGAATTCTGGACAACACCCTCTGCAGCATTTAAAGAGCGCTGTAGAAAGGAAACAATGCAAAGGACATATATTCTATGATCAACATCTATAGCAATTTTAATACAGTCACATTAAAAAGCATAAAACATGACTACGTACATTCAAGAATGCAAAAAAAGGCTTCCCTGGTGGCGCAGTGGTTGAGAGTCCACCTGCCGATGCAGCGGACACAGGTTCGTGCCCCGGTCCGGGAAGATCCCACGTGCCACGTGGCCCGTGAGCCATGGCCGCTGAACCTGCGCGTCTGGAGCCTGTGCTCCGCAATGGGAGAGGCCACAACAGTGAGAGGCCCGCGTACCGCAAAATAAGTTTTAATATTAGGAAATCAGTTTATCTACTTACATAACTTGTCCTATTAATAGATTAAAAAGAAAAAAAAAACACGCAACTCACTTGATAGTTATTAAAGACATTTGATAAATTTCGTGACATTGTTAGAATGTTTCACGTGGAAAACATTTTTTGAAATGGTCATGTATATTTTCTTAATAGGATAGGAATAATCAAATTCAACCAGTGATTTGCAGCACAGTAGAAGGATTTTATTTAAATAAAAAACAAGACATGAATGCCAATATCACCATTACATTTAGCATTTTCTCTCAAGAGCCTGTTCGTCCACTCGGAAACAACAGCAACAACAAAAAAAAGAGGTGTAATCATGAGAAGAAAGGAGGCAAAACTGTCAATATTTAATTTTTTGATTGTATATATACAGACCACAAGATAACCAATTGGGTGGAGGGAGGGGTGTTAGAACTGAGTTCAGCAAGGAAGTCATTTAAAATTTAATTTACAAAACTTTTTAATCCCATTTTGATTATAACCAGTTAAATATAGTAGAAACAAAAAATGAAATGCTTAAGAATAACCAAGGCATACATGGTACGTTCATGAATAAAATTATAAAAAAGTTATTGAAGCACATAAAATAAGAATTGAAATACGGAGAGTTGTTTTCCAAAGATGTCAATTTTCTTTGAATTAATATATAAATGTAATTCAGTCCTAATAAAAATCTTCCTTCTTTCTAGAATATGATAAAATGATTCTAAGGTTGATCTGGAAGAGTAAATATCTGATTATAGGCAAACATCTAAAAAAGTCGAGTATTGAAGGAGATTTTAAAATGCATTAGAAAGCCATGGTAATCAGAAGATTTTGTCACTGGGAATAAATGTAAAGGAATAAGAAAATTAAAATCCAGCTTTGTGCTGCTATGATAGTCCCTGAGTACATATTGAAAAGAAATATCATTTCCTAGGTATGATTATTATTCACTTCAATTCCATTATCCTGTGGCTACATACACAACCAGTATTCATTGGAAGATGTACAGTTCTTGCTATTGTATCCAACAAGCTGTTTTTCTTGGTATAATCAGACAGGTTATATAGATGTAAACAAACACTACTTTTTAATGTCAAAAGTGTTGATTTTTAGTCCCCTTTTCCCATAAAAACCCATACATTTCACAACTAATTGTTTCATAATTTTTGAATATTTTAAAAGCAATATATATAAGTAACATGTTTAGAGACAAAATAGAAATTATACACCTTTACCTACCCTAGGATAATCTTTCTTTTTTCATCATTGACCACCTGAGGGGCTAAAATTAGTATTTTGTTCTTTGTATTTTATATTTAACTACCAATGAGCTTGAAATTTTGCTTTGTGGACTACTTGTGTTTTCCTGTGTGAATTATATGCTTCTATTTTTAAGCCATTTTTTCCAATCTAAGTTTTCTTTATTTTAAAAATTGATTTTTTTTAAATATATCTACATACTAAGACTATTAGACCTCTGTTTTTCAAACACATGGCAAGGATTTTCCCATACTGTCCTTTGACTTTATTTATAGTGAATTTCATCATAGAGAAATTTTAACTTTTATGTAGTCAGATTTACTGATCTTTCCCCTGTGCCTGTCATGCATGATAGGACCTTCCCCATTCTTCTTTTTTGTTTGTTTTGTTTTGCGGGACGCTGGCCTCTCACTGTTGTGGTCTCTCCCGTTGCGGAGCACAGGCTCCGCACGCGCAGGCTCAGCAGCCATGGCTCACGGACCCAGCTGCTCCGCGGCATGTGGGATCTTCCCGGACCGCGGTGCGAACCTGTGTCCCCTGCATCGGCAGGCGGACTCTCAACCACTGCGCCACCAGGGAAGCCTCACATTCTTTTATTCACTTACACTTCTCTTTGTAAACTGGTGGTTTCATTGTCATATGTAAATCTTTAACCCATTTGAATTTATTATAGTGTAAAATATGAGGAGGGAATATAACTTCACTAGTCTGTTTTCCTTCCCTTTTGAAATATGATTATATGATCAATATACTTATATATATATTAATACATAATATATTTGGTATATATTTATGTATTCAATATAATATGTTAATCAACAATAATGGGATACATAATAATATACACACATGAGTTAATATCTTCCTTTCTTCCCTTTTAGTGCTACAGCAGGTGGAATTTTACTGCTGAGGTTGTGAGGGAGAAAGCAGCTTCCAAGGGGGCCCAGGAGGACATATACCTGCTGTATTTGAAAAGCAAGCAGCCAGCATTTTGAATGGTATATTGGAGCATAATAAGGCTTTCTAAATAAATCAAGTGTATAGCTGATTAATAATATTTCATGTAAATGCATAAGCAAATTGTAATTTACCTTCATATGAGGCATAAATTGTTACAACCTAAAAAGAAGTGTGAAGAGACAATTCAGAGGAGAACCTTTAGCTTAATGCTTAACTGCCAAGCCTTGTGCAAGCTACCATCAGAGACATCTGACACCTACTGTGACCAAAGCACATACTTGACAGGTTGTAAGTTTCCTAAAGCCACCATTTCAAATTGAAGTTGTGAACCTGAAGGTAGAAAGATTGAGAGTGGACCTAGAAGACTTCTATTCCCAAGTATTCTATTCCAATTTCTCTGTCTGCTTTATCACTACCATGATCATTACCTTCACCATCATTGGCAGTTAGGTTTCTCCACTGTTCCATGAGGAAATCTCAGGTGTCAATAACGAATGGATGTACACTAAACAGTGTCCTTCATTACTATTTTGATATATGCAAAATAGTATTGATATTATTTTTAGTTAAGGTATTACCTAAAGTGCTTTATGTGAACATAAGCATGTTTGCTTGGTGAAATTTTGACTGTCCCAATTTTTGTTTATGTCCTTTTCAACAGGTTCTCTTACCAAAGTGAAGCTTAAAAGGTACCACTTTACTCAAGTGATCAAAGTAAACATCAGTAATGGGACAAATCTAAATTACTGATATGATATAATGTGAACAACTCAGCATCATTGCTGTAATGTTATACATAATACATAACAAATCTAACCATAAGAAAACATCAGAAAAGCCCAACTTTGAAGGACAGTCTACAAAATAACTGGTTTGTAATCTTTAAAACAGTCAGTTCTGAAAGCCAAGGAAAAATGGAGAAATTATTCCAAATTGAAGGATATTGAAGAGATATGTCAGCTAACTGCAATGTGTCATTCTGAACTAGGTTTTTTGTTGCTGTTCCTGTTGTTTTGTTTTTACTGTTTTGCTATGCAAGTAATTATTATGTTAATTGGAAAACCTGAATGGGGGTCTGAAAGTTAGATAGTACTAATGATATATCTGTGCTAACTACCTAAGTGTGAGGGTGGTAGTGTGGCTATGAGGAAGAATGTCCTTGTTTGTAGAATATGACAGTGAAGAGTTTAGGGGTGATTAGGGTGAAATTTACTTTCAGATGGTTTAGAAAAGACAAGATCTTCCTATAGTACTCACAACTTTTCTGTAAGTTTGGGGTTATTTCAATTGTTTCAAAATAAAATTTAAAAAGAAATAAGCATGTTTGACAGGTAAATTATTAAGATGTAGTTATTGATTTTCTACACTTATGCCAGCATTCCGCCATGACTTTTCAACAATGGAAGTGTATTATTTAAGATTTGCTGGCCACCCTGGAAGAATTTAGTCTATTTGAGTATATCATATATGAAATAGAATCATTTAAAGCTAATGAAGTCCTACTCTATATTTTCAGTAGACATTCAGAGATTGACTGATGTATGTAGAAATCAAAGAGAGTGCCTTTGGGGAATATTTTGTATAAAACATTCTTTGAGTTAACAGGAAACTTCTCTTGCCTGTATTAGTGAACCGTGGTTAAGCAAGGGGTAAAATGCAACGATGATATTGGGTAGGTGAAAATACATGATTGGCCAAGGATTGTCAGCTGAGCTACTAATTGTAGCAGCTGGGCTCTGAATAGAAGCTTGTGGATATACAGTCAGCAAAATCCAACACTCCACTTTTATATTGAAATAAGGCATGTACAGATGCTCATTATTCCTTTTCTTGTCTGTAGGACACAAAGCGTTTTAGATGACTTTCAGAGCAGCATTGTAATATACTATCATGCCCACCTCTTTCAAATCTTGTCTTTAGTATGGTATGTGAATGTCACATTGGTTTTTAGATTCATGTGGATCTTCGGACAATTTCTTTGCAAAAGGATTAAAGCATTTCCAGAGTCTGTGTCAGCTGACTTGTACTGGAAGGTCTCTTGAATAAAGATGGTGCTATTGTTTGATGTGAACTTATCAAGGCCAGGCTAACACATCCTCCTACCTGGTGTATGTCCATTTGCAAACCATGTTGAATGTTCTCCCACCCCTATGCTCCTTCATTTCACTGCTTGCACTCAGATGGTCCCTAAGCTTTCAGTTACTTTGACCAGTACAAAGTGGTTCCCAACACTTGTGACATATGTAAATTTGATGGTGAGTTTTAATAAAAACCCACAGATGATTCACCAAAAGAAAAACAAAAGTGAATTAACTGGTTTGGGAACCAATCCAGTTACTGTTATTTTTTAAATCTTCCCTGAGTTCTAAAATATAATCAGAGCTGAACATTGGATGGATTGGCTGGCAAAGGTCTCCTAAGAAATCGACTTGTTTATCCATCTTGTTGTATGGCTCAAACGACTGTTAGCATGTTAAAATATTTTTGACCTAATGGATGTAGTGTATTCAGATTGTGTAGGAACTTTGAACCTGCTCTGATGGCAGGGGAAGGAAATGATATTGAGAAATAAGGTAAGAAGAGGCAGTATTTTCAATGAATCTATCTCCTGGACTGACTTTAAACAATGAGCACAAATGTGAAGTGACTGAGCACAATAATGTAATATTCATTCTGAATGACCTTGTCTATTAACATAGCACCTAACATGAGCCATGTCCTATAATACACTTTTAGAAGTGAAAGTTGAACAAGATTCAGTCTCTGCCATCATGAACCACACAGCACAGTAAAAAAAAGAAGCAAAATAAATACCTTGAAACTGAAACATGGGGCAAAAGAGAAATGCAATGTGGGAAAAGGAAATAGGGTATTTGGTGACAAATATGGAAGAGCACTTTTCTCCCTGAAAAGTTAGATTTTTGTAATTTTCTTCTTTTTTTTTTTATTACCATGGTAAATTCCCTACAATTCTTACTTTTACTGCAGTATCACTAGCCCCTTGTTTATAATTTTTTCTTCTTTGTTTGCTTATTTTTGCTTGCTAAATAACAGAACACCATGATCTGGGGTTCTTAACTTTATTTGAATAAAAATGTTTATTTATGAGAACTTAAAAAACAAATGGGGTCAGTTTCAGTTAATTCTCTCGTGGCTTCAGCAATAGTTAATTGTTTCCATCCTAAGGCAATTACAGCCAGCATTTCCCAAGACTATGACTTGGAACTTTCCCAGAGGTGGTTGATAGGACAAACTCCAACAAAATGTTCCAAGTCAAACGAATCTGGGGAATTCTGGATTAGGCGAAGTTAAATACGTTTATTTACCTCAGGACTGCCTAGAACCAATATAACTCACCAAGAAGAGAATATTTTTTTCAAGGTTTCTCAAACATAGCGAGCCAACGACCCCTTTTTTCCTCAGAGCTAACAGTAACACGGCCCTGTTTCCTTCCAGTTACCTCTTATAAAAGACTATAATTCAAATGTTGCTCTATCAGGGAGACTTTTTCCCACTCTCCTATCTAAATTAATATCAGACTTGCACTGATTTCTACCCTCTTACCTTGTTCTCACTTTGTTCTTCATAGAACTTACTAGTAGCCGGCATCCTTCCTGTCTGTATCTCATTCCCCTTTAGCATTTAAAGCCCATGAGAATAAAGCCCTGTTGCTCCTCCGTGCTTGCTACAGGGTAAATACTCAAAACATATTTGTTGACTGAGTTGGTTCCTGCATCACCACCTTTAGTGCAAGGCTTTTGTTTCCATGGCCACAAGATGGCTACTCTCTGTCCAGGCATTATGACCATGTTCTAGACAGAAAGCAAGACAAATGATAAAAGTCTTGTGCCTCCTGGGGCTGTCCTTCCTGTTCGGAAAAACAACAGTTTTCCGAGTGGTTTTACCCTGTAGACTTCCGCTTGTATCTCATTGCTATAACTGTGTCATCTGACCACCACGGGCTGCAAGGGATTCTACCAAGGTGAGTATTTTAACTGGGCAAAGAGCCATTCTGAACAAAATAGGATTTCTGCTAATAAGGAATAAGGCTACACTGGATATAATGTAGGCCACTAGCAGGCATCCTCACCAGCTCTAGGAGACTGTGATTGTCACATAGCTGGCTTCACTCATGCGACTTGTTTGGCTCCTATAGGCATTTGAGTTTGCAACCTTAAACTAGAGATTTCTTAAAATTATTCCTAGTCTTTAAATTTTTTGATTTTATATAGATAACCAACAAGGGCTTACTGTATAGCACAGGGAACCGTACTCAATATTTTGTAATAACCTATCAGGGAAAAGAATCTGAAGAAGAATATATATACATATACATATATATATATATATATATATATATATATATATATATCACTTTGTTGTACACCTGAAACTAACACAGCATTGTAAATCAACTATACTTTAATTAAAAAAAGAAAAAAGAAATTTTATGATTTCTACAGTTCCAGTAAATGCCTTTGGTTTATCTGTATATAGAAGATTTTCATGTGTTGAGTTTAAATTATTAACTTGATTATTTAAGGGAAAAAGATTTCTTTCTTTCGTTCCTGTTTAAAAAACCCAACACTTCCAGGTAATAGTCAGCTCTGTTCTGAAGTCATTCTTGGTTGTGTTCACTGAAGTAAAACAAATGCTCTGGAACAAGTGAGCATCCCTCCCCTGGGAAGGTTTGTCATGCAACCATCACGAGTCCTAATCACAGTCTCAGGAACAATGATGACGCTGTCACTAGGAGGTCAGGAGAAGAAGCTGAGCAGCTCTGGATTCTAAGCCAGAGCAAGAATGACAGAGGACGCAGGAAAAAAAAAAAATCACACTCGCCAAAAATGAAATGAAGACACACAAAGAAAACACTTGGTGAAATGGGTTGAAAATTGGAACATTTTGTTCTATAAAATACCCTGTCACCTTCTAGCAATTTTCCGTTTTGCTGTTTGATAAGTGACAAGTTTCACATTGCACAGGTGGCCAATTCCACTAGTTCGTTGAGCCCTATTATCAGTATCATTTACCAGAGGCAGTATAGAATGCTGCACTGCACTAGAGACATTCATTCCAGTCGGGTCTACATTCCTGACTGGCCGGTGGACTTCAGGATGGGTCAAGAGGAGAGGCTGATATTTATTGAGTGCCTACCATTTTCACACCGCTCACATTATTTATTTATTTATATATATGTTTTGTAATAACCTTGCTAACCTATTGCAAAGGAGGAAATTGAAACACAGGGTAGAAACTTAGGTAAATTACTTGAACTTGCTGACTTTCTATTTTCTCTTATCTTATTGGCATTGGACTGGATGACACCCTTCTTTATTCGTTTAATGACCGTGTAATTGTCAGCAAACAACTGAATTTCTTTAAAATTTAGTTTTTCTCATTGGTGGAATGTAGATAATAATATCTACCATACATCCTTTACAGGGTTTTCATAAAAACAAATAAAACAATTATAGGCAAAAGTGCTTTTCATGCTGTCAACTATATGTAAAATTAAGTTAATTTTAGGACTTCCAATTTATGCTCCTATTGTGTTTTCACCGAAAGTTTATAATTCCATTTTTGTTTATGGTATGAGGTACAGGGCAAAGATTTATTTATTTTTTTCTCAGTAGGAATATTCAATTAACCCATCACCATTTTTAATCAGTGCCAACCCCCCATCCCACTGTTCTGCAGTGCTGCCTTTGTAATAAGTCAGGTGACATATGTCTACAAGTCTGTCTTGGGATTCTGTTTTGTTCCATTAATTTGTCAATACCTGTATTGATGCCACATTGCTTTAATTACTATACCTTTAAAATAATCCTTGACACCTAGTATTGTTAGTCTACTAGATTTGTTCTTTTTTCAGAGTGCCTTAGAATATCTTCACAGTATTCAGTTTACCAACCCCCAAATATGGGACTTCACTCCATTTATATGTCTTTTTTAATTACTCACAATAATGTTTTATAGTTTCCAGTGAGATCTTACATATTTTTCCTTAGATTTCTTCCTATGTGCTATTTTTTAAAATGCTTTGGTAAATATGATTTTTATTTTAAATTTCACTTTTTTTTTTTTGCTGCTGGTATATAGAGATAGATTGAGGAGTTTTGTTTGTTTGATTGTTTGTTTTTTATATTGACCTTGCATCCAATACCTTGGTAAATTTACTTCTTAATTCTAGCAATTGGTTTGGAGATTATTTGGATTTTTTACGTACACGTTTATGTCCTATATTAATAATCATAGTTTTAATTTCTTCTTTTCTAATTCTTATTACTTTTGTTTCTAATTCTTGCCTTTCTGCACTGCCTAGAGCAGGTAGTTCATTTTGAATAGAAGTAGTGACAATGGGTGTCCTTGCTTCAATCTCAGTATCAAGGGGGATGTTTCCAATATTTGATTAATGAGTACTGTATTTTCTTAGATAGGATAAAGGATATTTTAATAGATATCCTTTATCAGATTTAGGAAGTTCCACTGTGTTGCTAGTGTGGTGAGAGTTTTTAAAAACTACCTAATCATCTTTTTTAAAGTCTCTAACTCTTAAATAATTGAATAGCTGAAGAACATCATGTATATGGTGAGAGTTCACAATGTAAAAGATCCAAACAGGGAAATAAAAACCATAAAGAGCATGTATTGCCAGATTGAAAAGATTCACCAACTGACTTGCACAGTGAGTGAAATGGAGCCCACACCACCACACCAATTCATAATATTGTGAAATTTCAGAATGCCAGTGACAGGGAAGATTCTAAAAATTTAGAAATAAAGAAAGAAAGAGAGAGTGAGAGAGAGAGAGAGAGAGAGGGAGGGAGGGAGGGAGAGAGAGAGAGAAAGAGAGAGAAAAAGAAAGAAAGAAAGAAAGAAAGAAAGAAAGAAAGAAAGAAAGAAAGAAAGAGAAAGAAAGGAAGGAAGGAAGGAAGGAAGGAAAGAAGGAAGGAAAGGAGGAAGGAAAGAAAGAGAGAGAGAGGAATGGAAGGAGGGAGGGAGGGAGGAAGAAAGAACAAATGGATCAGGGGCATATATAAGCTCAGAATCAGGGTCTTTAGATTCCTTAAGACCAGCACTGGAAGTAAGAAGACTGAATGAATAAATAAAGCAATCACTTAAAAATCCTGAAGAAGAATCATTTCCTCCTTGAATTCTATACCTAGACAAACTATCGAGAAGGTGTGAAGGTAGAACAGAGCTATTTTCAGGCAAGCAACGTCTCCAAAAATTCATTCAATCCCATGGGCTTCTCCCCTGCCATTCCTCTATCCTACCAATATAGCCATCACCCTTCATCCTTTCCTCCAAAACTATTACAGCAGTGCTTCACATACAACATTCCTTTGCGCAGTACAATTAAAGATGAATTACTAAAAACAATTAAAAAGTCCAAATTCTATTTGACCCAGCAAACACTAAATTGCATTTCAATAAATGTGATCTGAACCAATCTAGCATAAGGAAAAAAAAAGAAATATAAAATCTGTACAAGTTTAGCATTAAAAATGAGTGTATAGACATTAAATTGATTTTATTACACTAGAAAATTTTAGTTATTCCACATTTGTGCCTTAAAAAATGTTATTAGTGAGAGAGTGATTCCCTCTTTTAGACACACATATATACATAGTTTAACAAACCAAGTTTTTATCAATTTTTAACATTTTTAATATCACACATATGCTTACTTTTTGCTTGTTAATTTATCCATTGTAGGTTGGATTCATGACAACAGTATCACCGGGTATAATGTATAGCTAAAATATTTCTATCTTTTGCTTTAATTGCATTAGTTGGAGTAAAACTAGTCTCCCAAAATGTGTGAGAGAAAGGAAGAAGAGATTTCAAAGCAATTCTGGCATGCTAAGGATATTCAGTTGCATCATTTATTTAAAATGAAGCACATTATGCTATATTTTCAACATTCATCTTAAATTTTTTACCAATTGCTAGTTCCAACAATCTGTCCTGTAACGTTTTAAGTAAGTTTAAATTATCTTTCAGTGAAAGAAAGGATTCTGCCTCCTTGAATAGACTATTATTTGAATATATATACATATATATATGGTAAAAATGTTTTATCAAATTTATGAACAAAGGTATTCAGTGATAACTTTTTCCAAACATATAAAATATATTTTAACCTACAAAAATTCTCTAAGCTGATCTGCCATTATAAAGCATGTTACATTCCTCCCTCACATCAGAGTATTAAGGTAATTAAAAATACTAACGACATCAAATAAATAAGCAAGTCTGACCGTCCAGTTTATATCTTCAAATTTTGGGGCCTCAACTATTTTCTTATTTTGCAATAAAACCAAGTGTTCAATTAGTCTAAACAGAAGTTTTCCCCTTGAAACCACTGTATTTCGCCATGCAAAGAAACTGCTTATAAACAGTCTCATTATTATCTCTATAATTAGCTCAATAGGCTAAAATTTAATATTGTGCATTAGTCTTTACATAATTCATGCCATATAATCTAGCTGACATTTGTTTGACAGTGAGAATTTCTTTTTTTTAAAAAAAATTAATTAATTTTTGGCTGTGTTGGGTCTTCATTGCTGTGTGCGGGCTTTCTCTAGTTGCGGCGAGTAGGGGCTACTCTTCTTAGCAGCGCGTGGGCTTCTCATTGCAGTGGCTCCTCTTGTTGGGGAGCACAGGCTCTAGGCATGCAGGCTTCAGTAGTTGTGGCACGCGGGTTCAGTAGTTGTGGCTGGCGGGCTCTAGAGCACAGGCGCAGTAGTTGTGGCGCATGGGCTTAATTGCTCCGCAGCATGTGGGATCTTCCCAGACCAGGGCTCAAACCCGTGTTCCCTGCATTGGCAGGCGGATTCTTAACCACTGTGCCACCAGGGAAGCCCCGACAGTAAGAATTTCTCGATGAAGAATGCTGGGTCACTGATAGACACATTAATAGACAATGAGATATTTTATAGTTTGTATTCTAGAGTCCAGACTTAGGTGCATTTTTCTTTTTTTGCAATAAAAACCTTCCCTTATAGCACCAGCATAGCTAAATTTCACATACTCTAAAATAATTACTGCCTTAGCATTATATCAACATGTGTCAACTTGCAGTAAAAACTGCTTGCTAACTTGATGTGTTCTGTGTTGAGCTTTTATGCTATGGATGTCCCGGTTCCTGAATATGTTGCCCTGTGGTGCAATTGTCAAGTGGTCCTCTACCTTCCTCACACAACATTTAATTTTAAGTATATTTCTTTATACCTTTTATGGAAACGATGCTTAATCATTGAGAACTTTATTACTTCATTAGCCGGTACATCTGTGCACCTAGCACAGTGTGATTTTGCACACACCATCAGTTATTACTTAAAAAGAACAAACTCAACACGTACTTGTGAGCAAGCTAGCATGAACTCTTCTGGTCTTCATTTCTTTGGAATTCCTTCCCTCTCTTCTCTTGGATAACTTCTGCTGTCACGTTCAGAAAAGTCATGGCTCTTCTCAACAAGAAATCTAATGAAGCTTATTTCACCTTCAGTATTTTACCACTGAAATAATACAAAGTTTTCCACCCTTATTTAAAAGATAAGCTTGGAGGGGTGGGATAGGGAGGTTGGGAGGGAGGGAGACGCAAGAGGGAAGAGATATGGGAACATATGTATATATATAACTGATTCATTTTGTTGTAAAGCAGAAACTAACACACCATTGTAAAGCAGTTATACTCCAATAAAGATGTTAAAAAAAAAAAAAAAGATAAGCTGTAGGGCTTCCCTGGTGGCGCAGTGGTTGAGAGTCTGCCTGCCGATACAGGGGACACGGGTTCGTGCCCCGGTCCGGGAAGATCCCACATGCCTCGGAGCGGCTGGGCCCGTGAGCCATGGCCGCTGAGCCTGTGCGTCCGGAGCCTATGCTCCGCAACGGGAGAGGCCACAACAGTGAGAGGCCCGCGTACCGCAAAAACAAAAGATAAGCTGTATATTTAGAAAAGGTTTATTTAAATTAAAATTATTGTAAAGTAACAACTTAACATTAATACTTTTTTTTTTCAGATTTGTATACACTTCTCGATTAACATTGGCTAACTTAAAATACCACCCCATGTGACGTGGTCTTACTGCACCTGTCTCTTAGGTGCCTTGCCATTTTGTTCAAGGATATCTGAACAGGTCTACAGCTGGAGTAAAGGTGTGCATGGAGTAGCAATTTCAAATTATTATAAAAGTTTTCAAATGCTTACTAGTGAGTTTTGTTCTTATCATAAAATATGGATGAAAATCTTTGGATCAGAAGGCGTGTGTGGACCCCACTGAGCAGAGGATGTACGCTACCAATACAGGGAAGAAAAGCATGAAAGGGGAAGACACCAAACATATGAAGATCCAGAATAAACGAAGTCAACTGAGAAGCAGGCATAGAGCACAACTTCCAGATTGGACAGGGACAGAGGACTCAAGGAAGAAGCTGAAAAGAAAAAAAAAGTAAAACAGTTGCATTGCTGGCTCCCTGAAGTGCTTGACCATGTGACAAAGGGTATTCGAGAGTCTTTTAATGCACATGGAGAGCTTGGAAAGCATTAATGGTAATGACAGAAAATCATAAAATCTAATGAAAAAGGTGCAGTTGTTAGCTGCAGGAAAAACAAAGTCAATCATGCTTAAAACCATCAAAATAAAAGTATGATATAATTGCATTGGAGGATGTAAGGAAAAGGATGCAGGGCATGGGGATGTAAGAATGCTTCTTGTTTTCCAGTAGAAAGCTATTAGATGATGTCTAAGAAGTATAAATCAAGAGCTAACAGGAAAAGCTTATTATTTAGAAATAAGGAGGTGGATGAAATAGTAAACTGTTAAAGGAATTGTCAGTAGTTATTTCTGGGGAGCAGTATGCAGACTAGAAGTGCAGTAGGAGACTTCTGATTTCAGGATAAGGTTTGTAAAGTGATTTGTCTTATAAAGATTTGCACATATATAAAATAATTTAATGAAGGATACTGGTCCAATTTAGTATTTTTATTCTTAACTGTATCAAAATTTTGATCTACTAAAATATCTGTTTCACAGTTTTTCTAAATATGTGTATATGTCAACCACTATTAACTGTTTAAAATTACTCAATTATCATGACTATGTCTAATACTCCAATATAATTTTAAGCCATTCTTGAAACTTTTACCTGAAAAATAAATTAATTCTCATTCCATGAATCTTTGTGTTTAAAGTTCAAGAATTTCGATGTTCTAAAGGTTAAATAGGGTTATTGTTTTTTGTGCTTATGACTGAAAAGTGGCTTAGAAGACTTCAAATTATCTTTTTAGAAAGTCACCTCACCTCTGAGCAGAGAAACCCCTGCCCCTTAGAGGGAAAGCATTTGTACTAATTTCAACCAAAAAGAAATGAGGTTAGAGTGGAAAGTATTTGGCAATGATCAAGTTTAGCCCTTGCCAGAATTGCAGTTATTGTGTTTTAAGTTTGTAGAATTTCATACTTAATATAAAATAACGATATTCTTTGAATATATAAGTTAAATTTTACATTAAAGCAGGTAGAAGCATAGATGAACTTGGCTTCATCAACTTGCTAGCAAATTCTGACAATATCTTCATTGAGATTTCCTTTTTTATTATTATTTTAATTACAAAGATAATAAAAGCTTGAGGCAAAGAGTTTAAACCAGGAATGAATTCCATTCTGTTTAGTGACCTGGAACATTTTCCTGGGAAAGTCTTACTTCGGCCATGTGATCCTTTCTTGTTCTTTAGTCCTCCACAACCCATAACCTTTCAGGGATTCCTATCCTTCTAATGAAAAACCACTCTTTGGCTGCAATTTAGGATCTCTGAAATTCCCACTGGAAATGCTACTTGAGGTATAGAGAGATGGGTGCCTAGAAGAAAAAAAAAAAAAACACATAATAAATTGCCTTGAGTTTTTCTAGAGCAAAATAATACCTGTGTTTAAAATGGAAAAGAGCTTACTTCCCTGTGCAATACCTATGCTCCAAGTAAATCATATCCTCTGTCTGAAGATCCACTGTAGGGTTCTCATTGACTTGGAAGAAATTCAATCTACAGGGGTCAAGGCAGGGGGGTGGTGTTGGGAGAGAAATACGGCATAAAAGCCAATTCATGACAGTAGTCATCCATTCCCAAAATGTGTGTGTAGTTGCAACCAGATTCATATGACAGTCACAAAGTAGCATAAGGAGGCCATGTGGAAATGCAAGGGACAGAACATCCTGCTTTGCCTGGATCATATCAGGTAGATTTTAGTATTAAGCTGCTTTGGTAACATATTATGAAAATGAGACCTTCTTTTCTACTAGCTACCTTCCCAAGGCACTGCCTAACCCTCTATTTCTGTGGAGTTCCTGAAGCCTCTGGGTTCAGGTTCACCAATTCAATTCCTACATCCCTGTTGTGATTAGCCACAGAGAGCAAAACAAGAGAGAGGTTAAGGATCCATCAGATCCCATTTGATTCCCAGTCTGAATTACTCCAACCAATAGCTGATCTCATTCAATCCCACCCCCACCCAAAAGTCAGACGAAACCCTTCAATCCAACATTCTCAAAACTGAACTCACTTTCCTTTCTAAGATCTGCTTTATTCCCTTATTCCTTTAGTATGTGAAATCAAATTCTGATCAACCATGCAAAATAAAAACTTATTTTCTTTGATTCCTCCTTTTTCTTAAAACCCAAAGTATTGCAGAATGTTTTTTCTTCAAATACGTATCGCCTCTGCTCTATCCTCTTCATCCTGTACTACTTCATGTTAGACTACTATGCAGATTTGAAGTTGAGTATGTGTCTCCACTGGACCTATACAATCCCTTCTCCCCATGGCTGCCAGAGTCATCTATCCTCAGCATATAACTTCCCACATCACCCCCTTGCCTAAACCTCTTCAACAATTCCCTTTGACCTACAAGAGACTGAAGTACATGTTTCTCAATATCTCCATTATAATTTGATCCCCAACTTCCTTTCCTGTGTTATCTCTTGCACCATCTATCTTGCACATAATCAGCGACCACACTAAACCACTTCTAATTATCATGTTCCATGTGATGCTTCCTGCACCTATGTTTTGCCTGGCATTAATCGCTCTCCCTGGAATGCTCCATTCTAATCTGTGCCAAGGTTCTACCCATCCTTAGTCTCAGGAAGCTTTTTCTGCCTCCCACTTTTACTTCGAGTCCTACAACATTTACCTACAGATTTAATTATTTTGCTCTCTTCCCCATGGAAGACTCATTACTTCTCCCTGGGATTCAGGTCCATCCCTCTTTTCATTGTGATCTGGCCTCTGAAAGTATCCCTTACTTTATGCATCAACATGATTGCCAGCTCCACTGGGTGTTTCCCTTTAGCCTCCAAGTGTGATCTCCTCTTTCAAATGTTTTTAAAAAGTCTTCCCTTGGTCTTACTTGCATCTTTTTTCTTTCCTTTATCACCACAAATATGGGAAGGGTAGGCTACACTTGCTGCTTCAGTTCTCTCACCTTTTACTTATTCTCAGCCCATTGTAGTCATTTCAAATGGTAAACATAATTGAAACTGAGGTCTCAAAGTCACCAATTATCTGCTGATTTTAAAACTGAAGATTGCAGTTTTATCCTTATGTTATCCCATCCCCTTGAAATAATCAAGATCAACGTATATCTCTGAAATTCGCTTTAGTGTGGTTAAATGACAGTGCCTCCTCCTGTATCTACCATTATTCCTTCTCCTACTTTTTTCACCTGTTTCTCTCCTGCTTGTCCCATGTGCAGGAACTCCCCCCAAGTAACTGTCCCTCTCCTTTTCTTGTTCTTTTCTTATGATGTAACTACAACCTTCACTTCTCTACAGATAAAACCCAAATGCATGTTGTTTACATTTCTTTGTTTTGTCTTCTGCATTTCAATCCTATGTTTCTAATTACCTCTTGAGTATCTCTCAAATTCAACAAGTATAAAAAGGACCTAATCAATTTTCATCTTGTTCTTTCCTGGAATGATCTTGCTCTCCTGTGTCCCCTCTATCAACTATGTTTTGGAGCCTTAAGTTTATCTTTAGAACAGCCTTTTCCCCTTGCCCTCCACCATCCAGATGATCCCCTAGAGCCGTCAGTTCTAGCATCCCTAAACGTCTCCCAAATATAATTTTTCTCCCTTACGTTCTTGTTGCCATGACATTCGTTCACAGTCTGTCGTTTCAGCTTTTTAATAGATGCCTCATTGGTATCCCTTCCAATCCATTCTGTACATTGTCACCCCAGCCCTTTCTAAAAGCCAAGATCTGTCCACATCATTTTCCTGCTTACAGGTATGCTTTGTTTTCTTCTTGCTAAGAAAATAAGTTTGAAATATAATTTAGAAGAAAAACCCTTTTGAGGCTTAACATTTGTTCATCATCTGAGTCAATCCCTTTTTCCAGCCTTGACTTTTCCAATCGTATCTCAGAATTAGTTGAACACCAGTTGTTTCAGAACTTGATTGGCATATTTCCATGTTATTTCTCTATTTATAAATAATAATTAGACACTTGCTATATACCGGATTCTATGCTGTGTATCAAAGAAACATAGTGAATGTGGCAAAAACATCCCTTAATATTCATAGAGATCACAGTCCTAGTGCAGAAAAAAATAAAAATAAAACAATAAGTAAAGGAAACGAAAGCGTATAACATGCTGTGCTAGAGGAAGTGTAAGATTCTAAAGTGTACATAGTAGGGCACCTTACCTCATGCTCCTGGTGGCAGTGGTGGGCATATGTTGGGCAGGAAAGTTGGTTACAGAAGTAGGCACTATTTAAGTTGGTGGGGGGATAGGTGAGTGGGCTGAATCCTGGCAAGAGAAAATGGCCACACATAATATAAAAGTTAAATATGTTCAGCACAGTGATTGCTCAGAATATAAAGGGGAGAATGTTGACTATGGCGGTGCTGGTAGGGTAAGAAAACACCAGATAATGAAAGGACTTGTAAACCAACACAAGTGCTTTGGACCTTATACGAGAAGCAACTGGAAGTCCACTTTTTAAAAGGAGTGTGATAGAATCACATTTATATTGAGAAGAATCATTCTGGCTGCAGTGTGAAGGATTAAAAAGAAAAGATGAGAAGAAGTGGGAGCATTTAGTAGCTGTTGCTGAAATTCTTGGAAGCAAACACATTGGCTTTAACAAATTCTTTGTTGTATGGACAGAGTAAGGTGGGTTGGCTTAAAAAACAGGTAAGAGGAATGAAAATCAGGATTTAGTGACTGCTTTCTTGCTGGTGGTATACAATTAAGCAGGATGGATGATGGTCAATGGGGAGTGGATATATAAGTCTGCAACTCAAAAAAGGAATCAGGGCCTGAGATGTAAATATGAAATCTACTAGCATATAGGTTTAGCTAAAACCGTGGACGTAGATTGCTCAGGGAGATATAGTACCTGAGAGGACCTGTGGGGATGCCAAACTTTCAGGTATCATTGAAAGAAGACAATGGTGGTCCTAGGAATGTCAGAGAAGCTTATTCAATGAGACAAAAATGTCAAACACTGCCTAGGGAAGATATAAGTTTACTTTTTTGTGGGGAGGGAGTATTGAGTGTCAAGGATATCATTAGTGAGCTTAATGAAAGCACTTTCAGTAGAGGTTCGTGAGGGAGGCGACATGGCTTTCTTTATTCACCTATCTACATGTCCATGTCTTGCGTGGGCCAACTCGGTGGCAGCCCTAGCCCTGCTCTGGGTGGTGGATGTGGGAAGGGGTAGAGACCACAAGTCACTACACCTTACATCTCTTTTTGAGCACAAGTGCAAGTCAGTGTTGACATTTCTGTCTTTACTGAAATCCCAAATACCCTATGGAAGATGACAGCAGCAAACCCCCCTTTCAAGTATGATTATCCTGGGCTCCCTGCTATAGCTGGCCGTTCCAGACCCCACTCTCTTGTAAGGACAGAACTACCTGCCGTCACCTCTCTGTTGAAACTCCATTCAATTTCCAGAAACAGATCAAATATCACTTCCTCCTAAAGACATCCTCACTTCATAAGAGAATTATTGTTTTTAAGTATTCCCAGAGGATTTTGTATCTAAATTCCAAAAGCATTTGAAGCATTCTTCTTCGTAATATAGTTATATATGTAAGTCTGTCTTTCCCTCTTGGGACACCATCTTATTCATTTTTGTACCCCAGGTTTCACCTAGTAAGTTGAGGTATTTAATCTTTGTTTATGGAATTGAATGGAAATGTGTATACACCATTGTGTGTCTGATTACAGTTTTATTTTTAAAGTCCAGACTTAGTTTTTCCGTGATGGAGAACTCCATTTTTGTAGAGAAAACAAAATTATAAGAGAGTTGCAATTACTTTTGCTCCTTCCTCACACTATGAAGGTATAGTACTGAATCAAGTAGAGCTCTACTCTTTGTGTCTGAGCTAGGCTTAGTTAAAACTTTCTTGCATGCAGAGGAGAGAGATAGACTCCATAAATAATATTTAGTGACTATAATCTGTGAGCAGCATTCCAAAACGTACACAGTAATCTTGGGTCTGCCTATAAACTGGGTTTGCTCTGAATAGGCAGCTTGCATCATACAACAAATAAAGAGACTTGCTGCTGGGAGCCATCGTCTAATTTCCCGTCTTCACTTAAGTAAAGAAATTCTAAGCTAGTTCCTAAATGAGGTTTATGTTTCCCACCAATCTTTTGTCTTTAAAAGATATAATTTTTATTTATATGGTCTAGGACCTAGAAAAGTTATGTTTAGTACTTTGAGATGATTTTTGCCATGTAATGTCGGATTTGTGATATGGTTTCTTCTTTGCAGCAGGGTAACATTTGAAATAGGTATAAATTTTCAAGTGTCAAATGAATTCTCAATATGCATGAATACCATAAAATTTGAACATCAACTAAAAATTTATAACTTCATAATGTAGCCAATAGCCTTAAACGAGTTGTGAATTTCAGGGTTTTCTTCTTTCTATCCAAAATATTACTTATCTTTGAGCAAACTGATCCTTGGCTAAAGACTTGATGAGAATAAGTAATACTGGAAAGTGTTAAGAACTCTTGAAATGTCCCATGCTTTACTTGCTATTTGACCCCATTCCTCTTCCCACCAGACAGAGCATAGAGCAAATCATATGATGGATATCAAATGCAGATTCATAGTTCACCACAGTTAGGAAGACTTATAATGTTGTATTTTTAAACTCAGTGAAAACGCCCAAGCAGATCAACATCTTATTCAGTAGAGTTGGTGCTAGTATAATGGAATGTTTTCTTCAGTATATTCAGCGAAGCATGGTAAGGGCTAAGGTCCAATTATTTCTTATGGCGATGGAGGTGGGGTATGGTCACAGATGCAAAAGAGGACATGAATCAAATTTGTGTCCTCTCCTATAGAGTTTGTGTGTGTGTGTGTGTGTGTGTGTGTGTGTGTGTGTGTGTGTGTGTGTGAGAGAGAGAGAGAGAGAGAGAGAGATTGAGAAAGAGGGGTGAGTCTAGGGAAAAATCTATCTTTAGGTATTAAAAATGGTTTAAAGTTCCTCAAGTGTTACACAAGGAAAAAAATTTCATTGGAAAAACAATACCTCTTTGTGTTAGCATTATGATAATGTATTTTAATGAATGAGTTCCCTGCCATTAATACTTTAAGCAGAATATTTAGCAAAAATCTAATAAAGTAGAATCATTTCTTCAAGACTAACAATGAAACTTTGCTTATATTGGTTTACAAAGGAAAGTGACAATAAATATTTTATATATTTTTTGAAAACAGTTCATTGAGAGTTTTCCATGAATAAATGATTTTTTTTCTCATGTGTCTAAATTCATTGCCAAAATATTTGTGACTGGACACCTGGGGCACTTGCTTCCTCCTTGGGCACAGGCCTCCTTCTCATTTCAAATACTGTTGACTCAATCAGTTCCATCTGTTATAGTCAGAACCCACATGTGGCCAAATTCAAAGAGAAAAAACTTGGCATTGGTGCCCACAGCTTCACTTCCTGCTTCACTGACCCCACTCCGTGGTGCCCCTCTAAAGCTCCATCCTTTCAAGGAGCTCAGGCACTCCTGATCTCCCTCTGTCATTCTTCATCAAGCTTCCAGTAGTATTCAGTTACTTCGGACTCATTGTGAATATCATTTTATGGGTACTTTTCCAATGTCTCTGCATTTTATCCAAGCTCTGATTGGAGGATGAATGGCTCTGCTTCCCATTATGGGATTTCCAGGCATCAGCGTGCAGGTAAGAAAGCAATGGTATTTTCCTGGCCCTCAGAAACCGTACCACACAGGCCTGTTCTGACTCCCTATCTTACTATGAATATTCAAGGCCATGTGACCTAGGACTCTCAGTGGCTATTGTCTCCATTAACTTTTAGCCCTTCTATATTTCTTCAGTTAGCTTTGATAGCTTCTCTGTGGTCTGTTCATTATATAAAAATCTATGCATATCAGTTTATAGCTCTATGCATACATATTTTGGGGGGAATCTTCTAAGCTTTTCTTGTAAAGAACCTCCCCTTTGATTCCATTTGTTCCCATTATTCAAACTTAGTGTGTTCTAGGGGACAAAAACAACCATTCGATCCAATATGGACCCGATTACAGGGTCTTTTCTCCTGTTTTTAAAAATATGTGCGCAGAATTTTTATGAACTTCACCTCTGTCACTGCTGGGCACACGATTCTGCTGGAGCCACAGTTATTTTGCAAGTCAGCGAGGACTCCTCCAGCCCTGGGTTGGAGTTGTGTTGGTAACTTTGCTCTAAATTCCCCATTTAATGGAAAAAAAACATGGATGGAAGACAGAGGAACATAAATCTTGCGAGTTGCTTTTCCGAGTCGAGCCAGAGCAAACCCTAAATAAAGACAGTGTATGCTGCTGGCGGCTGTATTCTCATCCCCTGATTTCAACAAGTAACCGCCAGCCGGAGAAGCATTAGAAGGAAAAAGGGGATCAACCAGTTGTTAATCCAGTTGTGACTTTGGTTTTGGGTTCCTTTCTTCAAACGGCCAAGCCGTGCATTGTTCTGTGATTGAGTGCCTTTGTCCTGACAGAGCTTCTCATTTTGTACCTTTCACCATTGTTTTTGGCCACAGACCAAGCCTCACATCTTCTGGTCATAGAATTCCTTTCTACAGGCTCCACCGCAGGCCGAGGCCCCAGCGTAACCTGAGATGCCTTGATTTCCCCGCAGACAGCACATTAAAGGGAGGTCTGTTGGCCAGCTGCAGGAACAGGTGTTTTTCTCCTTTCATTCACACCCGCCCCCATTTATTTGTCTGAAGAATTCCTCTTCCAGGATTGTTCACAAATGCTGAAAGAATTGGGCAAATTGTATAGGTGCTAGAGTCTGGGATTAAAAATACTTCACCTGCTGGGTAGCAGAGTCTGGTAAACAATGCTACCAGATGCAGCGCACCTTCGCTCTGTTGTTTTGCTCGCCCCTTGCTAATGAGCAACAGGGGATGCGGGTCACCTTGGAGGTCCACCACACCATGTGTTTACCGACTGAGATTCCACCTCCGCTCTTTGGAGAAGGCTGGCTCATGTTGCTTTCTGAGAAACTGGAGAAGTAAAGTAAACACTATGATTATTGTCCTTTTTTTTAATCCACAGAGTGAGCCGTGAAAACCTGTACTGGTTTAGTCCTATCAAATTTAATGTTGGTAGGGCTGATCCAGATCAATTTTTTATAGCTCTATTGTATAGATACAGAGGGTCAAATATCATAGTGTTTACTACAGACTCTGCTGTTACTTCAAATACATCCTTGGAGATTGTTGTGGGATGTGGAGATGTGGTCTTTCTAGTATAGATCACCATGATCCATTATTACCTTTTCTGATATTGGCAAATCTAAGCTGACAGAATTTGTTTCTCTTCCTTATCTGAAATTTGGCTGTAAAAATCCCTCTTTGAGTTGCCTCACAATTTTTTCACAAGCCACACTCCATGTGCAGCCCTCTGCGTCATCTCCCACAGGCTTGGGTAACTGATTTTTCTCTCATTTGCAGGATTTGGGGGTAAATAGGAATATTTTCCAGAATTAAAGTAAAGGTTTTTAAATACAAACGAATATCATAAACAATTAGCACAAGATACTAATTTTTTGATTTCAGTAATATAAGTAAATACTATGCACCCGTGGAACTACGAGACTACCAAGGGTGACTGTGAGGTCATTTCATTCCTTCCTGACATTCAGAATTATCTCTTTTAAGATATTTGGATGGGACGTGGGCCACATAGGAGAGGATATCCTTATCCCTGTCTTCCGGAATTTCTGGAAGCTGGTCCTTAAAGAAAACGGTATGTTCTTCACTTAAATGCCCTCGGGTTATTGGTATCTTTGGACCCTTCCTCCCCTCCTTCAGGCAGGAAATAAAATAAGCCAGGCCGGTAGCAAGACTTCATAAGTGGACTCCTACCATACTGTTACTTTTGGCCTTTTGAAAACTCCTGTGTCTACTGTGCTTGGCAAACCCCACACGCTGCCACAAAATGTCCTGTGTTCCAACCACGAACATCGCTAGGCACATTCTCAGCATGCTGAGTTCTTCTAGGCCTTGGTGCTTTTGCACATGGCCTTTCCCTTGTATAGGCTGCTTCCTCATGCTCTTGTTTCCCTTTTTTTTTCACTTGGCTAGTCCTGCTTTTCGTGTATCCCTGAAAGCAAGCATCTTTTCATTTGAGAAAACTTCTCAACATTTCCTAAGCAGAGCTAGACACTTCCTGATCTCTCGGTCTCTTTACCACACCTCATTTTGTCACGCATCACGTGACTTTTGTGACCCTGAACTGGACCCTTATTTCCTTGAGGGTAAGGACTGTACCTTATTCATCTCCATGAACCTTTACACCCTTCCCTCCCATCTCCCATTCTACTGCCCGGCAGAGTCCCACCCACAGTAGGTGCTCAGTTAATATTGATTAAATTAATGAGTGAACATAGCTGTACTTATAACTGGTCTTGAAAAGTTTGAGGGAGTGAAGGCAGCCTCTAAATCTGGGAAGGGACCTGAAGAAGGGAAGCTCCTAACTTCAGCCGCTCATTTTCTGGGACTTAGCACCAATTGGCTAAAATGAACTAAGTTGCATATTTCACCTAACTTCTTCCTTTCCATCCATTTACTGCTGCTCTGTTCAAGAGGGGCACCTGATAAGCCAGGCAATGTGAGAGATTCACAGTTTGCCATCCTTCCCTCCCAAACAACTGTGATCATGGTGCATTTTATCTAGTGTCTCATATTTACAAGTATAAAAAGAGACTGATCTTTGCTTCAAAGTAAAATCAGGATTAATATATTGGTGCATCACATATAAATATCAAAGAGCACAATGGTTTTTTTTGTTTGTTTGTTTGCTTGTTTGTTTGTTTGGTTTTATTTTACTGTGTGTAAAGTAGTTATATTTCTGATCTCTTGATCTTCTTGTGCTGATGGATAGACCATCTTTCTTTCATTTTCTTTCTGTTCCTCTCATACAGCTATGGGCAAACAGTTCCAGGCAACGTTCTGAGCACTTTTTAAAACCCTCAAAACAACCATATAATGGGAATGCTATCAAGCCTCAGTTTTATAGCAGAAGAAACAGAGAAGCTGAGAAGTCAAGAAACTTGCCCAAAGAGCGCACAGCTGGTAAGTGACAAAGGTAGAATTCAAGCCCGTTCAGCCCGGGTCCAGAGTCATGCCATGATAAACTGTCTCCTCTTCAGAAGTCCGCTCTAATGCTGTATGAAGGAAAAATTATTTACAGGGAAAGAAACTGAGCAGCTAATGTAAAGAACCCCTGTAAATGTTCCATAAAAGAATAAAGACAATAGAAAAATAATAGTTTCACTTGTAGTGCCAGAGCCTGGTAAACTTTTTAATACTCATGCAATTTGTACCTCAGACTAAATAATTGAATATTTCCTGAAGTAAGTAACTAGTTATGCAACTTGGCAATAATCTGACTACTTAACCCATGTAGAAGACCACGGCTTATGGGCTAATGGCCCAAGAGTTTTAAGTCAATATATACTGATATAGTGAAACTATTTTTATTGTTGTGGTGGTTTTACCCTTTCCTTCCACTTGGAAAAAAATTAAAGTTTCAAGCTGTTTATAAATTGTATTTTTCCCTAGAAAGCAGAGATCACAAAGATAAATGTTAGCTGTCAGAAAAGCCACAAATGAAGGTGAAGTTCTCTTATTATGGTATCTGAGAAGAAACCCAGTAAGCCAGAATTTTTTATTCCAAGTTTACTGAGATGTTCAAACTTGAGTGTGGCCCTTGGTAAAGTATTGATTTCTGAAAGGTAACTTTGTCTCATGGAGGATCTGGAATGAGATCTAGCAGAAATTTCCATTCAAGTTGAATGGAAAACACAAAAGGGAACGTTCTAGGGAGCTCAGAATCTGGTAATGAAAGATTTACTCCGTGCGTGAAAGCCTGGAGTGTCTTTCCCATAGTTGATTCATTCATTGGTTTATTAAGAAAATCCTACATGGTTAATGTTTCAGTACCTACTTGAACATAGTTATAAATTCCTAAGTAGAGAACCCACAAATTAAATATGGACACTCCAATACCCATCAAATAATGTTTTTGCATTTATCTATCTACCTAACTATCTATGCAGTCATTTCCTAAGAGACAGTATTGTGCTTAATTTGAGTGTAATACTGTTTTTATTTTTAAATTTAGATATAGCTAAAGATGATCAAGTATTAATTTACAGGGAAATTATTATACCCCTTTTTGAAATAAGCCTGTCTAAATCTATGGCATGAAATGCACCTATTTATGACTGGATTACTTTAATAATACTCTCTCATTTGATGAGATTTCATGGCACCATCACATAACTGAATAGATTACTTTCCATACATAGCCTAATTTCCCATAGTCATAACTCTTCAATATTTTTCAGATTTTTTTAGTAGGGGAACTCTTGTAAGATTATCAAATTCAGTGTTTTGCTAAAGGACAAAATTTTACCTGAACTGTCTTAAAAGTGTCTCTTTTCAATAATAATAAAAAAAAAACTATAGCAATGGAAGTCTTCTATTATGTAACTCTCTAGAGTGGGTCCTTCTGTTAACTAACTCAAATTTTCAGGAAGCTTGAATTCCTCCAATTCCATATTAATGCCATTTATTTTTTCTCATTCTGTTTCAGTGGCAATGAAGAACAGCTGGCCACCATCCTCTGTGATAATAACCTTCATATAGTCGAAACTAGAGTGGTTTTGGACATGGTACTTACAAAAACATCTCCATGCAAATGATGTGGCCTATTTGGTATTTCACCCTGTAAATAGCTAGATTCCTTATAGCCAACCCGTCCACTTACTATCAGATTTTAGCTCTGTTTAGTATAATGTAAGCATTTTCTGCCTCATCTACTCAAGAATGTCTTCTGAGAAGTTTTCACAATAAAATTTACTGTTTTTAATTTATGACATACAATGTAAGAAGAATAGAATGCTTTTCTGTTAGGATTTGCATTGATAATGAAGGGTTACCATAGTGCTGGTCTGCTTTTACCAAATTTGCCAAATTCTGAAGGGAATTCCAATTAGAAGGCTGTAATGTTTTTCACTGCAACAGATTGAGACCAATACCTGGTGGTGAGGACCCATCACTGTTGGCCAGACCCTACTTCTAATTGGGAAGAAGGCAAATGCTAGATCATATAGTGTTTATGAAGTGATATCAATCATTCCGAGTCATAGCCACACCCCAAGAAAGCTGAGGAAGTGATTCAGTCTTTCTTAGGTCATCTTTTCTATTAGTAGCAGGGGAGCCAAAAGTCTGAAAGCGCTCACATTTTGCTCTCTTTAGGAAAAAACAACATTGATTTTAGAGGCTTTTGTTATGGAGGCCAGGGGGATTTTCCCACTGCAGCACAGAGGAAGCTGGGTTTGGATCGGGAAGCCAGACATTTCTTGGCCAGAGTTTCTCACTTGAATGGGATTTGAGTGTGCCCCCTCCTCTCCTCTCCAACCCCCAAGCAGCTAGAAGCCCCACCTCCTCCCTTGGACCATATGGGGAAGCTGGCGCAGTGGCTGTTATTCTACTGACTCCAAGTTCACGCAGCTGTTCATTCCCTGCTTAATGTACCGGTAATTACAGCAATGTGCTCTTCTCTTTTTCCAATCATGTAACTTTTTCTAATGGAAAATGATTTGTTTTTAACAACTTCCATGCATTCTGTTCTTTAATAAGAAAGGGTGTTTTGTGGCATTGAGGGAAATCAAAATCAAAAGTTTCTCTCTCGGTTCCCAGCTCCATAGAAAGGTTCAGTGGGACAAGCCAAAACTGGGGCTAGGGAAGACTTAAGTGGGTGTAACTAACTTGATATGAATAGGTCAGTTGGGAAACAAAGCAAGCTCGTAGCCTTCTGCACATGGAGGTGGTGAAAGAACATTTTTTAAAAATGTGAAACTGGGAAAAATCAAAAGTACAAACTGAGCTCTGCTTTCATGATGCAAATTCAATATGCTCTCAAAGGATTTTTAAAAACAAATATTTGAAGAGCTTTACACTTATGTTGTTTCTATCTTTCAGAGCTGGTAAATTTTTGGCTTTGATGTTTGGGATTGGGTGGTGGAGTCAAGTGACAGTAAGGACCGCTTCCTTCCCTTTAGCCATGCCAAGCTCAGGGGCACAGTGCAAACATCTGTTTGCTCACACTATCATTTCGTTTGTGGATAAAATAGATCAGCTTGGGAATCTCTGCCCTTGTGTCTACCTAAATGGCACTGGGAATCATCTCGCACACAAAAAAAACATTTATTTTTTTAAAGCAATAAATGTTTCAACTCATTACAATGTTTCATTTGGGGATTTTTATTTTTAAAACTTAGTTAAGCAGCAGTTGTAGCGAAGAACACCAAGTCAATTCCCTGTGTGTGGATAAAGATCCTAGCTCTACACAGCAGATAGAGCTGATTAGATCAGAAGGCTGATAGCAAAATGAAAGTTTCCTTCACGAAAATTCAAAATTTGATGAAGTTGAGAGGACCACAGACTATGATTGCAAATTGAATATGCCTCATTTGACATTTTAAAGATTTGTGTAATTTAAGATTTAGCTAAAATTATAAGATGCGTACTCGGAGCCCCAAATCTTTTAGTGCTAAAATGTATCAATATCTTCTAAGGACATTAATTTTATTACTTGTGTATTACCTTTATACTAATAGTGATTAGTAACAAAGTGATTGCCAGAAATCACCAGTCTTTTCCTCTACTCTTCTTATCTAGCTCATCCCCCGACTCCCTACAAAAATCTTTTGCTTTTTTTTTCTCAGAGATTTTTAAAGAAATTTTTATTACACCAAAGTGAGGCAATTTAATTTAAATTTCCTCAAATTGAAACTTGGAATTAAATAATTTCTTTTTTTTTAACATCTTTATTGGAGTATAATTGCTGTACAATGTTGTGTTAGTTTCTGCAGTATAACAAAGTGAATCAGCTATATGTATACATATATCCCCATATCATCTCCCTCTTGCGTCTCCCTCCCACCCTCCCTATCCCACCCCTCTAGGTGGTCACACATCACCGAGCTGATCTCCCTCTGCTATGTGGCTGCTTCCCACTAGCTATCTATTTTACATTTGATAGTGTATATATGTCCATGCCACTCTCTCACTTTGTCCTAGCTTACCCTTCCCCCTCCCCTTGTCCTCAAGTCCATTCTCTATGTCTGCATCTTTATTCCTGTCCTGCCCCTGGGTTCATTAGAACCACTTTTTTTTTCTTTTTAGATTCCATATATATGTGTTAGCATACGGTATTTGTTTCTCTCTTTCTGACTTACTTCACTCTATATGACAGACTCTAGGTCCATCCAGCTCACTACAAATAATTCAATTTCATTTCTTTTTATGGCTGAGTAATATTCCATTGTATATATGAGCCACATCTTCTTTATCCATTCATCTGTCGATGGACCCTTAGGTTGCTTCCATGTCCTGGCTATTGTAAATAGTGCTGCAATGAACATTGTAGTACACGATTCTTTTTGAATTATGGTTTTCTCAGGGTGTATGCCCAGTAGTGGGATTGCTGGGTCATATGGTAGTTCTACTTTCAGTTTTTTAAGGAACCTCCATACTGTTCTCCATAGAGGCTGTATCAATTTACATTCCCACCAACAGTGCAAGAGGGTTCCCTTTTCTCCACATCCTCTCCAGCAAGAATTAAATAATTTCTTAATTTGTAATAACTTTGGCAAAACAGTTCCTTTCCTCCAAAACCACAATAGCCACAACAACAGCATGGCAGCATTTCTGTTTCTCTGAAGTCTTGTTTAGAAGCTCTATATGTGCCAAACGACAGCGAGAAAGATCTGTGCTTCATTCCTTATGAACATAGCATGTGAGTCTAGATCTGATTTCACCCAGTAGGAAATTATTGTTTCCTGTTTTATGAAAAGTAAACATGCTATTTAACATATTTAAGCAAGCTCTGAGACTTAGGGCTTTCAGAATTTGTAGCATGACTCTAATCCAGGTGTGTATGCTGCCTCATATTCTATTTCCTTTAATGTACATCAGTATCTTTGAAAAGAATTGTTTTTAAAGCTTTGGGTCATTTTGATATATGTTAGACCATCAAAGCTATACATTTGGTCTGATGAATGTCAAAATAAATAGTTGTTTGAGGAATGACGTCTCACAATCCTCATTACACTCATTCATTCAACAAATGTTTTATTTTTTCCAGCTGTATTGAGTAATAATTGACAAATAAAATGCTATATATTTAAAGTGTATACTCATTCAATCAGCAAATACTTATTTAATTTTATTTTTTCCAGCTGTGTTGAGGAATAATTGACAAAGTTCTTTAAATTGTACAACATGATGATTTGATATTTGTATACATTGTGAAATGATCACCACCACCAAATTCATTAACACTTCATTTTTAAAAGTTACTTTTTTTGTGTGTGTGGTAAGAATGCTTAAGATCTACTGTTTCAGCAAATGTCAAGTATGCAATACAGTATTATTGACTATAGTCACCATGTTGTACATTGGAATCCCAGAACTTATTCATTTCATAACTGAAAACTTGTCCCCGTTGATCAACATCTCTCCATTTCCTCCACATACCCCCTCCCCAGCCCTGGAAACCACCATTTTACTCTTTTCTATGAGTTTTACTTATTTTTTAAATTTATTTATTTTTTAGATTCCACATATGATGAGAGATCATACAGCATTTGTCTTTCTCTATCTGGCTTATTTCACTTACCATGATCCTCCAGATTCATAATGTTGTTACAGATGGCAGGATTTCCTTCTTTTTTATGGCTGAATAATATTCCATTGTAGATATACATCACATCTTTATCCATTCATCCATTCGTAGATACTTAGGTTGTTTCTATATCTTGGCTATTGTGAATAATGCCACAATGAACATGATAATACAGATAACCCTGAGATACTGATCTCATTTCTTTTGGATAAATGCCCAGCATTAGGATTGCTGGATCATATGGGAGTTTATTTTTAATTTTTATAGAGTCTTAATACTGTCTTCCATAGTGGCTGTACCAATTTATATTCCCGCTGACAGTGCACAAGGATTACTTCTTTTCCACATCCTTGCCAGCACTTGTTGCCTCTTGTCTTTTTTTTTTTTTTTTTTTTTTTGCGCTACGCGGGCTTCTCACTGCTGTGGCCTCTCCCATTGCGGAGCACAGGCTCCGGACGCGCAGGCTCAGCGGCCACGGTTCACGGGTCCAGCCGCTCCGCGGCACGTGGGATCTTCTGAGACCGGGGCACGAACCCGCGTCCCCTGCATCGGCAGGCGGACTCTCAACCACTGCGCCACCAGGGAAGCCCCTCTTGTCTTTCTGATACTAGCCATTCTAACAGGTGTGAGGTGATATCTCATCGTGGTTTTGATTTGCATTTCCCTGATAGTGATGTTGAGCATCTTTCCACGTACCTATTGGTCATTTGCATATCTTTGTAAAAATGACTGTGCAGGACCTTTGCCCATTTTTCAAGTCAGATTATTTGTTTTTTTGCTATTGAGTTTCATGAGTTCCTCATATATTTAGATATTAACCCTTTACCAGATATATGACTGACACAAATTTTCTCCCATTCTATAGGTTGCCTTTCATCTTGTTGTTTGCTTTCTTTGAACATCTTCTATGTGCCAGGCATTTTCTAGGAATCAAGGATTCAATAGTGAACAAAAGAAACAAAAATCTCTACCTCGTGTAGGTGACAATTTAGAGTTTTTAGTAAGAGGTGATGGACAAAAAAAATACCAGTACGGAAAAAAATTAGATTAAACAGCAAGAAGAATTAAGGAGAAAAAATAAAGCACTGTAAAGAGATGTTTATTTATTTATTTATTTTTTAGTATGAACTTAATACATATTTATTGAATATTTGAATAACAGTATGATTTTCAACTCACTTGGAAAATGCCTTTTTATTTAAACATCTTTATTGGAGTATAATTGCTTTACAATGGTGTGTTTGTATCTGCTGTATAATAAAGTAAATCAGCTGTACATATACATATATCCCTATATCTCCTCCCCCTTGCGTCTCCCTCCCACCCTCCCTACCCCACCCCTCTAGGTGGTCACACATCACAGAGCTGATACCCCTGTGCTATGCGGCTGCTTCCCACTAGCTAGCTATTTTACATTTCGCAGTGTATAAATGTCTTTGTCACTCTCTCACTTTGTCCCAGCTTACACTTCCCCCACCCCGTATCCTCAAGTCCATTCTCTCACTGTAAAGTGATGTTTAGAAGTTACGGGAGGGTTAGAATTTTACATGAGGTAACAGAGAAGACCTACTAATAGAGACCTTTGAGCATATATTTGAAGGGAGTGAGATATGAGCTACATGGACATCTGAGTGGAGAACTGTCTAGGCAAAGAAAATAGTTAAGTGCAAAGGTCCAGAGGAGGTGTGAATTTAATGTGCTCAAAGAACACCAAGGAGGCCATTGTGCCTGGATTGCAGAGAATGATGGGGCAGATGTCAGGATATAAGGTCACAGAAGTAGGAGGGAACCCGAACACACAAAGTCATAGTTTATTATAAGAACTTTGGCTTTTATTTTGAGATATGGGAAGCAATCAGAGATTTTTAAACAGAAAAGTGACAGAATCTGACGTACTTTTTCACAAGATGACTCTGGCTGTTATGTTGAAAGTCAATTCAAGGGCAGCAAGGGAGGAAGCAGAGACCAGTTAGGAAACTAGTATAATAAGCTGGACACGAGGCTAAAAGGAAGAAGTAGAGATAGTGGACATTAAGGGAGTTTCTACTGTATACCAGGCACTCTTTTAGGTTTTGTAGATATAGCAGGGGGAAATAGAGTGTCTGTTCCCAAGGGATTTACTGAGAGGAAACAGACAATCAACAAATAAGCGAATGTATGTATAAAATATCAGGTAGTGATAAGTTCTATTTAGAGAAATGCAAAAGACTCTCTGGAACATATTCTCAGTAACAACTCAGTTCCTGATGCAAAGTTCCTAGAAATAAGTACATGCCTCTACAGAGGGGACCAGAGAAGTAAATTCTGGCACATTCAATCAGGGAAATGAAAACGAGTGACCACAATTATATGCAACACTATAGACGGACCTTAGCAATATACATATAAAGAAAATATAAGCATATAGATATTTTAAAAATCAAGATTTTTTTATAAAGTCAAATACATATACAACAAAACCATATACTTTTAAAGGAGTGCACATGTGTTAAATGTATATAAAATACATTTTTAGAAATTGTTAATACTAAATTTGGAATAGTGGTTATCTTGGATAAGGGGAAGCTTGGAGTGATCACACAGGTTTCTATGCGTGTTCTAGTTTCCATGTTGGGTGTTGGAGTCATGGGTTTAATTACATGTCTTTGAAGGAGAAAATGAAGGAAGAAAGAAAAGATGGATGGAAGGAAAGAAAGAAGAAATAAGGAAGGAAGAAGGAGGGAGGGAGGGAGGAATGTAGGGAAGAACAGACATTTGTGAAGTAATTAATACTGAGTGTATGCCATGAACCAAGGATTACGATTAACTTTTATGCTCCTGGGGTGGGGAACTGGGTAGAGTTATGAGGTCGTTGTTTTCAGTTTGTTTGTTTGCTTATTTTTTGATAAAGTTGTCAGGGAAGTCCTCTCTAAGGAAATGACCGTTGGGCAAAGACATGGATGGGCTGAGAGAGAAACCAGCAGAACAAGGAGATGCTGTGGCAGGGATGGAGTAAGTGAGGGGACCAGCAGCGGAAGGTGAGGTCAGGGAAGTGGCAGGAGCAGGTCGTCTTGGGCTCCACAGACCATGAGAAACACTTGGAGGTTTATTCTAAGGGAAGCTGGAAAGCACTGGAAGACTGTGCAGGAGTAACATCATCGGTTGTATATTTTAAAAGGGTCACTCCTGCTGCCATGTGGGAATATACCGGCATTTCTCAGCGCCGTTGACATTTGGGCTGGATCCTTCTTTGTTGTGGAGGGTTTTCTGTGCACTGTATGACATTTAGCAGCATCCTTGGCCTCTACCTTACAGAGCTATATCACCCCTGATGCAGCTGTGGCCACCAAAAATATCTTCAGACATTGTCAAATGTCTCTCAGGGGCAAAAACACCCCCGGCTGAGAAACACTAGGAGGCACTGAAGGAGACTAAATACAGAATCCAGGAGAGAAGGTAAGAGAATGTTTCTGTGTCCACTAGAGGCAATGGCTGTGATGATGGTAGAAGTGTTTGGTGTCTCCTCTTTCATTTCTTTTTCCTTTTTAAAATTTATCTTTTTTTCATTTTAGTTTTCATGTTTTCAGCTTTATTGAGCTATGGTTGACAAATAAAATTGTAAGATAATTAAAGTGTGCTCGTGATTTGATATACGTATCCATTGTGAAAGAATCCCTTCCATCTAGTTAATTAACACACCCATCGCTTCACATATTTATCTTCTGTATGTGTGTGAGAACAAGTAAGTTTTACTCTCTTAGCAAATTTCGATTATACAATACAGTGCTAGCAACTTTAGTCACCGTGTTATACCTTAGCTCCTCAGACTTTATTCATGGTATAGCATGTCTTCCTCTTTTCTATATAACACACTTTCACAGTTTGGGTCTATACTCACATGTCTGGCATCTCTACAGTTTTAGGATAATCCCCAAAGATGAGATATCAAATATTCATTCACATTCAAAACAAATATTTTCCAGGTGCTATAGAAACAGGGTATATTTGAGCATGAAATCATTTACATGGTTATTCTGTAAGGACTAATTGTATACTGCCCACTTCTTTTTCTATTGTTGTTTTAGCAAGTTCTACTACTAATTTTCTGACTTGCATCCAGGTGAGTTCCTGAAGCCCTGAACTGATGCCCTTCTATACACTTTAGCACTTGGTCAATCTTAAGATAGTCTGATTGATGACATTTTTAACACACTGTTTAAAAAAAATCACAGGCTCACTACTCATCCATAAAATGCTCACTTCTGAAGGCAGGTTTCTTTCAGAAGGTACAGGAGGCTGTGACTGTGATCCTCAGAGAATCAGCCTTGCACCCCAAACATGACAGGGCAGGGGGCTCAGATGGGAATTTTGTTCTGTGCAGGATGCTGGACAAAAAGGCAGGGTCAATACATCAGTTACCCAGGAATTAGGGAATATTGTAGAACAGGCAACAACAGAGCCCGAGAGCAGAGCTGACAGCACGAACCTTGAATGCTTTCCCCTGAGGACTCTGTTCTGTTTTCACAAAGTCCTCTCAGAAAGCCAGATATGAAAGGTAGAAATGCAAACACAAGGACACCGAGTGGCCTTTGGTCTGAGAGTGAGCCCCACAGGCTCCTATGTAAAACAGTTTCTAGTATTACAGAGTGATATAGGGAAATTGTTTTATAGGAGAGACAAATCATCCAACTGCAGAAAATACAACTGCACTGAAGCAAATCCAGCTTCTTCCCTGACAAGGAGAATGTAATTAATCCCTTCAGGACCCAGAGGCTTAGCATCCGCTGTTGCTGGGGGTCTAGACTCATGCATATTGCTGGTAGTTTACCAGATGACATTCCTTTCCGGGTTTGATGTGCTAAGGTAGCCCTACCTTTCAGAAGGCCATGGTGCACATGGGGAAAGGAGATGGATGGGACTGGGTTTTTATTTGACTCTTCATCTCTCATATACACACCTGAGATTAGAAGCCCACATCTTCCTTGGTTTTTCCAAAATAATGACTCTAATATAACTCCAAAAAGAGCTGTGTCAGCTCACCTTTGAGAAGTAGGCAGAGGGACATACATCATAATGATAAGGTTAGAGAAAGGAGTAATTATAATATTAAATGTTATTGTCACCAGCCAGAGAGTAGTCCCATGGGATGAACTGACTTGAGCACACCTCATGATGTGACCAAAATGCAATTTTACTTTATTTGTCTAATTAATTAGTTGCTCACTTGTATTTCAAAAATATAATCACTGGCAATAACTACCCTATTGGAAATGAAAACTGCAAGAGGTACATGAATGTGCTACTCATTTTGGTCCTGTAGTTACTCTACATCACATAGCCTTAATTTAGAAAATGAAATGTTCTGTCCAAGATAGTAATCAAAACTGTAGCTTGTTATGACATCAAATATCAATTCTTCTTCTTTCCCAGTTTAGACCTGCTTCTGGCTGGAAATCTACAAAAGGAAAATGGCAGTGAGAGCAGGGTTTGGGATGCATTTAATTCCCTCTCTCTTTTTTTATAGCGCGGTTCTTCCTCTCTCTCCAACAGCTTACCAGCCAGTGTCCATCATCCTGATCGCAGCAGTGACGAAACAAAGGAAAAGCCTTACTTGAGCTGGCCCTCTCCTTGACAGTCTTCAAGTTTTCTGGATCTACCAGATGGTTAAGTTTAACTTTTTCCTTCAAGAGTCTTTTGCATGGATATGCCTAGGACCCTACTCCCACAGTCCCCTTGATCTGAGCAGATGCATCTGTAACTAAGATGATAGATTGTGAAGCTTTGCAGCACACAAGGATATGCATTTATTTCTATATTTTCCTCGTATCCCTGGCTCATCTAGTTGTTATTGTTAGAAAGACTTCAGGGCTCCACTTTGGTTCTCTCTCCCAGGTAGCACATGTAAGTAAAATGTGTGTTTCCTTACTTCAGCACTCTGGAGTGCAGTCAGGTCCACCCCAGGGCTGATACACCTACTCTCCTACCTCAGGCTGCTGGGGCTTTCTCAGTCATGAGTCAAGCTGAACCCACATTTCACCCACATGTCATGACTCTGAGTTATTACATGGCCATGCCTCACTAGGTTTGGGACAGATGGATTATCACTACTATCTGAGAAAGGATGGGCACCACAGCCAGCAACAATTCTCTCCCAACACAATTCTTCAGTACATTCTCTTTCCAGTCCCTCTGTAAAGACTTCTATATTCTTGAAGGGAATGAAGAGATGCAAGAATCATGCAACAGATTCTTACCATTTTCTTTGTAAAATCTGTTTATGGAAAACTCCTTCACATACACTGTTATCTGATGTTAATTTTCTTGGGACCTCCTTCAAAGCTAAACCAGAAAGAGGCCCATTTCAACCTGCTAAATTTGTAAAAGAAAATTGTCCCCAAATAAAACTGTAAAGAAAAGAAAGTTGATTTTCTGTATTCTTCTATCCTTGGTCTCATATGCTCATGGACCCCCACCCCTCATCTTTTAAATTAGTTCTTCACACCAGGAAATATGAAACCCATGGTGCTCAGCACAAGACAATACTCCACCACCATCTTCAGTCACAGATTTTCTAAACCTTTTATCTCCACTAAAGTACTCTACCACAAGACACCCTAAGGATCCGGTGCCGTGCACACCAAGAGACAGATCTTGAGTGGATATCTTGTGCACTATCTAGAGTTCTAGATGCAGAAGGGGATGAAAACAATTCTGTGCCTTAGAAATTTCAATATTTATTCTAGTTCTTTTCATTAGAATCTGAAACAGTACATAGTTTTGTCAATATGTTTTATTCAACACGAAAATTCAATTTTACAAAAGTGGGGTGTGCATACAACATATTGTGATGTTGGCTGTAAAACTGGGTCTAAAGACTGAGTTTGGACATGTGGGGTGGGATAGGGCAGAATATGCTCCTTTAGGTCAAGAGGCTAGCCAGTGCCACTGAAAGGATCCCTGTTTACTACAAGCCATGACAAATTTTAACTCTTTGTATTTTATTTCATAAGACAAAGTCAGGGAAATAAATACTTCTACTCAAATCCTCAAATAGTACTGAAAGAATACCAAATGAATGGGGTTAAAATGGTATATATTAAAAATTGCTCTTTAAAAATTGACATTGACCTTCTAATCCCTTCAATGTCACCCTAAATTCCAGTACTAGTAACTCAGAGAATTTAACAACTACTGGTCCATTTATTATTAAAGAAAACATTATAGACTCATTCGGACTGAGCTGTTAATTGTTGATTTTAAGGTTAATGGTTGACACTAGTTTTTCTTAACCTTCCAGGATAACATTTGCATTTTATGCTTTTTAAAAATCTTGAATGTTCTTAAACCTGAAGGACATTGTTAGATAAATATTTGAGGAGCCATGTCAAAATCAGCTATGATGATGTTTCGATAAGGGGATTACAAGTACTAGACAATTCCCCCCACTAAAGAAACGTACTAAAGTCCAGTATTGGTCCTTGGAGACACTGACAATAGAGGAAGTATCTGTGGAAAATTGAAAACGAAGATTATTTGAAAGGCAGATGTGGCTGCACCACCTCTTTGAGCAGGACCATATCTTAGCCAATAGGGATCAGTTACTGAGGATTAAATATTTAACCGTTCTTTTCTGAAAATATATGACACTGAATTTTTAAGGCATGATTTTTTAGCTTTGGGTCTATTTTCCATTTTGAGAAATTAGCTCATGATGTGTTGCTGAACTGGGGACAAAATGTCAAGAACTGAAAAACAATTGGTCAAGAATGGCCAAGAATTGATAAAACTCCATCTGGTTCAGGCCTTATGATGTTGCCCCTCCCTAGAGAGAGTTCCAAGATGAACTCTCCTCTCCTCACACTGCTGTCCCCTCAACAAGCTGCTAAAATGTACAGTGTTGGGTAAGGGTTCTGATTTTCAGGGCCTCAACAAACCGTATTGGAGCCTGCAGCAAAAGGAATAAGGTACACCCTTATATATACTTAACAAAATATCCTACCATGATTTGAGCCAAATAGAAAAAGTTAATAAAAGCTCCATAATCAAAACAATGACTGTATGTAAAGCTCTGCATTGCCCAGTCTGTTTGTTCACCATTGTCAACCCTCATAAACCAGCCCAGTGGTGGAAGCCAAAGACCCAGAATCCGGGGCTGATTGGAAACGACTGTTCCCATTGCCCAATAATGCAGGGTCATAAAATAAACAACAGCAGCCTGTCTTAATTTAAAATTCTGATATTTTGTTCAACATGAATTTTTCAGAAATATTGCAATCTAGTATTGTTTATCTTGATTACTGAGTTTTTTGAAGACCCCTTTTGCATCAGAAGTGAGTACATCCCCTCATCTTAATTCTGGATGCCGGTTTGTTGCAATCTGCGTCTAGATTTGCGAAAGCAAGCAAACAAACAAATGAAACAACCGAAACCTGCCCTCAGAGACGAAGGGTGTCCCTCGATGGAAATCTCCTGGAGGGTCTATAGATGATGATGCTTTGTCTTGGTCAGGGAACAATATGCATCTTATAATGAATGAGAACTCTGGATCCTTCTTAACCAGATTTAATGAACAGAAAATGGGCAGAAGAAACTGAAAGTAAGTGGCAAGAATGGCTGTAAAGACTTTAAAGGCAATCTAAAAGATTTTGAACAGTAATTATATGTGTGTGTATGTGTAACTTTTTTCAAACAGACTTTTGTGGCAGAGAATAATTTTCAGAGATGAGTAAAGAGTGAGGGCGGGTTTCCAATCACTGACCCTAATTTAGAATTTTCCAACTTTCCTTGCTTAGCTTCTAGTGCCAAGCTGCCTGATAAATATTTTACACTGAACACAGGCCAGATTTCCTAAACTTTGCATACAATTTTTTTCCATATGAAAAAAAGAATAGCTTCAAAAGTACATAGTAAATTGAACATTAGATTGGCTGAAAAGTCTTCCTGAATATTTGATGTATAATGATGCTCAGAAGTGAGACCCACCACATCAAGAATTCAGAATCCAAAAAAAAAAAAAAAAAAAAAGAATTTAGAATCCACTGATGTCATCAAGGAATATTTTTGAACAGGCAAGGCTGTTTTCTAGGATGACAATATAAAAAAGTGGAGTTGATGCCATAAAATCTGCTTACGTTGTCATGCTCATCTTTTATAAATCTATTATTCATGAAGTAATTTAAACTTTTACTATAACTATTTCTATTTTCAGTAAACTTATTTTTACTACATTTACAATATTCCCTTTAAATGTGTTTTTTAAAGTTGTGAATATATTTGATTTTTTTAAATTGTGGTAAAGAACACAACCTAAAATTTGTCTTAACGATATTTCTAAATATACTGTTCAATAGTATTAAGTATATTCACGTGGCTGTATAACCAATCTCTACAACTTTTTCAGCTTGCACAGCTGAAACCCTATACCCATTAAAAACAACTCCCTATTTCCCTCTCACCCCAGTCCTTGCCAATCACCATTCTAATTTCTGTGTCTTTGAGTTTAAATACTCTAGATACTTCATACAAGTGGAGCCATGCAGTACTATATTTAACTTTTTGTGACTGGCTTATTTTATTTAGTACAATGGCTTTAGTTCATCCATTGATGGACTGTTATGTTGCTTCCACTTCTTGGCTATTGTGAATAGTGCTGCTATGAATACAGGTGTGAAGATATCACTCCAAAATTCTGTTTTCAATTCTTTTGGATATATACATAGAAGTGGGATTTCTGGATCATATGGTAGTTTATTTAATTTTTTAAGAAACTTCTGTACTGGTTTCCACAGTGGCTGCAGAATTTTATGTTTCTGCCAACAGTGTACACGTTTCCAATTTCTCTTCCTTATCACTAATATTTGTTATTTTCTGTTTTATTTATTTATTTTTTTAGTAGCCACCCTAGTGGGTGTGAGGTGATACTGTGATTCTGATTTGCATTTCTCTCATTATTGGTGATGTTAAGTATCTTTTTAATATGCTTGATGGCCATTCATACATTCTTTTTAATGAAATATCCATTCAAGCTCTTTGCCCATTTAAGAATTGGGTATAAATGGTTTTTAGTGTTTATCTTAAATGTGCCTCTCAGATTTTAGCTTTCTGAGTTTTGATGAGCATGACATAATGTCCATAGGCATGGCTCTCAGAGCTGGAGCCTGGCTGTAGAAAGATCGATTAAACTGAGCAGAACCAGAACCCAGAACTCACACAAGAACAGGAAAGACAGTCCAGAGAGAAATCTGTGTTTTGATCTAGTGGTCAAAAACTGAAAAGCCTTTGGTTTTGTTAGGAAAGGATAGCAGAACCGAATTAGGAGATAGAGTTGGGGAAATATAAAAAGAAAATAAATCCATGCTATTTAATCCTCACTAGAACCCAAGATATGGTTGCTACTACAATTAGCTCAGATTTACACATGACAGATGTAGAAACTAAAGAATGGAGAGGTTAAGTAACATACTTGATAGAAGTAGAATTCAAGTTTAGGCCAACTTACTCCTTGTAGCTACTGTGCCCGAATTGCACTTTCCGATTGTATTTTAAATACTTTGTTCATGCTCGTTTCTGCTTCTAGAACAGTGGTTCTTAACAGGGGGCCTGTTAGAAAGTCTGGAGACATTTTTTGGTTGCCAGGACTTGAGGACACTACGGTCATCTAGTGAGTAGAAACCAGGGACATTGATAAATACCCTACAATAAACAGAACAGTTCCCTACAACAAGGAATTATCCAACCAAAAGTGTCAATAATGTTGAGGTTGAGAAAACATATTCTAGAGCATGAAACACTAAAAGACAAGAATTATGCCTTAAATCTATATAGCATCTGGAACAGAGTTGGCTGAAAATAAATGTTTATCAATGGAAAAGATAACAAGCTTGTCAAAAGGAAGGCACTGTACTTAATAATCAATAAGGCACCCTTCGGCTCTAACCCAGCAAATTAATTCATGCATATATACCTACTGTGGTTAAGGCACTGCTTTTACCTGCCCCTTAAATGTGTGATTTCAGAGTGTGAAATTTGTACTTATATAGAAAAATTATCCAGATATACATGGAGTAGATTTTGTTTTTGGATTTGTTTTTGCGGTACGCAGGCCTCTCACTGTTGTGGCCTCTCCTGTTGCGGAGCACAGGTTCCGGACACTCAGGCCCAGCGGCCATGGCTCACGGGCCCAGCCACTCCGTGGCATGTGGGATCTTCCCGGACTGGGGCACGAGCCCGTGTCCCCTGCATCGGCAGGCAGACTCTCAACCACTGCGCCACCAGGGAAGCCCTACGTGGAGTAGATTTTAAAGCAAGAGAGTATAGGTGGATATTATTATAAAAAAGGTAAGTAAGCTTAAGTAAATAAGGTGAGTTTTACAAATATAAGAACTAGATGGAAAAATGATAATCTCATACTTTAAGAATTTACCAACTACAAGGGAAGTATAACACGTACAAAATTCTGGAAGAGTTTTATAACATATTTTGGCTTATAGCAGTACAAATCATTAGAAGGAGATACAGTTTTACTTTAATGAATCTTATTATGAAAATTGTTCTTGTAAAATGTTTTGTGCTTATAGAACAACAGACAAAGACTATGATTCCTTAGGTTACCCCAGTCTGACACCCAGATTTCTTGGTGTCTAACTCATGAACACAAAACCCACACTAGCTCAAAGATAATAGCATCACACCTCCCCTTTGCTTTTACTGCTTACTGGTAAGGTGCCCTGCTTGCTCTCTCTGTGGGAATGCTAAAATAAAAGCACTACACAAAGAGTAATCACTTCAAACTGATTTCATTTCTCTTTCATGGACTTTCAGAAAACAGGCAGCCAAGATACTCTTGTGAACTAGCTCCCTAAGAAACAGAAAATAGGAGATGTTCTGACAGCACTAGTAAGGTATCACTTGACTTAATAGGAGTCAGTGCTCTTAGAAGCAGTTAGTGCCCTGCCAGGACACTTCTTGCAACTGAAGAGTCTCACAAATTCAAACTTCTTTCTTCTTTTAACTTTCACAACAGTGGTAGCTCAGAAATTCTTTGGCCTGCTCCATCTTCATGGGATTTTGATTTTTTTCTGTTTTCCTGGAATCAGGGTCTGAAGCTCAAACTTGGGGGCAAAGTGAGCCTAAAAGAGTCAGAGCTTCCCGTAACAGAAAGCAGAAAACCCAGCCTATTATAATCAGATCCTCACCCAGCCTCAGTGAGTATAAGCAAAACACTCACAAGGAAAGCTTCCTCTGGAACAACACACTACCATAAAAAGCAATAGAAGATATTACTAGGAACAGAAGCATTTGGGATTCTCTTATACTAAGCTAAGGTAATAAGACAATATGTCATCCTCTGTCCCAGAAGTTCTGAAAATGCTCAGAGGGCAAAGCAATCCCCTCTGATCCTGTGGACTGACAGATCCTTCAAAAGACCCCATGAGGCTGTCATGAAACTCACCTGGGCACCTTTTCAATGATCGATGACCACTAAATGTAACCACCAAGGCACCTCTCTAAGTGTCCGTAGATCTCCGGTTCCAGGGGAGAGTTTCACCTTCAAATGTCATTGAAAACATAGGTTCAAATTCCAAGCCCATAGAGTTGGCTTTACTTTCAAAGTCTCAACCATGACATTTTCATGGGAATAAACCACCCTGAGAGATCCATTTAATATGTATCATTGTATTCAGATCTAACAATATTATTTTGTGGTTTTTCTGATAGTGTTTTCTTAGCATAACATTTTTATGAGAGAAGTTAACTATTCCTAGTTAGAAAGGAGGACAGCAATAACAAAAAGACCACGTTGCAGGTTATCTAGGGTCACAGAGACCTTTATATGTATGTAATATAATTATTTTTATGGTAATGCTTTAAATTTATTTCTAATTGTGACTTTCACATCAATGATTCACATGACTTATTGCCTTTAAGTATTGTTTATTTTATAACCAGAATATTCAAATAAGTGGGCAGCTCTCCATCTTCACTGCACAGCCCTAGTCCAAACTACAACATCACTTCCTAGGCCACTGTGATAGTCTTTGTACTTAACTTCCACAGTTTGCTTAGCCAATTCATTTTTCCTACATAAGCAGCTGTGGTGTTATGATCACCTAATGATTTTTTTTGGAATCTTTCAAAGACCTTTAACTTTCCCTAGAATAAAAACCAGATTTAAAAATATGACTTACACTGAAAGGGAAAAACCTGCAACCTAGGATGCTCTACACAGCAAGATTATCATTTAGAGCTGAAGGAGAGAGAAAAGTCTTCTCAGACAATGGAAAACTAGAAGAGTTCATCAATACTAAACCTACCCTAAAAGAAAAGTTGACAGGTCTTCTCTAAGTGGAAAAGAAGTAAAAATCTATGGAAAGGGAAAACACCATTAGGAGAGGCACATATACAGTAAGGGCTGAGGATCAACCACTTAAATAAGCTAGTACAAAGATTAAAAAATAATAAAAGCAACTATAACTACAATAAACAGTTAAGGGATAAACATGAAATTGTAAAATATGACATCAAAAACACAAAATGTGGAGGAGGGGAGTAAAAAACGTAGACCTTTTAGAATGTGTTTGAACTTAGATGACTACCAGTTTAAAACAAGTAGAAATAGTTATAGGTCAACATTATGAACCTCATGGTAAACACAAATCAAAAACCTACAATAGGCACACATAAAAAAAGAAAGAAATGTAAGCATACCATTAAAAAAAATCATAAACCAAAAGGGAAGAAACAAAAAGGAGAGATGAACAGAGAAGAACTCCAAAAATAACTGGAAAACAAGTAATAGAATGGCAATAGGTGCATATCTATCAATAATTACTTTAAATGTTAATAGACTAAATGCTCCTATTGAAATACAAAAGTGGCTGATTTTATTAAAAGATCCATCTATGTGCTGCCTGTAAGAGATTCACTTAACAGCTAAAAAACACACACAGACTGAAAATGAGGTGATGAAAAAAGATATTTCATGCAAACGGAAACAACAAGAAAGTGGAAGTAACAATACTCATATCAAACAAAAGAGACTTTAAAACAAAGGCTATAACAATAAACAAAGAATATATGATGATAAAGGGATCAATACAAGAAGCATATATTATACTTGTTAACATATATGCACTCAATACAAGAGCACCTAAATATATAAAGCAAATATTGACAGACATAATGGGAGAAATCGACAATAATACAATAATAGTAGGGAATTTTAGCACTCCACTTACATCAACGGACAGATCATCCAGACAGATAATCGCTAAGGCAATAGTGGTCTTAAATGACACAATAAGCCAGTTGAACTTAATAGATATATACAGGCTATTCCATTCAAAAACAGCAGAATTCACATTCTTCTCAGGTGCACATGGATCATTTTCGAGGATAGGTCACATGCTAGACCAAAAAAAAGTCTCAACAAATTTAAGAGGATAGAAATTATATCAAGCATTTTTTCCCCACCACAACAGTATGAAACTAGAAATCAGTTACAGAAAGAAAAATGGGAAAAGCATAAACAAGTAGAAACTAAACAACGTGCTACTAAAAAACCAGTGGGTCAATGAAGAAATCAAAGAGGAAATAATAAAATACCTCAAGATAAATAAAAATGGAAGCACAACTGTCCAAAATCTATGGGATGCAATAAAAGCAGGTTTTCCTTAACCAACCCATCTAAACTATCTATATAGAATCATTATTTTGTTCTTTAGGTCATGCTGTGCAGCGTGTGGGATCTTAGCTCCCTGACCAGGGATGGAACCCAAGCCCCGGCAGTGAAAGTGCAGAGTCCTAACCACTGGACCCCCAGGGAATTCCCTGTATCACATTATTATCTTACAAAATAACCTGAATTTTCTCTTAATAACACTTCTAATTATAAATTGACTTTAAAAAATTGTTCAGATTCTAATTCTCCTACTAGAGAATCTAATAAGCCAAAGATTTTTCTATTCAATTTATGTCTGTATCCTGAGTGCTTTCTCAGTGCCTGGTGTATTATAAGTGCACAGTAAATATTTGTTAAGTAAATGAAAAAATGGCCAAATTAACAAATATGTGACATAGTTTATTTTTAATAATGCTGAGATGGAGTTAATGTATTCTACTGCCAGTGATACAGTGAATCTTTTAAATAATTTTCAACTACCAGGCATTTCAGTCTTTCAGCTTGAAAAATATAATAACAAACTATTAACATTGATAAAAGGATAATCCCAATTAATTAGGTGACCGGTCTGCACAAAACCTCACCCCCGTATACTCAAAGAGAACTTGGTGTCTCTTTGTTTTTTTTTTTTTTTTTTTTTTTTATGCGTTACGCGGGCCTCTCACTGTTGTGGCCTCTCCCGTTGCGGAGGACAGGCTCCGGACGCGCAGGCTCAGCGGCCATGGCTCACGGGCCCAGCCGCTCCGCGGCATGTGGGATCCTCCCAGACCGGGGCACGAACCCGTGTCCCCTGCATCGGCAGGCGGACTCTCAACCACTGCGCCACCAGGGAAGCCCTTGGTGTCTCTTTGAATGGAAAGGGATGGGGTGTAGTGGGGTATCTGATATTCTAGTGAGACCATACAGGGTCTGTATGAGGCTGGTTGGAGGCTGAATTTGAGAAACAAGTGTAGGTTGAGCAGATCTAGCTGGAAACATACAGACACAGAAAGGCAGCTTTAGCCAGAAATTAGATGGTAGCCTAAGAATTAAACATAAATATTGTGGGAGAGAATGTCGACGTTGAGTAAACAAAGACAAAACCTAGACAGCATTCAGAAGGTCTGTTGGAACAGTGTTTACTAGGGTAACATAAAAGCAACAGGAGCATTAGCAGGAGTGGGGGTCCTTTGTTGCAATCTTGCAACTGGCAGAACCAGAATCAGATGGTTCCTTCAATAGAAAGGATGCCAAAGTTTGGCTTGTAGAGTTTATAAGCACCAACCTCTCTTATAAGATCAGAGATTGGGTCCAACATCAGTGTAATGTGGCAGAACATGGTTACAGCCTAATCCCACATGATTCACATGATCTAGTAGATGGATAACCTATTTCACCACTCCAAGACTCTCCCAGGATTGAGTGCCTTAAACACTTGACTCTAAACAGCACTTTGTGAGTAGCTAATATGCAAGAAACCACTCTTGGATGAGTTGCTCCTTTCCTCTCAACTCTTGCCCATCAATAGATCTGTGATTCCTCTTCTTCCCAGACACAAAATTACACTTTATTTCTCAGACTCCATGAGGTTAGGTGTGGCCATATTACTGAGTTTTGGCCAATAGAATAAGGACAGATGTGTAATATGTAATTTCTAGATCTGATTTCTACAAACTCTTGGCCATTCTTTCACCTTTCCTTATTGTCTGCTGAGAATTCTAAAGCCGTAAAAGTAAAGGAGCCATACAATTGAAGGATTTTGGTCTTGGAATGCCTGTAGAAGATAAGTATCTTGCTAATACTCAGTGGACTTGTTATGAGCAAGTAAATCTGGGATTTATTAAAGCATTGAGATTTAAGGAGTGGTATATTATGGTGGCTAAAGTTATTGATACATACCTTGACTAATAAGTATATAAAGTAAGACTCATGTAGTCAAAGATAAGCAGAGAGCTAGAGAGAACATGAAACACCTGAAAGATCAAGCCCACTTTTTGCAGATACACAGATGCTACTGGCAAAAAAGTACTACATCTAGGGCTACCCTGGTGGCGCAGTGGTTGAGAGTCTGCCTGCCGATGCAGGGGACATGGGTTCATGCCCTGGTCTGCGAAGATCCCACGTGCCACGGAGTGGCTGGGCCCATGAGCCATGGCCGCTAAAAGAGTACTACATCTATTGTCCATTTTTGAGCTTGTTCCCTAAATTATAAAATTAGGGATATACATTTTGACATTGAAAATCTGCTATTGTATCCTGATATATTTAATGGAATTGTATGCTGAAACATCTCTTCCCTTCTCTCTTTTCTCTCTCCAGTACCTCACCTAATATCTTATCAATTCCAAACCCAGTCAACACAGATTTGTGCAAATGCTCCTAAGTGAGTACATCCAACTAACATTGCTGAAACCTCTCTATGTTGCTGGCACTGCTAAGTGCTGAGACTGCAACACTAATAAGATTTGTTCTCTGCCTTCAAGGCTTTGAGAATCTACTGTGAGAATATAAATGATTAAAAGAACAACTAACTCTATGTGCTATAATTAAGATACATTCAAGGCAATAAATGAGAAACAGATTAGTTTCCTTGAGGAGGTAGCATGGGTTGGGGTCTGAGAAGGCTGCAGAGAATATGAAATATTTGACTTAAGTTGGGGAAGAATGCACATGTGTTTTTGGAACTTGGAACAGGCTTTCTAAAGGGAGGGAATGTTAGGGACAAAGGCACAGGACAGAGATGTGAAATGTGAAGGCATTTTGCAAGGGAATGGAAAATTATTTTGTATGGCTAGAGATTAATGTACAAATAGTGATAGAAGCAGCAGGGAGATTTTGGTCTCTTAGACTCTCGGTTTTCTCATTTCCAGTGAGCTTATCTTTCATATTATCTCAGCTAAATATTTCTATGTTTATACCTCAAACTTATCTCGAGCAACATGCCATTTCTAGACTCTCTGCTGTGAGCCATTCACTTTCTGATTACCACCTCCTGTCCTTCCAGCTCACCTACTCAAGAGCTTTGACCTCAGTAATTCCTCAACATCATTAATATCTTACACTCAGTGTTACTTTTCCTCATTATCAACCACCTCTCTCATATTTTCACTTCCTTACTAACCCAACTTAAGATTTTATCTTCTATTATTAGACTCAGTGATAGGTCCTTCACTACATTTACTTATTCCTCCTAGGTGATCTCATTTATTCCTTTTGTTTTGAATGGCATCTAAATACTTAATAGTCCATAATCCATAGATACCACTCCAAATTTCCAGAGGCTCAAATTTATATATTCATTTAGTATCTCCCAAATCTAAATGTTTGCTTCATTCTTCTCATTTTCTCCTTACCCATATCCAGTCATTAACAAGATTTATCTACTCCATCTTAAAAACATATTTCAAATCCAAACATCTCTCTCCATCTCAATAATTACTACCATACTAATCCGTCCAATTCATCTTCTTGCCACTATTTTGCACCTGAGTTGCCACAATGATCTTTTCAGAATATAAATTGTCATGTCATTTCCTACTTGAAACTTCTCAGTGGTTTCCTCTTCAATTTAAGATAAAGACCAAATTCCTTAGCAAGATTTGTAAAGTTCCATGGTCTTTTCCCTGCTTACATTTCTGACATATTAGTCTTCAATTCAGTCTCCACACCAACCTTGCTGCCTTTCTCTCTGTTCCTCAAGCATGCCACGTCTGTCTACGCCTTGGGACCTTCACAATGCTATTCACCCCCACTAAGAATGCTCTTCCTAAGACTTTTGCCCTCCCTCCATTTTCTCGGGTAACAAATTAAAAATAACCTATTTGATGTCTTTCCTGACCTCAACTCCATTACAGAAAGCCATCTAGTTAATCTCAATTGCATCATTCTATTTTAATTTTCACATAGAATCTACCACTTAAGTGTGTGAATGTGTGTGTCTGTTTATTTGTTTTATCCCTGACCTAGAATGTAAACTCCATCAGTATTACAAGCTTTCCTGTCTTTTCCTTTCAGTATTCCTGGTGTCTAGAATATTGCCTGGTGATACTCAATAAATATTTGTGGAGTAAATAAACGAAACTAAGTCAGTGAACTTTGTTCCTACTCAGCTGACATGGGAGATCTAACATCAGGCTGAGGAATTTGGACTTTATCCTGTAGATGGTAGGAGTTCAAAAGAGTTGTAATACAGGGAGTGACATGATAAGAGTTGCATTTTAAAAATTCACTGTGGGAGCTAAATGGAAGATAGATTTCAGAAAGCAAAGCTGGTGGCATGGTAACTAGTTAGGAGATGACAATAATAACCTAGGCAAAAAACTAAACAATGAAAGTATCAGTGAGAAGAGAAAGACGTGGGAAGTAACGAAAGTGACCAAGGAAGGAGAAATGATAGGACTGAAGGATTTATTTGACATGGTGAATAATGGAGAAAATAGAAGGTAAAATGAGCCCCAGATTTTTGCTTGGAAAATTATGGATATAAGAGTATTGAATAATAAGCAGTTTTGAAAGAATAAAATAATAAATTAAACTTGAATAGTTTGAGTTAAAAGTGCTGGTAGGAATTGTTGCCTGAGGCAGCAAGAGGCAGTTAGAAACATGGAGTTGGAACTGAGAACATAGCTAAATTCTGGAGGTAAAAACCTGTGAGTCTTCTGAACATAGGTGGTAGTGAAGAACTGGGCAAGCATGAGGTCACCCAGAAAGAGTAAAATCCTTGACCAAAGAAGGATGACATGTAAGAACCACCCGAGGAAATTTTTAAAATTAGACACATCTCCCTTCTCTAACTTAGCTTTGCAAATATAATATTACTGCTGCATATTAGGGTACTCATTGTGCTGGTTTTGAAACGTGCTTGAAAACAACTAGACTAGGAATGATGTATGATGACCAAGGAAGAAACCCTTGAAAAGAAGACAGTCTTAAGAGTTGACTCAGTACTCTGGAGTATCATGGCACTTGGGTTAGCTAAATACAAAGAGATGGCAGAAAACCAGTTAGAGGGCTTTTGTAGCAATATAAGTGAACTAGGTCAATGGTATTAGAGAAGAAGAGTGGAGATTGAAATGAACAAATATTTTGGAATGAAAATCAATGTGAACTGATTGGAGTGAACTCCAACTGATGGATTGGAGATAGAAAGTGATGAGGAGAAGATGCTTAGGGAGCTTCCAGGTTTCTAACTTGAGTGATGGGGTTGCTGATGTTAGCCATTAATCAAAGTAAGAAATAATAGGAGAGCTAAACTGGAAGAAAAATAATTCAGGTTGAGATATGTTAAAATTGTGGTCAGAAGAAGTTTTCAGGTAGATGTTCAAGGAAGTATGGGGAAGGAACTCAATAGAGAAAGCTGGAGTAGTTATGTATGTCAGAGATTCCTTGGTAAATGGTCTTGTTATAACTCATGGTGTCTTAGAAAAGAGTCATCTAGAGTGAAAAGAGAAGCACATATTGGATCACAAATATGAGAAATTTATTTGAAGATAGTCAAAGGAAGAGGCATTTATAAAGAAGACTAGAATTCCATGATCAGAGAAGTACAAAGAAAGATAAGTATTATTAAATTTAAGGCTTAGTGTAACTCCAGAGTTGGGGGTCAGTGAGTATTTATTAAGTTCAGTTGACTTAGTGACATAAAGTGAGACCAATAAGACCATGAAGATCAAATTAAATACGAGTTTAGAAGTGTCCATTTAACACATTGGCTAACAATTGGCATCTTATTGACCAATTTTTAAAAATTGTGGTCCAGATGGAAACAAAATTTCAGTGGGTTAAAGACTGAAAGGATTGTATGGAAAATTTAAAACAAAAATATGTCAGTCTTTTTGGACATTGTCTAATTTCCTGTGTTTTTCTTACTCCTGAAATATTTAAATAGACTCATTAGTAAGTATTCAGGACTTGTAAGATAACTCATGATGATATGAATTTCATGTCTTCTACATTTTTTTCGAAAGAATGTTTCATAAGTAGATCAGCAGAATGCAGAACAGGGTTTCAGTGCAAGTGTACCATGATGGATTCATATTAAGTGTGCCTTATCTGACACTGAGCATTACTGGATCACTTTGGAATTATTTGAATTTGCTTTTAAAATGAAGATTTGACAAAAAATATTAAATAAGCTAATGTTTGTCAAAAACTTCTTGCCAGGCATCATAGCTAGTATTTTTATAGATGATCTCATTTAATTCTCATATCACTTAACTGGTGAGTACTAATATTGTTCTTATAGTATGAATGATGAAATTAAGGTGCAGAAAAGTAAGTTGCCCGCCGTGGCCTAGCTGATAAGTCATAGAGTAAGGTTTTGCCAGGGCACCTGTGATCTTAATCACTATACCTCACTTTCTCTTGTAACTTTACATATTCCCCTGTGCATTTTTTTTAACACAAGCAGCATGTTATTAGAAGTAGTTTTAAAATATAGTACCAAAGAAAGTGTTTTGAAAGTAATAATTTTTCAAGAAAACAAATTAGAAGTTAGGAAGAGAAATAAAATATGCTGCTCCTACATCTTCAATTTTAGTGCCCCATACAAGACAATAAAAAATAACTGAGCGGTTTATTTTGCTAAAACAAGGTAAGCTTCTGAAAGTCTCTTGTGTTGTGGCTGGCAAAATTCGTCTGTGCCTTTATTGTGAACATTGCTGTGTCAGCATTTTTCAAGTAGATAATTCTATGCACCAAGACCGATCTCTGAGTGTTTAAGTTAGTTTTCTGAAATTGAATTCTACCAATTTATACAAAAAACTAGAGCTTATTTGAAACATTAATTTTCTTTTAGTGCTTTTAGTTCAAGTTCCAAACTTCTATTCTTACATTTTCCCAGACAATACTGTTTAATATTTTGGAATAATTATTTTATTGTTCGAGTTTATCAATAGACCGTGACTCTTAGTATTTACTGAGAAATATTTGACTAGCATCTTTTAAATACTTATCACTCAGATGTAGTGAAAACAGTAAACTAGTTAGACAAAAGCAGGGTAATCACACCAATATGCATTCCACAATTCCACATAGCAACACTGGGTATTTTATAAAATTTCACTGCTTATTTGATCTCTAATCCTGGTAAATTCTTTGCAGGAAAAAACCCCACAAAAAACAGAAGGAATTGAAATTATTTTTGTGGATTTTTGTCTTAAGTCTCCCCAGTTAGTATTTCACTACATAATTTTCCCTATCTATCTATGTATCTATTTATCTATCTAATTCTTCCAAATACATACTATACATGCGACAGGCAGAGAAAGCAGAAGCTGTAGAAGTTTAGTGTTGTTCCAGTTGTATCTATCTATCCAGAAATAAAACTGATACAGAATCATTACAATTTCCACTGTGTAGTAGAATTGATTACCTGCAGATGGTTCATGAGAGAATCAAGTGGTTTCCAGCAGTCATTACTACAGCTGGCTAGAGATGACAGGCTCCACTGTAGCTCCAGAAAAGGAGCTGCTACTGATAACTCACACTTCTGAATATATAGTCATAACTATAAACTCACAGCTTAGATTCAATATCAAGATAACACTAGACATTTTGTTCCTGAAAGTGCTACTGGAATTTCAAAGCCATAGATGAAACTTCTGATATAATCTTTCTAGGCCTGATTCATTTCTACCTCTTCCAGAGACCCTCCCCTTACTCTCTACAGCAGAGACATTGTTAAGTGGCTCTCAGAGACATTGTGAAGTGGCTCTCAAAGACTGTTTCATTGTCTTTCTGGGCACTCAGAAAGACTACATTTTGCATTTGGACTCCCTTGGAGCAATTTAATTCTGGCTATCTGTTTTGAAAATAAATATGTGGTTGGTCAAAGAGAAATGAAATAGAAGAATTAAGGGGTCACCAACTATTATGCCAGAGCTGTTAAAGTCATTCCTAGAGTAATAAACAGGTGATATTTCAAGATCTGACCTACAGTAATCATGCATGTACGTGACCATAGACAGTATGTAAATGACAATATGTAAATAAATGAGCATAGACAATATGTAAATGTAGACAATATGTAAATGAGCACAGCTATGTTCCAAAACAATTTTATTTATGAACACTGAGAGTTTATTTCCCACATTTCATTAAATACCATTACTCTTTTGATTTTTTTCAACCACTTAAAATGTAGAAAATATCCTTAGCTCACACACAAAAACAGATGGGGGCCTATCTGGGCCATGGGCTGTAGTTTGTCCACTGCGTGACGTTAAAGGCATGTCAGTCTATAGATGGTTCTTAGTCTCTCAATAAACCAAACAGTCATGGCTATTTTCTTATACCTGATTTTTACTTTTTTGTTAATCAGTGACTCATTTGAAAATGGTCTATTTATAGTATTAAAATTTAGGTTTAGCTTTCAGTTCTACATTTTTGCTGATTCAAAAAGAAGTTAGCTTTTTTATTTTTAATTTTACCACAAGAGGATAAGAGAGAAATGTAAATTGCTGGGTTTTGTAAATTGGAAGGAATGTTAGGTATCGTTAAACATATAATATTAGAATCAACCTATACGATAGACATCAGGAATTCTTAGTTGTTTTTCAATGCTTTAGAACCATGACTCAGAAGAGAATTAACTCAAATATTGAAAGATGTGTTGAAAAATGTGCAAAAATAGGGGAAATGTCAAGAGGATATTAATTATTAGTGTTGGTTGCTAAGCATCTGAGAAAGGCACAAAACCACAGAAAGTTTTCTTGTGTGAGTTCAAAAATGGAACTTTTCTGGGGCAGATGTTTGATCAAATGGCAAGGAGGTATTTTATGAGTGACATCTATTTTTACTACAACATCCTGAAAATACAGTTTTAAATGTTTTGAAAGGCATAATCTGCCTTAAATAGGATCACTGGGAATAGCTTTACCAACAGAATTTCCCTAATAGCCTTTCCTGTCTTGTGCTTTTCAGGATAGAGAAGGAGCTGTGTTACAAACTTTAACCTCTAAAGCAAAAACCACAGTGGTAAACAAGGGTAGAGTTCAAATTTCAAAAGATTTTCTGGTTTAAAAAAAAAAAGAACAAAACGAAAAAAAAAAAAGCTTTTGAAACTGAAAAACAGAAATAGCTCTTTCCTAGGTTAAAATTACCTTTAGATTTAAAAACAGAAGATGCCAGGCAAAGCACAACTGAACATGCAATCAAAGAAGTTATTGTTTTACAAGCTGGGAAGCCCACATTCTTGACATTCCTCTCTAAAATACACAAGACCCTTGAGGCATCTTTCTGCTGCCTCCCACCTTTTATGTATTTTCAATAAAACCCGAGAGCTCTTTAAAACACACCCCTAGAATATTTACATATAAACAAATAACATTTTCAGATTTTTGTCTGTATATACAGATATGGTTAGAAATAAAATTTCAATAAACAATGTTTTTTATTTTTTATATAATTTTCAAAGGCTACTTTCCGTTTACAGTCATTACAAAATATTGGCTATATTCCCCCGTGTTGCACAATACATCCTTAAGCCCATGTTACACCCAATATTTTGTACCTTCCTCTCCTCCACCCCTATATCCCCCACCCCGTAGGTGATAACAGCTAGTTTGTTCTCTGTATTTGTGAGTCTGTTTCTTTTTTGTTATATTCACTAGTTTGTTGTATTCTTTTTAGATTCCACATATAAGTGATATCGTATAGTATTTGCCTTTCTCTGTCTGACATCTTTCACTTAGTGTAATGCCCTCCAAGTCCACCTATGTTGCTTCAAATAGCAAAATTTCATTCTTTTTATGGCTAAGTAGTATTCCATTGTGTGTGTGTGTGTGTGTGTGTGTGTGTGTGTGTGTGTGTATCACCTTCTTTATCTTTTCATCTTTTGATGGACACTTAGGTTGTTGCCATATCTTGGCAATTGTGAATAATGCTGCTATGAACATTGCAGTGCATGTATCTTTTTGAATTAGTGTTTTTGTTATTTTTGGATATATACCAAGGAGTGGGATTCCTGGGCCATATGGTAGTTCTATTTTTAGATTTTTGAGAAATCTCCATACTGTTTACCACAGTGGCTGCACCAATTGACTTTCCCATCAATGGTGTGAAGGATTCTCTTTCCTCCACATCCAAGCTAACATTTCTTATTTGTGTCCTCTTTGATGATAACCATTTTGACAGGTGTGGGGTAATATCTCATTGTGGTTTTGATTTGTATTTCCCTGATGATTAGTGATGTTGGGCATCTTTTCATGTACCTGTTGGCCACCTGCATGTCCTCTTTGGAAAAATGTCTATTAAACTTCTCTGCCCATTAAAAAAAAATTTTTTTTTGATGTTGAGTTGTATGAGCTGTTTATATATGTTAAACACATTAATCCCTTAATGGTCATATCATTTGCAAACATTTTCTCCCATTCTGTAGGTTGTCTTTTCATTTTGTAGATATTTTCCTTTGCTGTGCAAAAGCTTTCATGTTTAATTATGTCCCATTTTTTCACTTTTACTCTTATTTGCTTTACAAGACAAATCCAGAAACATATTGCTGTGATTTATGGCAAAGAGTGTTCTGCCTATGTTTTCCTCTAGGAGTTTTATGGTATGCAGTCTTACATTTAGGTCTTTAATCCATTTTGAGTTTATTTTTCTTTATGGTGTTATAGAATGTTCTAATTTTATTCTTTTACATGTAGCTGTGTAGTTTTCCCAGAACAACTTATTGAAGAGACTGTATTTTCTCCATTGTATATTCTTGCTTCCTTTGTCATAGATTAATTTCCCATAAGTATGTGAGTTTATTTCTGGGTGCTCTATTCTGTTCCAGTGATTTATGTGTTTGTTTTTTTTAACAGTACCATACTGTTTGGATTGTTGTAGCTTTGTAGTGTAGTCTGAAGTCAGGAAATGTCATTCCTCCAGCTCTGTTCTTGTTTCTTAAGATTGTTTTGCTCTTTGGGGTCTTTTGTGTTTCCATACATATTAAAAAATATTTTGTTCTAGTTCTGTGAAAAATGTCAGTGGTAGTTTGATAGGGATTGCATTGAATCTGTAGATTGCTTTGGGTAGTAGAGTCATTTTCACAATGTTGATTCTTCCAATCCAAGAACATAGTATATCTTTCCATCTGTTTGTGTCATCTTCAATTTCTTTCATCAGTGTCTTATAGTTTTCAGAGTACAGGTCTTTTGCCTCCTTAGGTAGGTTTATTCCTAGGTATTTTATTCTTTTTGATGTGAAGGTAAATGGGATTCTTCCTTAATTTCTCTTTCTGATCTTTTGGTGTTAGTGTATAGAAATGCAATTAATTGTGTATAATTTTGTATCTGCAATGTCACCTAATTCATTGATGAGATCTTGTAGTTTTCTGGTAGCATCTTGGGGATTTTCTATGTATAGTATCATGTCATCTGCAAACAGTGACTGTTTTACTTCTTCCTTTTCAATTGAGATTCCTTTTATTTCTTTTTCTTCTCTGATTGCATTGGCGAGGACTTCCAAAACTATGTTGAATAAAAGTGGTTAGAGTGGGCATCCTTGTCTTATTCCTGATCTTAGAGGAAATGCTTTCAGCTTTTCACCATTGAGTATGATGTTAGCTGTGAGTTTGTCATATACGGCCTTTATTATGCTGAGTTATGTTCCCTCTATGCCTGCTTTCTGGAGAGTTTTTATCATAAATGGGTGTTGAATTTTATCAAAACCTTTTCCTGCATCTATTGAGATGATCATCATATGGTTTTTATTCTTCAATTTGTTAATGTCATGTATCACATTGATTGATTTGTGGATATTGAAGAATCCTTGTATTCCTGGGATAAATCCCACTTGATCATTGTGTATGATCCTATGATCCTTTTACTGTATTGTTGGATTTGGTTTGCTAGTATTTTGTTGAGGATTTTTGCATCTATGTTCATCAGCAATATTGGCTTATAATTTTCTTTTTTGTGAAATCTTTGTCTGGTTTTGACATCAGGGTGATGTGGGCCTCATAGAATGAATTTGGAAGTGTTTCTTCTGCCAATTTTTGGAATAGTTTTAGAAGGATATGAGTTAACTCTTCTCTAATTGTTTAGTATAATTCACCTGTGAAGCCATCTGGTCCTGGACTTTTGTTTGTTGGGAATTTTTAAGTAAGTGATTCAATTTCATTACTGGTAATTGGTCTGTTCATATTTTCTATTTCTTCTTGGCAAATTGTACCTTTCTAAGAATTTGTCCATTTCCTCTAGGTTGTCCACTTTTTTAGTGTATAGTTGTTTGTAGTAGTCTCTTATGATCCTTTGTATTTCTATGGTGTTCGTTGTTAACGTCTCCTTTTCATTTCTGAATTTATTGTTTGGAGCCCTCTCTCTTTTTATTTTTTTGATGCCTCTGGCTAAAGGTTTATGAATTTTGTTTATTTTTTTCAAAGAACCAGCTTTTCATTGATCTTTTTATTTGTATTTATATTTGAAATGATAAGAAATTGACCTCCATATTTTCTAGGACCAGAAATTGCCCACCATTTCAAAAAAGAAATAAAGAAAAATATGATTTATTATTTACTTAAGGAAAAGATTGAAAAAACTCTATAGCTATTGAAAGGCAAGCACATAATAAAGTCTTATGTATTACATTTTTTAAAGTGAAAAAGTGAAAATTAATTGTTTTGCAGAATGATAAGGTATCCGTGGAACATATTAAAATACAAGTTAATTGACAGTTAATATAAGTATATCTCAGGGATATACAGCTTCATGGTGGCCTTCAGTTCATTGATAAGCACAGATACAAAGGTGCAAAATTATGTAAAAATAGAATATGGTAATGATAAGTCAAATAAATGGTATTGCAAAGAGCAATAGGACTTGGGAGGAGAGAATCAATGTGGGCTGCAGAGTTAAACAAAATATTGTTGAATCAATGAATGTGTGAGCCAGACTAGCTGGGTGGATGGGGTTTACAGTGCACTGGAATAAAACAAAAACAGGCTTTTCAGGAAAGAGCAAATCTGGAAGGCAGGACCTGACTGGGATTCTGTGACAAAGGCAGATTAGCTGGAGTAGAAGTTTTATGTATCTGAGCAAAGAGACAAAGATCAGTGTAAAGTTTATACTGAACATGCAGACTCACGTGTAACCATAATTTTACTTAATTTTTCATGCTACTATCCCTTTAAAATTCAATAGAGGAATTTCTTTCTCTGCCTGAGCTTAGATGACAAAGCTAATAAGAAGTCCAATGGATCCTTAAGTCACCAAACAGAATCTTGATTCAGAAGTCGGAATGTCCAGAGGCATTTAATATACAAAACTACAAACTTGATTGAAAGTTAAATTTTATTGTCTCCCCATGTTGGGAACTGCAGACAGGAAGTCAAGGGTGGGGATGTGGTCTTCATTGCCTCCACCCTTCATTCCCCACCTTACTAAGAGCGTTTTCTGATTCCAAGCCCTGCTCCAGCATCAGGGGTGGGGTGGGAACCAGTGGGGAATAGAGACAAGAGATGGGTCTCACTTGACTCTCATTGTTGAGAAATGACTCAGGTTCTCTGGGTCTGGCAGGTGTTCCAAGCTGCCTCTTCCCTTGTAAGTATCTACCTGGGTTGTTTAGAGGCTCCCACAGGAAACATGTGACTGCTGCCATGTTGCAGGCCAGCACTTCCACCTCAATCCTGATGACTGGCCACCACTCACAGACTCTCTCTGTCTGGTTACCTCACTCCTCCAGTTGTTCATGGTGTAGGATACTCATTTTTAGAGTTATCAGTAACTCAGACTGTTTCATAACCTTTCTCCCACAAGCCTACATTTCTACAGACCAAAAGAGGCCCCAGGGAGAGTCTCAGGTCTGTGTTAAGTCTCCATTCTTGAGTAAGTTATATATTTAGAATATGTCATAATATTTGACATATTTAAAAACACATCTTACAAAACTTTATTTTAAATGTCATGGTTTTTAGATATTATTGTTGCATCTAAACCTTTGAAAGTGGGAAAAAGAATTCTTAAATATTGCATGGGTTCATTATAGTGATCTGAACAGCTCTATGCCTACATATTGAGATCATACACACACAAACCCTTGAGGAACATTGATAGTGGTTTTGCCTAATGGATTCAAATTTATATAGCACAAAAGTTCTTAGGTTTTTTGGTGCCATGGACTCTGCAGTATGGTGAAGCCAACAGACCCAGAAGCCTACAGACACAGAAAAATGTTTTTAAGCACAAAATAAAATACAAATAATTCCAAAGGAAATCAATTTTATTGAAATACAGTTATCAAATTATTAAAAAGTGATATAATAGTGTATGCATTTCTTTATTACATAACAAGAAATAGTGGCAGGTCCAAGAATATTATATTTGGAAATAGTGATGAGTGTAAACAGTATTTCAAAATACCTCTAAAACTGAAATGTGATATGTGATATTTGTAATTTCTGTTGGTGACACAGACAAAGGTATTGCAAATACTGCTGTGGGTTGTTTCATAAATTGCTACTTAAATAAAGTGCTAAATTTCAGTAAAAGAATAGGGAAAATAAAGTTTTCTGAATTCCTTCCGCAGTCAGAAGCAATCTATTTGCATTTTGTCACTACCTCTTTCAGTGAAATATTGCTAGTTGCTCTACTGAGGATGGTTAGCTGGTAGAATTCAATGAAAGATATTACTCTTTCCTTGAATCACTCCTTCAATTGATTCCTCCTATCCCTGCTTTTCCCCTGGGAAATTGTCACGGACTTTTTACACCACTCAGTTGGGCCTGGCTTTCCCCATCAGCAAGGTGTGGTCTCTAGCTACTGAAAAATATTACCATTACACAGAAAGGCACTTTATTTTTTCTTAGAATTTCCCTGCACATTGGGTACTTATCCACACTGGCTATGACTTTTGAAACAGCAAGAAAGATTCTATCTGAACCAACAGTTTTCCTTTTGCCTAATAATTTGATGATGGCATCACAAATAAAACACCTCCCCTCCCTCTTGGAAATGCAGGCCTCCTGATGGGATTTCCACTTTACCTATTCAGCAGTGTGAAATGACCCAGGGAAAGACTTAATAAGTGGATGTCAGCCACAGAGTAAGCAGAAAAAAATGATAAATGGACCACTGGACCACCTTACCACGGTGCAGTTTGGCCAAGGACTTTGCATCTGATTCTGTAGTTTTTCTGTGTTAACTATGGTCAGGGATTCCCAAGTAGTTTCAGCCTGAAGCTATTACTAATAATTGAGACTGATGAAAGGTCGCTGTATTCTTATAGCTTAGCTGTGACATGCAATATATCACTTTGCTTCTGTCAAAGAAAATATTACACATTTCACTGGCAAAAAGTTGGATCCTGAGTTTTTCCTCCCCACACTGTCTACAATGTATTTGCTTGAGTTTACCAATAAATTTCACATTTAAAATGCTCCAGAAAATTGCCTGGTGCCAGAATGAGATCATTCAGGTATAAAGCAAATGTGTTGGCATCATTAGGAAATTAATTACATGAAATGATTGACACGTTGCCACCAGAGGGGAAGTGTTACACACAGCCTTGCTCTTTTGAATACAAAGCCATAGATTCCTTGTGAAAAACTGCTTACTGTCCTAAAATAGGAAGAATAATTTAGAGTAAAGATCAACAGTTTAGAAAATTGTACATTCATAGGATTTCGTAGTGTTTATTTTCTTTTCCTACTTATGCTTAAAATATTGATAGCTGCTGAATTTTTATGTAAGAGTTGGCACCCCAGCCATCAGTGCTTGGGAATTTTTTAAAATTAGCAAGATATTTTATTATTGTTTGGACAAATGAAGAAAATTTGCAATAAAAATAAGTTATTTATGATAAAAGAAATAGCAGATAATAAAATTGAGGGCATCTGTACAAAGAGGTATTCAGAGGAAAATTCATTGTGTCAAATTCTATATAAATTGAACTACCCATACAGAAAAATAGATAGCATGTAAACTAAGCCTGTAACCTAAGAATTCTCTCAAGGTCTTAAAGATTTCAAGGAACACTGACAATAAGGATAAAAGTAAAAATAAGTATATTCTTTAAAAAGAGAAATAATTTAATAAATCCTAGAATTATTTATTTCTGAAACTTTAGGCAGACACCTTAAATTTTAATTGAAAAAAATCAGCTAGAAGTAAAAAAAAATAATAGTAATCTATATAATTAGATGTAGAATGCCATAATGGAAGCTTTCATTTCCTGTTACAAAAGTGGGCTCAGGTGGGCTGCTGGCTATATTCCCCTGAGTCAATTCTGGAGAAACTACAGAAGCTCATGCGACACATGGGTAAGGAATACTAACAAAAATTGAGAAAAAAAAAACCCAGAAAAACATGCTGAGAATCCAGACTACCAAGAAGCAGTGCCTATAAAGGGAGGACCTTGATGTGTTTGCAGCCAGAGCACAGGGTAATCAGGGGCAGGTCAGAAAGAAGAAGTTGGAGGAAAACTTTTTAGTTCTGCTTTTACCTTTCAATGCATTACCTTGACATCACTGTCACTTGTTCCTTTGCCGTCAGAGATGTCGGGACAGCCCAGGCCACTGGTTGTGTTGAGTAGTAGGACTGCAATTGATGAAGGGTCTGACTTGCTGCTGTCCTTGGACATTCACTTTTCAGTCCTCTTTCTCCAAACCTTCAAACTGGATTTATAAACTAAACAGGAAGCCTCTTTCTAAACTGCTTATTCAAAATAGTTTAAACATGCATCTATGACTAGAAGACTGGTATGTAACAGTTAACATGATTCTTGGGGTCCAGGTCTCTCTGTCCCGGGGCACATCCCCTCCTCTCTCCATGTATAAAATGGAGGGGCAGACAAGGGCCTAGCCTTTGGGCTTATCCTAATACATATTTCTAGAAAGAATAACTGGTACTCGCAGCTACTTGTGTACCCAAATTCCTAAGGGTGAACAGATAAATGAACAGCGGTACAGCCAGACAATGGAATATTACTCAGCACTAAAAAGAGATGAGCTATCAGGCCATGAAAAGACATGGAGGAAACTTTAAATGCATGTTACCGTGTGAAGGAAACCAATGTGAAAGGCCTACATACTATATGATTCCAGCTATATGACATTCTGGAAAAGGCAAACCTTGGAGCAGTGGTGGTCAGGGGTAGGCTAGGGAAGGGATGAATAGGTGGAACACAGTGGAATTTTAGGGCAATGAAACTTTTCTGCACAATACTACAGAATACAAAGAAGCACAGATAAATATATATGTGATAAAAACAAATGTAGCAAAATGTTAATTGTACAATTTAGTTTGTGGGCATATGGGTGTTCACTCTGAAATTCTTTCAACTTTCCTGTATGTTGGTAAATTTTCATCATAAGATGTTGCAGGGTGAAGGAGGACTAATAGAATAGGGCAGAGGAACCATTCCTACCTTTTGTGTGTGTGTTTGTGGACCCTGTTGGAATCAAATACATGAACTAAATATGAAGGACAATTTTATGTATTAAAATTTTTGTGATTCTTTTAAGATGTATGGTACTTTAATTTTTTAATGAATAAACTATATTTTTAGAGCAGTTTTAGGTTCATAGCAAAATTGAGCCAGAAGTACAAAGAGGTCTTATATACACCACCTTCCCCACTATCAACGAGAGTAATACCTTTGTTACAACTGATGAACCTGCAGTGACACAACACTATCATCAGGGCCTAGTTTACACTAGGGTTTACTCTTGGCGTTGTACCTGTCACTATACAGTTGCCAAAACACCAAAAATGTACAATTAATATTTTACTATACTTGTTTTTATCACACATATATTTATTTGTGCTTCTTATTTTTTAAATGCATTTTGAAGTAAGTTGAAGACTTTAGTGCATGTCATTGTATACATATCATTAGCATACACATCATTAATTATAATTCAGTGTTTATGGTCATTCTTTTTTTCTTTTCAGGAAATATCTATATACAATGAAATATACAAACCTTAAGTGATCATTTGATGACCTGTTAGTAAACAGAACATGATTGTATCTGCAGAATTCACTGACGCTCTTTCCCAGTAGATCTCCATCTCCATGCTCATAATAAATTTGTTTTGCCTGTTACAGAACTGTATAAAGATGGAATCTCTGAGTGTGTAATTTCTTGTGTAAGACTTATTTCACTCAGCACACAATTTGTGATTCATCCATGTTAGAGTATATATTAGTGGTTTATGCTTTTTTATTGCCTGTAGAATCCCACTGTAGAAACCCACTGTAGAAACATAGGATAATTTATTTATCCATCCTCCTATTGCTGGACATCTATTTCCTTTTTTGAGTTATTATGAATAAAGTTGCAATGAACAATTCTGTGCAAGTTTTTTTTAGGGGGGCATATGTTTCTTTGGAATCACTGGGTCATAAGCTAGGTTTTTGTCTACTTTCTGAAGAAGGTAGGAGAGATTTTTCTAAAATTATAACATTTTATAATGCCATCGACAGTATATGAGAGTTTCAATTGCTACACATTCTTGCCAACATTTAACAGTATCTGTCTTTTGATTTTAAGTATTTTATTGGATATATGGTTGTATTGTATTATAGTTTAAATTTGAATTTTCCTGATGTCTAATGATATTCAGTGCTTTTTAATATGCTTATCATCCACTTGTATATATTATCCTTTGTGAAGCATATGTTTTATTTTTTCCCATTTTCTATCTGGTAGCTTGTCTTTTTGATTGTCTTATAGGAGTTGTGAGTGTGTGTGTGTGTGTGTGTGTGTGTGTGTGTAAAATATATTCTTCTTACCAGACCTAAGTCAGGCATATGAATTGCAAATGTTTTCTCACAGTCTATAGCTTGTCTATTCATTTACTTAAAGATGTCTTTTGATGAGTTGAAGATGTTAATTTTTATGAAGTACAATTTATCATATTTTTCTTTCTTGGATTTTGCTTTCTGTGTCTTTTAAAAGAAACTTCTTTTGCCTATCCTCAAACCACAAAACTATCTTATGTTTTCCCTTAAAAGCTTTATAGTGTTAGCTTTTATGTTTAGGTCTGGGATGCATCTCCATTAATCCAAACATCCACTAAAGATGGTGGTAATTTAGAGGTTAACGTTGATTTGAATACCTAGTTGTTCCAGTACCACTTGTTGAAAAGCTTTTCCTTTCCTTTTTGGAACACTTTATCACCGGTATCAAATATTAAATGATTACATGGCATGAATCTATTTCTGGGCTCTCTATTTTATTGATCTAATTGTTGACCTTTTGCCAGTACCACACTGTCTAGATTACTGTATTCTTATAGTAAGTCTTAAACTACTGTATAATAAAATACTTTTGATTCAATTTTTAATCAAAATATATATATGGATAAGTAATAGGATAATCATATTCACTTAATAGAAATATTTTTTATTACTTAACACTTGGAGGGGAAATAAAATGGACAAAAAGTGTTAATGAATAAATCGGAGAAAAACACATCACACAAATACAATCAACGCATATCACCACTTTACTTACAATAAAAATGACTGACGTAGCACTTCACATATTCCAAAATGGCAGCATTTTTTTTCAAAATGGCAGTATTTTAAGTGATTATATTCATTGTTGATTGCATTCATATACAATTAATTTAGGCAACAGATTGGTGTCATATATCTGGATACAATTTTGGAATATGTATATAAAGACTGAAAGAAATAATTTTGTCTTTTGACCCACTAACTCCATCTTTTGGACTCCTCTCCAGAGGTGGAGGGCAATTCATATGCTCAAATACTCCTGAAATTTCTTTATAATTTTGGTACCTCAACTAACTTCAAATTTCTTTTTGTAATTAAAAAAGTCGGGCTTTTGAGAAATGTTCATAGATATAGGGAAATGCTCAATATGTGAAAAAGGCAGGATTAAACATGTATGTTAATTTTCTAAAATGAAACATTTATACATACCGGGCAAAAAAAGTTCTGGGAAGAAATACTTCAAGAATTTGACTATTATTTGTTTAATACCTGGTATTTTAGATAGTTAAGATTCAAAGTAAGCTTTGTTATCTACTTTATACTTTTCTGTCCCTTCTGTATTTTATAATGGGTATTTATTTTTATAATTTAGCAAGATAAACCCTCTTTAAAAAGTTAATCGACGTAAGGAGTAACAAAATACTGTGACAACACAGGTCCTCAGAACATGTCTGAAGTAGAGAACAGGTAATTACTTACAGATGAAGGAAATGGGGTGCATTGGAAATAGAAAGATCCAACACTAGAAGGCTTTGCAAGAAAGAGCTTAGTTGGACACATAAGCTCTTGTCTCTTTGGGCTCTTCTACTCTTCAACACTGTCTCTTTAGATAATTTCCAAATAACTAGACCATTCAACCAACCGGTTGGTCATATCCAGTAACAGTTGGTTAATAGTTCTTCAAAACTCCCTGCTATTCTATTTGACTACACAGAAGAGCAGACGCTAATGATACCCGTACCTACACATTTGTCTTCATATAGCAACTTTACTGGGCTTAGCACCTTGTTGCATAGTCAGAATGTGTATATTTACTTCATGCCATTATATAAGATCTTTGGGGGCTCATGGATAAAGCTAGCACAGGCAGAACCAATAACTAGAACTGCTTCACGAATGACCAGGATAAGGCGCTCCAGCAGCCCCTGGAGCTGTTTCTTGTGTGCTGTGCCTGCTCTCGGAGCATCAATCCACCAGCTGGATCTGAAGTCTCAGCAGCCTCTTATTGCCAAGCAAAATGTAGTAGATGCTGTTGGAGAGAGTAAGAAATAACATTTAATTAAGTATAAATTGTTTTAGCAATGAGCATTCACATATAGTGCCCTATAACCAAAGCAAATATATATATATATATATATTTCTCATCTTTGATTCCTTTTGCATCCGTTGACAGAGTGCCTTGGAGGATGACCTATATGTTGTCAAGTTAGTGACCTGGACTTATAATTGGGAGAATGGAAAATGCATAAATATATCAGAGACTTCCTTGGAACTGGGCTGGTTTCTGTCAGATAGATGTTTTTGTGTTTTAAAAATCCAATTGATATGCCTGTTTTATAAGCATAAACATGTGCACAATAGCTATAAAATAAGTAAGCGTCTTGGGGGAAAGAGCCCAGGGTAGCAGTTTATATGCTAAAGGTAAACAAAATCTAATTTGGCTAACCTCTCCTCATCCCATGGCAGGTACTAATCACAGTAAGACTAGACTGAGGAGAAAATTGATTTGATTTTTCTGATGCAAAAGAAGAAAACCAATTTGATCTTAGTTTTAGTGATTGGATAACAATGAACATCATGAACAACACAGTATATAAAACTAGTGAGATCTCATTTATAATTCAACAAACAACTTCTAGTGAAAACATTATTTTATTCTCAAATGCAAAATGGAATATATTAGGCAACATGTCCTTGAGTGACTGTGTTTGTTGAATTGTCTCATGCAAAGTATCATGTATTAAACCCTGTATTAAACCCCTGTAGTTTGAACAGTCAGGCCCCGCTCACCATGTGGAGAACCTGGAGTTATTGCTTTCCTTGGAACATTCACATGATCATTTGGTGCTAAGATCTTGGCAAAAATCAAAAAGGGTGACCTTCCACACTGACTTTCTTCTATATTTTCATCTTATTTTCATGCTGGGGTGGACTTGTTCATTCCTCTTTCATCCCCTGCTAGAGCATTCACTGCTCTCCTGATTTTGCAGACAGAGTCTCTCTCCCACTTGATCGTACCATCTGTCTCCACATTACAGTTTACTCTGCATGAGTACCAGGTAGCAGGCGCGATTTTGCCCAATAGCAAGTACAGTGGAAAGTCTTTCACAGGCTCCCCACAATCTGTGAACATATGATCAGTCTAGGATAACACGTTGTGCTAAAAATATACCAGAGAAATGTTCATGTGGTGATAAACAAGGAACCTGACTCAAGTGGCGGATACGTGCCATGTGCCATGAGCTTCTGAAATGTATGCTTCTATGTGCAACCGAATGACGATGGTCTGTCAGTGGGAGATGACAGGATCAGCTAATGTTTGTTTCTTTATCGCAAGTGTTAGTGCACATTTAACAGTGTCGGCATCGTGTATTTGGCCTAAAACCCAAACTGTGAGTTAAATGAGTGGAAATCTAAAAGTATTTGTCATGAGGTGGTTGGTTTGATAAACAGAAATCTGTATTATTTCCAGGATAACTTCTGACACTGCCCCTTGATGTTAGAAGGAACATCACAGTAGGTCTGAAAGAACAACTTTAAGAGAAAGGATTGTGTCTACTATGTATTATGCTGCATCATTCATCCTTTATTTATCTATACTATCTATTTAATAGAACTTGACATTATTCCTCAAATGTTAGATGCATAGAGACCTTATGCATAGAGACCTTAGGCACGGTGATTGTCAGTTTATGCAGAGAAGACTTGCACAGATTTTTTAATATTTCATTTTATTACTGGATACTGGGAACTGATTTTGTGAACTTAGAACTTGTAACTTGCTTTAATTCATCAGATAATCAATATCTATTTTTATTTAATCGGCTAAAATGGACATTATCTTCATGTCATACCTCTTCTCCACCTCTTATTTTCATTTCTGCTTTCTTGGGGAGTATAAAGATAAGCAATTTTCTGTTTTCTTGAATTGGTCAAATGATGGGGTCTGGGTTTTAATAGCACCATACAGACCTGGATCTATATTCTGGGTCTGCAGTTGGTGCAGCTATTTTAATTCTAGCACTAGTCATAAAGCTTCTGAACCCCAGATGGTATATCTGCTCTCCCAGCTGCAGGGGGGCAGTGTGATATAGTAGAGAGGTAGTACCCTGGTGGTCAGAAGGCTTTCTGACCTTCTGACACAGAAGGCCTACACATGGCCTTCTCCCCCGTATCTGTGTGGCTTTGAACCACTGATTTAAATTCTTTGTGCCTCACCTATAGAATTTGGAAAATAATATATATTCCATTGTGTTATTGCGTATTAAAATGCCTGGTTCATAAACTTTCTTATTTGAATTTGTGATCTGTGGATGTGCCCGAACTGGTGGGTGTTTATGAATCATCTTACATTGTATGCAAAATTAATTATGTTTGTGAACTTTCGCAGGAAAGGGGTCCATAGTTTCATCAATGTCCCAGGGCATCCTGTGGCCCTAAACAGTTTGGAAACCGTTAACATAGATGCTCCTTATAATTTTATTATGAATATTATTTTCAAAAAGATCATTAAACCTTCAAAGTGATAATTGCCCTGGATTACATGTGCCTTGGACATTTGCTTCCTTTTATTCTTGCTTCTTCGGTTTTGTTCAATATCTGCTGCCTAAAGAAATACAAACGCCTTCTGTGAACATTATATATACAACATCACCCCCAGGAGACCACAATATGGTCAATCAGATTCCTTTAATGAATTATTTGGCTCTCATGTCAGCATATAATCAGTCTTGCCGATTGAGAGGTAATCGATCATTAACTTATCTAGAAAAATGAAATTGACAGTAACCCATTATATGCCTGACTGAGAAGCCTAGGTGTCACCTAAGGTCTCCTGTCTCCTACACCCCACCTCCTAAGAAAAGAGTGGCAAAGTGAGGCAAGTAGCAAAATAGAAGCTTGACTAATTTCTAGAGTACACATTATTTTAATTACTTTCTGTTCAAATTACATTTGGCCTTTAATTGGTTATTTAAACGTGTAGAAGAATGGGGACACTTTGGATCTGTTACTTTTAAATGATTAAATATAAGATTTCTATTAATTTTGTTGTAGTCATTAGAGTGAAGGCTGTGTTGATGCAACAAAGAGACCCACAAAACAATGATTTCGCAAAACAGAACTTTATTTTGTGCCTTCTGTGGCACAGGGCAGGAAGAACTTCCAGTCATCCCCTGAATGGTAGGGCAGCTCTGACGTCCTCAGAGTGTAGCTTTCAAGGGAGCCTTCTCATTATCACTTTCAGCAAGGAGAGAAAAAGTGAGGAGAGTCCCAGACCAGGCATTTTCTAAGCAAATGAGGCAGAAGTTCCCTCTTTCATTTCTGCTCACACTCCATTGATGGGAACTTAGTGGCATGGCTACACCTAACTACCAAAAAAACCAGAAAGATGTGGTACACCTGAGCAGCTGTGCAGCCAGATCCAGCCTGATACTCTAGAAGAAAAGAACAGATTTTGCTTAACAAGTAGCTGTTACTGTTGGATAGGTAGAATTAGGATTTAGACACATGCATCAAAACTGGGCAAAACCAACTGCTTTGGGGACCTGGTGAATGAATTCCTTGTTTCTCTTTCTTCTGGAGGCACTCAGTAATCTTGAGTACTGTAAATTCAAAATACTCTCATTGTCTGAGAAGAATGGGAAAGGCACTTAAGGAAATGAACCGAGCATAGGTTTGGGTTTCAGCAGGATAGACAGAAGAGGATGATCAGGAACCAGAGATAAGTCAGCCCCATTTGGACAAGATAGGTGATTATGAAAGATCCAGGTACAGGGTAATAGAGAGTATAAGAGGGGGCTCTGACAGCAAGCAGTAGGAATATAGGCATGATGCCCAGGGCTGAGGTGTACATTGTTGTAGCTCCTGCAAGATCTCAGAAGGGCAGGCCAGGAAACGGAGCTGAGAACTAGAGCCACTGGCAGAAACTTAGTTCAGGAAAGTTATGCCTGGTTGCTGAACCCTGTTACATGGCCACCAAGAATAAAGCAAGAGTCCACTGACTGTAATCAGGATGAAAGGAAAACCTAGATCAGCTACCGAGGAGTTTAATAAGGTGTGGTCCAGCTAAGCATGTAGGTTCTTCTTAATCCTTATTCCTAGAGGTCCCACAGGCTCGGGTAAGTTATACCTGTAGGTGTCATTGAAATAAACCCAGCTGCAGATTTAAGGAGCTGTGAGAGGCCAAGCAGCTAACCCATCTCAGCCTCTTGAATAAAACAGAATAAAATTCTAAGCTCTGGATTGTATCGAGGAGTGAATGATTGCTTTCTAGACAGGAAGACAAAGGTTATAAATTAGGAAAGGAATCAAAGTGAAAACAATTTCTAAGCAATGAATGGTGTTGGAATAACTAGATACTCACATGAAAAAAAAAATGAAGCTAGACACAGACTTTACACCTTTCATAAAAAATAACTCAAAAATGGATCATAGATCTAAATTTAAAAAACAAAGCTATAAAACTGCTAGAAGATAACATAAGAGAAAACCTAGATGAACTTGGTTGGGTATGGTGATGACCTTTTAGATACAACACCAAGGGCATGATACATGAAAGAAGTAAAGGATAAGCTGGACTTCATTAAAATTAAAAACTCTGTTCTCTAAAAGACAATCACAAGAGAATGAGAAGGCAAGACACAGACTTAGGGAAAATATGTGCAAAAGGCATATCTGATAAAGGGCTGTTTCCCAAAATATATGAAGACTTCTTAAAACTCAACAAGAAAATTTAAAACCTGATTAATAAATGGGCCAAAGACCTTAACAGACCTCATCAAAGAAGATATACAGATAACAAATAAACATGAAAAGATGTTCCATGTCATATGTCACCAGGGAAATGCAAATTTAAAAAAACTGCAAGATAACACTACACACCTTTTAGAAGAGTCAAAATCCAAAACACTGACAACACCAAATGCTGGTGAGGATGTAGAGAATGGGAACTTAGACGCATTGCTGGTGGGAATGTAAAATGGTAAAGAACACAGCTTGGCAGCTTCTTACAAAATGAAACATAGTCTTACCATAGGATCTAGAAAGTGTGCTTTTTGGTGTTTACCCAAATGAACTCAAAAGCCTATGTCCACACAAAATCCTGCACATGGATGTTTATAGCAGCCTTATTCACAATTGTCAAAACTTGAAAGTAACCAAGAAGGTGAGTAGGTGAGTGGATATATAACCAGTGGTACATACATGCTATAGAATATTATTCAGTGCTAAAAAAATGAGCTCTCAAGTCATGAAAAGACATGGAGGAAACAATGCTTTTTACCAACTGAAAGAAGTTGATCTGGAAAGGTTACTTACTTTCTGATTCCATCTATGTGCCTTTCTGGAAAAGGTAAAACTATAGGGACATTAAAAAGATGAGGGTCTTCCAGGTGTTAGGGGCAGGAAAGGATTAATAGGGAGGGCACAGGGGATTTTTAGGGAAATAAAAATATTCTGTATGATACCGTCATGGTGGATACACATCATTATACATTTGTCCAAACCCATAGAATATACAAAGCCAATAGTGAACTATGATGTAAACTATGGCCTTTGGGTGATTATGTTGTATCAACGTAGGCTCATCAGTTGTATCAAGTGTAACACTCTGGTTTGGAAGTTTGTAATCAGAGATAATCAAGGAAGTTTTCATTGTTGAAGTTAAAGGAAGTTAAAAAAATAGTAATACAGAGAAAACCAAATAAACAAGCCAACAAACCCATGTGAAGAGAATGGAAAGGAGCCCCAGCCAGAAGCCTGCTAAGATTGGCTGTCCAACCCCTGCTGCCTCCTACCAGTTCTCTTTTACTGCTCTGTTTCGGAATAGAAATTCGATGTACAGCCATCATCTTACATTCCTGTTACCAAAGCAAGCACGGAGACATTTGTTTACATATTTTTAAACCCTAGAGACTATAGATAAAGAGACAAGAAAGAAACACACCTGGTCTCACCTCCCCTTCTCTGTTTATACCTGTGAAGATGGCTCCTGGCGACCCCTGCCCCCTGATGCTCACACCCTTGTGTATTTCTCCCCCCTTTGAACAGGGGCTGGACTTGGGACTTGCTCCAAGTGAATCAAACACAACCAAAGTGCAGGGCTGATACTACCAAGGTTAGGCCACAAAAAGACTGTGGCATCTGTCATCAGCTCCCTTTCTCACTCCCTTGCTGCCCTGTTATGGAGGAAGCAGCTGCCGAGCCTTGAGCTGCTCTATGGAGAGGAACAGGTGGTAAGGAGCTGACCTCTACCACCAACTGCCAATAGCAGAGAGCAGGCTTGGAGTAGACCTTCCCTGCAGCCCCTGCTAACATTTGCACAGGCAGTCAGTGAAACCACACCCACACCTCTACCCACAGAAACTGAGATAGGAAGTGTTTGCTGTTTTAAGCCGCTAAGTTTCGGGAAATTTTTCTTCACAGTGATAAATGACTAATACACACCTGAAAGGTGTACATCAGTGATTCTCAAGCAAGGCAGGGTAAGAAATGCCCTGCTTATCAAAAGGCACAAAGGCAGAAAAAGCTGGTGGCCAAGCAAGATCCACGACCACCTTCTCCAGTGCAGGGCTGTAGCTGGAAGCAGCTGTCAAGCCAGGGACCACATCGTCCAGCCTCACCTCCACCCTTCTCTCCTAGGTAGGGCCATGTGACTAGTTCTCCCACTGAGACAGGTGTGGGAGTGGTGAGGGGCACTTCCAGGCCTTGGGATGGACACTGTAGTGCCATCTCTACCATCTCTGTCTACCTGCTAGGCTGGATCCCTGAAAGAATAGGAAGAAGAGTGCTGACTCTCTCTCAGAGGACAGGAGCATTTGTTCTCAATTGTCATGAATTGAATGTCTGTCCCAGGCATGAAATGCACTTTTAATGGGTTAAGTCACTAAAATGTTGGAGCTTCTAGTTTTTGTTGTTGCAGCAGCTAGCATTACTCTAAATAATACAGGGATACAGAAGCATAGTTCAAAAAACTTAGATGAGACACCCCCCCACCCCCTGCACCATGGAGGGTGCTCACATATTCAGCAATGTTTAAAGGCCAAAATCAAATGCAGTTATATCTCAGAGCAATTCCCATTATCCCAGCTGGGTGTGGCCTCTAGGGTAGGCAAAGAGGGAGGATAATATGACATGGATTAGAGCTGGGGATCTCACTAAGTCCAGCATCACCACATCATCAGGAGAGAGAGGAGAAAGAAAAACCTTTGAGAAGTTCCTGTTTTTATCTTGTTTTCCCCCTCAAAGCTCATGTGAAGTGTCGGAGAATATGGGTGGTTTCGTATTTTGCACTGACTCTCAGAAGACCAGAAAGGCGGGGAGCAGAGAGACACACAGAGAGAGAAAGAGACTGACAGAGAAACAGAGAGACAGAGGGAGACAGAGAAAATGTTTGTAGGGAGGCAGAGAGGTAGAGAAAAAAGGGAAGCGAAAGGGGAGATCATAATCTGGGTAAATATTGTTCTATTTTAGCAAGATTGGGCATATCATAAACTGTTTCTGGAAAACCGTAAAATTGAGGCAATTAACTTGGGGTACAAGAAGGAGCTTCAAAAGTTTTGAATTCCTTAACATTTTCACAAAATTTCAGTGCTTACACACCCACATGTTTTTCTGGAATTGATGACCCCTCAAAAGTTTAAGAACGTCTCTAAAGTTACATTGATCATATTATTTGGGACATTTTGATTTAATCTTGTTCTTGCCAATTTTTTTTCACCTCCTTAAAAGTCTTCCTTAAAAGTTATTACCAAAGGGAAATTTTATAAAAGCCAGGTGAAAATGTGTTTTTCAGAGCGTGTTTGAACAATGCTTGTTCTGTCTGTCTCTCTGTTACTTTCTTACATTATAAACTTGATTCAAACAGGAACCATGTCTTTCGTGGAAACCTTCTTTTATTGGAGTACCCCAAACTAGTCCCATGTAGGATAGAGCATAAAAAAATGTGATTGGTTCTTGCTGATGAAGTGGCTAATCAAGTTCTCCCAGGAGTTAATGCAAGTACTAGGAATATAAATTTTGTTTTCTATTCCACTGCCTAGTTAATAAACTCTGACAGACACGTGTGATTATTTCAGCTGCAGGAAGACAAAAGGATGGATGAGAGAAAACAATTGATAAGATGGTATTGACTTAAATAAGGAAGTTAGTTTTATATGATGGATATATGGTACGTAAAAGCAAGAAGCGCCATGATCGTTCTTTTATCCTGATGTAAGGTGACCTATTTAAAAGCACGGACGACTATGGTGATTTAAGTCATGTCTTCTGTGCATGTTGCATGTTAATTATGTTATCCCCAATCTAGTTTTTGTTCCACTGCCCTGAACATCTTCCACTGTTGCCAAGTTGACCTGAGGATGCCCAGAACAAATAGGACTATTGGTGTGATTTCACTACCGGATTAATTTGTCTCCTTTCTCCTAGAGTGATTAAGTGACACAATTGTTGGTGCTTATCAAGTAAACGATATGAAAATTAACCACTATTCTTACTTTAAGATTCCTGAAGAAGATAATAAAAAGGGAAATAAACACCTGGATGGGAGTTTTAGTTAAAACCTATGAAAACCAGTTAGTTACTAATCATTTTCTATGAGTGGATTTTTTAAAAAGTAACTTTTACAAATGAAAGAATTGTGCCACTCCTTTGTTTTGGTAGGACCAACTTTAAGAAGTTGAATGGCTTGGAGCTGAGAGAGGCCTAGAGAGAGCATGAGGAGCTAGATTTGGAGTTCTGATCTATCTCTACCCAGAACATGATTCAAGATGTCAGCAGCAAGAATTTAGGTTGATCACGATGCCAGCAGTTCTCTAAGAATCGATTTGTAAAACTTAACATACAGAAATGATGGGGAAATGGAGAAACCAGGATGATGCGTGTGTGTTTTTTTTTAATCTTCTGCATGTCAGTAACTCAACTTGACCACTAAAAGAATCACAGTAAAGAGGAAGATCCTGTTTGCTCAATAAGCTTCATGAAAGGAAGAGCACCGGCAGCTCAGCTCTGAGGTGTCGGCACAAAGTGCAACGCAGTTGGAGAGAAACACGTTTCCTTACCTCTGACAAGAATGCACCATGATTCAGCTGGTGGAGAGAGGACTGAAGAAGAGACAGGCCTCCTTGGTATCTTGCATATTTGCACTTGGGGATGCCCTGGGAGACAGCATTCCTGGCAGGGGAGCAGTGAGCACAATGAGATCACCTCCAGCCACATCCTGGCAGAGCACAACCCTCAAGCGGACGGCAGGCAGTGGACGTCCATAAGAAGGCCAGCTCAGAGGAGCAAGTGGGGGATTTCACCTAAGCATATGTGAAACACACCAGGGAGTGGGAGAAGCAGGGCAGGCAAGGATGAGATCTCAGGAGATGACTCTCACGGATTGCCCTGGTAACTGACACTTTGTGCTACCTCAAGGCAGAGGAGCTGGGCTCTGAGATCTCCTCATTTGTTTGTCAAGTCAGCCATTGCCTCAGGGTCTCCTGACACCTGGTGAACAGGCACAGTAGCTAAAAGCGAGGAAAGAGACTTGAGGGGATCAGAATAGAGCTTTACCGGTGTTTGCACTACCATCTTCACCAGAAACGACTGGGGCTGACCTTGGAGAGAATGACAGAGGTGCTGAGGGCTTGCAAATCCGTGGTCAGGGACTGCTCAATGTATGTGACCACAGTGTAAGTGTAAATATGACCTCATTTATATTTGCAGAGTGGTGAGCCTGGATGGGTTACATATCAATCAAAGAATTTCAGAGCTGGAAAGGACCTTTTTGGCCATCTAGTGAGAATTCTCCTTTTCCATCTTGTAGCAAAGATCCCAAAGGACTAAGAGAGATAAATGATTTGCCAAAGCCAGCAGCTCACTAGTAGCAAAGCCGGGATTAAAATTCATGTTTTCTGCTCTCAGCCCAATTTTTTTTCAAGTATACATGATACATTATTATACTAGACACATTATGATATGGAAACATTTTATAATTTGAGGATTTGCAATTCTTTCCCTGAAAATGTGTGAAAGAGTCTATGCTCTCTTTCATACAGTGTGATGGAGCTTTGGCACAATGGACTTATGAATCTTATATTTTGTCTATTTCTGTTCATATTTTATATTATTTAATGTTATCCTGAATATGAACTATTTTAATATCTATCTATATTTACCACTGTCTAGCACCCTCATTCTGTAGCACCACCAACTTGAGTTTTACATTTACCTCTTGTCTTGTTAGAAGAAAGAATGCAATGTCCCCTTTTCCCCCTAGGGCTGGTTTTCCTAGAATAAATCCATTTTACTTTTCTGGAAAATTGGGCAGCCCATCTCTGACTGTCTGGCCCACTGGTTTCTGGAGATCTGTTAGAGATTGTTACACAGCTCCTCAAGGTTTACTTCCCTCAAAAGCAGAAGGTGGCAGGATGCCTTCTGTAACCTCATCTGAAAGATAGAGAGAAAAAATAATGTTTTAGGAAGTGTTAGGTGGATCATGGAAGATCTTACAATGCAGCTGTGACCTCAAGTATTAAGGCCAATGGGCTGCTCTGTGAGCATAGCACCTCTGTGCCGTGCAGAGTGATAACGGAGACATGGCCAGGGAGGAAAGCGAGTGGAGGTAGAGCAAAAGTCATCCTACTGAGTAACCCTGACTGCCTGGGGCAGAGCCTCATTCCTCGCAAGATGTACCTGGCTTTGCCCTGCCCCAGTTATCACGCGGGCAGAGAGGGTGTTCTCTGTGGTGTCCACACTATTCTTAGGCCTGATTCAAAGGGATCATACAAGGTCACAGAAAGTAGGTTTGGATACAGGACACTTATTTGAATTCCAAATCTGTCATTGGCTCTAGGACATTATCATTGATTTAGATATGCCATACACACACACACACACACACACACACACACACACATATACACTCTGCTAAAATATTTCACACGTTACACATTACACACATGTATATAGATAGATGTACATATTCGATTTGCTGAAAACTGAGAACAATTCGAGTACTGGAAATTATAATAGAAATCCCTGGGAGTTCCCTGGCGGTCCAGTGGTCCAATGATTAGGACTCGGTGCATTCACTGTCGTGGCCGGGGTTTGATCCCTGGTCAAGAAATTAAGATCCCACAAGCCACAGGGCATGGTCAAAAAATAAACAAACAAACAAATAAATAAAATAAAATTGATTGTGGTGATGGCTGCACAGCTCTGTATATATACTAAAAACCATTACATTGTACACTTTAAATGGATGAATTGTATATCAACAAAGCAGCTATAAAAAGTCTTTAAAAAGAGAAATTAGAAATCCTAGCTCTCTTTGGTGACAGTGCCAGCCCTCTAAATTTCCCTCTGTAGCTTCTTTGTCCTTCCTTCTATTCTCTAGCTCTCGGAGCCACACTTTTTTATACCAAGTGCTGCATTCATCCTCTTCTTTCAGTTGTCTTTTTTCACCCTTTTTAGGTCTGTCACATCTAAGGTCCTCTCTTTATTATTACAGTATGGAAAAATGAATTCTCTCCCTAGTAATCATCTTGAATCATCAGCAAAAATTTAGATCCTCCGTACATTCTATTAGGACAGGTTCTTCTATAACACAGCTTAGGATGTGTTTCATAGTAATGAATAAAATTATATAAAATGTTGGAGCTTGAAGTAGTCACATTCAGTTATCTGGAAAATCCAGTTGTGTAGCACACATTGATTCTATGCCATGGCAGATAGATAATACTGTAATTGAATTAAAATGTCTATTACTTTAGAAATAATGATATTTTTAAAAATACCATTAGAAGAAAATAGAGATATGTTCAAGAAGTAAAAGTCAAAAGGAGATTGAGAGAGCGTAGAAGGCAGCGACTTCTTAGTTCAGCCTATGAGACTCGAGTCTGTGGGGAGGTGGCTGTTCTCTAACATTCTGACGTGAATACCTTGGACAGCAAACACCAATGTAGGGCAGGCACTTCATTCTCAGCAAGAGAGCCAACTGGAAGGATTTCAGAGAAATCTTGGGAATATTGGGATGGTTTATGCTAATCTCCAAAGAAATTGAGAAGGTTCCACTTACTTGGTATTTTAGACTGGCTTGGTATTTAAATTGTACTTTCCATCATTTGCAAGAAACCTCTTCTAAACAAATACACACACAAACAAAAATGAACCACACAAGTCTTTACATACCTTTTCTTTTGCTATGGCTCTAGGAACTAATTTGATTGTTGACAGATTGTCTTTGGTAGCTATATGTGTTAGAGTCTTTCTTGCAGTTAATATTAATTGTGCCCTACAATGTTCATAACAATGTAATGTGAAAATTCCATTGAATATATATCTAATATAACTCATATATATATATTGAAAAAAATTTTTTTAATATATATGTAATATACATACTGAAAATAACTCAGTAAACATTTAGCAGATGCGGTTTGCCTAAGTCAAGGCTATTTTTCTCTTTCCCCCTAATCACTATTTAGTTTGGGCATCCACTTTTCCTTCATTTCATTCAGAACCTAGCTTTAAAAGCAGACCCTGATTGGTCTAAGACCAATCAACTGTGGGTTCCAAACACTTGTAGAAAATAAATCAAATTAGTGGGACACATTATCCTGTTAAAATGTTACAGAAAAGGAAATACCAGAGTGTTTCGTATAGATTAGGGTAAGGGTAAGAAAACTTCATAAAAGTTTTTTTAAACAGTTATGTATACCTATGTACTGAGGCTTGATGTAAAAACCTATTTTCATTGTCACAGTCAAAGAGTTTGAAAAACATTGGAGTGAACTAATCATCATGGTCCTGTTTCCACTGTGATTTGTTTATTTGTGAATATGCACCATCATTTTGAACAATGGCCTCTGTGGGGAAGCTTTCTAAGTATTGTCCAGAAGATTTCGTTCATGGATTATAGGAATCACAGGGTAAGAGACAACCCCATTTCTTTCTCTATATATTTTCATGTGCAGATAAGATAATCCGAAATTGCTACAGCATCTTTGCAAACACAAGGTGAGCTGTTTTGTGGAAGAGCCAGTCTTCTCAGTAGGACCAAACTGAAATGAACCTGACTTCTTAGTGGCATCAGTGACCTGCAAGTGTATTCTGATGCCTTCTTACCTCTGAAGTTCTTGTTGTAAGATAATGCAGTTTTGTAACTATTTAAGCTACTTGGCTTTTGGGTTTCAATTTTTTCAGCTGAATAAATCTTAAGTGACATAACTACCATCTTACACTTTGGTGCAAACATTGAAACTATGCCTAGTTTATTCAGTAAATTATGTATTAAGTGACTATTATATGTGAAGTTCTAAGTGCTGAGCATATAGCTGTGAAGAAGATAAATAAGGTGTTTGCCTTGATAAGTTATATTTAAATGATGCTGGCAAGTAATAAATAATGAAACAAATGAATTTAGATTATGATTGATCTTCTAAAGGAAATAAATAGAATGACAGGATAGAGTGATTTATTTGGTTAACAAGTGCTTCTTTGAGCAGGATAATAACTTTTCTGAGGAGGAAGAAGCATTAGTGCTGAGACTTGAATGAGAAGTTAGTCATAAGAAGAGTGAGGGAAAGATCATACTAAAATGAGGGACAATACACATAATAGACTGTGCTGTTAGGAGAGTGTAATCACACACTTTTTCTATTTTTAAACATTCAGTCCTGGGAAGTTTGAAATCTTGGTAAGCTTTCTATTGATCCCTTGGTAAGGACTCTAATATCTCTTGGAATGTACATGTCCAGATACTAGAATTACTGGATTATCCCTCACTAGACTGATTATCCCTTACTTTACTGGATTATCCCTTATTAGAATTGAGTCCTACTCTCTGAACAGCCAACTCAGCACCTGGACATTGGCAGGGCTCAGTGTTGGTTGACTAAATGAATTAATGAATGGAAACTCGTAGGGATATTACCCATCTGATAATGACTGATGGCTTGTGGAAAACTCAAAGACCCTGAGAAGGTTTATTCAGGTTACCATGGTCCACTGCTAGGAAGGGTGTGTCATCTAACCACAAAAAAGAACTCACAGGTATGACTATGCTATTTCTCCTTAATGAATCTCACTCAAGTTACGTTATCGCATAGAAAAATATATTGGTAAAACGCATACCAGATGTTAATGATAAATATCACTGGTTTAGGAGATGTTTTTGGTGGTTTATATAAACATAATTTTACTTTTTCTCCATTTCTGGTTTGGTATATTTACATATATATTAAAGTTTGGAAGATATCACTTCTGTGTTAGAAAAGGATCTGTGCATTGAGTGTCTCACTAGTTCCTGAAACTACTTCTGGAAGAACTTCTCCTGATTTCCCTTTCTTCTCTCCATTTCTGAATAATTGATTATTCTTAGGAGTCTCCATTGTACATGTAACATGCAATTCCGAGATGACAGTGACTGAGTGTATTGTAGCCCTATATTGGCTTGTGTCTCTCACTAAATTATAAAACATTTCAATCCAAGATGTAGGTTTTATTGTATTTTTACTCCAGGGTATACCATAAGGCCAGGATATGCTGAGGCCTCAAAAATCAATATGAAAATCAAATTCCCTGTAGAATTAAATTGTTTTATTTTTATGCTATTCACTGAACCTCACTATAGGCACTGTGGTTTCTTATCTCCATTATTGCAACAACTTTCTACCTATTTTCCCTGACTCTCCCTCCTTCACCATTCATAACTCTTTAGTATTATTGTACAATATAGGAGGGCTTTAGAGTTGGAAGTTTGAGTTTTAGCTGAAACACATATTGACCATGTGATCATTAGCAAGTTCCTTAACCTCTCTGAGTCAGAAGATTATGACTTAAGTGGGAATTTTAAAATCTAAATACTTATCAAAATGAAAGACATATATTGGCTCTGTGATCAGATTATCCCATTTCTTACTTCAAAAACTTTACAATTCTCATTGTTACTTAATTTTATTTTTAATCACTCTCATTTCCTATGTCAAAACTCATGATAAAACTTCCAAAGTCCTCTATGTCTTAAGTTTCACCTGAGTGAGAGCTTTCCTCATGGGAAGCTCTGTCCTTCTTCAGTTCTGCCTGAAACCAAATGGATACATCTATCAAATTTACAGATTTAACTGGCAGACCCACCTGGGCAATAGACAAAAACTACGTTCTCCAATCTGACCTTTTTCGGTAATGAAAGTGATTTTTGGTCCCTTTTTAAATTTTTTCAACTTTTTCGTATGTGAGGTAGAGAAAAGTATTGGTATTTACTGAAAACTTTTTGAAGATTCCAACAAGAGCTGGACTATTTACTATTTACCTGGAGTGATGATACATATTTTAGACACTTTATCTTCCCATAGATAATAATTATTTGAAGCACTGTTTAAAAACAAACAAACAGATTCCTTTGTCCCAATGCAGACCTATAAATCAGATTTTCTAAGAGAGGCCTAATAGTCTATTTAAAATATACTCTAGGGAAGCCCTGTTTTCAGGGAAGGTTTGGGAAACACTGAAATATCATATTTAATATGCACACCAAAATGGATCAAAGAAGCATTCTTATAAGGAAAAAGAATGGAAACTATCAAGAACTGTGAAGGGTCTCAGATTGTATACTACTTGCCAGCTAACAAGTCCACCTTCTACAGTTTCTTGAGTGCTGGCAGAAAGCACAAGACTACTGAGTCAGAGACAAAAGGCATTTTATTACCCAGAGCAACAGTAGTAGCAAAAGTGTCAGAAATTTTCTTCTGCTGGTTCCTTAAACTTTTATTTGCAGCGAGAGTTATGCGATGCCTGCAGAATAGTGGAGTATGTTACGGAAGAAACCTGAGCTCGCTCCAGGAGGCATTCTCTCTGTCTTCCTAAGCTGTATGCTATACACCCATCCTTGAGGATTGTCTGGAACTAAAACCTCTGATCTTTTTTTTTTTTTTTTGGCTGTGCCACATGGCTTGCATCTTGCATCTTAGCTCCCCAACCAGGGATTGAACCCAGGCCCTTGGCAGCAAAAGCTCAGAGTCCTAACCACTGGACCACCAGGGAATTCCAAAACCTTTGCTCTTAAGACGTGTAGAAACACAGGACATCCACAGAGAATTGTCTCCCAACAAGCTGGACTATGATATTTTCAAGCAAGAGAAATAACTTAAATAAAAGTTTAGAGAGAGGAAAGGATGGAAAATATAAAGCCAACAGCAACGAAAGCTTGAGTTTTGCAGGAGACTGAAGAAGGTACAAATCATGTTTAAATTCAGAAATTGAATAATTTATGTACAGAACTTCTGATGACTGAATTTGCTTCCTACTTCTATGACTTCCAACAGAGCAAAAGCTACCCTGGAAGTATAAGACCAAGGTTAGCTACCTTCAAAGTCTATGACCCAAAATGCGTCTCTCTGTTCTCAGGTTTGAGAGACATGTAGGTCTGCATTAATTGCCTGGCAATTCAGTTCATCATACGCAACATTCCTGGAGCTGTGTTACTGCATGCAAATTTCAGAAATAAAATTAAGAAATGGAATGGAATCAGAAAATGAGTAAGACCAATAACAACAGAGATATATAATGGCAAAGTTTACCAAATTAAATGTATTAAGTCTTAGAAAATAATAATCTTTGAATACCTCCACAATAAAAAACAGAGCTCTGGGTCTTATTATATTTCATTTTATTTTCTAGCTGGGCAACAGTAGTATAGATAAATTAGTTAACCTTTTTTGTATCTAATTCTCTGAAGTCTCTTACTTAGAAACCTAAATGCTTCCAGTTTTGTTTCATTGGTAACTTTCTTTTTCATCACTGTTTACTTCACATTTTCTTATCTTGCCAGTATCCTGTGCCAAAAGTATTGCACACACACGTTAATACACCATCTGGAGCATCCTTCTTGAGAAGAGAAAGAAGAATGCGAGGGCTGATGGATTCAGTGCAATCCCTGGCCAACATCTATAACACCCTCTCCCTCCAAAGAGACTTGTGGGTTAGAGTAGGTTTCCTTAGATTTAATCTGAGTGCCATTCACCCTCTGCCTTTTTCACAATGAAAGAGCTACTCAGACTCAGAAGGATTTCCTGGATATTTCAGGAAGTGGTGAGATTTCCACCAAACCTTTGAAGCTAAATAGCTTCAGAACTGAAGGAAAGCTTTGTCACAATCTGTGAAATGGGAAGATGTAATAGCAAAGAGGCACAGCTCAGCCATAAAGAAGTGATACTGACTGAATTTTTCTAGCGCTAGCAAAGGTTGGAATACTGTTGGATATATCCCATGAAGGATGTAATATCTCAATTAGGTATACAAACACATCGTTTTACTTATTTAAGTATCTTTTAAAGAGATAGTTCTTGGGCTTCCCTGGTTGCGCAGTGGTTGAGAGTCCGCCTGCCGATGCAGGGGACGCGGGTTCGTGCCCCAGTCTGGGAAGATCCCACATGCCCACATGCCGCGGAGTGGCTGGGCCCGTGAGCCATGGCCGCTGAGCCTGCGCGTCCGGAGCCTGTGCTCCGCAACGGGAGAGGCCACAACAGTGAGGGGCCCGCGTACCGCAAAGAAAAAAAAAAAAAAAAAAAAAAAAAGGATAGTTCTTGAAAGGTCTGTTATAAATATGATTTTATTCCAAAGCACAGATTAAGATTCAAATACAGGTTTGCATATTCCTGATAATGACAAAAGTAGTAGATTAAGGGTGGGGCCATATAGATTAAATTTAGTAGCTGAGAAAACCTTATGTCAATAAAGGAATTGGCATTATAGAAATGAACATCTTTGCCCAACGTTGAGGATAGACTACTAGGTTAACACATATTTTATTCATCAGAGAAACCTATACTTCAATTAATATTTGTATAATTTTTCTTTAATAATTTTACAAATGAATAAAGATATTATCTTTAGTGAGTAATCTTCAGAAGTAAGGAAATATAAAAGAAAGTCTCTATTTTTTTCCCCACATATTTACTTGGATGTAGTTCCATAAAGTAATTGAACACACACATCATTATAATAAAGTTAGACTGAAAAAAATAGCACTTCTGAAGTCTGAACATACGCCCCAACCAGTGGCTGACTGATTAGGAGGGATATTTTACTGTCTAAAATATGGACTCATTCTACGAAACCTGGTCTTTTGTCGTTTTATCTGCCTTAGATGAGGGTTTAACTTTTGGCAGGAAGATCCTTTGCTTCACATGTCAGGAATCATCCAAAAGCACTCAAGAATTCCCTCACTGATGAGGCAAAGTATGATAGCAATTGTTACTCTTCTTGGGGACAATCTTAATTGCAGTCATAGACAGTCCCATCTCCCTTCTTGAGAGGTTTGAGAAGAAATGGTTGGGTTGACAAAACGAGACAAGGTGAAGGAAAGCACTCATGTCAAGGCAAAAGATTATTTCTCAAAAAGAAAGAGAATGCGAACAGTGTACCCAGTCAATTGATTTCTTGCTCTTACTACTCCGTGTATTTCATCTGTAATAGCAGTGGGCACTATTTAAAGTACCACAAACAAGTATCATGAAGCTTTTTTCATCTAAATTTTATTGTTTGGCTGGCTCATCCCCAGGAAACAAAGACCGTTCACATGAGTTAGCCATTACATTGACATTTGAATTTGAGAGGAAAGAGCCAGTTCAGTGTCTCTACTGTGTAGTAAAAGAATTGCGCCGAGGCTATAAACACCCTCCAGCTAATATATGACTTGGGTAGATGTGTTCTTTAAATGGAGTGGTCATTTCTCTCCCCCTCCCTCTCCTTCTCTCCTCTTCTTATTCCTCCTTCTTTTCCTTCTACATCTGTCTTCCCTTATCCTTCATCTTCTTCTTTTGCAACAGCACTGAGGTATAACAGTTACAGAGATTCTTCAAAGGAGAAAGGGGAAATGTGATTTTTGGAATCCAATTGCTTACATTTAATTCTGATTCTATTACTTGCTACCTGTGTGACTTCAGTCCAGTTACTTAACATCTGTAACCTGCAGAGGCTGAGAGTAACTATCTCGTCATATTATGGAAGATTTAAATGCTCTATTATAAGTTCTTAATGTGACCCTAGCCATAGAAATGTGGATCACACGTTAACTGTCATCGTATCCTGATATTTCTTTCTGTTCTATTTTCTTTTAATACTGTATTTCCATTACCTTCATAACATAAACTTGGTCTATTTGATTGTTTCTGCAATCTAATGGGAAAAATAACTTTACAAATATTGTCATATCTTTTAGAATACGAGGGAATATTTATTTTGAAGTTGGCATGAGACACATTTCCTCCCTTAGTTAAATTTCTCTATTACACATAAATCCGAAATCTCTCTTATTGTCTAGTAACTATTACAATATGATAGACTGGAATATAGATCAGGAAACAGACATGCCATAAATATGTTCAGTGTTTTCAAAGATGACAATTTTAAATGTGAAACTTGTAGAAGAAATGAAATGAAGGAAATATGAAGCTATTAAAATGGAAGAAAGCAGGAAACATTTGGATTTAATTCCATCTTGGACTCATTCCACCAAAGTTCAACATAATGCAAGTCCCGAGCAAATGTGATTGCTCTCCTCTGCCCTTAGTCTTTTAGTTTTCTTTGTACTTTTGCACCGTAGAATTATGTTAATGCCACATATATTTTAAAAGATCATGTCTTAGGCCAGTTAGTAATATTACTTATTCTTTGAGAGGTTTAAAAAAAGGAAGAGAGAAAAACAGACTTAATTTTAGAGTCTAGATGCATCTGGAGGGGGCTGTTTAAAGCTTCAAAACACAAGAGAGCATTAAAGGGTGTTGTGTTGGCAGGATGCATTTTGATGAACCAACTCTGAACAGGAAAATGCTTTTGTAAAACACTTAAGAATGGCTCTTCCATAAAAAGTCCTTTGATCTAGAGTCAAAAATGTGCCTACTAGGAAATGGGCAAAGCCAATAAGGGGTGGCTATTGGGAATGAGAATCTACTTGGCAACTGTTACAGAGAACATATTGATGACTTTTATTTTTAACTGTTGCTTTGCTTATGAAAAAAAAGCAAATTGAGAAAATCAATTAGACAACGGATGGAAGAATGTCACCTGTTAGAAACCATCAACTGAACGCCATAAGTTTGCATATGCAAATCAAGTATCACTTCAAATCGGAAACTAATTTTCTGAGGGACTGTAGGGAGATTAAAACCACAGTGAGAAAGAAAACCCTATAAGATGAGTACACATTGTAATTCCTAAAATTGGTTACTCTCTGAGTTTTACAAATGTTCAGGAAAAGATTTCCTAACAAAAATTGTAATACTTTCCAAATGATCTCATTTTAGAATGTTTTACAATATATATCATTTTTACCTGTAAGGCAAATAATTATTTGCTTATTTTAAACATTAACTAGAAATTATACTTAAGATTAAGAAGAACTTAATTGTGAAGTTACTTTATAGCATATAGCATATAAAATCATATCAGCTATTAAATGAGATCTAACAACTGTGAACAAATTACATTTAATATTCTTGAAATTACCCAAGTAAGACTATTTGTAATAAATAAATGTATCTTTCACCATGCTGGAATGGTGACAAACTATATGGCAATTTCGTGCAATAAGCAGTTAATGTCAAAAGATGAACATTTGTCAAATGTGATAAATGTCAGTATAATAAATACTTTCAGAAATTTCTAGAAGTAATTATCTGTTATATTTTGGGTGCTATGGATATGCGTATGTGTGCATGCTTGAATGCATTAACTCTACATAAGATAAAAATGCTTAAATGCAAGTGTAAGTTTTAAATGTTTAATTTGCTTTGCTTTGTCTGCTATATATTTTTGTTTTTAGATTGATAAGCATAGACAAATTGATGATTTTTGCTCTGCTCATAAGTAATGTAGCATAAATATATTTTTCCAGTTTTTTGAAAGGATTTTCATGTGTTTTGAAAGTGGACTTCAGGATAAAAATCTAATCTTTTAATTAAAGACAAGCAACTAGATTTGGCTATAACTGTAGGATATAATATGTACTTAATTGTGCATATTAAACTATAATCTTATTACCCTATCTGACCATAAATCTACCCTGGATTCTCCTATAAGCCTCCAAATCCCCATTGCCTTTGCAAACTCTCATTTATAGAAGAATGTGAACTAACTTAAATGATTTTTTCCATAAAAGGAGACCACATGGGAGCAAAACACAAAAAAATCACATAGTGATTTTATTAACTTTATTGGTGCAATTAATATTACCCTATTTTATGCTGTTTTCTTATCTTGACCTAAGAAAATTTAACTCCCGATCAATTGAATCTTTATGACTTTTTTAGTCAAGTACTTTTAATAAAATGTCAATTACCCAATCTTGATAATTGACACATCTGCTGTTATCACAGATCCTTCTGTTGAAGGATTAATACAGACATAACGTGACACTGAACACATGAGTGTTTGACCATTAGGAAAGCATAATATTTTGCAATGTTTTTCCCCACCTATTTGTCAACTATATCAAATTGATTATCCCCCTGTAACATATTATTCTGTTTGTGAAACCCTGTTCTTAACCATCTTACTCTTCGAGGGCATATACATTTTTAAATCGATGGCATAGCTTGTCTGGCACACATAAAATTGATGGCCTTCCTTTCTTATATTAGCATAATATGCCAATTTATTATGAACAAGTGAATGACATGCTTGCGATTAGAACTGGTCATGAAAGGTCCCTTGAAAACTTACTGATGGTGTGTGAGACGTGCTTTTTAATTAAAATGTAGGACTGGGTTGCTAGCCAAACACCCTCTTCTCTTTACTCATCACATTTATTGAGTCATGTATTTGTTTATTTATATTATTTTAAATTAACAAGGGTGAGTCAGTGTAGGGTACAGAAGGTCCCAGAGGGAAAAAGATAAAGACACAAAATAGCACATGCTTTTTTTTCAGGGTGAGCAAAAGTACATTGCCTGGAAAAATACTGTAAAAAGATATGAACACTAAAAATGATTACTTGGATGAGAAAAATTTTTACCAGGATTACTAGTCATTTTATTACTCTCCACTAATGCCAACTCAATTGTTTCAAGTGAGGTGGGTTTTCTCACTTTCACCCGCTTTTCTTTCACAAAGTTAGAAGTGAAGCAAGAGATCCCCAGCCCTGATTGCACAATATCCTTGGGGTTACTGTGATCTCAAAGGATGTTGTGAAATTCTCAAGGCGAAATTAATTGCAATGTGACTTAGTTTTTTCAACCGAAATGTGTACCATAAAGCGGCCCTAAGAGGAGGTTTGGTGGATGAAGAGGGTGGTGAGGAATCCAACAAACGATTACAGGGTGTCAGCACTGCAGGGCTCGGGTGGCTGGCCGCGACTTCTACTTTCATCCCACAGACATCTGCGGGTGAGGGCACAAGATGAAAAGCTATGCATCTTCTCTGTAATTTATATTGCCACAAAATTCCACCGTGGCCACACTATTCAGTCCCAGAGAGCTCACACGTACTTTTGTTTGCTCAGAAGAGTTTCCAAAAGACATAAGTATGCACTCTTCTTGCTGGGAAAGAGGGTCTTGCTGTGAGTTAGGGTCTGTTTCTTTGTTTGATTTGTCTTGTTTGTTTCAGAATACAATATCTGACTTCTAGGCACCTCATTTTATTTTTAGACTTGTCAGACCTTGCTTTAAAATCTGTCCTTTCCAGTAACATGAATTGGATATGTTAAGGAATGAGTTCCTCATATGTAAAATGGGCCAGCACCTACTTCCTAGGACTGGTGTGAGAAAAGTGTTTTAAATACACGGACAAAATGCTGTCTGGATAGAAGAAACTCCACAAAGATCAGGCCTTAATGGTTTCCTAATTAGAATATCTCAATTAGAGCTGCCATTTCCACTTGCCTTTGCTGCCCTGAGTTTATCTTCTCTCTGTTTTTACTACAAGTTCTAGGTCACTCACAAATGGAGTCACTCTTTCATTTATCAGCTTTAACCACATATTTCATGAGGTTGCTTTGTTTTCATAGAAGGCAAAACCTGGAAAATGTCCTTCAGGGTCAACTAGTTCAACCTCCCCATTTTTATGGCTGAAAGGAACTAACATTCAGTCGAATTTCACAGTTTTCCAATTAATGTTTCAGGAACAATTAGCGAAACACATGATACTAAACTCCCATTCTCTAGAGCAGACCCAGTCTTAGGCTTTTGCTATATCATTCATCACTTCTTTACATAACGATGTTTTTATTTTAAAGACCTATCACTGTACTTATGAATAAGTGAGGGTGGAACTTTGTGAAAACGTAGAAATATTTCTTTAATTGCTGTAACTAAATTTGAAATTTGCTTTCACAGTCAGTTATTGTGAAGAGTTGATTTCATACAGCAATAACACAAAACGTCTTTTGACACCACAGTCAGTGAGCTGTAAATTTGCAACTTTAAGATGGATGCTAAGCAGACAAAGCGAATTGAGTCACTAACAAGACACAAAGTAGATCCAGTTATAAGTAAGACAAACTGAAAAACTAAGGTTTTGCCCCTGGTACCATCTCTGGCTTGTTTTAGGTTTTAGGGAGTGATTAAAAAGAATTAAAAACGATGTTTCTAAACAGAGGAGAATGTATTCGACCTTTAGGTGTGATCAGCTAACCATGAATTATTTGGTGGAGGTATTTTATGGAATGATAAGGAGTAGATCAGAGTTATTTAATGAAGTGACACTGTTGCTCAGGTGGCCACCATAGCTGGCATACTGATCTTTATCAAAACCCTTCTGTGTCTCTGTGTCCTGGGTCTTATGAAGCAGAGCAACTTTCTTGTGCTTTATGATTATGTTGCATCATACTTATTACTGACATCAGTTCAATACCCCTGCAAAAGTCCAGTTATAAGATGTTACAGTAAAATGAAATCAGTACACAAACCTCAGTTCAGGAAGAATAGATAAGATGTACTCATGCAAGTCAATTCTATTCTTCCTGAAATTTTGCTACTTGCATTCTTCAGGCTGACTGAATTCCCTGTCATAAGATTCCTTGGGTAGCTTTGCATCATTTCCAACAATTGCCCAGCTCTTGTGCTCATTTTCCTTCATTTTCTAGATTCATAGATCTGAGTGCATGGCTTATGAATTGTGGTCATGCACTATGGTTTATGACTAAGGATGTAATGATTTTTGACTTGGTTTTTTTTTTCCATTTACACAAAATTAAATTACAGTGGCCCTTTTTTCAATTTCTCATTGAGAAAAGATCTTATATGCATTTTTAAAAATTCTGAACTTTAAAAGTACTGACAGTCTACTTAAATATACTTTGTACAGACCAAACTATAGTGACTTCAAACTTAGTCTCTAGCTTTACAATAAACTGACATGAGTAAAAGATGTCAGCATGTAATGTAGAATATCGTTAAAATCACTGGGCTCAATGTTTGTTTAGAAGGGAGCCCAGGAGATGAGATGTCTTTTGACAGACAAATCCTTATACAATACATCCCATATTATTGTTTGTCTTATGCTCCTGTAAATTTCCCCTTGTGAATTTCAGTCTTTCATATTTCATATCACCAAACACTTTTTCTTGATGTAAGACTGTGTGGTAGGGAAGGAAAATGGACTTTGGCATCAGAATGGCCTAGATCTGATCCTAAGCTCTGCTCAAACTATTTCTGTGACTTTGGACAAGTTATTTAACCTCTTTAAATTTCAGTTACCTAATCTGTGAGGTGGAGACTTGATTCTTACATTTTAGGGCTGCTTAATGTCAAGTAAAAAGATGTTTGTGCAGAACCAAGGGAGAGACACCAAATCAGTTGTAGAACTAGCCCTGTTATATTATTTTTATTATTATTTTGACGTGGACCATTTTCAAAGTCTTTATTGAATTTGCCACGACATTGCTTATGTTTTATGTCCTGGCCCTTTGGCCGTGAAGCCTGTGGGATCCCAGCTCCCTGACCAGGGATTGAACCCACATCCCCCATATTGGAAGGCAAAGTCTCAACCACTGGACCACCAGGGAAGTCCCCCTGTTAGATTATTGGAAAGTCTATAGCACTAAGATGTATGAACTTGAGTAAATCTTTTTACCTTTTTTGGCCTCAAAACATTCATTCAGCTTTTCATGAAATAATAATTTATTGAACAACTCAACATACATCCACGGTTATAGAAAAGAATACTAGCAGTAATTAAGGCAGCTATGTTTCCGCTTTCTATTAATAGTAGAAAATACATTTTTTAAAATGTATTTAGTTTATAAATAGGGATATAACGTGACAAGCACTGGTCTAAGCACTTTACAAATAATACCTCATCCAAATCTCATAGTAACTCCATGAGTAAGGTATTATTCTTCTTGTTTACACATGAGGAAGTGACCAGAGGACTTTAGTAATGTGTCTAAGGCTACAAGGCTAGTGGTGGAAACAGAATAGCCTGGCTTCTGAGTCCTTGCTGTTAATCACTATTACACCCATGCTGTTTCTCCATTAAGAAAAATGTTTTAAAAGAAGTAATTGAATCTGATTAATTCAAATTGTTCTAAGCAAATGAAGGAGATGCACAAAGTGCTATAAAATGAGAACACCAAAATCTGTCAACAAATCACTTTTTAAGGCCCTATTTTACTCTATACTCCTTAATTGAGCTCTTCTCACCATTGACAATTCTTAATTGTCAATTAATTGGGAATTGAACAACTACTGTTCTGACAACTTATGTGCTGGATTTTTTGCAAAGAAAAAATAAATGGCCTAAGTAGTTATTTTTAAATATTATAATGGAAATGTTACATTAATTTAGAAAAACATGGTCCAGTTCATTTCTGTTGTTCAAACTCAAAATCTCATTTATAAAAACTTTCTCTTTGTAACTGAATGGTGCAACACTTTTAAGCAGTTACCCAAAAAAGCTAATCAGACATGCTGTGAGGATTGCTAACATATTTGGTAGTAAGGCCTTGCCCTAGTCTGATGGAACCAGTGCCAGGAAAGAAATGTCACTCTAGATCGAATCACAAGAAAAGTAGCCAAGGCTGTTTTCTTCATTATTTTGTGAGTTTAAACAGTTATTTTGTTATTGATATGTTAGAGGTGACTTTTAACAGAAAAGAAAATTGATCTTTGTCAGAAAGTAAATTCCTTGACAACAAAAAACTTTTCTATCTGGTTCACTGCCCTATATACTATGCCTAGAGCAGTACCAGGCACATAGTAGGTGCTCAGTAAGCATCAGTAGAATGTTGAAGTTTGATGAGATACCTTTTTGGTTACATCAATACTAGTCAACCAAAGTAGTCTCAATGGATATAGCATGATGTGGTTAAATTTTAGCTACTACTTCAGGGTTCTAGTCCAAGCTTTACCACCAACTTTGTTTGTGATCTGAAGTGAACCACTTCATCTCCCTGTTTCTCTCCTTCCCCAGATATGAAATATCCATCTTACCTCCCAAAGTGCAGAGGAAAACATCCTTTTCATGACTTGTTCTCAATTTTAGCTTGCCAGGGGCTTATAACTTTATTTTTGACTGCAATTAATATCTTTGTCTTGCGGTAGTAGGAAGAGAAACATAATGATGTACAAGCAAAACCAAATATGCCAAAAGAATGCATGCATATTCCCTCTGGAAAGAGTAGTTGAAGGTTTCACATGGTGAACAAAAAACCCCAACTGATTAACCCTGCCCCTGATTAGAACACTGACTCACCATATGACTAAACACACATCAGATACTTGTCTTGGGCCAACCCTGGTTGACTCATAATCTGTGGTTTAAGATGAAGATCTGGCTACATTTGATCTTGTCCTTGCAAGAATTTCAGAGAAGATAATATCCCTTGTGCCAGCAGAATCAACTTGACTGCCACAGGGGATGTACACAACAACCATTATTCTGATTCATTGGAGAAGGAGTTACAACAATAGCAATAGGGTGTAAAATATCACTTTCAAATTTGCACCTAGGGCTGCAGAAGCCAACAGAACTTATGCTCAATTGTGTAGCTTTGAAGAAATAATCATCTGAAAGCAATATACACTAGAAAACAATCTACTTTCCCATAACATTAGACACAGAAAATGAAATGTCAAAGAGAAATCACTTCTTTTCTGATTTTATAACCACTTTCTACTTCTGATTTTTATACTGCTGCAGATTGTAATCTTTAGAAGCAGAAACTGAGCAGAGTTTGGTGTGAAGAATATTTATCTAGAATCAAAACCTGGGAAAGGAAGGCTCTGGCAGAACAACTGAGCAAAGGGAAAAGTCAAACTTTGAGGCAAGCCCAACAAACTTTGGCCAAGCACATGGAGAGCCCTGAAGTACATGTGGTCTGTCAGACTTGTCCCTCAGTGCGTCGACATGACTGTATTTTGGCAACCCCCCAGAGGTCAATTCCTGGATACGGGCTGCCCCAGGAATGGTGTGACCTCAGGTAGGAGACCTCTGCTGCTGGGGAGGACCCTGAAGATGCCGACGGCTGGAGACTGCTGTAGTCAGCACCATCGTAAGCAGACAATAGTCCTTCTCTGAAGGGATTGTGGGAGATGAGTCTCCCATACCATGCATATCAAATAGTGAATAATCTTTAAGGAGGAAAAGGCAGAATATGGCCAAATTTCTATGACTCAAATGTAATCACCTGAGAATAAAAATCTTATTAAATAACTTAGTATGAATGTTGACCTGGGAAGCTGGTATGAACCTTACTTTCTGTAACCGACAAATCTCTTGAGGGCAAGGACTACATCTCTCAACTCTGTGTTTTATTCCAAAATATATTAAAGAATCATTAAACACTTATCTAGTAGTGAGCTGGCTCTTCTAATTGGCCATTTCTCCAGGATAAGGGTATGACCTTATGCCTCCTTCGTTAGAATTTTCTGTAGATGAAAATCTTAGCTTTAATGTGTGTGTATACGTTAAATACATATAAATATAATCTAAATATATATAAATGTATGTATATGAATTCACACACATATATCACTCACAAATTATAAACTATAATCATTTGTGATGTAATAGCAATATCTCCTTGGAAATCTTTTTCATAGCTTATATCAAGTATCTCAATCATAAGACATAAACTCACTACCCTACTTGCACTTCACTATTTAATTCTTACATGTAATAAACTCTGATTTTCTTAGAGACATGCCAATATACAGGATGTTTATATCTAAGACATATGAATGGTATCATTAAGTATACAGAATTTTTTTAGAGTCATGAGTGACTAAGGATGATCAAATATCTCTCTTAGTTATTAGCATTTTTTCACAGAATTCCTCCATGGCACAGGACAAGGCAGGAATTAAAACACACACACACACACACACACACACACACACACATACTTTGACCAAATATTTTCATTGGTTAAATTCCTCTAGAGAAGCTAGGCTGCTCAAAGCACACTTTTTTCCATCAATTCCTTCCACTCCATTCTCACCACTAATGCCTTAATTTAGGCCTGCGTCAAATCTTGCATGAGCTCTTGTCAGACCTTCCTAATTTATTTCCACATCTTCAGTCATACACATTACTGCCATATTTTTACACTATGAGCAATAGTCTTTCTAAAACACAAAGCTGAGCATCCTTTTTTTAATAGATCTTTATTGGAGTATAATTGCTTCACAATACTGTGTTAGTTTCTGTTGCACAGCAAAGCAAATCAGCCATATGCATACACGTGTCCCCATATCCCCTCCCTCATGAGCCTCCCTCCCATCCTCCTTATTCCACCCCTCTAGGTCATTGCAAAGCACCCAGATGATCTCCCTGTGCTATGCTGTTGCTTCCCACCAGCCAACTATTTTACATTCGGTAGTGTATATATGTCAATGCTACTCTCACTTCACCCCAGCTTCGCCCTCCCACCCCATGTCCTCAAGTCCTTTCTCTATGTCTACCTCTTTATTCCTGCCCTGAAACTACCTAACACCATATACAAAAATAAACTCCAAATGGATTAAAGACTTAAATGAACATTTTTTTTCCACCTTTTGCCTTTCTATAGCTTCCCATTGCTACAGAAGTCACTTTCAAACTTTGAGAAACAACTCCTTTCACTAAAGAAAAAAAAATCTTTAGAACAGACCTTTTGCAAAGGCAGATATGCACACAGGCATGGACACACATGTGTAATGTATTCTATATGCTATAAAAATAAATAAAATGAGAAATAATCTAGAAGAGAAAAATAAATGAAATTAGGTGTTCTACTATGTCTTACATGTTCCTTTTTATACATTTTATTTTTGCTGCTTAAACAAAGGAAAAAACAGTTTCCCTGATCATTTGTAATTATAAGCTGAGATTGGTTCAGGTCTCCAGCCACATTCTTAGAACTTGAATAGTACAAAAATTAGTTTAAAGGGGTCTCAGACTATGAGTGCAACCCAGATTACTGGAAGAGTCAAAAGTATATCGCTCTGGAAGAACCCCTTTAATCCCAGGCTTCATAGATTTCTCAGATAATGTTCCAAGGAAAATGAACCACTCACATTCAAGAAGCACTAAACAAGTAAGGAAACATGGCATAATAAAGAAGAAATACCAGAGACAACATAGAGCTGTAAAATTTTAGATAATAGATAATTAGACACAGATTGTGAATTGACAATATTTGACAGTTTAAAGAGATAAAATAAGAACTTTAAAATACAGATATGAAAAAAAAATTACATTTCCAAATAACAAATGGAACTTCTGGAAACTGGCAACAACAATATTTAAAATTAAAAATGTAATGAATGTGTTTAATAGCAGATTGCACAAAGTTGAAGAGAACACTGATGAACTGAAATGAATATATAAGGAATTTATCTAAAATGCAACAACTCTAAACTTAAACAGAGATTCATAAATGTGGCACCTAAAATAAATAATAAGGTATTTGAAAACTGCATTAAAAGACAAGGCAGATATTGCAAAGTGTTTGAGCTACAGCTAGAGTTTCAGAGGGCTAGTAGAGAAAGGGATTACAAAATACCCAAAGAGGTAATGGCATAGAATTGTCTTGAATTGATTGTAGGCACAGATTCACATAGTGATGAAGCCTAACAAACACCAAGCAGGATGAAGAAAAATCAGTTTTCCCTGAGACACTTCAAAGCTGCGTACACAAAAGGCATAGAGGAGATCTTAAATGGCATACAGGCACTTACAAAGGAAAGGCAATTATACTGATGTTCGACCTCCCATAGGCAACATATAAAGTTGGAAGATGGCTTTAATAATTGAAGAGAAAAGAAATGTCTGCTTTGAATATTGTTCTCCCTTAAATCTTTCAAAAACAAGGGCAAAGTTAAGACATTTTCAGAAAAAACAAAAACAAAACCCAAGACAACTAACAGAGTTTGTAACCAGCAGATTGACACCAAAGGAAATTCTGAGGCTTGTACCTTAAACCAGGAAAAAGTAATTCTAGATGAAAAGTCTGCAGTATGAGAATGAATGAAGGGAAATAATTAAATATACGGGTACATGTAAATAAACTTTGACAGTATAAAGCTCTAATAATAATGCATGCATAATGATTTACACATATAAGTGGAGATTAAAACAAGAATATAATACTAAAATATGTGACAACATTAGCATATTTATGAGTTGCATAAGTGGAGTTAAATTGTTCTAAGTTTCTGCTATTGTTTGGGAGTAGGGTAAGAATACTGATTTACTATAAACATCAATAAATTTAAGTGTTAAGGTATCTCAGGTAATCTTTAAAGGCAGAGCACATATTTCACAAGACAGTGGACAGAAAAAATGAAAAAAGTAAAAAATACTCTTAAATCAAAAGGGAGTAAAAAAGGAAAGTATAGTTTATATAGAAAAGGTGATAAAAGTAGCAAAAAATAATATGGTACAAATAGTCACACACATATTTGCATATATATTTGTACATGTATGTGTGTTTGTATGAATATATATTGTAAATAAATAAATATATTTTTGGTAAATATATATATTTTCAATAACGTTAAATGAGCTAAATGGTACCACTTAACATAATATTTTCAGACTTGAGTAATGACAATGCTTCTCCAAAATATCAGTGCAAAGGTGACGTTTATAAGACATTTATTTTAAATATAAAGATATTAAACAGTAGAAAGTAACAAAATGAGAACAGATATAGGAGGGAAATTCTAATCAAAAGAAATATGATAAAACACTATAAATATTTTTTTAAACTTTAAGTATTATTTTGAGGTAAAGAGAATCACTTCACAAAAATGTTATGTGATAGATGAGAATTATATAACAATTTTTAATTTAAACAAAACAAAAAAAGGTTTCAAAATATTTGAAGGCAAAAATTTACATAACTTTAATGACAAATGAACTAATGCATAATTATTGAATATATCCAAATGCCTTTTTCAGTAACTGATCAATAGCGTGGTCAAAAAAAATTAAAAAAGCACTAAGGATATAAAGTTATACAATATTTAAATAATGTTAACAAGTTTCATCTAATATATATATATATATATATATATATATATATATATATTTATATATAACATGTTTTACCCAACATTTGCAGAATACATATTCTTTTCAAGCATACACAGAATATTAATAGGCACAGACCATATGGACCATAGACTGGACCATAAAACATATTTCAACAAGTTCCAAAGAATAGCTATTATACAGAATATATTCTCTTACTTTCCCAAACATATATGAACTATCCTTCCACTGAAAATCTACATCATCTTGTGCTTTTGTTTTGCAATTACAATTCATCTTGTTTTATATTATTTAATTCTGCATTTCTCTCATCATCATATTTTTCACCTATCCCCTGTCCTACTTCTTAGATTGTGAATTTTCTGTTGTTAGGGTCTATGTTCTTCTCATGTTGGCATTCCCATTCATTCCTAATACAGTGCCTGGTACTCAGTCAAGGCAGTAAATAATGTGTATTTGTCTAATTTAATTTAAGTTTTGTAGGATGGACAACAACAGCCAGATCTATGTCTGTAGAACTCTGTGTAGTCAGTTATTCTCAGCATTTCTGTGAGAGAGGAGACATTTGGGTACAAGAAGACCAGTGATATTTATAGTATGAGCTTTGAGATTTCTGACTCTACTGTTGCCTAAATATATCTCATCAGGACATGTTGGTTTTGTTCTTATCTCCTTTAGTTACCTAAAGTGTAACATATATAACCTCCTTACAAAAACGATTTCTGTAATTCTAGTGTTTGAAGGACATTACAATCACTAATTTAGTTGAATTAATAGTATAAGATGTTTAAGGAAATACCCCAGAAAAAACGAAAAAGGTGTATGTTTCATATTTGTTTATAGTAGATAGTATCTGAGATCCAATTCACAACAAATTTCATGGCTACGTTACAAATATCTCTAAATAGGATAGCTAAATGAAATATTTCAAGGATACAGCAAAGTATAGAGAGTATAACAATTTGTCAAATCATAGCTTATTTCAATATTAGCATCACATATTTTGATGCCAACAGATATCACAGACGTAACAGAAGACGATGATTTGTCCTCACCCATCAAATAAGGTCTCTTTGTTAGAAACTCTGACTCTGTTTTAACTACAGGAATCTAAACAATACTACTGTAATACACCCTGGAACTATAACACATTATTAAAAGCTATAATAGTTCAAAAAATCTTCCTTAGCCTAAGGAGAGTGTTAGATATCTATTTAATATACTTAAAAAAGCCCATTGCTTGATTGTGACCATTCATATATTTTTTAAAATCACCAGCCTCTATCTAAATACTCACCCTTTTATTTGGGGGGAAATATGTCTATAATTTAATTATAGAATTGTAATAATGTAAAGATCAAAAAAATGCTTGGAGAGTTGGCTGTGAACACAGTACTCAATTTCATATATTGGAGATGACATTATTAAAGCTCAATAAATAATATGCTCTCTGTATGTGTCAAATTGGGTATGTAAAAGGGTAGAGTTATGCCCATGGAAAAAATATATACATAATTTACTAAAAGTGAAATAGGCTTGCACTAATCTTATCTTCCACATGACAGTCATTTGTTTTTAGCATATTGTGTCACACATCATAACTAGCACTCATCTCTGTAATGGAAGATCACGACCATTCTAGGGAATAAAGAAAATTAAAAATTCATTGCAGCCCATCAAGGCTAAAACTGTTCCAAAAACGTCTGTCTCACAGAGGTGGAGTGTAGAATGGTGGTTGGGTGGTTGCTGGTGGCTGGAGAGTAGGGGAAATGGGGAACTAGATGTTGATCAAAGGGTACAAACTTATAAGATGAAGAAGTTCTGGGGCATCTAACATGTAGTATGGTGACTATGGTAAATAATACTGTATTGTAGACTTGAAATTTGTAAGGATAGTAAGTCTTATATCTTTTCACCACACACACAAAAGGTAAATATGTGAGGTGATAGAAGTGTTCATTAATTTGATTGTAGTAGTCATTTCACAATGTATACACATATCAAATCATCACATTATACACCATATATATATATACAATTTTTGTCAGTTATCACTCGATAAAACCGAGGATTTTTCCCCCTGAATCCAAGAGAGGTAAGTATAAGAATAAAACTAAGAATTATAAAAATAAAAATCTCATACACAATAAAGAAAATTAACAAATTCAAATGTCAGTTCTTTGAAAATATTAAGCTAATATATTCTTACTTCCTTTTTTAAAAAATTTATTTAATTTATTTATTTTTGCATTGAGTCTTCATTGCTGTGCACGGGCTTTCTCTAGTTGTGGCAAGCAGGTGCCACTCTTTGTTGCGGTGTGCCGGCTTCTTATGGGGGTGGCTTCTCTTGTCGCAGAGTGCAGGCTCTAGGCACGTGGGCTCAGTAGTTGTGGCTCGCAGGTTCAGTAGTTGTGACTCACGGGATTAGCTGCTCTGTGGCATGTGGGATCTTCCCAGAGCAGGGCTCGAACCCATGTCCCCTGCATTGGCAGGCAGATTCTTAACCACTGCACCACCAGGGAAGCCCAAGCTGATATATTCTTTAGCAAGACATTTAAAAAAACAGAGAGAGAGAGACACTTCTATTTCACCAAAGAGTGACAGAAGTAAAAATAAGAACATCACCTCAGAATCTACAGGCACTTAAAGAAAAATCAGTTCTATTACCTGACAAGATGGATAAAGCCCACCAACTCTCACTGCACACTACTTGAGGACTCTAAAAAGTAAACATAGGAGGCAGATTGAAGAGATCTGAATTGAAGAGATTGAAGGGATTGAAGCTAAAACTCAGAGGATGACTAATACAGCAGTGATGAGTCTCATATTTATTCCCCTATACTTTTTTCCCATTTTTGACCAGAGGATCAGTTAACAGCCTCATTACAATACCTGTGGACAGCATTATCTTTGAGAAGAGCTCAACTTTTGGCCAGAGAACTAAGAAAAAGAGACCTTCAAGATGGTGAGTGGAGGGTTTATGTCCTGCTTAGCTGTAGTTTTTCATTTTGATTTTATGAATAGATTACAATTAATTTACCCATTTCAACAATGGCTGACATTTGGGTTGGTTTTGGCTTAGAGTTTTGCAACAATGGCATGACAACTATTTGCATATCTTTCTTGGGACACAAGTGTGCTAATTTCTCTAAGGTGATGTTGCTGAGTTCTGAAATTTACTAGATTCTAGGGACTTTCTACACCATATTAATTAAGAATTATATTTACATTTTTGGTTTTCATTATGACTTTGCATAAAGGACAAATTTTGGATCTCATACTCAGTGACCAAATTATCTACTCTCATTTTTGATAATTGTTATTTCAGTTATGGTATATTATTTTGTCAGAATAGTAAGCATACTTACCTAATAAAGAGTACAAAAGGCTACACACTAAGACTTTTAACTTTGGGATACTCACAATATACTGTGCTCGGCCCCGGGCGTCCCCGGGAGTCCCGACCAGCAGGACAAATCCTTGTGAGTCCGAGGAGGAACCTGTAGGGGTTGAAAAGAGAAGAAGGGGCAGGAGACGCGAAAGAATGGAGGCAAGACAAAATCCTGATCAAGCCTCAAACTTTTATTGCTGCAGTAGCTGTATTTATACAGTACAGAGAAAAGGGGGGCGGGATCCAGAATAAGGGAAGTATTTGGCAAATTATCATTGGTGCTGCGTGCGCGGGCTTTCGTTTTTAGGCGCGGGCTTTTGTTTTTAGGCGCGGGCTTTTATCTCATTAAGCAGGAAGAGAAGCAGGATGTCGGCCATCTTCTAATGGCGAAAACTTCTTGGCTCCCAACATCTCCTCCCTTTTTATTTCTTTTAAGGAGGTGGGCATTAACCGAGTGAGGGAGTAGTGACCTGAATCCTCCCGTGGACAATGTATGTGTGTCCACCATTGCTGGCTCTTGGTATCTTTTGGGGAGGAGAGGCAGAGCCAAGAATAATCTTAGATACTGAAGCCAAAAACAATGTTTAGATACCAACCTCTTTCATAATTCAGGTATACTCACAGGGAATAACAGAGATTACCTTATGTATAAAGGTTTTCCCTTGTGCATGCTTTGCTGTCACACTCAACTCGGTACCCATACCCTCCCATCAAAGAGGGGGGTAGGCATGTCTCTGTCTCATGCCGCTCCAGTGGAGGGGCAGCCAGAATCACTTTTGGTTCTGCTTCAGGTTAAATTCTGAGGCAAGTGTGGAGGGGGTTCAGCCTGGCTGACAACCAGCAAAGATGACAGGATCAGGGTCACAACGGATAGTCCTTGTTATCTTTGTCGTCTTTTCAATGCCAAGAGGATCTCCATCTTTTTCTGAAAAGGAAAAGAAATACAATCTCAGGGAAAAGGGCCCTGGATAATTTTCATTATTTCATAGAATTTATAGGTTTAATAAGACGCTCGGGCAGCCAACGTCTGGGTGAGGGGAACTTGTCCAGATTTTTGAGGAACAAACCGAATCGCCCCTTGGTTCGGTTCCAAGGAAGGGGCCAGGGGCTGGCCCCATGAAAAGTTTCCCTGTTTTTTGGGGAGTAGTTGGCCATTTATGTCCGTTTTTGAATAACATTCCGAAGACCAATGTTTGCCTCTTTTACAGCGAGGACAAACGGTGATGGGAGGAGCTCGGGATTGATGTTGGGGTTGTTGTGGGTTAGCCTTTGATGACTGTCCTTGTCTATATAGTGGACAATCCCGGGCAAAGTGTCCAGGTTGTTTGCAATTATAGCAAGTTTTTTGTTGTTTGTCTAGGGCGGATGTGTCTTCAATAAAATCTTTTAGGGCGGCTCCTATTGCAAGACCAACAGAATGGGAGGGACCAATTCCGGAACACAATTTAATATAATCAGCAAGGCTACCACCACGATGAGCCCGAAGGGCAGCCTGGCAGGCTGGATTAGCATTTTCATAAGCTAAATGTTTAACAAAGGCGTTATCAGTTTCACTATCGCCCACCAGACGTTCGGTGGCGTCCGTGAGGCGGCTAATAAACTCACAATAAGGCTCTTCTGGTCCCTGGCGAATTTTCGCCAAGAAGTTGTGGCCAAACCCTTAGGCGGAAGGCGGCGCCAGGCCTTAAGGCCAGCATTTTGTATTTGAGCCAACAGACCAGGGGGAAAAGCAGCCTGAGCCTCATTGGAATCATAGGGGCTGCTTTAAGAATTGTTTCTCCGGTCTCAACAACCTTTTGGATATCGGGGTCAAAAGAATGACCCATAAGAATCTCTCTAATTAAATTCCAATATGAAAATGCAGTCACAGATACTTTAGAAGGCCCAAAAGTCTTATAATAATCATTTAAACAATCTCCTACACGATTCCAACATTTTTTATCTATCGTCCCTTCTTGTGGGAACCATGGGCAAACATCAGACAAAAATATAAAAAAAATCACGCAAATCTTTTTTTCTAGCCTTAATCTTTCGCATCTTGAGGGAATCCTCGATCCCCTGAAGAAAGAGTTCGTGGGAACTCAATTCCTGTCCCATTTTTAAGCTCCACTTACCTTACTCTCTACCGGTCACAACTGCCGAAGGGCGGCTAGTCCTCCGGGGACCTAATCGAGCTGCACTTTCGAGTTCACTCTCGCGGCGGCTCAGTGGGTGCCTGGCCAGGCCTTCGTAAGCGTGCTACCTCCGTTAGGATCCGTTCCTCGGGCCCCACGTTGGGCGCCAATTGTGCTCGGCCCCGGGCGTCCCCGGGAGTCCCGACCAGCAGGACAAATCCTTGTGAGTCCGAGGAGGAACCTGTAGGGGTTGAAAAGAGAAGAAGGGGCAGGAGACGCGAAAGAATGGAGGCAAGACAAAATCCTGATCAAGCCTCAAACTTTTATTGCTGCAGTAGCTGTATTTATACAGTACAGAGAAAGGGGGGCGGGATCCAGAATAAGGGAAGTATTTGGCAAATTATCATTGGTGCTGCGTGCGCGGGCTTTCGTTTTTAGGCGCGGGCTTTTGTTTTTAGGCACGGGCTTTTATCTCATTAAGCAGGAAGAGAAGCAGGATGTCGGCCATCTTCTAATGGCGAAAACTTCTTGGCTCCCAACAATATACTTTTGTTTTTACTAACACTACATATGAGAGGTTTCTTTTTCTTTTAAAAATGGCTCTGTGCGTGTGTGTGTGTATGTGTGTGTGTGTGTGTGTGTGTGTGTGTGTGTGTGGTAGAGACAGTTACTTTGGAATAAAATTTAAAAAAAAATTCTAGTTTATTTCAAAATTGAGAAATAACTCTTCATGCCAAATGTTGATGCTACTTTGCCTGCCATTAAATGACTCTTTTATGATTCTTTTAGCCACCGGGTGGTGTTTCTAGAGTTTAACCTCAGAATATAATGGAAATTAATTCTCCTTTCCTTGTTTTTATGGTGTTAAATTATTATCAATCATCACTCACTTCCTAAAATTTTTAGAATAACCCTATTATTTTTATGTTTTTTCAACTCTAAAATGGTATGAGGTCTCTTGTGATCATTTTTAAAGTTAGTTATGTCAAATTTTAGAAATACAAAGTACCATTTGTACAGAATTAGATTTGAGATAAAACCAAAAAAATACCAGTTTTTTTAATGCTTGAGGATAGAAGAAATGTGTAGTGTAAATTCTTAATTTGATATCAACAAACTACATGGTTCATGTACTCTCTTTTATGATACATTAAAATATTTTATGTCAAGTATAAATTTATTATCAATGTAGTTCTCACATCATATATTCATGATTAATTTTAAGATATGCACACAAGTCTGAATACTTCTTGACTCTGTGTTTCATTTAGGTGTGTTAAGTTATTGTTGGGAATTTTCCCTTGAGAATGTTACACTGATAGGAAGTTTCAGCTCTGTGTATTCTTCATTCTGTTGCTGATGTGTCTCCCCCAAAATCTGCCATTTCACTTTAAATACTAAATGACAGATTACCTCTTTGTAACTCAGAAGCAGCTTAAAGTCTGGCTCATGTTTTACTGAACTAAACAACATACCAACTTTTATCACATATTATGAAATCCAGGAATTGGTGTTTTTTGCCCTGTAGCATTTCTTTCTCACCCACTCATGTTCCCTTCAACATCCTCCTCCAACTTTCCAAATTGTAGATGGCAACAGATCAATGAAAATGGCACTGTTTATATAGTAACACTCCTTTAGGCATAATCAGTATTCAGTTACTAATTCACATCAAATAACAGGTCCAAAAAGAACTGAGACCAGGTCACCTCAAGGCAGTAATAAAGGCAGAATCATCTGAGAGATGTGAAAAGTGTCAGAGTGTGAAATTGCTGGAGAAGAAACAAAGCACACACTGAAATCAGATGACATTTTTAAAAGACCATCTGTTTTACTTACTGTGATTCAACAGTGATCCAATGGGCCCTTCCTCACTCTTCAGACTTGTCTTTGCCTCACTAACTTTGACCTGCTATATCAGTTTCTCAAAAGAAGCCAAACTCGCCCTGCATCAGGACGATCACATACGATGTTCTCTGTACATGGATTTCTTTCCTCACCACTCTTCACATTGGGTCTTGTTCCTACCTTCCTAGTATCAATTTAAACGCAGTTCTTCAGGGCATCGCGTCTCACTACCCAATCTAAAGTAGTGCTTGCCAATATTATTGCTCACAGTACCTTTTCATTTATAGAACTTACCACATTTTGAGATCATGTTTTAATTTGTTTAACTTTAGAGTAAATGAAATCACCAGAATCACTGTACCTACCACCTATACTTGGCTCTACTTTCCTTGACCACTTAGTGATATGCTTTATTTTTGTTTTATTGATTGTTTTGAAAATTCATGGAAAAGATTTAAAAGGAAGACATTCACTCACAAGTTTAACATTCATGCATAACTAAGCATTTTACAACATTGTTAAGGAGAAAAAAATTAGAGACAGTCCCAGTATTATCAGTGGATAATATATAAAACAATTGTAGTATATTCATATAAAATACAACAATTAAAATTGGATATACAAATGTGCTATTGCCATATATATGTATTTATATGAATAATTTTAAGAACAATTCTTGTTTTCCTATAACCTTGCTAATACTAGGTTATAATTTTTGTCAAACTAGTGCATCTGAAATGGTATCTAATCTTTTAATACATGTTACCTTGATCACTAGTGAAGTTGAGACCCTTGTTATAAGGTTTGTTATATAAATTTTTTCACATATTTATATACTTCCTTAATTTTACTGATTTGTAGGCATCTGTTATATTTTGATTATTAATTTTTTAATTAATTTTACTTAGTAAATGTTTTTCCCTTTCAATGTATATACATTAAACTATTTTCAGCTCAAAATTTTATTTTCAGTTAGATATGGAATATATATTCTCTTTAGTGTTGAAAAGAAGGTGGGATCTGATCCAGACCAAGATTTTTATGCACAGGATAAATTGGTCACCCATGACTCTGCTCTTTTCCACTTAGATGACTGATGAATAACCTTCTCAGGTCTTTGAATAATTCTGCCCCTCAGAAGGGACACAGTCTAATTGCTTGTTTCCAGTAGACTTTCTTGGAATATACCTTTGTTGTGATGTGGCTTCTTCCTCCCACTTTTTTTCTCTGTTCATCTCTCTGGAACTCTAAGCAGAGGAAATACACTCCAAACCTCATTTCTTTACCTGTTATATATTGAATGTTTGCTCCTATTCTGTTTATTCTTGAGTTGTTCATGTGACACCCATCCTTCAAAGTGCCTTCTGGTAGGAAGGAGAATCTGTGATAATTTCCCACCACTATCCACACCCCCCAACTTCCTGTCCCATTCTTTCCAAAGTCTAGTGATGGGAAAGGTGGGGTGGGGGAATGTGAGAAAATAGAGCCATTACTGCAGAGTCAAGAATAATCAAAGGGGAACAGATAATATCTGCTCAGGTTTCTGCTTGCCATAACTCATAGACTTTGAGTGAGGGACAGAGAAGAGAGAGTAAGAAATGTCTCTTCTTTTGTATGGTGTTTTTTTTTAAATTAAATAAAACACATTGTCATATTTTTCTAAAGTCTGTATGATTTCTCAGTCATGTTCTATCTGCCTGATAATTAGCATCAATTCTTTTCAAATTATAGTTGTAGACAGTCTTGATTGCACTTATCCTTTTTATGACCCTACTGGCATTTTGGAGAGGTTAGGAGAGGCTGCAATTGGATCTGCTATTCACATGTCATCTTGTACCCTGAGTAGTCAACATCTCAATGACAATTCTACCTTGCTTATAGCCTTTAGATATATGACACCCAAGGCAAAATAATAGGAAATGAAGTTGTGTCTTGATGATAAAATATAATTTCTTTCTCTTGTTTAAAGGTTCACTAAATAAGGTAAAAGTTGCACCTCATAATACAGTGAAATGTCTTAATAAAATTCATATGAATAGTAAAATAAACAAGACATTGAGATTTCTGAATCAATTAGATGTTTCCCTGGCCATCTTCTCTGATGGGCTTCTGCTTTTTGCAGTGTGCAAGTACAGATGTAGAAAAATTGTAAAACTGACTGGGGGGTAAAAATCAGCACATCGAAAAAGGGGAGCACAGAGTCAGTGATGTAGAAACACAGGGAAGAAGCTGCTCAGCTGGGGCTGCAGTATTGGAAATGGCTTCATTAAGCTGTTAGGAATTAGTCTAGATCTTAGAGGAAGAGAAAGGTTTGGGAAAGTCTACTGCATGAAGAGAGAGGAAGAAGCGGATGTTCAAGAACCCTGCCAAGACACTTGGAAGAACAACATAACTAGTAAATATCTATTTCAGCAATTGTTGTAAATAAAAAAGCACGATAAATAAAATAGATATATATTACTTTCCCCCAGCAAAATTATTCACAGTTGATATAGATGTTTCCTTTGTAGCCTGATTTTACTCTTAGAACATCATGAACATCTCAAATGATTTTCTACAAGATGATATTTTAAGGTAGCATTGAAGAATGCATTATTTAACAAAGCAATATGTTATTACTAAATATTTTACATGTTAGCTATTTCTGTATTATCAAAGTGCTTCACTGAACACACATATACATATGTCTTTTGTATATGTATATATGTTTGTATGGGTGAGTGTGTTGAGGGAATTCTGGAATTTCTCTTTTGCTTCATGGATCCATTAACTTCATTTCCAAAAATTCATCTTTAGGAACTGTTTTGTATAAGGATACAGATGTATCTGTGTTTGGTTGCTTTTTGAACCTTGTTTATAATGACTAAAAAATAACTAATCTGAATAACCAAAATGAGGATATAGACAATAAGCAATGAGACAATGACACATTCATATAGTAAAATACCATGAAAGCATTAAAATGATGATATACATGTGTATCCTTGTTATATTAAACATAAAAATAGATTTCAAAAGAATATATAAGGTATAAACCTATTTGGAAATAAAATGTGTGTGTACATAAACTTTAGAGAAATATTTAGAAAGACATACAATACTATGTTAAGATAAATTATTTGTAGTTTATAGGACTTCAAATAATTTTTTTAAAGTCTTACTTTATCTATATCTGAATATCCAATTATTCTCCTCTGTATTTGTTTAAGTATGAGGGAACAAATTGTTAAAAAAGCACAATTAAAAAATATATATATATAGCTTATGTGTGTGTGTATGTATGTTAGTCTTTTAATATCTGGGAGCAAAAGTTCTTTCTCATTATTCTTTTACGCAACTTTCCTGGCTTTTCCACCTTAGTTTTTAATATAAAATTTATATAATTTGTCATTTTTTGAAAGTCCATCACTATCTTTATTGGAATTAAAAAAATAGAAGAGTATAGGGGCTTCCCTGGTGGCACAGTGGTTGAGAGTCCGCCTGCCGATGCGGGGGACACGGGTTCGTGCCCTGGTCCGGGAGGATCCACAAAAAAAAAAAAAAAAAAAAGAAAAGTATTTACTCACATATTCTCTGTATAATTCATGTACATGTCTTATTAAATTTATTTCTCTGGCATTTTTACTTTATATTATTCATATTTATTACATATGATTTATATTTTATATGTGTATACAATACATGCTTATTTTGAAGTTAATAATCATAATAAATTCTGTTGCTATTTCTAACAGTTTTTCAGCTGATTTCCTTCAGCTTCTACTTCGAAAAGTCTATCAAGAAAAACGATGACTTTTGGTTTCTCCTCTACAATAGTTGTATGTCCTAATTATTTACTTTACCTTCTTACATTGATTCTGATTATAAAACAAGGCTAGCTAATGTCAGGTTTGGTGATACAATTATTTTTTTCCTGACTTTAATGGAAATATCTATTCTATTACTTTAAAAATTTTATATTAGATTTAGTGGAAGACAATTAATAGTAAACACGTTAAAGTTCTATCCTTTGATTACTATTTATTTTGTTTATTTGTGCTTGGATTTTTTTAATAATCAGAACAGAATTTTCAGGTGTTAAAGTTATGTTTTTGGCATCTGTTGAAATAATTCAGTATTTTTTGTGTGGTATCTATCATGTATTACTGTTTTAAAGCTTCATTCATTGTTTATCTCAATTAACAGTAGCAACTTAATGCTATAGCTTAATTTATCTTGAAAGCATTTTTTAAAGTTTCAGCAATTTACTCTTTTTCAATTGAAAAGTAAATGGTTACCATGGTTAGAAAATCTATTCAAGCAAGATTTAATTGTACTAGTGTTAATGCCAACCTAGCTTATTTGTATTGATTTACTAGGTCTGCTGTAATAAAGTTTCAGAGACCGGGTGGCCTAAACAACAGAAAGTTACTGTCTCACAGTAAATTTATTGTCTCTCTGGAGGCTGGAAGTCCAAAATCAGGTTGTAGGTAGGGCCATCTTCTCTTTGAAGACTCTAGGGAAGGACCTGTTTATAGCCTCTCTTCTAGTTTTCAGTAGGCAGTTCATTGGCTTGTAACAGCATCACTCCTATCTTCCCATGGAGTTGCGTCCATGGGCAAGTCTCAGCCTAAATTTTCTGTTTTACAAAAAAATGGGCCCACCCTAATAATTTCATTTTAACTCGATTACCTCTGCAAGACCCTATCTCCAAAAAGATCGCATTCTAAGGGACCGGATTCAAATATGTCTTTTTCAAAGAATACAATTCAACCCATTACATTTATTTCTCATTTCAGAAAATATTGTTTTACATTAGATAAGATGTTATTTTTTAATAATACAAACCAGTAACGTGAGTAATTTTTCAAATAACAAGAGATATCTTTGGTTCTGCGAAACTTTTCTGAGTAAAGTACCATGAAATTCATCCAACTTCCTACCCAAACTTCTTGCCATATGAAGTACTGTCTTCTTGGGAGGCAATCACATTAAAGAAGCATGATTGGATTATCTGATACTAAACTATCAGTAAATAAAAACTATCTGTAATCTAGAATTTCATTTAACACTCAAGTTTATCATGCTTTGGGAAGTAACTTTTTTGTGTATATTAAAAATTGCCTTCCCATATTTTTTGTGGTAGTTAAGATAGCAGTCCACTTGAAAAGAGGTTTTACATGGTATATACATTTTCTAATTTTTTTCCTTGTTAGTTATGTAGTGAATACAATTCCCACTTCTGAGTTGGAACTGTATCGTACCTGTTATTTACCCATTTCAAGTGTACTGCATTTTGTGCACAGTAAGAGGTGTATAAATGTTTGTTAAATGAATACACAAAAGAAACAGATGAATTGATCAACAAAGAACTACTGTATAGCACAGAGAACTCTACTCGGTACTCTGTAATAACCTATATGGGAAAAGAATCTGAAAAAGAATAGGTATGTGTATATGTATAATTGAATTACTTTGCTGTACACCTGAAACTAACACAACACAGTAAATCAACTATATTCCAATATAAAATACAAATTTTTAAAAAGAAGTAAATGAATTGACAGTGGTAAGAAGCCATACATTTTATCTATTCATGCTTCAATTTATAGAGCTGGCTTTAATTCTAATGATGCATCTTATTACTACAATTAAAAAAAAATGGTTTGTGTTTTTCTTTGAAAACATTTTTCTTAATGTGGATATTCCATCAATCATTTATTTATCGTTTTGCAGTCACTGTGATTGAATATCTCCTTTGTAGTGGGCGGTATTCTATGTGTTGAGGGCAAGGTAATGAATACAGTGAACTAAGTTCCTGGATCATGCAGATGAAAATAGTAGAGGAAGATGTTTAAGATCAGCTTTATATATATATATATATATATATATATATATATATATATATATATATATATATATTTTTTTTTTTTTTTTTTACACTTAGCTCTTAATAAGAGAGTCCCTTATGTCTTATGGCCCCATATAACACTGTGTGTCTTTAACAGAGTTTCCCAAAGATTTTGTGTATTACCACTTTGTAAAACAAAAGAGAGATAACAGTGTAACAAATTGTGTGAAAGTTCCAGTCAGCTAACCCCCATGAAGCATCAACTTCTCCTTGCACAGTTTGTGGTTTATTGCCCCCACCCCATGCACAGCAGAGATAATACTGTGGTTAGCCAAACACAATGAGGAGAGAGCAAGAAGCATGAACCTAAAGCCACTGATTTGCTTAGGGACTTGATTTAATTTGCTGTCATGTCTCTCTGTTGCAAGACTCCCACATATGAAACGAAACTGGACTAATGCACTTCTTCAGAATGCTGCAATTATGGGATCATACAACTCACAAAGATTCAAAGTCTTCAACACAATCTTAGTTTTTTGGCCAATTTATTCAGTAAATAATACAGATATAGATGCTTTGTTTCAGATCCAGTAGTTAGAATAGGATTTGGACCTCCAGATTATATAATGAGTTTACTTCTAACTATAGGGGACTTGATCCAACTCTTCTTTAAGAAAGGCATTAAAACTTCTGCATCGTATTGGTTATAATTATGTTAATCCCCTCTCCAAAGTAAGTCTTTCTTCCCAATAACTCCTTATGAAGACATGTTATATTTAGGTAACTGTAAGTCATTAGATTTGGCCCATTTCCCTTGGCTTTTTCTTCTAATGTGGAGCTGTTCTGGAAAGAGCATGAAAACCTTGGAGTTTAAATCCAATCAGACTTTTCATCTGCAGAAGACAGAAATAACTCCCACGCACCAGGGTTGTTGTAACTATCAAATATGTTTTCACATCTTAGAAAAGCCATTATCATTCAACATTTTAGCTAACATTTATTGAGCTTGTACAATATTCTAGGCCCTGTTCAAATTGCTTTATATATCGTTCTATTCAAATCCCCCAATAACCCTACGAAATAGATACTATTATTATCCTCATTTTCAGATGGAGGAACTTTGGCACACAATTATTATGGAAGGGGTCAGAATAAGAACACAGGCAGTCAGATACCAGGGCCAATGGTTTAGGTTGTCAGTGGCACATGCAATAAGGGGAGGCAATCAGCTGCCAGGGAATTTGAGATCAGTTTCAAGAAGGCAGCAGCCTGGAAGGGTAGACACAGTCAAGCTAATAAGGGGAGAGAAAGGGGATGTGCCTATAAAGGGTGGCAGTTAAGCTACCACATGGCATGGGTGGCACCATGTTCTTAATTAGTCCAACCAGACAGGCACACAATTTACCATGAATTCAGTGTTTCACTGCGAGACCAGAATATAGTTCTCAGGCCATAGCTGAGGAAACAGGCTAGGAGTGAAGTCCCAACTTTGGCAGAAAGAAACAAAGATTCCAAGTCTAATATAAATTGAGCCCAAGGAAAATGGGGAAATAACAAAATCTGGGTAGGGAAAAGAATGGGATTCAGCTACTGCTAGAGGGATGTCAAGAAGGGATTGTCCTAGGACCTGGAAGACTGAACCCTTGCTTTGGCTTAACTACTCTTCTTCACATGTGCTGATGATCACAGAATCCTCAGTATTTAAGCCATGACTTCCATCATGGTCAAAAGCTTAGGTTCTAGGAGGACATCTTCCAGATTCAACAGAAGAAAACACTAGACTCTGGCCTGTTGTTAATTGCCATGATGATTTGTATATGGTGGAGAGAAAACATCTTCATAACTGCATTAAGGTGCTAGGGCTACCATAACATGGTACCAGAGACTGGGTGCCTTAAACAACAGAAATATATTTTCTCACAGTCTTGGAGGATAGAAGTCCAAGATCAAGGAGTTAACAAGGTTGGTTTCTTCTGAGGCCTCTCTCCTAGGTTTATGAATGGCCTCCTTCTCCCTGTGTCTTCACATGGTCTTCCTTCCATGTGTGTCTCTTAATCTCTTCTTTCTTTCTTTTTTTTTTTTTAACATCTTTATTGGAGTATAATTGCTTTACAATGATATGTTAGTTTCTGCTGTATAACAAAGTGAATCAGCTGTACATATACATATATCCCCATATCTCCTCCCTCTTGCGTCTCCCTCACTCCCACCCTCTCTATCCCACCCATCTAGGTGGTCACAAACCACTGAGCGGATCTCCCTGTGCTATGTGGCTGCTTCCCACTAGCTATCTATTTTACATTTGGTAGTATATATAAGTCCATGCCACTCTCTCATTTCGTCCCAGCTTACACTTACCCTTACCTGTGGCCTCAAGTCCATTCTCTACGTCTACATCTTTAATCCTGTCCTGCCCCAGATTCTTCAAAAGCACCTTTTTTTTTTTTTTTAGATTCCATATATATGTGTTAGCATACGGTATTTGTTTTTCTCTTTCTGACTTACTTCACCTAGAGTCTGTATGACAGACTCTAGGTCCATCCACCTCATTACAAATAGCTCAATTTTGTTTCTTTTTATGGCTGAGTAATATTCCATTGTATATATGTGCCACATCTTCTTTATCCATTCATCCAATGATGGACACTTAGGTTGTTTCCATCTCTGGGCTATTGTAAATAGAGCTGCAATGAACATTTTGGTACATGACTCTTTTTGAATTATGGTTTTCTCAGGGTATATGCCCAGCAGTGGGATTGCTGGGTCATATGGTATTTCAATTTTTAGTTTTCTAAGGAGCCTCCATACTGTTCTACATAGTGGCTGTATCAGTTTACATCCCCACCAAGAGTGCAAGAGGGTTCCCTTTTATCCACACCCTCTCCAGCATTTATTGTTTGTAGGTATTTTGATGATGGCCATTCTGACTGGTGTGAGGTGACACGTCATTGTAGTTTTGATTTGCATGTCTGTAATGATTACTGATGTTGAGCATTCTTTCATGTGTTTGTTGGCAGTCTGTATATCTTCTTTGGAGAAATGTCTATTTAGGTCTTCTGCCCATTTTTGGATTGGGTTGTTTGTTTTTTTGATATTGAGCTGCATGAACTGCTTGTAAATTTTGGAGATAAATCCTTTGTCAGTTGCTTCATTTGCAATTACTTTCTATCATTCTGAGGGTTGTCTTTTATTCTTGTTTATGGTTTCCTTTGCTGTGCAAAAGCTTTTAAGTTTTATTAGGTCTCTATTGTTTATTTTTGCTTTTATTTCCATTTCTCTAGGATGTGGGTCAAAAAGGATCTTGCTGTGATTTCTGTCATAGAGTGTTCTGCCTAGGTTTTCCTCTAAGAGTTTTATAGTGTCTGATTGTGCACTTAGGTCCTGAATCCATTTTGAGTTTATTATTGTGTATGCTGTTAGGGAGTGTTCTAATTTCATTCTTTTACATGTAGCTGCCCAGTTTTCCCAGAACCACTTATTGAAGAGGCTGCTTTTCTCCATTGTATATTCTTGCCTCCTTTATCAAAAATAAGGGGACCATATGTGCGTGGGTTTATCTCTGGGCTTTCTATCCTGTTCCATTGATCTATATTTCTGTTTTTGTGCCAGAACCATACTGTCTTGATTACTGTACCTTTTTAGTATAGTCTGAAGTCAGGGAGTCTGATTCCTCCAGCTCTATTTTTCTTTCTCAGATTGCTTTGGCTATTTGGGGTCCTTTGTGTTTCCATACAAATTGTGAAATTTTTTTCTACTTCTGTGAAAAATGCTATTGGTAGTTTGATAAGGATTGCATTGAATCTGTAGATTACTTTGGGTAGTATAGTCATTTTGACAATGTTGATTCTTCCAATCCAAGAACATGGTATATCTCTCCATTTGTTTGTATTATCTTTAATTTCTTTCATCAGTATCTTATAATTTTCTGCATACAGGTCTTTTGTCTCCTTAAGTAGGTTTCTTCCTAGGTATTCTATTCTTTTTGTTGCAATGGTAAATGGGAGTGTTTCCTTAACTTTTCTTTCAGAACTTTCATCATTAGTGTATAGGAATGCAAGAGATTTCTGTGCATTAATTTTGTATCCTGCTACTTTACCAAATTCATTGATTAGCTCTAGTAGCTTTCTGGTAGAGTCTTTAGGATTCTCTATGTATAGTATCATGTCATCTGCAAACAGTGACAGCTTTAATGCTCTTTCTCCGATTTGGATTCCTTTTATTTCTTTTTCTTCTTTGATTGTTGTGGCTAAAGCTTCCAAAACTATGTTGAATAATAGTGGTGAGAGTGGGCAACTTTGTCTTGTTCCTGATCTTAGTGGAAATGGTTTCCATTTTTCACCATTGAGAATGATGTTGGCTGTGGGTTTGTCATACATGGCCTTTATTATGTGAAGGTAAGTTCCCTATATGCCTACTTCCTGCAGGGTTTTTATCATAAATCGGTGTTGAATTTTGTTGAAAGCTTTTTCTGCATCTATTGAGATGATCATATGGTTTTTCTCCTTCAATTTGTTAATATGGTGTATTACATTGATTGATTTGAATATATTGAAGAATTCTTGCCTTCTTGGAATAAACCCCACTTGATCATGGTGTATGATCTTTTTGATGTGGTGTTGGTTTCTGTTTGCTAGTATTTTGTGGAGGATTTTTGCATCTATGTTCATCAGTGATATTGGCCTGTAGCTTTCTTTCTTTGTGACATCTTTGTCTGGTTTTGGTATCAGGGTGATAGTGGTCTTGCAGAATGAGTTTGGGAGTGTTTTCCCCCTGCTATATTTTGGAAGAGTTTGAGAAGGATGGGCGTTAGCTCTTCTCTAAATGTTTGATAGAATTTGCCTGTGAAGCCATCTGGTCCTGGGCTTTTATTTGTTGGAAGACGTTTAATCACAGTCTCAATTTCAGTGCTTGTGATTTGTCAGTTCATATTTTCTATTTCTTCCTGGTTCACTCTCATATGGCTGTGCTTTTCTAAGAATTGTCGATTTCTTCCAGGTTGTCCATTTTATTGGCATATAGTTGCTTGAAATAATCTCTCACGATCCTTTGTATTTCTGCAGTGTCACTTCTCTTTTTCATTTCTATATCTATTGACTTCAGTCTTCTCTCTTTTTTTCTTAATGAGTCTGGCTAATGGTTTATCAATTTTGCTTACCTTCTCAAAGAACCAGCTTTTACTTTTATTGATCTTTGCTATTGTGTCCTTCATTTCTTTTTCATTTATTTCTGATATGATCTTTATGATTTCTTCTTTCTGCTAACTTTTTTTGTTCTTCTGTCTAATTGCTTTAGTTGTAAGGTTAGGTTGTTTATTTGAGATGTTTCTTGCTTCTTGAGGTAGGATTGTATTGCTATAAACTTCCCTCCTAGAACTGTTTTTGCTGCATCTTGTAAGTTTTGGGTCATTGTGTTTTCATTGTCACTTGTTTCTTGATAGTTTTTGATTTCCTCTCTGATTTCTTCAGTGATCTCTTGGTTATTTAGTAGCATATTGTTTAGCCTCCATGTGTTTGTATTTTTTACAGATTTTTTCCTATAATTGATATCAAGTCTCATAGCATTGTTGTTGGGAAAGATATCTGATACAATTTCAATTTTCTTAAATTTACCAAGCCTTGATTTGTGACCCAAGATATGATCTATCCTGGAGAATGTTCCATGAGCACTTGAGAAGAAAGTGTATTTTGTTGTTTTTGGATGGAATGTCCTACAAATATCAACTAAGTCCATCATGTTTAATGTATCATTTAAAGCTTGTATTTCCTTTTTTATTTTCATTTTGGATGATCTGTCCATTGGTGAAAGTGGGATGCTAATGTCCCCTACCATTATTGTGTTACTGTCGATTTCCCCTTTTATGGCTGTTAGCATTTGCCTTATTTATGGAGGTGCTCCTATGTTGGGTGCATAAATATTTACAATTGTTAAGTCTTCTTCTTGGATTGATCCCTTGATCGTTATATAGTGTCTTTCTTTTTCTCTTATAATAGTTTTTATTTTAAAGTCTATTTTGCCTGATATGAGAATTGCTACTCCAGCTTTCTTTTGATTTCCATTTGCATTGAATGTCTTTTTCCATCCCCTCACTCTCAGTCTGTATGTGTCCCTAGGTCTGAAGTGGGTCTCTTGTAGGCTGCTTATATGTGGGTCTTGTTTTTGTATCCATTCAACCATCTATATCTTTTGGTTGGAGCATTGAATCCATTTACATTTAAGGTAATTATCGATATTTATGTTCCTATTACCATTTTCTTAATTGTTTTGGGTTTGTTATTGTAGGCCTTTTCCTTCTCAGTGTTTTCTGCCTAGAGAAGTTCTTTTAGAATTTGTTGTAAAGCTGGTTTGGCTTTGCTGAATTCTCTTAGCTTTTCTTGTCTGTAAAGGTTTTAATTTCTTCATCAAATCTGAATGAGATCCTTGCTGGGTAGAGTAATCTTGGTGGTAGGATTTTCCCTTCCATCACTTTAAATACTTCCTGCCAATCCCTTCTGGCTTGCAGAGTTTCTACTGAAAGATCAGCTGTTAACCTTATGGGGATTCCCTTGTATGTTATTTGCTGTTTTTCCCTTGCTGCTTTTAATATTCTTTCTTCGTGTTTAATTTTTGATAGTTTGATTAATATGTGTCTTGGTGTGTTTCTCCTTGGATTTATCCTGTGTGGGACTCTCTGGGCTTCCTGGACTTGATTAACTATTTCCTTTCCCATATTAGGGAAATTTTCAACTATATTCTCTTCAAATATTTGGCTCAGTCCCTTTCTTTTTCTCTTCTTCTTCTGGGACCGCTCTAACTTTTTTTTTTTTTTTTTTTTGTGGTACACGGGCCTCTCACTGTTGTGGCCTCTCCCATTGTGGAGCACAGGTTCTGGACGCACAGGCTCAGAGGCCATGGCTCACAGGCCTAGCCACTCCACAGCATGTGGGATCCTCCTGGACCGAGGCATGAACCCGTGTCCCCTGCATCGGCAGGCAGACTCTCAATGACTGTGTCACCAGGGAAGCCTGACCCCTCTAATTTGAATGTTGGTACATTTAATGTTGTTCCAGAGCTCTCTGAGAATGTCCTCAATTCTTTCCCTTCTTTTTTCTTTATTCTGATCTGCAGTAGTTATTTCCACTATTTTGTCTTACAGGTCACTTATCCGTTCTTCTGCCTCAGTTATTCTGCTGTTGATTCCTTCTAGAGAATTTTTAATTTCATTTATTGTGTTGTTCATCATTGTTTGTTTGCTCTTTAGTTCTTCTAGGTCCTTGTTAAATATTTTTTGTATTATCTCCATTCTTTTTCCAAGATTTTGGATCACTTTATTATCATTATTCTGAATTCTTTTTTAGGTAGACTGCTTATTTCATCTTCATTTGTTTGGTATGGTGGGTTTTTACCTTGCTCCTTCATTTTTTGTGTGCTTCTCTGTCTTCTAATTTGCTTAATTTACTGTGTTTGGGTTCTCCTTTTCTCAGGCTGCAGGTTCATAGTTCCCATTGTTTTTGGTGCCTGCCCCCAGTGGCTAGGTTTGGTCCAGTGGGTTGTGTAGGCTTCCTGGTGGAGAAGACTAGTGCCTGTGTTCTGGTGGATGAGGTTGGATCTTGTCTTTCTGGTGGGCAGGACCGCATTTGGTAGTGTGTTTTGGGGTGTCTGTGACCTTATTATGATTTTAGGCAGCCTCTCTGCTAATGCATGGGGTTATGTTCTTATTTTGCTAGTTGTTTAGCATAGGGTGTCCAGCACTGGAGCTTGCTGGTTGTTGAGTTGTGCTGGATCTTAGTGTTGAGATGGAGATCTCTGGGAGAGCTTTCTCCATTTGATATTACATGGACCTGGGAGGTCTCTTGTTGACCAATATCCTGAACTCAGCTCTCCCACCTCAGAGGCACAGGTCTGACACCCGGCCAGGACACCAAGACCCTGTCAGCCACGCTGCTAGTGTTGGAGGGTCTTCTGCAGAGGTGGGAGGTATCTGTGGCTCACCGTGGGGATAAGGACACTGGCAGCAGTAGTTCTGGGAAGTACTCCTTGGCATGAACCCTCCCAGAGTCTGCCATTAGCCCCACCAAAGAGACTTTTAAGTTCTTCTTATAAAGACACCTGTCATCTTGAAGAAAGTGTACCCTAATGACATCATTATAAATTAATTACCTATTTAAAGTTCTTTCTCCAATTATAGTCACATTTTGAGGTGCTGGGATTTAGTATACCAACATGTATATTTTACCGGGACAAAATTCAGCCCATAACAACATCTGATTCAAGTCTGTTGAGTAGATAAGAGAGATATCTCTTACACCATTGTTTCACCAACCCCTGAGACTGGGAAAGGATTAGGCCATATAAATACCATTAATCATGTAATCATCTCTTTTGTGGATAAGAATTTATAGTCCTAAATGATGTAGTATCCTGACATCTTTTTTCAAGATGGTTTCCAGTTCACTTTCAAATATCTCTCAGGGTAGAGGACAATGTATTTCTGAGATTATTCACTTTAAACAAAACATTTTTAGAACTATTGTGGAGCCAGCTTTATAGGATGAAAAGATAGGTACAGCCAAGCATACATGTTTTAGGAAAACTTTCAACAGGAGATTTCATTCACCATCCTCTTATCCTTAGATACTTCTGTTCTGAGGTCAGAGAAATCAGATGGAAATGATCAAGGCAAAAACAATTATTGAAAATGAAAATGCATTTGTGTTAGTGACCCTGAAAATGTCTTCAGTCCTTCTGATTAGTAGATGTGCATGGTATCTTCAGTTTGAAGTTTGCTTGTTAAAACTTAACTCTTTTCCGTTAAAGAACAAATAACTTCTACCTTTCAAAACAGATTTCCTAAAAAGAGAGAATAAACCTTTAGTGTTTTGGCTGGAGGACAGGACATAAGGTATCTCAAGATAAGTTTTGGAAAATTTACCACGTTTTGGTTTTCATCAATTCCAAGTATAACTTACCAGGCATTCTCTTCAGCTTATGTTTAAGCCCATGTGTATCTCAATGGAAATCCAATCCATATGTTTCTGGTTCATTTACACTTAGCTCATCAAAATATTGTTTTGCAAGAGCTATTTGAAGTCCAAAAAAGCTTTGAAAGCTTTTTTTCTTAGAAACAGGAAATCAGTTTTTGCCAAGTGTAAACAAACACATTCCCCTACTCCCTGTACTCATATTTTAATTGGAAATTTAGAAGACAGAAGGTTAGAGAACTCTCTAAACCTGTCCAAAAGCAAATCCATCTTCTATATGGTATGGTACTGAAATGTGTTCCTATTTTCTTTATCTTCATTTTAAGTGCCTTTTTTTGGGTAAATTTCTCTATAAGTGGTCTACTGGTTTAAATTATGATTTGCTATTTTACTTTAATTTTAATTGAATACTTTTATAATAACTTTCTTAAAAGAAATCATTTCTGCTAGGAGATTATTTTGTGTAAGCTATTTCCTGGCAGAATTTCAAATAAAATTGTACCACTTAGGTTTTTCTCATAAACTTTTGAGTCAGATTGGAAAAATAACCCTGCTTGGGATGCTTGTCTTAGGTAAGTGACCACAATGATGCCACACTTAGTCATATTATTCTTCTGCTTATATCCTCTCAAGATTCAGTCAAGGCATAGTGAACATCTCCAAGACATCAACCTGGTGTGATGAGACCCGGGTGCCTTCAAATAGAAAGCACCCAGAACCATCAGCCTATTCTAAGGACCCTGAATTGTGCACATGTGCCCTGTTATTGTTTGACATTCAGAAATATAATCTCTGAGCTTCATCAATAGTAACTTGGGAAAAGGCCACTATTTGTCCATCTTCATGAATATTTAAGGTAAGCCTAGAAGTAGATCCACCTGAATGTACCAGTACCAAGGACTGGTCAAGTGGGATGGTGACTCACACCAGGTGCTGATTAAGTAAGTGAGTAACTGAGAGCCAGAGCAGGAGCACCAGAGACCAAGTGCAGACTCTGACCCTGAAAAATGGCTAGAGTCAAAACCAAAGATTGAGTGAAGGACCTGAATCAATAGATGAAGCTGAAAGTAAGCAATCATATTCAAAACACAGGAGTGGAAAGTGAAAAGGTGGGAAAGGAGGCTGAAATGAAGCAACAAGATATAAGACTTTTTCCATGAACAGTCTAGGATGGTAAAGGAGGACCATTCCTTTACTGATGTAGGCCATGTGGCATGTGAATGGGTTACCCTGGTTTAACATGTGGACAGGTAATCCATGTGGGTCAGATGCTTACATTTTTTCCTAAGTGAGCCAAGTGTAGCTTCTCTTACCAACTTCTCCTACCAGCCTCATAAGAACCTCTTATATTGGATGTAGTAGGAGGTTCAGGATGGAGAGACGGTGGTGCTGGAGTATAACTCAACATCTTGGCCAAGGCTCAAATCGAAACCCAGTAATCAGCTATTTTGAGAATTTTTAGGGATTTATGTAGAAACATACTAATGAAATAGAAACACCATACCATGCATAAGATCTAAATTCTATATATTATTAACCTGACACCTATAACATTTGATAAAATAGCTGATGAATTAGTTTGTACCTGATGCTTGTTGAGATGCCTATAAGGACATACTCAGGAAAAAAAAAGATGTCAAATTGTGTATGGTGATAGCATTATTTGTTTTTAGTAAATATGCTAATCAAATGAAAGCTGTACTTAATCTTCCTTGCCAAAGTAGCTGAGAAAAATAATGCTTTGTGGAATAGTGACACATCAAGAAGACATGGCCCCATGACTGGGTTCAGGGTGTGCCCAGATGCTCAGACCAAACCAGGTGTTTACTAACTCCAAGGGTTGGAAGGACTTTAGATGTCATGAAATTCAATACTGCTCCGATGCATGATTACCCCCTACATTATCTAGACCTCATTTTGACAGTTTCACTGGGACGGATGTAGTTTCTCCTGATGTAGGTCACTCTGAGGGAACCAAATTGTTAGACAGTTTTTTCTTGCTCTGATTAAATAATATCTCACTCTGACTACCCTGCATTGATCCTGGGTTTGTCCTTTTTTAGGTCTAAACAGAGAAAGTCCACAAAAAGAGAACATCAGTCTTGTTTTTTGGTTTTTTCCCCTTTGCTTATATTCAGCTTTTCAGATTTTGGAGATCCTGTCACAAGTCTTTAATTTCTGCCCAGTTCCTTCAATATTTCCTCATGTTTCCTAATTGCTTCTAATCTCCTTCTCATCTGGCCACTCTCCTGGATTAGACATGCTCCATTTTCTCCTGTAATCTACCCAGCAATCCATGGTACTCTCCCAATTTATATAACTTCCAAGAATTCCTCCCACACCAGGGATGGTTTGGGATTGGGCCAGATTTTCTTCTAATCTCATAATCCAAGTTTTTTTGCAACAGAATTCCAGGTCTAACCCAATCTATACTGATTATTAGGAAGAAACAGTATATCACATTTTCACAACCATAGCTTGCTTGCCCCATCTGCAACATATGCCCAGCTTTAAAGTTCTGTGACTCACAGTTCACAGTGAAGAAAAACCCCTCAAAACAACTTGTAATGGTGCTTTGGAGACTCATATTACTGCTTAGAGTCACATGTCACCCTGATGGTAGAGACAAAGTTTAATTATAAATCCATTAAATAGTAGCGTTAAATTGAACTCAGACTAAAATGAATGGTGATGCAATAATTATACCCTTAAATTACTGTATGTCCAGATGTGTTCCTCCTTTGTTCAATGTGTTTTGGACAAGCTATGAATGGGTCAGAACATCTTCTCATTATCACATTTTCAAACTAATTATGTCATACTCTTACTTTCTTATTTATGCAGGAATGGGAGATTGAAATTTTTTGCAATAACATGTGCAAGACAGGGCTTTATTAGCATCTCGGAATCTAGCAAATGCCATCTGAGGATGCTCACAAGTAACCTTTCAATTGGTGGTATGGCTTGTTTATTTTCTCTTCTTTTATTCTCCAACTGTGCTCAGAAGATATTCTTCATGGAGGCCTGGTAAAATGTCAAATTCAGAAGTCATTGTGCAGCATTTTTGGTCACTTGTTGAAGGAAGGAAATTTATAATACTTCAATTTTATTATTTAAAAATATAAACAAAACATTTACACCACTCCTTCTGTATCTCTTCTCTTCATTTCCTCTATCTGTTTTTTGTTGTTGTTGTTGTTATTAAGTTATTTGCTCTCCCTTGCATGAAAATAGTTAGGTTTGTCATGAGAAATTTTCCTTGGAAAGTGGTGTGCTTCTTTTAACAATCACCATATCATCATTTACTCCAAGGACAATTGGCTCAAATGGCAGAGTGACCTTAAGAGTAACTTAGGATTGGTCTCACTGCAAATTCTGTTTTCTGTAAAATTTACAACATATGATTGAAAGTTTCTATGAAACACACTTCTATTTTAAAATCAAGTATCTTTTCTTAAAAGAATTCTTGAAACAGATTAATGGTGACTTCATAACACTCATGATTGGGGCCAAAATAAAGACAAATGTCTTACTTGAATAGAATTTGAATTGATCCTAAAAAATTATAGAAAGGACCAGGACTCAATCTGGAAAGGATTTAAGAAGACTTGGTTTATATTTAAGAAAAATTATTATTATTGGTGCCTTTCATCTCTCTCTTATTCGTTCCTCTCTCTCTGTGCTTTTGTACTTGGTTTCTTCCACCCCTTCCTAAGAAGCCGACAAAACCATGAGGATATAGGGGAAAATACTAAAGTATACCACAGATGTTAAAAAAGAAACCATGTTTTGCATTTTAGACAAGATTCTATTCAAGTCCTTTGAAAACATGCATTTTAAGTCTGGCTCTTTTCCAAGAATTGAGGGAAGATTAAAGTAATGTATATATAGTGAGTGTAAAATATGGAGCTAAGGAGAAGGTGACACTTGGCTGTAACCAGACATTGGGCTTTGACATCTGACCTTAAATTTCCTGCTTAAAACCGAAAACCTCTGTGCTCTTTACAGAGCAAAAAACGTAGCGGAGTTCCTTTATTTAAATTAAAAACCTGTGTTTTGTTAAATGTTTCTTGGGGCTTCAACTTCTCTGGGGAAATGCAGTTTGAGATTCTTTTTGTTTGTTTCCAAAAATATATTAATTTGGGTGTTGCATTTTATATAAATTTTCAATATGTGACAAAGTCATTAGATCTCAAAATTGCATTTGTTCTACAAAATTTGTCCTGATTCCACTAAGCCTTACATTAAGAGGACATCATTCAAATCTGCCAATGCAAAAAGGAGGAAGTAGACAGAAACTGATTTTTTGAAAGGGTTGGGAGAGGAAAGGAAATTGAAGAGGGAGGGGCTTTGCTTAAAGATGGCAGATTGAACATATACATTTAGTTAAATTCTCTCCCCAAAACCTTCTAAAATGATACAAAAATATATTAAAAACAAAAGGTATGAAATTACAACCTTAAAAAGAGGGGAAAGGAGATAATAGAACATGTTTTTACATTCTAGAAAACAGATGGATGAGTGGTAAAAGGCCGGGGAAAAGAGATACTAAGTCAGCAGGAAGGAAAGGTTCTAAAGAGTCTTCAAAAGATCAGGTGACTCTGGAAATAGGAAAGAAGGTGTGGTTAAAAATTGGGTTATTTCTATTTAAGAAGCAGGATCCCTGATCCTTCTCTGATGCCTTCTCTCACTCTGAGTGGTGGCACACATGCCCTTTACTTATTGACAGAACATTTCTGAAAAAGGGTCTCAGCTTTTAAAGATTTATAAGATTTGATTGGATCCACCTGGATAATCAAGGATACACTTTTCCATCTCAAGTTCCTTAAATGTTAATGCCCCATAAGGTAACAAATTCACAGTCCCAAGAATTAGGACATGGACCTCTTTGGGGGGTTGTTATTCTGCCTACCACAAGGATTTAAGAAAAGGATTATTTTTAGAAGGATGCAGTAATCCAGAAAAGGAATCTTATTTGCCTAAAATGAGCACTAAGGAGAGGAGGCAAAAGGACTGACTTTGGAAATATTTTGAAGGTAGTGTAGACATTACTAGATGATCGACTGGCTATGGAGAATGTGGGAGATGGAACGTTCAGATATAATGCACAGAATTCCATGTTGGGTCAGTGATTGGTGGAGCTGTTCCTTAATAATCAGGATCAAAGGAAGAAGAGCAAGGTTGAGGAAAGGTGAATACAGTTTCAGACATGAAATGAGTAAGGAGCCAGGAAGACCTTTTGGTAAAAAGTTCAAGACAAATCTCAGTTGGATTTGTAGATTTTGGAATTATTAGCCAAGGTATATGAAGTCGTGTTATTAGATACAATCACCCATGAACAATGTGTAGAGAAAGAATGGAAGAATTTAGAGCAGGACTCAGAGATATATTTATATTTAAAAGATAGGCAGAGTAAAGGAGAACGTGAAAAGACTAAAGAGTTGAAGAAGGTTAAGATGGAAAACCAGGAAACCAAGAATGAGGAGGACAGTGAGATCCTGATGAATGTTGATTCTTGGAGGGCTAATGTTCATGTGCTATAACACTGGGTATGTTATTTATCTTAGAAAAGGAACATAATCAATCAAATTAGATAATGTAAATATAAGCCATTAACACAGATTGCCCCATAGCTAAGAAATAAGCATTTATAATTTGTCCCAGAGGTTTCAAATTTTTTATGCCTGTTTGTCTTCAATAAGAAGGATCTTTTCTAGTCTTCCTACCAATTTTCTAAATAGTTTTGTAAAAAGTTGTTTTCTTCTATACTGTTTTCTCCTTTAAAACAGACATGGGAATAGATTTGTGCTAAGGACATTTAAAAATGTGCAAATTGTATGAGAAATTTGTCTGTAAGAATTCAAATCTGTAGACTGGAAGACATAGTGGAAAATTTATGTCTACTGGCTTGCATAATTTTCACTTTTGTCTCTTCCAAATGAGCCAAATTTTAAATTTCTTTCCCTAAATTACATGCCAAATCACATTAGGATGCATTTACTTACTTCCCCTATTTTTAAAACCAACTGGATAATCATTGCAGGTAGTGATCATTCCTTGGGGCCAGCACTGTGCTGAGAACCATGCCAACTACTTCATGGAACTGGGTCTAGGGTTATGCCTAAGGCTGCTGATACATTTTGGGACTAAACCTGATACAACATTTCTTTTCAAGTGGCTTGCATACATGATCAAATATGAATATAAAAGGTAGCAAGGCATTGCAATCAAAAGCCAGCTAGTATCTAATTTTTTTCCCTTACTACAGTGAAATTTAAATTAAATTGAATTGTTAAAGGGCCTATGTTGAAACATTTCAAACAATAATTTATTTCTCAAACTATGAATGTTGTAATTTCTAAATATATTCTGATGCAGAAGCCCAGCCTAGTGGTAAGTTAATGTATGATTTCTCATTTTAGTAATTAAACTATTTTAAGTGGCAGACATAAAATGTGTTAGATTTTGTCAAAAGACTTTTCCTATCTAAAACAGTACTATATATTTTTTTCAATGAAAAAAGAAAATTACACTTAGCTGAAACTCTTCTGTAAAGTTACACTGATTCTCTAGAAAAGCTAACAATCCTGATATTTAAAATTTGGAAATCAAGTGGGTAATATTGAAATACCTCAGATAAAGTAGTCAGCAATGGCACATATGCAATTGCCTTGATATTAAATGGTAATGCACCTATTTATTGTGCATACTTAGATGCATTCTTGAATTTGTTAGATGCATTCTAACAAATGCATTAGATGCATTTGTTAGAGGCATACTTTTTTTTTACATCTTTATTGGAGTATAATTGCTATAAAATGGTGTGTTAGTTTCTGCTTTATAACAAAGTGAATCAGTTATACATATATATATGTTCCCATATCTCTTCCCTCTTGTGTCTCCCTCCATCCCACCCTCCCTATCCCACCCCTCTAGGTGGTAACAAAGCACCGAGCTGATCTCCCTGTGCTATGTGGCTGCTTCCCACTAGCTATCTATTTTACATTTGGTAGTGTATATATGTCCATGCCTCTCTCTCGCTGTCACAGCTTACCCTTCACCCTCCCCATATACTCAAGTCCATTCTCTAGTAGGTCTGTGTCTTTATTCCTGTCTTACCCCTAGGTTCTTCATGACATTTTTTCCCTTAAATTCCATATATATGTGTTAGCATACAGTATTTGTCTTTCTCTTTCTGACTTACTTCATTCTGTATAACAGACTCTAGGTCTATCCACCTCATTACAAATAGCTCAATTTCATTTCTTTTTATGGCTGAGTAATATTCCATTGTATATATGTGCCACATCTTCTTTATCCATTCATCCGATGATGGAAACTTAGGTTGTTTACATCTCCAAGCTACTGTAAATAGAGCTGCAATGAACATTTTGGTACATGACTCTTTTTGAATTATGGTTTTCTCAGGGTATATGCCCAGTAGTGGGATTGCTGGGTCATATGGTAGTTCTATTTGGAGGTTTTTAAGGAACCTCCATACTGTTCTCCATAGTGGCTGTACCAATTCACATTCTCATGAGCAGTGCAAGACTGCTCCCTTTTCTCCACACCCTCTCCAGCATTTATTGTTTCTAGATTTTTTGATGATGGCTATTCTGACTGGTGTGAGGTGATACTTCATTGTAGTTTGGATATGCATTTCTCTAATGATTAATGATGTTGAGCATTCTTTCATGTGTTTGTTGGCAGTCTGTATATCTTCTTTGGAGAAATGTCTATTTAGGTCTTCTGCCCATTTTTGATTGGGTTGTTTGTTTTTTTAATATTGAGGTGCATGAGCTGCTTATAAATTTTGGAGATTAATACTTTGTCAGTTGTTTCATTTGCAAATATTTTCTCCCATTCTGAGGGTTGTCTTTTGGTTTTGTTTATGGTTTCCTTTGCTGTGCAAAAGCTTTGAAGTTTCATTAGGTCCCATTTATTTATTTTTGTTTTTATTTCCATTTCTCTAGGAGATGGGTCAAAAAGGATCTTGCTGTGATTTATATCATAGAGTGTTCTGCATATGTTTTCCTCTAAGAGTTTGATAGTTTCTGGCCTTACATTTAGGTCTTTAATCAATTTTGAGCTTATTTTTGTGTATGGTGTTAGGGAGTGTTCTAATCTCATACTTTTACATGTACCTGTCCAGTTTTCCCAGCACCACTTATTGAAGAGGTTGTTCTTTCTCCACTGTACATTCCTGCATCATTTATCAAAGATAAGGTGACCATATGTTCGTGGGTTTATCTCTGGGCATTCTATCCTGTTCCATTGATCTAACTTTCTGTTTTTGTGTCAGTACCATACTGTCTTGATTACTGTAGTTTTGTAGTATAGTATGAAGTCAAGGAGCCAGATTCCTCCAGCTCTGCTTTTTGTTCTCAAGATTGGCTTGGCTATTCGGGGTCATTTGTGTTTCCATACAAATTGTGAAATTTTTGGTACTAGTTCTGTGAAAAATGCCATTGGTAGTTTGATAGGGATTGCATTGAATCTGTAGATTGCTTTGGGTAGTAGAGTCATTGTCACAATGCTGATTCTTCCAATCCAAGAACATGGTATATCTCTCCATCTATTTGTATCATCTTTAATTTCTTTCATCAGTGTCTTATAATTTTCTGCATACAGGTCTTATGTCTCCTTAATTAGGCTTATTCCTAGATATTTTATTCTTTTTGTTGCAATGGTAAATGGGAGTGTTTTCTTGATTTCACTTTCAGATTTTTCATCATTAATGTATAGGCATCCCAGAGATTTCTGTGCATTAATTTTGTATCCTGCTACTTTACCAAATTCATTGATTAGTTCTAGTAGTTTTCTGGTAGCATCTTTAGGATTCTCTATGTATAGTATCATGTCGTCTGCAAACAGTGACAGCTTTACTTCTTTTCCAATTTGGATTCCTTTTGTTTCCATTTCTTCTGATTACTGTGGATAAAACTTCCAAAACTATGTTGAATAAGAGTGGTGAGAGTGGGCAACTTTGTCTTGTTCCTGATCTTAGTGGAAATGCTTTCAGTTTTTCACCATTGAGGACGATGTTGGCTGTGGGTTTGTCACATATGGCCTTTAATATGTTGAGGAAAGTTCTCTCTATGCCTACTTTCTGCAGGGTTTTTATCATAAATGGGTGTTGAATTTTGTCGAAAGCTTTCTCTGCATCTATTGAGATGACCATAAGGTTTTTCTCCTTCAATTTGTTAATATGGTGTATCACGTTGATTGATTTGTGTTTATTGAAGAATCCTTGCATTCCTGGGATAAACCCCACTTGATCATGGTGTTTGATCCTTTTTGTGTGTGTTTGTGTGTGGTACGCGGGCCCCTCAATGCCGTGGCCTCTCCCGTCGTAGAGAACAGGATCCAGACACACAGGCCCAGCGGCCATAGACCACGGGCCCAGCCGCTCCGTGGCATGTGGAATCCTCCCGGACCAGGGCACGAACTTGCGTCCCCTGCATCAGCAGGCGGATTCCCAACCACTGCACCACCAGGGAAGCCCCGGTGTATGAGCCTTTTAATGTGCTCTTGGTTTCTGCTTGTTAGTATTTTGTTGAGGATTTTTTCATCTATGTTCATCAGTGATATTGGCCTGTAGTTTTCTTTCTTTGTGACATCCTTGTCTGGTTGTGGTATCAAGGTGATGGTGGCCTCGTAGAATGAGTTTGGGAGTGTTCCTCCCTCTGCTATATTTTGGAAGAGTTTGAGAAGGATAGGTGTTAGCTCTTCTCTAAATGTTTGATAGAATTCGCCTGTGAAGATATCTGGTCCTGGGCTTTTGTTTGTTGGAAGATTTTTAATCACAGTTTCAATTTCAGTGCTTGTGATTGATCTGTTCATATTTTCTATTTCTTCATGATTTAGTCTTGGCAGGTTGTACAGTTTTAAGAATTTGTCCATTTCTTCCATATTGTCCATTTTTTGGCATAGAGTTGCTTGTAGTAATCTCTCATGATCTTTTGTATTTCTGCAGTGTCAGGTGTTACTGCTCCTTTTTCATTTCTAATTCTATTGATTTGAGTCATCTCCCTTTTTTTCTTGATGAGTCTGGCTAATGGTTTATCAATTTTGTTTATCTTCTCAAAGAAACAGCTTTTAGTTTTATTGATCTTTTCTATCGTTTCCTTCATTTCTTTTTCATTTATTTCTGATTTGATTTTTATGATTTCTTTCCTTCTGCTAACTTTGGAGTTTTTTTGTTCTTCTTTCTCTAATTGCTTTAGGTGCAAGGTTAGGTTGTTTTTCGAGATGTTTCCTGTTTCTTAAGGTAGGATTGTATTGCTATAAACTTCCCTCTTAGAACTTCTTTTGCTGCATCTGATAGGTTTTGGGTCATCGTGTCTCCATTGTCATTTGTTTCTAGGTATTTTTTTTTTTATTTCCTCTTTGATTTCTTCAGTGGTCACTTCGTTATTAAGGAGTGTATTGTTTAGCCTCCATGTGTTTGTAGTTTTTATAGATCTTGTCCTGTAATTGATATCTAGTCTCATAGTGTTGTGGTCGGAAAAGATACTTGATACAATTTTAATTTTCTTAAATTTACCAAGGCTTCATTTGTGATCCAAGATAAGATCTATCCTGGAGAATGTTCCATGAGCACCTGAGAAAAATGTGTATTCTGTTGTTTTTGGATGGAAAGTCCTGCAAATATCAAATAAGTCCATCTTGTTTAATGTATCATTTAAAGCTTGTGTGTCCTTATTTATTTTCATTTTGGATGATCTGTCCACTGGTGAAAGTGGAGTGTTAAAGTCCCCTACTATGATTGTGTTACTGTCGATTTCCCCTTTTATGGCTGTTAGTATTTGCCTTATGTATTGAGGTGCTCCTATGTTGGGTACATAAATATTTACAATTGTTATATCTTCTTCTTGGATTGATCCCTTGATCATTATGTAGTCCTTCTTTGTCTCTTGTAATAGTCTTTATTTTAAAGTCTATTTTGCCTGATATGAGAATTGCTACTCCAGCTTTCTTTTGGTTTCCATTTGTATGGAATATCTTTTTCCATCCCCTTACTTGCAGTCTGTATGTGTCTCTAGGTCTGAAGTGGGTCTCTTGTAGACAGCATATATATGGGTCTTGTTTTTGTATCCATTCAGCCAATCTGTGTCTTTTGGTGGGAGCATTTAGTCCATTTACATTTAAGGTAATTATCGATATGTATGTTCCTATTACCATTTTCTTAATTGTTTTGGGTTCGTTATTGTAGGCTTTTTCCTTCTCTTGTATTTCTTGCCTAGAGAAGTTCCTTTAGCATTTGTTGTAAAGCTGGTTTGGTGGTGCTGAACTCTCTCAGCTTTTGCTTGTCTGTAAAGTTTTAATTTCTCCAGCAAATCTGAATGAGATCTTTGCTGCATAGAGTAATCTTGGTTGCAGGTTTTTCTCCTTCATCAATTTAAATATGTCCTGCTAGTCCCTTCTGGCTTGCAGAGTTTCTGCTGAAAGATCAGCTGTTAACCTTATGGGGATTCTCTTGTGTGTTATTTGTTGTTTTTCCCTTGCTGCTTTTAATATGTTTTCTTTGTATTTACTTTTTGACAGTTTGATTAATATGTGTCTTGGCATATTTCTCCTTGGATATATCCTGTATAGGACTCTCTGTGCTTCCTGGACTTGATCAACTATTTCCTTTCCCATATTAGGGAAGTTTTCAACTATAATCTCTTCAAATATTTTCTTAGTCCCTTTATTTTTCTGTTCTTTTTCTGGAACCCCTATAATTCGAATGTTGGTGCGTTTAGTGTTGTCCCAGAGGTCTCTGAGACTGTCCTCAGTTCTTTTCATTCTTTTTTCTTTATTCTGCTCTGCAGTAGTTATTTCCACTACTTTATCTTCCAGGTCACTTATCCGTTCTTCTGCCTCAGTTATTCTGCTATTGATCCCATCTAGAGTATTTTTAATTTCATTTATTGTGTTGTTCATTGTTGCTTGTTTCATCTTTAGTTCTTCTAGGTCCTTGTTAAATGTTTCTTGCATTTTGTCTACTCTATTTCCAAGATTTTGGATCATCTTTACTGTCATTATTCTGAATTGTTTCTCAGGTAGACTGCTTACTTCCTCTTCATTTGTTAGGTTTGGTGGGATTTTATCTTGCTCCTTCATCTGCTGTGTGTTTTTCTGTCTTCTCATTTTGCTTATCTTACTGTGTTTGGGGTCTCCTTTTTGCAGGCTGCAGGTTTGTAGTTCCCATTGTTTTTTGTGTCTGTCCCCAGTGGCTAATGTTGGCTCAGTGGGTTGTGTAGGCTTCCTGGTGGAGGGGACTAGTGCCTGTGTTCTGGTGGATGAACCTGGGTCTTGTCTTTCTGGTGGGCTGGTCCATGTCTGGTGGTGTGTTTTGGGGTGTCTGTGGACTTATTTTGATTTTAGGCAGCCTCTCTGCTAATGGTTGGGGTTGTGTTCCTGTGTTACTAGTTGTTTGGCATAGGGTGTCCAGCACTGTAGCTTGCTGGTCGTTGAGTGAAGCTGGGTGCTGGTGTTGAGATGGAGATCTCTGGGTGATTTTCGCCATTTGATATCATGTGGAGCTGGGATGTCTCTTGTGGACCAGTGTCCTGAATTTGGCTCTCCCACCTCAGAGGCACAGCACTGACTCCTGGCTGCAGCACCAACAGCCTTTCATCCACATGACTCAGAATAAAAGGGAGAAAACTAGAAAGAAAGAATTAGTATAAGTAGAAAGAAAGAAAGAAAAGAGGGAGGGAGGGAGGGAGGAAGGAAGGAAAAAAGAAAGAAGATAAAGTAAAATAAAATAAAGTTATTAAAATAATTATTAAGAAAAATATTTAAAACAAAAATTAAAAACGGACGGATAGAATCCTAGAAGCAAAGCTATACAGACAAAAATCTCACACAGAAGCATACACATACACACTCACAAAAAGAGGAAAAGGGGAAAAATTCATAAATCTTGCTCTCAAAGTCCACCTCCTCAATTTGGGATGATTCGTTGTCTATTCAGGTATTCCACAGGTTCAGGGTACATCCAGTTGATTGTGGAGCTTTAATCCGCTGCTTCTGAGGCTGCTGGGAGAGATTTCCCTTTCTCTTCTTCGTTCTCACAGCTCCCGGGGCTCAGCTTTGTATTTGGCCCCGCCTGTGGGTGTAGGTCGCCTGAGGGTGTCTGTTCTTCGCTCAGACAGGACGGGGTTAAAGAAGCCGCTGATTCGGGGGCTCTGGCTCACTCAGGCCTGGGGGAGGGAGGGGCACGGAGTGCGGGGCAAGCCTGCAGCGGCAGAGGCCAGTGTGACGTTGCACCAGCCTGAGGCATGCCGTGCGTTCTCCTGGGGAAGTTGTCCCTGGATCCTGGGACCCTGGCAGTGGCGGGATGCACAGGCTCCCTGGAAGTGGGGTGTGGATAGTGACCTGTGCTTGCACACAGGCTTCTTGGTGGCGGCAGCAGCAGCCTTAGCGTCTCATGCACGTCTCTGGGGTCCGCGCTTTTAGCCGCGGCTCGCGTCCGTCTCTGGAGCTCCTTTAAGCATCGCTCTTAATCGCCTCTCCTCGCGCACCAGGAAACAAAGAGGGAAGAAAAAGTCTCTTGCCTCTTCGGCAGATCCAGACTTTTCCCCGGACTCCCTCCCGGCTAGCTGTGGTGCACTAGACCCCTGCAGGCTGTGTTCACGCCGCCAACACCAGTGCTCTCCCTGTGCTCTGACCGAAGTCCGAGCCTCAGCTTCCAGCCCCTCCTGCCCTGGCGGGTTAGCGGACAAGCCTCTTGGGCTGGTGAGTGCAGGTCGGCACCGATCCTCTGTGCGGGAATCTCTCCGCTTTGCCCCACGCACCCCTGTTGCTGTGGTCTCCTCCGCGTCTCCGAAGCTTTCCCCCTCCACCACCCGCAGTCTCTGCCCACGAAGGGGTTTGGTAATGTGTGGAAACCTTTCCTCCTTCACAGCTCCCTCCCACTCGATGCATTCTTGAATTTGTCATTGCATTGAAAAATCTCCCTGGGATTTTGAGGACTATTTTCTCAGTGACTATTATTAAGTGCTTGGTATCTTGTTATGCTACCAACATTTCACAAACTTTTGTTACCTTTGACCCAAGCTCCTTATCCACATTTGAAAGTTACCTAAATGAAATGAATCCCTGAACATTAGAATGTACAGCCTCTTTTACATTGGGATTACCACCTCTGTGTGAGGAGCTACCTTCATTTCCTTAAAAACCAGAAGATCATTGTTTGGGAAGGGAGGTGAATATGAAGTTAAAAGTTGTAGCTGCTGGGCTTCCCTGGTGGTGCAGTGGTTGAGAGTCTGCCTGCTGATGCAGGGGACACAGGTTTGTGCCCCAGTTTGGGAAGATCCCACATGCTGTGGAGCAGCTGGACCCGTGAGCCATGGCCACTGCATCTGTGTGTCCGAAGCCTGTGCTCCGCAACAGGAGAGGCCACAACAGTGAGAGGCAAAAAAGTTGTAGCTGCCCTAACACCATAACTTTGACAATTTTAATGATGAAATATCCGTTGCTGCTTTTCTCTCTACTGAAAATCCAGAAAAATTAAGGAAACACAACTGAGAAGGAGAGGAGAGATCATTGACAAAGATTATAGTCTCAAAGATATCCTGGACAAAGTTTTCAGTTCTGTGATCTGGGAAACTCTGTTTTAGAATAAGCCTAAAGTTACTGTATGCTTATTGCTGTGTAGATTTGTTCTGGGAATAGTTTCAGCATCTCTAGGATTTTCAGCCTTTAGTGTTGGCCTGGCTCAGTGCCTCCCCAGTATATTGTGGGTGATCAGTAAATCAGTGTCTAGTTGGGTGGCTGCAGAATAGAGAAAACTGAGCAGTAATAAGGAGACCAATCATAGGTTGTCTCCTTGAAACCCAGTTGAGAGGAAGTGGATTTGATCAGGACATTAATCTAAAAGAAATAGCTTTGCTAAGAAGCTGTAGATACAACATTTTTGGAAAATCAGTCATGTATAAAGGAAAAATATACACAGCTTCAAGAAGGGACTAGAAAGAAAAGGTATTGCTATTTACTGTCTATTCTGTAGAGACAACTAGGCACTTTTATATGCTATTAATTCATTTAATTCCTATAATCCTATGAGATGAATCTTATTATCTCTGTATTACAGATCTGAGACTGTGTCTCAGAAAAATATCTAATGAACAGACTTATGTCACTAAAAATCATGAGAGTAAAGTTTAAATCCTGATATCTGATGATAAAGCCGATGTTTCTTGCATTAGATGATATAATATTCCTAGTAAGAAAGACACATGATTTTCTTCTGCTGTTGCCATAAAGGGCTATTTGATTATATCTGTAGGTAACATCATTCTCAGATTTTGGCATATATATAATCCTACAAACCCAGTATATTTTTCAAAATATGACCTCTTGTAATCTTCAAATCCTAAAAAGAACATGTTACTATAAGCATTGAAAAGCTGAAAGCATTTCATCCAAGATCAGGAACAAGACAAGGATATCCACTCTCACCACTTTTATTCAACATAGTATTGGAAGTCATAGCCACAGCAATCAGAGAAGAAAAAGAAATAAAAGGAATCCAGATTGGAAATGAGGAAGTAAAACTGTTACTGTCTGTAGATGACACAATACTATACATAGAAAATCCTGAAGATGCCACCAGAAAACTACTAGAGCTCGTCAATGAATTTGGTAAAATTGCAGGATACAAAATTAATATACAGAAATCAGTTGCATTTCTATACACTAAGAATGAACTCTCAGAAAGAAAAATTAAGGAGACAATCCCATTGCCATCACAACAGAAAATAAAATGTCTAAGAATAAGCCTACTTAAGACAGTAAAAGACCTGTACTCAGAAAACTATAAGAAACTGATGAAAGAAGTTGAAGATGACACAGATGGAAAGATGTACTGTGTCCTTGGATTGAAAGAATTAATATTGTTAAAATGACTATACTACCCAAGACAATCTACAGATTCAATGCAATCTCTATCTAAATACCAGTGACATTCTTCACAGAAATATAACAAATAATTTAAAAATCTGTATGGAAATACAAGAGACTCTGAATAGCAAAAACAGTATTGAGAGAGAAAAACAGAGCTGGAAGAATCACACTCCCTGACTTCAGACCATACGACAAAGCTACAGTAATCCAAACAGTATGGTACTGGCATGAAAACAGACACATAGCTCAATGGAGCAGAATAGAGAGCCCAGAAATAAACCCACTTACTTATGGTCTATGACAAAGGAGGCAAGAATATACAATGGAGAAAAGACAGTCTCTTCAATAAGTGGTGCTGGGAAATTGGACAGCTACATGTAAAATAATGAAATTAGAATATTCTCTAAACACCACATACAAAAATAAAATAAATATCATATGATATCACTTTTATGTGGAATCTAAAAAAAACTGATGCAAATGAATTTACATACAAAACAGAAATAGACCCACAGACATAGAAAGCAAACTTATGGTTACCAAAGGGGAAAGGTGGGGAATGGCTAAACTAGGAGTTTGGGATTAACATATACACACTATTATACATAAAAGAGGTAACCAACAAGAACTTACTGTATAGCACAGGGAAGTATACTCAATATTTTGTAATAACCTACAAGGGAAAAGAATCTGAAAACAATAGATGTATATGAATGTATAACTGAATCACTTTGCTGTACACCTGAAACTAACACAACACTGTAAATCAACTATACTTCAATTTAAAAAATGTAAAAAAATACCCAAAGCCATTGAATTATGCATGTTAAATAGGTAAAATTTATAGTATGTATGCAAATTATATCTCAATAAAGTTATTTTAAAAAGTTTAAAAAATCAAAAAGGATTAAAGACCTAAATGTAGGACGAGAAACAATAAAACTCCTAGAGGAAAACATAAGCAGAACACTCTTTGACATAAATCACAGCAATATTTTTTTGATCTGTCTCCTAAAGCAAAGGAAATACGAGCAGAAATAAACAAATGGACCTAATTAAACTCAAAAAGCTTTTGCACAGCAAAGGAAACCATTGACAAAATGAAAAGACAGCATACTGAATGGGAGAATATATTTGCAAATGATACGACTGATAAGGGATTAATAATCCAACATATATAAACAGCTCATACAACTCAACATCAAAAAAAAACATACAAACAAAAGAAACTGTGATTAAAACTAGGAAGAAAAATTGAATAGACATTTTTTCAAAGAGGACATGCAGATGGCCAACAGGCACATGAAAAGCTGCTCAACATTGCTAATTATTAGAGATTGCAAATCAAAACTACAATGAGATCTCACCTCATACCTGTCAGAATGGCTATCATCATACAGAACACAAATAATAAATGTGAGTGCGTATGTGGAGGAAAAGGAACCTTTGTACACTGTTGCAGGGAATCTAAGTTGGTGCAGCCACTGTGGAAAACAGTATGGAGGTTTCTCAAAAAACTAAAAATAGAACTACCACATGTCCTAACAATTTGACTCCTAGATATATATCTGAACAAAAACACTAATTTGAAAAGATACATGCACCCCAGTGTTCATAGCAGCATTATTTACAGTTGCTAAAATATGGAAGCAACCTAAGTATCCATCAACAGATGAATGGATAAAGAAGATTTGGTGTATATATATATACCAATATATATATAGATATATATATATATATTTACCCCAGCATCCATTCACATCCTTTACCTCCTGTTTCCCTACTTTTTTATGAGTCAGATTTTGGTTTTCTGAAAGTCTGACTATTACCTTCATTACAATAAGCATATTATTAAATGCTTTTAACTGTAATATATATATATATATATATATATATATATATATATATATATATATATACATACAATGGAATACTACTCAGCCATAAGAAAGAATTAAATTTTGCCATTTGCAGCAACATGGATAGACTTGGAGGGTATAACGCTAAGTGAAATAAGTCAGACAGAGTAAGACAAATACTGTATGATATCACTAATATGTGGAATCTAAAAATTAAAACAAACTAATGAATATAACAAAAAAGAAACTGCCTCACAGATATAGAGGACAAACTAGTGATTACCAGTAAGGAAAGGGAAGGGGGCAGGGGCATATTAGGTGTAGGAGATTAAGAGACATAAAGTATTACATATAAAATAAGCTACAAGGATACATAGTACAATTCAGGGAATATAGTCAATATTTTATAATAACTATAAATGGAGTATAGTCTTTAAATATTTTGAATCTCTGTACTGTACACCTGTAAATTACATAATATTGTACATCAAGTATACTTCATTAAAAAAAAGAGATAATAGTCTTTGTATTTATCCCCATCAATCCAATTTATTGTAAAATTCTTTTGTATAGACATTTTGTGGTAGCTAAACATTTCTAAACATTGCTGATAGGCTTATTTAGTAGTCGTTAATCCCAGTAGGATTTAAGTAGAAAAATATTTTAGCATTAAATGCCTTTAAAATTACAGTGTTGTGACTTTAAATTAAATTTATTTTATGTAGAGTTTAATTTATATGTACATAGCATAATGTTTTCAATTTTTAAGTTTTACTGTAAAGCAATGTGATTGACTTGTTTACAAGTGGGGTTTACATATTCAGAGCTATGTTGTTGGAATATTATACACTTATTACAGTGGATATTGCCATGGTTTAAGCACATTTTTTGTAACAGACTTTTTGGATTTTTCTGTACATTCTCTGGATAGGAAACTATTTCTGGTTTCTCCATCTCATGGGCATCAGATAAGAATGCACTTTCTAGCAATCTTGAGTTTGGATGAGCATTATATGACCATGTCTAAGGGATGAGTTGTAAATGGAAGTTATACATGTCGCTTTGGGGCTAACATCTTGATGACCTACCAAAGACCCTTTTCTTATTCCTCTGGCACAAGAATCAATAACATTCAAGACAATGGTCCCTCCATTAACCTGAGTTCTTATGATCTAACAGTAGGCAGAGCCCCCTTGCCAACCACTGATAGTGTGTATTGTGCCTCAGAAATAAAGCTTTGTGGTCATAACTCACTGATGTTTGAGGACCATTTGTTGCCACAGCATAACCTGGCCTGTCTTGACTGATACAGTCCTAACCATGTTAATACTGCTCTGTGCCTTTGCATAGGTTGCTTTTCTGTCTCTAAAGCTCACACACTTCAATGACTTGCTAAATAACAAGGCATTTTAAAAAACCCAGAGAATATATTCACACTTCTGGAAAACCTTCTCTCATGATTTATTCCACTGCAAATCTGAATTAGGTAACCTACCTTTCAAAATGATAGCACAGACCAGACAGAGGTTTCAATAGATGGACAGAGCTCTGCTTTTGAAAATATGCTTCTATCTGTTTTATGCTACTGAACTTTGAAAATAAAGAGTAGTTTTGATCTAAAAGGAAGAAGGAAGGAAGGAAATCAGGAAAAACAGAAAAGGAAGAAAGGAAGGGAAAGTGCTGGGGGAGAACATGTTTCTTTACATGATTCTTTGTCAGTTTTCTTTACCATCTTTATCACTTCTGTTGTCATCTGCTTAAATAGCTCTGCCTCCCAGTACGTGATGAAGTGGGAAGCTGTTAAGCTGGAAAGTCCCAAAGCACAAGTGGCCGCTGTGCATTCACAGTGTGTGAGGCCTGCTAGTTATGGCTCAGCTGAAAGTGACAGCAATTCTCATAAATGCTATGGCTTCCAAATAAAAGCCCAGAGCACGTTCCCCTGCATAGAGCTGCTCCCTTTCTCTGCCTCCATCTCCCAAATTGTTCTGGAAGTCTAAACTTGACTAAGTTGACTTTTAGAAGTACAGGCTGATCCTAAGTCACAGGATGCCTTGGTCTTGGTGAGCATCTCCTGCCACCAAGTAGACACATGTTACAGACTGAGATCCTCGGGCCGATGTTACGGATGGAAAACTGGGTGAAGGGAGTCCAGGATTCACTAAAGGACCGTATTTCCCTCCAGGAGGAAACAGCTGCAGAGATGACTGTGACATGTCATGTTAGAGTAATGTGGCATGGTGGAATAGACCAAAAGAACTGGTTATATGAGGGCTGTACTTAGGGGACATGAGAAGTAGAGAAAATCTTGATGTGTTCTCTCTTCCTCCTCCTCCCACCTCCTCATCATATTTATAACATTAAATACAGATCAATACAAGTATGAAAACCATCCTTGAAGGATAATTATAATAGGATATAAGAATATTGCTAATAACAATAAATAACCATTGTTATTGAGTGGCATGAAAATTGATCACTATGTGAATATGAACATAATGATTCAGCTGAATTCAACTCATTCAGCCTTGAAAAGAGGTAGGTGCGTAGAAGGTGGTGTGGAATTATGGAGATATATGTAAATAATAGCATTTTCTACGCCATTGTAAAAGCATGGCCTCTTCTCATTGACTGCCTTCTTGAGTCACTGCCAATTTTCTTTCTTGCTTCAACCATGAGTCCCAGGCCATTATTCTCATTCACCAGATTCTGTAAATGGCATTGAGATTCCAGGTTAGGGCAGGTCTATATAAATATTCTCATATATATATATATATATATATATATATATATATATATATATGAAGTATACATGTATGTGTGTGTATATACATATATATGTAATATATATCATCTGTATGACATTTCCACGGGACATGGTAATTAGATTTATTTCTTTAAAGTATGTTGTAAGCAGAGAGCTTTCCCTGTCTCAATCCTTTCGAATTATGTTAAAGAAAAATGGGTTCACTGGCTGGAATTTAACGTTCTTCCGTGTGTTCAAACTGTGTACCCTCTTTTGCCTCTTCTCCATCCCACTGAATCAACACTTAAATTATTGTGAAAGGAAGACTAAGGGAGGATCCAGAATCCTGACAGGCATCAACTTGAGAGATGTTGGGAAAGTGCAAAGGAGTCAAGGTATCACTTAATCATGGATGGGAGAGGAGGGATCAAGGGCAGAGGGATTGCAATAAGCTTATTTAAATTGCAAATTTTAACCATCTGAGACTCTGGGGTGGGAAGAACCTCCCAGAGATCAATCAGTCCATCCCTCTGCTCTGGGCAAAACCACACCTAGGCAATTCCAGAGCATTGAGGTGCTACTCCCTTTAGGATGACCGCGCAACTGAAGGCCGACCAAAAAGTACACCAACTGGAATTGCTAATGACTCATGCACTTCAGAGTCTGCTGTTGTCATTTGTAGCTTTAATTAGCACCTTTTAAACGCGTCGTATTTTACTACATTTCTCATTGTCAGATATTACTAATGAACAATTTCATTATTTAAAGTATTAAGAGGAATAAGCCAAACACATTCTCCTGGCTGCAGAAATTATAGTAGTAGGATTTGTTTCAAATAGAGACAGACTAAATAATAATGATCAAATATTAAATCTAGCCCAGACTATCTAAAAACAATAGAGAAATGAATCAATTACTTTTTATTAGTAAGCATTAGAAGACCCTAATACACTTATTTTAAAAACAGATGTAGATTTAAAATACTATAACTTATGCAAGGAAAAGAGTTCCGGTATTATTTATGCTAATATTTTTTTATTTTTATTTTTTTTTTGCGGTACGCGGGCCTCTCACTGTTGTGGCCTCTCCTGTTGCAGAGCACAGGCTCTGGACGCACAGGCTCAGTGGCCATGGCTCACGGGCCCAGCCATTCCGCGGCGTGTGGGATCTACCCGGACCCGGGCACAAACCCGTGTCCCCTGCATCGTCAGGCGGACTCTCAACCACTGCACCACCAGGGAAGCACTATTTATTTTTTATTCTAGGATAACTATTGCTTTTTTTCCTTCTCCCAGAGTTCTCACATACTCACTCCTCTTGACGCTAACACTGCTGGTGTTTTGGATTGTGGCCATCCTAATAGGCATGTGATGGTATCTCGTTGTTTTACTTTGCAATTCCCTGATGACTTATAGTGTTGAGCATCTTTTCACATACCTATTTGCTACTTTGGTGAGGTGTTTATTCAGGTCTTTTGCCTACTTTTGAACTGAGTTGTTGTCTTGTTGAGATCTGTGATATAGGCCTTTAGTGACATGGTGATAAGGTGTGTGTTTGGATGGGGGGAGGGAGAAGGATTATACAGTCCTATGATTAGGTCCAACTTTTAGTGGGCCAGACTACCCCTGGGCCATTACCTCAAAGGTGTTTTTTATTCCTCCTTCTCTACCCTTCCTTAGGTGAGACAGGATGGCTAGAGGGGGCTGGATTTGGGTCCTTCTACCTTGCCAGGTCTGTTAAACGAATAAAGCCACAGTAGATTAGACTCTTGTAAAATAGTTCCTCTTAAGGAAAGGTCCTTTTAAAGCAGACTGGAATACTCTGTGCATTTTTCAAAACATCCTCTTTCCCTTCCCCCTGCTGGAAGTAAAGGGATTTTTTTCTGATCTTCACTGTGAGAACCTAGTAGGGCTCCTGCAATTAATACTCACAAAAGCATGGGCCGCTTAGGACTGGGCCTCCATGACAATTTTAACTCTCAGACTTGTCCACCCTGAACTTCCCGCAATTTGTCAATTGCAGTTTAGGTTTTCCTACCCCAATACTCGTTCCCACAAAGGTTTCTGGTTCTGGGTTTCTGCTCAGGTAAGTTATGGCTCTCTGTATTCACCTGATTCTCCAATTTTCAGGGCAGTGGCTTGCCAAGTGACCTTAATTCTCTGACAGATCTAAGAAGAGTTATTGATTTTCAGGTTGTTCAGACTTTTTCCTTATTGTGACGATTGGACGGACAACCTCCAAGCTCCTTACATGCTGGACCAGAAACTGGAGGTACCTGAAATATTTATTTTTAATGCTCACACTTAGAAACTCAGCCTGGCTTTCCACTGGCTTTTGTTAATGATTTCTTACTCATACTTGCTGCTTTCATTCTCTCACAAAGCCCTTTAAATCATGTTAGTTTCCTGTTAACAATAATTATTTTGTTCTTAATTTACTGTAAAGTGACAATCTCATAAAGAAGATCCTATTGTCCTTGGAGTGCATTTTTGTCAATCAAAACCAGTAAAATATTTTAATTATATCAAAGCGTCAGGATATCTCAAGGTGATGCATATTTCCTCTGAATTTTAAAATTTTCAGATTTTTGTTAAATATATCTGTGCTATAAATCCATCAGGGACATGGAAACTCTCATACCACACATAAAACTACTAACTAACCTAAATTAGTGAATTTGTAAGTTTACAGGAAAATCATAATCACTATGTAGTCAAAAATGAGAGTGTAAAAATGTGTTCATTTCCTGTTGAGTTATTTTCTTGATTTCTACAACTGATCACTCAGATCGTTGTGGTAGCTAATTGAATCATATTTTAAAATATATACTTTATTTATATTAGTGGAAATTGTGAACTATGTAGATGACGACCTAATTATATATCTAGTTTTTTTAAATAAATAATCTTTAAATTTCAGCAATCATTTTTTTGTAAATTGTAGTCTCTGCGTCAGCACTTCCTCTTCAAACATCACGCTTTTCTCAACTGGAATTTCACACCTCTACACTCACTTACTGCACCAGTGAGGATAATAAATACGATATAGAGCTAGAGGTTATCCCCTCACATGGTTTGTCTTTCCATTTTTCATCAAAAAGAAACAACAATAACTTAACCTAAGATGTACTAAATAAGAAACCCTACTAACTAGTTGACAATGAGCTAATTAGGTCAAAGAATAGCAGTTCTTTCTGTGTTCCTTGCCCCCTACTTATGGCATTAATAATCCACTTTTAAACATTTGATGAGGAGAAAAACACCTTTTATCGAAAAGACTAATTTAGAAAGCATTTTTTAGAATGCTTATAAAATGCTATGTACGTGTTTAATCACTGACATTTTTAAAAGTTGTTATTTGTAAGGCTAGAGCATAAGGCATTGCAGAGGTACTTCAAATGGATTTCCAAGTTAGGACAAGATATTTAAAACATATATTTTAAAAGTTGATGATACTCTCTTCCAACTTCTAACTCTCATTAATTGTCATATGGGATAAATTAACCAAACACTGGATACATGGAACAACTAAAATTGTCGAAACATAGACATAATACGATAAGAGGAAATATCCTGCCTTCTCATACAGAAGTCCTTGAGAATCAGTGGAAATACCCTCAGCTGAAAACATATCATGTCCTAGCATTGATGTGGATATACATTTTTACAATTTAATGAGTAGCTAATAGCTTTGATTTTATTATTGGGAAAAGTATGGCTACGTGCGTGTGTGCATGTGTGTGTGTGTGTGTGTGTGTGTGTGTGTGTGTGTGTGTAATATCAACACCTGTGAGACAGATAACCAATAAAGAAACTTAGGGATGTTGAAGATTTATAGTTTGTACCACAGAGTTTTGCCACGGAGGGCAGTGACATAACTGAACTACTAATTGCTAATATAAGCATAGTGCCCAGATCACTTTGGTCTATGGGAATTCAAACGGCTAACTTTAAATGAAAACTTTATTCTTGGAGCAAATAAATAGGTCTTTATATTAAGACAGACTCAACCAAAGACATTCATCCCTGCTAACCTTTAAGTCATGTGGTTCAGCATTGAATAAATTGCAGGCCAAATCTCCCCAGGAGCTACACTTTGGACTTTTAGAAAAACAAAACAGAATTATTCTGTCCACCTTGCTGATGGCACTTTCTGTCTGCCTGACCCAGGCACATGCCAGGCATTCAACGGTCCATAAAGGTGAGTCCAAAGTCCCCTCTACTCCCCAGTTACCATGTCAATTACCTGGTTTCCCTAGCCCTGCTATGCTTATGTCTGAATAGCTCCTATGCCAATCTCATTTTTGATTCTTTGATAATATTAATAGCAATCAGAATGAATGCTTACTTAATGCTCACTATAGGCCAGTCTCCTAAGTTCTGTATATGTATCAACTTCTAATCTTCATGGTAACCTTATGAGGTGGGTCCTACCATTTTCACCCTTTTGAAGGTGAGCAATCTTCTAAGGTAAATTATATTATTATCTCCAATATACAGATGTAGGTACTATTAGTGTCTCCATTTTACAGATTAGTGTACTTGTTGGGCAGTCCTGCAAGCCTTGTAATAGCCCAGATGTGAGACCAAAGAAAGAGCCCAGAGACAGCGACAGGTATCAGTGATTTATTGGATAGGGATCTCTTGTAGACAGCATACATATGGGTCTTGGTTCTGTATCCCTTCAGCTAGTCTGTGTCTTTTGGTTGGAGCATTTAATCCATTTACATTGAAGGTCTTGCAAGTCGGAAGGAAAAGGTCTTGGAGCAACACCCCACCATGCATGGCATATGGCAGGCGGAACATGGCAACAATCTTTGCCACCTGGGGGAGAAAGAGGTTACAGATTATATGGGGAATTGACGTCAGGTTGGCTCACCACTTACCAGGGAAACCAGCGGCTGGGGCAGGAGGCAAGCACATAGGAAGTACTGGTTAAGCCCTATAATTAAGAGGATTGGATTATCATGTAAGTGAAGCAGGGATTGATTCAGCAGAGGATGTACAGAGGCAAGAGAACAGCCATCTCGAATGGCCTGACCATACAGTACTTTAGTTCAGAGAGTGTAATTTCACAAATGTCACACAGGCTGGTAAGTGACAAAAGTAGGATTTGAACCCAGGCATTCTGTTCCCCGAGTCCCTGCTCTTAGCTCCTTCACTGTACAGCCTCAGTTTTGCTGCTGACCCTTGGATATTATTGATTCACGATCTCCATGGGTTTGAATTTCAGATTCTCTAATGGATTTGATTTGGTTCTTAGTGTCCTTTTCCTACTGAAATCCAATAGAAACATCCTTTTGAAAAACACCAGTCTGTTTTCTCCTCATTGATACAATCAGTTGTCAGAACTGTCAGTGTGTATGAATGTGTGTTTGTGTGTGTGTACATGCATGTGCATGAGGTTGGGAGGACTATGTGATCTTGGAAAGTTACCTCTTACAAACACCAAGAAGTCCAATAAACAGCAGTTTAAGAATGCCAAAGTATATCCAATCTTTCACTGTCCAGAGTCAGGCACAACAAACCTTTCAACATTGTCTTGATGATTTTGCTTGCTTGAAGCAAAAGCAAAGTTGCCGATTTCACCATGCACTTGCACAGGCCACCTGATGTGTCTGTAGTTGCGGATTAAACACAAACTTTGGTGGAAAGTTCTGTCCCAGTGGGCAACTTATTTAGGGCTCCATGAGCAGTCAAATAAAACTGTAAATAAAGAATTTGGACACTATTATCCAACTTCAAAATTTGCATTGTTTTATATGGTTTTAATTTTTAGTTTTGCTCACAATTCATCATCCAGAGATCTGCGAGTTCAAATCTCCATAAGCGCAATAGCAAAAAGAAAACACCTGAAAAATCCGTACCTACAAGCTATAGCATACTATCTCTATTCAATTGATTTCCTTCCTTATGCTCAGATGAAAATAAAATAAAAGAAGGCAGGTGATGATGTTTTAGATAATCTTAAATAATGAAAATGTGATGGTTTGCTGGCATTTATAAAATGTTTTAAAGATGATTCACAGCTGAAATATATATATAGAGAGAAATAACAGCATTTGAACAAGATAAATGAATTACGATTAACCCATATTGAGTACAATATTTTCTAGGCACTAAATGCTTTATATTTCTTAACTAGTTTAGTTTTTATGACAAGCCTATGAGAGAGACTTGATTAGCCCCATATTAAAGCAGAGACATTGTGGACATTGTGCTCTGCTAGGAGGTGAGGGAGTAGTCAGAATTTAAACGCAAGCAGCACAGCTCAGAGTCCATACTATTAACTACTGTAGCTCCAAATTCCTCTTCTGAAAACTTCAAACATTGATGCTGGGGGAAAGACTTACTCTCCATGCTCTGTGTTTCCATAAAGGAAAGGTTTGGGAGAAGCGCCTGCAACTTATCTGTGTCTTCACTCACCTTGCCCAGGGCTGGAGGAATGACTGGAGTCAGGCACTGAGCCAGGCAGCACGAACTCAGTGCCCTGAGCTCAGCCCCTCCGGGCTCATTCATTCTCAGAACTAGCCTCTCCACCGGCCCTTTTCCTTCTCTGCCTCTCCTTGGGGTCAGCTCGGCTTCTATGAAGGAGGCCTTGGGTTGTCCAGCGTTCATGCTGGTGATTGACGTGAGATTAAAAAAAAAAAAACAACGAAAAAAAAAAAAACAGGCTCGGGGCTTCCCTGGTGGCGCAGTGGTTGGGAGTCCGCCTGCCGAAGGAGACGCGGGTTCCTGCCCCGGTCCGGGAAGATCCCACGTGCCGCGGAGCGGCTGCGCCCATGAGCCATGGCCGCTGAGCCTGCGCGTCCGGAGCCTGTGCTCCGCAACGGGAGAGGCCACAGCAGTGAGAGGCCCGCGTACCAACAACAACAACAAAAAAACCCCCAAAAAACCCAGACTCATCTAAAGCCACATTCTCCAATCAGCTTTATTACTGACCTTGTGCTTTCCATGTGCTTAAAACCTATTTCAATTCCTCAATTGGTTGCAAACTTGGGAGCCAAAGAAAGTGTTCTAAACCTTAGTGCACTTTTGCCATAGTTTTCATGTTGTTGATTCTGCACCATGCATTCCTGGCATCAGAGTAGTAATGTCAAATATTGGTGTGTGGGTTTAGGGGTAAGGTGCAAAGAAGCTCATTGGGCCTGTGTTTTCTAGCTCAGGTAGGAGTCCTGAATGATTCAGCTTCGCTCAACAGAGCTCTCCACTGGACTGTCAACCCTGAGGGTAGCCAGGTGGTCATTTTCCAGGAGAATTCTTACCTTTATAGTCCTCAAGCTCTTGGCAGGCACATGTCCGCTGTATACCTCCTAACTCCTGGAATCCATCTCAAGCTCTCTGCGTGGCTTCATTGAAGCTTATGTCTTGGGATGAGGAGCAAAAGCTGGATGGAGAGTAAACTCGCAGCACTCCACTAACTTCCCAAGAATTTTTTGAAAGAGGAAAAAAAATAATTTCTTCTGGCCATCACAATATGGGTCACCTTATATTTTTGATATGAGTAATATCCTGTACATCTGATATTCTCATTGTTTCTCAGCTGCCTACTTTGAATTATCTATGAGGATGCCTGTCTTACTTCCCTTTTTGTCCTTTTGCTGATGAAAACATTCAAGTTAACATCCAGTTTCATGAGCTTCTTCCTGAGCTGCAAACACTTGCTTCTAGACTTTTTTCTACAGGGGAAAAATTGTAAACCTTCATTTGTTTAAGTCAGTGTTTTTAGGTCTCTATTACAGCCAAATTTGATTCCTACATTATGTACTAGCTATGGGATTTTGGACAGGTTCAGTAATCCCTCTAGACCTCAGTTTCCTTATTTGTAAAATAGACATCTTACCAGCACCATCTCAAAAATATTTTGAAGATTAAAAGTGTCGTGCATAGAGAATAGTACAGTTCCTGGTATACTGTGGCAAGTCAGTGATGAATAAATGTAAGTTATCATTACTTATATTCATAGAAATATGAGAATTTCTTAAATCTAACTTAGACTCTAAATCAGGAAAATATAGGCTGTGACTGAGGGTAGTACGGTATCTTAAGAATTCCCTACAGCTATCCTACAGTATTCCTTGATAAACTCTGATTTCTAAAATATGGAAGAAATGAAGATATATGTAGGTAATAAGCTTTGAAGTCAGCCAGATCCACGTTAGATAATTCTGTAAAACAAGAGTTGGTTATTCAGATGAAAGGGGTTCATATCTTTAGCTAAAAAAAATTGTGGGTTGTTATTTGTATTCATTCTGATTCAAGGGGATTTTGTCATTTTTATATTTACTTTTATGATTGCAGATGTGATGTTCCAAAGCTTTATTTATAACTGCAACTTTCACCTTCCAACAAAAGTACACCTCAACAGATGGTAACTCCCTTGATTGTGGCCACTTAGATTAAAATATATGCATGTGTATGCATGTGCATCTATGAGTATATGCTTATGGAATCTTAGTTTGAAATGAGATCACTTGTCTATTAAAACTTAACACTTTATGAAAAAAGGGACTTAAACACCAGGGAAGACAGTGACTTTTATTAACTCTTCACAGTCAGATTTGACAATTTCTGTCATGTTTTTAAAAAATTTTCCTTGAATCTTTGATTTCAAATTCCCCCTCGAGTTCTACCATAGAGACTTTGGGTCCAAAATTTTATATGTTATATCATCTTGAGGTCAAAAGCTTTTAAAGACTTGTTTCTACAGAGCTTCCTCTTCCTAAGTACGGCCTTTATCAGCTCCCTCTTCCTAAGTACTGCCTTTATCATCGACTTGATATCTCCCTAGGAAACTGTTGTCTTTAGTTGGAAAAGATTACACATCACTGCCAAGAGTTCAAGAAAGTTCTCATAATGTCTTCTGTTTCACCTTTAGGCCACCTAAAGGTATGTATGAAGCTGCTTGATTCTTCTGTAACACATACACACACACAAAGATTATAACTCAGTTATTAAATCTCTTATCAATGTAGTAGTACTTAAGTTCTTTTATAATGGAAATTTGAACTTTTCATTGGTGCCTAAGGTACCATATAAAAGATCATAGTATCTGATTCTAGAGAACTCTGACTAGGCTTATGAAGATGGTCCACAGCAGGATCCACTTCATGGTCACGTAACCTAAACAGTCACACAGGGCCCTGCATTGGTTTTGTTAATGTTCTGCTGTCACCAGTTTGGAATTCTTAATAATTTTTGAACAAGGGGTCCAGCATTCTCATTATGCACTAGGCCCTACAAATTATGTAGTTGGTTCTGGGCTCGGCATTTGACTTCTATTCAGTTGGAACTGTAATTCCTGGTATAAGTTGATTTTCCAGAGGCAAAGTCTTCGGCAGCAGTGTTTCCCAATGGACTTTCCTCTTGATTTCAGGAATCCAGTATTACATTAGCAAAGAAGTCCCTAGGGTTTTGGATTTATGCCAGTGTTTTACAATTGACTTTGCCTGTTGCAGTAAAAATAAATAAAAATAAAGTTTTGTGCAACTTCATATCACTTAAAACTACTACATTTGTAGAAACATTTTAGTTTATAAATGGACTCTCCTCATCTATATAAACCATATTTCTCTTCTTTCTTCTACACATTTAAGAGCTATGATTAACTGTAACTCAAATCTTACTCAAATCTTAACATATAGCATTATAATCAGTGTTTCAAAAGAGATAATAGAAAAATTTTCATGTGATTTAATTAAATCTCTGATTCAGACTAAAAATACATTGTGAAAACTTGTATTGAATTTGGATCTTATAAGTTTATGTGTTATTGGATTACCTTAAGTGGGACACAGTATTTGAAAGATGAGAATGGCTGAAATGCTGAAAATGATATCTTTTTTATGTACAGAAAGCTAATATATGATTGTTAGGTATTGAGATCAATTGCAAAGTTCTATTTTCTCTCAACTGGTTCCTGAGTGAGATAGATTTGTTTCTTGTGAAATATGTGGTATAAGTCAATATCCCTAATGCTTTGTAATCCCACAGTGACTTTGAGTTTCCAATATTTCTAAAGAATTCTAAAGGATTCACACAATTTAGTTTCGAAGGAGTTATAAGTTTCGGTAGTGATTGATCTGAAAAGCAGTTAAGGTAATGTCAGTTATTATAAATGACTACATGTATTCACAGATCCTTGCAGTAGAACACATTCCAAGCTAACATGGAAAGGAAGTGATATGAGTAATGCTTTATAAGAATGTACTCTATGGTAATTTTGAGTCAATGTTTTATTTTATCCCAGTAAGGTGCTTATTTGCTTTTTATTTGTTTGTTATTGTGTACAAATTTTTAACATCTTTTTTCAAGCTGTATTTTCTATTCTCTATCAACTGCATGTTAGTTTCTCCCGTACATGACAATTTTTCATTTTTGTTTTTTCCCATATTTTTCTTTTTCCTCTTCTTCCAGTGAGCTTCACCCTTTTAGCTAATTCATCTCCTGACAACTTTCCACACTCCCGAATTAATAATTTTTGCTCTCCCAGAAGGGAGGTAAAAGGCAGATGTTTTTCATCCTTAAGACCACAATTCCCTTTGTTTTCTATTTAAGAGCTTCACGTTAGCAATCACTCAGAGTGGACGTCAAGCATTCCAAACAACACGCCTACATTAAGCAGAATTTTATCATCTTATTCTGTGTGATCTCTGATTGACCTTTCTGATAAGCTCATTCTCAAGAAAGTGTTCCTTTTTTGAGTCATAAATCCTTTTGAGAATCTGATGAAAGCAAGGCTTCTTTCTCATTTACAAATACTGCACACAATTTCAGGAGGGTCATGGACCCCCGAGGCCCATCCATGAACCAAATATTATGAACACCTGCTCTAATTTATCAATTTCTCTATTTTATGGTTATTGCATTGTGGACAGTTTTTCTAGAATTATTCATTTTTTGTTACTGATCTTTATGCTCCACTCTGCTACCTTCTTTATCACATCCTTGTTTTAAGAATGCCCCTCCAGCCAATAATGTTTCTATTAAAAAATGTCTGAACCTGTCAGAAGCATCCCAGTTATGCAACCCCTTTCATTTTCAAGTTCCATTTCTGTTATGTTACCCAAAATTCCTTTAATTCTGAGCATACTCTTGTCCTATTGATTTTTATAAATGAAACAGAACAGATAAACCCCCATTCAGCAAATATAAGTTTGAGTATCTTGTATAGTACCTGGCATCATGGAGTGTATAAAACTCAACCTGAAAGGGTTTACCGCTAATAATTACAATAATGCTAATTGATAATATTGGTATTGTTAATAACTAATGTTGATTGAATATATTTTCCCAAGAACTATGCTAAATATGTTATTAGTATCTTTCATCTTTTTTTTCTTTACTTTCCTTATCCTCCTTCTCCTCCTTCTTTAACAGATAAGATAAATTAAAAGAGGTTAAGTAAACCTTACTTAACGTCACAACTAGAAAACTAATGGAAACTGGCTTCAAGCACAGATTTCTCTGACTTCAGAGGCACTTCACATAGATAGTCTTTAGCTCTCATTTACAATAGGAGTAGAAATATCTTAGGATGTATGAATTTACCCATCCATCGATCCACTTAAATACACATACAATTAATACAGGGCAGAGAGAGAAAAATTCATAAGATACACATGAAATTCTGTGGGAATTAGGGGAAGACAGGACCTACTTGAAATTTTCTTCAGAGAAAACTTGGCATTTGAAACATGTCATGAATGATACCTAAGACTGAGTAGGAAAGAGTATGGAAAAGCTGTGAAGGCTGAGGAACTTGTAGAAATGTATGCATAGGGAATGATTGGCAGTTCAACTTGGCTGGAATAGAAAATGTGGAAAGTAGAATTAGGAGAGAAAATAAATGTTGGAAAGAGTTGTAGGCCAGATACCAGAGAACTCTGAATTCCAGGAATAGGAGTATGAACTTGTCTTAGCGGGAGTGAATGAGGGAAGATTTTAAACAGAAAAAGGTCATAATCAGGACTGTGTTTGTAGAAGATGGCTCTGGCTGACTGGGGCAGGAAGACTTGCAGTGTGTAGAGACCCCCGAGGCCCATTCATGAACCAAATATTATGAACCAATTATTATGAGAAATGTGCTCATTCTTTTGGCCATATTTATTAAATTAAGACATAGATGATGGCCTTCTCTCTGGGGAGAGGCCCTGTTAGTGGGAGAATTATATAACTTATACTAAGTGAAACCTGACACTGCTCAGACTGCTAGTCTTTTGTCTAATGGCAGTTTACACATTCATTTCTGTTCCCTTTTTTTCCCTCTCTCCTTTGTTTTATATCCTCTGTTGTAGGAATTGCATTCTGAGGGCTTTTTTTGGTAGAACTCTCTTCTGCTGCTGTACTTTTGATACTGTCTCTCTTCCACTCACTATAACACCCCCTGCTTTGCTCCTATTCTTATGGCTCTAGGTTTAGGACTGTCGGTCCATGTTTTTACTTCTCTTGGAAACAATAATATGCTTAATCATTGATTATTATCTCCTTTATCAACTGAGCTCTGCCTGAGATTGTCCCACCTTCTACCATATATTTTCACCATCGTATTCCATTTCTCCTCTATGTGTTTCAGATTTCTTTATGAACTGATGCGCCACATGGGTGCCCTGTCCTCTGTGTGAGCCTTCGTGTTTAAAGGCTAGAATTCTGTGACAGAGACTATGTGGATAGGTGCTGGGGTTTGGGCTTACTGATGACTGTGTTGGGATAAAGGTACTACTGTCCTGGCCAGAGATGGAAAGGGTTGATGGATCCAAAAGCAGGATACTCAGGGACTTCCCTGGTGGTCCAATGGGTAGGACTCCACGCTCCCAATGCGGGGGGCCCCGGTTTGATCCCTGGTTGGGGAACTAGATCCCACATGCATGCCACAACTAAGAGTTTGCATGCTGCAACTAAGAGTCCTCATGCTGCAACTAAATATCCCGCATGCTGCAGCTAAGATTTGGAGCAGCCAAAATAAATAAATAATTTAAACAAATAAATAAACATTTTTTTTAAAAAGCAGGATGCTCAGATTCTGTCTGGAATCAGGCAGATCTGGACTAGAGAACGGACATGATCTTTAGGATCTTTAATGAGAATGTGTTCATGGGTAGTGATAAAGAGGACAATAAAAATTTTAAAAGAGGATAACAACAAACAAGCATAAGTAGATGCTAAATTGTTTCCCATGGGAGCTGTAATTAATGTAGGGCTTCTTATTTGTTGATGGGTTAGACCTGCTTCAAGTTAAGTGTTGGATCCTCAGCCTTATTTCTTTTGCTATGTTTTCCCATCTCCTTCTCCTGGACTCTGACACATTATTTATCATTTGGATAAAACACCACACTTGCATTATTTGAAGATCTTGTCACATATTCAGATGCTTCCTAGGGAATATATCTCCTCGGAAGATCCAGAAGAAAAACTTGTGTCTTCTCTAATCTAGATTTTCTGTAGCCAATTGTAACATAGATATCTCCATGATTTCTAGAGGCGCATGCTGTTACCTTCCTGATCAAACTTGATTTTCATGAAAAGCATTATTTTATCAATGTCATTCATTATTCCTTACTTGTTCTTTCCCTTTCAAATTGTTTTTTGGCCTATAGAGTGTAACACTTGGACAACTGCCTGGAAATCTCTCTCCTTCATACAGTGAGAATTCATTGAAGGGTTTCAAAGAGTGAACTGCCATGAAATTGTACTGTATCCTAAGTGGACAAAGAATTCTATGTTTCATGCCTTACTTGCTCACTCTGTTCCAGTATCTTAATTCTCATGTCAAGTAGGAAGGAAAAAGGCAGATATACTAGGAAGAACTTGAAGTCCCTGTGGTAGGAAACAGGTGTTAAATGGAAACCATGATACTTTCTTAGACTTTATCAGATCCTTTATCAGAAATTATAAGAAATGCTCAGAAACTGGATGATTTACCCATTTTTACCTGTAAATGAGTCAATAAATTTGTTATATTCATCAAATAAGTGATAAATTACTTACTTTTCATGAACTAGTAGCTTTTGGGCAAAATGTAGACAACTCCTCTCTCCAAAAGTGTTCCCCTCTTATTTGCCTTTCTTTAAGGCAGCATTCTTACTAATTCAGCAGCCTGAGCATGACATTAATGAAAACATTTGGGACCTCACTGGATGAGGAAATGAGGTCTACTTGTCTGAATGGATAAGACGGAGGAGCCACTGGCAGCCACCTTTTATGTCTGAACAAAGGCCACATTCCTTGTGGTCACAAGCCTGACTAGGCCTAGAGGCATAAAACAGGAAGTAGAAGAGGATAATTTATATAGTGTCTATATATTTCAATTTATGGTGCATTCATAGTTAAAATAGTACAATATTTGTGTGTTCTAATAACATAGATCATTTATCACGTAAATATTTTTTAAATAATCTAAAAAATTTCTTTGAAAATGTAAGTTCCTTTTTGAGTAGAGATGTGGAAAGATTTACTGTTATTAAGAATCATTAATTATTATTATTAATAATATTATTAGCAGTCTGATCTCATGGAAATCACAAGTGTTATGACTTTGTAACTACTCCCAAATAATCAGTTATAAATCATGTATTTTAAACGCAAATAATTTGAGCTCAGTTACGTCAAAACTTCCTTAAATGAAGATTCTATTTGATAGAATTCCTTGACTCTGTTGATCATCAATATCAGCTATTCAATATAGAGAAGTCTTTTCAAATTAAATTTATGAATAAAAATATATTTAACTAAATAGATTATATAATGATTGATAAAGATATTAGTCTTAGATGAAGGAATTAACAAGTATATTTTTGAGTAGTATGGTTTTTAATTTACTCCATCTCCACAGTATTCCTGTTTGGTAATAACTTAAGAAAAACATAATCTGTGTTTATAGATCTGGTCACATTTTTAATGAATAACTCCAATTAAGAAAAATTCTCACAGATGGTATATCACTGATAATTTTACATATCTTAAATTAGTAGAACACATTCAGTTTCTTCTATTTCTTCCTTGTTTTCTTACTATTATTATTCTTATAGTTATTACAGTCATTATTAGTTATCATAATCTAATTATTTTGTTTAGTACATGCCAAATAATTAAACCTCTTAGTAATTGTGTTTCTTACAGTACACCTCAGAAGTTTAAAGACTGCAATATCCCTATACATTTTTTCCCATCCCTACCTTTCCTAAGTGCATAATTTTCTCAGCTAATTGAATGAGATGATTGCTCTGAATTATTTCCTTTGAGTTATAAGTTAGATAATGTTGGCCCAATAAAATTTTCATAAACCTTTATTTCATTTTGAATCCACATGATTCAAGGCCTGTTAGCTGTTTTCTGTCATTTTAGATAATGTGATTATACATCCCTTTGGGTTTGGGATTTTCCCCTTTACTAAATATATTTGATGGGGACTTCCACAGGTAGTTAACTTTTTATTTGCTTGTTGTGTTTGTTATTTTTCCACACAAGTCATCTTTAAACAGTGCCAATGCAATTCTTTTATGAAGTAAACTCTCCTAAGTTGGAATGTGTACATTCCTCCCTCTCCCTGCTTTACTGCCCCCCTTACGCTGGCCCCCGCACCTTGGGCTATGGGAAGGGGTCAGAGGCCACACATTATTGAGACTAATTTATTCCAGTCCACCTAGTCACTTGAAATATTTCCTCAAGGAAGTTTTCATTCAATTGATGCCCTGAAGGGTTAAGAAAACAGAAACCCACAGTATTACAGAGTTGTTGTTATGGATGTTTCCAAGGAAACCATACCAGGAATGTTTAAGTGTCTTGTTTCTCCCCAAACCCACTGGAGTGTAGCTTGTTTGAGGTTTTGATGTCCTCTTAATTCTTGCCATAGCTGCTCTGTGGTAGGGCTTCCTGCAGGGCAGAAATCCCATGGCTGCCAAAGGTGCTGGCTCACAAGCTCACTATGCTCTGGCTGAGCTCAGTTTTATGTCTTCCTCCTGAAGAGGTTAAGGGCAATTCAAATTCAAATAGAGCTACGGTTTTATTTTTTTTTTAAGTTACTTTAATTTAAAAAAATGCCCAATTATACATTATTTTTCTCCAGCATGCACATTAGCAGACCATCTGAATATTTTATCAAAAATTCATAATAAATGAATTTGAAATGTGGAGACCATTAGAAGACTGAATGTATGTGATAGATCAGATCATGCTGTTTTAAGAGGTTTTTTAAGGGGCGGGGGAGATGGGAGGGACTTAACGTTCTGTGATTTCCTCTGCTTTAAGTGGCTGTAAACAATTTTCATGGTCATTGCATTTTTGGGGGAAATTTTATATATCCAAGTAAAATGAAATCATGAACAATCTGAAAATAATACCCCAAAGTAGTAATTTGATTGAACTTGACTTAAAATATTTTTACAGTTAAATTCTACAAAATAGTTAATACATCCTCTCAAAATGTTTACTCAAATGACGTGAAGCCAAAGGAAATTTGAATCAATTTTATTCAAAATTTATAGGGAAAAAAATCTCTCTCTCTCTCACTTTGTTCTCTCTGCTTCTCAGAACGCATACTAACATGCATATATATATGTGTATGATAGTTCTTTTTAATATATATATTCAACACATTTAAAATTATACAAACATAAACAGGCAGGTGAATACTTGTATTTTTATTTGGATACCAAAATCAATTAACCAAGTGATATCACACACATACTTCTATCATTATTAAATATTTGCAAAGATAGTAAGGTAAATTAAAAATAACGCATAACCCTCTCTATTCTGAAAAAGAAGTATGATAGTATGTAATTCTATATTTATAACTACAATTATATATTTTATCCTATTGTATTTTAATATCATTTATTCTATAATTACATATTAATGTATATATGCTACAATGTGTAGGATACATTTTAAATATATAACTGCACAATTACTTTTTCTCTCATTTAATTTCTCATTTAATTTCTCTCATTTAATTTCTCATTTAATTTCTATCTAATAAGTTTGGTTTACCATTTCCTGTATTTTTCTTTCTTCAAGGTCTGATAAAGATTGCTGAAGAAACACAAAAGTGTTGAATTTAACCAGGTATTTGTTGTGTATTTATCTAAATCACTGTGGGTGAAATATTGTTACTAGTTTGTTTTGGGTAAACATTGGTAATCTCCAGTAATAAGAAGTAGTAAGCACTACGGGAATCTCTTGTATTCATATCTAATCTGTTCCTAAAATGTGTTGGATAGAAACTTTTCTGAGAGCTACAGCTTGTTTTCCATTATTTTTAATTGGAAAAATAATGATTTGCTCTTAGCCCACCTAGAATCTCTGATGAATTTCACTAAACACTCAAACACATATACAAACTATGCACTGAAGATACCTACTTAAGTGTCAACTTTCCTATTATTTAACACAATAACTCAGTACGTACTTTTGTATGCAGTACACTGTGATAGTGGGCAGCACATGATTCTAATTATATTTCCTCCACACTGCAATGTGTTTTCTTTTTTTTTCAATTGGGATAGAGTTATTTTACAATGTTGTGTGAGTTTCTGCTATACAACAAAATGAATCAGCTATATGTATACTTAGATCCCCTCCCTCTTGGCCCTCCATCCCACCCCCACATCCCCCCCATCTAGGTCACCACAGAGCACCAAGCTGAACTCCCTGTACTATACAGCAGGTTCCCACTAGCTATCTGTTTTACACATGGTAGTGTATATATGTCAATCCCAATGTCCCAGTTCATCCCAACCCCCTTCCCCCCAGCCATGTCCACACATCTGTTCTCTACTTCTGTGTCTCTATTCCTGTTCTGCAAATAGGTTCATCTGTACCATTTTTCTAGATTCCACATGTATGCGTTAATATATGATATTTGTTTTTCTCTTTCTGACTTACTTCACTCTGTGTGACAGACTCTAGTTTCATCCATGACTCTGCAAATGACCCAATTTCATTCCTTTTTATGGCTGAGTAATATTCCATTGCATATATGTGCCACATCTTCTTTATCCATTCATCTGTCAATGTACATTTAGGTTGTTTCCATGTCCCGGCTATTATAAATAGTGCTGCAATGAACATTGGGGTGCATGTGTCTCTTTGAATTGTGGTTTTCTCTGGGTATATGCTCTGTAGTGGGGTTGCTGGGTCATATGGTAGTTTTAGTTTTAGTTTTTTAAGGAACTCCATACTGTTCTCCATAGTGACTCTATCAATTTACATTCCCACCAACAGTGCCAGAGGGTTCCCTTTTCTCCACACCCTCTCCAGCATTTATTGTTTATAGATTTTTTGATGATGGTCATTCTGACTGGTGTGAGGTGATACCTCATTGTAGTTTGATGTGCATTTCTCTAATAATTAGTGATGTTGAGCTTCTTTTCATGTGCCTCTTGGCCATCTGTATGTCTTCTTTGGAGAAATGACTACTTAGATTTTCTACCCATTTTTTGATTGGGTTGTTTGCTTTTTTGATATTGAGCTGCATGAGTTGTTTGTATATTTTGGAGATTAATCCCTTGTGATAAAAACTCTCCAGAAAGTGGGCATAGGAAGATGTGGCACATATATACAATGGAATATTACTCAGCCATAAAAAGAAATGAAATTGAACTATTTGTAATGAGGTGGATAGACCTAGATTCGGTCATACAGAGTGAAGTAAGTCAGAAAGAGAAAGACAAATACTGTATGCTAACACATATATATGGAATTTAAGAAAAAAAAATGTCATGAAGAAAGTAGGGGTAAGATAGGAATAAAGACACAGACCTACTGGAGAACGGACTTGAGGATATGGGGAGGGGGAAGGGTGAGCTGTGACAAAGCGAGAGAGAGGTATGGACATATATACACTACAAAACATAAGGTAGATAGCTAGTGGGAAGCAGCTGCATAGCACAGGGATATCAGCTTGGTGCTTTGTGACCGCCTGGAGGGGTGGGATAGGGAGGGTGGGAGGGAGGGAGACGCAAGAGGGAAGAGATATGGGAACATATGTATATGTATAACTGATTCACTTTGTTATAAAGCAGAAACTAACACACCATTGTAAAGCAATTATACCCCAATAAAGATGTTAAAAAAAAAAAAAGAAAGAGGGCATAGAGGGAACCTACCTCAACATAATAAAGGCCATATACGACAAACCCACAGCAAACAGCATTCTCAATGGTGAAAAACTGAAAGCATTTCCTCTAAGATCAGGAACGAGACAAGGATGTCCACTCTCGCCACTATTATTCAACATAGTTTTGGAAGTCCTAGCCATGGCAATCAGAGAATAAAAAGAAATAAAAGGAATACAAATGGAAAAGAAGAAGTAAAACTGTCACTGTTTGCAGATGACATGATACTATACATAGAGAATCCTAAAGACTCTACCAGAAAACTACTAGAGCTAATCAATGAATTTGGTAAAGTTGCAGGTAAAGTTAACTACAAAATTAATGCACAGAAACCTCTTGCATTCCTATACACTAACAATGAAAGATCAGAAAGAGAAATTAAGGAAACAATCCCATTTACCATTGCAACAAAAAGAATAAAATACCTAGGAGCAAACCTACCTAAGGAGGCAAAAGACCTGTCCTCAGAAACCTGTAAGACACTGATGAAAGAAATCAAAGGTGACACAAATAGATGGAGAGACATACAATTTTCTTGGATTGGAAGAATAAATATTGTGAAAATGACTATACTACCCAAAGCAATCTACAGATTCAATGTAATCTCTATCAAATTACCAATAGCTTTTTTCACAGAATTAGAACAAAAGATTTTACAATTTGTATGGAAACACAAAAGATACCAAATAGCCAAAGGAATGTTGAGAAAGAAAAACAGAGCTGAAGGAATCAGGCTCCCTGGCTTCAAACTATACTACAAAGCTATAGTAATCAAGACAGTATGGTACTGGCACAAAAAACAGAAATATAGATCAATGGAACAGGATAGAAAGCCCAGAGATAAACCCACGCACATATGGTCACCTTATCTTTGATTAAAGAAGGCAAGAATATACAATGGAGAAAAGTCAGCCTCTTCAATAAGTGGTGCTGGGAAAACTGGACAGCTACACGTAAAAGAATGAAATTAGAACACTCCCTAACACCATACACAAAAGTAAACTCAAAATGGATTAAAGACCTAAATGTAAGACTATAAGACTGGACACTATAAAACTCTTAGAGGAAAGCACAGGAAAAACACTCTTTGACATAAATGCATTGCAATGCTTGAACCAGTTGTAACTAAGCAATGAAACAAGATGCAAAACCTGTACACTGAATGCAAATAATGATGAACACACTAAAATAATCAATGTTAAGGAGATAAGCAAGAAGTTTTGGAGGTTTTTGAAATATCTTTTTGCCTTTTCCTAGAACAATTTTCATGCAGATTGAAGTGAAACAAACTGGCCCCAAGCCGAAAGCTAAGAACCATCACATCTGTCCTTTTTCCACTTTTATGAAATCACTGAACTGAGATGCAATGAAGAGCTATGTCTCTTGGTTTGGGTTCCCCAGAAAGCAAACCCTGAAACTAGAACTTGGTTGAAGATAGTTCATTTGGCAGCTGATCCTAGAAAGATGAAGTGAGGAAGCAGGGAAAATGAGAGAAGGAGGAAACCAATGTAAGGGTGTGCTCTAGAGGTCACTGTTGTGGGCAAAATGATTTAATTCTCCAGGGAAGCTTGCAAGAATTGTCTGCAGAAAAATGGGAAGCAAGAGACTTTCTCCACCACCTGTCAGGCTCCCTTGATTGAGGGTGGGCTGTCCTAAGGTTATTTTCTCCTCTGCATTCCCAGGCTGCAGGTTCTGCAGAGGGCCAATGGGCTTTTGCAGCTTCCAAGAGCTCCTGGGCAGAAAACCAAAATGATACTGCTGTGAGAGGCTGTGAACACAAGTGTCTGAATTGGTGGCCAATGTCTCGGCCAGCTACAGCTGAGATCAAAAGAGGCTAAGAGTAAAGAGGCAGAGCAACTGTAGTGTCAGTTACAACTGCATTCTACCAGAGCTTGCACTCAAATCATGCTGTTCTATGGACATTTGTACTCTCTCATCTAATGGGTGAGTTTGATTTCAGTTGACTTTTAATTTGAGAGCACAGGCATTCTCACAGCACCAAGATCTAAGTTTTTGGAAGTCTTTCAATTGCTGGTAATAAAAAGGAGAGGGGTGGGGATTCTGCTCTACCTGAAGTTTATGGATAAAGCTTAGAAGGCTCAGTTTCAAAATTCTCTAAAATGGTTTCATTACACCAATATTCCTTTAACTACAATGAATTAAGAGATAATTGGGTCATATATATGATTTTTGCCTCTTATTATTTAATGTCTAGGAAATTTGACTTTACTAAATCCATTAAAGAGAAACTTATATACTTAAAGTTAGCAATAATTTTCAGTCTTAATTTTTAAACACTTTTTGAAATTTAAGAAGAATTTATCACAAAATTCCCAAACTTGTTATATCTAGATAGATTGAAAAATGAATCTTTTACTGAAAAAGAGATCATTTTCTCCCTGGGCCCTTGCTATTAAGCTGTACTTTAGGAACCTTTCTTTTCCTTAGTTCTACCTTCCTTAAAGATTCCTTAGACTGTGACTTTTTCTTTCTTTTTTTTTTTTTTTTTTGACTTTTTCTTACTACAAGTGTACCCCACTTCTTGAAAGTTTGCTTTATGCCACTTCATTTTTATGGAAGACCTACATTAGTATCTGTTTTTGCCACCTGAAAGAAATCTAAAGAGGAGTTTCACTTTTACAAAAAAAGGCAAAAAGCGAAAATAACATTCAGCATCCATAATTGCTTGATTTAAGCCATTTTGCTTTATGAAATGTTCCATAGCACCACTCTACTTTCGGATAGCAAGGGAAACTTGTATCCCAAAGTCAAACTTTTCTCGAGAATACAAAATGCTAAAAAAAACCCAAACAAACAGTACAGGCATACCTTGGAGATATCACAAATTCAGTTCCAAACCACCACAGTGAAGCAAATTTTACAATAAAGTGAGTCACATGAATTTTTTGGTTGCCCAGTACATGTAAAATTTATGTTTACACTACACTGTAGTCTATTGTGTGCAACAGCATTATATCTAAAAAATTTAAATACCTTAATTAAAAAATACTTTATTGCTAAAATATGCTAACCACCATCTGAGTGTTCAGCAAACCTTAGTAGTAACATCAAAGATCATAGATCACTGTAATAAATATAATAATAATGAAAAAGTTTGAAATACTGGGAGAATTACCAAAATGTGACACAGAAACACAAAGTGAGCAAATACTGTTGAGAAAATGGTACCAGTAGTCTTACTTGATGCAGGGTTGCCCCAAACCTTCAATTTGTAAAAAATGCAGTATCTGTGAAACACAAAAAGCAAAGTACAATAATACAAGGATGTCAGTATTGGTTTTAAAGCGTTTAATTTATATAATTTTTACTTTCAAACACAGACGTGTAGTGTCATTCTCTTTTTTGTTGTTGTTGTTATAAATAACCAAATCACTTTTAATCAAAATTTCAAGCAAGCACTAAATCATGAAATATACCAAGCTCTTATATCTAGCTATCTATACATATATATGATTTATATAATATCTTATATAAAATAGAAGATATATATTAATATATTTTATATATTATGTAAATTATATAAAATACAAATATAACATATGTCTATAAGATACATACATTTAAAATAATTTTAACACATTAATAACACTACAAGTGTTTTTCACTTTGACAAACCCTCTTATTGGTGAAATAGAAATTTCCTTACAATTTAAGACACGGTTGATAATTATACTTATTTACATTAAGAATCTAAATTCATGATAAAGTAGCTTTAATTCTTCTTCCCTCTAGCCCTTCATAATCAGATTCAATCTGGGGAGATTTACTATCATTTCTGTTAGTTACAGCACATAAAATCGAATGCTGGAAAGTGAAGTATTTTCACTAAAGCAGACTTTTGCTGTGAAGAAAACTTTGGTGCATTTAATTCACCACCAGTCATATGTCTAGGAAGTCTCCGCCTCAGGACTCACAGACTGGAGTGGCAGTGCGCTGCGGGTATGGTATTGTACTGAGGGATTCTGATGACTTCTTGCCACCTTCAAATGCAGGGGCAAAACATACAAGCAGCTGAGTCCTCGCTACACAGATGGTTTTAAACTTATATAAAGAATAATGGGATTTATTTCTTCTCATTTTCCCAAATGCCAAGTTTTGTTTTTTAATGGTAGCTATAATTTTCCCAAAGTACTTTGGTGGAGAGATTGAAGCTGACATCAACTCTGAGGAGTGAGGATTTGGTCTTAAGCTTTTGGGAACTTTTCACAGGAACCAGAGAAGACCTTTCTCCATGTTTCACCCCACCCCAAAGGTTCTTAATGAGGATTTGGTGTCTGATATATGTGATTAAGGATTTTGTTTTACTTGTAGAAGTCTCATCTACACAGTGACACCAAATTTCCCTTTGGGCAGGATGGGATTTTTCATAAACAACTTAAGGCATGATCTCCAGGAGCCGTGAAGAAAAACTATAAAGGACAACTGTAATTAACATTCTAGCACAAAGCCTATGATTGATTTACCCTAGTTCAGTGAAAACATCTGTAAAGGTTATGAGAAGAATTGATTATGTCATAGAGGAGAGAATATGTAATAAAAATAATTTTACAATTGAATTCACCTAGAAAAGCAGTTCCTGGTATCACACATTGAGGAAGTACTTGTTCATCCATCAAAGAAGAATCTTAAGATGTTGTTATGTATGCCAGGGTCACAGTCATACTTTGACCTATGCTATAATCACATCCATTGCTTTGTGTGTCATGTAAAATATGATTTAATTTTATTTACAAAACAGTTTGGCATTTGTTATTACACTGAAATTTTAGCTGTTTTGCCCAAATAAATAAACTTCTGACACTGTTGAGACTCTTAAGAATTTTAATATGAATTCATACAATTATTTCCTGTTTTAAATGTCATATAAAAGAAGTTCAGTCTTCTAGTGAATTGTATAACTTCTAATATCTAATAGAAGAGAGCAGGGAATTCCCTGGTGGCCCAGTGGTTAGGACTCCCTGCTTCCAAGGCAGGGAGCACAGGTTCGATCCCTGGTCAGGGAACTTAGATCCCACATGCCGTGTGGCACAGCCCAAAACAAAACAAAAACAAAAACAAAACAAACAAAAAATAATAGAAGAGAGCAGAACCCTTCTGGACACAGATCCAGTACTATGTTGGTAGTCTAAAATATGAAGACAAATTTGGGAAGCTATGGTGGTCTGTGTTTTGAGTCATTGCATGCAGTACCTCTAAATATAGCCCTTTTTAAAAATAATCAGACATTTTTATACCATAAGTTATGGTGCTGCCAACTGGAAACTTGGTCAACATATCTTACAAGGGACTCTGTAACATATCTTACAAGGGACTCTGTAATGCTCTGTAATGCTTCTAAGGAAGCATTCTTAGAAATATTTTCAAGTTGGGGTCTTTCCACAGAACAAAAGTTTTATTCTGTGTTTTGTTCTCATAGCTAGCTGCTTTCTTCTCAACCCAAACAACTCAAATTAACTGGAAACTTAATTCCTATTTATGTTACCTTGGGCATCTCAAACCAGCAAATCCTATTGTAAATTACTCCCACACTATGGCCATGGTGTCAGCCATGCCCAGATAGGAGTTGCTGCCTTAGGCTATTGGAGAATAATTCAAATGTGAACAAATGGCAGATGAATTATAAGGCACAGGGAAAAATGGTACTATTCTTACAGCTTTTGATTCCTCAGCTGAGGAATGGTCTTAGAGTTGGTAAAATTGGGCATATCATTAAACATTACTAAATTTATTACATTTTGTAGATTGTCAAGAGAGTTGTAGGTAGAAGATAATGGAGGTATTAAAAGTCAGAATGATGCAAGTTAACAGATCTTAATATATAGCCTATATATGAAGCTCTATGTAGTTCATAGTTTATATAGATACAGGACATCACCTTGTTTTAATATTTACATATTCACCTTTTTAACAAATATTTATTAAGTATTTATTGGATATCAACTATGTGCCAGGCATTGTTCTAAGTGTGGAGGATAGAAAAATACATATAAATGGCAAAGTTTTGCTTCTCAAGTTTACCTTCTAATGAATTTAGACAGACAATAACTAAGTGAGTAAACAACCAAGTATGTATAATTTGTGATAAGTGCAATGACAAAAATAATAGGGTTAATATAAGAGTTTGCAACTTGGGAAGTGTTAGGGAAAGCTTCTCTGAAAATGTGACATCTGAAGGGAGGCTTGAATGCCAAGAAAGTTCCAGCCAGATAAAACTCCAAGGGAAGAATTTTCTGGAAGAGAAAACGGCCAATGCAAAGGCCCAGAGGTCAGCAAATCCTTCCTACATTTCACAAAGAGGAGTTAGGCCAGAGTTGTTGCAACACAGTGAGCAAGAATGAGAAGGTATGAGATGAGGTTGACTATGTTGGCAGGGCTCACACCATACTGGGCATGGTCAGGGAATTTGATATTATTCTAGTTGCAATGAAAAACCTTTGATGATTTTTTAAGCTGGGGGCAGAGAGGTGGAATACCAAGAGCTGACTGAAATTTTAAAAATATTACCCTGGCTTTTATACACAGAGTGACATATTAGGGAAGAAATAACTAAAGCAGGGAGAGCAGGGGAGAGCAGGGATGCTAGCTGTAAAGATGGAAAGACAGGCATATTGGAAGTATGTTGTGTTTTGCTGAAACATGGTCTTGGAGAGAGAGGGCAAAAAGCAGACTTCACGTGGATGGCTTCCTTGGCTCATGGTTGGTGGGACTATTTACTGAGATGAAGAATGTGCTTCCTCAGTGATCAGAGAAAATTTTAAAAGCCATCTGAATACAGCAAAGTGGAAATCCTAGAGGCTACTTGAAGTGTGATATTTTTCAAACTCTCCTTATGAGCACTTTTTAGTTATGTCTGTTTCCTTATTTAGGGAGAAGAAGGAAAAATAATTCTCTGAAAAAAAAAAACCCAAAGGATGTCTTGAAGTAGCAATAGTTCCAATACACCCTTCAAGTTGTTTAAATAAAGCAAAATTTACAATATGCCTCTATTAGTTTCCTAGGGCTGCCGTAAAAATCACAACAAACCTCGTGGCTTAAACAACAGAAATTTATCCTCTCACAGTTCTGGAGACCAAAAGTCTGAAATAAAGGTGGTTCTCTTATAACTCATTAGCAGAGCAGATCCTGCCTTTATACTTTGGTTCTGTCCCAGGTGGAAAATACTGGGAAGATCACCTCCTTGATCCTACAGACCATGTTTAAGCATCTCTCTGACTTTCTCTTGCAGAATTGCATTTACAAATATACTCATGGGACAATTCAATTGTGAAAAGAAGGAGTGACTTCTTCATGAAATGTATCTAGTCTTCCTGTTGGCAGCCCACTGAGAGATAAAGGCCTGGTGGAAGAATGAACCTAGTTCCCAGGGATGGTAGTTTCTATGTGTTTGGTTAGGGTAAAATGCCCAGTTATTCAATCAAACACTAATCTAGGTGTTGCTGTGAAAGTATTTTGTAGAGGTGATTAAGGTCCATAATCAGTTGACTTAAGTGAGGAAGATCATCCTGCACTATCTGGTGGGCATGATCCAAACACTTCAAAGGACTTTAAGCAGAGCAGAGGCTTCTCTGAAGTGGAAGAAATTCTGCCTATGGACTGGAGCTTCAGCCCATGCCTGAGATTTCCAGCCCATCCTTTTTGACAGCCTGTCCTACAGACTTTAGTCTTGCCTAGGCAGCCCTTGCAATTGTGTAAGCCATTTCTTTGCAATATATCCCTTAATGTACATAAAACCTGCTAGTTTTGTTTCTCTGATCTAGCCATGACCTAATACATTCCCCATCTGGAATTTATAGTAAAATTCAATCATTTAAACTGGCTTTTAAGATACTAAGCTTCTACTGGCATTGCTCAGAATCAATCTAGATTCTCCTTCTCCCTCTACCTCTATCAAAAAAAAAAGTTGAGGGTGTGTTTTTTTTTCTTTTTCAACTTGCAATGTGATTTTTGTGATTTTGTTTCTGGAAGCACTAATGGCTTTATCTATCCAAGCCCAGGTATCCACTATACAGCTGCTGTACATTTACTCCAGACTATGGTGGAAGATGCTAGCAGGCAACCTAGCTAGGCTTTGAGCTATTTGGGGGCCCCTGTCCAATCCAAACAGGAACTGACAGCAGCTAGAACTTGCTAAACATCAAGGCCTCCTTCTTCTAACCATGCTGCCCTGACCAGGTTACTTTAATAAAGCAGTGCCCTAAATAGGTATGGGGCAGCTCTCAAGATAATTGCCTTCCAGAGCTCAAACCATGGAAAGAAGAAAAACCATAATGACCTTAGAATCCCCCCACAAACCTGCCCCCAACTTGCCTGGCTTTTACTAAAGTCACTATCTTCTTTGGATTTGTCCTTATCAAGCAGAGGGTGGGCCAGGGGTGGAGTGGGAGACCCTTCTGCTTCTTTCATCGTTTTCCTTCTTTCTCCCAATCCCCAGGGGCTGGAAAGAATGACCTTCCTTCTGTTGTTCTTCCTGTAAGGAACTCCCTTAAGTAAATTTCATGGTCTAGTTAGCTCTCTCTGACCTCATCTTTCATCCAAACCTGCCCCGTGAACCCATTTTCCTGCTAAGTCTCTTATCCACCTTTTCAGACTTTCAGGTGATAATCCACAAGAGTCTCTCTGAGAAGCAGAAGGATATAGGTGTTCAGGGATTTAAAGGAGAAATAAAAATGCATCAGGTTAGTATTATAGCAATAGCATCTCCATTGAATACTACAGTTGACATTGATTCTGGTGTGTGATATCTTCTACTATCAGTGTTTTAGTGCTCATTCCAGGTGGAGGAAAGGTCAGCCTCTCCAACAGAGTCATATCAGAACATGGGCACCCACACAAGCGGCAGTATTTGATGGAAAAGATAAGGACAATCTTCTGACACAGCATACTTTCACGGGGAAAGCAGGTGATAAATGACTTCAAATTTAGATTATTGATGTCATCTTCAAATAAAATTGTACCTAGTCCCAGACATACAGGAACCAGATTGAAAGATGTTCATCATCACCTTTAAACTTCTGTCTCTAAAGCTAAAATACACTAAACGTGACACACCATAAATATGGCACACCATAAGTTGATAGTTTTCATAATCCTTAAGTTTATCTTATGAGTGAATACGCATATTGCACTATATATGTTAAAAAGTATTAATGTATATTTTAGATATACTACAATTTCACAACTCTGTCACTTTTAAAATATACTTGGAACCTCAAACACTGGAAATGACTCAGGGCTTCTGGAACCCAGAGAGGCCCTATCAATAGGAATCTTCAGACTATAAAGGTGGATCAGTGGTTTTGTTCTCAAATCCAAACCTCTTATACTTGACTTTGTAAAATGTTTTAAAGGATAAATCATCAGGACTGTTGCAGTTATCTATTTTGATACAGTGGTAGGCATGTAGCAAGTTACTAAAATAATACATATGGGGTAAATAATATGTTAGGTCCATTTTCTTCCATAGAGGATTTGTCTGGAACAACACTGAAGAGTGAATTTCTTTCTTTTTGCCTCACCATGTGGCATGAAGGATCTTAGTTCCCAAACCAGGGATCCAAGAATCGAACTGTGCCCCTTGCAGTGGAAGCGGGGAGTCCTAACCACTGGACCACCAGGGAAGTCTCTGAAGAGTACATTTTAAATACATAAAAAGGCATTTTTTCATTCTAATTTGCAAACGTGAATTGAAAATAAGAATAATATTAAATTTAAAATAACTACATTTGCCAGTCTAATAAATTACAAATATCCATTTTTACCTTTAAGAAGGTATTAAAGAATGGCTTAAAATTTATTTCTTTGTTCCTATTAAATCCAAGAAGTCCACTTGCAAATACAGAGAAGTAAAGGGAAGAGTAAAAATGGGTGCATTTCTGAAATTTTTTAAAAAGGGTTTTTATTCCCCTCAACTTGGATCTAGTTTCTTTTGTCTTGGACCCTAAAAAATTCAGCTATGACCCTACTTAATATTGACTAAAGAAATGCCTAGTGAGGCTTATCAAGGTCGAGCATTCAGGTAGTCTTTAAAACTTGCAACCTCAAATTCATTTTCTATGTTCTTTTGATTGAATCTCAAATGTTGTCCATCTCAGGTCTTTCTTTCCTAAAAAGGAAATAATAAAATAATTTAAAACTCTATAAGAACTTTAGATATGACAACAAAAACACAAGTGATAAAAGAAAAGCACTTGATAAATTGAATTTAATCAAAAATTTAAAAAAATGTTTGTGCTTCAAAAGACACCATCAAGAAAGTGACAAGACAACACACAGACAGGGAGAAATATTGTCAGCTCATATTTCTAATAAGGGACTCATCCAGAATATAAAAAGGACTCTTACAAGTCAATAATAAAAAGCAAATAACCCTACTGAAAAATAGACAAAGGATTTGAATGGACATTTCTTCCAAAGGGATGCACAAATGGCTAATAAGCAGATGTAAAGATGTAAACCTCCTTGGTCGTTGGGAAATACTAATCAAAACCATGATAAAATTCTGTTTCTCACCCATCAGAATGGCTACAATAAAAAAGATAGGCAATAAAAAGTTTTGGTGAAGATGTGGAACAATTGAAACCCTCAAACATTATTGGTAAGAAAGAAAAATGACACAGCCACTTTAAACAACTGTTTGGCGCTTCCTTAAAAAGTTAAGCATATATTTACTAGATGACCCGGTAATCCCACACTTAGGTATCTACCAAAAAGGAAACATATGTACACACAGAGACTTGTACATGAATGTTCATGGTAGCACTATTCACAGTAGCCCAGAAGTGGAATCAACCCAAATGTCCAATAACTGATGGATAAACAAAGTGTGTTATAACTGTACAGTGAAATACTATCTGTCAATAAAAAGGAACAACATGGTGGACCTCAAAAACATTATGCTCTGTGAAAGCAACCAAACACACACACACACACACACACACACACACGCACGCACGCACATTGTACAATTCCATTTATATAAAATGTCCCCAAATGGCACATGTAGAAAGACAGAAACTAGATTAGCATTCACTTAGGGCAGAAGTGGGAATGGACAGTGATTGTAAATGATTTCTTTTTAAGGGTTTTTAAAATAAAATTGTAACAATGGTTGTACAACTCTGTAAATATACTAAGAACCATTGAATTGAACACTTAAAATGGTGAATTTTATGGTCCATGCATTATATCTCAAGAGAACTCTTTGAACTTTTTAATGACTAAGTGGGCTGTTTGTAAGGACAAGAACATCTATATTTTAAATATATAATAACTAACAATATACCATTTTCTCAATCAATTATCAGCATTACCTTGACAATCTGACTTAGCTTAATAAATGTCCCTGAAAATTTTCCATCATAGCATTGAATTTACATACGCAGGTAAACTTGAAATGCAAGGAGATACTTGAATGATACAAGAAATACTGATTTATGTTTTGGGTTTGTTAGCAGGTGGGAGTTTGACCACATAAATTCAGTCATCTGTGGTTTTTAATTAAAATAACTTAAAAATGGCAAATTGTTGTAAAGATTTTTAAATACAATTCAACAGTCACTTAATTCTCAGACTGTTATGGACAAGGATTTTATTAAAAGGGCCACGCAACACACCCCAACACACACACACACCCCACTGCCATAAAAGCAAAACAAGTTTTTTCAGCTTCTCAGTATGTTGTAGGTCTGGTAGAAAAAGGACCAGCATAGCAAATGAAGATCATTTGGACTGCATTGTGTGTGTGCATAGAACTTTTGATGCATTTTTTTTCCCTTTCTTTCTGACAGAAGCTTTGCAGAACAATAAAAATCATGGCTTCTGATTAGCCCCTGTTTTTCTCTACCAGGATATGTTTAGATGACATAAAATTTAATTCTAGTGACAGGTATAGGAAGATGCCTTCACATCGCCTCCGAAATGTCCACCCTCTTGCCTCTGCTCTCTTAACTACTAGCCTTTCCTGACATAATCCAAGCTATCCTTTGAAGAAACCCCACTAACTTCTTACAGAGACCAGCCCTGGCTAGTAAAATTCGGTGGACTTCCCTTAGGAGCTGAGGTTCTTTCCATCAGAAGAAAAAAAAAAAAAAAAAAGCAACCTAAATTGAAATCCTCTGCTAATAAACGAAAGTGCCACCATCATTTTAGTATTCAGGATGCAAAGTCAACATGTCCCTAAGCACACGTGTCCTCACATACACGCTCCTACAGTCCTGTTCCTCTAGCCCTGCCAGTGTCTAAAATATCATTTCTTTCCTCTCAGGAGACCTGGGGGACCAGGGAGAGAGTGTTGAGATTTCGGCCTCTAATAGAACGTGTAGTTCAGCCTTGTCATTCAGGCACAGGCACTGTAAGAATGTGGTATGTTGGCTGAAACAATTTGTTTGCTTAATTTCTCAGAGTTCAGTGAGGTCATTTTGTCATCTCCCTTGTATTTTCTGTATTTTCCAAAGAATTGCCAGCTTCCAACAACACCCTCTTTCTTCCCATTGGAAATGGAAACACGTCCTCCGCAGGAATTTTCCACTTAGCAGATCCAGCTTCCCTAGCTAGGGCCTCAGCACACCAGCCTGCAATGCTGTATTTCTTTCCACTGCAGTTTGACATTTTTCAGCCAGCACAATGAGTTGTATTCAGTCATTCTAAGTCCTCCCCTTTCTACATCTTTTTTTTTTTTTTTAAATAATGCATACTTTCGAGCAATTTCAGGAAAAGAGCAAAGGCTTTTAAGCAACATTAAATTTAATTAGTTATGTCACTGTCACAGAATCAGAATCCTTTGGAGTCCTGCTCCCCCCGCCCCAATCATTTCCCCACTTCCCAGCCCCCTTTCCCTTTCTTCTGGTAAACACATTAAGGACAAACCTCATGATCCATATACTCTGCTTGTAATTGTTTGCCTTCGCAAATTATTTCCTTTGAATAATATTTACAAACTATCTATCACTGCCTGACACGATGATAAGAGGGGACACAGACTGCTTATAATCTCAGCTGTAAACAAGAGACGGGAAACACGCGCTGGAAAATGTGTTCAATGCCCTGTCTGGAAGCAGCCGCCTCTGCAAAGGCTCACAGCTGAGTGGGAGCTGGGTCGCCGCCTCCCCAATGCTGAGACCCAAACGGCGATCCGGGGGAGGCCGCGGGCCAACCCAAGTCCCCGACGGGGGAAGGGAAAGGGAAGAATGGGGGGTCAGAGAAAGGCCGCATCCATCGGAAAACAATGCGTGCCTTCCAGAAAGCAAAAGGCAGCACACGCGAACACAGTTGCCTGCGGGAGCCGCTCCCCGCAGGAGGGGGAGGAGCGTTGGGGGAGGGGAGGGGCGGAGCGTCCCCCGTCTGGCCGGGTGGTAGCGTCTCAGACAGCTGGGCCCAGGGGGGGTCACACCCGCACAGCGGAGGGTGTCTCCTGAGGAACCGGGGTTCTGCAGAGAGGGGAGGAGGGAGGAAGAGGGGGATTTGTTCAAGCTGGGAGGGTGGGCCTCAGGGAAAAAGAAGAAATAGATTGATGCTCTGCAGGACACCTAGGGTATTTCTTTCAGGGGGTATTACTTCCACTTTTAGGCAGGAACAAGAGCTGGGAGGAAAACTGCGGCACGGGCTGACAGCTCGGAGGTGATCAAAGGAGAGAGCGTGAATAGCTTGCTCTGCCAGCCATTTATTAAAAAGAGAGGGTGCTCCCGGGCCACTCGAGGCGGGAGAGAAGGGATTAGGATCAAAATAGAGAGAGATGGGCTTCACCTCCTTTATTCAGGAGGAAAAAATGTGTATATATATTTATATATTTTTTTCTTCTTTTTTTAAGAATGCTGTCCACTACGAGATTCATTTCTTCCCATAGACAAAATACACATCCATCCCTGTCTCTCTCTCCCTCTCTCTCTCTCCCTCTGCCCACCTCTCTCTCTCCTGCCTCTCCCCACCACACACACATAAAAAAAGGAAATTCCATCCTCTCTCTTTCCAAACGTTGCTACCTCTGTCTTGTATTATCACACGATGGATTCTCCATTGGAAGGCATTTTTACTCGGAGACGCCCCCCTTTGGGGAAGGTAGCGAACTTTGTGTGAGTCTCATTAACCTCGGAAATAAAGTTTAAAGCACTCCTGGGATTTGGGTAGAACTTCCCTTTCCATGGATAACAGGGCAAAGTGTTAAAATGAACTTCACTGATGCAAGCGGTCTCCTGTTGTAAAAATGACGACCCCCAGCAGTTTAGGGAAGGATTGCAGGGGGTTTCTAAAGTGGAAAGGACCACAGATGCTTTATCAGCGTTAACGCGGCTATGGATCTCACAGAAAGGATGAGAATGGTAGGCGTCAGCCCAGTTTATAAAGTGCACTCTCTTCAGTTAGAAAAATATGATCTATACAGAGATGCAACGAAGCTGAGGAGCTAGCATGATAATGGGAAATACCTTCTTATGTGATAATGATTTTATCTTGCCTCAGAATCAGTTACACACACACTCAAAATTGTAACAGCTTTTATCAGCTAAGGCTTTGAGAGAGGGGGAAATTGAACAAGCAAACTAACTTTTACCCAAATTTACATTTTGAAATAGCCCCATTCTAAACCCTTTATTTAATCATAGTTATATTTTAATTTTTTTAATGTAGTATTAAGGATTCAATCAAAGATAAGCATAGCAGGGCAGTTCAAGGTTTCTTGGTATCAGAACAGTGATAGTCAAGATGAGCTTTGTTTTTCCTTTGAGAGTTCTTTAACTTGATAGTTTTTCTCCAATATTAGGAAGAATTTAATATATATTGTTTATTTTTTTCAATTATACAAGGATATGTTTATATTATTAAAAAAATTATATAATGCAGTGCTATACAGATTAAATTATGAAATTTTCCACGAACTCCCACTTCGGCAAATTATTCCCTTCCCCAGAAGTAGTCACAGTTGTATTATATCCATCCAGACTTTGTAAAATATTTTTTCATGCATATATGCATACAAGCAACCACATAAATTTTAAAAATAGTAAGTTCAATCATACTATATGTATTATTGTGTGAACTGATTTTTTTTTCATTTAATATACCAAAGAGATCTTTCTTTATTAGGACCTATACATTCCCCTCATCCTTTGAAATACTGGAAAACATTTCATGGTTTACTGTATTTTGTTATTATTCTATTGATATATAATTAGGTTATTTCCAATTTTTTTAGTATTATAAATAATACTAAAACGGACGTTCTCAGAAATCTTTGGTCATAATACTAGTACTTTTGCAGGCTAGATTACATTGGAATTGCCAAGCCAAAAGGTATGAGAATTTTAAATTTACAGATGTTACCATATTATTCTTAAAAGGATAAAAAACAATTTATATTCCCACAAGTTGGATACCACTAGAGTACCATTTTCACACACTCTCAATCACTGTTTATCATCATTAAAAAAAAGAAGTTTTGCCAAGAACCTAAACAAAAATGTCACATTGATTCCTCGTTTGCCTTTTTTGATTATTCCTGAGATAGAACAAGTCTTACCTACATTGGCCATTTGTATTATTTCCTGTGACTTGTCTGTTCAGATCCTTTGCCATCCCTGTTTGGATCTTTTTCTTTATGATTCCCAGAAATTCTTTATTTTATTTTTTTAAATAAATTTATTTATTTAGGCTGTGTTGGGTCCTTGTTGCTGCGCGTGAGCTATCTCTAGATGGGCTGAACGGTGGCTACTCTTTGCTGCGGTGCATGGGCTTCTCATTGTGGTGCCTTCTCTTGTTGCGGAGCAAGGGCTCTAGGCATGCGGACTTCAGTAGTTGTGGCACGTTGGATCAGTAGTTGTGGCTCGCGGGCTTAGTTGCTCCGTGACATGTGGGATCTTCCCAGACCAGGGTTTGAACCCGTGTCCCCTGCATTGGCAGGTGAATTCTTAAACACTGAACCACCAGGGAAGTCCCCTAGAAATTCTTTATAATGAGAGCCTTTGCTTCTTTTATGCAGTGTAGTAAAGTTTCTCCCAGACTTTTGCTTATCTTTTAATTTTAATTATGGAGACTTCATCCTAGAGATGTCTGAAGTCTTTTGTAGCCAATTTGGTCAGCCAGTTCTTTTAGGGATTCCAGGTAGTAACCTGATTAAAACTGAATAAAGAACATATACCTATATTTTGTATATTAGATGGCAGACTAACTCTCTAAAATTGCTTCTGTTTCTTTAGGACCATTCTAGGTTGAAATAAAGGTAGTACACCTCCTCTCTATAAAACTGGAAAAAGAGGTGTCCTTCGATGGAGAACATTAGTGTTAACAGCAAGACCTGCCAACTACTACGCCTACATGCAGGGGTTGAACCAGGAAGTATTCACTGGGGAAATGCCCCCCGAAATAAAAAGAACATTCTGGCATCATCCCAGATATCCTGAATAACAATCTTGGAAACTGGGCTCTGGAATTTATATTTTGGAGTACTTGCCAGAGTGATTCTGTAGCTCACAGTGTAGCAGTGTGAACTAGATTCTCCCATTTATCCAGAGAATGTAGACTTTTTGGTTTCTCTCTGCCATAATGGTCTCCTAAGTTATTTTCTAAATCTTTGTTGCTTCTTATATTAATTTATTCTAATTTTTATCGGATTTAGTCACACCACCACTACCTGAAAAATCAACATATGAATATCCACACTCTTTCTCATGAATTGTGTGACCATGATTTGACCTCAACCTACCTTTACTGAACCATCATCCACTCTGACCTCCTTTTCCTCTGATTTCTCAGCCCCAACTTACAGCTTAAGACTTTCATTCTATTTTCCTGTTGGAGAAACTGTCATATTTTTTCTCACTGACTAAAATACCCTTTTCTTCATATGCCTTCTTGCTCTTTAAAATCAATTCTGCAGTGATCTGAATTTCTGAATTTCTACAAAGCTCTCAGGTCATGGCAGTGTTGCTGGACTGTGGACCATGCTTTCTGAGTATAATGATACTAGGGTGTTTCACAAGTTGTTCATGTGAGTGTGATGTCACCCTAGACGGTGCCAAGATGCAGGGTATAAAATTATACTGTGAGGCAGGGCCAGCATCTTTGAAAAATGTGAGACAATGACAAGGACATCATTAGTTGGTAGAAAGGAGGAAAAGTAGAAGATAAAATATCCAGTTATTATGAGTTTCAAAGGGATACAGAAGAAAAGTTTTGGCAGTATGGATGGAGGAGAATGTTGATCCATCTGAATTAACACGTTCTGGCTGGATGAAGGAAAATAAGTGGTTGTTGGTAGAGAAAAAAAGCCACATCTAAGAGTTGGGTTAGGTTTTGGTTAAACCAAGGAAAGAGGCAGAATTTTCTGTGGGGAGTCTCGAGGATATTGAGAAGTTTGTGGAGGGAAGGTAGGGGCAATGGTAGCTGAGTCGTGGAAGGAGAATCATACAACAGAATGTTGATGAGAGTATGGAAGAAGATAGAGAATTTAGAGGTCTACCTCTCAGGGAGTCACCTGGCAAGGCCAGTAGTGGATGCTGTGGTGTGTCTCCCAGATACACTCCACCCCTCAGGACCTAGGCTCTTATCACTTCACCTGCTGGGGATTTTGGAGGCTGACTCCTCTCAGATGAGTGCTCTTTCCCTCAGTTGACGAGAGCTCCTTGTCCTAGGCCATGCTTCCTCCCTGGGAGCAGTCCATATTCAATGGCTGGTTGATACACAGGTATGTGTGTGTGGGGTGGGGTGGGGTGGAGGAAACTGAATTACAAACACCATATTTTCCTCCCCCAAATTTTCCTGAAACTGATTTATTCCCTTTACTAAGAAAGATAATTTAATACTAATAATATCTGATAAACTTCTGTTCCTCATATCAAGTGATCTATCTCAGATGAATAGGTTCCACTGCAAGGTAAATGTTAAGAAACCTCAATTTAAGTGCAGACAATAAGAAAATCAATCTAAGCCCCAAATAAATATGGCCTTTTTTTACAATAGTTTCACTGTACGGGTTCTTAAAATTTTATTTTAAATTTACTTAAACAACTATCTTTTACAAATATATTGCACGTATTTAATAAAATATATGTAACATACATGTTGTATATTGTATACACATGTGTATTTATTACATATCTATCTCCCAGGCTAAAAGTTGCCACACATATACATACGGATGGTTCATATCTGATTTTACATTGGATATTTTTGCAATGTTTTTTGGGCAATAGCGTATACACTTTTTTTACTATAGGCATTCCTCAGACATATTTTTGCAGGTTCAGTTCCAGACCACCACAATAAAGCAAATATCACAATTAAGCGAGTCACATTATTTTTTTGGTTTCCCAGTGAATGTAAAAGTTATGTCTACACTATTCTGTAATCTATTAAGTGTGTAATACAACCATATCTATAAAAAATAATGTATAAACCTTAATTAATTATACTTTATTGCTTAAAAATGCTAACCATCATCTGAGCCTTCAGCAAGTCACAATCTTTATGCTAGTGGAGGGTCTTGCCTCAATGTTGATGGATACTGACTAATCAAGGTGGTGATTGATGAAGGTTGGGGGCCGTGGCAATTTCTTAAAACAAGGGGACAAAGAAGTTTGCTGCATTGATTGACTCTTCCTTTTATGAATGATTTCTCTGTAACATGCAGTGCTGTTTGTAACATTTTATCCACAGAACTTTTCAAAATTGGAGTCAGTCCTTTCATACTCTGCCTCTACTTTGTCAACTAAATTTATGCAATATTCTAAATCTTCTGTTGTCATTTCAACAATCTTCACAGCGTCTTCATCAGGAGTAGCTTACATCTCAAGAAACCACTTTCGTTACTCATCCATAAGAAGCAACTCCTCATCCATCAAAGAGAAGGTAAGATGCACCACCCATCAGATGTGCTAGTGTTCACTGAATGCTTACTATGGTTCAGGTCCTACACTTTATCTTATCTAGTCCCAGTGGAACATATTTTTTACTATTACTAGCTTCATTTTACACAGAAGGGATCTCAGGTTTAGTGAGATTGAGGAACCTCTGTATTGAAGACATTGGGCAAACCAAGATTTGAACTCAGCAACCTGATTCCAGAGATGGCATGCTTAACCACTAACCATGCTGCCATCATGAGCTATGAGGGAACGGGTTAGGGACAAGGTCAGTGATGAGAGCTTGAATGCTGCAAACCAAGAAGTGATTAGTTCTGAGTATGGGCAGTTTGAAAACCAGGCTGAGAAATTTAGTTTTATTGTGGTGATACCGATGGTACCACCGAAGATTTGAGACCAGAGGACCAGCATGGTAGAGACAGTATTTAAAGAATATTGGTTGAGCAAAAATGTAGAAGACAGGCAGAGTCCTGATACCAGCTAGCATCTTATTGCAGGGAGAGGATGAAGTCTCCCCATTACAGTGAGTGTAAAAAGATTTCAGGGTACACATAGGTTTTCTCTGCAAGGGAAACAAAAGGAAGAACTGTGCACTCCTTAAAGATTCAAACAAGAGGGCAAAGTAACAATATAGAATGGGGACTAATAGCGATACTTAATATTTATTGAACATTTATCAAATGCCAGGTACTACTGGCAAGTGCTTTACATTCATTAGTCTGTGTGATAACCCTGGGTAGTAGGTTCAATTTTTACAATATTCACTTCCAGATGAGGCTACATAGTTTAAAGAGATTAAGTAAATTAATACCTAGTAGATAGAATAGCCAGGATTAAACCTAGATTATTATGCTTCCTGAGTTTGCACTCTTGACCTGGAGGGTACAGCCTCTGAAGGCCTTTGCCTGAAGTCAACATCAGAGAGAGGATTCTGGCCCCGACTTTGCCCCAATCAAAAATCCTTGTGGGGTTTCCCTGGTGGCGCAGTGGTTGAGAGTCCGCCTGCCAATACAGGGTACGCGGGTTCGTGCCCTGGTCCGGGAAGATCCCACATGCCGTGGAGCGGCTGGGCCCGTGAGCCATGACCACTGAGCCTGTGCGTCCAGAGCCTGTGCTCTGCAACGGGAGAGGCCACAACAGTGAGAGGCCCGTGTACCGCAAAAAGCAAAACAAAACAAAACAAAACAAAAAAAATCCTCGTGATATTGTCAAAGTTTTTAATGTCTCCCAGTCCCACATTTCTCCTTTCAGAAAAAGAAGGAAGTTTATTGGCTTGTTTTTTTATATGTTTGTTTTGTTTTAGAATAGGTGAGCCCAGAGTTGTATGTGTTGCTATAGAAAGTGAGAGGCTGCAGAAACAGGGATGAGACAGAATGTTTAACCTGTTTATTTTTACAATCATTGTAATTTTTAATCTAGCTTGTTTTTCATTGATAGTTTAAAAATACTAGCTCAGTCAGAGAAGTGAACTTGGTTTTATTCTGTTTTCTTTTTTTCATGTTTTAATTTTTGGCTGCATTGGGTTTTCATTGCTGTGCGCGGGCTTTCTCTAGTTGCGGCAAGCGGGGGCTACTCTTTGCTGTGGTGCACGGACTTCTCATTGTGGTGTCTTCTCTTGTTGTGGAGCACAGGCTCTAGGCGCACAGGCTCAGTAGTTGTGGCGTGTGGGCTGAGTAGTTGTGTCGCATGGGCTTAGTTGCTTCACAGCATGTGGGATCTTCCTGGACCAGGGATCAAACCCATGTTCCCTGCCGTGGCAGGCGGATTTTTAACCACTGTGCCATCAGGGAAGTCCCAAGTATTCTTCTTCTTTTTTTTTAACATCTTTATTGGAGCCTAATTGCTTTACAATGGTGTGTTAGTTTCTGCTTTATAACAAAGTGAATCAGCTATACATATACATATAACCCCATATTTTAAACTTAGTTTACAGTAGGCAAATGAACTTTACAGGATTATTGTTGAGTAAAGACGTACATTTTCTGAATGTAAAAATAGTAATGAATAAAATGTTAATGTAACTGATTCAGTAGAAAAAAAACAAAAAACAAGAGAGTTTGTACTGGTTTTACTTTAACTAAGGGTGCATATCTGAAAGTTAAAATAAGCATATAGACAGGATGAAAGTTTGTGTATGTTAATCCTATAGTCCCAAACCTGAAAAATCTGATGGTAATGTTAAATAGTGCTCATTTACTTACATTATATTTGATAAATTTGGAGGAATTCTGTAGTTCCTCTTCCTTAGTTTATACATCCAAATCTATATCTATATATGTATTTCTTAATATGGGGTATGTATTATATCTGAGTTTATTAAAAAATAAGAAAACAAAAATATGTCCATATTTAGCTTCCAATAATTTTGATAGAGTATAGGTAGGCATTTTAAAATGTGAATTACTAAAAATAATTCTGAGAGTCATTAGAAAAAACCTTCAAAATTAATTATTCCTTATTTAATCAACTGTACATAAAAAAATTTTAAATCTATTTTATAAAGATTTTAAGATCTTCCACTTTACTGTTTCAATTATTTCAGTGAGTTCAGACAACACATTGTAGAAAAGTCAAAACCAAGTCATGAAGACATTTACTGACCAATGTAGTTAATATTTGGGATATATAAAAAGCATCTGGATCCAGGAAAAGTAAAAGAGAGAAAATGGGCAGATATTTTACAATAAGAAAGATGATAAGAGAAACAAACATAAAGAAGAACCAGCAAAACAGAGACAGATGATCACAAGTCAAGTGGCTTCAACTGAATAAATTCCTACCTTAGCAAACTGTAAAAATAATAAATCTCATTTAAAATATTAAGCAATGGTTAGAACAAAGGATCATAAGAGAAGCAGACATAACAAAAAACAAACAAATGTAGGGGAGAGGTGTTGCAACGTCTAATCAAATGAACCATTAATGTATAAATGAAGAACAGCAATGAAGCTGACGAAGGGGATCCCCGTGATGGATGAGGCATTATTTTTGATGGGGTATGTCCTATCTGATATAGTGGCATTTGGACAGAAATAGGAATGAAGGGAGGAAGTAAGGTATGTTGATTTCTGGGAAAGAACATGTGGTGTGGGAGCTGCAAGTTCAATGTTCCTGAGTCAGGTGTTTCCTTATGCCTGAAGTTTTCACGGAGCAAGTCAAGAAGCCCATGGGTCTGGTGTAGAGTAAGTGAGAAGAGCTGTAGGGGATGAGATGGGAGAGAGGGTCGAGGGTACACACTGGGAGGTGACAGTAGGACTTTTCATTTTATTCTCATGAAATGGAAGACAACTGGAGGGCTTTCAGGAGAGAAGATGCACTATGTGAAGTAGGTTTTGTTGTTGTTGTTTTTGTTTTTGCGGTACGCGGGCCTCTCACTGCTGTGGCCTCTCCCGTTGTGGAGCACAGGCTCCGGACGCACAGGCTCAGCAGCCATGGCTCATGGGCCCAGCCGCTCCGCGACATGTGGGATCTTCCCGGACCAGGGCACGAACCCGCGTCCCCCGCATTGACAGGTGGACTCTCAACCACTGCGCCACCAGGGAAGCCTGAAGTAGGTTTTCACAGAATTATTTTAGTTCTAACGTGGAGAATAAAACTTGGGGATGAGGGCAAAAGCAGGGAGAGTGATCAGGAAATTAATGAAATTAACCAGACAGAGATGATGGTGATATGACTGGGATAGTAGTGGCAGAGGTGGTGAGAAGAGGTTAGATTAGGACATACATTTGAAAGTAGAATAGCCATGTTTGGCCATGGGTTGTCTGTCTCCTGGACCAGATGGTTCAGCCCATGAGGGCATGAATTTTTGTTTTGCTCACTGCTGAATCAAAAGCATCAAAAGCCTGACATACAGTAGATGTTCAATAAATACCTTAAATATAAAAATTGAATCCATGAGGGATATGAGTAATAAGTAGAATTATTCTTATTAATTCCTTTTGTCAGAATAATAGCTTTGTTACTTGTATAATCTGTAAATGGAAGCTAGCCTACCTTATTTATACCTTACCTTAACATTAAAATAACTTCACCAACTTTTTTACTTGAGAATTTCTATAAAAGTTAAAAAGATTAGTTGAAAATGTCAACAGTAGAAAATAAACTATACAGTATTCTGAATGGTATACATATATATATATATATATATATATATATATATATATATATATATACATACACACATATGCTTTTTTTTCCTCACTCACAACTGATATATGGGTATAATTTTCTGGTAACTCCATATTAATGATTATAGTTTCTTGCTAATAGCTATCAGGACACTTTTCTATTCTTATTCGTTCTGGATTGATATCTTGTCCTTTGGTTTCCCTGTTACTGATTCTTCTCCTATTTTTGCATACTTGGGTGCAAGTCCCAGACTGATTTGTATTGTAATGATGCAAAGAATATCTGTCTGTATATCTACAATTACTTAAATGTCAATCGCTTGAATAGAGATATTTTTCTGTTCCAACTGCAAGGTCTCATTAATGGTTATGTTTTGTTTTAACCATTGCTTGACATTTTAAAGAAAATTTATCATCTTTACAACATGTCAAGGTAAGAATTTATTCAATTGAAAGCTCTCAGCTTATGAATATCTGTTGCTAAATATCTGTGAATATATCTTGGTTCACCTCTTGATTCACAGATAAGAGGAATTTTAAGGCAATGCCACATTTCCGATGAAGAAAAAACCCTGAGAATTACCCAGAAGTCTTGTTTCCTGTTTCTCTGAAGCCTCTGATTTATAGTTTGTTTTGGTTTCCAATTATCTACAGCTTTCTTATCAACTGTGGCACTGCTAATAGCTAGTTGCTTATAGCTGTGCTCAGCTTTCGTTTGGCACTTTGCTTCATACCTGCCTGTATGAAAGTTGGAGGTATATCCTTGAAAGAAATTTTTTTTTTTTTTAACTAGAGGCATAATGATTCAGGAAAAATTAATGAAAGCATTCTACTTTTCTCTAAATGAAGATTAAATCACACTAATGTTGGCGAACTTTTTCCGTAAAGAACTGGATAAAATTATTTAGGCTTTGTGGGCCATGCAGTGGTTATCAAAACTCCTAAACTCTGCCGTTCTAGCAAGAAACCAGACAGACAATACAGAAGTGCATGGTATGACTGTGTTCCAGTAGGGAGGACCGGATTTGGCCCATGAGCCATGGATTGCTGACCCATGAGTTACAGTATGGTAACAGGTTAATAATTTTGTTATAGGTATTTGCATTTATTTAAATCATGTTCTATACTGTGAAATATGTTTTTATAATCCATACTTCATTGTTTTAACAAAAATCTTTTCAATGCTTAACTTGATAAGAAAATTGTGATTTTTCTCTTTGATTTAGTTAATCTCATATGACATTTGGAAAATCTTTTGGATCTGAAGGTTATAAGCAAGTTACAAGTGCATACCTGGTGGCAGACAATATCCTAATAGCGATAGAACACTCAGGAGGAAATCATATACCCCTGGGCTACTGGCCCTTGCAAGTCCAAGCAATAAAAGCCACCAGGCATCTTGAAAGACACCAGCAAGCTGAGCTTCTGTTTCAGTTAGGGGTTCTTTCATGTCAGAGTTTTCCTAGTCATTGATTTGGAACATCTCAGGAAGGTCACACTAACACTGAAAACAGTCCCTACCATTCTTCTGGATTTTTGTTTGTTTGTTATATTTCTTCACATTTCTTAGGAGACCAGTTGCCCCATAAATCTCTTCTTTCAAACTTAGTCTTCCTTCATATTTGGAAATATTTTATTTAAAATTTATCAGTGGTGGATTTGAGTTACATTACATGTGTTATAATTTCTCTAACGCTGAAAACATCCACACTTGTATTATTGATATAAAGTAGAAATCCTCTCTTGACTTCACCCAAAGCAGAGTTAAGGCAAGTAAAATAAGAGAAAAAAAGAAGTTTTAAAGGTTGTAGTATAGATGCGATAAGATACTTGCCTCGAACTCTCAAAACCTGAAGAGACTTGCGGACGAGGATGGTTAGCCAGGGAGAAGTTAAAGCATCACGCACTTAGACAACACCTGCATCCAGCTCAAGTATCTTTCGACCTCTTTAGATTCGTATTTTCTGGTACAATGAGTGCTGCTGCTAACTGAAACCACATGACGCTCAGATAAAAAACAAGCCAGTCAGGCATCCCTGCTGAAAAATGTACCCAGCAGGACAATTACTTTTTTCTCCTTAAAAATGAACTAATTCAAGAAAAGTTCTGGGGCTTCCCTGGTGGCACAGTGGTTGAGAGTCCGCCTGCCGATGCAGGGGACACGGGTTCGTGCCCCGGTCCGGGAAGATCCCACATGCCGCGGAGCGGCTGGGCCCGTGAGCCATGGCCGCTGAGCCTGCGCGTCCGGAGCCTGAGCGTCCGGAGCCTGTGCTCCGCAACGGGAGAGGCCACAACAGTGAGAGGCCCGCGTACCGGAAAAAAAAAAAAAAGGAAAAGAAAAGTTCTGCCTCCAGATCATTATTCATTAATATACGCAACATCCTCTCTGCCCCATTCCTTCCTCGTTCTCCCTTCACCCTCCACCATAATTTTCTTGTGGAAAAATAAAAGAACGTCAATTCTCTCATAAATTGCATAATTGGGTTTAATATACAGACTTGCCATTTCTAGGCATGTACATTTTCTGCATTAATGGGAGTTATACATGCAGCATTTAGAGATCACCTGTGGATAGGCTTGTTAATTAACAGAGTTAGAGCCCTATTTCATTCCATTTAAACCAGAGTAATTGAAATCAGGGTAAGCACCACTGCAATACTTTCATCCCTTTTCAAGGTTATTTGAGCAATTATGTTCCTGGCTGAGCATATTAGTAAATGCCGAGATTACTTCCTGTACCAACTGACTTTTCTCAGTCCTGTGCTACGGCATATCTTTTTCATGATTACATTAGTTGAAAAAGCTAGAAATAATCTGTCATCCTGTAGTCTTTCAAAGAAAGTATTGAACCTAATCCAATCTACTAGATTTCCAGGAGAAAACCCCAGAAAAGTAGGCTAAGCTTTATCCCCAAATAGATCATATGTCATCTTGTTAAGGACTAAAAGAAAATGTATATTCTATCAAATTCGATATTAGTTGGATATTAGGATATCTTCTGAGGTTCCTGAGCATCTGTTATTCTATGATACATATTTATGGTACAAAGTTTTGTTTTTTTTGTTTTCATATCTGAAAATGAACAGGAATATCCTCAGTTTTATCAGATGGAAGGAGCTAAACCACTTCAACCTACAGCCAAAAAAAAAAAAAAAGAAAAAGGAAGAAAGCCATCTGAAATTATTTTTTAGAACACAGTTAAGTTCTTAGAATCATCTACACTTTTCACTACTGCTGGGAAAAAAAATCATTCCTATCGCTGTTTTGCAACATTCTAGGAAATCCAAGCTGTTATTATGATGATCCTGTACCACTGACTTAGTAATAAGTATGTAAATGTGTTTTTTTATCCAAAGTGACATTGCATAGGAGCCCAAAGACTTTTTCCCCCAGTTATCTATTTTCCTGGGTAAAATTAAGAGCAACATAACATTCCTTGTAATGATAGATTAATATTAGAAACTTATAATGTGAGTGTGGTAATTTACCTTCACACATTTAGTCCCTTCCCATTTATGCTTGGCACAATTCCTACAACTAGGAATTTACTAGTTGTAGGAATTGTGTAAAATTTACTAGTTGTAGGAATTGTGTAAAAATAATTTACAACTATTTACTGATGTTTTCTATTTGCATATTTATATAGACCTCTTCTCTGAAGGCTGGTGTCGCTAGCAGTATATTTATCTAGTGAATGATTTTGCCACCTGAACATATTCACAATCTCACAGGTTCATCATAAAACAGGTATATGCCTTGTGTGGCCAAGTGTGTTTGAGGGATAAGAAGATATTGTGTACCTAGCTTTATAAGATGGCGGTGTGAATGTGCACATGTTCTATTCAGTGTTGTTTGAATTGTCTTTTTGTGAGGAGCATATAAAAGCTACTAAAAGCTACTAAAAATATAATCATCATCAGATGTTCATATATCCTGGCCAAAGGTATCCGAAGAAAATGCTGACATTTACATACATATTGGAACATTTCCAATAGCTTAGTAAATCTTATCATTCCAACATGTATTTTCTATCTATATTTAAGTAAGTTTTCCTTTGGGAAATTCTTTAATGCTCTGCTTTCTTGTTAAAATTGTCTTTGTCAAAAGTTAAGAACATTCTTTTGAATGAGCTCAAGTCTATGAATGACTTAATACATGAATGAGAGACAGAAAGAGAGAGGGAGAGAGAGAAAAACCCTCTGTATTAATGATAATTTAACTTCACTGTGTTTCTCGGTATAAATAAATTAAAATTAGCCATCAGAAATAAAACATCCTTGGTATCTTCTGACCTATTCTACACAGAATTGCTCAGCAATAAGCTCCTTCAGCAATTGTAGCTCATCCTGCCTTGCAAATTTACTCAAACACATTTCTGTTTCATAGTCTATCCTGATTTGGTAATATGCAATTAGAGAAAATGACCATTTTAATATAGAACAATTTTCTTGTAAATTATACAGTAAAAATATTTGAAACATATTAAAATCAAATGGATTTAGAATGATTATAGTTATGAATTACTGTAATTTGGTCTTACACAGCTAATTCCAAAGACTGAATAGCCATTTAGCAATTTCCATTCTCTAAATTTCTCATAATGGGATTTAAGGAAAAAAGTGAAATCATCATCTTTTCCTCAAGCCTCCTCCCTCCTCTCGTATATTCTATTTCAAGAAATGAGCCAACACCCTTACAGTCACCCCAATCAGGGAAACCGAGGAATCACCCCAGCCTTTTTACTCATTACTTCAACACCCATGGCAATGGAATCCTATCCCTTGTAGGTGTCTAGATAAATCAGTCCAGTGCCGCTCATAGCCTCTGCCCGCTGCTCTTCACTGAGAGCCTCACTACTCAATGATCTCTGAGCTTCCTTAGGCATGCAGCCCACTAATCACACGTCTCTCAATTCACGCTCGACTCAGCTGCCACATGATCTTTCTAAAATGAAAATCCAACAGTGCCACATTTATGCTTAAAATCCTTCCCTGGATAAAATTAAAATGTTATTTAGTGTAAATACAAATTTCTTGGTTGGTTATACAAGGTTCTTCCTGCAAGCGCAGTCCCAGGCCATCTCCAGCCTCATCTCGCAGCACCAGGTCAGTTGCATCTTATTCTCCAACCACACCAAATCCATGCTGCTCCAAACATATCCGATTCTCAAAGCAGTCTGCTCTTGCAAATTCCTTTCCTCGGCCGGTGAAGAAGAGGAAGGAGTAAAGAGTGTTCTTCACTGCTTTCTTCCCTGCTCTCATCTTCCTTGTCCTTTATTGTTTAGGTCTATTGTAACCCCTTCTGCAAGGCCTTCTATTAAAGAAAAAAATATCCTAACACGTGCTAAAATGGTAAGGCTTTATTCAAGACTATTGCAAGAGAGGTATTGCAATAGGAGAGAGAGATTAGGCTCAACTCTGAATACAACAAGGACAAGTGGAGATTACAGCTAATAAGCGGGATGGGCAGGGGGGATCAGTGGATAGACAATTACTAATAAAAGGGGGCTTCAAGGGCAGGGGGACATTTGCTAAACTGACCTAATAGGATTCTTGCTGAAGACGGGTCGAGGACTTAGACATCGAAGGTGGGAGATGAGGAACTTGATCAGGTATCCAGCGTAGGGCTGTGGCTTAGCAAGATTCTTTCCTAAGACTGGCCTGGTCAAGCCAACAACCAGATAGAGCCAAGGTCAAGGTTAATGGAGAAGGGGGCTCAGAGGAGCCTAACTAAAGTTTGGTCAAAAAGAGAGTCTTTGTCCTGCCGTTAAGCCCCAGATAGGGTTAGCTCTCCATTCCCCCCTGAAATTTCCAGGGCTCCTACAACACACTTAGTATCTGCATAAGCCACTTGCCGCAGGGTGTTGTCTTACGAGTATGTGCCTTTCCTTTCCTCTAGTGTGAGAGTTCTCTGAAAAGAAGAACCCTTACTCTCATCTCTGGGTAGTCTGGTATCTTGTATATTGCCTGTCACCTAGATGTTCAACAATGCTTGTTAACTAAGAGCTGTGAATTGATGGGAACATTTAAAGTTAGCATCTGGCTACATATCTTCTCTTTTCTTTTCTCCCTTTTTCTTCAGAGACCCCTTTGTCCTTGATAAAGTATTTTGATACTTAGGATAGGTTCTTTTGACATGGGTCTCACTAAACTGGGTGAGATTCAATATTATTCATTCTCTACATTCTCTTTGCGTTCCTCTAAGTACTTGTCTTGCAGAGAGCTCTATACAGGTCAAATCTCATTACAACAAATACCATTAAGATGAAATCTCTGAGCCCTATATATATTTAAGCTACTTTCAATGGTCTGTTTACTGTAAGTAATAGTTTATATAATTGCAACAAAGGAGTCTCAGTTTCTTGGAGAATTGTAGGAGTGAATAATGAATTATATCCTGAATAATACATTCACAACAGTTTTTCTGTTCTTCACTTTTCTTATCACTTTATACTACTATTAAAAATTAAGCACCAATTTAAGGCAAAGCCTGTGACAAAATGCAATTCTGCAGAAACTAAGAAATTATTCTATAACAATTATCATCTCTTTCTGTGTGAAAATGAGTAAAGTGCCCTCTTCCCCCCTCTTATTAAGCATTTGATCTTAAAGTCTATGTGTTAAATCATTTACACATTTGCTTGAAAAATATATCTCAAGTTTGAGGTAGTGGTGGATTTAGTTTACATATTCGAAACTCATAGCTAGTTTATTTCTTGGAAAAATGCAAACAGTTATTGTGGTTGGCAGAGTTATTTTAATCACACAGGTATTTTGTGCTCATTATAAAAATAATTTTAAATTGCCATAAAGAAGGCCATCCATAATCTCATCAATCAGAAATAGTCTCTGTAGAAGGTGAGAAATTGTTGTAAAATAGCAATTCATTTTTTTTGTTATTTTATGAGAAAATAATTGTTTTATATTTTATTTATAAGCATTATAAGAGATTTTTTTTAGGAAAGGAACTGTCTTTATTTAGTAAAATGCCATAATAGGCCACTTTGAATGAGAAAGGGGAGGCCCAGAAGGCATGATCTCAAGAAAAGAGACAAAGAAACTAAACAGCTCTGTATAAATAATAACAGGAAGATAAATGAGATCAAGTCCAGTGAAAACAGAAGCTTGAAGGAATAAGCCACAGGACTATTAAATTCTAGAAATAAGCAGAAAACTCAGGGAGCACACTAGTCTTCCCAGAGTGTGTACAAAGCCACGTAAGCCAAATTTATTTAAACATTCCAGGTGAGGGTAAATTCAATTAAGGGAGAAATTTAGCATGAGGCTCAAGAGAGTGGGTTCTGGAATAAGATTGCCTGGAAGCCAGTAGATGTTTCAACACCGTTTCTCTGTGTGTCTGTGTGTGTGAGGGTGTGTATCCACCAGGCAAGGCCCAACAGCCACATAGGAACCCTTAGGAAATAAAACCAGAGGAGTTGAATATTGTTTCCACTGGTGATGGATGAACCCCAAGGCCAAACTGGAAACAAGATGGCAAGCAGATGAAGTCATCACCAATCTTAGGCTAAAGGAACAAAGGGAAGAGAAAGAGTTTGCAGGGCCCAACGGTGAGAGTCTGTGTCAGAAGCTAGAATCAAGCCAGAGAAAAATGGGATTGTGTTGGGCCTGTCTGATGAAAATTGGAGCCACTGAGGGGGCAAAACAGCTGTCAGAAACCCTGCCCCAGGAAAACATCAGAAACTCTGCCTGGCAAAAACATTTTGGCCGTACACATCTATAAACTAGATGAAAGAGGAAGAAAATACTTCTGACCTACAAGGTAACGTGAGGAAGGAATCTGAAAACAGAGACTCAAACCTGTTTGTATATATGTATGCATGAATGTTGTCAAATATAAATATATATGCATATGTAGGTACATATATACACACATATCACACAACCAAATGGAATCATCATACACACATATTTTGTAATCTGATTTAATACTCAATATGACATGATAGTTTCTCATGGCAATAAACATAAATATTAATCCATATATCCAGTTTCATGGCTGCCTAGTAGTCTGTTATTTAGCTGCAAAATTTATTTATATGGTCCCATATTGTCCTTTCACAATTGTTTTAAGTTGTTTATTTTATTTTTCTATTGAGAAAAATAGAAATACTGTTAAAAACCTCAGTGCTTGGGTGTTAGAAAGTGTGTATAATACACTTGCAAATGTGGCTTTTTTATTGAGATCTTATTGCTGTATTGCTTTTATTCATCAAAACCTCTTAAAAATCAGGTTGTGCAATGTGTTTCATAACTTCAAATCAAATAATTAGCATCAGAGTTGGGATTTCATCACTTAGCATCCATCGTAGGCATCCAGAACCCTGTTTTCTTTGAAGTTTTTTCCTGTAAATGATACATGTCCTCATGCTAAATCGGGACTAGCTAGTAACCAGAGCACAGCTTAGGTCACTCAAAGGTTTCTTTGATGTAGACATTCCTCAATTTAGAGGTAAATTAATCCTGACCTTCCTAAGTTTTACCTTTCTGACAGGTGGAGGAAGCTGCATAACTGACTTATTTAGGTTCACAGAACTGTTTGCACAAATAGGAAATTTAGACACTAAATAATGTGAACCGTAAGCCAGATGCAAGTAGAGCATATCGAAGTGTGATAAATGTCATTACACAATAGTTGAAATTGTTTCTCTTTTTTTCTTTGTATTTATTTTATTTTAATTTATTTTATTTTATTTTTGCTGTATGCGGGCCTCTCACTGTTGTGGCCTCTCCCGTTGCGGAGCACAGGCTCCGGACGCGCAGGCTCAGCGGCCATGGCTCACGGGCCCAGCCGCTCCGCGGCATGTGGGATCTTCCCGGACCGGGGCACGAACCCGTGTCCCCTGCATCGGCAGGCGGACTGTCAACCACTGCGCCACCAGGGAAGCCCTCTTTGTATTTTTTATTCTCTCATTTTTAAATGATGTTCTCCCCCAAAAGTGAAAAGAACAGTTTAAAATAGGCAGATTTTTAGGTTCTTTTCATACTCTTGATTTCAAAAATATAGGACTACAAGGCATTCAGAGGAGCTTAAGTTTGGGGCACGATAATCCAAGGATCCCATCCCACAAATGGGCATCATCTCTCTAGGTTGAATTTAACTAACTCATTTAGGTATGCTTTCTTTTTTAATCTCCAGATTTTTTTTATTAAAACATTTTTTTAGAGCAGTGCAATGGTCACAGCAAAATTGAGAGAAGGACATGGAGATTTCCTACATACCCCTTACCCCCACACATGCATGGCCTCTCCCGTTGTACTTACAGAGTGGTACATTAATTACAGTTGATGAACCTACATTGACAAATCATAATCACCCAAAGTCCATAGTTAACATTACTGTTGACTTTTTTTGTTTTTTTTTTTGTTTTTTTTGGATTTTTGCGGAACGCGGGCCTCTCACTGTTGTGGCCTCTCCCGTTGCGGAGCACAGGCTCTGGACACACAGGCTCAGGGGCCATGGCTCACGGACCTAGCCACTCCGCTGCATGTGGGATCCTCCCAGACCAGGGCACGAACCCATGTCCCCTGCATCGGCAGGCGGACCCTCAACCACTGCGCCACCAGGGAAGCCCTACTGTTGACTTTTGATGTTGTATATTCTATGGGTTTGGACAAATATATAATGACACATACCTATCATTATAATATCATATAGAGTAATTTCACTGCCCTGAAAATCCTCTGTGCTTTTCCTATTCATCTCTCCCCCTAACCCCAACCCCAGGCAACCACTGCCCTTTTTTACTGTCTCCATAGTTTTGCCTTTTCCAGAATGTCATATAATTGGAATCACACAGTACTGTATTTTTAGATATGCTCTTAAGATTCCTCCATGTATTTTCATGGCTTGGTAGCTCATTTCTTTTTAGAAATGAATAGTATTACATTGCCTGAATGTAACAGAGTTTATATATCCATTCACCTACTGAAGGTCATCTTGGTTGCTCTCAATTTTGACAATTATGAATAAAGCTGTTATACACATCCATGTGCAGGTTTTTTTGTGGACATAAGTTTTCAACTCATTTGGGTAAATACCAAGAGCACATTGCTGGATCATATGGTAAAAGTATGTTTAGTCTGTGAAAGTGGTCAAACAGTCTTCCAAAGTGGCTGTACTATTTTGCATTCCCATCAGCAATGAATGAAAGTTCCTATTGCTCCACATTCTCACTAGTATTTGGAGCTGTCAGTGTTCCAGATTTTGGCCATTCTAGTAGGGATGTAGTGGTATCTCATTGTTTTGATTTGCATTTTCCTGATGACATGTGATATGAAGTATATTTTGGTGAAATGTCTGTTCAGGTCTTTGGCCCATTTTTTATTTGGATTGCTTGTTTACTTATTGCTGAATTAAAAAAAATTATTTGGATACTAACCCTTTATCTTAGGTGTCTTTAGTAAATATTTTCTCCCATCTGTGCCTTTTCTTCTCATTGTTTTGAGATTGTTTTTCACAGAGAAGTTTTTAATTTAAATGAAGTCCAGCTTATCAGTTACTTCTTTCTTACATTATGCCTTTGGTATCTAAAGTCTAAAAAATCATTACCATATCCAAGGTCATCTATGTTTTTTCCTATGTTATCTTTTAAGAGTCTGATATACTTGTGTTTTACATTTAGGTTTATGATCCAATTTGAGCTAATTTTGTAAGGGGTGTAAGGTATGTGCCTAGATTCATTTTGGTTTTGCATGTAGTTGTCTAGTTTAGCAGCACTATTTGTTGAAAAGACTACCTTTGTTCCATTGTATTGACTTTGCTCCTTTGTCAAAGATGAGTTTATATTTACGTGGATCTATTTCTGGGCTCTCTATTCTGTTCCACTGATATATTTATCTATTCTTTAGCCAATACCACACTGTCTGGATTATTATAGCAGTGTAATATAATCTCCAGATTATTTATATATGTGAATTGGAGAGAGAGAGAGAGAACTGAATGGTACACTGTTAGCCAGTTTTGGTTTCTATAATAAAATATCATATCATAGAGGGTGGCTTAGAAAACAAACATTTATTTCCCACAGTTCTAGAGGCTGGGGAGTCCAAGATCAAGAGGTCAGAAGATCCCATAAGCCCTCTTCTTGGTTAGCAGATGACTACTTCCTTACTGTAACTTCACATGGCCAAGAAAGAGATTATCTCTAGTGTATTTTCTTGTATGAGCACTAATCCCATTCATGAGGGCTTCACTCTTGTGACTTAATTACCTCCCAAAGCCTCCACCTTCAAATACCATCACGTTGGGTATTAGGATCTGAACATATGAATTTGGAGGGGAGACAAAAACATTTAGTTCATAGCATACACTTAAAAAATGTTTCCAAGATATCATTTCCCAGGGACATGACATGGGTACATTTTAAATCTAGGACCTAAGAAAAATGTCTAGGAAACTTTTCGCTTCTTTCTTCATTAAATATATATATATATATATATATATATATATATATATATATATATATATATATATATATTTAAAGAGAAAAGACTTAGGAGGTGAACTTTGCAGTTACCTCATAGATCCTATAAATTAACAGAGACCTATCTTTATAATGACTTATTATTACATACAAGATCCTCTCTTCCAGAAATACATAGCCACCTTCTCCTTACTTTAAGGTAGATAAATAGTTGCTTATGATAATCCAGGACAAAACTGTGGAAATACACACACCATAAATTTAACATTTATTAAGTTAGGAGGTGGAAATAATGGAAGGGAACTAATATGATCAGGTTTTCTTTTTTGTGTAATATTTCATTTGCTTAAAAAGTACTCATTTGTTAAGTAAATGAAAACAATCAAATATAGAAAGTTTGAAATAAGTGAAACAGTTCAGTTAAAAATATTGTAGACACAATTATGAGAAAAACTCATGTGAAGAAGTATCATATGAGTCTTCATTAAGTAATGTGTATTTATTGATACTTTGGTTTAGTTGGCTTTAGTGAACACTTTTAGGTAGACCTTTTAGAAAATGGGTACCAACAAAAAACACAGATATACATGAACCTCTCTCAGAATACGTTTTAGAAACAAGAATTATATTTTTATAAAAATACAGATTTTTGTATATGGAGAGCTAAACATACACTCTTACATAACTTTTGTTTAAAGCAAAAGTCAAAACCAAAATTAGAGATTATTTATAAATAAATGACAATGAAAATGTAATACTATGAAACCAATGGAAAGTGGATAAGATGGTACAAAGTGGGACATTTATAGCTCTAAATACATTTGCTTAAAAAGAAAAGATAAAATGAAGCAATGAAGCCAAAGAATAAACAACAAAGTAAAATTCAAGTTGGTAGAATAAAATAATTAGTAAAGATGGTAGCATAAATTAATCAATACAAATATGAACATAAGAACTTATTAATGAATCCTTATGGAATTAACAGATACAAACTAGCACAAGGGTGTAAATCAACTAAACTTAGATTAAAAAAATATTTAAACTTATTAATAAATCCAAAAGTATTTCTTTGAAAACATCAGTGAATTAGACAAATCTTTGAATCAATAATCAAACAATAAAGAAAAAAAGGATAAGCAATATTATGAATGAGAAAGGAGTCTTAGCTAAAGCTATTGATAAGATACAAAAAAGTTACAAGAAATCAATTCTACAGATTTATATAGATCTATTTGGACATCTGAGGTTAAATTGATAACTCTAAGAAAATACAAATTATCAAAGGTGACTCAAGAAGACATTTAAAAGAAAAGAAGAAATTAAAAATCTAGTTTTAATTAACCCTGATCAAAGAAGCACCGGATACAACTAAAGACAATTAAAGAAAAACCACACTGAATACAGAGAAATTTTTAGAAAAGTTTGGATGAGGAGAAGAGGAGATAGATAGAATGACTGCTGTGGAGCAAGCAGAGGTTTCTAGAATGAGTGCAGTGCATGTGTGTGTGTTTTATTGAAGAAATGTGAGCTTTTTTAAAGCTAATGAGAAGGCAGTCGTGGAAAGGTAAATGTGCATGTAAAGGGCAGTGACAATTAGTAGTATAAGTTGTCTGAAAAGGTGAGGATAGTGATCCAAGGCATGGCTATTGGGTTGGCCTCAAGTGGGAGCCAGTTCCATTCTTCATTGTAATAAAAGGGAAGAAAGAAAAGATTCATACAAATTATAGGTAGACTTGTATGCATCCTGGTAGGAAGATGAGAACATTTCCTCTGGATGCCTCCGTTTTCTCTTTGGAGAGAAAGCAAGAGGAGGTAAGGGCTTTGGAGATCTGACAGCAATAGAGAAGATTTGAAAAAGTCACTGTGGAGTATTGGAGACTGATTGCAATGAGAAAATATAGTGTTTTCTAAGCAGTATTGAGGTCCTATATGAGGTTAGTAACCATAAATTAAGCAATTATTTTGAGACATTCTCCACCAGAATTCAGCAGTTTGGGTGCAATCATAGAAACATAGTTAAAATTCATACAGAGCTATGATTTCATCCTATGAATAACAAGAAATAAAACAAGGGAGTTTAGAATGCTGGCAAGTAGCAAACCAAATTCTGGAACCATTCGTGGAATCTAAGTTGGATGATGAGCAAAGCAAAGAAAGAAAAAGATTGAGGGATTGGAAGAACTGGAAGTTCCAGTGAAGTTAAAGCACAGGGTTGTAGTGGTTTGTTGGCCGAGCCACTATGTTCTCTCCTTGCAGGCAAATCTGCACTAGAAGCCAAACTATAATAGATGACTGCTCTGTAAGCAGAGAGTCAGAATCATAGGAGATAATCGAATGACTCAAAAAGGACTATCTTCCCAAAAGGGCAGTGTGCGGAGTTTGAGTGCCAGTTCACCATTTCCTTAGGTAGTATTTGAAGTGCTCTGCTAATTTCTGCCTTTGGGGGTTTCTTTTTCCCATGTGCTAGGTTATCTTCTCCCTAAGTGTGTTCCTCATCATAATAGTTTTCTTAGATGCTCTGCAGAAAAGGATTTTAGTGAAATAATTTTGGGGGAAAAGCACACACTGTGTCATTCTCTGACAGTACATTTCTGGATTCTTCTTCAAGCATAATGTAGCAGTGATTGTGTGGTGGGTTAAAGGCAAGAGTTTGCCCTCTAAGGGGCTTGCTCTTGATTGGCTTTAGCAAGATCATGGTAAAACACTACCAAAAAATTGTCAATTTATTTTCGGTGAATTACTCATTTGACAAAATCATTTTTGAACTGATTTCCATCATATTGGTCTGTTTCTGATAGAGGTGTGAGGCAGGTCTCTGAATCTCCAAAGAACCGGCTGGAGGGCGAAAAAAATCTGTTTTTCAGACATAATTCTTCTCACAGTTTTAGCAAAAATTTTAGAAAAGTCTAGTCTAAGACATGTTCTCACATCAAGCTTTATAAATGAGTCATGCACTTTAGGCTATATAGATAGTTGTCTGATTCACTTGGTAAGCTGGTTCCTAGCTCTCTGGGACTCTTTCCATAGCTCAGTACTCTGATATGGAGAATGGGCATATGGTCAGCATCACAAATCTAAGTAGAACTATTTTATCATATAACCTTACCCATAACTGATTTGTCAGTCGCACATTTGCAGGCAACTCCTTCAATTTCTTCCACAGATGTCTAATGATCTATTATATCAATGGCAAAAGGTATGTTCATTAATTTGAAGGTCCTTGAGAAAGAATATTTCACTTATGAACTAAAAAGGAAGAAAATATAGAATTTGAATAGTAGACTCAGATATCATTTTATTCTGCTTCCAAGAAAATAACTTTTTTTAAAAAGCTTACCAGTATTACCTTTCTGCATGTATTCTACTCAGGAGTAACATTCTCTTGTCCATCCTTTAGATAAGGGGAAAGATATTCAAATTGTAGCCCTAATTTTAAACAAAATACTTACTTGTCAATATTAAAATAAAAGAAAGAAAACAATTAGCGTTTATAATAATATTTATCTCAAATAAAATTAAGGGGCAAATAAAATGCAATGTAACAAATAATGTAAAAGCCAATATAATATGTATATGTGTGTATACATGTGTATATGTATATATACACACATATACATACATATATAGAGACATGTCTATGTACAGAATTCTTTTTAATTTTGTTAAAACTGAAGTTCTAACCAGAAAAGTTGCATTTAAAACCTAGAAACATGTTTTTTTCCAGATAATTATTTCTACAGGCACTATTTCAGTTCCTACTCTTCCTAAAATTCACACATTTAGTAATACACATGGGAAATGTAGAAATGACCCCACAAAAGCAGTTTGTGGGCAAAGCAGTTTGTTGATGCAAAGCACAATAACCACCCAAGTTATTTACTTATCCAAGGAGCCTTTGTTCTCAGAGACTTCATCCATCTGCTTTCTGGAAGTCAGACTAAGTAACTTTGGACATGGTAGAAGAAACCAGCAAATGGAAAACAAAGCAGGACAGATTTCTAAAACAGTTCATTAGGCATCCAGGGAGCCTCTACAAGGCATTAAGTCCCAGAAATTGCAGTGACAGTGTAGCCAAGAAGATCAGTGATGCTTTTTGGAATATGTCATAAAGGGTCCTAGATATCCAAAATGTATTTTACTGAAGGAGGAGAAAAAAGAAACGGTGAAGATTTTGCTCTTCCGTGAATTGGGAAATTTTATTTTCCCTTTAGGGAGAAGAAATAATGGAGAGAAATAATGTTAACTGTTTTGTTTTCTTTCGAATCAGCAAATCTAATGTAGCACTGCACAATCATTTCATTCCCAGAGTCTTTCCCTGATTATTAATGAAGAAGCATACTGTATGAAATCATAAAAGCCATAATCACTTTTAGCCCATTTTGCCTCTCTTCCTTTCACATTCCTGCCAGGTATGCATGTGTTTATGTGGGCCTCTGTCTATGAAGTCTCATCTGTGTTGGTCTTCCATGGAAGCAGCAGGTCTGCTAATATGACAGGTGAGGAAAACAATCAACATAAATAAGCTGATAAATCCCCAATGATAATTTAATGTAATAGCATCCCTGTATAATATTTGTATTTTTATATAGTGCCTTGACTCAAAGAAGTGACAAATTTGAGGTTTTCAAGCACCATCTCAGGGACAGTAAGGAGGACATTTGTACTCTTCCCTCACTTTTCTGCACTTTATGCATTCTTTCCTCTTCCGTGCAGGCCTGTATCTACTGCTCCCCGGCAAGAGCTTGCCTTCCTATGTCTCTGTTATCGGCACCACTTGACAGCAGGGATCCCCTTTTATACTTCTTTATGATTCCTTGAACATTTGTTGACAAGGAGCTGGGGGGAATGGGAGCAGTTTGGAGCAAAAGTTGTACACTGACTAGAGTGGTATGCACACCAATGTCTCTTTAAATCTGCCTACCCAGGTTGTTTGTTGTATTGTTATTCTTTTCTTTCTTCTCAATAGTCATGCAGGAGCAGTGTAGTAAATGATTAAGTGTCCAGATTTCAGACCCAGGCTGTTTGAATTTGAAAACCAATTTTTTGCTTCTTATCAGCTGTATGATCCTGAGCATGTTACTGAAACTCTGTTACTTACTTTCATCATCTGTAAAATATGGATAATAATAGTGCCTTCCTCATAGTTTCATTGGGAAGGTTAAATGAATTAAATGAGCTAACATATGTGAAATGCTTATAACAGGGCCAGACACAATATGTATAATGCAATGTCGGCTCTAATTATTTTGTCATTTATTTGTTACTGTCTTTGTGATCTATGGTGCTTTCAGACTATTCCCTGGTCCTGATACTTTAAAAATGTATCTTCTTGATGAAACTTAAGTATTAGATTTTAAAATCAGATTTGAATCCTGGATAAATTCGATACTTATTTGTCTGTTTTTTTTTTTTTTCACTTATTCTACCCAAGTTGAAGATACCAAAATTGGAAATTTACTTTATCTAATATATGGAAGGCGTTCGTGTCCAAACCCTTTTTTCAAGCTCTGTGCCTATGTCTAAGGATGATGATGGTCATACATGGCAGAGTTAGAATTACTGTTGGTTTTGTTGCTTTGTTCATTACTTGGTAGAAGTCTGACACTAGGTCCCAGTTGAGAGTGAAAGCTGGGCCTACTTCAGTGACAGTGTGACAGCTCTAAGTCTGTCATTGTTCACGTCTAGAAGTAGGAATATAATGTTATATTTGCAGGAAGAATTCTTACCCAGGCTGCAATGGCTTGCATATGTGATGAGACCAGAAATACACATGATACATTGCTACCATTTTGGAACACATAGAAATCATAGTTTTGAGAGAAGGAAAGAACAAACAACATGATCTAGTCCACTGACCCATTTTCTAGACTAGAAAAGTCCAGAAACCAAGTCACTTGTGAAAGTTTATGCAGTTTAGTGGGAGAAGCAGGTCCAGAATGGCATTGGCTGGCTGCCCGGTCAATGTTGATTCTATTATTCCACATTTCACATCAAAACCAAAGAGTCTCATGTTGTAAATATTTGCAAATAATTTTCATTAATTATAGTGTGTTAGCAATTTAAGAAATCTATGATATGAAAATCAATCATCAGATAGTCCAAATATAAATATTTGTTAATTACTTAGGACTTAGTTTATGATGTGGTGCCTTTGAATTGGCAATATAGCACTTATATAAAAGCACTAGCATATATGAATTCAACGATAAAATTTAGCCGAGTGTCTTTTGTATATCAAGTTCTCAGTGTGTACTTATGAAGGAATAATAAAAAGTTGAACATTATCTAAGTGCTCTAACATCAAATAATATAAGATAAAATTAGTATAACTCAAAATTAAATTTAGATCCTTTATCCTGTTGATATTCTCTCTTATAATTGTTCCAAGTTTTAAAGAGTTATTCAAATATATTTCTGAGAGCATAAAATGGCGTATCACAGTAGTTTCAAATACACTAAGTATTTTACTTTTCTTTGAAATATTTCCTGAATCTTCATATATATTCAGTGATAGTATTCTAATTCATAATTTTTCATGTCTGTGATCTTCTAAGTCTTACTGTTTTAAAAAAATTATTATTAACAGGCTTCATGTCTACCATTTCACTCTTGCTTTCAACTAATGACTTGTTTATGATTTCAGATTCTTGGCCTCTGCCTATCAGATACCACTCCCTTCAAGATGCTTATCAAATCTTACTTTCTCTGACTTTTTCCTGCAGATGACTTGATTATTAATTATGTGTTAATGTATCCATATCTTTTAGCTCTACCTAGATTGCTGGTCTTTTGATGACAGAAGTCTTGTTTTGTATTTCATTGCCTTGCTCAATGCATGGCCAAAAAGATACAGCCTAGTTATTGTGAAAGTTGCAAATATTTTCATGTCATTAGGGTTATTTTATAACTAACATGCTATGGCTTGAAAACTTTAATCTAATTCCCACCATTTTAACATATTGACTTAACGTATATTTGAATATCTTTGTTTCCTGGTACGTGGGTGCCAGCTTCTGTCAATAGGGTCTCTCTGTGGGGTCCAATGATCAATAAGGATTGTAGTATAAAATCAAGGACATTGTTTACAAGGGCATCAACTTCTCTGGAGGTGATATTGCCTGTTAAGGAATATAATCCTGACCAATGGCTAGACTTTGTTTACTTTGAACAAAGAAACCACAGCCCAAAGCTTTTGCAGTTCACAAGGCTGAGGATGTACCTAATGTAAGTTATTTGCTTTCACATTGCATCACACTCACCTTTGCTTTGAGGTTACCCTGAAAATTCTTTAGTTATAACCCAATGCTAAAACAAGAGGGGGCATATTTCACTGTAAGAGGGCTTTAAAAGTCAACAAATTAATTTGCTTCCCCTTCCAGCTCTACAATTCACCCCCAACTCCAGCTCTGAGCTGTAATTAAGTACATGCTTTATAATAAAAGTAATCTTTTCCTGGTGCTTCCCCAGCTGCAAATTCTGACCCAGATTCCCATTATGAATCATGACTGTCACATGTGCATGAAATGGGCTCCATTTCTCTCTGCCCTCCCCCAACTGCTGGAAGTTCTCACTTCTGGATTTAGCTCCAACCTTATTGCAGAACTGGAGAGTGGATTTAGCTTGGGTGAGCTCTTCTTTGAAATCCTTGTTCTTTTTGTTTACAGAAGGAGACCTCATCCAAGCACCCAGTAATGACAGCTGGGGAAAATGCCACACTCATTTAGTGTTGTTGAATAAAACTAAATCTGGCCACCAAAGTTAGTTGGGTGCAGAATTAATAAAACATTTTAAAAGTGAAAACGTCTCCGATAAGAAATAAGAGCTAAGAAGAAGCAGCTGAGAAGAAGTGTGGAGAAGACCTATATTCATGAATTGTGCCTAGTCCTTTTTCCAAGCTCATTCTCAGTGTGTTTCTGCTTCTCTCCATCTCCACTAGAATTATACTCTAGTCCAAGTCGCCATTGAGTCAGCATCTTCTCTCACTATAAAAGCCTTCTAACTGACCTCCATGCTCCCATTCTTGTCATTCTCTTATCCGTTATTCATAGTCAGAGTGCTCTTTGTAACATACAAATCAAATTTTACCATTCTATTCCTAAGACTGTCTATGAGCTTCTAATCATAGCCTGTGGGATCTGATAATTTGTAGAAGGACTACTAACCCTTCATCAAAAGTTGGTTTTCCATTTTCCCTGGCACATGGCTATGCTATGTTTCCTAGTCTCTCTTGCAGTTTCAAGGTGGAGAGCTAGGGGAACCATAAGACTGAGCATTAGCCAATGGAATATCAGCAGAAGTGATGCATGTGGCTCCCTGGATAGAAATGTGAAAACCTCCAATGTACCATCTTCCATGTTCTTTTCCTTCTATGTGATCTTCCAGAGCAAGCTTAGGAGGCAAGCATTGAATATGGCAGTGTTGGCATCAGCCTATGTCTCCAAATGACTTCATGGGGCCCTTTCTCTGTACTTGAACTCCATTGGATTAGAATGTAAATGTGAAGTCACTAAAATTTGTGCATTTACTTGTCACAGCCATAGCACTTTCCTAAGTAATACAACTCTCCGTGTAATACAGTCAGTCACTCACTCTCTACCACACCATCATCTTCTATTTCTCTGCATAGCACTTGTCACTTTGATGTTTCCTCTTTATTTGAAATATTAAAATATCTATTTGTTTAATTTTTGCTCCATTTCCTGACTAAAATGTGAGGTCCATGATAAAAAGGCCTTGCCTGATTGTTTTCAGATATGTAAGAACACAGAAAACAAGAACAGTGCTTGACATATACTAGTCTTTAGTGAATTTTTACTGAATGAATGAATCCCATAGAATTTCTATAGGAAATTTATTTTGATTCAGATAATAGCCCTAAATATTCAGATAATCAGTTTCTCTGCTTTCTTTCTATAATTTAAATTAAAACGTGGATTTTTATAATTGAAAGCTCTCATCAGGAGATCTTTATACATGAGACCACACTTTAAACTTTACCTTTTATTGCCATGAAGTAAACACTAAAAGATTTTTCATGTACACAAAAGATTCAAAAGAAGATAGACCCGTCATTTAAATAAATAACCAAGAGACTTAATTCCAATTAAAATCAAGTGTCAAGTCTGGAATGCTCTGTTCTTTTGTTCCTCCTTGGATATTAGCTAATACCAGTCCAAAGCTAATCCATCTTCTAGTGTCAGAAACTCTTCTCTCCTCACTTCTCTCAGTATTTGTTCTCTCCATATTCTTTTCTCTCTTTTATCAGACATCAGTCTCCTGGCAGAGATTTATTCTTGTAGCAAAAAAGTTGCTCATCCATCTTAGAAGTAACGAGTCTCTCAGCCTTCTTGTTCCCTGGAGATATCTCCCATTTCTACTGTTTCACCACCTCAACTCAGAAGCCTGACCTTCCCATGCTGACTCCAGCTGCTAACTGCCTTCTTCTCCATCAATTCTTTATTCTATTCTAACTCTACTAAAACTTAGCTTTCAGAGATTGTCAAGCACCCAAAGGAAAATGGCTCTTATAGAATCATCATGATACTCACCTTCTTTTCAGTTCTTGGCCCTGGTGAGACTTCTTTACATCTTGTAATTTTCCCATAGATTCTAAAACATTTCCATCTCCTGTTTTTAATCATACTATCCTTACTGTTCTTTCTTTTTTTTTTTTTTTGCTTATCTTTTTTATGCGTAGTAGTTTATATCTCTTAATCCCATACCTCTATCTTGCCCCTGCACCCCTTCTCTCCACACTGGTAACCACTAGTCTGTTCTCTATATCTGTGAGTCTGTTCCTGCTTTGTTATATACATTCATTTGTTTTATTATTTAGATTCCACATGTAAGTGATAACATAATTTCTCCTCTGTCTGACTTATTTCACTAAGCACATTACTCTCCAAGTCCATCCACACTGTCACAAATGGCAGAATTTCCTTCCTTTGTAGGGCTGAGTAATAATCCATTGTGTATATGTGTGTGTGTGTGTGTGTGTGTGTGTGTGTGAGTGTACACACCACATCTTCTTTATCCATTCACCTTTTGGTGGATGTTTAGGTTGCTTCCATATGTTAGCTATCATAAATAATGCTGCTATGAATATTGGGGTGCCTGTATCTTTTAGAATTAATGTTTTTGTTTTCTTTAGATATATGCAGGATTGAAATTGCTGGATCATATGGCACTTCTAATTTTAGTTTTTTGAGGAACCTCCAAAATGCTTTCCATAGTGGCTACACTAATTTACATTCTCAAAAACAATATACTAGAGTTCCTTTTCTCCTCATTCTTGCCAACATCTATTAATTGTGGAATTTTTGATGATAGCCATTCTGACAAGTGTGGTTGTCATTGTGGTTTTGATTTGCATTTCTCTTATAATTAGCAGTGCTGAGCATCTTTTTATGTGCCTGTTAGCCATCTGTGAGTCTTCTTTGGAAAAATGTCTATTCAAGTCTTCTGCCCATTTTTTAAATTGGCTTGTTTGTTTTCTTGATATTGAGTTGTATGAGCTGTTTATATATTTTGGATATTAACTCCTTATCAGTCATATCATTTGCAAACATTTTCTCCCATTCAATAGGTTGTCTTTTGTTTATGGTTTCTTTTGCTATTCAAAAGCTTTTAAATTTAATTAGATTCCATTTGTTTATTTTTGCTTTTACCAACAGTTCACTTTAAAGTCCCCTTTATTGGTTCTTTTCTCTGATTCTCTGCCTCAGCAGACCTCAGCCTTTAACTTCAAGACAATCACCTGGAAGCCTTGTTGAAACCCAACCACTGGGTCCCACCTTCAGAGTTTTTGACCCAGCACATCCGGGATAAGACCTGTGATTTTGCATTTCTACCAAGTTCCCAGGTCGTGATGAAGCTCCTTGTTTGAGATCACACTTTAAGAATCTGCTCTAAATGTTAGCTTTCCCCCAGAATTCTCCATTTTCACTCTTTCCTTGGCGGTCTTTTTCTTTTTACTTATGTTTTTTTCATTTATTTTATATTTTATATTCCACATATAAGCAAAGTCATATGGCATTTGTCTTTCTCTGACTTATTTCAGTTAGCATAATACCCTCCAGAGCCATCTCTGTTGTTCTAAATGGCAAAATTTCATTCTTCTTTATAGGTGAATAGCATCCTATTTGTGTATATTATATATATATCGTGTGTATATATAAAACATCTTTACATATTCATCTATGAATAGACATTTAGGCTGCTTCAATATCTTGACTATTATGAATAATGCTGCAATGAACATAAGGGTGCATATATCTTTTCAAATTAGTATTTTTGTGTTCTTTGGAAAATACCCCAAACTGGAATTGCTGGATCATATGGTAGTTTTATTTTTAATTTTTGGAGGAACCACCATACTGTTTTCCATAGTGGCTGCACCAGTTTACATTCCCACTAACAGTGCACGAGGGTTCCCTTTTCTCCCTGAAACATATTTTTTTAAATTGAAATATAATTCAAATTCCATAAAATTTACCATTTTAAAGTATACACTTCAGTGTGTTTTAGTATAATCACAGAAACATGCAATCATCATGACCATGTAATTCCAAAACATTTTTAAAGACTATTTTTAGAGAAATTTTAAGTTCACAGCAAAGTTGAAAGGAAGTTACAGAGATATCTACATATCCATTGCCCTCACACATGCACAGACTCCCCCATTATCAACATTCTCCACCAGAATAGTATATTTGTTACAACTCATGAACCTTCATTGGTGCATTATTATCACCCAATGTTCATTATTTACATTAGGGTTTCATTCTTGGTGTTATACATTCTATGCTTTTGGACAAATATATAATGACAGGTATCTACCATTATAGTATCATACAGAGTATTTTCATCATCCTAAAGATCCTCTGTACTCCTAATTTCAGAACATTTTGTTCACTCCAAAGAGACACTCTATTAGCAGTCATTCTCCTTTCTTCCTCACCCCTGATTTGTGTTCAAATGTCCCTGAAAACCACTGATATAATTTCTGTCTCTAGGAACTTGTCTGTTCTGAACATTTCATATAAATGGAATGATACAAAATGTAGCCTATGTGTCTTGGTCTTGTAATCAGCGTAATGTTTTCAAGATTCACACATGTCATAGCATGTATCAGTACTTCATTCATTTTTATGACAGAATAATAATGATGTTTCATCTTATGCATGGATTACATTTGTTTATCCATTTATCAGTTAACAGACTTTTGGTTGCTTCTACTTTTTGGCTGTTATAAAAAATGTTGTAAATACCATGTACAAGTTTTTGTATGACATATATTTTTAGTTCTTTTGGTTATATGTCCATGAGTAGAGCTGCTGAGTCATATGATAACTCTATCTTTAACTTTTTTGAGGAATTACCACATTCTTTTCCACAGTGGCTGCATCATTTTATGTTTTCACCAGAAATGTATGAGTGTTCCAATAGCTTTACATCTTCACCAACACTTGCTTCTTTTCTTTTATTTTTTTAATTATAAACATCTTAGTGGGTGTGAAGTGGTATCTCATTGTGGTTTGGGGTTTCATTTCACTAATGACTAATAATGCTGAGTATTTTTTCTGGTGCTTATTTGTCATTTGTATATCTGTTTTGGAGAAATGTCTGTTTATGTTTTTACTCATTTTTCTTTTTGGGCTATTTGTCTTTTTTATTGTGGATTTTTTTTTTTTCATTGATTGTGAAGTTTTTTTGTTTTTCTGTTTTTTGTTTTTTTGCGGTATGCGGGCCTCTCACTGCTGTGGCCTCTCCCACTGTGGAGCACAGGCTCTGGACACGCAGGCTCAGCGGCCATGGCTCACAGGTCCAGCTGCTCCACGGCACGTGGGATCTTCCCGGACTGGGGCACGAACCCGTGTCCTCTGCATCAGCAGGCAGACTCTCGACCACTGTGCCACCAGGGTAGCCCAAATTGTGGAGTTTTAAGAGTTCTTTATGTATTTTGGATACCAGACCTTAAAGATATATGGTTTGCAAATATTTTCTCCCATTCTGTGATTTGTCCCCTTAATTATGTAATAATGTCCTCTAATGCACAAATGATTTTAGTTTTGGTGAAGTCCAATTTATTTACGTTTTCCTATGTTGCTTGTGCTTTGGGTGTCATATATAAGAAATTGTTAATTAATCCAGGTCATGAAGACTTACTCCTATGTTTTCTTCTAAGAATTTTACCAATTTTAAGTTAATTTTGTGTGTAGTGTGAGATAATGGGTTCAAATTCATTTTTAAGAGCATATAAACATTCAGTTGTCCTAGAATCATTTATTAAAAAGACTATTCATTCTCCATTAAATTATCTTGGACCTGTAATGGGTTGAATTGTGTCTTTACCTCCTCCACCTCCCAAAAAAGATACTGAAATCCTAACTTCCGGTACCTCAGAATGTAATTTTACTTGGAAATAAGGTTGCTGTAGATGTAATTAGTTAGAATGAGGTCTTATTGGAGTAGGATGGGCCCCTAATCCAATACGACTGGTGTCCTCATAGCAAAATGACCATATGAAGACAGAGAGCCACAGGGAAAAGGTTATGTGATGATGAAGGCAGATATTGGAGTTATGAAGCTGCAAGCCAAGGAAAGCCAAATATTGCCAGTAAAATCACCAAAAGCTGGGAAGAGGCAAGAAAGGATATCCATACAGTTTTCAGAACGATTATGGCTCTGATGATATCTTGCTTTCAGACTTCTTGTCCATAGAACTAACCCCTTGCAAAAACCAACTGACCATAAATGGAGGGATTTACTTGTGGATTTTCAATTCTATTACATTGATCTCTGTCTTTCTTATGTTAGTACCACACTGTTTTGATTACTGTAGCCTTCTGGTAGATTTTGAAATCAGAAAGTATAAGTACTCTGAATTTGTTCATCTTTTTCAAGATGTTTTGTCTATTATTTTAAAATGTTAAAATAATATTTCTTGCTATTCCATTAAAATGTTAGGAGAAGCTTGTCTATTTCTATAAAAAGGTATTGAAAGTCTTAATAGAAATTTTGTTGAATTTGTAGATCAGTTTGAGGAGTATTACCATGCTAATAATATTATGCCTTCCAATCTATGAAAACAATGTCTTTCCTTTTATTTCCTTTTATTTGGATCTTTTAAAATTATTTTCAACAATATTTCATAGTTTTTAGTGTACATGTCTTATACATCTTGCTTAAAGTGTTTTATTTTTCTTGATGCTGTTGTAAATGGAAGTGCTTTAATTTATTTTTAGATTATTCATTGGTAGTGTATACAACTGATTTTTATATATTAAACTTGTATTCTACAACCTTGCTGAACTCATTTACTGATTCTAATAATTTTTTTGTGGATTCTTTAGAATTGTCTATATATAAGATCATGTCATCTACAAATAGAGGTAGTTTTACTTTTTTAAATCCAATCTGGCTGGGGTTTTTTCTTTTTTTTTAACCTAAGACAAGTCTCTAACCCTGGCTAAAACTTCCAGTATAATGTTGAATAGAAGTGGGGAGAGAGGCTATTTATGTCTTGTTCTGTATCTTTAAGGAAAACTTTCAATAATTAATTACTCGGTAGAATGTTATCTGGGGATTTTTCATAGATGCCCTTTATCAGGTGGAGAGTGTTCCCTTTTATTCCTAGTTTGTTGAGTGTTTTTTTCATGAAAGAGTATTAAGTTTTGTCAAATATTTTTGATATATCTATTGGGTGATTATGTGGATTTTCCCTTTATCCTACTAAAATTTTGTATTACATATATTGATTTTCAAATGTTGGACCAACCATGCATAACTGGAATAAATACCATTCAGACATGGTATGTAATCCTTTTCACATCCTCTTGCTGGATTTAGTTTGCTAGAATTTTGTTGAGGTTCTGTTGCTTTTGCTGTTGTTTTGCATTTATATTCAAAAGGGATATTGGTCTGAAGCTTTCTTTTATTCTGATATGTCTGCTTGGTTTTGGTATCAGGGTAATACTGACCTCATAGAATGAGTTAGTAAATTTTCCCTGCTATTTTAGGGAAGCGTTTGTGAAGCATTCACATGAATTCTCCTTTGAACATTTGATATAATTCACCAGCAAAGTCAATATTGTCTTGGAGGTTTCCTTGAGGGAAGTTTACCATTATTTTTATTAACTCAGTCTCTTCATCTGTCATAGATTTACTCAGGTTTTTTCTTTCTTTACAAATCAATTTGTTGTTTGTGTCTCTAGATTATCTAGTTTGTTAGCATATTACTATTCATAGTATTCCTTTAAATCATTTCCATTTGTATAATGTCAGTAGTAATATCCTCTATAGCATTTCTGATTTTAGTAATTTCAGTCTTCTCTCTTTTTTTCAATCTAGGTAAATGTTTGACAATTCTGTTGATTTTTTCCCAAATAAACAAGTTTTGGTTTTGTTAATTCTCTTCATTGTTTATCTATTCTCAATTTTCATTTCCACTTTAATTTTTACTTTTTTTTTTTTTCTTCTGCTTGCTTTGGGTTTATCTTCTTTTTCTTTTTCTGATTTCTTAAGATGGAATTTTAGGTTATTTTCTACCTTCGTAATGTATACACTTAGAAGTGTAAATTTCTCTTTGAGTACCATTTGGCTGCATCCCATAAGTTTGGGGGGTTTTTTGTTTGTTTGTTTGTCTCTAAGCATTTTCTAATTTCTCTTATGATCTGACTTTGACCCATTGGTAATTTAGTGTGTAACTTAATTTCTACATTTTTATAAATTTTCTAAATTTCCTTCTGTTATTGATTTCTAATTTTATTTCATTATGTATAGAGAACAAACTTTGTATAATTTCAATCCTTTTAAATATATCTCACTTATTTTATGGCTTAACATAAAATCTATCTTGGAGAATGTTCCATGTGCACTTGAAAACAATGTATGAAAGTTCTGCTCTTGTTGAATAAATTTTTCTATAGATATCTGTTAAGTCTATTTGTTATATAATATTGTTTAAATTTTCTTTCTCTTTCTTGATCTTCAATCTAGCTGTTAACTATTAAAATTAAAGTCAACTGCTATTGTTGAATTTCCTATTTCTCCCTTTAATTCAGTCAATATTTACTTCATGTATTTTAAGGTTCTCTTGTTATGTACACATATGTTTATAGTAGCTATCTGTATCTTCTTGGTGCATTGGCTTTTTATCATTATAAAATGCCCTTCTTTGCCTCTGGTGACAATTTGTACTATAAAGTCTATTTTGTATGATATTAGTATATTGACCTTAGTTTCTTTTCAGTTACCATTTACGTGGTATGTCTTTTCATTCTCTAACTTTCTACTTATTTGTATTTGGATCTAAAGTGTGTCTCTTTTATACAGCATATAGTTGGATCCTGTTTTTTTTTTAATCCATTCTTTCAACTTTGATGTTTAATTAAAGAGTTTAATTCATTTACATGTAATATAATTACAAACAAAGTGGGATTTACATCTGACATTTTGTTGCTTTCTACATGTCAGGTATTTTCTGTCCCTCAGTTCCTGCATTACTGCCTTGCTTTGTGTCAAATCGAAATTTTCTAGTGTTCCATTTTAATTCTCTTGTAGTTTCCTTTACTATACATTTTTGAATTACTAGAGGTTGCCCTAGAGATTACCATTAACATCCAAATTCTTACCAACCTAATTTCAACAGTATACAAAAACTTCAGTCTTATATAGCTTCATCCCCCTTCTTTATGCGATAATCATCACAAATTGCATCCTTGCACATTGTGTGCCCATTAACTTATAGTTATTGTGTTATGCAGTTGTGGTTTAAATCAGAAAGGGAAATAAAAGGAGATAGAAAAAAGCATTTATACTGTATTCTATATTTACCTATATAGTTACATTCACCAGTACTTTTAATTTTTTATGTAGATTTGTGTTACTGTCCAGTGTCCTTTTATTTGAACCTCAGGGTCAGTTAAGGTGAGAGCTTAGGGCCTCTCATGCCTTTTATGAGCATGCACACAGCTGCATAAGGCCATGTGCATTGCCTTCTAAGTTTTCAGGAATATGTCGGAGCTTTCTGAACCCCCTGTGAGCATCTCATTCCGCAGCTTTCCATGTTAAGCTTTTTGGGTAATCTATTATTTGCCCTAACTTTTATTCATTGCCTCAGACAGCTGTAATTTTAAAACATTAGACAAAAGCCTCCTCCCTCCAGTCATTTATAGCTGGGTGGGTTCAAGTGAGTGGGAATAAAAACAAGGTTTTTTGAGTGAAGTTTTCCAGGGAACCACCAGATAGGTCAAATAATGACAATTGTTTGGAAATGAGATCTATTCTCTCTTAAATTCCAGGAATATGGGCTGTTAGTTTTCAAGGCTATCGTTGAATTGGGGAGAAAGGGATGTGACTAAAAGTAAGTTAAAATGCCACAGAGCTTGCTATTCTAACTGAGATTCAGCAGTTTCTCTTGACTAAATCCTCCCCTAGTTGCTGCAAGCCTTTTGTTAATTCCCAGAATTCTGAAAAAAAAATGATTCTGAAAATTTTTTGCCAGTTTTTGTTGTTGTTATTGCGTTCATGGAGGAGGTGAGTTTTGGAGGTCTTTACTTCCCCATTTTCACGAATATCTGATGATATCCTATGTTTTATGGCACATATTTTATTGGCTGTAAACATTAATAATTTAAGGAGTTGTTATTGTGAAAAAATAGGTGTTTACATTATATATATAAAGCTAGCTGTCCTAAATTATCATGCTTGCTCAGAAGTTAGGTATACTCCAGTCTCAGCTCAAGTTCAGCATTTATATGCAACCAATATTTTTGACGTAAATGTTGAAAATTATCTAACACTGCTTACTAGTTTATGAACTATAATATAAATTTGGTTCATTACTTGGAAATATTTTGAAAATAGCAAAAGGGCATTACTGTAGGAAGTCTTTAACTACAAGTAATTTAGACCCCAAAGCTAGCATTATTACAATGATTGAAAAACTCGGGCTTCCCTGGTGGCACAGTGGTTGAGAGTCCGCCTGCCGATGCAGGGGACATGGGTTCGTGACCTGGTCTAGGAAGATCCCACATGCCGCAGAGCAGCTGGACCCGTGAGCCATGGCTGCTGGGCCTGCGCATCCGGAGCCTGTGCTTCACAACGGGAGAGGCCACGGCAGTGAGAGGCCCGCGTACCAAAAAAAACCCAAAAACTCTACGATTTTAATTACAGTATGCACTTTAAAAAAAATTAAACCAAACTCACACTGCCAACAACGTCTCACAGTAGAATAGAAACTACTGTTAATACTTCATTGAGGGACAAAATAAGTTTAGAAATAACTGTGGAATGATGGAGAATATAAGCCTAAATTACATGCAACATGCAACTGTTTTACTTATCTCCATCTAATCTTTTCATTTTGTTATTTTATTAGTATATTCTATCCTTCAACAGTTTTTAATTTTTCTCTGAAGCAGATTATTCTGAACAGCTAGCCACAAAACAAATTGCTTGCTCTGAATGCGTATAATGTAAGCTGAGCTGCTGATGGAGAGTTAGTTTCGATGAGCTTGGGTATGTGGACACAAACTGGAATTAATAGGCCTGAAAGCAAAGGCTATATAATATCATAATCTCTCCTTCAACTCTATTGTCCTGGGATTCCATAAGACTTCATGGTCCTTGGACAATGCATTGTGTACATTTCTTTCTCTATCTATCTACTGGAAAATCAACATATTCTTTATCTTATGATAAAGGAAAACAATGGCAGTGTTCAAAAAGAAAGAAGAGATTTGCAAGTTTCAAACGAGTCTTTCAAAAATTAAAACATATCCCTCACGTGAATTCTGAGTCACTTTGCTGCTAAACTGTCCATTACACTGTGATACTTTTCCTCCCAACCCCACCAAAGGCTGAATTAATATATCCCTTCCTTGTCAGCCATAGATCTGTGAAAATACTTCTGTTACAGATTTTTCTTAACATTGTATTATAGTGGCATACATGTCTATCTCCTCAGTTAACTCTTAAGTCCCTAAAGAGTAGGAATGAGTGCCTAAAGAGTGGGCAGAAGCCCTAATATTGGGTGGATAAGTGTTCAGGCAGGGATGGGCAATGGACTCGGAGCCAGGTGGACAGATATGAAGTATGCTTCATAGTTAAGGTAAGTAAGACGTGTTAATCAATGAATGGATGTGACAGTTACAAGAGATGTGTTAAAGTTGACTCCTAGATCTTGGGCTTGAACAACTGGGAGGAAAACAGTAACAAACACTGAGATAAGGTTGGAGAGACAAGGAGCAAAACCAGAGAAATAGAGCAATTGTTCATTTTAGAGCACGTTAAGTCAGATGGAGAGGAAATGTGAAACATTCAAATTTAGATGTCTGGAGTTCAGAAGAGAGGATTACATTTGGAAGTCATCAGAATATGGATGTTATTAAAAACTATGATGATGGGTAAGTTTAAAATGAGAACAGAGGAAAGCTCATTTGCAAGATCTGGGGCACTCCCACATTTAGAAATTAGGAAGGGGAAAGGGCCAATAAGGTGAAACACACCCCAAAGGAGGACAATATTACAGAAGCCAAATAAGAGATTTTTAAGACATCATTTTATTTATTTATTAATTCATAACGTAGAACTAAGCTTTGGGTCTGATGCCAGACTGTCTGAGTTCATATCCCAGCTCCACTTTTCACCTCTTTGCACCTTAGTACCTTCCTATTTTTGGCTTTTGTCAAGATTAAATTAATTAATACACCTAAATTATGTAGGTCAATATTCAATAAGTGTTTATCGTCATGTTTGTTGTTTTTCATTCATTGAACAAAATTGATTGCAGTAGAAGTTTGGAAAGTAAGAATTGAGGCCTTTAGGTGCTGGGAGTTAGTGAATAAATGAGGAGAGAAGAGACTGTAGCAGACAAAAGGGACTGGCTAACGCAACAGCCAATGCCAACTATTCTTTTTTCTATTATTTTCTGCCACAGAGACTGGGAAGCTGGGTTTCTTAGTCTCCAAAACTCTACTGCAATCAGCGATATTGAGATATCCACAAGACAAATTTTGACATTGTTGAATTTAGGTGTTACCTAACATAATGGCTGGTTCATTGCCCTGTCATAAAGTAAAACATGCTGGACAACAATCCCTACCTTTATGCATACTGATACTAAGTAATCTTTTTATGGCCATATTCTTACATGAGAGCAGACAACCAATGACTACCAGACCTGTAAAGAATGCCAGCAATATGAAAAAGAAATACAAAATGTGACAACGTAAACAATGTGATATATCACAGAACAGAACCTAAATTATAAAAATTTTTCACTAGTGTTGTCAAATTCAAGGAAATGTTTTATTGGTAACACGAGAAGCGTGAGCTATGAAAAATGAGCATAAAACATGAACATGTATCTTGAAATATAATTTTCATAAAAAATTAAAGGAGTAGAAAATGTCAAAAATACCTCCCAGACTACAAGACAAAAAGATAATGGATCAGAATGTAAGCTTCTAAAGATATACAAAATCTCAAAATTTTGTCTTCCTTGCTCGCTTCTGTGGAAAACTAATTAAGGGTATACTCTAAAAGCATTCAAGAGAAATTAAGAATGAGGAAGACATCGAATCCATGAAAGAGCACTTTAGGAGAGTGATGACCTGCTCTCAGTATGAAATGAGAATGGCAAACTTGGAGAGTCAATATAGAATTCAGTATAAAAGTATGAGGGTAGAAAACTCTAGGAGGAAGAATGTGGGGGGAATAGGGGAGTTGAATGCAGAGATGGAATTACGGAACCTTTAGAAGAAGTTTGATAAAAAATATAGATCCATTCTAACGACTATAGTAATACTCTGTTTTGAGCAGCACGACATTGTGACATTGGATCCTCAGTAAACATGCTGAATAATCATAATAGTCATTGAATTGTTCTCTACTTTTAGAATCAATTTGTAGATAAATCACATAATGCCTAATTGTATACTGAACATAATAAATATTATCAGTCTTGTAATGTAAATGTAAAGATGGAGCTGCAGCAAATGAGAGGTAGAAGATGAGGAGAAAAGGTAAAAGAAAACCTGGGAACATTAAAAGCTTCCTCTTAGGACAGAAAAATTGAATAATAAGTCTTACTGAACAAGAGAGGGCAAATTAATTTTACTCTTCAGTAATAGAAGTGACAAGTAGAAAAAGTGATGTTAACGTTTATACCTATATTAGAAAGGGAAGGGGAGGCTAGTGGTGTAAATTGCCAAATCTTAATCTAACATATTATAAAGTAACAAAATATGTACTCATTTTAACATAAAAGAAATAGAGCCATAATTTTGTTTTCCATAGTTATAGAAAAGAACTAAATGATAAAAATCCATTAAAAGTGTTTACCAGTCTGTACTCCCACACCCCAGCAGGGCTAGGATGGATAAAAGGTTGTTTTTTTATTATATGCCCTACTATAATTTGATATTTAATTATGAGCTTGTATTAGCATAATTTAAAAAAAAACCTAAAGTACCATTTTCCAGAGTGATAGGTAAAAACAAGAGGAAGGAAAGGTTTTTGGATTATTCCCAGATTTCTGACTTAGAAACAGAGGAGAACCCTGTTTAGACATAGAGAAGAAGATAATTTTGTGGAATACTGAGGTGGAGATATCAAGTTGACCTTTAGATGTTCAGGTTTCAAGTACTAGAGAGAAATTTGGGCTGATATACATACTGTGGAGTCATCAGCATGTAGATGGAAATTGAAGCCATGTAATGAATGACGCCATCCAAGGAGAGGTTGTTGGATGATAGCAAAAGGCTGGAGACTGGAGGACTCCTAATTTATGGGGGAAGAAAAGAAAAGAGTGATTCAGTAAGTTAAAGAGAGGAGAAAAATAACAAAAACCAGTGGAAGTGGTGTATGTCAAATTCTTTGCAGCTTTTCTTTTCTTCCACTACTATTTATATAATTGTGTATGATCACTCAGCCTCTTAGGTTCTTTCTGGTTCTGCCAAGTTAAAAACTCATATTCTAGAGCTGCAAATGAGAGGAAGACCATTCTATAAGATCATCAGAAGAAAAACTAGCATTTGTCAGCCATTCTATTCAAGAAATGATCATAGTAAAAAAGCTAACATTTGTTATGTACTTGTTACATGCCATGTCTGATTCTAAAAGTAATAAATATTTAATTCTTACAAGAATGTATGAGAACAGTATTTTTTAACCCTTTTAGATTTGGAAAAACCAAGGCACAGAAAACATGATATTTTAATATTAAAATCAAGTAAAATCTTTCTTTTGATGCTGACACATTATTCTTATTGTTTTCTTCAGATTCAGAGTTCTTTGAAATATTTATTTAATTCAATGACTTACATTTCTACAATCCTTGAGAAAAATACTCTTTACTGTAACCCTGGTCCTGGTCATGACACCAAAATCCAAAATCCAAATCCAAGTTCCCAAGTTATGCTAACAATGTCCTCCCTTTCTATAGCTCCCATTTCCCCACTCCCACTAGTTGCCTTCTGCAAACTCCTTACAATAGCTAAGGAACATTTCTAGGCTTGAAATATATATATTTTCTAAATGTTCTTTGGTTTCCTAAAAAAATTATTTTCAAAGTAAGTTTCTGAGTTTATTGTTTAGACTGAGTTTTGTTTTGTTTTTTAACATCTTTATTGGAATATAATTGCTTTACAATGGTGTGTTAGTTTCTGCTTTATAACAAAGTGAATCCGCTATACATATATGTCTATCGCCATATCTCTTCCCTCTTGTGTCTCCCTAGCTCCCACCCTCCCTATCCCACCCCTCTAGGTGGTCACAAATCACCGAGCTGATCTCCCTGTGCTATGTGGCTGCTTCCCACTAGCTATGTATTTTACATTTGGTAGTGTATATATGTCCATGCCACTCTCTCACTTTGTCCCAGCTTACCCTAAGCTGAGTTTTACTTCTCTCAAATTGTGGAATATTTTTATAAGCTTTGTATTTGTCTCTCCATATTCATTCTTAAAGGAAGTTGGGCCTGTCCAGGTCATGTGTTAGTCAAAGTCACTGCAGATATTTTCTATTAGTTCTTCATATACCCATCTAGTAATTTTAGAGTCATATTTTTTGATATTTAGTTAGAAAAGTGATTGACAGACAAAGCTCCTGGACAAATTTCTAATGGTTTTAAGTCTTTTATGTAGGGTGTATCTATGGATCTAAGCAAACAAATTTTTGATAGTCCTACTGGGGTAGAAGTTAGTTAAGGATAACCTGAAATGAGCTATATTCATTTTCTTGCCAGAAAGAGTAAATTTTAAAAGTACAGGAAGTGTTGTGCTGGTAAATGTTTAATAATCAGCTCTCCTGAGGGGTATAAAAGAAGCCCTGATTTCCATGCTGTAAATACTTCGGTCAGTTCCAAGCTACTATCTGACATCTCTGAATATGGCTCTTTGGACCCAGCTCCAGTCTTAACATTGAAGCCTCCATGTTCTTCTATTACTAGCCTCGAACTTCTGATGTACTGTAACCCCCACCTGCATTGTCTTGAATAATGTCAATCCCGAAAAAGTTATTGGTTAATCATATGAGCGTGAACCAACCTTGTCTGTGGCAGAAAAATGTCCTGAGTTTGCATTCTTCCCTCTGATTGGAGAAGAGTCATTGAATCAGAAGTAGAGATACAGATAGTAGCACAGTAGAGATAGGAGACAGGAAGGTCTCAACTCTTCTTTCCAGCAATGATCCTGTGAATCTCTGTCTTTGTCCTAATTTCCTTTGGAAAGAATTATTTCTGCTATATGGTACATTTTTTTACCTATATTTTTAGTCCCTATATTTGTTGAGACTGTGCATTTGTGCTTTTATTGCCATCCATGTGTCAGTGTTTAATGTGGAGCAGCTAAATCACATTTCACTAATTTTCTGCCAGAACATTTCCTACCTATAAACTTGTATGCATTTCTGTTCTTATTGTTATATGCTTCCATGAATACTTTTTAAAAAAAGAATGGATTCATAAAAAAGTGGTGATAATTTAAGAGTCTACATCTCTAATTCTTAGTGTTTTACTGAAGCTTTAGGCACACGTTGCAGTGTGGATTTAATATAAAGTTCACCACATACATTCATGAATAGTTTCACTAAAGCCGTTAGTGGTGAAGTACTAGTGTATTATGCTCCTCTATGTAAGGTCTGTTTATCATTCACAACTTTCCTATCCTGCTTCTGTACTTAATACAGAATTCTATACATGGCTGGCAGTCATCACAATCAACACATTTGACTTGTAATAAGAGCATAGATAGAGAACAGAGAACTGAAGACAAAACTTTAGAAAGTACAAAAAAAGGAGAGAGAAATGGATTTAACAAAATAGAATTCTCTATAAAGTGCTACTTTAAAACTGATTTATCATAAACTTCCATATTGCCTATGTTGCAATTTTGCGTCATTCATTTCTACTTCCCTGGATGTATATATACATCTGAATATCTATCTATCTATCTATCTTATAATATTGATATTTCTACTTGCTGTGACATACTCAATATTTTATGGTTACATAATCATTCAAATGGAATATGCTAAGTATATTTTTCAGAGCCCAGAATTAGAGCATACACTCTGCCAGGCATACTTAGGCAAAAAATCAAATCTCCCTATTCAATCACTCCTGGCATTTTCCACCAGACTCTGCAACTGCTAAAACCTGGCCCCAGATGACTTCTTTAAAATGCTATTCTTCATCCTCTTAAATAGTGCTTCTAGTCACTAATCTACCAGAACCATACCTTTCTTAATAAAATGGTTTAACAAAATGTTATGGACTTCTGATGGTAAGTTGGGGTATTTTCAAGGCATTTGGTTTGGGAAAGTTGATAATGTAGTTTCCCTATTCCACTGATTATTTTTTTCCCATTAGTTCATTATGTAGTTTGACAAACATATACTGAATGAGTATTATGTGTCATATAGTGTGCTGGTGATGTAGCAAAGAAACATTAAAGTTGGTCCTTGTCATCATGGAGCTTACATTTTTCAGTGCAATAATAATCAGGTATTCGTATGTCAGATCATTCTATTTTATTTCATCATTGGTCTTAGCATTACCTGATATTTTCCAATTTACTTCTTATATATTGTCTCTCTCTTTCCAGTAAATATATATTTCATGAAAATAGAGATTTTTTCCCCATATTTCTGGTGTTTGGAACAAAGTAGGGACTCTACAAATATTTGTTGAAAGAATGAAATTAAATAAAAAATGAAATAATTACAGCTTTATATTAGTGCCTAAAGGAAGTTTAAATAAGTTGTATTGATTCCTGTAGCTATATAAAAACTCTTGAAATCGGGTAAATCTACTCTCATTTTAATTTTTCCTTTTCAAAATTACTTTTCCGTGTATAGTTCCTTTGCCCTCCATATAAATTTTAGGATAGTTTTGACTAGATTTATAAAAATCTTGTGAGGATTTTAATAGAAATTTCACTAATTCTCTATAACAATTTGGGAAGAATTGACATCTTTACTATGTTGAGTCTTCCAATACTTGAAAATGATATGACTCTCTGCTAATTTATATCTTTTTATATTTTCAGTGTTTTGCAGTTTTTAGTATAGAAGTCCTGTATATGTTTCATTAGACTTACTTTGTTGTATTTTTAAGCAATTATAAGTGGTATGGTATTTTCAATTTCAGTGTCAACTGCTATAGAAATAAAATTGAGTTTTGTACATTTCTCTTGTATTGCAATGTTGCTGAAGCCACTTAGCTCCAGGAGTGCTTAGTGTTTGTTCGTTTTGTAAAATTATTGGAATTTTTTCACGTAGATAATTATGTCATTTAAAAATCAGGAGAGTTTTATTTCTTCTTTTGTGTTCTGTGTGCTTTTTGTTTTCTTTTCCTGCCTTAATATGCTAGATAGAACTTCTAGCACTATGTCAAATAAAAGTAACACAGTGGACATCCTTGTCTTTTTCTCAGTCTCAAGGGGAAACATTCAGTATTTCACCATTAATTATGTTGATAGCTGTAGGTTTTTATGGGTGCTCTTTATAAAATTTAGGAAGTTTTCCTCTATTCCTGTATTTTGGAGTGCTTTTAATTATTTATGGGTTTTTGAAATTTTTCAAATGTGTTTTCTGCTTCAATCGATATGATCACGTGATTTTTCTTCTCAGCCTGTTAATATGGTGTTTTATACTGGTTGCTTTACGTGTATTGAACAAGTCTTGGAATAAACAATCTATCTTTTGAGATAGTGTCATTAACAAAATTGTTCTGTTATTGTATTGGATTATATTCCAGTAAAAAAAACCCTCAATATTGTCATAATATATTATCTTTTTTCTCTATTGCTGGATTTATTTTGTTAATATTTCATCATGGCATATAACATCTGTGCTTTTATGTGGGACTGTCTTGTAATTTTCCTTTTAAAAATTCATTAGATATCAGATATTGCTATCAAGGTTATGCTGATCTTATAAAATGTGTTGGAAACTATTCCATATATTTCTAGTCTCTGGAAAATTCTGTGCATATTTGTTGTTATTTCTTCCTGATGTGTTTGGCAGAATTCACTGGTGAATTATTTTCAGTCTTGGTAATTTGTGTTTTTTAGGATTTTGCTATTTTATCTTGATTTTCATTGCTTTAAATTTGATCATGATAACTTTGCCTATCTTTTTACTTTTTTTTTTTTTTTTTTTGCAGTACTTGGGCCTCTCACTGTTGTGGCCTCTCCCGTTGCAGAGCACAGGCTCCGGATGCGCAGGCTCAGCGGCCATGGCTTATGGGCCTAGCCGCTCCCCGGCATGTGGGATCTTCCCGGACCAGGGCATGAACCCGTGTCCCCTGCATCGGCAGGTGGACTCTCAACCACTGCGCCACCAGGGAAGCCCTTGCCTATCTTTTTAATGTTTGTAGTATTAATAGAGATGTTACTGTTTTCAGACCTGGCTATTTAAGGTATTTCTCTATATCTCTCTGTTTCTCTCTCTCTCCCTCTTTGTTTATCAATATTATAGGAGATTTATTAATTGTATTAGTCTTTGTGAAGTGCAAACTTTTGGTTTTGTTGATTCACTGTATCATATATTTGTTCACTTTTTCATTCTTTATTATTTTCCTTTCTACTTTATTTGAATTTATTGATGTTAATACAATTTTTTGAAAAGGATTTTTAAATAATTGTTTTCTACCTTTTAAGAAAACCTAGTAAACTAATTTAAGGCTGAAATTTTCTGTAAGCACAGCTGTGATTCATCTTACATGTTGAGATGTATAATTGTTTTATTCATATTGAGTGTAATATATTTTCTAATTTTCATGAAATTCATTTTATGACACATATTTATTTATTTAGAAATGTGTTCCTTAGTTTCCAAACTCATGGGGATTTTCAGATAATTTTTTTGCTTCAATTGATTTCTAGATAAATTCCACTCCGATTTGGGAATTACCTATGCATCATTTGAATCCTATAATGTGTTGAGATGGCTTTATTGCTAGTAAATGATGAATTTTCCTAAGTACTTCATGGTTACTTGTAAAAAGACGTTTATTTTGCAATTATTAAGTGAAGTATTTTTATATGTTAAGCCAAACTTAGAGCTCTGCTGTTCAGATCTTCTATATGATTACTACCTTATTAATCTTCTTATTCTATCAAGTACTAAAAGATGTTTATTAAAGTCTCCCGATTTTTAAAAGTTGGATGATTTTTAGTTTTATTAATTTTTTATTTAAGTATTTTAATCTAGATAGTATGTGAGCTTACATTTAAAATTCTATTTTTGTTGGGTCACCATTTTTTAAATGAAATATTCCTTTTATTTCTATTAATGATTCTTGTCTTAAAGTATCTTTGGCATTCATTCAGCAGCTTTTTTTTTTTATTATTTACACAGTATCCATACATGGCATCCATCCTTTTAATTTCACCATTTTAATCTTTATGTTGAACTGTGCCTTTTATAAACAACATATAGACTAGTTTAACAAATTTGTTTTATTATAGAACAGCTTACAAATTACCAATATCAAGAATAAATGCAGAAATATTACTGTAGATCTTACAGACACTTAAAAGGTTATAAGAGGGTATGACAAACTAATTTATGTCAATAAATTAGATAGCTTAAATGCCATACACAAGTGACTTGAAATATACAAATTGCCAAAGCACACTCAAGAAGAAATAGATAACCTGAATAGCGTCACATTTCTAACAGAATTTGAATTATAATAAATAACACTCCAAGATTAAATGGTTTCATTGCCTTCTTCTATCAAATATTTTGGGAAAAATTAATTCCAGTTTACACAAACATAGGAGAAGAGTAGGCAGAAAAGTTTTGAAATGAATTTTTATGAGGCCAGCATCATATTGACACCAAACCTAAGGAAGTGCTGTAAGATTTGCTTTTTAGATTTCTTCTTCAATTCAATTTATTTAAATATATGCACTTTAATTTCAAAAATTTGAGGAGTTCATAGACATTTTATCATTTCCATTTTATTTTTGGTTTGTTTTTAATTAATAAATTTAATTTTGGAACAGTTTTAAATTCACAGCAAAACTGAGCAGCAAGTACAGAGGTCCCATATACCCTTTGCCTCCAACATGCTCAACCTCTCCCACTATTAACATCTCACACCAGAGTGATGTATTTGTTACAATCAATAAACCTACATTGACACTTCATTATCACCTACAGTCCATAGTTACATCGGTGTTCACTCAAGACATTTGACAAAGGTATACTAATATGTATTCATTGTTATAGTGTTGTACAAAATAATTTTATTACCTTAAAAATTCTCTGTGTTCTGCCTATTCAACCCACTCTTCCCTCTAACCTTCGGCGAACTCTAATTTTCTACTGTATCTATTATTTTGCATTTTCCAGAATGTCATATAATTCGAGTAATATAGTATGTAGCCTTTTCAAATTTTGTTCTTTCACTTAGTAGTATGTATCTAAGTTTCTTGCATGTCTTTTCATGGCTTGATAGCTCATTTCTTTTAGTGCTGAATAATATTCAATTGTCTGAAGGTATCACAGTTTATTTATTCACTCAACTACCAAAAGACATTTTTTTTTTTTTTTGCGGTACGTGGGCCTCTCTCTGTTGTGGCCTCTCCCGCTGTGGAGAACAGGCTCCGGACGCGCAGGCTCAGCGGCCATGGCTCACAGGCCCAGCCGCTCCGCGGCATGTGGGATCCTTCCGGACGGGGGCACGAACCCGTGTCCCCTGCATCGGCAGGCGGACTCTCAACCACTGCGCCACCAGGGAAGCCCCCAAAAGGCATCTTGATTGCTTCAATAATGAATAATAAATTGGTTTTGACAATAATAAATAAAGCTGCTATAAATATTCAGGTGCAAGTTTTTGAGTGAACATAAAATTTTCAGACCAGTTGAGTATATACAAAGGAGCACCACTGCAGGATCACATGGTAAAGATATGTTTAGTTTTGTAAGAATCTGCCAAACTGTCTTCCAAAGTGGCAGTATCATTTTGCATTTCCATGATCAATGAATGGTATGCCTGTTAATTAACATCTTTGTCAGCATTTGGTGTTGTCGGTGATCCAGATTTTTACCATTCTAGTATATGTACAGTTATCTCGTTTTAATTTGCAATTCTATAATGACTAATGATGGTAAACCTCTTTTCATAAGTCTTCTTGCCATCTGTATATCTCCTTTGATGAGAAGTCTGTTGTCTTTCCCCATTTTTAAATTGGGTTGTTCATTTCATTACTGATGAATTTAAAAATTTATTTGTATATTTTGAATAACAATCATTTATCAGATCTGTTTGAGCAAATATTTTCCCTCAGTCTGCTGCTTGTCTTTCCATTCTCCTGATAATTGTCTTTTACTGAGCAGAAACTTTTAATTTTAATGAAATCCAGGTTATTAATTATTTCTTTCATGGATCATGCCTTTGATGTTATACCTTAAAAAGTCATTACCATAGCTAAGGTTATCTAGGTTTTTGGCTATGTTATCTTCTAGGTGTTTTGTTGTTTTGCATTTTACACTTAGGTCTATGATCCCTTTTGAGTTAATTTTTCTGAAGGGTGTAAATTTTGTGTATAGATTAATTTTTTTGCATGTGATGTCCAGTCACTCAAGCACCATTTGTTGAGAAGACTATCTTTGCTCCATCATATGCTCTTTGCTACTTTGTCAAAGATTAGTTGACTATATTTATGTGGATCTATTTCTTAGCTCTCTATTCTTTTCCATTTATCTATTTACCTATTCTTTGCCAATACTACACTGTCTTGACTAATGTAGCATTATAGTTGTCACTGCTCTAACTTTGTATTTTCCTTCAATATTCACTTGGTTATTTGGGGTCTTTTGCTTCTGTACATGAACATTAGAATCAGATTGTTGATACTCACAATTTTGATTGGGATCACACTGAATCTATAGATCAAGTTGGGAAAAACTAACATGTTGACAATATGAGTCTTCTTATCCATGAACATGGTACATCTTTGCATTTCTATAGTTCTTTTATATTCAAGAAGCTTTAATAATATTCTTCATGTAGGTTTTGCACACATTTTGTTGGATTTATATCTAAGTATCTCATCTTGGGGGTGCTAATGTAAATGGTAATATGTTTTTAATTTCAAATTTCACTTTTTCTTTCCTGATATATAGGTAAGTAATTAACAGTTTTATGTTAACCTTGTATCCCGCATCATTTCTATAATTGCTTATTTGTTCCTGAAGTTTATTTGTTGATTATTTTGGATGTTCTACATAGAAGATCATGTCATCTGACAACAGAAAGAGTTTTATTTCTTCTTCTCAGACTATATACATTTAGTTTCCTTTTCTTGTCTTACTTTATTAGCCATAACTTCCAATAAAATGTTGAAAAGGAGTGGTGAGAGGGGTCATCTTGCTTTCTCCTGACCTTACTGGGAAATTTTTGAGCTTCTCACCATTAAGTATGATGCTAGCTATAGGCTCTATAAATTTTTTTTTTAAATCAAGTTGAGGAAATATTCCTTCTTTTCCTAGTTGCTGAGAGTTTTTATTATGAATGGGTTTTGGATTTTGTCAAATGCTTTCTCTTCATCTACTGATATTATCATATGATGTTACTTTTGAGCCAGCCTTACATACCTAGGACAGATCCCATTTGGTCTTCATGTATAATTTATTTTATACATTGTTGGATTCAATTTGTTAATGTTATTCAAGATATTTTCATCTATGTTCATGAGCAATACTAGTCTGTGGTTTTCTTGTAATGTCTTTGTCTGGTTATGGTATTAGCATAATGCTGGCCTCAAAGAACAAGTTATGAAGTGTTTCCTAAGCTTCTATTCTCTGAAAGAGACTTTAGAGAATTGATATAATTTCTTCCTTAAATGTTTAGTAGAATTCACCAGTCAAGCCATATGGGCCTGGTGCTTTCTATTTTGGAAGGTAACTAATTACTTTTTAAATATCTCTAATAGATATATTTAGATTATTTATTTCTTCTTGTGTGAGTCAATAGGTCTTCTCTTTCAAGGAATTGGTCCATTTTATTTAAGCTATTTTTTTAACATCTTTATTGGAGTATAATTGCTTTACAATGGTGTGTTAGTTTCTGCTTTATAACAAAGTGAATCAGCTATTAACTTGGTGGGCACAGAGCTTTTCATAACGTTCCTCTATTATCCTTTAATATTCATGGAATCTGTAGTGGTGTACCTTTTTTCATTTATGATATTAGTCATTTATGTCCTCTCTATTTTTTCTTAGTTAGCTTAACTAGAGGTTTTTTTATTTTATTGAACTTTTCAAAAAACACTTTTTGTTTTGTTAATTTTCTCTATTGATTTTCTGTTTAAAGTTGCACTGATTTCTGCTCTAATTCTTAAATTTTTTCCTCTGCTTATTTTGGATATAATTTCCTTATCTTTTTGTAGTTTCCTAAGGTGGAAGCTTAGATTATTGATTTCAGATTTCTCTTTTCTAGTATGCATTCAATATAATAAATTTCCCCCTAGGTACTATTTTGGCTGCATCCCACAAACTTGATAAATTATATTTTCATTTTCATTTAGTTCAAAATATTAAAAAAAATTCTCTTGAGATCTCTTCTTTGACTCATTTGTCATTTAAAAGTGTCTTGTTTAATCTTCAAGTGTATTGAGATTTTTTTCGGGTATCTTTCTGTTATTAATTTCTACTTTAATGCCTTGTGACCTGACAGCAGACTTTGTATGATTGCTATTCCTTTAAATTTGTTAAGGTGTGTTTTGTAGTCTAGAAAGTGAACTATCAATGATTGTTTCGTATGAGCTTGAGAATAAAATTATATATTCTGCTGTTGCTGGATGAAATGTTCTATAGTTGTCAATTATAACCACTTGATTGATGGTACTGTTAAGTTCAGTTATGTCATTTCTGCTTTTCTGCTTAATGGATTTGTCCATTTCTGAAAGGGATGTTAAAGTCTTCAATTAAAATTGTGGATTCATATATTTTTTCTTGCAGTTCTATCAGGTTTTGCCTCACATATTTTGATACTCTGATGTTGGGCTAACACATTAAGGATTATTATGTCTCCGTGGAGTATTGGCCACATTATCATCATGTAATTCCCCTCTTTATCTCTAATAACTTTCCTTGGTCTGAAGTCTGCTCTGTTTGAAATTAATATAGCTCCTACTTTCCTTTTATCAGTGTTACTATGGTATAGCTTTCTCCATCCCTTTACTTTTAATCTATATAAGTCTTTATATTTAAAGTGGGTTTCTTGTGGACAACAAATTGGGGTCTTGTTTTTTGATCCACTCTGACTATATCTGTCTTTTAATTAGGGCATTTATACCATTGGTGTTTAAGGTGATTATTGATTAAATATAGTTCCTATATATACCTTATCTGATAGTTTTTCATTTGTTGCCAAAGTTCTTTTTTCCTATTTTTTATTCCACCTTTATTTTTTGCCTTTTATGGTTTTAATTGAGCAATTTACATGATTCAGTTTTCTCTCCTTTCTTAGCATATCAGCTATACATTATTATTATTATTTTACCTTTTTTAGTGATTGCCCTACAGTTTGCAATACACATTTACAACTAATCCAAGTCCACTTTCAAATAACACTGTACCACTTCATGGGTAGAGCAAGTCCTTTTCTTCATTGCTGTCATCCATTTCACTTATATATAAGCTTACATAATCAAATATATTTTTGTTATTATTTTGAATAAACTATTATCTTTTAGATGAATTGAAAAAAATAAAAATAAAGTTTTTATTTTATTTTCACTTATTCATTCTTTTTTGCTCCTTTTTTTTTTTTTTTACAAAAAACTAGTTTTTTGACCTATATCATTTTTCTTCTTTCTGACAATCTTCTTTTAACATTTCTTTCAAGGCAATATTTTCTGTTACTTTGTGTTTATCTTTCTTGAACCCCTTGAATCTATATGTCTTTTATAAAATATATGATTATTAGGCTGCCATTTCTTCAAATATTGTGTGTTCCCCTTTCTCTGTGTCCTCTGTTTCTAGGACTGCAATTATACATATGTTAGAATTTTTTTGTATTGACCCACAGGCTCCTGAAGTCATGTTAATTGTTTTTTCTTTATATTGGATTGTTTCTACTGATATTTCTACAAGTTCACTGATTATTTCCTCCATCATCTTTATTCTGTGTTTATATAATTCTAATCAATTTAAAAATATTAGCTTTTGTTTGTTTGCTCTGTTTTGTTTTGTTCAGTTTAATGATCTATACACTGTGTGGCCAATAGATTGTTTGCCAAAACAAAAAAAGAAAAAAAAGGATGCACAGAATTTTCAGGAAATCTCTATTAAGACAAGATAAATGCATATTTATTAGTTTAATATGGCAGTAAACAGCATGGGCTCTTCAATTAGACAGGTTTTCCTTCTGATTTTTGATTCCAACAGAACTGTTCTCATCAGTCTTCTCTGGTCACCACACTTTACAATCAACACTCCCCCACACCTTATTTCCCTTCCTACTTTACTTTCTTCATAACATTTTTTTTTTGCCGTACGCAGGCTTCTCACTGTTGCGGCCCCACCCGCTGCAGAGCACAGGCTCCAGACGCGCAGGCTCAGCGGCCATGGTTCATGGGCCCAGCAGCTCCGCTGCATGTGAGATCTTCCCGGACCGGGGCACGAACCTGTGTCCCCTGCATCAGCAGGCGGACTCTACCACTGCGCCACCAGGGAAGCCCTCTTCATAACATTTATTACCTCACCAGCTAATGTATTACATTTTATTATTTCCTTCCCCAAAACCAACCAAAATTGTTGACAGGGATTGTGATCTGTTTTGTTTATTGTTTTTTCTATTGTTTCTACAAGAATTCTGGCACACAGAGATTTTATATATTGAATCAAGAATTCCACCTCCCTTACTTACTAGCTATGTCTTCTTGGGCAACTTACTAACCTTCTCCAAACTTCAGTTTCTACAGTTTAAGAATGAGGATATTAATGATAACTATAATATCCTGTTTTATTGAAAAATGACATGAACTCAATCATCTAACGAATTTTACACCATGCATAGTGCCCAGTCCAAATTATGTGTTTGTGTGTGTGTGTGTGTGTATATATATATATATATATAATATATATATATATATATATATATATATTCATTTGTTAGTGGTTGGTTCATAGCAGCACTGTTTGTAATAGTCTGAACTAGAAACCAACCCAAATGTCCATCTAGAGTAGAACAAATAAATACATTTTTGTAAATTCACATATTCATTTTAATAATGAATGAGTGCAACATCACACAACATGGATGAAAATTAAAAACATTTAAATAAACATTAATTACAATTTACAAAATAGCCATATGTTGTTTATGATTTGAGAAATGAATAGAATGTTTATCCTTCAGAAGGGCAGAAGTGCCTTGGAGGATATTAAGGGTCTTTATGGGGTGCTGGCAATATTCTGTTTGTTGACCTGGGTTTTGGCTCTGCAGTTGGGTTCAATTTACAAAAATTCATTGAGCTCTACACTTATGATTTATGTACTTTTCTGTAAGTGTGTTGTATTTGAGTGAAAAACTTACTTGAAAAAACTAAGGTACGAACTGAAACGGCCTGATTGTTCTCTCACCTTAATGAACTCTCACATGGACATTAATCCCTAATGTTATTTGATTCTGCTTTTCTCAAGAATATCATGTAGACAGTTTACTTCCTTGTAGAACAAGTAATTTGTCTTTCATTGTCACATTACTATCAATTATTTTTCCATATTTTTTTTACTATATTTAAATAATAATTCATTCATTTTTCTACAGAATTTCAACATAGCTTGTAATAACAAAACAAAGCCAAAAGATGGCAAACAATAAAATTGCAAACAAGTGAGGAAGAAAAGTGACTGCCTTAGAAAAAGTTTCTCAAATACTTACATTCTATTTTAAATTGTTAGTAACAGGGTTTATACATATAAATCAATATTCCATTAAATATTGACACAGTTAAATCACTCTCATTATATTGTGCTACACATTAAGAGTACCTCTATAATTTAATAGCTTTCATTACTCTTTTATATCGCTAGTCATGCATTTTTACTTTTTAAACTCAGATCATAAGGTTCATTAGAGCCGAAATTGTGTGTGTGCGTGTGTGTGTTTAAATTATTTCAGTTTACTCAGAATTTAGCACTGTGTCATTCAACAAAAAAATAGTGGACTGATTCTCAGGTACAGTAATCTTTATTTATTTCATTCTTTCTGTTAGATTTATGAGGCTTAATTTCAAGAATCAAATAGGATGTCAATAAGTTGAAAAATAGAAAATGTCCGTGTTTGGAATTCATTTTCATGATTTCTCCTCTCTCTGAAAATACTGCTCTGGCCTGTGACCCTATCTACCTCTAATAGTCATCTGCCCTTATAGATTTATAGCTGTTTCTGCTACAGGTGGACAGTAGTTGTACAGATGGACAGATGGACAATAGTGGAAGAGATAATGAGTAGAGAATTCATAGTTTAGTTAATTCCTAGCAAGGAAAGTAGAAGGAATGATAGTTCAACTAATTATATTGGCATCCCTAAAGATCTGACATTCTGGGCACAGCCTGGTTACCTGTGGCTTTCTGGGAAGACTGTTCTTTGTCTCTGGGTATCTTCCATCCCTACCACTCTCCCTTTAGTCTGTGTTCACATGTCCTCATACATGGATAAGAGCTGGCCTCCATGACTGCAGTTTCTTCTCTCTGTAATCCATGGTACAGATGTCCACTCAAATAACTTTCTGTAAACATTTTTTTTCATCATGTAACTTCTAATTGTAAAATCCCCCAGATATTTCTGATGCCTAGAAACTCACTTTATTCTCATTTGTTTCTCGTTCAAATATATATTTTTTTGTGGTACACGGGCCTCTCACTGTTGCGGCCTCTCCCGTTGCGGAGCACAGGCTCCAGACACGCAGGCTCAGCAGCCATGGCTCACGGCATGTGGGATCTTCCCGGACCGGGGCACAAACCCGTGTCCCCTGCATCGGCAAGGGGACTCTCAACCACTGTGCCACCAGGGAAGTCCCAAATATTTTTTTTTTTTTTTTTTTTGCGCTACGCGGGCCTCTCACTGTTGTGGCCTCTCCCGTTGCGGAGCACGGGCTCCGGACACACAGGCTCAGCGGCCATGGCTCAGAGGCCCAGCCGCTCCGCGGCATATGGGATCTTCCCGGACCAGGGCACGAACCCATGTCCCCTGCATCGGCAGGAAGACTCTCAACCACTGCGCCACCAGGGAAGCCCCCAAATATTTTTGATTAAATATTTTCTGATAAGCCCAATCATAGGCAATTTGGAAAGAGGGAATTAAGGCAGAACCTTATCCTGCTATCAAGTATCTAGTAAGTCTAGTAGAAAAGACTGAACTTCAGTGAACTTGATTTTATCTCCATCAATCTAGTCAAATTTACTCCCAGACACCCATCTCAGTCTTATTTCATCTTATCTTAATGCTTCTTAAATATTCAGTATTCTGTTTTTGATGATTTACCCATGGTTTTCTGTCTCTTTAAATGACCTCACACCTCACACCCTCCATTCACCTCTTACGCATATCGCAATCTTATCTATTTTTTAAAGATTTTTTTTTGGATGTGGACTATTTTTCAAGTATTTATTGAATTTGTTACAATATTGCTTCTGTTTTGTGTTTTGGTTTTTTGGCCAAGAGGAATGTGGGATCTTAGCTCCCTGACCAGGGATTGAACCCACACACCCTGCACTGGAAGGTGAAGTCTTAACCACTGGACTGCCAGGGAAGTCCTTATCCCAATCTTATCTTAATCTTTCAAAGTCCCTACTTTTCAAAAGGCATTCCTGGAATATAGGATTACTCATGAGTATCTCCTGAATATCATGGCAGTAATGGTGACTATTAGCTATTAGTAATCTCTTATTGCATAACAAATTTCATGAAAAGATAATGACTTAAAACTATAGACAGTTATTGTATCATATTTCTTTTTTTATTTATTTAATTTTTTATTGGGGGTATAGTTGTTTTACAATGTGTTAGTTTCTACTGTACAACGAAGTGTAGTACCTTGTGCTATACAGCAGGTTCTCATTAGTTATCTATTTTATACATATTAGTGTATATATGTCAATCCAAATCTCCCAATTCTTCCCACCCTCCTCTTCCCCCGCTTGGTGTCCATACGTTTGTTCTCTACATCTGCGTTTCCTTTTATACCTTGCAAACTGGTTCATCTGTACCTTTTTTCTAGATTCCAAATATATATGCATTAATATACAACATTTGCTTTTCTCTTTCTGACTTAATTCACTCTGAATGTATCATAGTATCTGCTGATCAGGGATGCACACACTATGTGCAATCAATGTATCAGCCAAGGCTGTATTCTCATCTGAAGACTTGATTGGGGATGATCTGCTTCCAAGCTCACTCACATAATTATTGCAGAATTTACTTTCTCATGGAGCCTCTGTTTGGTCAGAGGCTTCATCATTTCCTTTCCACTGGATCTCTCCATAGAGTATCTTAAAGCCTGCTTGCTCATTTCTTCAGAGCAAGCAAGTAGGAGGGCAAGAGAGAGTAGCAGCAAGAGAGAAAGTGCTAGCAAGATAGAAGTCATGGTCTTGCTTATTCCATCATATTTCATCACTTTTCTTGTATTCTCTTTAGTAGAAGCAAGCAACTAGGTACAGCCAATACTCAAGAGGAGGGGATTATACAAGGCATAAATACCAAAATGTGGGATCATTGGGATCCATGTCACAAGCTGCCTACCAAAATGATGATGATAATAATGACAATAACAATTATACTTATAGTTAATATTGATTGAGAAATAATTATTTGCCAACATTGGGTCTTATACTTTATATCTATTATTCATTTAATCTTTGAGCAATTTTATAAGATAGAGGCTATCATATTTCCCTTTTCATTGATGGAAAACTGAAAAACAGGTTATGTAACTTGTCAAATATCCTACTTATAAGAGAATGTAAGAGCCTCTTTCTAATGACTATGGCATGTATACATAAGGACAAAAAAATTATAAGCCATCAATTCAGTAAGTAATTAATTATATTCTGCCATCATATTATTTATTATTTCATGCAAGCTAGTTATGTTTTTCTGAAAGTAATGCCATCTTTTGGAAAGAAGCAAATTACATATATTTATTCTATAGCTATTTCATGTAGGCACTGTCCTGTGCTAATCATGTATTCTTTGGTTGCCAGTAACAAAAATCCAATTCAAAATTACTTAAGTAAAAAGGGAATTTCATGACTCATGTAACGTATTCTCCTCCACACCCTGAATCACTCTTCTTTCTTCTGTGCTTGCTTCATTTTCAAACAAGATCTCTCTCCACACTGTGGCCTTTGGAAGTTCTAAGCTTTGTTTTCCCATTTCAGCAACTTTAGAGGAAAGAGAAGTTAGTTGAATAGCTGTCCTGGAACTGAGTCTTTTTTTACATGACTAGGGAACTGTGGTCCTCTTTGGAATGAATCACTGTCATTTGGCAGATTATATACTCTCATTGATCAGATATCCACAGGTATTATGCTCATCTCATGTGATGGAGATGAGCTGTGTTTTGCACTTGCTCAAATCAAATGTTCTTAGGATGGGGTTTCCCCTAAGTATCAACAATATATCGTTATTAAAAGTTGGAGGGAAGATTTTTCTGGGCATGCAAAAAATAACTGTCTATTAAGGAGTCCATTTGATCTTTGGCAAAAAAGTAATTCCTCAAATTGAAATAAAATCTGTCTCCCAAGTACAGTTACATATTCTTAAACCCGTGTAGAGTTCCTGAGATCCTACCCTACCAATATTTAAAGACTATTTAATTCTTACTAATGCCTACTATACTGTTAGCTAAAGGGTCATATTTTCTTCAATGGTTCATCAAGTAGAAGATTCCAGCTGCCATACCACTCTACCTGCTCTTTTCTGAATGTTCTCTCATGTATCTTTATCTCAATGAAAACTGTTTCTATAGTATCAGGAATTTAATATTCCATGGGAAATGAGACAGATGAGGAATACAGTGTAATTGTACCTCCCTGAGTCTAAGTACTTTACTTCTCAGAGATTTAAGGTCATTGCATAAGCAGGTGTGACATGCCATGAGTTCTGCCAAGAAGATAGTAAGAATGCAGCGGAATTTGAGAATATTGGTTTCATATTGGGGAACTGACACTACTGTAGATTTGTCAGAACAAGGGTGTGGCCATAAAACCAGACTATGTTGTCAAATAGACAGGAATCTATATGGCATATTTCTAGTTGATGTTGCTGCTAGAAGAAGGTAGTAGAGTCGTAACAATTTCAGTCCTTTAATCTAGGCCATAATGTTGGGTCCTAAAGGATCTTCAAGTTTAGACCAGAATCCTGAACATAGACCAATAAAAACAGGAGGCTGGAATCTGCCTTGTGGGCAGGAAGAATAGTTAACAATAATAAGCAACTTCGAGGTTTCTATCACTGACAAATCTTAAGTCCACCAACTTTTATATAGACTATTGCAGCACCTTTTCTACTAGTCTTCTTGCTTTACTTTTGTCCATTTCTCTTAGAGTCCATTCTCTACAAAGCAAACCAAGTTATCCTTTTAAATGTAAATAAGATCATGTTAATATCATACAAATGTTTAAAATTCTCTAGTGTTTACCTATGTAGTTAGAAATCCTTACCTTGGCCTATGAGGCCCTTTAGTGTCTGGCCTCCCATCTACTCTAACCTCATCCCCTCTTTTGTTCACTGTAGTATCTCTGGCTTCTTTTTGTCTTTTGATCATGCCAAACTCATGTGCAAATAAGAAAATTTTTATCTGCCCTACACTTTGCCTAAAATGTTCTTCCTTTGTAATTTTATATAGCTGACTGTTTATCATCATTGACATATCAACTAAAATGTTGCTGCATCAGAAAGGGCTTTCTGGACCACCTCATCTAAAGTACATTATCCCACTTACTACCCATCATTTTTTGTTCCATCACTTTATTCCATTTAGTTCTTCAAGAACATTTTCAAGACTAAAGAAGAATCATCTTTTTTTTTTTTTTAATTGTCTTCCTGCCCTTGATTGTAAGAGTGTGAAAATATGGATGTTAACTGTTTTTTGATTTTTTTTTTTTTTAATGGCTGCAAACTGGCTCCAGAACAGTATCTGGACATAACAGAGGCTTAACATATATTTGGTAAATGGATAAACAATAATTTCAAGTATAAAATAGTAAATTCTAATCAAAAACTGTTTAGTCAATTGATAATAACTCTGTGTAGTTCAGTGATTAGTCACCTTGAACTATTTTTCTATGGCTCAGTTTCCATACCTGTAAAACAAAGGTAATTATTGTACCGGCCTCATAGAGCTGTTACAAGGATTAAATAACTTAAAATATATATCTAACTATTAAAATTGTGCATACAATAAGGTATTATGTGACCTCTCTAAGGGAGATCTTAGAACCTATAAAGATGCTACAACCATGCATGAAATCATATTGTACACAGAGGTCTCTCTCCCATTTTAGGTATCTTTTCTAAATCATTATTCGTAAGTGAGTTAACTGAGATGCTAATATGTGCTCTAAATTTGTATATGCTGGATTAGTAATTTACAGTCTGTTTCTAAGTACTGTTTATGGTCTGTGATATAATCCTGCTGCTGAAATATCGCTTGAATAGACATTAATGGGAAAGATTAGGTCACATTTTAAACACTGAACCAAGTTAACCAAGATGAATAAGTCTAGCCTTATCTTTATTATAATTGTATGATATTATTGTCATTTAGGTCAAAAATGTCTCAGCAGTGTTCATACTACTGATTTCTTGGTATTCGTGTTGACCTTTCATATGAGTATTTGCATTCACTTGTATTAGGATGTGTTGATTGAATATAGTTGAGATCTTGCATTTGTTGCATCATTTGGAATGTGAGACAAGATAAATTTAAGGGCTGCACCTGCTAGGGAATTTTTAGTCACCACTGACTGCTAATTTGGTTCAGTTTCACAGCTACATTTCTATTTGTGAATATTTAAAAACTAAAATTCAACTAGGCTTTCAACAAGGCTTATATAAGATGAACCATGTATGACTTAATTTACTACCTGGATTATTGCATTTCCCTGATCTCAGTGTCCTCATCTTTAAAATAAAGGGGTATGACTTGACTTTTAGATCCTCCCCATCTGAGATTCTCTGGATTTATTAAGAGACAGGGGAAATTATTAGCTACAAGCATAATTGAGAAATTGGTGATAGTAATGTTATATAAGGAGTGCTTTCATTTTAATTTGATATTCTTGTATATTGAGAAATTATTACCACAGTAGGGTTAGTTAACTGCTCCATCATCTCCCACAATAACCATTTCTTTTGTGTTGAGAACATTTCAGAATTGCTCTATTAGTAACTTTCAAAGTATGTAATAGGGTATCATTAACTACAGTCACCATGCTGTACATTAGGTCCTTAGCACTTATTCATCTTTTTTTTTTTTTTTTTTTTGCGGTACGCGGGCCTCTCACTGTTGTGGCCTCTCCCGTTGCGGAGCAACAGGCTCCGGACGCGCAGGCTCAGCGGCCACGGCTCACGGGCCCAGCCGCTCCGCGGCACGTGGGATCTTCCCGGACCGGGGCACGAACGCGTGTCCCCTGAATCGGCAGGCGGACTCTCAACCACTGCGCCACCAGGGAAGCCCTATTCATCTTTTAACTTTGTACCTTTGACTAATATCTCCCCATTTCCCCCACTCCCAGTGCCTGGAAACCACCATTCTACCCTCTGTTTCTATGAATTCTGCTTTTTTAGATTCCACATATAAGTGACATCATACAATATTCTTTTTTCTCTATCTGACTGACTTATTTCACTTAGCATAATGTGCTCAAGTTTCATCCATGTTGTCACAAAGGGCAAGATTTCCTTCTTTCTTGTGGCTGAATATTTCATTATATATAATGATTATATATATAATCATTCCGTATTATATATATATATTACATATGTGTCATATATTCTTTATCCATTCACCCATAGGTGAACACTTAGTTTGCATATCTTGGCTATTGTGAATAATGCTGCAATGAATATGAAATTGCAGATATCTCTTCAAGATTGTATTTCATTTTCTTTATATAACAAGAAGTGGGATTTCTGGATTATACGGTACTTCTATTTTTATGTTTCTAAGAACCTTCCATACTGTTTTCTATAGTGGATGCACCAATTTACAGTCCCTCCGACAGTGCACAAGAGTTCCCTTTTCTCCACATCTTCACCAACACTTATTATCTCTAGTGTTTTTTTTTAATTGGAGTATAGTTGATTCACAATGTTGTGTAAGTTTCTGCTGTACAGCAAAATGAGTCAGTTATACATATACATATATCACCTTATTTTAGGTTCTATTCCATTATAGGTCATTACAGAATATTGAATAGAGTTCCTTGTGCTATACAATAGGTTCTTATTAATCTTTTTTATATATAGTAGTGTGTATATGTCAATCCCAATTTGTCCCTTCCCCCCCAGCATGTCTCTTCTTCTTTTTTTTTTTTTTTTTTTTTGTGGTACGTGAGCCTCTCACTGCTGCGGCTTCTCCCGCTGCAGAGCACAGGCTCTGGACGCACAGGCCCAGTGGCCATGGCTCACGGGCCCAGCCTCTCCGCGGCATGTGGGATCCTCCCGGACTGGAGCACGAACACGTGTCTCCTGATCGGCAGGCAGACTCTCAACCACTGTGCCACCAGAGGAGCCCATGTCTTATCTTTTTGATGCTAGTCATTCTAACAGGTGTGGGGTGTTATCCCTTCATGGTTTTGATTTGCATTTCCCTGATGGTTAGTGATGTTGAGCACAATTTCATGCATTTTTTGGCCATTTGGCTTTAGAATAATGTCTAATTATTTCCTATGCCTATTTTTAAATCAAATATTTTTGTTATTAATTTACATTAATTCTTTATAATTTGGGGCACTAAACCTTTTTCAGATATATGGTTTGAAAATATTGTCTCCCATCCTGTAAATTGCCTTTTCATTTTGAAGATTGTTTCTTTCTCTATGCAGAAGATATTTAGTTTGATGTAGTCCTACTTATTGATTTTTACTTTTGTTGCTTGTACTTTTGATGTCATATACAAAAACATGTTGCCAAGACCAAGTTAAAAGAGGTTTTTCCTTATTTTTTAAAGAGATTTTCAATTTCAGATCTTATGTTTAGTTTTTAATCCATTTGGAGTTATTTTTTTTCAATGGTGTAAGATAAAGGTCCAATTTCATTTTTCTGAAAATGATTATCCAGTTTTTTCAACATCAGTTATTGAAGAGACTATCATTTCTGCATTGAGTATTCTTAATTATCTTGCCAAATACTAGTTAACCATATATATGAGGGTTTATTTTTGGGCTTCTAATTTGTTTCATTGGTCTATATGTCAGTGTTTATGCCAGGACCATACTGTTTTGATTACTATAGCTTTGTAATATAATTTGAAGGGTGCTGCCTCCAGCTATTATTTTGGATATTCAGGGTCTTTGTGGTTCCATGCAAATTATAGGATTTTGTTTTCTGTAAAAAATGTCATTGGAACTTTGACAGGGATTGCATTGAATCTATATATGACCTTGAGTAGTATGGACATTTTAACCATATTAATTCTTCTGATCCCTGAACAGGGGATTTATTTTCATTTATTTGGGTCTTCTTCAATTTATTTTACCATAGTCTATTGCTTTTAGTGTATAGATGTTTTACATCTTGAGTTAAATTTATTTCTATGTATTTTATTGGTTTTAATGCTATTGTGAATGGGATTTTTTTAAATTTCTTTTTCAGATATTTCTTTGCTAGTGTATAGAAATGCAACTAATTTCTTTATCCTGATTTTTTATCCTGCAACTTTGCTGAATTCATTGATTACTTCTAACAGTTTTTTTTTTTTGTTTTTTGGTGGAGTTTTTAGAATTGTCTATACTTAGCATTATATTAGTTGCAATCACAATTTCACATGATTTTTATCTTTCTTTCTATTAATGTGTGTATCATTTTTATTGATTTATATATGTTTAACCATCCTTGAATCCCAAGGATAAATCTCACTTGATCTTGGTGTATGATCCTTTTCATGTACTGTTGAACTCAGTATGCTAATAGGTGGTTGAGAAATTCTGCATCTATCTTCATCAGGGATATTGGCTGATAGTTTTCTCTTCCTGTAGTGTCCTCATCTGCCTTTGGTATGAGGGTAATGCTAGCCTAATAAAAAGAGTTTGGAAGTGTTCCTCCCTCTTAAAGTTTTTTGGAAGAGTTTTAAAAACTATTGGCATTAGTTCTCCTTTAAAAGTTTGGTAGAATTCACCAGTGAAACCAATCTGGTCCTGGGCTTTTCTGTGTTGGGATGTTTTTGATTATTAATTCAATCTCCGCACATTATTGGTCTGCTCATGTTTTTTATTTCTTCATAATTTAATCTTGATAAGTTGTATTTTTTAGGAATTTTTTCATTTCTTCTAGATTATTCAATGTGTTAGTGTTCATAGCAGTCTCTTATGTGCCTTTATATTTCTGTGGTATCCATTGTAATATCTTCTTTTTCATTTCTGATTTTATTTACTTGAATCTTCTCTCTTTTTCCCTTCATCTAGCTAAAGGTTTGCCAATTTTGTTTACCTTTTTAAAACCCAGCTCTTAGTTTTGTGGTTCTTTTCTTTTCATTTCTTTTTTTTTGGGGGGGGGTCCTCTTATTTATTTCTGCTCTAATCTTTATTTCCTTCTTTCTGCTAACTTTGGCCTTTGGTTTTCATTTCTTCTTCTTTTCCGAGTTACTGGAGGTGTAAAGTTAGGTTGTTTATTTGAGATCTTTCTTTTTTCTTACTGTAGGCATTTATCACTATAAACTTCCTTTTTAGAACTGCTTTGGCTGCATCCCATAAGTCTTGATATGTTGTGATTCTATTTTCACTTTTTTCGTGATTTTTAAAAAAGTTTATTTTTTGATTCTTTTTTTTACCCATTGGTTACTCCATATATTTGTGAATTTTCCACTGTTCCTCCTGTTATTCATTCCCAGTTTCATATTATTGTGGTCAGAAAACATATTTGGTATGATCTCAGTCTTCTTTTACTTGCTAAGATTTGTTTTGTGACATGTCATATGATCTATCCTGGAGAATGTTCCATGTGTACTGGAGAATAATGTGTATTCTTCCAGTGTTGGATGGAATGTTCTGTATGTGTCTGTTAGGTCTAGTTGGTATAAAGTATAGTACAAGCTTAACGTTTCTTAGTTGATTTACTGTCTTGATGATCTATATATAGTTGAAAGTGGGGCACTGAAGTCCTCTAAAATTACCATATTGTTGTGTTGTTGTTTATTTCTCCCTTCAGATCTGTCAGTATTTCCTTAATACATTTAGAAGCTCTGATGTTGGATGTGTATATATATATATATATATGTATATATATATACTATTACATCTTGTTGATGAATTTACCCTTTTATCATTATATAATGACTTTTGTCTCCTGTTACAGATTTTGAATTAAAGTTTATTTATCTCTTGGATGTATAGCTACTCCTGCTCTCTTTTGGTTTACACTTGCATGAAATATATATTTCCATCCCCTCACCTTGAGCTTATATGTGACCTTAAAGTTGAAGTGGGTCTCTTTTAGGCAACACATCATTGGGTCCTGTCATTGTTATTGTTCATTTGTTTGTTTTTATCCATTCAGCCACTTTATGACTTTTCATTAGAAAATTCAAGACATCTAAATTTAGAGTAAATATTGATAGGTAAGGACTTATAACTGTCATTTTATTAATTCTGGCTGTTTGATAGTTCCCTTGTCCTTTCTTCCTCTCTTGCTGCTTTCCTTTATGAAAGCACAAGCTCCAGACGCTCAGGCTCAGTAGTTGTGGCTCACGGGCCTAGTTGCTCCACGGGATGTGGGATCTTCCCAGACCAGGGCTCGAACCCGTGTCCCCTGCATTGGAAGGCAGATTCTCAACCACTGCACCACCAGGGAATCCCCCTACTCTTTATTTTTTGTGTATCTACTGTAGGTTTTTATTTTATCATTATCATGAGGCTTGCACAGAGTCTCTTATAGATATAACAGTAACTGTATGATTTTTTTTAATGATTTCTATCTCTTTTTTATAATTCTCATCTTTTAATGTATTGTTTATCTGATTTCACTGAATTGTCTGTGTTTTCTTATGGCTCATTGAGATTCCTCAAAACAGCTATTTAGAATTATTTATCAGGTATATCACAGATCTCCATGTCTTTTGGATGATTAGTGTCATCCCATGCTGGTATTATATTTTTTTCTAGATTTTCCATGTTGCTTCAAATTTTGCTTTGCTGTCTTCACATTTCAAATAGAAGTCACCTCTTCCAGTCTTTAATAACTGACTTTGGGAGAGAAATACCTTCTATCAGCCTTACTAGAGATTCTGAGGCTTTCTCAGGCCTTCTACACATATGCCTGCCCCATGCATCTTGCTCCCTCCTGTGGTAGAATTCTGGCAACATACCAGGATGGGTCCTGACAGCCTCCCTTTTGCTTTTCCAAGTGTAGGGTAATGTTCAACTGTGGTCTTTCCCTGACCTGCAGATTCAGATTGGCTTTCTGTGCATGCTCACTTGCTATCTGCCAAAGCACACTCTCATCACCACTGGGAGCCACAGAGAGCCAGCTACAGGTGGGGGTGTGAAGGTATGGATGAGGTATGCAGAGCATTGGGAGTGCCCATGGGCCAGTTGACAGATCTGCATGCAAGGAATCCCAAGTGGCTCATAGATGGACTTCTTAATTGAATCTTCAATGCCATTAGTAGGATCCTTGTCTCGTTAATGCTCTCTGAGAATCCTATCTGCCACTCTCCCAGCTTCTTCCTGCTCCCCAGTCATGTAGCACATTACTCTGAATGGTGTGAGAGATAAATGAGCCTCTTTGGAAGCATCCCACACAGCTGGGGAAGCTGGACACACTCACACATTCTCACTTTCCCTCTCAAGAGAAATCATGAACAAAGAGGGTCTCTTGGCACTGAGCTGTGCTATCCAGCGACAGGTACAATGTGGGTAAACCAAAGTTGTGCCTTTTACCTTCTCCCATGTGTGAAAACTCATCTTTATTTCCTCCAACATTGTGCCAGAACCTCTTCACTGAAAATTTGGATTTCCACAAAGGTTCTCATATCTGTGGTGGTTGTTTAAGATAATGTTCTCCTGGGGCTTCCAGACTGTGGCCAAGAGGGGTTAGAGCTGGTTTACCATCCACTGCAGGGCCAATAGTCAAGACTGAGTTACTCAGTGCATGGGTGGGAGAGATCCTTTCTGGGTTCATTGCCAAAAGGTGCTGGACTCCACAACTCCTATAAAGGCACCTTTGTCCATGAATGGATGCCAGATTGCTGTTGTTGAGAGGGGAATATAAGCAAGGATGTCTTATTCAGCCATATTGTGATATCACCTTATATTTTCAAGTCACTACTAATAACTCAATCAATCCATCATTAAATGATCTTAATAAGTAAGTCATGCAAAAATGACTGGAATTCATATATACTGAAAAGAGTACTATGATATTCTTTTCAAAATAGGCAAAATATATAAAATTTATAACAAATTATAGTATCAAAAATTGACATGCTCATCAATTACTCTTTGTGGTACAGGCACTACATCTCTTTCAGAAAAAAATGTATCAAGGACTTCAGAATTCTTTCAACTTCAGGAAAATGAAAACCAGCTCCAAATGACATAAGAAAAAAAAAGGGAAGTGTTATTTGGGTCATTATGCTCCTCATCATGTCTGTGTTGGATTATTGATCAGGCTGACTTCTCCATGGGTCTCATTGTTTTGATTTGTGTTGTTTTACCTGTAGTATCACACGCAGATATATTGTGAGTACATGTCATTTGTTTTATATGTCTCATGGTCATTCTTGAACCATCATTTTGGCCAGGAGTGATGATATGACAGATATCATCAGATACACTTAGGTCATGAGCTTACATCTGTATCAGGGTGATGGGACCATTCATTCATTCTTTCTCCCTTTAAGAATTTACTTAACAAATATTTGTTGTACAACAGCAATGTGTCAGGTACTGTCCTGGGTGCTGAAATATAACAATGAACAAATCAATCTTTCTTGTCAAGTAACTCTTATGTCAGTGGGTAAAGAGAAAATAAACAAACATAAATATAACATGTTGGGTGGTAAAAAGTGCTATGAAGAAAATTAGAGTTGCTAATGGGATAGAAAGGGTTTTGTCTACTTGTTTCTTTTAAAGAGACTAATGCAGTACTCCCTGAAAAGGAGACAGTTGAGCAAATATATTAATTATGTGAGGAAGTAAGCTATATGGTTATGGGGAGGTGAGTGTCCCAGAAAGAGGAAAAAATAAATGCAAAAACCCTGAGTTGGGAATGTGCTTAGCATGTTTGAGGAACTATAAGAAGGGGCCAGTGTGGCTTGGAGTAGAGAAAGTCGATTAGATAGAACATGAGGTCAGAGAGGTACTGGGGCAAGGTTTTGTAAGTCTTATAGGTATTTCTAAGGACTTTAAATTTCATTTTCAGTGAACTGAGACACCTTGGGCAGGATATGTTAAAGATTAAGATTTTAGACCGAAAATTGAAAAAAATGGTATCCCAAATGAGAATTTAAGTACTAGAAGAGGAGGAATGAATGTTGGGCAGGAAAATGAAACATAAAACTCACAACTTTTGATCCACTAATACATGTAAACTTATTCTTAACCACATGTGACGTGAAAAAATATAGTGATTGCTGTCTAATTTAACAGAGACACTAAAAATTTGACACGTTCCCGAAGGATTAGTTACATTAGTTATGAAGTCTATACCTACTTTTCCTATTTGTTGGAATTTAACTGGTTTTCTGGAATCTTCTGATATCTGTCACAGTTCAGTTGTTCTGAGTTTACAAGGCTACTGTCCAGAATTGTATAATTTTGAAAAAGTCTGAAGATCGGATTGTTCTAAATATAAATGTTTTCTGTTCATAGTTCTTTCCCATCTCCCTTAGGAAATATTTCCTCCATTTCATATAGTTTCCATATGGATTTCAATCAAGACACTGTACCATAATCTTCCATCTGTTTTACCACTACAACTACTGGGGTGTTTATATTATTTAAACTGGGCTGTACAGAGTACTATAGTTTCTTTTCTTTATAAAAGATAGGCATAAGCCCAAGGGAGACCTTCTCTCTTCAAAGTTCTGTTGGAGATAGAAAAGCATAACTTTTGGATTTTAAGTTTATAGAATATTTTCTTGGAATCATTATAATGCAGAAATCTAGTCTATGTGACAGGGATGTAGATAATTAGGCCAACAGAGAAAGGAGGCAACAGAAATTAAGAGGGAGAAAAAGAAAGTGCAGACAACATGATTACATCATCAATGCTCTAGATCTAACTAAACCTGAAGATAATCATCCTTTCAACTCCTGTTTTTTTGAGGCAACACTTTTCCTTTTATATGGTTTTACTTGCCTGAGTGGATTTCTCACTTTCAGTGAAAAAGTCTTGACTAATACAGGGCAACATTAAGCAAACTGAAGAATTTATAGCAGGTAGTTTCCGAAGTTGAAAAGAAATATATTAGTTGTCACTAGGAGAAGAAGCCAAAGAATAAAAGTGTATTTCTGAACCAGTGTCCATGTTTATTAATTATTGGGAAATAGCCAAAATTATAGCCAGATAAACACTAGAGTCATTAATATGCAGGACCCAACAACATCTCAGGGGTTAGGACAGCACTCTCTTGGGATATAAAATGGGACTAATGGATTATTCCCTTACAGTATAAGTTATCAAGGTTTGATGATGGCTTGGAAGCAGGATAACCAATAGTAATTAACAAGTGAGCTGTCAAGAATGGGATAGTATATTTGCAACATCTTCTTTATCCACTCCTCTGTGGATGGACATTTAGGATGCTTCCATGTCTTGGCTATTGTAAATAGTGCTGCAAAGAATCTTAAAAAAAGAGTGAATATATGTATATGTATAAGTGATTTATTTTACTGTACACCTGAAACTAACACAACATTGTAAATCAACTATACTCCAATAAAAGTTAAAAAAAGAAAAAAGGGTGGGGTAGCATGAATCATGAGTATCTTGTTGAGATTCTTTAGGACTTTACCAAGGAGAAGCAAAACGGGTCATTCTCTGTCAGTGGTAGTTATTTGTGGTGTCTCAGACCAGAAATATAAGTAAATAATAACTAAGAGGAAAATGAGGAGTGAGGTGATAGGAGAGACTATGAGGGAGAAAAGAGGACATAAGAAGGAAATAAGGTGTAAAAAGGAGAATATGTGATATAAGAGAAGTACAAGATAATAAGTATTTTAAAAGGGTTAATGGAACAGCTAAATGAAGAGAAATTGTGGGGTGATGGGAAAGAGAAAGAGAGAGAATGAGAATAAAAGTTTTGATAAAATCAAAGTTACACATTTTCAAACAAGTCCTTGAACACTGAATATTTGGGGAACTCAAAACTATTCTCTTTTCCTTTCTACCATCTAGGTCTAATTATGGCTTGGTTTATGTTTAATTTTTTAATTCAGATCAACATTTTTTAAAATGTGTTTTCACTTTACTTCAATCCTTGTCTCAAAAACTAAAAAATCCATGCAAATATCTAGAATTTACTAGAAAAATTTGTTTGGTAGTGCTGTTCATTAAAACATTAGCTCAATAAATCAATTTTATATAAGCATTTTTTGCAACTCTGGCTTCTGATTTGTTAAAAATATTTTGATTTTTTTCATGTCAAAATTGTTTCTTAAAATTCTTCATTAGTTGTATACTCTTAAAATATTTAAAGAATACTTAAAGAAATTCTGATTTTGTATTATAGGGATTTAAAGTGTGAAATCATAGAAAGTCAGTTTTTGTAGGTACAGGACATATAACTGCCATTATTAAACTGCCTTAAACTTATGCTGTAATGACTTCTAGCAAACAGATAAATGATAGTTATACAGGAAGGGATATCAAATTATAAATTCTGTGCATTTACTCTGTTTATTCATGTATCTCAGTTGCCCATACAAGACTTCTGGGTTTTTCTTTTTAATGACTAAATATAGGCCAATATTCCATTTTATACTTATGGAAACAGAGGTCAGGAAGTAGAATAGTTAGCCCAATATAATGCTCCTTACTGAAAAAATAATGATGAGATTTCAAATTTTTGGATTCTCCATCCACTTCTCCTTTCACAGCTGCCTCTCCTCACCTTGGTTAAGAAGGAAAAAAATCTGCATACTTTTTGGACTGAAAGGCAATCTTCTTTGAATGCCATTCACCAGATGAGTGGGACAGACCTTTAAAATGGCAGAAGAGTAAGACGTGGAGATCACCTTCCTCCCACAAATACATCAAAAATACAACTACATGTGGAACAACTACTACAGAACACCTACTGAATGCTGGCAGAAGACCTTAGACTTCCCAAAAGATGTGTGGCTGACAAGGTCTTGGTGCTCCATTTGGCTGCCAGACCTGAACCTCTGAGGAAAAAGACCTGAGTTCAGGACATTGGACCACCAGAGACCTCCCAGCCCCATGTAATATCAATCAGCAAGGGCTCTCCCAGAGATCTCTATCTCAATGCAATTACCCTACTCCTCTCAACAAACAGTAAGCTCCAGTGCTGGACACCCTATGCCAAACAACAAGCAAGACAGGAAAACAACACCACCCATTAGCAAGAGGCTGCCAAAAATCAAAATAAGTTCACAGACACCCAGAAACACACCACTGGTTGCGGCCCTGCCCACCAGAAAGACAAGATCCAGCCTCATTCACCAGAACACAGACACCAGTACCCTCCATCAGGAAGCCTACACAACCTACTGAACAAAGACTATCCACTGGGGGCAGACACCAAAAACAATGGAAACTACAAACCTGCAGCCTGCGAAAAGGAGACCACAAGCACAGTAAGTTAGGCAAAATGAGAAGACAGAGAAATACACAACAGAAGAAGGAACAAAGTAAAAACAAACCAGATGAAACAAATGAAGAGGAAATAGGCAGTCTACATGAAAAATAATTCAGAGTAGTGATAGTAAAGATGATCCAAATTCTTGGAAATAGAATGGAGAAAATACAAGAAAAGTTTAATAAGGACAGAGAAGAACTAAAGGGCAAACAAACAATGATGAACAATACAATAAATGAAATTAAAAATGCTCTAGAAGGAATCAATAGCAGAATAACAGAGGCAGAAGAACAGATAAGTCACCTGGAAGATAAAAGAGGGGAAATAACTACTGCAGAGCAGAATAAAGAAAAAAGAATGAAAAGAATTGACGGCAGCTGCAAATACCTCTGGGACAACATAAAAGCACTAATATTTAAATTATAGGGGTCCCAGAAGAGGAAGAGAAAAAGAAACGGATTGAGAAAATATTTGAAAAGATTATAGTTGAAAACTTCCCTAATATGGGAAAGGAAATTGTCAATCAAGTCCAGGAAGCACAGAGAGTTCCATACAGGATAAATCCAAGGAGAAACATGCCAAGACACATATTAATCAAACTATCAAAAATTAACTACAAAGAAAAAATATTGAAAGCAGCAAGGGAAAAGCAACAAATAACCAACAAGGGAATCCCCATAAGGTTAACAGCTGATCTTTCAGTAGAAACTCTGCAAGCCAGAGAGGAGTGGCAGGACATATTTAAAATGATGAAAGGGAAAAAGCTACCACCAAGATTACTCTACCCAGCAAGGATCTCATTCAGATCCGACAGAGAAATTAAAACCTTTACAGACAAGCAAAAGTTAAGAGAATTCAGCACCACCAGACAGCTTTACAGCAAATGCTAAAGGAACTTCTCTAGGCAGGAAACACAAGAAAAGGAAAAGACCTACAATAACAAACCTAAAACAATTAAGACAATGGTAATAGGAACATACATATCGATAATTACCTTAAATGTAAATGGATTGAATGCTCCAACCAAAAGACATAGACTGATTGAATGGATACAAAAACAAGACCCATATATACGCTGTCTAAAAGAGACCCATTTCAGACCTAGGGACACATACAGACTGAAAGTGAGAGGATGGAAAAAGATATTCCATGCAAATGGAAATCAAAAGAAAGCTGGAGTAGCAATTCTCATATCATACAAAATAGACTTTAAAATAAGGACTATTACAAGAGACAAAGAAAGACACAATGTAATGATCAAGGGATCAATCCAAGAAGAAGATATAACAATTACAAATATTTATGCACCCAACATAGGAGCAACGTAATACATAAGGCAAATGCTAACAGCCATAAAATGGGAAATCAACTGTAACACAATAATAGTAGGGGACTTTAACACCCCCTTTCACCAATGGACAGTTCATCCAAAATGAAAATAAATAAGGATATACAAGCTTTAAGTGATATATTAAACATGATGGACTTAATTGATATTTATTGGACATTCCACCCAAAAACAACAGAATACACTTTCTTCTCAAGTGCTCATGGAACATTCTCCAGGATAGATCATATCTTGGCTCACAAGTCAAGCCTTGGTTAATTTAAGAAAATTGAAATTGTATCAGGTATCTTTTCTGACCACAATGTTATGAAACTTGATATCAATTACAGGAAATCTTCTGTAAAAAATACAAACACATGGAGACTAAACAATATGCTACTAAATAATCAAGAGATCACTGAAGAAATCAAAGAGGAAATCAAAAATACCTAGAAACAAATTATAATGAAAACACAATGACCCAAAACCTATGGGATGCAGCAAAAGCAGTTCTAAGAGGGAAATTTATAGCAATAAAATCCTACCTCAAGAAACAAGAAACATCTCAAATTAACAACCTAACCTTACAACTAAAGAAATTAGAGAGAGAAGAACAAAAAAACCCAAAGTTAGCAGAAGGAAAGAAATCATAAAGATCAGATCAGAAATAAATGAAAAAGAAATGAAGGAAACAACAGCAAAGATCAATAAAACTAAAAGCTGGTTTTTTGAGAAGATATACAAAATTAATAAACCATTAGGCAGACTCATCAAGAAAAAAAAAACGGAGAAGACTCAGATCAACAGAATTAGAGATGAAAAAGGAGAAGTAACAGCTGAAACTGCAGAAATACAAAGGATCATGAGATATTACTACAGGCAGCTATATGTATGTCAATAAAATGGACAACCTGGAAGAAATGGACCAATTCTTAGATAAGCACAACCTTACAAGACTGAACCAGAAAGAAATAGAAAATATAAACTGACCAATCACGAGCATTGAAATTGAAATTGTGATTAAAAATTAGGCAGAGCACTCTATGACATAAATCACAGCAAGATCCTTTTTGAGACCCCTCCTAGAGAAATGGAAATAGAAGCAAATATAAACAAATGGGACCTAATGAAACTTAAAAGCTTTTGCACAGCAAAGGAAGCCATAAACAAAACAAAAAGACAACCCTCAGAGTGGGAGAAAATATTTGCCAATGAAGCAACTGACAAAGGATAATCTCAAAAATATACAAGCAGCTCATGCAGTTCAGTATCAAAGAAACTAACAACCCAATCCAAAAATGGGCAGAAGACCTAAATCAACATTTCTCCAAAGAAGATATACAAATTGCCAATAAACACAGGAAAGGATGCTCATCATCACTAATCATTAGAGAAATGCAATTCAAAACTACTGTGAGGTATCACCTCACATCAGTCAGAATGGCCATCATCAAAAAATCTACAAACAATAAATGCTGGAGAGGGTGTGGAGAAAAGGGAAGCCTCTTGCACTGTTGCTGGGAATGTAAATTGATACAGCCACTATGGAGAAAAGTGTGGAGGTTCCTTAAAAAACTACAAATAGAACTACCATATGACCCAGCAATCCCACCCCCAGGCATATACCCTGAGAAAACAATAACTGAAAAAGAGTCATGTACCACAATGTTCATTGCAACACTATTTACAATAGCCAGGACATGGAAGCCACCTAAGTGTCCATTGCCAGATGAATGGATAAAGAAGATGTGGCATATATATACAATGGAACATTACTCAGCCATAAAAGAAATGAAATTGCGTTACTTGTAGTGAGGTGGATGGACCTAGGGTCTATCATACAGAGTGAAGTAAGTCAGAAAAAGAAAAACAAATACCGTATGCTAACACATATGTATGGAATCTTAAAAAATAAAAGGTTCTGAAGAACCTAGGGGAAGGACAGGAATAAAGGCACAGATGGAGAAAATGGACTTAAGGATATGGGGAGCGGGAAGGGTAAGCTGGGATGAAGTGAGAGAGTGACATTGACATATATACACTACCAAATGTAAAACAGTAGCTAGTGGGAAGAAGTTGCATAGCACAGGGAGATCAGCTCAGTGCTTTGTGTCCACCTAGAGGGGTGGGATAGGGAGGGAGGGAGGGAGACACAAGAGGGAGGGGATATGGGTATATATGTATATGTATAGCTGCTTCACTTTGTTATACAGCAGAAACTAACAAAACAATGTAAAGCAATTACACTCCAATAAAGCTGTTTTTAAAAAAAGAAGGAAAAAAATCTCAAAGTATCTAAATTCCCACTTTTTTAACACCAGAACATTATTTTAATTATGAAAAGTTTTGAAACGATTTTGATCTTTCATCAGTGTTAAACCAAATATCCAGATTTTTCAAATGTTAATTAAATAGATTATACATTGAAGAAAATTAGTATGAAGTATTTAATAACCTCTTATGATCTAACCTAGTTAATTTAGCAATGAACTCAATCTCAAAAGACTAAATAATTAAATTTCATAGAGAATCCTATTTATCATTACTTAACACTTGTCACATGTTAGAACTTTCCTCAGAGTTCTTTAGTGGTCTTTATTATTCTAATAAGGTTTTAAGACTGAAGTGGATATTTTGCCTTGTTTAATTTTCTTTCCCTCCCGGTTTTAGTAACTTGAAAAAATCTGTCTTATTGTCCCTCCCAAGTATTTGGAATCACTGCAATGACCCCTATGATGTATAAAAAGTTCCCATCTACACTTAGATAAATGTTACTACTCCACAAAATAAATTTTAAAATGTGCATTTCGTTTTCATGACTATTTGTCATTCTTGAAAATTTTGAAGGCCCTGTGAGCCTTGGTGACTGAGGCTGTTTTCCTTAACACAGATTTAGTATGTTGTAAACATGAAATTTTATACAATAATGGAGTTGAAATTGGAGCCAAGTGATGGCAGAGTCTTTAAGATTGGCTTGAATTAATGTATTGCTTAATCTGGATGCAGAGGTACCAATTCCAAGAACTTCATAAGTGAGAATAAAAGAAAATATATGTGAAAATAAATATAAACTGCCATAAGTCAGAACCTGCAAAGCAAGAAGCATAACATCAAAGTAGAATCTGATTGGTTTGGCAAGTTTACAATCTCCTCAGTATTAAATAACACTCTCAGCTTGTGACCCAGTCCAACTCTGAACTTGACCTTTCAAGAGCCTGGCTTGTTATGATTTATTTTTCAATCGTAGACTTGAGAGCAGAGAAGGACTTCACAAGAGAACCTAGTTTATTTCTCAGTTTCCTGGCAAAATTGCATTTGAGCAAGCCCAAATACAGGGGACATTTAGCCTCTCCTACATTTTTTGTTTGTTTGTTTGTTTGTTTTAGGAATTAGATTTTGTTTCCTCAAATCCTTACATTCTGGAGATTGAGGCTCATTCCAATAAAATTCCCATGTCCTTTTATTCAGACCTGTTTATAGTCTTTTTAATTTTTTTGTGGGGTGTTTGTTGAAATTAAGAACAGTTGATTACTGTGCTCCCTTGCAGTGCTTTCTCAAAGACTTAAGAAATAGCGGCTTTCAGATTTTTTATTCTGATACATCATAACAGATACACTAGTTTTCTATTATGGCTGTAGCAAATTACAGCAAACATACCGCTTAAAACAAACATTTGGAAGAAGTACTTCCCAGAACTTCTGTTGCCAATGTCTTTGTCCACATGGTGGCCACAGCCACCCCCGCTTCTGCAGGAGACCCTCCAAAACTAGCAGCCATGTGTCTGACAGGGTCTTAGTCCTCCAGCTGGGTGTCACGCCTTACAGTCTGAGGTGTGAGAGCTGAGTTCAGGACACTGGTCCACCAAAGACCTCCCAGTCCCATGTAGTATCAATGGGCAACAACTCTCCCAGAGATCTCCATCTCAACACTAACAGCCAGCTCCTCTCAATGACCAGCAAGCTCCAGTGCTGTACACCCCATGCCAAACAACTACAAGACAGGAACACAGCACCACCCATTAGCAGAGAGGCTGCCTAAAATCAAAATAAGTTCACAGACACCTGAAACCACACCACAGGATGCGGCCTTGCCCATCAGAAAAACAAGATCCATCCTCATCCACCAAAACACAGGCACCAGTCCCCTGCACCTGGAAGCCTACACAACCCACTGAACCAAACTTACCAACTGGGGGCAGACACCCAAAACAACGGAAACTATGAATCTGCAGCCTGCAAAAAGGAGACGACAAACACAGTAAGTTAAGCAAAATGAGAAGACAGAGAAATACACAGCAGATGAAAGAATGAGGTAAGAGCTAACCAGAACAAACAAATGAAGAGAAAATAGGCAGTCTACCTGAAAAGTATTTCAGAGTAAGGATAGCAAAGATGATCCAAAATATTGGAAATATAATGGAGAAAATACAAGAAACGTTTAACAAGGGCCTAGAAGAACTGAGAGCAAACAAACCATGATGAACCACACAATAAATGAAACTAAAAATTCTCTACAAAGAATCAATAGCAGAATAACTGAGGCAGAAGAACAGATAAGTCACCTGGAAGATAAAATAATGGAAATAACTACCACAGATCAAAATAAAGAAAAAATAATGAAGAGAATTGAGGACAGCCCCACAGACTTCTGGGACAGCACTAAACACATAAATATTCTAATTATAGAGGTCCCAGAAGAAGTAGAGAAAAAGAAAGGGACTGGGAAAGTATTTGAGGTTTATAGTTGAAAACTTCCCTAATATGGGAAAGGAAGTTATCAATCAAGTCCAGGAAGCACAGACAGTTCCATACAGGATAAATCCAAGGAGAAACATACCAAGACACATATTAATCAAACTATCAAAAATTAAATACAAAGAAAAAATATTAAAAGTAGCAGGAAAATGCAACAAATGACATACAAGAAAATCCCGATAAGGTTAACAGCTGATCTTTCAGCAGAAACTCTGCAAGCCAGAAGGGAGTGGCAGGATATTTGTAAAGTGGTGAAAGGGAAAAACTCTACCCAACAAGGATCTCATTCAGATTCGATGGAGAAATTAAAAACTTTACAGAGAAGCAAAAGCTAAGAGAAATCAGCACCACCAAACCAGCTTTACAACAAATGCTAAAGGAACTTCTCTAGGCAGGAAACACAAGAAAAGGAAAAGATCTATAATAACAAACCCAAAACAATTAGGAAAATGGTAGTAGGAATATACATATTGATAATTACCTTAAATGTAAATGGATTCAGTACTTCAACCAAAAGACATAGACTGGCTGAATGGATACAAAAACGAGACCTGTATATATGCTGGCTGCAAGAGACCCACTTCAGACCTAGGGACACATACAGACTGAGAGTAAGGGGATGTAAAAAGCTATTCCATGCCAATGGAAAAAAAAAAGAAAGCTGGAGTAGCAATTCTCATAGCAAACAAAACAGACTTTAAAATAAAGACTATTACAAGAGACAAAGAAGGACACTACATAGTGATCAAGGAAGGGATCAATCCAAGAAGAAGATATAAAAATTGTAAATATTTATGCACCCAACATAGGAGCACCTCAATACATAAGGCAAATGCTGACAGCAATAAAAGGAGAAATCAACAGTAACACAATAATAGTAGGGGACTTTAACACCCCACTTTCACCAATGGACAGATCATCCAAAATGATAATATATAAGGATATACAAGCTTTGAATGATACATTAAACATGATGGACTTAATTGATATTTATAGGACATTCCATCCAAAAACAATAGAATACACATTCTTGTCAAGTGCTCATGGAACGTTCTCCAGGATAGATCATATCTTGCATCACAAATCAAGCCTTAGTAAATTTAAGAAAATTGATATTGTATCAGATATCTTTTCTGACCGCAATGCTATGAGACTTGATATCAATTACAGGAAAAAATCTGTAAAAAAACACAAACACATGGAAGCTAAACCATATGCTACTAAATAACCAAGAAATCACTGAAGATATTAAAGAGGAAATCAAAAATACCTAGAAACAACTAACGATGAAAACTTGATGACCCAAAACATATGGGATGCAGCAAAAGCAGTTCTAAGAGGGAACTTTATAGCAATAAAATCCTACCTCAAGAAACAAGAAACATCTCAAATAAACAACCTAACCTTATACCTAAAGCAATTATAGACAGAAGAACAAAAAAACCCAAAGTTAGCAGAAGGAAATAAATCATAAAGATCAGATCAGAAATAAATGAAAAAGAAATGAAGGAAACAACAGCAAAGATCAATAAAACTAAAAGCTAGTTCTTTGAGAAGATAAACGTTCATAAACCATTAGGCAAACTCATCAGGATAAAAAAGGGCGAAGACTCAGATCAACAGAATTAGAAATGAAAAAGGAGAAGTAACAACTGGCACTGTAGAAATACAAAGGATCATGAGAGATTACTGCAAGCAAATATATACCAATAAAATGGACAACCTGGAAGAAATGGACAATTCTTAGAAAACCACAACCTTATAAGACTGAACCAGGAAGAAATAGGAAAAATAAACCGACCAATCACAAGCACTGAAATTGAAACTGTGATTAAAAATCTTCCAACAAACAAAAGCCCAGGACCAGATGGCTTCACAGAATTCTATCAAACCTTTAGAGAAGAGCTAACACCTATGTTTCTCACACTCTTCCAAAATACTGCAGAGGGAGGAACACTCCCAAACTCATTCTACAAGACCACCATTACCCTGATAGCAAAACCAGACAAAGACGTCACAAAGAAAGAAAACTACAGGCTAATATCACTGATGAACATAGATGCAAAAATCCTCAACAAAATACTAGCAAACAGAATCCAACAGCACATTAAAACGATCATACACCATGGTCAAGTGGGGTTTATCCCAGGAATGCAAGGATTCTTCAATATATGCAAATCAATCAATGTGGTATACCATAATAAAAAATTAAAGGAGAAAAACCATATAATCATCTCAATAGATAAAAAAAAAGCTTTTGACAAAATTCAACACTCATGTATGATAAAAACCTTCCAGAAAGTAGACATAAATGGAACTTACCTCAACATAATAAAGGCCATATATGACAAACCCACAGTCAATATTGTTCTCCATGGTGAAAAACTGAAGTCATTTCTGCTAAGATCAGGAACAAGACAAGGTTGCCCACTTTCACCACTATTATTCAACATAGTTTTGGAAGTTTTAGCCACATCAATCAGAGAAGAAAAAGAAATGAAAGGAATCCAAATTGGAAAAGAAGAAGTAAAACTGTCACTTTTTGCAGATTACATGATACTATACATAGAGAAGCCTAAAAAATGCTACCAGAAAACTACTAGGACTAATCAATGAATTTAGTAAAGTAGCAGGATATAAAAGTAATGCACAAAAATCTCTTGCATTCCTATACACTAATGATGAAATATCTGAAAGAGAAATTAAGGAAACACTCTCATTTATCTCTGCAAAAAAATCAATAAAATGTCCTAGAATACACCTACCTGAGTAGATAAAAACCTGTATGCAGAAAATTATAAGACACTGATGAAAGAAATTAAAGACAATACAAACAGATGTTGAGATACACCATGTTCTTGGATTGGAAAAATCAACATTGTGAAAATTACTATACTACCCAAAGCAATCTACAAATCCAATGCAATCCCTATCAAACTACCACTGGCATTTTTCACAGAACTACAACAAAAAATTTCACAGTTTGTATGGAAACACTAAAGACCCCAAATAGCCAAAGCAATCTTGAGAAAGGAAAATGGAGCTGGAGGAATCAGGCTTCTGGACTTCAGACTATACTACAAAGCTGCAATAATCAATACAGTATGATACTGGCACAAAACAGAAATATAGATCAATGGAACAGGATAGAAAGCCCAGAGATAAACCCACACACATATGGTCACCTTATCTTTGATAAAGGAAGCAAGAATATACAATGGAGAAAAGACAGCCTCTTCAATAAGTGGTGCTGGGTAAACTGGACAGCTACATGTAAAAGAATGAAATTAGAACACTCCCTAACACTGTACACAAAAGTAAACTCAAAATGGATTAAAGACCTAAATGTAAGACTGGACACTATAAAACTCCTGGAGGAAAACAGGCAGAACACTCTATGACATAAATTACAGCAAGATCCTTTTTGACCCACCTCCTAGAGAAATGGAAATAAAAATAAAAATAAAGAAATGAGACCTAATGAAACTTAAGAACTTTTACACCATGAAGGAAACAATAAAGAAGACAAAAAGACAACCCTCAGAAGGGGAGAAAATATTTGCAATTGAAGCAACTGACAACGGATTAGTCTCCAAAATATACAAGCAGCTCATGCAGCTGAATATCAGAAAAACAAACAACCCAATCCAAAAATAGGCAGAAGACCTATATCGACATTTCTCCAAAGAAGACATGCAGATTGCCAACAAACACATGAAAGGATGCTCAACATCACTAATCATTAGAGAAATTCAAATCAAACTACAATGAAGTATCACCTCACACCAGTCAGAATGGCCATCATCAAAAAATCTACAAACAATAAATGCTGGAGAGGGTGTGGAGAAAAATGAACCCTCTTGCACTGTTGGTGGGAATGTAAATTGATATAGCCAATATGGAGAACAGTATGGAAGTTCCTTAAAAAAGTAAAAGTAGCACTACCATATGACCCAGCAATCCCACTACTGGGCATATACTCTGAGAAAACAATATATCAAAAAGAGTCATATTCCACAATGTTCATTGCAGCAATATTTACAATAGCCAGAACATGGAAGCAACCTGAGTGTCCATTGACAGATGAATGGATAAAGAAAATATGGCACATATATACAGTGGAATATTACTCAGCCATATAAATAAATTAAATTGAGTTATTTGTATTGAGGTGAATGGACCTAGAGTCTGTCATAGAGAGTGAAGTAAGTCAGAAAGAGAAAAACAAATACCATATGCTGACACATATATATGGAATCTCAAAAAAAAAAAAGTAAAATGGTTCTGAAGAACTTAGGGGAAGGACAAGAGTAAACATGCAGATGTAGAGTATAGACTTGAAGACATGAGGAGGGAGAAGCCTAAACTAAGACGAAGTGACAGGGTGGCAAGGACATATATACACTATCAACTGTAAAACCAATAGCTAGTGGGAAGAAGCTGCATAGCACAGGGAGATCAGCTCAGTGCTTTGTGTCCTCCTAGAGGGGTGGGAAAGGGAGGGTGGGAGGGAGACACAAGAGGGAGGGGATATGGGGATACATGTTTACATATGGCTGATTCACTTTGTTTTACAGCAGAAACTAAGACACCATTTTAAAGCAATTATACTCCAATAAAGATGTTAAAAAAAAACACAAATATATTATCTCACTTCTATTAAAGAGAAATTTGTCATGGATCTCACTATGCTACAGTCATTGTGGCATTGGGGCTACATTCCTTTCTGGAGCCTCCAATTGTGAATCCGTTTCCTTGCCCTTTTTCAGCCTCTGAAGATCATTCACATTCCTTGACTTATGGTCCCCTTCCTCTACCTTCAGAGCCATCAGGTGGGTTCAGTCTTTCTCACATCAGAACACTGTGACAATGACGTTCTTCTGCCCCCCTTTTCTACATTTGAAGACCTTTGCGAATACCTTAGGACCATCCAGAAAATCCAGGATAATCTTTCCTATTTTAAGTTCAATAGATTAACAGGCTTAATTCCATGAGCAGCCTTAATTCCCTTTGTCATGTAGCATAACATATTCACAGTTTCTAAGGTTTAGGATGTGGACACCTTTGTGAGAGGCATTATTCTGCCTTCCCAACACATGACTTTGAAAATGTTTTTTCCTCTTCTCTATCCTACTTATAAACACACACAAGTGCACAAACACACAGACACACACACACTTAAGAAAAAAGAAATAAAACAAGGTAAAAATAGTCCCTGCTTTTATGCAGTCAATTTCAGAATGTCTGTATTCCCACCTAAAAAGACTTGATGAAGGGGAGAGACATAAGACCAAGAATAGAAGACAGTGTGAATACAGGTATGATGTTAATGAGGGTTTTGCAGTTATATCATTACCTCAGAACTTTCCAACAAATAAGTTTTCAACAAGATATTAAGAGAGTCAACCAAATATGTTTTTTTTCAGACAGAATAACCCAAAGTAACAAGCAAGTTTGGTATTCAAAATTCCTCTCTCATATGGCTTTTGTAATTTCCCAAAGTTCCCTATAGTTCTCATAAGTGCAAATGCTTCCAAATGAAGAAAAACTCTATAAAAACTCTTCTCTGAAAAATATTTCATTCTCAGGAAAGGAAAATTTATTTTTTAAAATTTTCTATTTTAAAATGCACTATAAAAGTAATAGAAACATGAATATAAAAAATTGAATTCCACAAAAGTCCCCAAGGATTGCTGGCATGGAGTGGGTTTCCCTTGGCTGTATTTGTTACTTCCTGCCCTCCAGAAATAAGACACCCAAACATTACCCTCAGGGTGTCTCTTCATATCCCTCTGCCAACTCTAATACCCTGTAAATCAGAGTTGCTGGCTGTTATAGAATATTGACATAGTAAAGTGTACTGCTCACAAAAGTTCTGTTTATATGGGTAGGAGATTCCTTACTAAGAAAGATAGCTGCCACCCCAATATTTGAAGAAATAACCCTCTGGCACCATGTTTTTATATCCCAAATTGTTGCATTAAGATGAGACTCAGATTTTGCTAACTTTGGTCATGTTGTTCACTTTTATTATTTAGTTTTGTCTCAGCTCCTAACCAGCTTTGGCGAATTAAATTTAATACCGTATCAAAACACAAACACTTTTACATTAGGCTCTACGTGGAAATATCATGAAACAAAAAGTGCCATGTAAAGTTGTATTTGTTACTACGTTCTAGGTGGTGCTAAAATCTTAGTGACTTCAAATTACAAAGGTTTATTTCTTGTTAATGCTAAGTCCCCCATGCATCTGGGTAACCCTCTCAGGCAACTGTTCTCCAAGTAGCAATTTGCTGATCCATGATCTTTCAAACTGTTATTTCACCATTTGAACATGCCTTTTTCCATGACTGTCAGAGAAGAGAAGAAGAGTACTGGGGAATTCATACCAGCAACTAAATGCTTTAGCCTGGAAGCGACCCATAGTCACAATTCCTTGACCAGAAACAATTGCACAGTGATACCTAGGGCAAAGATAACAAAATGAATCCTTTCAGAAACCTGAAAAGAGAGGAGAAACACATATGTGTGAGTGCTCGACATCTCTACCATAGCTGTCAAAGGACAAATAAAAATAATTCATCTCTGTTTTAGTTTCTTTAAATGTTATATTTTTTCACATATAATGGAATTGTTATACTGAAGACAAATTTTCAGCAAGCCCATCGAATGGAATCTTTTTCCTCGAAGTCATAAACCACTCTTATGTGCTTTGCAGAAGTGTAGCTCAATGTCATTTACAACCAATAAAAAACGCTTTCAATTTAGTGAGATAAAATTGTCTATTCAATTCCCGTTTAATCTGTCAAAATAACAGCCGGCAGTGACAAAGATATATATATATAAAATGATTCCTCCAAATTCAAGAATCCAGTAACCAGTATGGGCAAAAGAGCATAACCTTTTGCTGAATACTGTCTTTCACAAAGGCTATAAAGAATTTGAACTTTCCATAAAGGGTTCATGTTAAAACCCAAATCTCTGTATTTGTATCATGAACATCATTTTTATATTAAAATATTTTGTTGGAAACATCTCATATTTAGGCTTAAAATTGCTCACATAAAATATATATCCTGGGTGGAGGGCCTCAAATCCCATAATTACTTTATAATTATAATGCAAGTGATTTTTTTCTAATATTAAGCTTAAATACCTCATACAAGAAGGTTAATTAAATTATTTTGCTTTTCTTCCAGGGACAGTTGCAATCTGCAGTACAGTGACCACTGCTCTAAACTGCCATTTCTGGAGGACATGTTATACATGTGGTATTGCTCAGAACCACAAGTCATTTATTCCCTGAGCTTTTCTGAGTTTAAAATACTCTAGGCAATTTATTCTTCTTTCTTTTGAGATATATTTCCTCAAAACGTTTTTTTGTTTGTTTGTTTTAAGATGATTCCCTGGGTTCTAGCTCTTGGGCCTGTATTCAGTTTGTAGAATATTAGTTTAATCCCTCTGTCTTTGTTTTCATCTTCTGTAGGGGAGTTGATGACATAAATCTGGGCATTAGGGAGCACTTTTCCTAGAGAAAAGGAAGGAAACCCTTGACTGAGACTGTGTTCTAGTATTATTTCACTTTCACTCCTCCAGTGTCTGTCTTCTCCTAGCTCACCCCATGGCCCAGGTTTGGAATGAAAGTGTTATACTCATGTCCGCTAGCTGGCCTCTGTTACTCTTACTCTCATCTCACTGATTATTAGATTTCCTGAGTTACATTATATTACATTTTTCCTAAAACCAGATGGAGATCGGGGCTTAGAAAAACACTATCAGTGTTCCACCTCTCCCTAGGTTATACTTTCCTATCTGATTAAAACAGACATAGAAACTAAGCTAAGCCTAACTATCAGGACACTCCCACAGAAGCCTTGTTCCTGGTACCATGCATGTTTGGCAATCATTTTCAATCATCCTCACCATAAAAAAATGAGGACTTATGGTAAGAAAATACTCATTTTTCTCCTTAAGTGCTTGTCTGTAATTTAGTTTAATGATGCTACACTTTCTTATGGTCTCTCTAGACCTCAAGGGCCATTTGTATTGATTTACTCATTCTGTTTGTCTCAGTAACAAATAGCCACATAAAACACAGACTTGCAAAAGGAACTATTCTGAAGTGGAAAATCACATTTACCAGTGTAATAAAACTTTTGATTCTGGGTTACGTCTAGGAAAGCACTCTGATTCTTTAAATATAAATCCAGAACATGCTAAAGAAAAACTTAAATTTTGTGATTGCAAATTTTACAGTTTTAAGATTACCCCACCAAAAAATCAGTTGTTGATAAAGCTTGTTGAGTTACCCTAGCAATTAAGGTTTGTTCAAAGTGTTATATAATATGATTTTGATTAATATGTAAGAGAATGTCAGAGCTGAATCAAGACAAAACAAAGCAAAATAAGCTGACAAAGGAGACAAGAAATCAGCAAAGGAAGGAGACTGCAGATTATACCCCATGGTTTCTGGTGCACTGGTCTTGAAAAGAATAATTATTTTAGTATTTTAACATAAAACAAAGGGATGGTTTTAGTTGTTGATGTTGATTATAATATTTGCTAAAATTATTACCTTTTGTTTCTTAACACATACCATCCTTAGCTTAGTTAACTATATAACTCAAATCCAGGAGAACTGAAGTCTGAAATCAGATAGCCTGCCATTTTAGGTGCTCAAACACTTTATTACAACTTATTACCCATGGCAGGTTTTTTCATTACATTTTAAGGGGTCAAAATATTAAATCATTCATTTGGAGCCAGGTATCTAGTTGGAAAATGAATCCGAATATCAATCATGGATAACCCCCATAAGACTATTGCACCACAAGGAGAGGATGGGGTCAGAAAATAGTATTCTGTCAAAATGTATAGTACATTATGAATATATGTTCTGTAGGGAAATAGCATGCACGTTTGAGAAAAAAAAATCACCTCATGCTTATTTGCAAATGGCTAGAGAACCATTTTTGTCATTTCAAATTATTAGGACCATTAACCAAGACTTTAATTAAGAACATGGAATTCAACAGTCATTCATGGTATGCCTGCTATGTACCAGGAACTATGCCAGAAACACTGAAATTAATAAAATATGGCACCTTCACTCCATCAGCCAAAAGTCTGTTGGGATAGACAGATGCAATGAGCAATCAATTCTCTCTTGCCTTCGTGGGAACTGACAGAGCTCACCTTTGCTTTACCAACTCAGTGTCCTGTATGGCTCACCAACACAGCCAGTTGGTTTCCCTTGCCATCATCAAGATTCCTTAAAAGAGCATGTTACAGATTCTGGACACCTTCCCCAAAACGAGTTTCCGAAAGGTTTTTCACATTAGCAGCAAACCTGGATACACAGACAAGTAAGATTGTTCTACAGCAGTGGTCCCCAAACTTTTTGACACCAGGGACCAGTTTCATGGAAGACAATTTTTCCACAGAGGGGGTTGGGGGGGAGGAGAGGAGTGATGGTTCAGGCGGCAATACGAGCGATTAGGAGCTGCAGATGAAGCTTTGCTGGCTCTCTTGCTGCTCACCTCATGCTTTGCAGCCCGCTACCTAACAGGCCGTGACCAGTACAAGTCTGTGGCCCGGGGGGTTGTGGACCCCCACTCTACAGTAAATATAGTTCATTTTGATGTGTACATTCTGTTGATTTTTTTAAAACTACCAAGTCCTATTACTCAAAGCAGCATGGTCCAAAAGAGAAAATTAAAATTTCAATAAGTAGATCTGCATCATATTTTTCCCTAATAATGATTTTCTGTGCAATACTGAGAAGACTTCTTAATATTTTCCCCTTTTATAGCCAAAAATAGTGTTTTATCTCTGTCTTTATGTTTTTAAGGCTAATGTACATATAACTAGTTCATGACACATTTTTTTTAAATGTTAGCAAGATTCTTCAAGTCAGGCACCAAAAAAGAAATGCAGTGGAGTCTCATCTAACCCAAGGTTAGGTTCTAAAGACAGAGTATGAGGCAATTATTGGGTGTGGTTAAATCACCCTTGAAAATTATTCAGGATTGTTTCATGTTTCATACAGTCTCTATAATGTTGTAGTTCTTTTTTTTTTTTATCCAGAAGTGGAAAAGATAGATATTTCTATAGATGAGAACTTAAGTAGTAGTTGGATTACAGTTTAGTATCTGTTGTATAAAAATATATACATAAGAATTCAAGTTGCATTAAGAGAGCACACAGGGAAAAACCAACTCAGAAAACACTCCAATCTCTGTGTGTATCTCTTCCCATCCTCCCTCCAGTCCCAGAGGAGGAAGTGTACCCACTTCAGTTCAAGATAATCCTTTCCACTTCCTCTCAGCCCTTGTTCCAATCAATCTTCACTCTGTGGCTGTTTTATATTTCACCTCTGCTTCTCTGTGGGATTCTCCCCTGCAGTACATGAACATATGACTCTTCCAGCAAAACTTATGATATTGGTTTCAGAAATGTTTCTTAACAGAAGAAAAACTTTCAGGAATTGCAGAGAACTGTGTCATCATTTGTATCTCAAAAAAGAGAATTTGTCAATCCAGAAGTCAATGTCCAGCAAAAATATACTTCAGGAATGAAGTAGAAATCATGACATTCTTGGAAGAAGAAAAACTAAGAATTTTTTTGCCATCAAACCAACCCTTAAAGAATGACGAAAGTTCTCTAAACAGAAAATAAATTATAACAGAAGGATACTTGAAATTTCAAAAAGGAAAGAAGAACATGGGAATTTATAAAAAATAGGGATGAGAGTCTATCCTTCTCATTAGCTTCTTAAATCACATTTGATGGCTGGAGAAAAAATGTATCATTATCTGATGTAATACTCAGTGAATATAGTGAAAATACTTAAGACAGCTATATATATATATATTTTTCTGATTGATATATATATATATATTTTAACATCTTGATTGGAGTATAACTGCTTTACAATGGTGTGTTAGTTTCTGCTTTAAAACAAAGTGAAGCAGCCATATATATATATATATATATATATATATATATATATATATATCCCCATATCTCCTCCCTCTTATGTCTCCCTCCCATCCTCCCTATCCCACCCTTCTAGGTGGTCACAAAGTACCGAGCTGATCTCCCTGTGCTATGCAGCTGCTTCCCACTATCTACTTTACATTTGGTAGTGTATATATGTTCATGTCACTCTCTCACTTCGTCCTAATTTACCTTTTCCCCTCCCCGTGTCCTCAAGTCCATCCTCTATGTCTGTATCTTTATTCCCGTCCTGCCCCTAGGTTTTTCAGAACCTTTTTTGAAATTTTTTTAGATTCCATATATATGTGTCAGCATATGGTATTTGTTTTTCTCTTTCTGACTTACTTCACTCTGTATGACAGACTCTAGGTCCATCCACCTCACTACAAATAACTCAGTTTCATTTCTTTTTACGGTTAAGTAATATTCCATTGTATATATATACCATACCTTCTTTATCCATTCATCTGTTGATGGACCCTTAGGTTGCTTCCATGTCCTGGCCATTGTAAATAGAGCTACAGTGAACATTGTGGTACATGACTCTTTCTGAATTATCACTTTCTCAGGGTATATGCCCAGTAGTGGGATTGCTGGGACGTATGGTAGTTCTATTTTTAGTTTTTTGAGGAAACTCCATACTATTCTCCATAGTGGCTGTATCAATTTACATTCTCACCAACAGTGCAAGAGGGTTCTCTTTTCTCCACACCCTCTCCAGCATTTATTGTTTATAGATTTTTTGATGATGGCCATTCTGACTGGTGTGAGGTGATACCTCATTGCTGTTTTGATTTGCATTTCTCTAATGATTAGTGATGTTGAACATCCTTTCATGTGTTTGTTGGCAATCTGTATATCTTCTTTGGAGAAATGTCTATTTAGGTCTTCTGCCCATTTTTGGATTAATTTGTTTGTGTTTTTGCTATTGAGCTGCGTGTGCTGCTTGTATATTTTGGAGATTAATCCTTTGTCAGTTGCTTCATTTGCAGATATTTTCTCCCATTCTGAGGGTTGTCTTTTCATCTTTTTTATGGTTTCCTTAGCTGTGCAAAAGCCTTTAAGTTTCATTAGATCCCATTTGTTTATTTTTGTCTTTATTTCCATTCCTCTAGGAGGTGGGTCAAAAAGGATCTTGCTGTGATTTATGTCATAGAATGTTCTGTCTATGTTTCCCTCTAAGAATTTTATAGTGTCTGGCCTTACATTTAGGTCTTTAATCCATTTTGATTTTATTTTTGTGCATAAGACAGCTATATTTTTAAATGTTGAGAAAATAAAAGGACCTGAATGGAAGTAAGTTTTCTATACTTGCTTCAAAGTGGTATGATGTTGATGCCAGTAGACTATGATAAGTTATACAAGTATAGAGAAATCACTAAGAACTATACAAAATGACATACTCAAAAATTCTGTATATTAATAAGATAGATTGCTCAAATATGTTCAAGAAACCCACAGGAAGACAATAAAAGAGAAACAACAAAACTAGAAAGAGAGGAAACAGAAAACAAATGATAAAATGTAAACAATGTTTTCTTTATGAGAAATTGTCTTAAATGTAAATGCTTTAAACATACCAATTAAAAGATAAATAGACTTCAGATCAAAGAAAATGGCTAGAGAAAAAGAAGGACATTACATGATGGTAAAAGGACCAATCCAGCAGGAAGACATAAAGATCCTAAATGTGTCTGCAACAAATAACAGGGTAGCTTATTAAGCAAAAGCACTGTTACTAAAGAAAAAAGAAACAAAAATGCATTATAGAAAGAATTAATGCAATTTTATATTATGCTCCAAACAGTCAACAATATTATACTGCAACTGGCATTTTATCTAAAAATGTAGGCTTGAATAACCTGAATTAAATTTATCTTAGTTCTTGTCAAAAATGTAAATATTTCATCCACATTTTAAACAGGTTCCCAGATAAGCCCTTTGCAGGCTAAACTTTGAATCTTAAGAGTGAAGAATCATACATTTCACTCATTACTGCACAGGATTTATAATCCATGAAAAGACAGTTGGTATTAAAGAAATAAAATGAGTATATTTGTGTCTGAGGCAGAAATAGGGTAAGGTCTTAGTGTGGATTCCACCTGAAACAGGCTCTTTTTGTCATAATGGACACACCTATGAACAGAGCAGGATGGAGAGAAGCAGGTGAGTGGAGAAGGTAGAAGGAGAAGAGAAGCATTGTACCAGGAGCCTCAGGTACATGGGAGGATCCTTCAAGGAGAGACCACTTATAAGCTGTGGAAGGGAAATAGTGAGACTTGGAAATCCCGTTACTGTTTCTGTCCCTCCTTATGATGAGCATGACAATGATAACAGACTGGAACTGACTCAGTGAGACAGGAGATAGCCAAGTGGCTTTCACTTTTAAGGTCTGAGGTTTTGTAAGCCCTCAGACATTTTGTAAATGTTATCCTTGCCGTCTTCATCACCAGTGTCACAGGAGACCACAGCAGTGGTGACAGAAAAGGTTTTCTAGGCAAAGAAAACCTCTGAGGATAGGCAGGGGAAATTATTTTTTTAAAAATGGTATTGCTTCTTAAATCATATAGGGAGGTTGGTTTGTGGGATCCAAAATTTAATGTGATATAAGTACATTAGGACCAGTAAAATTTGGCTATCTTGTTAATGTGAACTCTGTTTATTGCCAAAGATAGACATCTAGTCATCAAATGACTGAAAAATGAATCCTAATGTGATGGAAATGATTTGTGAAAACTTACAACATATCTTACAGAGAACTCTGTATTCTAGTTTGAATAACTGAACTTTACAAAATTCAACAAACTAAGTCTACCATGTGTCATAGAAGGGCAACCTTTCTTAATGAATAAACAAAACAAACTATTTTCAGAGGATGCAAAGGTACTGAGTTGTCTGTTTTGCAAAGCAGTATGAAGTTAAAAATACTGAAAGTAATAAAAAGTATTATGGTCTTTAAACTATTTTCATACTCTCTAAGAGAAAGCAGTAACTTTAAAAATGGTCCCAGGTATAAAGATCCAAATCACCAAAAGAGGGGTAGGAGACAAGTTGATCAAGCCTCTGGCACTCTACTCAGCTTCAGCGTTGTTGGCGAAGCCCCTGCCTTGCAGCAGCCTTGCCTTTGTCCAGAGGTATGAAGTGCACCATAGAGAAGGACATCTGAAATGACACAGAGTGAGTCTACATATCAACCTCAGGAAGCAAAGAGAAGCCAAGTGATGGAGTTAATACATTTCTAGATATTCTTTTCCAAGAAGCCTTGACTGTCAGCTAATCATCAGAATAAGAACCATTTTATTCCCTTATTCAGATTGAAGAAGCAGTTGGCTTAGCTTAGAACTAACACTGAAGAGTATTTAGGGAGGAAATTAAAGAAAATACACTTTCAGTTAATGTAGAAAATTTTGTGATGTAATCCCAGGCAAGTTTAGGTTAAATGATCTTTTTGCATAATTAGGCTGAGTTTATCAGTTAACAAGACATAAGGGCAAATGGTGTGTATAGAAGTAATAAAATTATTCTTCTAGAGAAATGGCATCTAGGGCACTGCTCTGCATGCCCAGAATAAGCACTCAGGAACTATGCCTTTAATGAGTGAATGGCTTGGGGATGAAGACCTCAAGAGTGAAGACTTTCCTACTTGGAGTCCAGTTGTACAATGACTTAAATAAACTCTTGAAAGTTCTATCAGGTTACTTACATTTGTAAGATACATTTAGCATATGAAAATGTTGCCTGAAAGATGAGCTACCTAAAGAGTGAAAACAAAATTTAAAAGCAGAATTATTCAAGAGATTGCAGGTTAGATGCAGTTTTTTTTTGGAGGGGTGGCAGTTAAACAAACCTAGAAACCTCAGGGGGCATAACTCAGGACAGCCTATTTCTTGCTCAAACCAATGAGGATTGGGTAGCTTTCCTGGACAGCTCTTCTTGAGCCAGTGATTCAGAGACCTGGACTCCTTTCAACATACGGCTCCACCATCTTGGAATCCTTCAGTTCCAGCTATTTAGTCTGAGGAGAAAGAGCATGGAAGACTGTGCAGGATGCTTTATAGCCAGGTCTGGTTTGAAAGTAATAAATATTACTTCTTTTCACATTTCAGGGGCCAGATGCAAGAGAAGTTGGGAAACACAGAGATGTATATACAAAAGGGAAATGAAATATTTTTGTAAATATATAGTATTGGCTGTGCTGACCTCTTAAAATCTTGTATGGGGAAGGGTTCTTGCTTTCAGACATTGCTTAAGCAGAGTAAGGCATCTGAAGTGGGTGACCCTTTTAATGAATAGGGACAACCAGGAGGATAGAACTACAGCAGATGAGATAAGACTCTTCCAGGGACTTAAGACAAGAATGGGATGACTTTGTTTTTACGATAAAAATAGGTAGTATTGCTGAAATTTTTTGGAGGGAGAGAAGATGGCAAACGAGATTACGAGGATGCTGAAATACTCCCAGGAGAAATGGAAGGGCAAGTACTAAATTCCTTTAAAGATTTTGCTCTTTCTCCATGGATCAGAATTTGTCCCACATGGATTTCTGAGCATTCTAACAAATGTCTCTCTTGTGACATTTTCTTAGGAGGAATGATAAATTTCCAAATTGTAGAAGAGTCTACCTTTAAATTAGAGCTCTTGTCAATACCCACATAATTAAATTTGAACTTTAATAATATTTTGTCCAAAAAACAAAAACATTTCACTAAATTTAAACATTTCACAAAGCTAAACATTTCACATGTATTATCACATGATATCCTACTCTTGTCTGCCTACACACACATATGGGTTATGCACTAGGCTAAAATTAGTATTTAGGGATATGCTGCAAGTTAATATTAAATATCTAAGCCTTTGCCTCATTTATACTGAGTCATAAAAACAATTTTGTGAACATTCACAGCATGGTAAGTTTGGACTAACTAGTCTCCTTGTGTCTCATCTTTTCCATAAACCAGTTTACTTTAGACTCAAAGCTGCATGATGGAAAGCATTGTATTTTCTTATTCTCTGTTGCACTTTAAATATCTTGCATAGGGTTTGGCATCTAAGAGGCACTGAATAGCTGTTGAAAAAATAAAAGTATTTCCTTTGAAACTATGAACAACAAGTTTTTTGTATGAAATATAGTCCTTGGAGGCTGGGATAGAGATTAGAGAAAAATCAAATTTTAACAATGATTTTTAAGATACTAACCATATGCTACCTAACCTATCTTCTGTCCATGAACTTACAAATTAAAAACCATTTGCTGGAGTTTAACTCATATCTTGGGGGAAAACAAACACAGTGATAGCAAATTAATATGAGTAAAGGAATGGGCTCAATTTCTCAACTGACCGTTGCGGATATTACTCAGTTTGCCAGTTTTCTGGACTCTGGACACATAATTATTATAGTCTGTGTTTCATAGGTTTGTATTGACAAAGATTTCTCTAACTATAGATTTAATAACATGTAGCTTGATAAAAACAACTATAAAAACATGAACAAAAGGGGAAAAAATCTTCCATCCAAAGAGACTTAACATCAGAGAAATGTGAAAACAAGTTGCCTTGAACATGAGTCTTTTTCTGAAAAAGTGCAGATAGGTAGCTAGATAAGCCAGACACACACACACACACACACACACACACACACACACAAGATAAAATGGGCTTATGTTTTGAAAGTACAGAGTTTACAAATGATTTATTACACTGGGGATTTATATTTCAGAGATAAAACTCCAAATTCTATACCAAAGTGTCCGTTTTCCACAGACATACACTTTATTCTGTACTATGTAGTAGCTCTTACACCAAACATCTCTTACATCAAATCAAAGGGAACTTACTCTTTAAAAATGTAGACAAAATATTTGATAGTGCTGTAACCTACATTCCGAGGGTGATGGTTCATGGGGATCACAGTATTGTTTCCAGAAATGAAACACTATGAATAGGGCATTCTGCCAGAAATAAAATTGTTCATAGAGAATCAGCCTGCTCAAATCTTACCATAATCAAAAGTAAGAAAACCCAAATAAGAAAATATTACTTAAATAAGAATAAAATATTAGAACATAAATAAAATATAAGCATAAAGTATTAAATTCCACTTTTTTGATACTCAAATTACATCACTTCTTTGACACTTTTTCTGTTTCATATTATCATTGAAGCTGTGAAATAGGTGTGAAACAATGATCAAATCCCTTACAGACCACAGGGTAGGTTCCCGCACCTGAAAAATACAGTAGATTACACTGAATAAGAATGAGTCTTAATTTTATACAAAAAGTTAAAATTTTAGACAAAGACTACTAGTATTTTGTCGTTAGAAGTGAAGAGATATATGTTTTTAGATCTACTGAAGAAATAATTGCCTTTACTTTTGAATCCCCTAAACCTGGACTTTGTTTAGTCTACTACATCTAAACTAGGAAAATTGCCTTCTTAGGGCTTTGTCATTAGACTGTGATTGCCTTAGAAAGAGGGACTGGATCTTAGTTTTGTTGTTCTTATTAAATCTCTAAAAATGTTTTCAGTAGAAGACTCAGTCTGTGTTTGTAGATTCAGTTGCATTATATTTCAAACTTATTTTCCTCACTCATACAGTTAATATGAACTTTATTTCCATGACCTTGTAGGTTACTACATTTATGACTAGCATAAGAATACTAGTACTAACTCCATGTTATGTGGGAGACCCTCTCCAGTTCTTAACAAGTTGCATAAGAATAGTATTTATGATTTAAATGAGACACGCAGCTTTTCAATAAAAACATTCTGGGATGGGCACTATTAAACTAGAGCCTCAGAGCTGGATTTCTTTCTCTTGTACTCATGGGTTGTCACAGCAAGTGGCAATGGCACCAGTCAACACTTTCCTGTGAGATTTGTAAAGTAATTTTATAAATGAATCTTATGGAGTACACACACACACACACACACACACACACACAAATATGCCCAAAACTGTACAATCAAGATTCTAGGATTTAATTTCCAAAGTTGCTCTGTTTTCTGCATCGTGAATGGTCCATGTTCACATAGATAAACAGTTCAACCACTGTAACTAACTTAATTATCAACAGCTCCTTTTTCTGGAACTTTGCTTTAACTAGTTCAGCTATTTAACTGTACAAACCCCTTCATTCAGTCTAACTGGTTGAGTCATGTATGAATTTTAACCTAGACATAACTCTACAATTCTATATTTAATAAGATTTCTATAGTTGATAATATAGCTCTTATGGTCGATATACTTAAAATTCAGCAGAACTCTGCATTTGATCTTCAAAAGTATCCAAAACCATTTATTTAAATTCACAATCTTTCTACATAATAGACCTTAGTTAGTAGAGAGATCAACTGTGCATTTTTTTTCCCTCTCAAAATTATATAGTAAATATCTCTTTTAGGAGTATCTGTGGAAGGACTGTGCCTAGTAGCATAGGAGAACTCCACCCAGAGCTCATGGCCTTGCTTGGATCAGAGGTGGGGTTAGAAGGCTGCTAAAAGAGAAAAGGATCATTTATTTGCCTACATAAACATATATTCATTTAGTGTGTTTGTGCATAGACTATCCCTACCTCCAAAGAGGAGATCAAACACAACAGATTGCATGTTGTACAAAAACCGCACACATCTAAATCCATTTTTACTAGCGGTAGGTTAAATTTACTTGCCTTAATGTATAACGCATTATCTGATTCATTTTAGTGACAGATCCATCCAGTCTCCATATCAGATTTATAGGAATATAGAGGAAATGCTTAGAGTGAATCAATTTAAATGAAATATTGAAGAATAATCTGATCTTCAGATTTTATGAACGTGCTTTGTTTCATGGGAACAAAGAAAACCAGTGATAAATATAACATTAGCATAAGGAGTCACACCAAACATTAAAAGCTTTAACAGGAAGGGCGCTTGAAATAACTTAGTGCTGATAAACGGCATTGCAGGCAAATTGTTGGCAATTTGTGATAAGCCACAAATTTTAAAAGACTCACAGAAATCCTTCTAAATGTGCGTTACGCTGGAGTTGCAATGAGTTCATGGGGGTTTTCAGAAGAGTATTTTCAGAACTGGACATTTTGCCATGGTTAACAAGAAAGTCGTTTCAGTAAACAGTGGGAAGTCTGCCCACTTTAACAGTGTTCTGAGTCTGGATGGTGGCAAACCAAGACAGTGACAGCTCAGTCAAGCAAGGTTCTGATTCTTGATCATGGCAAACTATCACAAGTAGCAATTATCTTTGCTACAAAAAGGTGGGAGGTGAATATAAATAATAAATGAAAAATATCTTAAACTCTGGATATAATTGATTATGTTTTCTCAGAATTCTTGTTCTGTTGTATTTTTTTTACTACTTACCTTGAAGAAATGCAAGACTTATTTTGATTACATGTCAGTTGATGTGAAAAATAATTCTTAAAATTATTCAGCTCCCAGGCTTCCCTGGTGGCGCAGTGGTTGAGAGTCCTCCTGCTGATGCAGGGGAATGGGCTTATGCCCCGGTCCAGGAAGATCCCACATGCCACGGAGTGGCTGAGCCCATGAGCCATGGCCGCTGAGCCTGCGCGTCCGGAGCCTGTGCTCTGCAATGGGAGAGGCCACAACAGTGAGAGGCCCGTGTACAGCAAAAAAAAAAAAAAAAAAAAAAATTCAGTTCCCTAGAAAAATGAAAAGTATTGATAAATACCTTTGGGTGATGAATACTGTTGAGTTTTTCTAATTTTTATTTTATATTGGAGTATAGTTGATTAACAATGTCGTGTTAGATTCAGGTGTACAACATGTACACAGTGCTATTTTTAAAATAGATAACCAACAAGGACCTACTGTATAGCACAGGGAAGCCTACTATTGAGTTTTTGTATGGGGAATTCTCCATACAAAACTGAATACAATATCTGAGTCCATGGTTATTAGATAAGTGGCCAGGGAATAACTCTTTTAAAATTTACTGAGGAGGACCTTCAAGATGGTGGAAGAGTAAGACGCGGAGATCACCTTCCTCCCCACAGATACACCAGAAATACATCTACATGTGGAACATCTCCTACAGAACACCTACTGAACACTGGCAGAAAACATCAGACTCCGCAGAAAGCAAGAAACTCCCCCACGCACCTGGGTAGGGCAAAAGCAAAAAGAATAAACAGAGACAAAAGAATAGGGATGGGACCTGCGCCAGTTGGAGGGAGCTGTGAAGGAGGAAAGGTTTCCACACACTAGGAGCCCCTTCGTGGGCGGAGACTGCGGGTGGCGGAGGGGGAAAGCTTCAGGGCCAAGGAGGAGAGCGCAGCAACAGGGGTGTGGAGGGCAAAGCAGAGAGATTCCCCCAGCCCGAGAGGCTTGTCTGCTCACCCACCAGGACAGGTGGGGGGCTGGGAGCTGAGGCTCGGGCTTCGGTCGGAGTGCAGGGAGAGGACTGGGATTGTCATCGTGAACACAGCCTGAAGGGGCTAGTGCACCACAGCTAGCCGGGAGGGAGTCCGGGGAAAAGTCTGGACCTAACGAAGAGGCAAGAGAGTTTCTTCCCTCTTTGTTTCCTGGTGCGCGAGGAGAAGGGATTAAGAGCGCCGCTTAAAGGAGCTCCAGAGACGGACGCGAGCTGCGGCTATCAGCGCAGACCCCAGAGACGGGCATGAGACACTAACGCTGCTGCTGCCACCACCAAGAAGCCTGTGTGCAAGCACAGGTCACTATCCACACCTCCCCTCCCGGGAACATGTGCAGCCCGCCACTGCCAAGGTCCTGGGATCCAGGGACAACTTCCCCGGGAGAACACACGGCGCGCCTCAGGCTGGTACAACGTCCCACCGGCCTCTGCAGCTGCAGGCCCGCCCCGCACTCCATGCCCCTTCCTCCCCCCGGCCTGAGTGAGCCCCCGAATCAGCTGCTCCTTTAACCCCATCCTGTCTGAGCGAAGAACAGACACCCTCAGGCGACCTACATGCAGAGGTGGGGCCAAATCCAAAGCTGAACCCCAGGAGCTGTGTGAACAAAGAAGAGAAAGGGAGATCTCTCCCAGCAGCCTCAAGAGCAGCGGATTAAATCTCCACAATCAACTGGATGTACCCTGCATCTGTGGAATACCTGAATCGACAAGGAGTCATCCCAAATTGAGAAAGTGGACTTTGGGAACAAAGATATAAATATTTTTCCCCTTTTTCTCTTTTTGTGAGTGTGTATGTGTATGCTTCTGTGTGTGATTTTGTATAGCTTTGCTTTTACCATTTATCCTAGGGATCTGCCCATCCATTTTTTTGTTTTTTTAATTTAAAAAAACTTTTCCATAATAATTATTTTTTATATTAATAACGTTATTTTATTTTACTTTATATTGTTTTATTTTATCTTCTTTCTCTCCTTCTTCCTTCCTTCCTTCCTTTCTTTTTTCTTTCTGTCTATTTTTTCTCCTTTTTATTCTGAACCATGTGGAGGACAGGCTCTTGTTGCTCCAGCCAGGCGTCAGGGCTGTGCCACTGAGGTGGGAGAGCCAAGTTCAGGACACTGGCCCACAGGAGACCTCCCAGCTCCATGTAATATCAAACAGTGAAAATCTCCCAGAGATCTCCATCTCAATGCCAAGACCCAGCTTCATTCAACGACCAACAAGCTACAGTGCTGGACACCCTATGCCAAACAACTAGCAAGACAGGAACACAACCCCATCCATTAGCAGAGAGGCTGCCTAAAATCATAATAAGGCCACAGACACCCCAAAACACACCACCAGATGTGGACCTTCCCACCAAAAAGCAAGATCCAGACTCATCCACCAGAAAAACAGGCACTAGTCCCCTCCACCAGGAAGCCTATACAACCCACTGAACGAACCTTAGCCACTGTGGACAGACACCAAAAACAAGGGGAACTATGAACCTGCAGCCTGCAAAAAGGAGACCACAAACACAGTAAGTTAAGCAAAATGAGAAGACAGAAAAATACACAGCAGATGAAGGAGCAAGGTAAAAACCCATCAAACCTAACAAATAAAGAGGAAATAGGCAGTCTACCTGAAAAACAAATCAAAATAATGATAGTAAAGATGATCCAAAATATTGGAAATATAATAGAGAAAATATAAGAAACGTTTAACAAGGACCTAGAAGTACTAAAGAGAAAACAAACAATGATAAACAACACAATAAATGAAATTAAAAATTCTCTAGAAGGGATCAATAGCAGAATAACTGAGGCAGAAGAACGGATAAGTGACCTGGAAGATAAAATAGTGGAAATAGCTACTACAGAGCAGAATAAAGAAAAAAGAATGAAAAGAACTGAGGACAGTCTCAGAGACCTCTGGGACAACATTAAACGCACCAACATTCAAATTATAGCGGTCCCAGTAGAAGAAGAGAAAAGGAAAGGGACTGAGAAAATATTTGAAGAGATTATAGTTGAAAACTTCCCTAATATGGGAAAGGAAATAGTTAATCAAGTCCAGGAGGCACAGAGAGTCCTATACAAGATAAATCCAAGGAGAAACACATATGTGAAGACACATATTAATCAAACTATCAAAAAGTAAATACAAAGAAACATATTAAAAGCAGCAAGGGAAAAACAACAAATAACACACAAGGGAATTCCCATAAGGTTAACAGCTAATCCTTCAGCAGAAACTCTGCAAGCCAGAAGGGAGTAGCAGGACATATTTAAAGAAATGAAGGAGAAAAAGCTATAACCAAGATTACTCTACCCAGCAAGGATCTCTTTCAGATTTGATGGAGAAATTAAAAGCTTTACAGAAAAGCAAAAGCTAAGAGAACTAAGCACCACCAAACCAGCTTTACAACAAATGCTAAAGGAACTTCTCTAGGCAGGAAACACAAGAGAAGGAAAACTCCTACAATAACAAACCCAAAACAATTAAGAATATGGTAATAGGAATATACATATTAATAATTACCTTAAATGTAAATGGATTAAATGCTCCAACCAAAAGACATAGACTGGATGAATGGATACAAAAACAAGACCTGTATATATGCAGCCTACAGCAGACCCACTTGAGACCTAGGGACACATACAGACTGAAAGTGAGAGGATGGAAAAAATATTCCATGCAAATGGAAATCAAAAGAAGGCTGCAGTAGCACTTCTCATATCAGACAAAATAGACTTTAAAATAAAGACTGTTACAAGAGACAAAGAAGGACACTAAATAATGATCAAGGGATCCATATAAGAAAAAGATATAAGAATTATAAATATTTATGCACCCAACATAGGAGCACCTCAATACATAAGGCAAGTACCAACAGCCATAAAAGGGGAAATCGACAGTAACACAGTCATAGAAGGGGACTTTAACACCTCACTTTCACCAACGGACAGATCATCCAAAATGAAAATAAATAAGGAAACACAAACTTTAAATGATACATTAAACAAGACGGACTTAATTGATATTTATTGGACATTTCATCCAAAAACAACAGAATACACATTCTTCTCAAGTGCTCCTGGAACATTCTCCAGAATAGATCATATCTTGGGTCACAAATCAAGCCCTGGTAAATTTAAGAAAATTGAAATCGTATCAAGTATCATTTCCGACCACAGCGCTATGAGACTAGATATCAATTACAGGAAAAAAATCTGTAAAAAATACAAGCACATGGAGGCTAAACAATACACTACTTAATAACCAAGAGATCACTGAAGAAATCAAAGAGGAAATCAAAAAATACCTAGAAACAAATGTCAATGAAAACACCATGACCCAAAACCTATGGGATGCAGCAAAAGCAGTTCTAAGAGGGAACTTTAGAGCAATACAATCCTACCTTAAGAAACAAGAAACATCTCAAATAAACAACCTGACCTTACACCTAAAGCAATTAGAGAAAGAAGAACAAAAAACCCCAAAGTTAGCAGGAGGAAAGAGATCATAAAGATCAGATCAGAAATAAATGAAAAAGAAATGAAGTAAATGATACCAAAGATCAATAAAACTAAAAGCTGGTTCTTTCAGAAGACAAACAAAATTGATAAACCATTAGCCTGACTCATCAAGAAAAAATGGGAGAAGACTCAAATCAATAGAATTAGATATGAAAAAGGAGAAGTAAGAAATGACACTGCAGAAATACAAAGGATCATGAGAGATTACTGCAAGCAACTATATGCCAATAAAATGGGCAACCTGGAAGAAATGGACAAATTCTTACAAATGCACAACCTTCCGAGACTGAACCAGGAAGAAATAGAAAATATGAATAGATCCATCACAAGCACTGAAATTGAAACTGTGATTAAAAATCTTCCAACAAACAGAAGCCCTGGACCAGATGGCTTCATAGGCAAATTCTACCAAAGGTTTAGAGAAGAGCTAACACCTATCCTTCTCAAACTCTTCCAAAATATAGCAGAGGGAGGAACACTCCCAAATTCATTCTACGAGGCCACCGTCACCCTGATACCAAAACCAGAAAAATATGTCAGAAAAAAAGAAAACTACAGGCCAATATCACTGATAAACATAGATGCAAAAATCCTCAACAAAATACTAGCAAAGAGAAACTAACAGCACATTAAAAGGATCATACACCATGATCAAGTGGGGTTTATTCCAGGAATGCAAGAATTCTTCAATATACGTAAATCAATCAATGTGATACACTATATTACCAAGTTGAAGGAGAAAAACCATATGATCATCTCAATAGATGCAGAAAAAGCTTTCAACAAAATTCAACACCCATTTATGATAAAACCCTCCAAAAAGTAGGCATACACGGAACTTACCTCAACATAATAAAGGCCATATATGACAAACCCACAGCCAACATCATTATCAATGGTGAAAAACTGAAAACATTTCGTCTTACATCAGGAACAAGACAAGGTTGTCCACTCTCACCACTATTATCCAACATAATTTTGGAAGATTTAGCCACAGCAATCAGAGAAGAAAAAGAAATAAAAGGAATTGAAATTGGAAAAGAAGAAGTAAAGCTGTCACTGTTTGCAGATGACATGGTAATACGCATAGAGAATCCTAACGATGCTACCAGAAAACTACTAGAAGTAATCAATGTATTAGGTAAAGTAGCAGGATACAAAATTAATGCACAGAAAGCTCTAGCATTGCTGTACACTAATGATGAAAAATCTGAAAGTGAAATTAAGAAAATGCTCCCATTTACCATTACAAAATAAAGAATAAAATATCTAAGAATAAACCTACCTAAGGAGACAAAACATCTGTATGCAGAAAATTATAAGACACTGGTGAAAGAAATTAAAGATGATACAAAGAGATGGAGAGATATACCATGTTCTTGGATTGGAACAATCAACATTGTGAAAATGACTCTACTACCCAAAGTAATCTACAGATTCAATGCAATCCCTATCAAACTACCACTGGCATTTTTCACAGAACTACAACAAAAAATTTCACCATCTGTATGGAAACACAAAAGACACTGAATAGCCAAAGCAATGTTGAAAAAGAAAAATGGAGCTGGAGGAATCAGGCTCCCTGACTTCAGACTATACTACAAAGCTACAGTCATCAAGACAGTATGGTAATAGCACAAAAACAGAAATATAAATCAATGGAACAGGATAGAAAGCCCAGAGATAAACCCACACACATATGGTCACCTTATCTTTGATAAAGGAGGCAAGAATATACAGTGGAGAAAAGACAGCCTCTTCAGTAAGTGGTGCTGGGAAAACTGGACAGCTACATGTAAAAGTATGAAATTAGAACACTCCCTAACACCATACACAAAATTAAACTCAAAATGGATTAAAGACCTAAATGTAAGGCCAGACACTATAAAACTCTTAGAGGAAAACGTAGGCAGAACACTCTATGACATATATCACAGCAAGATCCTTTTTGACCCACCTCCTAGAGAAATGGAAATAAAAACAAAAATAAATAAATGGGACCTAATGAAACTTAAAAGCTTTTGCAAAGCAAAGGAAACCATAAAAAGACCAAAAGACAACCCTCAGAATGGGAGAAAATATCTGCAAATGAAGCAACTGACAAAGGATTAATCTCCAAAATTTAGAAACAGCTCATGCAGCTGAATATCAGAAAAACAAACAACCCAATCCAAAAATGGGCAGAAGACCTAAATAGACATTTCTCCAAAGAAGATATACAGATTGCCAACGAATACATGAAAGAATGCTGAACATCATTAATCATTAGAGAAATGCAAATCAAAACTACAATGAGCTATCATCTCACACCAGTCAGAATGGCCATCATCAAAAATCTACAAACAACAAATGCTGAATAGGGTGTGGAGAAAAGGGATCCTTCTTGCACTGTTGGTGGGAATGTAAATTGATACAGCCAGTATGGAGATATATATATATATATATATATATATATATATATATATACTCAAATCAGTAGAGGTATGGTGATTATCCAGGTGAGACTGACCTCATTTTATGGGCCTTTTAAAAGCAGAATTTTTTCTGGTAGGTCACAGAAGAGAAAGTCCAAGAGACTTGCCCTGGCTAGCCTGAAAGAAAGCAAACATAAGTTGTAAACTACCTATTAGAAACATGAGGCAAGTAACAACACGCAGCCCCTACTTGCTAGGAGTTATCTCTGGCCATTAGCTCAAAGGAAAATGGAATCTCCATCCCACAGCTTTAGTGAGATAAATTCTGCTAACATCAATGATTTCAGAAGAGAACCCTGAGCCCAGATGAGACTGCCGCCCCAAGTGACACCTTCATTTCATCACAGCAAGATCTTGAGGTGAGAATCCAGACATGCCATGCTCAAATTTCAGACCTGTAGAAACTGGGAGATGATAAATTTGTGTTACTCGAAGCTGTCAGGGTTGTGGTAATTTGTCATGCAGCAATAGAAAGCTATTAAAATGTTTCTCTTCATAGGAGTTAGATATAGGAGGTAGAATATAAATTGGGGAAATCTCAGTTCATATAAGCAAAACCTGGGTGTGAGAGCGAGTATGCATAGCAAAATGAAAGAAAGAAGGTCTTATTCACCACAAAGAGAGGTCTGAAGGGACACACAGTGACAACAGATCACTGGACATGCCTTCCCAGGGATCTAGGAGTAGCTCAGGGGTGGCAAGTCAGGAGTGATGGCTTTCAGAAGGAGGACCATTGTGAGGACTGCATCCAGGGAGAAGGTATCTTTGGGCACAGCTGAAGTTGACATTTGAGCGGTGCAAAAATAATGAACAGGTCCAAAGTAAGTGGGTTTTATTTTCCATATGGTTTCACATAGACTTTCCAGCTTTCCCCTACAAAATCTATGCAAAAATATGCAAAAAAAAAAAGGTTCTGAAGAACCTAGGGGCAGGAAAGGAATAAAGACGCAGACGTAGAGAATAGACTTGATGACACGGGGACAGGGTAGGGTAAGATGGGATGAAGTGAAAGAGTAGCATGGACATATATACACCACCAAATGTAAAATAGATAGCTAGTGGGAAGCAGCCGCATAGCACAGGGAGATCAGCTCAGTGCTTTGTGACCATCTACAGGAGTGGGATAGGGAGGGTGGGAGGGAGACGCAAGAGGGAGGGGATATGGGGTTATATGTATATATATATAGCTGATTCACTTTGTTATACAGCAGCAAGTAACACAACAATGTAAAGCAATTATACCTCAATAAAGATGTTAAAAAATATATGCATTGCTGGAAGATGATTTTGCTGTAAGTGGATGCTTCATGGTGAGAATGAAGAGGACTGAATTCGGTTTCAAGGCAGGAGGAGCCAGCTGCATCTGGGAAAGAACTGTTCTTGGACAAGGATGCTCTAGGAGTCAGCTGACTTAATCACGATCTCAAATGGAGAGTGTAAGAGAACTGTGAGTAAAAGATTTATGATAATCACATGTAACTGTGGATGCCTGAAAAGGAAGGACACACAGTGAGATAAGAGGGGCCATCAAGGAAACAAGGTGATATCTGCTTGATGAATTCTTCAAGATTTAGTGTCTGAAACTCTGCTTTCATGGCTTTCATCTCAGAAGCCTGATGCAGGTGAAGAGGGGATGCATCTCTGCGAAGGAGCAGGGGAGGGTCATACGGAATAATTAAACTCCCTGGAGATACATTTACACAAGAATGCAAATTTACAATGAGAAATATAATGTTAAGAGTCCTGGGGGGCTTCCCTGGTGGCGCAGTGGTTGAGAGTCCGCCTGCCGATGCAGGGGACACGGGTTCGAGCCCCGGTCTGGGAAGATCCCACATGCCGTAGAGCGGCTGGGCCCGTGAGCCATGGCTGCTGGGCCTGCGCGTCCGGAGCCTGTGCTCCACAACAGGAGAGGCCACAGCAATGAGAGGCCCGTGTACCCCGCCCCCCCAAAAATTGTTGAAGTCCAAATGCATTAGTAATTAAAATAAAACTTGAAAGAGAAAATTCTCATTTACAAGACAGAAATTTTCAGTTTTGATTTAAAAAATACTAGCTATACACTGTTTATGAGAGACACATCTAAAAGTAAGTTGACTCCAGCATATTAAAAGTAAAGAGGTAAAAATAAGATATAAAACAAATCTTGTATATTAATATTGTTAGATAAAAATAAACTCTATTGTGGATAAAGAATTTTCTAACTTAATGATAACATGAAAAATTCACCAGAAATTAAAATTTTTTTTTTATAATGTGTTCGGGGCACACTATCAACTATTTTGCTTTTTATGAATTTTATTTATTTATTTTTGCTGTGTTAGGTCTTCGTTTCTGTGCGAGAGCTTTCTCTAGTTGCGGCGAGTGGGGACCACTCCTCATCGCGGTACGCGGGCCTCTCACTATCACGGCCTCTCTTGCTGCAGAGCACAGGCTCCAGTCGCGCAGGCTCAGTAGTTGTGGCTCATGGGCCCAGTCACTCCGCGGCATGCGGGATCCTCCCAGGCCAGGGCTGGAACCCGTGTCCCCTGCATTAGCAGGCAGATTCTCAACCACTGCAGCCCCAGAAATTTAAAATTTTGAACTTGGATACAACATAATCCTAAACTATATAAGCAAAAACTGGCAGAATTATGATTAAAAGTAAAGACACTAATTGGTAGAGTTATTAATATAATTCTCAGAAACTTGACAGATTAAGCAGCACAATGGTAATGAAAATAAGGAAGTTTTAAACAACACAATTAAGAAGCTTCATTTAAAAGAAATACACCAAATTTGCACATAAGTTTTAAAGAATACAAATTATTTTTAAAAGTGCATGGAAACTTTACCAAAAAAAAGGTTTTAATATGCCTCTCTCAGATACTTGACAAATCAAGCAGCAACAGAGCTAATAAGGATATAAAAGTTTTGAATAACATAATCAATAAGATTGATTTAAAAGAAATATAAAGGACAATTAACTTAACTGTTAGGGAACACTGATTATTTTCACAGATATATGGAGCCTTTATAAAATCTGACCAGTGCCTAATCTGACCAAAGACCACTGATTTCTACCACGGACTTTACCCTTGTAAGCTCATCTTATAATACCTTCGCCTACAAAATACGGCCACTTGGACATCACATTGTCAATGATAATTCAGTATCTCTAAGTTATCACTTGGTCTACACAAATGATCTCTTATACCTGGCTTCCCATATTCCATTTGTTTTATTACAGTCTTTCCAGTTGTTGTACCTTCTTTGCCTATTCCTTTCTCTTACCATCTATCACCATCTATAATCCACATTGGTTTTTAATATTTTATTATATTTCACAATGCATGTCACATATAACCTTCCTTTTTATTTCAACTACCTCTACCCTGCATATGACATTTCAACAGGTTACTCATTTCTCCTTCTGAGCTTTGTCTAGTCAATCCATCTTGCATTAAGCTACTAAGAACATATTGGTAGAACTTTTTCATCACGCCACTTGCTTGTTCAAAACATACAGTGGTGGGACTTCCCTGGTGGCGCAGTGGTTAAGAATCCGCCTGCCAATGCAGGGCGCATGGGTTCGAGCCCTGGTCTGGGAAGATCCCACATGCCGCGGAGCAACTAAGCCTGTGTGCCACAACTACTGAAGCCCATGTGCCTAGAGCCCGTGCTCCGCAACAAGAGAAGCCACCGCAATGAGAAGCCGGGGCACCACAATGAAGAGTAGCTCCTGCTAGCTGCAACTAGAGAAAGCCCGCGTGCAGCAACAAAGATCCAACGTAGCCAAAAATAAATAAATAAATAAATTTATATATAAATAAAAAGGAACAAAGAAAATTAGGAATTTAGTCTAGAGCATTTAAAAAAACAAACAAACAAACAAAAAACATACAGTGGTTTCCGATGCTTATGACACAGAGGTTGGACTCTAGCATTCAAAAGCATCCAATAATCCCCCAAATGACCTCTCAAAGTTCATACTTCATGATGTCCCTATAAGAATATTTTCTCCAAAAATGAAAAACCATAAAACTTCCCTGCTACGTGTAGAATACCTATTTCTCTCTCTGATTTTGTTTATGCCAATTTTTTCCCACTGTCAATATATTTCCTACTCATCTCCCCATCCATTTTTCAAGGCCCAAATTTCTACTTGAATATTCTCTAAACACGTTCCTGAAGGGATGGTGCTACCTACTCAACTCTTATGGTACTTATCATTTATATTATAAGTCTATGATTTCTTCTGAGCCTGTTATGTGATTTCTTATATTGTCTTAACTATAATCATATTCCATTAGTTTTCTTATTAATCATCTATTCAAGAAGAAAACCTACAAATGATAATATTAGAGCTGAAGGGCAATGCTTCCTTCATTTAACAAACACTTATAACAACTACTCTCAAACCTATAATGATGAAGTTGACAGACATTGTTCCTGCCTTCATAGATCTTACAGACCGGTGTCAGAGAAATATAAAATTGTAAGAAGCAACAGCATAACAGCTTTAGAGGAAAGCTCTGAAAGACAAATTAGTGTGAATAGAGAGTATTTAATGGGAGGGCTATTTTATATTGAAAGGGAGCAGAGGTGATAACGAAAGGTCTCTGAGAATATGAGATTTAATGATGTTTTGAGCATGTGTAAATCTCCTCAAATCTAACTTTTTCAAAAACAAGAACGAGGAATACATTATCAGAGATACATAAGATACAACCAGTTTTAGAACTCTGAACTTGTGTGATTTTGAACAGAATATTATTAAAAAGACATTAATAGCCATAGTTTTAAAAATGATTTATTTTATCCAAATAGGACAAAATACAGGAGACAATATTTTTCTCTTCAGGGATTAGTAACCAGTTATTATACATCATTATCATTGAATAAATTCTGCATTTTACCAGAAGAGACATTTCCTGTTTTTCTAAAATATCACAGTCATATTGGAAGTAAATTTTGGGTAGCCAGTTTATCAATGTTGATTACGTCTCTGTTTGGGGGCAGGGAGGAGCTATTCAGAGAAACGTGCAGGGTGATATCCACAGGTGATGGGCAGAGAGGGGCAATTGCATTTTCTTCTTTTCCTACTCCCCAGCCTTTGAGGAATACTCAGATGCCATGTGGTCATCAAGGCTGTTCATGGCATATCCATCAAGTCAGTGAGGTCTCGGAAGACAGAGAGCATGGCCAGTCAGGTGCCCAGGGTTACAATTAAGCCATGCCCTTGGGAAAGTCCTAGATCTCAAATTTCCTCTGTCACAATATTTGTGATTTAGGCCAAGATGATCAATAAAGTCTTATTCGGCCCTAAAATATGCTCTTTTATGATCAACCAGGTACTCATAATCAACTATGGTCCAGAAGATAAAACAAAAGAAGAAAGCATTAAAAAACAATTAGACACAAAGAATGAAAAAAACAAACTTCCAAAAAGTAGCACTGATAACAAAAGTCATTATGACTGAGATTATCAGAACTATTTGTTGAAATTGTTTTTGTAGTTTTTTCCTCCACAGAGATTATTCAAAAGAGGACCTTCTATAAGAATGGGTGATTCTTTTTCCCTAATATTTCAGGTGAAGCCTGATCTCTAAGATGTTTCAAAATTGATTCTAGTATACGGGATACTGTTACATATTTCTTCACCAACACTTGCAAATAGCATAGGAGTTTGCAATTCAATTACTCTTCTAGACCTAGGAAGCCAAAGTAATTTGCTCTATATTTCCTTTTAAATAAATATTAAGTTAACCTCCTTTCTTGAAATTATAGTGAGAAGATGACAGGGGCTCAGTTATCTCCAGGGCTTCTTCACTCCCATATATGGGTCCTAAGCCTGAATGACTTGAAGAGCTCTGCACTGAAACAGCTGGGGTGCCTTGGACAGAATTCTTTATCTCTATGCTGTTTCTCTATGTATTCTCTCCAGCATGACTACTTCAGGATGGCTGAATTTCTTACATGTTGACACAGGACTCATAAAAATGCAAGAGAGAGATAAAAAGAGATTAATTGAAGGGGGGCCAGGCAGAATCTAACGTCTGAGGTCACACACCATCACTCCTGTAAAGCCCACCCATTGTAGTTCAATGGGAGGAAAGCTAGACCCAGTCTCCTGATAGAGGAATGTCAGTGCCATATTTTAGGAGAAGCCTTCTTTTGAAAATATAAAGTGCCATACTCACAACTCATTGGCCATAGCTGGTCACATGGCCTCATTCATTCGCAAAAAGGCTGAAACGGAAAACCAGAAATAGATGCTGAGTCACACTAATACTGACCATAGAAGCCCACTCCCCCACACACTTCATAGCCTTCTTTATGCTGTGTTGAAGTGCTAGCCACCTAACGTGTCTTATCTGTTAGCTTTATGGAGTTGTGCTTTAATAGTTTGCTTTTGGACTTGTGACTAAGAGTCACAAAGAAAAATAGTCAGTTAGGCAAAACCTGTGTTTGCTTTTTCTATAGAAATATTGCTTCGAATTGCTCAGAACGTTAACCATTACATCAGTACGGTCTGTGTAAAACTTTGCAGAGTTATTTCTTTTAGATTTAACACCAGCGGAAAAGTTCTCTTCACTGAAGAACTGGCAGGCATCCTCCTTTCTAATAAGGAAAGCTATTCCATTTATCATGCTCTCCTTTTCACCCTGGATGCCAGGGATTTCATAGTCAGTTCTGAAATTTAAACAGAGTGACTATGTTATCATTCACTAAGGTTAGCTTGCTATGCCTTCCTATTTTCAACGCTTCCACTTTTGCGTTTGTGCTTCTTCAGCCTCATTATTACATATATCTGATTGTGGTGGTGACTACACCAATCTACATGTGATGAAATAACAGAACTATACACACATTTCATACTAATACCATTTTCCTGCTTTTGTATTATACAATCATTTTTTAAGAAGTAACAATTGAGGGCACACAGGTGAAGGGTAGATGGGATGCTCTGTACTATCCTTGCATATTTTTGTGTATCTATGATTGTTTCAAAATAAGAAAGTGTAAAGAGCCACCAGCTTGTACATTTCACATGGGAATTTTGTTATTTGCCAATTACACCTCAAAGAATGTTGATTACAAAAAATAAGCATCAGTGTCATTGACTCCTCAATAATGAATAAGCAAAAGGGAGTGACCCCAGGTTTGAGTTCCCTAAGAAAATAACAAACTCCTGGAAGTAAATAACATACCATTTGTTTGGACAAACCATCTCAGGAAAAGACCTAAGGATATTTACCCTCAGCCACTTGTGTAAATGAATATAGTGCTGACAGCATAGAGCGTAAGCGGTCAGTCTGAATCAGATGGGGTTTATCATCAGGGTACAGAGTGATAGAAGTGCAAATAAGCAGAATGGAAAGCTCTCAGAGTGAAAACAAAAGTGCTTTATCTGCTCAGCCAGCAACACCAAGGCCAGAAGCCAAGCAGAAATGTGGATAGACACAGGTCATTGAGACCCACAGACACCTCTGAAATAAGAGAGGGGTAAGAGGAGGGATGTGGGAAGCCTAGCCCCAACTTTCACCCCCAACGTCTTTGGTTGTTCCCAAGATGAGAACATAGCATGAGGAAGATCAAGCAAAGTCTGCCGCTTACCTGGACCCCAGGTTGAGGTGGCGGTTGCTCACAATCAAGCCAGCCAAATGAAGAGACAACATTAGCATGTAATTTTTAAGCTATCCCTAACCACGTCTTCAGATCACTAATCGTTAATGGGCTTTTAGAGAGATTATCTAGAACACTTGAGAGCCAAGGCTGCACCAGCTGCTTTGATAGGACTGAATCACTGGCTTCTGAGCAGCAGTGAAATGATTTTTCTAGAAATTGCTCAGTTAGCATAGATGAAAATCATTAGCTTGATCTGATTTCTAAAGATCAAAGGAAAACATACTGTTGGATTTCTCAAAGTGTAGCCCTCAGGCCCACGGATTCCCAATAAAAATTAGCGATCTCAGACCCACCACTGCTGGATCTCAGGAAGCAGGGCCCGGGAATATGCATTTTAATAGGCACAAGGGTACTGTTTATGCCGGGACTCATAGGTAGAGTGTAGTTGAAAGCAACAGATTGATCAAAAACTTTCTTTTATCCCCCCAGTAGTGGCCTTATCATTCTTTGTATAAAGTTGATGATGTCTGGTAGAACAAACTAGACAGATGTGCCCTCCCCCGCCTGCCCCCCATATTGCAGAGCCAAAAATCAGAAGTAATCAGGAGATACGCAGACGAGAAGAGGAGGAGTAATAGCAAGAAGCCTAGCACTTCCACCCACAGAGGAATCGGTCACTGTGTAACATTAGCATTACTAGATTCTGAAAAATCTTTGAAGCGCACATGGCTCAAAAGAAACTAATAATGTAATTCTAGAAGTCCACACTTGTTCCCTTAGATACATAACACTGCACAAACAATTTGGTTGCAATTTCAAGGCAGTGGTTTCACAGTTATTTGATTAAACTATGATGCCTTTTCATAAGAAGGAGACGGACTGATAGCACTTCAAGGTTTCTGCAAGTGCCACAATTTGAAATTATAACTTAGCCTGCTTGTAATGATATTTTTAGCTGATTCCTCCTGCTTATAAATACATTTCCATATATTATTCCCATAACGTTTTCCTCATGATCACAGAGGCTTCTTTTTCAATGAAGTCAAAACACAGCCTTTCTGAGACAAAATAAAGTGAGGAAAAGAAACAAAGATAACATTTAGCTCCTGAGAAACACGTGCGGTCAGCAAAGACTGTGCCTCTAAATTATTGACAAGAAGTACTTCCACAAACCATGGGCTTTCCTTAAATTTTGCTGCCCTTCCCAAACCCCAGGACCTTCAATTAGGTGGCCTGACCTTGGGGGCAAAAGGGAAAGGGACAGAGCTGTGAGATTCAAAACAAGCAGGCAAGAAAGCTGGAAAATGTTGATGAATCACTGTGTATTCTGAAAGGGTGAGGTCATGCATTTTTTCCCATGAATAGTTATCTCCCTTTTTACTAAGGGCTACATCATCCATTTTATTGGGGATTATTTTGTTTGGGAGTCAGGGATATCTGTTCCTGTGACCAGCCTCCCCCCCATAGAAACCAACATTTTATCTACAAACACAAGACACTGTATCCTTTGAAACAGGTAGCCCCAGTGCTGCTCAGCTGTTGCCCTTGACCTTAAGAGAACTTTTATTTTTCTCTCTACTTCTCAGCCCAGATTCTATTTTCATGCCAATGTGACATTGTGGCCTTTCTTATGAAGGGTTTGCCAGTTGTGCTGAACTTGCCAAGTCGTAGCAAAATATTTGGTACATGTTTAGCATATGTTATGTTGAACTGCAAGGAACTACTTTGGCCAAAGACATTGCCCTTGATGGAGCAGGCAGCTTGATCTAAGCCAGATTATGTATTAAAAGTGTGTATGTTTTGATATTAAAAAAATTAATAAACTAGAAATCTCCATCTAGTTCTTTCATCTTCAACTTTAGATTTAAAATAGAAGCAAAGCAAAACAAAGTGATTTGTTCAATAAAAATTCATAGCTATTCTGTATTATCAGCAAGTCTGTTACTTTTTTAAAAATTACAGAATACTTAGAATTTTTCTCCATTTTAATTTGAGTACAATAAAGGTACAAAGAGGAACAAAATAAATAAAGTGAACATGATCATAATTATCTGTTTCTGAAGAGAAATCCAGACCATGCATTCTGCTTGTATTCACTAGGTGTTAATATTATTAAGTCCACATAACAATATCAAGTACAGTATTGTTTTATTTTGGTTTGATTTTAGGGTAGTGCAATTTCAGTGTTATAAAAATAAAAGTATCTATTTATTTCTATGAATTAAAATGAACCAGATCAAAATACTTGTGATGAGGTTTGTACATGAATATACTTTTTTCTCCCTTCATACTTTTATTCCATTTTTAAGTGCCTACTGGATGACATCTAGCAATCCAAAGCTGAGAAACACTTCCACTATCATTAAATCATTCTAAAGGTAAAGTTTTTACTAATATTGGAGAAAACACTGTCATCCATATATATATATAATGTTCTACAGAAATGAGTAATTAAAATATTAATTTGAATTTTGAAAATTGCTTTCAAAATAAAATAGAAATCAACTTTTCTGTTATGTAATATTTCCATGTTAAACTAGAAAGATCATCAAGACATCATTTTAATAACTTCTAATTACCCTGTTGTTCTGCATGTCCTCCATATTCTTGTGCAGGTCCATGTACAAGCCTTCTTTATTCTGTTCTACACTACAGAAAATTGGCCTCTATGGATCCCATCGTTGAGCTACCATGCTGTCTGGCTTGGATTGGGCCAATGAAAAGCAGTCATAGACTGAATTGGAAGAGGAGACTGTGTCCAGGATATCTATTTCAATGTAATTCTCCTTGCCAGGTGACCACAGGTTGGCTGTGTCACTCTATCAAAGGCCATAGTGATTCCTAAGCTGTCTTACCTATATGCTAACATCTCCATGTTCTGGCACCCACCTCTCTACTTCTGGGGGAGGGGTGGTCACAGAGTCCCAGAGCTGCTAGCCCATGTGTGCTGATCCATCCCTTGTTGGTTTCTCTAAACCCTCCCACACCACTTGCAAAGACAAGAGTATCTTTATTAAAAGCTCATCAATTGTATCATTTGAAACAGCCATCTATTTCTGGCAGAACGCTTAAATGACACATGTCTGGACTATTAGCATTAAGTTCAAGTAGCCTTCTTACAGAGTTTTAAAAGCAAATCATAAACTTTGCATCAGCTCCAATGTATTTTTTTCTATATTCTCAACAACTTACATATATTTGTCAAGACTTACCTGCATTTATAAACGAAACACTTAGTGTTCTAATAAAAACATGTTTGCTATTGTTAGCACCATTAAAATAGTTTTAAAAAGCAGATTTGATTGCTTTGTTTAAAGAAAATATCAAATGCCTATTGATTAGAATTTTAAAAGCAGTGATATCCAAAACACATAATTTAATTAGATCTACTAGCCTTTTAGTCAGTTCAACTACCTGCTTCATGTGGAGGGAAAGAAGTATTCTCCTCATTGCTATAATCCAAGCACCTAGCAGGGGTTGACCCATGATAGATTTTCAATAAATTTTTATGTGTTGAATTTATAAAAAAAAAAAAGTTTACTTCATTTTCTGATTAACTGAAAAGAGGACTCTAAAAGTTTAAAGTATGATAACTACTGTTTCTTTTTATAAATGTATTTATTTATTTATTTTTGGCTGCATTGGGTCTTCATCGTTGGGTCTTCGTTGCTGCACGCGGGCTTTCTGTATCTGTGGCGAGCGGGGGCTGCTCTTCATTGCTGTGCGCAGGCTTCTCACTGCGGTGGCTTCTCTTGTTGCAGAGCGTGGGCTGTAGGCACGTGGGCTTCAGTATTTGTGGCACACGGGCTTCAATAGTTGTGGCTCGCGGGCTCTAGAGAGCAGGCCTAGTAGTTGTGGCGCAGAGGCTTAGCTTCTTTGCAGCACGTGGTATCTTCCGGACCAGGGCTCAAATCCGTGTTCCCTGCACTGGCTCCAGATTCTTAACCACTGCGCTACATCATTATAGCACTGATAACTACTTTAAATGCTATAATGTTTCTTTTAAAATTAAACCATATATATATCTGAGATAGAGATATGTATATCTATAATTACCATTACATTAGTAACAGACAAAAAATTTGAGGTGTTATGATTAGGGAATTAAACATCTGTACTTTAATTTCCAGAATAGCAAAACAGAATCTTATACCTAGAAGAGTTCTCCGAGAACTCTAGCTTAACAGTCATCCTTTAGAATTTGAAAATTGAGACCAAAATAATCTCAATGAATCATCCACAACTTAAATACTTAAATATCCACAATTTAAATACTTCCCAATTTTATAGGTAAATGTAAGCCTCTGGATTTCGATAGATGATCTCTAAGGAATTCCAGCTGCTCCATAGATGAAGCACTCAGAATTTGCTCTGAAGAGTAGGTACTATTTGAGGAAAAAGTATCTTTGAAGCTACTGGAACATCATGCTGTGCAAGAGAAGGGACAAGGGACCAGGGAGTTGGCTTACCTTTCTCACTCCTCAGGACTTGCACAGACTGGCTGATCCCTGGATGGATTCCCAAATACTTCAAAGGCTGATGTATTCCTACTGAACTGCTATCAGGCAAGTTGGGAGTTTCAAGATGAGGTGGAGCTAAGACAGAAGATCTCAGAAATAATACCATTCGGGTCTATGAACAAGACTTACCTTTCTTGCTGTTCATTCTATTTCTAATCTTCCTGTTACTCCTTTTCTTTCATATCTCTCTAACCTCTTTGTCTTTTTTCATGAACTTCTCTCAGCTTCTCTCTTTCTCTTTTCTCATGGTGTCTTCCCAACAGGAACTTATCAGAGTCATACTCTCCTTCCTCCCATGGATAATGTTGACCGTATCAATTCCTTTAACTGGAAAACTGACAAATAGAATTTATTTTAACCAATTTTGTTGAAGGTCAAGCAATGTTCTTAGGAATAAGTTACAACTGCTGATCTCAATTTAAAATCTGGACAGAAGCTTGTGTTGGAGGAGGTCATCATGACCGCTGGTTGACCCAAGAGCAGGACCCACGCAGTCACCCATGCAGTTGGAGGCTCCTTATCTCCTCCCTCTCCTTGGAATACATGTCACTCCTAATATCTCCATGCTAGCAGGTGTTTCAAGGACTTAGCCTTGAGAGATAAGGTGTTGTTGAGACCATCTGAACTGAATACATGACTGAACCCAGTTAAGGCCTCTATATAAACTTTTAAGATTCTGGAAGGTAGGTGCAAAGATCTAGTCACGTTGGAGCTGTCCAAAATGAGCCTCATAAGTCCCCTTGCTTATTAAAACCACCACCTACCGATCTGGAGTGATTTGTTCCTTTCTTGAGTCTCTCCTTGCCCTCCGTGTATGGGAACCAGTTTTTCATTTCACCCAGGGAACTACTGAAGTTACAAACCAATAGCTAGAGATAAGTAAACACATAATAGTACTTCAATTTCCATAAGTAGGGACAGATTTCATCATGTCTACTTGAAGGAACCAGAATAGGCATCATGAAGTAAATAATATTTGAAACGAACAACAATTTACCATAATAGTAAATGTACGAAGAGATCTTAGATCACTTTACAATTATTAGAAGAAGAAAGTCTGGAAAAGGAGGCTAGCACTAGCTCAGGGAGAGCCTTGGATGTTAGACCCAAAATTTCATTGATAATTAGGAAGTTTGCAATAATTCTTTGAAAAGTGCTTTTAAATATGAAAGTGACATATATGTAAATGTAACTTAAATGATCAAACTGACCTGAATCAACTGAAAAAAATAGTTGAATAATCAAAATGAAACAAAAGCAGATGGAACATGGGGCACACTGAGATTTTTTTAATCTTTTTTTTTGGTTCTGCCAAAGTGAGTAGTTATACCAAATATTCTGAGACTAATACATTTTACTAGTTTTATTGGTGTCCAATTTGAATAAAAATCAAACTGATCAGTAAAAGTCATTCTAACTTTTTCTTTAGATCTGCAGGGCTCAAAATAAAGCACAACAAACAAAAGAAACTTAAGATATAGAAACTGAAGCATAGTATAATGAAAATCCACAAAGAAAGAAAACATTTCTTTAGTAAACTGGCAAAAAAAAAATCAGATTTTGCTCTCCTTTCATTCTCAGTTTTTTCAACAAATAAATATTGATAATCTGCTCTTTCTAGACTATTTTAGGGACAGGAAGAGATTTCCACCCCCTCCCCCACCTCGCTTTAGAGAAATCTAGATTTTGTGGTAGAAGCCCAAGTGATTATGCTCTATTGCATTTTGAAGTAGTTTGAATATTATCTGAAATGTAATATTTTTTCTAAACCGTTGCAGATCATCTGTCTTTTTCACATTCCCCCTATACACTAAATATTGTCATAGCATTTGCATATATAGTATATTAATCTATATAACATATGGTACTTGGAACACATTTTTACTAATTGAAATATCTGCAAGAGTATTATTTCTCATTTATTTATGTTAAAAATATCTTAATAAATAAACTATTTTTGCCCATTACCACAATATTTCTTACTATATCAAGAAGTAAAACTACTACTTTTGCTTCTGGCTTAACTTGTAGAGCCAGTTTTCCTAGGATAACGTCATTGTTATTTTTCTATAAGTCATATTCTTAAAACATATTAACATGTTGGATTCCATACCTCGCCTACTGGGATATATGTGGTATGAATTATTTTTGAAGTGGAAAAAAAAAGCTGTTAAGATGGGCTGATGACTATTGTCTTAAATATCACTTTCCCAACATCAAGGGTTACACCTGGAAACTGTTTATCACAGCTAAAAAGGCAGAGCTTACTTGGGATGTGGCTCATTGGAATGACTAATACCAAGTCATTTTTCTCATAAATCTGTCTATTCTCCCACCATCTGTTATTTGCATTTTTCCAGAAAGTTAAAAAAAATACTGATGGAATGTTTTGACCCAACTGCAGTTAAATTCACATGGTTCACTCTTCTACTTCCCAAGATGACATTTCAGCCAAGCCTACGGTGGGGTATTGCATCAGAACAATCTTCTACAATGGGAATTCCAGGTGAGACATCTAGAGGCAAAAGGGAGAACTGCTGAAGAATTAAACCACCATTAGTAGTATTTTGTTTCAAATAAATGTTGATTTTTTAAAAAAAAATGTCAAGTTAAAAAAAAATCCTAGGGCTTCCCTGGTGGTGCAGTGGTTGAGAGTCCACCTGCCGATGCAGGGGACACGGGTTCATGCCCCGGTCTGGGAGGATCCCACATGCCGCGGAGCGGCTAGGCCCGTGAGCCACGGCCACTGAGCCTGCGCGTCCGGAGTCTGTGCTCCGCAACGGGAGAGGCCACAACAGTGAGAGGCCCGCGTATGGCAAAAAAAAAAAAAAAAAAAATTCCTAACAGTCTGTGTACACATCGTTGAATATCAACTCATAAACCATCCCAAGCTTTAATTTCGAGCATGACAGACCTGTAAGTTTAACAGTTTTCTTGGATTGGCAATGATTTTCTAGAATGATTTGTATGGTTTTTATACTGTCAACAGCAAAGAAGATGCACATTTTCTGATTCAGTAAAAATATGTACCTCTAGATTACATTTTACACATTATGTCTGGATATGGACATAGACATTTGTTTTGGACAACTGCAAGATAATGCCTGCTCAAAGCTATTAATCCAGATAATGTTTCATTCAAGCCAAGATGCATATCACATTTGTAAGAAAATGAATAACAACATTATTCATCCTGCTATGCATAAGGCACTTTGCTAGTTACTGAGTGCACAGTGGTGAAAAGGGCAGAGATAGTTCCTGCCCTCATGGAGCTTATAGTCTAGTGTGGAGAGATAAAACTAAAAAACAACAACAAAAGGATATATAATTACAAATTATAATGGGTGCTATAAAGGAAAGAAGAGTATGAACTCATGGAACCATAGATACTCATTGACAGAAGTGATTTTGGAAGTCATCTAGTCATCAACACAATATTTCAGAGTTAAAGAATATGGGATCTGAAGAGATAGAGAGATTTGTCCAAAGTCACAGAACTAGTATGTGCCACATTTCAGATTAGGCATAGAGCAAACTTAAATCAGTTAATTTTACCAAAAACTAAAATAATATTATATCATATTAAAATGATTTTTCTAGCTTTGCCGGGCAACAAGAAGTTTAGGAAAAGCAGTAGATGAAAAGATTTTTCTTGGTTTATAAATGCCAAAAGAGAAGTGAGGTTGGTGGTTCTTTTTAGGAAGTTGTATCAGTCAGGCTAAGTTAAGTCATACGGTGATAACAAACAATCCCCAAATTTTAGTCTATTACAGTAGGAAAGATCTATTCCTTTCTCATGTTCTATGTCCTTTATGTATTGCCTATGGCTCTGCTCCAATTCATCTTCACTTCCGAAAACCAGACGAACAGAGACGTCTCCTAGCTGAAGCACCACTGGTTGTGATGGCAGAAGGAAAAACAAATTTGTTGAACCCTGTGTTGGCTCTTGAAGCTTCTGCTCAAAATTGTCACATGTTGTCTCTGCTCACAAAGCAAGTCCCAGGTTCCACCTGAGTGTGTTCCTCCTGCTGGGAGGAGTACCACATATGGGTGTATAATAAATACAACCCACCACATACATGATTATATGTTTTTTCATATGAAGACTTTAAGGGATGCAATATTTTAGTGAAGGACCCTGATAGCTTTGTCTGGATTAATTCTTGACTTTATAGTTCTTTACTATAGTAGTGTGTACATGTCACACTGCTATATTTAAAATGGATAACCAACAAGGATCTACTGTATGGCACAGGGAACTATGCTCAATATTATGTGACAACCTAAATGGGAAAAGAATTTGAAAAAGGATAGATACATGTATATGTATAACTGAATCACTTTGCTGTACACCTGAAACTAACCCAACACTGTTAATCAACTAGACTCCAATATAAAATAAAAAGTTAAAAAAATAGTTCTTTACTACCTCAGCTTGTATCTGCTTTTTCCTGGTAATATCTCATTTCTTTCCTTGTGAGGGACTCTCCACCTCTACTCTTGGCCCATGGAACCTGAATTCTGACCATCATTTTTAAGAGTGAAATACACTTTCTACATCAGATCTAAGTCAATCATTGCTTCACATTGTCCTGGCAACAAAGATGGGGTCACAAGTAGGAACTTAGCCTGCATCTGGTCTAATTAAGACAATGTTCCATACTTCCATGGGAGGCACAAGTGGATGGCAATGTGAAAGGAAAATTTATTTCCTCCTAGACTTGGACCTCAATGGATGTGAAGCAGAAGCAGCTGGTCACCTTGTTCATACTCAGAGCTTGAGAGTGAAGCCCAGCCTGGGGAAGGGGAGTGCACTGAACTGAGATACGTAGGAAATCAAGTCCTTTGTGATATTATTTGAGCTCCTGAATGAAGCTGTTCATGGAGACAGTTCTCCCCTAGGGTTTTCCAATTATTGAGAAAATTTCATTGTTGTTGTTACACTTGTTTTGGCCTTTCAACACTTGCAACTTGTGGGACTTGTGCTTTTGCTGCCATGGCCCAGGTTCAATCCCTGGTCGGGGAACTAAGATCCAGCAAGCTGTGCTGTGTGACCAAAATAAATTTTTAAAAAACCAGAAAAAACCACACACATACTTGCAACTTGAAGTACGTAATAAATATTTTGAGCAAATTACCCTGAATTTATAATTCCTTCTATGTTTAAAAAAAAGGAAGTAATTGGATTAGATGGTATCCAGATATAGCATTCTATGATTCCATAACCTAAGACAATGTATGTCATGATTAAGGCTTTAGTAAAAGAGCATTAATGTTTATATCTAATTGGAATTGGACTTCCAGCACTTCTCTTAGTGTTGGTGACCAGAATTGCTCTTCTCCTGGGCATTACAACTTTATTCTATGACATAGATACTACTATACATCACCCCTTTCAGACTCACAAAATAAATCTACTGATATAATTTCAGTTGTATTTGAGCCATTATTTCAAAAGATGCCAGAGCCCAGCCCCTTCAAATGCTACCTCTTCCCCTAACAGGGTCCCAGGTGGTAGACAAACTGTCACCCATCACAGCATTTCTGCTTCAACTTGGATCATTCTCTAGTTTCCTATTTTGTGGTTTCAGTCAGTGAAGATTCAAATCCTTTATGGTATTTTCACCATTCTCATGTTTGCTTTAGATACCTAAGGAGTGTTCTACCTGCCTCTTATTTTTCCATAAAATTCACTTTTCCTGTTTAGTTTAATTCTGGAAAACTTGAGATCATGTGAGAAGTGTAAGACATTTCTTACCAAATTTAATTCTAAATTGGGGATCAGAATTAGTCTAGATGGGTCCCCCATCTTAAATATTAAGCGACTCTTAAATATTTAGAGTAGTTTTACTCCTCATAAAGCATGTCTAGCTAGATCCTCTGAATCCTTGAAAACAGGATGATGAGCAAAGAAACAAAAAAAACAGGCTCCTAGAGCCTTCATCATTCTAAGTATCCAATAGATTTCTGAGTTATCAGGGCTAGACCAAATAGCAATTTTGTTATTTACTTATTTATTTTTTTGGCTTATAGGATACCTAAAAATTACTCTATGATCCCTCTCCAAGTGTATTTTACCAAAACCTCACTTTCAATTTCATAGTAAGACAATTTGCAATTGGAAAAGGAAAGTTTTCATAACTCTCTAGGGGAAAATTAGATTTGGGAATTCAGAGATTATGTAGTGGGGGGAAGCTGGATCATCCTGTTTTTTAAAAAATCTAAATCATAATGACCCATTTATGGGTTCATAAAAAATGTTGAATTTGTAATAAAAAACTTCCAATTACAAGTAGTGTTTTTTGCAACAATACATGAAGAAACACTAAAGCTCCATAACAGGCTATACCCAAACCAGGTAGCAATTCAATTCCACAACCAATACTTATCTCTTAATACATTCAAAGCATTATGCTAAGTATGATAGCAGCAATGTAGACAGGTGAAATCCAATCTTTACACTCAGTGAGTTGGCACTGTCTTAGAAGATAAGGCAAGCACAGGTAAATATGGATAGCCTTCAGGGTGGTATAGATCCCTCATGGTAAGGGAAGGAGGTCAGAAAATATTTCCTGGAGGAAAAAAAATTGAAGCAGATTTTATGATGTTTGAAGCCACAAAATTCAAAATGACAATGATGATGATAATGATAAATAGAACATAGAAACAGCCAAAACAATAAGGAATGTTTATTAAGGTAGTATTCACAAGTTCTATTAATAATCTTATGAAGATCATATGATTTAATCCTCATAGTGACATTAAGAGAAGGTAGAGCCTCCTCATTTCAGGGATAAACATAGCTATAGCCTAGAGTGTTTAAATCAGTTGCCTATAGCCACAGACAGCTGATAGTGAAGGAATCAGAAATCAAACCCAGATTTATCTCATACCAGAGCTTGAACATTAACCTTATGACTCATCTCCTTGTTTCAGACTAATGTTTCTTCCTTCTCTGTGTGACTCACTCACTCTGTTCTGGGTTCTAGGATCTCTATTAAAAGAACCTGACCTGGTTTACTCTGTTCTAGGACTGTCATCCCAAGAGTCAGAACCCAGTTAGGTAAATACTGACAATGCTGATAAAGTGGAGGTAACCTAACAAGGACCAAGGTGTTACCAGGACGATCTGACCCAATCACAGAGCCAAAGAGTGATTCCAGGATCCCGTGAAGCCCATTGCAAGTGAGAAATTTCTTCCATACATGACAGGAATCCAGTGTTCCTTGACCATCTTATCTACTACTGCTAAGCATATTCACTTAAAACCAGGTAAATTGGGAGTCAACTTGTGTTCATCCCACAGGCAATGCTAAGTCCATTAGTTTCAAAAAGTTAAGAGGAAGAACTAGAAAAAGTCACCATATTCTCTAAAGTAATACAACTTGTATTGAACATGAATCCCATTGAAATTGTGGTGTCTTGAAGTTTTACCTAGAGTTTTGATGTATCAACCATAAAATCCTCAAAGAGTAGAGATTACAAATTGTGACTATGATATCTTAGGTATTTCTTTTGTGGAATTTTATTTTAAGGAACATCCTTGAAATAATTTGTTGTACTGTAGCATTCTTGTTGAAATTTTAAAAGAAAAATAGACTTATTAGCCTATGAATTTGGTCAAAATAAAATCTAGAGACTTTGAAGAATCACAGTATTTGATTTTGTTCTTTGAAGATGCTGAAAGTAAATGTCTCCATTGCTCTTGTGATGGACACTTCCCCATGGGAACTCACCTTATTTATTGATTGCTGAAATTTGAAGGTCTTTTGGTATTAGGTGTTAGTTTTATGTGATTCTATTTCTTTATCATTTAATTGTTTTTGCTCAGAATTTGCCTGTGGGACCTTTGAATAGTGACAAAACAGCTGGTATGTGACAAGTTTCCAGAGTTAACAGCCGCCTGTCACACTCCAACTATGACACCAATGATAAACGCAATTCCAGTTTTAAATGGACCTATTTCTTTAACCTCAGAAAGTTGTCTTCATGCCTTTGAGCTGTCAAGAGGATAAAAGCATATCCACGATAACCTAAACCTAGTTCATCATCTCTTTAATGCTTGTCTCATATTACCTTTTAGTGATTACCAAAAGATCATATAAATTAAAAATAAAGGTCTGAGAAGCACATGAAGAATAAAGCACATTCTTAAGAAGCAGCATGAAAAATAAGATGCATTTTAAGGGTAAAATGATGGACACCTTATCTAATAATTTATAAGATAATGAAAAATTGTAATAAATTGAAAAAAATACTATTACCCGTGCATTATAAAAAAAGAAAAATTGTAAAAAACCATAGAAGATGACAAATTTTGAATGGGAATTTATATTACCATAATCATCTTCATATTTAAATCAAATACTGTCATGCCTGACATTTTAAAAATAACCAAATACGTACATAATATACCTCACTTATCTTTAAAGATTAAAGTTCAAAATTTCTAATATTATACTTTGACTTTGGCAGAATTAAAAAAAAATCTAAACATACTTTTTTTTAGTATGAAATGAAATTTCTACAAGAATGCAACCAAATAATAATGCATACAAAAACTCCATGCATACTATCCTCACTATATAAGGATAAAAAGATAACTTAAATTTGAACAACATAGTCATAAAGCAAAAGTTAGAATTTGAGTGATTCAGAAACAGAAAAAATGAGGAAAGGCTGTAAGTTAATTATAAGGAAAAAAAAGAAAAATTGAATGAGATGAATACATATGACTAAACATATCAGTGATGTTAAAATATTATAACTATTTTGAATTAAACTTCATATTAAAAGTTTAAAACATGCAAGTTCAACCATAAAGCAAAACCCCCAGTTGCTACTTATTAAAAAATACAGCTAATCCAAAATTACCCCAAAATGATAATAATAAAATAAATAAGACACAACAAGGCACAGAAAGGAAAAAATAAAGTAAAAGAGTCATGATAGAAATTAGAGAGAGAAATGTTCATTCCATAAAATCAAAATGAGTAGTTTTTGTGATTTGTCATAGATCACAGAGTGTATAAATTATAAAACAAGAAATTAACCACATTTCCTACAGTTAAAATCCAGGGTTCTTTCCATGTTGATCAAGTTTTCAAAATATGGCTAGTGCTGGGACACCTGGAAATTACATAAATACCATTAACATGAATTTATGTATGCACCCCTTAAAGACTTCAAGCTTAACAGGTCCAGCAACCTGTGATAATTTTCAAAGATTGAAAAGACTATTGTTACTAGCCAGTTCCAGTGCAAAGTATGAAAATTTAGCCTTTGAGATCCTTTCACCTCCCCCATCCCCCACGCTGAGTCCTCCAAAGCCCTCTCCAAATGCACTCCTTTCTATTTCTTGTCACAAAGCACTCCTGTGGCTGTCACAGGGTGTACTTATTAGCACCATGACTGCATCCTCTCCTTTGCCCTCACTCCATGAAGAAACTTGCTAATGTTTCGCTCTACTCTAGCTCATCTAGTCATGGAGCAAATTCTAGAGCTATGTCAACTGGTGGTACTGCACTGCTTTTGGTCCTCTGCAAATGCAAGCCTCCTTATCTTAATCAGAAGGTGCAAAGGAGAGCCTGAAAAGCTGGGAAGAGAGAAGTTACCTCGCCTTTCCTGTACTCAGTATATTAAAAAACAAAACAAAATAAGACAAAAACAAAGTGCCCTTCACTCCATCCCCAGAATGATCCAACAGGTAACTCTTTTAGTATTTAAAATAGCAACCTCCATCATTCCAGCTCCCTTACCTATTTAAGTCCATGTTATTTATTTCCAACATTATATGTTTGTCTTCCCAGATAGAATATATACTACATGAGGGCAGGGATTGTGTCTGTTTTGTTCACTATATCCCCAGCTCCCTGGCACATAGTAGAGACTCAATAAATATTTGTGGAAGGGAAGGAAGGAAGGAAGGAAAGGAGGAAGGGAAGGAGGGAGGGAGGAAGGGAGGGAAGGAGGGAGGAAGGGAGGGAAGAAGGCAAATGAAATAAAATGAAAGGGAATGGTGAATCATGTCTTTCTGGAACAAGAGAAAATTTTATGCTTCCTCATAAAACTAATGATCCCTATTTTTTCATAATATTTTACTGTGCTTTTTTAAAAAAAAATAAATTTTTTTACATTTGCATATCTTTCTAAATACTCACCTAAAAGGAAATCAAAACTAAATTACTTCTATGGTTGAGATATAGCTACCCTTACAAAGCAATCAGTTTCTTTTTACATGTTTCATATATAATGCCAAGGAATATTTCAAAAAAGTAAATTAACTTGAAACAACATAATTATTGGTATTTTTCTGCCAGATGTTTAAGCAATCACTAAGACATCTTTTACTTATAGATTCCCTATTCACATGTACTTCAGGTTAGCTATGTTGATGGCATATAAGTTTATACAAAAATACATTGCCTCTGTGTAAAGTATCAGTGAAGCACATGACACTTGGTAGGTAGTCTTCAATTCAGTTTTTTAGCTCTAAGTAAAATATTGTAAATTTTTTTTTTTTTTTTTTTTTTTGCGGTACACGGGCCTCTCACTGTTGTGGCCTCTCCCATTGCGGAACACAGGCTCCGGACACGCAGGCTCAGCGACCATGGCTCATGGGCCCAGCCACTCCACGGCATGTGGGATCTTCCCGGACCAGGACACGAACCCCTGTCTCCTGCATCGGCAGGCAGACTCTCAACCACTGTGCCACCAGGGAAGCCCAAAATATTGTAAATTTGAATTTTTGCATAGAGAGAAGTTAAATTATCAAGATTTATGTGTCACAATGTTTTTCAGATAATACTGAAGAGAAATTCAAATACTTTATGAAATTATCCAATTAGTTTTCCCAATATCCAATGTCAGTAAATGACAAATAGTTCATTCTTACTGAAATATGTCTTAAGGCATCTTTCATTAATGGATACTATTTACCTTGCCTATGTAGCCTAAATAATATCTCATCAATTATAATCAGATAAAGTCCCTTCAATCCATGTATCCATCTAACATGGATCTTTGAGTTAATACCTAATGGATGACTAGATGTTTCAATAATACCAAATTCTATAAAAGTTGCTTAATACTTAAAAAAAAACAAAACCTAGTGGAGAAAATAAAATGTTAAAATTGCTGGGTTAGTAATCATACATAGATTCACAGGAGTGGAAGAGAACCCTGAGATCCAGATGAGGAACTCAGGACCCTCAATATCTTGATTTCAGCCTGTAAGACCCTGAACAGAGAACCCGTCTAGGCTGTGCTTTGATTTCTGACCTACAGAAAGAGTGAGACAAGAAATAAGTGCTAGGTGAAGCCATTAAGTTTGTTGTAATTTATTATGCAGATAAAAATGATAATGCAGATCACCAGTCACATTACCTGGACTACATTGGATATATAGGTTGAACCATATGAAATTTCTGGTATTTAACCATTTGTTTCACACAAAACAATGGCAATCTCATAGAGTTCAGTGAATTCATATGCTGATTAGTTAATTCTTTGCGGTTGTAGGATTGAGGTTCTCAGCAGCTAAAGGACACCTGCTGTTGCCTGTCATTCTCCATAGGTAGTTCATATGGATTAGCAGGAGAATCTCTGACTTCTTCCATATCCAACCTCCAAATCTTCTTTTATTGGACTCGCTGCTTAGGTCAGACCCACCCAAGGTAATCTCCCTGTTGCTTAACCAAGAGTCAACTGACTAGTCAATTGACTTTAATTGTTAGTCTTAATTAAATCAGCAAAATCTCTTTACATTTGCTATGATATATTGGTTAGAATCAAGTCATATATCCCACCCACACTCAAGAGGAGGGATTAAACAAAGCTGTGTGTCATTTTAAATTACTCTCACTTATGAACTGGTGAATTTGTTAATAAGATGTGGGTAAGAAAATAGTCTGTAATCTATTATCCAGAAAAGTGAAATCTCTCAATCTCTCTGTCCCTCTCTGTCTCTGTCTCTCTTTCTCTCTCTTCATTGTCTAGCTTATATTCCAAACAGCAGATAATTTTGTTAATTGTAAATAATTATCATTCTTTACCCATTAACTATTCACTATGATTTAGTCTGTATCAATTGTCTTGTTGAGATATGTTACTTTTGCCAATATACCTTCTCCTAAATGCCTGAGGCTACTGACTTATATCTAGAGATATTTTGTCTATTGACATGATTATGCGGCTTTGCATTTTGTTCAAATTGCTTTGGTGTTCTTGCTCTCTTAATTTATTTGTTCATTCAAGAATACTTTTTAAGAACTGATTATATGCCAAGGGAGGAGATGAATAAAGGTGTACAGGTTCAAAAGTAGAGCTTATAAACTAGTGAAGCTGACCAACATGAGACAAATAATTACACACAAGTAAATAAATTGTGACTGTGACAATAGCTACTAGAAAAGAAAAAAAAATACATGGTTTTAAATATATTTGGATAACCTGACCAAGTCAGGTAAGTCTGCCATATTTCCCTGAGCTAGGGATATTTGAAGTAGGTCTGAAAAATGAGAAGGAGGGTTAGGTTAAGCAGAGAGAAAATAACATTCCACACACAGGGCATTGCATGTACTAAGGCCTTGTGGTGGAAGGGAACATGAAAAGATTCAGATTTTAGAAAAGCCCTGTTTAGGTGAAGTGTAAAGACTGGTACAGGATGAGGCTGGTGGAGAAGTTAGAGACTGGCTCATACTAGGCATATTAAATTCTATTATCATTCTAAGAGCAGTAGTAGATCATTAAAGAGTTATAAGCAGGGGAAGTAGTATGATGGGATAGAGTTTTAACTGGGGCAGTGGAAATAAAATAGAGGACATTCAGGATAGCTCTGCTTAGAACAGTTAAGAGGTTATTTAAGGCTGAAAGTTAGATGTGGTAGCAGATAGAAGTAGTATAGAAGCAATGAGATGGACAAAGGTGTACAGATTTAAGAGATGTTTGCCAGGCAATATTGATAGACTTTGGTTCTGGGTTGGATGTCTGGCAACTAACCATCCCAGTATACCTGGAACTGATGGAGTTAGTGACATACTAGATTAGATGAAGGGCTTTCCATGCTAAAATCATGAAACTCCCTGTCAAACTGGGATGAGTTAGTTGGTCACCATAAGAGAGAAAGAAGGACAATCATTTCAGGCTTGAAAGTGAATCTATCCATTTTGGCAGAGGAAATAATCTCCAGAATCTAACTCCCATTGTGGGAAAAAATGGACACTGAGTGATTTCCTGAGTTAAATTGATAAACATCTTCCAAACCTATAACTTCTCAGGCTTTTACTGTTCAACCATTTAGTATTCTTTTATATGTAACTACTGTTTATTCATTTATTTCTTCAATATTTTATGGATGCACTAAACCCATGGAACTGACATTCTAGTTGGGGTTCGGAAGAGAAAATAGACATACAGATAAGTGGTTTTTCAGAATGCAATAAGAATTATGGAAAAAGATTTCCCATGATGAGGGTTTCCAAGAGCGGTAACGGTTGGGAAGTGCCTTGTAATTTTAGTGCATTCAAGAAAAACCTAGCTGAGAAGGTAACATTGGAGCAAAGATCTGAAGCAGGTAAGGGATTATGTTAGTCTACTACATGAGGAAGGGCATTCAATTAGAGAAGTAAACAATGCAAATTCCTGAGGCAAGAATATACCTGGAAAGTTTGAGGAACTACAAAGAAGGCCCAGAGTGTGGCTACAGCAGAGGTCAAAGGAAAATTCACTGGACCTGAAAGGGATAATTGAGGTGATGTGTGTTGAGACTGTGCAGTTAATTCTTAATGAACTGTTTGATGGAGGACAACAGAAATACAAATTAATCTTGATGTTTTCTTTTTAGTAGCGCCATCACTGCTTGCCTAAATTTGCTCTATATCTTATTCTTGAAAATATGATCTTTTTTTTTTGCCTTTTCATCTTTGTTCTAAAAACCTATTTAATTCTAAGATGAGTCATTTCTCTTTCTCTTTTTCTGTGTGTGTGTGGGGGAGGGTGTTTAAGATGGTAGAAAGGGGACAAATGTTTACTGAGAACTTCTACAGGCAAGACACTATACTAAGCCTTTTTCATGAATTTTAATTATTATTAGATTATCACAACGTTAGGGATGAATCTCCTGGTAGTCAAACAGTACACAATGACATACCGATACATACTTTGCACAGCGGTTTCAAATTTATATCTGACTTTGAAATCAATGATGTTGAAATGTTTGAAGGAGGAATCAGTGAATAAGGAGAGCTAACTTCATACATACAACTACATACTTATATTAATACACAATAATACTATATATAGGTATAAACACACATGCATTCATAAAATGTATATAAGGTGAGATATAAACCAAAGACATTGTCAGATTAAAATGAAATTTGGTAGAAATGTCTTCCAGATGAATCCATAACAAGTAATAAAGTAAATAATAAAAGTTGTTAATCAGGAAACTTAAAAAAGAAAACAAACTAGAAAAGAAGGTTCTTTTTACAATACCAGTTGTCTGAAATAAAGGAGGTTCTGAGGATGGGAATGAGGGAGATTAAGAAAATGGTGGTGGAGGGCATCCTAACTAATTAACTCTGAAAGGCAGACTGCAGTTTCAGGAATCAGTAGGGTAGTAGAGATGCCCAAGAGGGGTGTAGAAGGAGGGCTATGGGAAGGAAAGGGGAAGAAACAGAGATGTTTAAAATGCCACAGAACAAGTCACTGAAACTGACTACACTCGGCTCCAGAATGGCTTCACCACAGAGTGAAATAATGGAAGTCTGCTTGAGCTCTGTTCGTTGGAATATTCTGAACTTTATGACCTTCCTAAGTGGATGCCAGGTGCCATTGGCAATTCTTCCAGCTGAGCACTGCATCTGAATTTGACTTGATTTGCCCTTATCTGTCACCATTTTGGGACAGTAAGTACTACCAAACCTTTGTGACTTGTTAGCCTTTTAGTTGGGATTTTAAAACACCATGGGGGGAATTATCCTTCAGCTCTACACGTAGCACACCAAGAGGTAAGGAGTTTATTTATCACCTGTGTATTTGCTGAGGTTCTGAAAAGAAGCTTTTCAGAAAATCAAAATGGAAGGAACGCAGAACTGTGATGGCAGGGAACGCTCTGATATGCATACAGAGAGTGTACTTTTCAGGATTGTTTAAAGAAAATGAAACTATCTTCCTCCAGTGTTCCTGAGACTATGGTGGGGATTGTGGCTTCAAAGAACAATGATCACAGCTCCATGGTTACCATGATGCAGAAAACAGAGAGCCTGAAAAGAAAGGAACTACCTTTCTGTGAGAAAAAACCAAAAAATCCTGGCAACAAAGGTTAACACTGGAACTGCATTTTAAATGATATGATGCAATCTGTTCCAGTGGAAGTCTTTATAAATAGAACAGCATTTAATATGTTAATTTATATTTTAAATTAAATTTTTATAAATCTATATATTAATATATTATAAATTAACATACTTTTAAATTAAAATATGTTAATATGCTAATATTCTCTATAGGAGAGTAGAGGTGTGGTTCTGCATAAGGTACACTACAAGTTATTTGACTATTGTAGGTTTTTTCCATGGCCAGTTTAGATTTAATTATTGATAATTATTAATAACAAATACTTATTGATAACAAATTAATATGTATGATAAGCCACTTTTGCTCATTGCATTGGCCTTGTTTATGGTTCTCAGTTTTCTACAATGTACATTTCCTCAGCATGGGCTTATAGCCTAACCCATTTTTCTAAGCTCCTAAAACCCCCAGCTACACCTATCCACTCTATTCTAGCATCCCTGGTTACTTATGATTAGCTCTTTAGTATATTCATATTTGTATCTCGGTAGCATGAACTATTCATTTTCTATTTCATGATATTTTCTCATCTTCTATCATCTCCCCTATTTATACTTCGGGTCCCAAATTCCAGGTTACCTCCCTGGAGAAGATCCCTAAGTCCCCACTGTCTGTAGGTTTGTATAATCCTCCTCTATATTATTTATTTTCATTGCATATTTTAGATATCTGTGTACCTCTCTTGACAGTGAACTCCAAAGAGATGAAGACTATATTTACTCATCTTCCAATCATGGTATAATTACCACAATGCATACAGAAAAGCCTGTAACATCCTGTGTATTCTGAAATAGGTGCTTAATTATGTATCAGTATTTAATATGCTTACTGTAAAACTCTTTCAGATGTACTCCTGGATGGCCCACATCATTTGGCTGGTGAGTCATAGATTCCACTGTGGAAGTGTCTTGACTATTTTTTAATTTTTTCTAATCTCACTATCTAAGCCAAGACCCCCATCATTTTTACTTAGAATTTTGAAAAAGCCTCCTAACTAGTTACCATGTCTTCAGGGCATCTTATTTCCAAGAATTTTACAGAGTAATCATAGTTATTATTTTACAGTGATCTAGATATATCAGTCTCAAAAAATACTCACCTCAACCAAAAACAAACTACTTTGATGTGCCCTCAGCAGATATTCAACCAAGAATGAAGAATGCTGGTGGATGGGGCAGGATGAACTGAAAAGTGAAAATCAGTCTCTTGTTGACAATCAGTAAGAGTAGGATAGGCATCGATGAAAACCAGACTGCATATTCCCATCAGAAACAATGCTCAAACCAGGATGTCAACAAGACTATGTGAGCACCACAAACATGACAAAACATTCCACTCTTCTGAACAACATGAGTGATTACTGCTCCTTTCCCACTACAACTTTAGCCCAACTTTGATCTTTCTAGTTCAGGGATACATTTAGGAAGATACCCAGTCAAAAAGTAGCCTCTGCTACTGGACCATGTCTAATTCACTATTGACCCTGACTATGCTAATTCCTCCTTAAACTCGCCAAACATAAACATTAAGTCCCATAAAAAAAATCCCTCCTTAATCCTCCTACATAGTTACTCCCAGTTTTCCTCTGGGATGTGCTCTCTATTGCTTCAGCATAATTAGTACACCTAACTTTGATGTGTTTTATAGGAGTGCTGCTGGTGGACTTGGCAGGACACACTAAGAACTTTTCAATCACGAGTTATAATTTACCTCCCCCATCAGAGTATTTCTATTTCCCACAGGGAAAATCATTGTCAATAACGAGAAATAATATTCTTGGGAGAATGTTACCCATGTTTTTTTTGTTTTGTTTTGTTTTTCGGAGGCAGAAAAGGTGGTAAATCAGTAGATCTACAGAAATGGTAAGCAAGGCATTTAAGACATTTTATCGAAAAATCCACCTTTATATCCTCTGATCATATGTCTTACGATATCCTCACACCAAAAATACACCCTTCCCCCAAACACATCACTCACTTTCTTGTCACTGAGATGCAGTCTCTAATTTACCAATTCCATTATCAATATTCTTTGTGTTAAATCTCTGTCTAAAACCCAGCCCAACTCTCATTTTTTCCTGGGAAATTGTCTCCAATTCTAACATTCAGAATAAATCACCTTTTCTTCTAAGTTCCCATAACCCTTGAACTTGTATTAAAAGTAATTTTGTATATATTCATCTCCCTATCTGGATTATGAGGCCTTTGGGTTTTACAAGTCTACATGTTTTCACTCTTTATAGCCAATACAGTTCTTTGAAAACATAGCTGCTCAATATGTGTATATAATTGATTAGCTTCAGAAGCATTGACACATATAAAAAAATTCTCAAGTGACTTGCTAATAGTCCAGGATTTCAAGTTAGCATTTTAACATAGCAGTCACTTCTAGTTTAAAAACCAGAAGTGGTAGCTTCTCAAACCATTGTTGATGGGCAAGTTCAGTGAGTACGCCAAATTATAGATCCAAATATTACCACAAAGCACCAAGTTACAAAGGAAATGAACTTTTCTGCAAGAACAGCTCCTATAGGTTATATGGTGTCCTAATGTAGTCTTCTCCCACCCAGGGATATTGCTAGGAAAATAGCTATAGTCAGCAAAAAGCAGAGTATCTGCTTTCCTAAGAAAATTAGTAATAATGTTTTTGTTCTTTTGTCCCCCACGACTCCTAAAGCTTGAATACTTTAGGTTGAAACACAAAAAAATTCATTTTTTTTGCCAAATATCATTGATTCTATATGTTCCAAAACAATCCATACCTCCTAACTCTAACCTGTGCTGTGACAATTGAGTTGATTAGGTTGTACCTTTCTTTGTTTCGTGTTATTTTGAATGATGTACTCTCATTGTGAAGATTGGACTGTGTTGTCCGCCATCTCCTTAGCAACAAATATACACACACTTCATAAAAGGAATACTTCCTGCAGACAGTGAATCTTAACCATTTGCTATTTATTTTTATTGATTTCACACTGAGAGTGATGTTTTCTTGACCTTGGCCTTCATTGTATTAAGAAGACTAAAACAACCAGACTGACTAAAGTATAGTTACTATCTTTAGAGAATTTCATCATATCACTTCTGATCTATAAATATACTATTAAAGTTTAGAAATTAGACCTAATCATGGTACACAATGCACTTTGTTGTAGTGAATCCATCTTAGATTACTGCCAACATGAAATGGTCTTTTTCTAAAATATCAAATCAGGATTGTTCTGATTAAGAATCATTTCACCAATATGGGATCTCACAGCATGGATAATGAGACCAGAGTTGAAAACAGTTTCAGCGTACTAGTCTAACAAAGTTGATAATAATATTTTAAAATCATTTTAAAAATAATATTTAGCAGTAAAATTTAACTGTTATAGATTTAACCTCCAAATTTTACCACTTGGGAAATATTACCACTAAGAAATCAATTATCTAGGAAATTCATTACACTTTGGTATCTTCACATTTACAGATTTCTTTTTTTTATTCTTCTATTTTTCTCTCCGTTCCTCTTGAAATCCTTGGCTCAAGCATTTGCTTACTTTTCCATTAATAATAACTACAAGTTGAAGGTGATAGCAAAGTTTGCATAAGCAAGTGGGTTGATTGAAAGAACAGGGAGTCCTAAGTTACATGTTGATGGAAAAATAGGGATATACAGTGGAAAGATAAAAAAGATGAGATTGTTAATTATTGTGTAAACACGTGTGATGCTAATAATACTCCAGCCGCCCACAAGACCCAGCAGCACTTCTTTTTAGCCTTACATATTTAAGGCTTATTGGAAAAGTATGTAAGCTTTTTCAAGTAAAATTTTTAGAGTAGTTTTAGATTTATGTAAAACTTGCAAAGATAGTACAGAGTTCCCACGTACCCCACACCTAGTTTTTCCTATTATTAATATTAGAAATTGGTCACGATTAATGAACCAATATTGTTACATTATTATTCACTAAAGTTCATACTTTATTCAGATTTCGCTAGTGTTTACCTTATGGCCTTTTTCTGTTACAGAATCCTATCCAGGATATCACATTACATTTAGTCATCATGATCATGATTATGATCATGTCTCCTTATGCTTTCCTTCATTGTGACAATTTCTAGGACTTTCCTTGTTTTTGATGACCTTGACAATTTTTGAGGAATACTGATCAGATATTTTATAGAATGTTCCTTGGTTGGGATTTGTCTGCCATTGTTTAGGCTTCAGTGTTTTGAGGAATAAGACCACAAAGATTAAGTGCCCTTTTCATCTTGTAATATCAAGGATACATACTATTAACTTGATTTATCACTGTTGAGCTAAACTTTATCTCCTGTCTGAGGTAGTTTGTCAGTTTTCTCCATTATAAAATTATTATTTTATCCCCTTTCAATACTGTACTCTTTGGAAGAAAGTCATTATGTAAAGTCCATACTTAAGGAGTGGGGAGTAATTGAGGAAGCCTCCCTGAGGGCAGAGTATCTGCACAAATTATTTAGAATTCTTCTGCCAGGGAGATTTATTTATTCTTTCTGATTAATTAATTTTCCTCTTAAAGTTAAATAATCAATCTAGATTCATGGTTATTTATTTTTACTTTGGCTATAATCCAACACTATTTATTCTGTTACTAAAATTGCTCCAGCTTTGATCATTGGGAGCTCTTTCCATTGGCTCCTGTGTCCCTTTGACATATCTCTATTCATTTTTTTTTTTTCTTGAGCACCTCACACTTTTTGGCACTGCAACATGCCATATATTAAGGTTCACTATTTTTGCTGTAAAGTCCTGTGTGTTTTGACAAATAATACCTTGTGTGTTATGCCCATAATTATGCTATCATACAGAATACTTTCAATGCACTAAAAAGACCCACATGCTTTTCTTGTTAAACTCTTTCTCCTTCCCAAATCCCTGGCAACCACTGATATTTTTGTTGTTTCTATAGTTTTATATTTTCCAGAATGTCATATAAATGGAGTCATACAGTAAACAGTCTTTTCAGACTGATTTCTTTAGCTTAGCAATATGCTTTAAGATTCATCCATATTTTTGTGTGGCTTGATACCTCATTTCTTTTTATTGTGAATAATATTCCACTGGATGATATATCACAGTTTGTTTATCCATTCACTTATTGAAAGGCATTTTGAATAAAAGAGCTATAAATATTTGTGTGTAGGATTTTGTATGTGTATAAGTTTTTAAATCAGTTGGGTAAATATGTACGATCACAATTGCTGTATCATATGGTGAAACTGTCAAACTCTCTGCCAAGGTGACTGTGCTATTTTACATTCTACCAGAAATGAATGAAAGTTCCTGTTGCTCTGCAATCTTGCAAGTAAGTTTTATTGTCAAGTTTTGGATTTAAGCCATTCCAAAACTTGTATCTCATTGTTTTTAATTTGCATTTCCCTAATGACAAATGATATTGAGCATTTTTTTTCATATGCTTCTAATCTGTGTATCTTCTTTAGTGAAGTGTCTGTTCAGATATTTTGCTCATTTTGCCCATTTTTTAGATTGGTTTGTGTGTTTTCTTACTGTTGAGTTTAAGAGTTCTTTATATATTTTGGTTACAAGTCCTTGTTCAGGTACATATTTTGCTAAAATTTTTTCCTAGGTTGTGCTACTTATCTTCTCATTCTCATAACTGTTTTTCACAGATGTGAAATTTTAATTTAATTTAATAAATTTCATAAAATACAAATTATTAATTATTTTTATTTCATGGATGTTTATGTTGTATTGTATGTAACAACTCATCACCAAACACAGGGACATCTAGATTTTATCTTATGTTTTCTTCTAAAAATTATAGTTTTTACATCTATGTCTGTGATCCATTTTCAGTTAATTTTTCTATAATGTGCAAGAGCTGTGTCTGAGTTTTTTTTGTTCTTTCCTTTTATCTCTTTTTGACATATGGACCTGTAATAGTTCCAGCACAAGTTGATGAAAATACTATACTTTCTTCATTGAATTACCTTTGCACCTTTGTCAAAAATGATTTGAATATCTTTGTTGGGTTTTAAGTGTCTACTGTTTTACCAATACCACTTTATTATTTTTATAATATGTCTTTAAAGTGAGTAGTGTAACTTCTCCAACTTTGTTCTTCTTTTTCAATACTGTGTTTGTTATTCCAAGTCATTTGCTCTTCCATATAATTTTCAGAATCAGTGTGTTGATATCTACAAAATAGCTTGCAGGGATTTTGATTGAAATTGCAATTATTTTATAGATCGGGGGGAAAATTGACATCTTAATAATTGAGCCTTCCAATTCATGAACATGGAATATTTCTCTATTTATAGACAGTCCTTTATTATTGCTGTCATCAGTGTTTAGTAGTTTTCTGAAAATATATCACACCCAAGTTTCGACAGATTTATTCTTAAGTATTTCATTTTTGGCATTATTGTAAATGATATTTTTAAAATTTCTTTTGTTCAATGCTTGTATACAGGAAAGCAATGGACTTTTGTATAGTGTCCTTTATCCTGAAACTTTGCTATACCCACTTATTAACTCAATGAGTATCTTTGTAGATTCTTTGAGGTTTTCTACATGTACAATTTTGTTCTTGATGAATAAAGGCAGTTTTATTTCTTCCTTTCAAATCAGTATATATTTTTAGCCCAGGGCTTCCAGTATGATACATGAATACACGTACAACTGATGATGACAATGTGATAACGGTAATGATCTATCCCTAAAGATGAGAACTTAAAAGTTATTATCCGTGGCAACATTGTGGATTGCTTCACAAACATATCATTAGTGCCCTTAAGGGAACATGGTAGTGTCCTAAGGCTATTCAACACCATAGGATAAATGATATATGTGTATCAGAGCATGAACACTGTCCAAAGTCATGTAGAAATAACAAAAACAACAATAAAAAATGAATATTCCATAGAGCTGAATACAAAAATCTATATAGTTTTTAGAGATAGAACACAAGACCTAGGGATTTTGCATTTACAAGAATCTGCTTACATTCTGCCTCCAAGACCTCCTGAGAATGTTCCTTTGTGTAGCTCAGAATATTTGTATTTAACAAGATTATCTTATGAAGTTTAAGGCTTTGAAAGCTTAATGAAATTTAGAATCAATTTGCCATCAGAAAAAAATTAAATTCACTACATAGATGATAGATAGACAACAGGAGTTGCCAATGAGTCATTGAATATATTCATTTCTTCTCTCTCTCTCTCTCTGTCATTGGCAACTGGGTCACTGAGACTGATAAAAGAGTCACTTTGAACAACAGCCAGTTGTTACTCTAATTGGACTACTTTAAAAAGTATATCATGCTGTATTGTTGTTAATTAAGTACAAAGACTCTACCAATCATGTTACCTCAAGCTCTGCTTGGCCATCAGTCTCTTTTCTCTCTCTTTGGTAATGGTGAGGTGAATACCTTTTCCTTGGGGAAGAGAAATCCATGGTTTGTTGCCTTTGCCAATAAGAAAAATGTTGGAGAGCTGGGTGACAAAGCTGCTGCCATTGGCATCTTTGACATGAACCACATCAAAAGAACCAGGATGTCACACCAATTCTTCCCAAGTTAGCACCTCCAGTCACTTTACACAGTGTCAAACTTGACAAAATCAGTAATCTTGCCAGTCTCCAAATCAATCTGAATGATGTCATTCATCTTGCCGAGGAGATCAGGGTAGCAGATGGTGTGAACATCATGAGTCACCAGATGTGCGATTCCTTTTGTGCCCATAAAGTTCTTTCTCACGTTGTACAACTTGTACTTGGCCTATCCTCAGGTGCAATATGATGAACAGCAAAGTAAACCTTGGTGTCATAGATCAAACCAGAATTCTCTCCAGTCTTGTCAATATTGATGACGTCCATAAATCCAGCAACTGTACGGTGTATCATTTCAGACCTTGTCATCAATCTTAATGGACTGCTGCATGAGATCTTCTTTAGTTCATCTCCTGTCAGCATATACTTTGTATGCTCCTTAGGAAACTGATAAGGAGATATTCTCTGTTTGTGGGAACCAGTAAATGGATGAGGAGAAAACACACTGGTCAGTTAACAGCTTCTAGTCTACTGGAGCTGATACATGCTTCAGATGCTTGGAACTGCAAGCCACAGCTGCGCTAGGCACAAAAAGAGACATACTTGTTTGTTTTTTGATAAAAGGACAGCTTTAGCTCTCTTTATTTGCTGGGTGATCAAATTGACTTAAAAATCTTAACAGTTTAAGTCCAGTTTTGAGACTAAAGCTGTAATAAAAAATACCTTGGTGATATATACTACTTTTTATCTACTTTTAAAAATTGAACTCAACTGAAAGTCTAGGCAAATTATTCAAAAAAAAAAAGGAACTTATTGGAAAGATATGGAGAAGACTCACAGAATCAAAGGAATAGCTAAAAATCCATTGGGTCTCAAGGAGGAAAAGTACTTGGATCTCACCCAAGATCTAGGTAGCCGAAAATAATGCATCATTTCTTAAGGTCTTCAATTCTGAGATGGATCAATTTCATCCATTTTTTCCCTTCATTCCTGAGTTGTTTAGGTAAAGATTCAAACTGTCAGTGAAGAGAGGACAATATTTATGTGTTCCTCAAATTCAACCAACTACAAATCAAAAGTATTCGGAAAAAAAATTTCAAAAATGTTCCAAAAAGCAAACTTGAAATTGCTGTGTACCAGCAATGATTTACATAGAATTTACATTGTATTAAGTATTATAAGTAATCTAGAAATGATTTAAAGGGTACGTACAGGAGGACATGCGTAGGTTATATGCAAATACTGTGCCATTTTATATAAGGGGCTTAAGCATCTATGGGTATTGGTATCTGACAATTCCCTGCACCAAATTATGACTAATTAGATTTTATGACTGTGAAAAAATAAATTCTTTAATAAAAGGACTGAAATTATGGGGCTTCTCTGTTATAGCAGTCAGTTTTCTTTTAATTAATATAAATGCACACAACGTAGGGTTGTTATGGGACTTACATGAAATAATGCATGCAAAAAGCTTAAAAGTTCTCAACATGTACAAAACCTGCATAACTATTAATTGCTATGACTAAGTAATCTGTGTTTAGCTGAACAGGAAGGAAGCAAATCATATTTAATTATTTCCCAAAAGATTATTAGAATTCATTTGTCTGAATAAATTTTTATCTGACTAAATTTTTTAAAATTTTGCATTTTATTTAGGGTCAGTGCTTAAATTTACAGGTATCTGCTACAAGTTAAAATGTTGAAGTATCATAGAGAACAGAGGGCTTCCCTGGTGGTGCAGTGGTTGAGAGTCCGCTTGCCGATACAGGGGAAAAAAAAAAAGAGAACAGAGTATTATTTTGTTTTGCAAATATACCCAAGCATTATATTTCAACTTTAAAAATTGGTGTTTCCAAAGGCTCTTTTAGGCCTATCTTATTTTTTTTTCTATATATTTATCTAACTAAAATATCCAGGTAGAGATTGGTAATGTAGCTATTAAGGGAAATGTGTGTGAAAATGAAAAATAAGTCTTGTTGGCCTTTTGCCCTTTAAACTCATACGATAAGTACTGAATTTTAAAAAAGATGAAACAAAAATGAACTAAATGTATCTCAAATCAGCAACTTCAATATTTTCATGAGCAGCTTGCTAAGAAAAACTAAAAGCCAAAATTTTCTGTCAAACAGTCATAGCTAATTCCGGGTTATTTGCCTACAATCTGTGGAAATATTTAATTGCCTTTATTCTTCATCATCTAATTTCAGAGCATTGGAGAGAAAGGTGCCTGGTCAGAGTGTTGGCTTGGGTTGAATGATCCATTTTCATACCCATACAAGAAAGTAGACTCCAAAGTGACAAGCACTATTCCAAGGTGAACAGATCTAAATTCCTAATCAAATTTCCATGTCTGAGAAATATGTTTAATTTCTTTAAAAGCAAGCTTGACCTTGATGTATTTCTGCTTAAGGTGTAGGATTTGGAGTAAAAACATAATCTCAATCTTGTCTCACTTGTATGGATTTGGTAGTTTGATGATCTCAAAAACCTTGTAAGTGATCCCTAAGCATGAACTTTAAGTATTTAATTAGAGCAATGTGTGGCCATAATCCTAACCTGGAAATTGCTAATACAAAAGTATATAAACTAACCAAAATTATGATATTTATAATTTTCTATGCTTACAAGTTTCCTTGTACTAGCAAAATTAGGGTACCTCTCACATGGCATTCTACTTGAATCTGCAAATGTCTTGAGAATAGGTTTGTGTTTTGTTCATTAATCTATTACCAGCAAGCATCCAAAACTTGGAACGAAATGTTTATCCAACTCAATATTTATTTGTAATGAGATAAAGACAATAACCTTTTCCATAGCAATTCCCTTGAATGCAGAGATTGAAAGTGAATCTCTTTATGAAAAATATGTTTATTCTTTGTTAGAAAGAAGTCAATACTACCTGACTAAGGTAGACCTGGAAATGAAGCATCTTGCTTGTCAACACTGTTTACTTCTCCACATTGTCTTTCTGCCTAAAATTAAAAGGACTATTTAGAAAATACTGAACTGTTTCTATTTATTTGTAGTAAGTTATTGATGCTATAAATCTAGTGACTTTGATACAAGCAAGAGTTCCCAAATCCTAACATGTACTTACTCTAGATTTAAAAAAAAACAAAAACATTTTTATATCTTTTAGTAAATTCATAGTCTTTTTACACAGGGCAAAATTATAGCCTTAATGTACTTTATGAGGTGAGGCTCACCTAGAACATGATTTTAACGTCTCTAAGGGTACTGTGTTCTCTGCAAGGTCACAGTGACATGGACAAAGCAGCTTGAATGACTAATGGAGACTAATGACTAATCTATTGTGCCTCTGTACAGATTCCTTAATGCAGACTGCTGGATTTGACACTGGAACTAAAAACAAAACCAGTTTCTGATTAGATACAACTAAAATGTTTGTTTTGTGTCAGGTACAAACCATCATCTGCGATCCTCCACCTAGCTCTGCTTTCTTAGAACTAGGTGAGGCTTAGTTTCTGTGTTTATAAAGCTTACAATAAAAATTTAAGGCTTGCGTCCCAATTTTCTGGATAACTAAACAAACAAGCCAACAGGAAATTATATACTCAAAATTATTGGAGCTCTCTGTTAACCATTTGATTATGTTCATTCTAAAGAAAATATTTTAAAAGTTAGTCTTCATTCTCAATAAAATTTGCAATGGAATGATGGGTGACAATTATATTTATGTGTTCATGTTGTATGTACTAAATGAGTCAGTTCTCTCAGCTTGCAATTTAAGCAAATGGTAAGAACCTCTTCATGGAGTACATCTTGGATTTTTGGGGTGGACGAGTGTTTCTTGACTATCTTCCAAGCCTGATCTCTATCCCATCCTTTCACATAGGATTTCAGATATTTAAGTCTTCACATAGTATGGAGTTCTGAAATCTGGACCCCAATTTTCAGCTTGAAATTACTAAAATTTGTTATATTCTGTTTGCTTCTGTCTGATTTTACATTTCCACCCTTATATGTATACGAATGTGCAGATGTGATCAAATCATACATACTTTTTTTTTTTGCGGTACGTGGGCCTCTCATTGTTGTGGCCTCTCCTGTTGCAGAGCACAGGCTCCAGACGCGCAGGCTCAGCGGCCATGGCTCACGGGCCCAGCCGCTCCGTGGCATGTGGGATATTCCCGGACCGGGGCTCGAACCCGCATCCCCTGCATCGGCAGGCAGACTCTTAACCACTGCACCACCAGGGAAGTCCCATACAGTTTTAATGGAGTATATTTTTGCTAATCTTCTTTCTTCCTCCTCCCTCTCCTCCACCATGTTAACAATCTAGAAATTAGCCTTCTCTCTTTTTTCTCATGCTCAGATAATCATTTTAGTCATATATACGTGTATGCATTATGTATGTGATATACACTCGTACAAATATGCATACAGATATAGGATTTTGATCACTATTTTTAATAGAATAATATGATATACATATTTTGCATTTTTCTTTCACCACTCAATAGTACTTTAAAGAAACCTTTCCAAGTTAACTGTTGCACGGTGCAATACCAAAGACAGAGGAGTAGTGAGAAGAATCTTGACTGATGGGGAAAAGTGTATTATCAGTGATATTAGTAGAATTACCAGCATACAGTAATACTAAAAAGCAGAGTGTCTTCTAGTTGGGTCTTCCCAACTTTATTACAATGAACCTCCTAATCACTTTCACCCAGGTGAGTTGTTCTCACCACCCCTGGTCCCTCTCTACTGAGGACACTGCAGTAGGTATTGCACTAATATTGAAGAGATAACACTAATTCTTTATCTTCAAGAGCTGCAAAATACTCCAGGATATGTATGTCTCATGATCTATTGAATTGTTTTCTTATTGAAAGGCATTCACTTTTTTCTTTCTTTTTGCCATTGTTACTTCACTACTCTATATTCCTGTGTTCCAATGCTCCAGTACTTTTTGTCTATCAAAAAAAGTCCCAGGTAGAAATACTTGTCCAAAATATATGTATTTTTTTAACATCATTATTGGAGTATAACTGCTTTACAATGGTGTGTTAGTTTCTGCTTTATAACAAAGTGAATCAGCTATACATATACATATATCCCCATGTCTCCTCCCTCTTGCGTCTCCCTCACACACTCCCTATCCCACCCCTCCAGGTGGTCACAAAGCACCGAGCTGATCTCCCTGTTCTATGTGGCTGCTTCCCACTAGCTATCTATTTTACATTTGGTAGTGTATATATGTCAATGCCACTCTCTCACTTCGTCCCAGTTTACCCTTCCCCCTCCCTTTGTCCGCAAGTACATTCTCTACATCTGTGTCTTTATTCTTGTTCTGCCCCTAGCTTCTTCAAACCATTTTTTCTTTTTTTTAGATTCCATATATATGTGTTAGCATACAGTATTTGTTTTTCTCTTTCTGACTTACTTCACTCTGTATGACAGACTCTAGGTCCATCCACCTCACTACAAATAACTCAATTTTGTTCCTTTATATGGCTGAGTAATATTCCATTGTATATACGTGCCACATCTTCTTTATCCATTCATCTGTTGATGGACACTTAGGCTGCTTCCATGTCCTGCCTATTGTAAATAGAACTGCAATGTACATTGTGGTAAATGACTCTTTTTGAATTATCATTTTCTCAGGATATATGACCAGTAGTGGGATTGCTGGGTCATTTGGTAGTTCTATTTTTAGATTTTTGAGGAACCTCCATACTGCTCTCTATAGTGGCTGTATCAATTTACATTCCCACCAATAGTGTAAGAGGGTTCCCTTTTCCCCACACCCTCTCCAGCATTTATTGTTTGTAGATTTTTTGATGATGGCCATTCTGACTGGTGTGAGGTGATACCTCATTGTAGTTTTGATTTGCATTTCTCTAATGATTAGTGATGTTGAGCATCCTTTCATGTGTTTCTTGGCCATCTGTATATCTTCTTTGGAGAAATGTCTACTTAGGTCTTTTGCCCATTTTTGGATTGGGTTTTTTTTTTTTTTTTTTGATATTGAGCTGCATGAGCTGCTTATAAATTTTGGAGATTAAGCCTTTGTCTGTTGCTTCATTGGCAAATATTTTCTACCATTCTGAGGGTTGTCTTTTATGCTTGTTTATGGTTTCCTTTGCTGTTCAAAAGCTTTTATGTTTCTTTAGGCCTCATTTGTTTATTTTTGTTTTTATTTCCATTTCCCTAGGAGGTGGGTCAAAAAGGATCTTGCTGTGATTTATGTCATAAAGTGTTCTGCCTATGTTTTACTCTAAGAGTTCTATAGTGTCTGGCCTTACATTTAGGTCTTTAATCTCTTTTAAGTTTATTTTTGTGTATGGTGTTAGGGAGTGTTCTAATTTCATTCTTTTACATGTAGCTTTCCAGTTTTCCCAGTACCATTTATTGAAGAGGCTGCCTTTTCTCCATTGTATATTTTTGCCTCCTTTATCAAAAATATGGTGACCGTATGTGCGTGGGTTTATCTCTGGGCTTTCTATCCTGTTCCACTGATCTATATTTCAAGAGATATTTCAAGAATATTCTGGGAAGATCTCTAACAATTCCAATTCCAACAGCAATATGTATTTTTCCTTTATTATTTCTTTGTTTAAATTACTGTGATGGGTATAAAAACTTTATTATATTACAATTCACATTTTCTGGTGAGGGTGAGGCTGTGAGTGAGGTAACACTCCCTAAAATCTTGTAAAAATCTTCACTTTCCAATTGCATTAGATGGGAATGAATTTAGCTGTATATAAGAGAGAGTCAACTACAATTACTTAACCAGATAGAAGTTTTATTATTTACAAATAATAAGAGGTTAAGTAGGAAATTTGTACATTTGTAGAGCTCCTTCAAAAGTCATTCAAGACCTAGTTCTGTCTGGTTTCCAGTTTCCCTTTTCTCAACATATGGCATCTGTCCTCACAATCAGAGGATGGCTCCAGAACCTATAGGCATAGGGACTTGATCTCAAGAAAGAGGAAGTGGTACCTGAACAGGAAAATAAATAAAATAAGTACATAAACAAACAAACAAATAAATAAAATACTCTTCAATCCCACTGTAGCTTCCCCCCACTCCCTTTTTTTTTTAAATCAGGGCATTAAAAGCTATGTCAAAGCCTTTAACTTATGAGAACTATGCCAAATGATTATCAAGGTTTGCAAGGGAGCTTGGAAGGAGATTCTCTAAGCTGAACACTGTTACTCTGAACAATGATAGAATGGGAAAATGGGCTGTTGGTAGTTAATCATCAACCTGTCATACTTAACTTTCCCTCATTATAATGTGTGTGTGTGTGTGTGTGTGTGTGTGTGTGTGTGTGAATGCATAACTCTGAATTTGGGCAGTGGTCACAAACATTTACTAAGTCCTGGATATATAGGCTGACACATCTCTCTAAAATCTGGAGGTGTTTGTTACCTATTATTTTAAGTTTTGGGCACCTATGCAGAAGCTGGGAAAATAGAGTTCTCATTCCACATCATATTAAATACTGTTGCTGCCATTAAATAGTTGAAAAAGAAAGAAATTAACATTCTTGAAGGTACTACCCTTCCTCGAGAGGCTTGAAAAAGCTGGCCTAAATATATACCAATGCAGGGAATTTTCCTGATGTTTTTTCAAGTAATATGGCATCTTAGTCCTGGCTTTATAAATGTTTTAAATTTTTATTGAGGTATAATTACGTTCATTAAAATGCAGAGATATTAAATTCAATATGTTTTGACAATTCTATAACCAACATCCAAGATAAGAAGTAGAATATTTGCAGCTCCTCAGAAAGTTCCTTCATGCCCCTTTCCAGTCATTTTTACAGTTTCTACTAAGTAAATCACTGTTACAATTTTCACATATTACAGAATAGTTTATGCGTGTTGGAGAATTTCATGTTAATGCAATGATACGTAATGTACTCTCTTGTGTCTGCTTTCTTATGTTCAGTAGGCCCAGGGCTCATTCTTTATTGTTGCTGAGTAGTATTTCATTATAAGAATATATCACAATTTGTCTTCTTGTTGAGGAACATTTGGACTATTCCCAGTTATTGACAACTATGCATAAAGTTCTACGAACATTTTAAATATTTTCTTCTGTGAAGTGTCGTTTTAAGTTTTTTGCTCATTTTCTTAGTTTAGTTAGTTCATCTTTTTATTGTTGATTTTGTATATAAGTCCTTTACATACACACACACACACACACACACACACGTGTGTGTGTGTTTTCTTTTTATTTATCCTGCTTTGAATATGCTGTATTTATTTATTTGTATTTTGGGGTTGGTGTCTTTCATCAATTTTTAAAAATTTTCAGCCATTTCCCCTATTTTACATCTCCTTTTCTCTGGGACCCCATTTATATGACACATTTAAATCATTCACTGTTGTTTCACAGGTCTTAGTCACTCTAGCTTTGTTCCATGGACTTAATATTGTGTATTAAACAATCCCAAATTTAGTGGAGTAAAAAATAAGCATTTATTGTTATTATCTCATGCACTTGGCATTGACTGGGCTCAGCTAGTTGGTTCTCACCAAGCATCTCCCATGTGATTTGACAATGGCTTTAGCTAGAGTCATCTCAAAATCTTTCTCACTCGTGTGCCTGCCCATTGAAGCTGGTTGTCAGCTGAGACTTCAGTGGAGCTTGGCAACCAGAACACATGTCATTTTCATTTGGCCTGAGCTTCCTCACAGCCTAGCTGCTGGATTCCAAGACTGTGTATCCCTGGAAACTGTAGCAGAAGTGCCACGGTCTTTTTGCATCTACTCTTACAAGTCACAAAATGTCACTTCAGTCACATTCTGTTTATCAAGGAGATCACAAAGTTACCTCTTGATGGGAGAGCATCAAAAAATGTGTGATCATGTTCTGAAATCACTCGTGTTTTCTTGGGTTTTGGTTGGATATTTTCTATTAACCTGACTTCAAAGTCACTGTTCTTTTCCTATGTCATGCCCAATCTGCTGTCAAACTCATCTAATGTATACTTTATTTTGTGTTTTCCCTTTCTACAATTTCCATTTGTTTTTCTTATCTTTTCAGGAATGCGGTTCATCTTTCCTAATATATTATTTAATATTTCTATGATAGTTATTTAGTTCCCATCTGATAATTCCAACAGGTGAGTAATCTTTGGATCTGCTTGTGTTGACTGTTTCCTTTCTTGACCATACGTCACACGTTCTTGTTTCTTTTACTATTTTATTGCATGCCAAAACGTTTACTTCCAAAGATCACCCTTTGTCTTCAATCAGACCAATAGACCAAGGAGATCATTATTTGATTTGGATGAGGAATTTGTCACACCTTTAGCTTGATTGAAGTCATCACTAGATTCAAATGTTGTGGGCAAGGTCAGGATCCACCCTTTAGCAAAACTTGGGGTATGAATACTGATAATATCACAGAGAGCTCTGTGTGTTTTACAGGCAGGAAACCTGTTATTTGGCCATTGGAGTGTTCTCTTTCTTCTCCAATATTCCACCCTAATATTTTCCTTCAAGCTCTAATAAAGAAACTGCCTTATAATATGAGAATGTTTACAATTCTTCAGAGATGTTTTTCTCAGCTCTCCTCTACTAATATCTAGCCTTTGGGAGATGAAATTCAGAGTGCCTCAAATTGATTTCTCTCAACAATCTTTTCCGGCTTTTAACTTTAGGTAGTTGAGGGTCTGGAGTACCTCAAATGGGATCCTCTCATCACTATATCTCTCTCCTTCACTTCCACTCAGTAAACAGTTGCCCTGTATTTGGGGGAGATCTCATGCACCTAAGGGGAGTTTGTTTCATTTGTCCTGCCTTACCACCAATGTCTGACATACAGGACCTAACAATTGTTGAATATCCATATGGAGGAATTAGAGCAACAGGGAATGCTGGGTTCCTTAAAATTCTAATTTGGCACACGCTTCCAGAAACATCCATTAATAGGTTGTTCACAATTAAAAGTTTGGCTATTTTATTCTTTATCTTGTCAGTGATGAATTCTTCCCTCTTTCATGAATGAGGATAGCTGTGAGTCTCTTCTCTCCTATGAGAGGCTTATCATTTAAAAATGTTTTTAAAATTTATTTAGATTTTATTGCACCCTTTACTCTGTCACAGATTTGCACAAATCTGTGAGTTTGAAGCTTATCTACATTGTTACGGTTTTTCAGATGGAAGTGGGAGTCTCTTACAATTTCTGTATTCTAACTGGATAACTAGCCTTGCAAATGAAAGTCATTCTTTTTGTTATTGTAGGTTTCCATGATGTGGTTGAAGATTACCTTATTCTGGTTTCCTTTTTTACCTTTAAAAATTCTGTTATAAAAATCTACTTTCACATACCACCTTCCCCACACTACACAGGCAGGTCTGCAACTTCATTTGAACGGTGTAGTGTTGCTTTGCTTGTCTGACAAGATTTCTTTAGGGAGCATCTCTCAGATACTTGTGAATTAGTCATTTTTCTTTAACTGTAGATCTGCCCCCATTAAAAAAAAGTTGTACTTTTTTCTTTGAATTTTGAAAACATTAGTATGTATGGAGTCTCACACATAATTAGACACTGCAAAAACTAAACCCTGGTGGAAATAATTCTCTTTATGACTTGCCTTTGAGTCAGTAATCCCGAAAATCGATTCCATTCAACTAAATGTGCTGACACTTCCTGGTCTGTAACACAAGCCAGGAGGAATGATGTACTAGAAAAATGTGAATTAGAAAACAAAGAAGTAAAATTTCTATATTGTCTAGCAAATGTAAGCCTTGGCATTGGCGGGAAAGAAGCAATCAAAATGACCAAAAATTCTGTTTTCATAAAAATGACTTTTGTTTTACAGTTTTAATTTTGTTTTTACAAAACAAATGTCATCTTAGAGAAGATAACAGTTAAGAACTCCAGCTCTCACTGAACATTTCCAGATATAAATATGTTGGAAAAATAGGTATAGTTACTTTGATCTGCTTTATGTTTTTAGATAATTGTACAATATTGAACAAACTATGTAAGTTCTTGGAAGCTTAGTTTCTTCATATTTGAAATTAGATATGTAAAAATAAGGCTTTATTTGAAATTCATGGACTCAGCTTAGACAGTTTGGAAGACTAGGATGTAAAGTTTGTTTTTGTCTAGGGAGAGAGGATTGATAGCTTTTAACAAATGTTCAAATATGCCATGGCTGAAAAATGTTTCAGAAATACTCTCAGTATATTTGAAACAGTAAATGAAATTGTTCTATCATAGGGCTTCTTGCTATATTTTTAACTGGTTTTAATAGAGAAAACATACTTAATCTGTGCTACTGTCTTCAAAGAGTTAATATTTATGTGGGATTTGCCATGTCCTAGTCACTGTACTCAACACTCTACTTATGTAATCTCATGCAGTCTTCATAGTAGGAGTTAATACCATCCTCATCCACTGAATAAGGAATTCACAGATCAGAGAATTCATGTTACTTTCTATGGCCATGTGGTTTATACATTGTAGCGTCAGGATCTGAGGCCATGTCTTTAACCAAAGGAAAGTTTTTACGATACTTGTACCTAATGTGTTTGAGGAGGATATGCTACAGCAATAATGCCTTCCTGGACTAGAGGGGTTGGACAAAATCAAAAGTAATTGTGGATTTATAAATAATTTATTGAAAAGATAAAATACTAGATAGGATTCTAATATCATTTGGAGTCCAGGAAAACCTAGTTAGTTCAACAAATAGTCCATGTCACTGATTCTGCCTTAATCCATTATCCTTCCCTCTGCAAGGTCTTTTCAAAAATTTCTCTCAGCGAGGCAAAAATCCTACTTATCCACAGCTCTTTATAAGGAAAATCCTAGACATGATTCTGCAGGGTGCTATAAGTGGGAACAGGAGTTCCTTCATGCAACAAAAGAAGACATGATTATCTTTGGGAGAACAGAGATAGAGTAAGAATAAGCCACCTGATCCACAGCTTGGATACTCATAGAAGACTCTATAATGGATAGTATGGGATAGGAAGCGAGTGGAAATGCATGCATTATTATCAGGAGAGGCACCTAGGTATTATAAATTGAGGTAGTAAAACCCTTTTGAAAAGCAATTTGGCAACCTGTCTGAAAAGCTATAAAAACCTTTATACCTTTTGACCCAGTAATATCTCTCTGGAGAATTTATCCTAAGGAAATAATTCAAAAGAAGAACACAACTATATGCATAAAAGTATTAATTACAGCATTAACTCTACCAGTGGAAAAAATGGGAAAAAAAACTAAATATCCAACAATAGAAGGGTAGTAAATTATGGGACATTAAAATTTCAAAAATATCAGATAGTCACTACAATTGTAATTGTGAATGCTGAATGAAGCAACATGAAAACTATACGCAGTGGAGTTAGTGAAAATAAAGAGCACAAAATTGCAGGTATTTAATGATTAAGACTTTTTTTTTTTACATCTTTATTGGAGTATAATTGGTTTACAATGGTGTGTTAGTTTCTGCTTTATAACAAAGTGAATCAGTTATACATATACATATGTTCCCATATCTCTTCTCTCTTGCGTCTCCCTCCCTCCCACCCTCCCTATCCCACCCCTCTGGGCGGTCACAGAGCACCGAACTGATCTCCCTGTGTTATGCGGCTGCTTCCCACTAGGTATCTATTTTACATTTGGTAGTGTATATATGTCCATGCCATTCTCTCACTTTGTCACAGCTTACCCTTCCCCCTCCCCATATCCTCAAGTCTATTCTCTAGTAGGTCTGTGTTTTTATTCCTGTCTTACCCCTAGGTTCTTCATGACATTTTTTTTTCTTAAATTCCATATATACACATGGATAAAGATTTTAAAGGAAGTAAAAAAAGTGCAAATAGTAATATATTATAATAGTGGGGTTCAGGGTGAAATCAGTTCCCTATTGACATATTGTCTTAATGCTCTGAGCAAACTGTATGTAATAACTAAAAATTAGAAAAGAAGGATTTGTGCTACTAAGTCTCATGTGTTCATCTTGTATCAACAGTGCTTGTTAGAGATCTGAGACAATGGAACAATGGTTACCTGTATTCTTTGTACTGATGCTTCTAAACTTGCCCTCAATAATTTAGTCATTTTGAGTCACTATGGTTTATTAAGATAAGGCTAGTAAGTATGATTTTTTTAACTGCATATACATTGAGTACTTTAAGTTGTTTTTTGTTTCCAGTTGGATTATTATCAAAATTCCTAACTGGGTCCCTACTTTAGTGTTTCCCATTTTCAAAATGCGATTGGTGAAAGTATGAATAAGCATGTTTTCTTTATTTCATTTTAAATTATTTATTGAATATCTAATATATACAGGGTACTATAACTCTCTCCTATGTTTACAGGAGAAAATTCTTCCATATTGTAATTAAGGAATGTCAAAACCCTCAGGCATGATCCTTGATTCTCCCACAAAACCTTCCTTCGTATAACTAAGAAGCAGCGCTTGCCAACCATAGCATTCCATCTGTACTTTCTCAGATTTGTGCCTTTGCAAGCCTAAAAACTTTACACAAGCCTAGAAAATCTCCCTCTGTGGCCTTTAGGTATTTAAGTCCTATGTATGTGTCAAGGACCAACTAAAGCCTTTTCTTCTACTACAAAGGCCTTTCAGAAAATTCCACCTTAATTTATTAATCCCTCCTTTGAAATCTTACATCACTGCAATTTGACATTATTTACAGTGTTGATTTGTGTTATTATTTCACCCTCAATGCTATATACTTCTACTATTTGTAAGTCTTTATTTCAACACCCAGATTGTTAGGTCTACAAAGGCAGGGAACAAAAACCCCAGACCTTATAAAAGTAGGTATACAAAAGCAACTATTGCACAGATGTTAATTAAATGATATTGATATTGTACGTAAGAAAGAGTTAGCATTGGATTTAAAACTTGAGTTTTAAATTTCATCTAGTACTCCCATTATAACACTTTACTCATGAATGGCATAGTTGTAAAATCATTTTCACATCTGTCTCCCTTCAAGTGAGGCTCTTGGCCTCAGAGGTATGATCTATGCATTATCCCTTTTTGTATATTCTGAACCTGAGTATAATTTTTATCACAGAGAGTTTCACTGGTATTTGCTGAGTACATGCATCAGTTAATTGACTTCATTTACTTTAAAGGTCTTACTTTTTTTTTTTTTTTTTTTCCTTGCGGTACGTGGGCCTCTCACTGTTGTGGCCTCTCCCGTTGCAGAGCACAGGCTCCGGATGCGCAGGCTCAGCGGCCATGGCTTATGGGCCTAGCCGCTCCGCGGCATGTGGGATCTTCCCGGACTGGGGCACGAACCCGTGTCCCCTGCATCGGCAGGCAGACTCTCAACCACTGCCCCACCAGGGAAGCCCCTAAAGATCTTACTTTTATGCATTTAAAAAAAAAAAAAAGCATAGTATTCTTTTGGAAGCTGAGTTTAGAAACAAAAAATTACCTTACCAAAACAATAAATAATACAAGAAAGGAAGAAACACATTTCTCAAAGGCTTATTTTTGCCTGGGCAGGTGTTTTAATGTACATTCTTTATTTTAATATTAACAATAATGCCTAAACTTTTTAGTGTTTAACAGTTACCAAGCACTTTGCAAGAGCTTTACATGTAGAATCATATTTAATTCTCACAATGCCGAGGGATAGGTATGATTATTCTCGATTGCAGACAGAATTAAACTAAAGTATCAAATACTTGTAGATGGACAACTTGATATTTCCAACCAAGCAGTTGGGCAGTGTAAAAGCTAGAAAAATTAAACTTTTCCAGAAGATGATAAACCACAAAGAAATAGTGAAATTTAATATAAATTTAATTCATTTATAAAGATGAAGCTGGAGACATCAGTTGTTTCCTGTATCTTTTAAATTTTTTTTCATTAAACTGATGGCTTCATTATGGTCAACATATAAATAGATTTTAGAAGACAATTTGATATAAAATGTGAAATAATTGAATTTAGAGTGGTTACTCTACCTTAATGAGATGTTATACCCTTCAAAAGGATAAAGTAAAATGTATACAGCTTATGTTACCTTTCCAGTTCTTAAATATTTTATGTCATTTAGTAGATCATCAACTTGCTTACTGTGGATCAGACATTTTTACAGCTTGATGTAAATTGCATTCAGGGAATGATATGAATCAGATTATTTATGGAGAATTAATCCTAAGATTTATTTGTTCTCTGGAGTGTTGATAAGCAAACACTTTTTTTTTAAATCTAGAAAATAGCATCTTTAGACTTCAAGCAGATACTGGCTAAGTTGATTTATCTATTTTATTAGAGGTTATAAATAACTAAGCAGATCAAGCTGATATTTATTTGACAGTTCCCATGTTTACTTGATAAAATGAACCTATTTCCCAACAGAATTTTTGTAGCTAAATATATAATTGTGCTTTATGGTGTTAAAAAATTATAGCTCTATCCACAACCATCTCAGTGACCTTCAGTATGTCACTAATGGTTAGAAATGTATTCATTTTAACATGCTTAAAATAAAATAAATATCAAGACTTTATTTAATTCTTGACTAAAAGATGCTAAATGATTCAACTTCTCCCCAGCAGTGATAGCTTGATTAATTCATCCTCTGGGAAGGAGGCACAAGATTGTTTATATGAGCTCAACTGCTTAACTAAAAACATCAATTGGGGGATGAAAGAAATCTCTCTAAATGAAAGGCCAAGTATTAACAAACCAGAGGAGAGGGTTTTTGTTGCTGTTTATTTTTTCCTTTCCCTGAAGGCCCTGGACTAATAATGAGTTTGTCTGATACACCCTGAAAACAAACACAATTTGGTCCTTTTTGGGAAAAAATGAGTATGGTGACCATAATGACAGAGTGGAAGATTCCTGTTTTCTCACTTCCACCCTACCTCTGAGTGTCCTCTTCTAATCTCAAAAGGCTGAAGGGAGAGAAGGAAAGAGGGATAAACCTAATATCTGTAGCTGAACCCCAGGAGTCAGCATAGGGCAGAATACCTATGTTATTTAGATAGCATTTCCTAGGAAATATCAAATAAAATCAAAATTGTGCAAATGGGAAAGAAAATGAAGGCTCAAAGGCAGTTGATAAATCTTTAAGTTGTTGACATACTAGATTGATGTCTTTTCTCTTTGAGATTAAAAATGTGAATTAGGGGGCTTCCCTGGTGGCTCAGTGGTTGAGAGTCTGCCTGCCAGTGCAGGGGACACGGGTTCGTGCCCTGGTCCGGGAAGATCCCACTTGCCGTGGAGCAGCTGGGCCTGTGAGCCATGGCCACTGAGCCTGCGTGTCCGGAGCCTGTGCTCCACAACGGGAGAGGCCACAACAGTGAGAGGCCTGCGTACCGCAAAAAAAAAAAAAAAAAGTGAATTAAACCTAATGGGCTAAGACCATGGTTAAAATGAGAACCACCAATCAATAAAACAAAAATAAACCAAAAAATAGTAACCAAAATCACAAAGCAAGGTGTTTAAATGACATTTTTCCAGCAGCCTTGATCCTGTCAGATGGTCATGAGAGCTAACTACCAAAGCCATGTGCTTTGGAGGCTGACCTCACTTTAAGTATCTGATGGAGGTTTTGGAGGCTGACATGCTTTGGAGGCTGACCCCACATCTATACATGTGGTTACCAAGTATCTTAAACACCCAAGTCTCACCTTAAATTGCATTCAGGAGACAAAGGGTGGCCCAATGCAGCCACTGCTCACAAATGCTCACAATGGCTCCATTCAGCAAGGTCTGCAAGCCAGTGGGCTCTTTGCTTCTTGCCTATGACTCCAATTTCTACAACCCAAATTCAGAACTAGATTAAAATTAGATCTTAAAGGCAATATGGTCATGTACCTTATATTTTTATGCTGAGAGATTTTATAAGAAGCAGACTGGTTTTCTTATGCCTTAGTTTGGGGACTTATCTTATTCATTCATACCCTAGCAAGCTGGGCATACGTAAAACAGATCACTAAGCTGTTTGACAATATATTGACTCACCATGTAAAAAAAAGAAAGAAAAATAAAAATACATGAAACTTTCCTAAAATGAAGAGTGAACCTGCAGAAGGAAACTGATATGCTTTTTAAAAATGGGCTTGAAGGCAAAACCAAAGATAAATGTGTGTGTTTAAAATTACTTGTGGGCAAGCCTCCCATCTTAAATATTTGAAGTATCCAGGCTTCCGAGCACCTGTTCAAGTTTGTGCTGATTCTCCCCCAGGCAGCTGCCTACTTGCTTCTGCTTCAGGCTGGACCTGAACGTGGTCCAGGATGCATCGCTGATGAGCAAGTTCAGCTGGTGCTGAATGACAGGTGTTGGCTCCTGACTGCCTTCAGTGGCATGGTGTGGTATATTTCTTAACAAAGGGAAAGAAAGGAGACATCAAACACTTGCTCCTCTAACTCAATGTTTCAGTGTTTGTGCTTTAAATAAAAGGCATAGACTAGAAAAAGTAATAGGTCAATACCAGGCTTACAGAAAACCTTTCCTTAGTGAATGCACAATTATAGACAATGGTAGCACAACAAAGAGGTGACATCACTAGTGGGATTTGGGCACTTTACAAGGTCCAGTAATCCACAGGACATGCTCATATGATCACTAAAGCCTTGAATTCAGGTGGATGGGTTGACCCAATGGTCAAGAATCAAGACAACTGCAGGATCTCACTGTGCCAGCCTCTAGACCCCAGTCTGTGGGTCACTAACCGACAATGTAGGCATGGAATGCACTTTCCGTAAGGGTGTGAGACTAATAGTTGTGCTTCAACAACAAAATGGCCACAGAAATGCTCTCAATTCCATCTTAGAATCCAGTGAGATTTTTCTGGATGACAATATAGTGTATCCCAGGAATCAGCAAACTATGTCCCCCAGGCTAAATCCAGCCTACTGCTTATTTTGATACCCTCATGATCTAAGAATGTTTTTTGCATTTTATGTGATCAAAAGGAATCAAAAGAAGAAGGCTATTTAATGATGTGAAGATTATATGAAATTCAAATTGCAGTGGCTATAAAGTTTTATCAGAACGTAGCCACACATCTGTTTGTTTACATATCGTATATGGCTGCTTTTGTGACAGAGTAGTTGTGACAAACACTACGTCGTTCACAGAGCATAAAATGTTTGCTATCTGGCCCTTTACTAAAAATGATTGCCAATCAACGTACAGTATATGGTATACTATACTGGTATAGCCTCTTACCAACTGTGGTAATGGGTTATTTACTAAGACTACACTGAGCCTCAGTTTGCTCAGCTGTAAGGGGATATTAATACTCATTGCAGGGTTGTTGGGGATATTACATGAGATAAGGTGCCATAAAGTATCTAACATAATGGCAGTAAATGGTTGCTGTTTTTATTCTTAATGGAATTGGAGAGAGAAAAAGTATTTCCTGGTCTCTGTGTTATGATTCTAAACAATGGGAGAGGCCACCAGTCTCCCTAGGGTTCCAGGCTGGCTGAGAATATATTGGATGTTTTCTCAGTCAGCGATCCGTTCCATAACAAAATACTATAGACTAGATGGCTTAAAGAACAGAAATGTATTTCTCACAGTTCTGCAGCCCGGGAAGTCCCATGGTTTGGGTGCCAGCGTGGTGGGTTCTAGTGAAAGCTCTCTTCTTGGCTTGCAGATATCCATCTTCTCATTGCATTCTCACTTGGGAGGGAAAGGCAGAGAATGAGAACACTCTGGTGTTTCTTCTTCTTCTTCTTGTAAGGGAATTTATCCCATCATGGGACTCTGCTGTCATTACCTCATCTAAATCTAATTATCTCCCAAAGATTCCACCTCCAAACACCATCACATTGGGAATTAGGATTTCACCATATGAATTGGGGGAGGGAGACATTAAGTCCAGATCAGATGTTGAGGTTGAATCTCCAGCAGCTGTTCCACCAATTCTTCAATGTGTAGCAGCACTTGATTCTATGCCAGCTTTAGGAAAGAACCCTCATTAGTCTTAGTCAATGCAGCGCTTCTGTCAATGATTGACTGGAAGCAAAAAGAAAAATTATATATATATGTATATTTTCACACGGTAAAGAAATATCACATCCCAAACTCAATAGCACCATTTATGAGTATCACCTCTCTCCTATTGAGAGTGTTGAGCTGATGTAAAACCTAAAACTACTATAGAATTTTATGAACTTCATTCCATAACCAGGCAAACCAGTTCAAGGTAGAAGAATCCATAGACAGCAGAACCAAGCCACAAGAACCAGAGAACAAACAGTACCCTAATCGAGCCATACCGCTCACATTTCATACCTGTGAGCTTCTCAGTCCTTTAGAGCTTAAGTCACTTTGAGTTAGATTTCTTGAATTTTGCCAGCAAGATCAACTAACTACTGCAATTGGTACCTGTCTTTAGCTTCAGGCTGAAAGCAGACCTACCTGTATTGCTCAGGTGGCCAGTAGAAAATCAGGACACAGTGACTCATCAATGTACTAAAAATTTATATGTTGGGAACCATTTACAACTTATAAAATATCCCTTATACATTTGCTCAACAAACTTAAGTTTTTCCTTAGTGCCACTGTATTCAAAGCTCTATGCTCAAGCTGTGGGACATGCAAAGATGAATCAAGCACATTACTAGACCTCAAGGACTTAATGACCTTGTGGAGAAGAACTACATATAAACTACGTGAGAAATTAAAATAGAAGGCAGAACAAAGTGAGATGCATACTCAACATGGTATTAGAGCCAGAGAAGAGAGTTACTGCCCCCATTAGATCCTCACAACCGCTCTGTAGAGGAGACTGAACAGATGTTTTCATCCTCACTGTTACAGATTAGAAGATTCTGAAAGGTCCAGTGTGACTGGGATAATTAGTGTTGCATTAATTGTGCTCAGCGATTTTGGCTCAAAGCCCAATATTCTTTCCATTCTTCCATGAAATTTCTTAAGAATAATAGCAACTTCACAGAAAAAAGGCTATTGTGTATTAAACATTTCATAAAGGCCTGGCATATAACAGCCCAGCATACATTGTCAAGGAATAAAATAAGATGTCTAAGATACCAGGAAGCAATGGATGGGCACTCTGAGCACCCTGAGGTCACCTATTCTAATTAAGGGGAAACCACCACTTAGCTCATTATTAGCCGATGTTATTAAAATTTTCCACTTTTTAAGAGATTCAAAAATCTAAATTGTATATGGAATTTTATAAGGCATTTTCACATTTTTATCAAGTCTACCTCCAAGAGACATACTGAACCTGTCCACGTCCCTCCATCTCTTTGCAGTAGCCTCTTAAGTGGTCTTCTAGATTCCAAAGGTATCCCTTTCATACACATGCAAACAGCGGTCAGAATGATCCATTTAAAAATAAAGGTTATCATCCCTTTATACACCCTAAATACTCATCAATCAGGATTTAATCATGGAAGCTGTGTAGAGATGCTGTCTGCACAAATGGCATACCTACATGGGTTCAGGCAACCCATCTTTACATGTTCCAATTCTTCACATACTAGACACTTGATCCAAGATGTTAAAATCTTTTTACCTGACACAGCCAAGTCAAGCCCAGCAACTCTTGGCAAAATCTGCTTTCATAATATTTTGCTCTTATGCATACTGTGGTGGGTGTTGCCTCAACCTGATATTCTGTCCACTGAGCAAACATGAAATGCACAATGACATAACAGGCTAGACTTCAGGCAAAGGTATTTTTTCTTAATATTTATCCGCAGAGAAATTTATGAAGAACAAAGGTTGACACCTTTGGATGGGTGAGAACTAAATTAAATCCTCACCTTGTCCTTATCCATACTACAAATAGAAAACATATCTGAGAGTTCTAATGTCTTTGGACAATAAAATACATGCATGTCAAATTTTATAACTGATTATAAGTAATTTCAAAACAACACAGGAATTTCTCCACAACTAAATAATTGTTGCTATATGCGGCGAGCCTCTTCTGACCAGCAGAAAGACAAGTCACCACACGCTAGATTCTTCTCGTATCACACTTTATTGGAGTACAGCTTGGTTATAGACAGATGGAAGGAAGACCCCGAGCTTTGTTCACACTGGCTTTTTATAATGCACTAGAACCTGTGGCAACCTGTGGTTGGCTGGTTAACTCAATCTGTGGTTGGCTGGTTAACTCAATCTGTGGTTGGCTGGTTAACTCAACAAGATATGTGCTGTTCACAATTTATTGGTTGCAATTCTGAGCCTTTATTAGCATATTGGCTCGTCGTGGCGCATGTGTGGCACATAGCCTTTGGGCTACTCCCTGATAAGCGTTATCTGCAACCAGCAGAACAACGGCTTCCCACAGCTATACATTGTGAACGCAAAGTAGAAAGACAAAAAGAATGACAACCCTACAGATAATGTGGGTAGCAGAGCAAAATTTCTGTATGCCTGTCAAAGTGTATAACTGCTTCAATTTTTTCTTTCAGACATATTTGAAATTAAGTCAGAAAAAGAACATCCTAGGAAAATCTGTCTCATGGGTTAATAAACTATAAATATAGAAAATATAATACAGGAGATAGGAATCTTTGTTTACAGATCCTATAAAACTCTCTATCCATATTTGTCTCTATAGGGATTACTGCACAAACTTGGCTTTAAAATCTCAAGAAAGCAGAATTCCCATTTCCTATTTCTTTATTAGTTGTTCCTTCCAGATTATAGTTGTTTATATGTCAGAAACTATACTCATTATACCTCTAAGTGTTATTAGGGTTTTCTTTTTTTCTGAAATACCGACAAGTTCTACCATTTTTGTCTTCTGAGCCTTAATAATTTATTTTAAATCACCGTGGGCTTTAATTTTTACCCTTTAAACAACATTACTACCCCTCACTTCTCTATATTTTTCCTCCTTTTCTGTTTCCTCTTCCTCCTCTTTCTCACTCTCTTTTTCCTTCTTTGTTTTTGTCCTCTATTCTCATCTTCATCTAACCTCTTTCTCATGGTCTACATGAGTCTGCATGAACTGCTCTTGTCTATCTCTTTTAATCCCCTTTCCCCCAACCCCATTTTTTTCCCCACAAATATTAGTCTCCCACCTTAAACTTACATTTTGCCAGTTTAGAAACTTCACATTTGCTATTTGTTTGGCCTAGAATGTATCTTTCCAAATCTTCCTTTCTCATCAAATCTATCTTATATAGCTATGCCATGTGTACAACACAATTCCAGGGTAACACTCATTTAGACTATGATGTGACTGGTTTCCCCAGAGTTTTGTAACATGGTGGCTTGATTTTCCACTCTAAGGAACTCAGCTTTTTATTATATCTTCAAAGAGGCCTTTTCTCACAACGATATCTAAAATGTCTCTACCCATCCTACTCAATCCAGTAACTCTTTATCTCTCACCCTGTCAGTTTCTTTCATAACATTGATGGGAATCAGTAATTATTCCACATATTTATTTGTTACATATTAATCACATCTCTTCTCTGGACAAGGTTTCTTGAGTTTTGTGACCTCCTCTGCCTTGTTCTAGGCTGTATTTTGTAATATCTGTAGTACCTTTAACTATGCCTGGCACATACAATGTCCTTTATAAATCAATGTTAAATAAGAAAAAAAGAAACAAATGAATGTATTAGTGAATATAATTTCCTTGAACATATTCATTTTCCTTTCTCATTACAATTAGGTAGAATAAAAACCAGTCTCAAAATAACAATCTCACCATCCGTGTGTAATACATCATTTCTTTGGTTCCATGAATCCTTCCCTTCTTTGAAGGCTTTTGATTAAAATTTAATTGCGTTTGTGAAATATAACTTATCAATTAACATTCTTTTAACATTTTTGTTGATGTACATAATGTGTTTGATGATGGCACAATGCAAATAAAGCTTGTGTGGAGGTTAGTCTAGGATGGTCGATGCAGGAAGAAGAAGAGGAGAGTTTATTGATGGAGAGGTAGAAGAACCCCACAGAGATTTTCCTTCTACCTTGTAATTCTAACCAAGGCCTGGCTCTTCATTGCTTAATGGTTAATGAGATTGAAGCTGCCATTCATGATGCCCTAAACTATATCACTTCTTCCCACCCTATTTCAGTTCAGTGACGGTGGATTTCCCTACACTTTGCAGCTGTTTGATAAGAGGTTCTCTGTTTTGCTCTCTGATGACTTGAAAGGCCATTCAGCCAAGCACAGAAGCAACCCACAGTGGAGGACAGGACAGGGGAATTAATACGTTTGGACACAATTCTCAACTGTTGAGGTGTGGGATTTTGTGACTGAAAATCTTAGACTCGTTCCATGTTTTGTGGGACATGTCTGAAGCAGTTTCTGCATTATTACTCAAAGGGTCATCTGAAGGGTTGAGCCACAGTTACCTAGAAGCTATTGATTCACTTGGTATTGGATTTTTCCTCTCCTGGTCTCACTTTCCTCACTAATGATTTGTAGAATCTCCTCCAAAATAAACTACCTAGATCTACGTATTTGCTTTAGCAACTACTTTTGGGGGAACCCAAAGACACAAGGGACCTTAACTTTTGTCCCCTTTTGTTTAATTTGTACCCCATCCACCCTCCTCACAAGAACCTTTGTCACAGTTCTGTATTATTGCTAATTTAATGTAAAATGTTTGATGTAAAAAAACCTGAAATAAACCTAGTTGATCCAAACAAGTCTTTTTAAAAGCTTTGCACCCAGAAGTTAAGCATTTTTGTTTAAGCAATATTCCTTCTTTTGACCTAGACCATCCCATTTTACACATGCACAAATTATAATGTTTCTTTCTTTCAAACTCGTACAAATGAGATATTGAATAAAATTTAAGAAAAAAACAAGAAACAAGAATAAGACACACAAGGACTTAAATTCATATCCAGACCCCAGTACTTACTACTTTCCAAGATGGGGAAATTGTTCTTCACCTTTGCAGGCTTATTAAACTGGTGATTGTAATAGCCATCTTACAGGTTAATTTTAATGATCAATTTTAAAGCACACCTCCCTGCACTAGCCTTCCAAGCTTCAGTTAAAAGAAAAAGTATGGCTAAATATACTAACATGGAAAAATCTCCAAAGTGTAGATACAAACAAAACAAATTATAGAACCATATTATAGCGCAAACTGATGTATGTTTAAAACAAACCCACACAACTCTAAAATTGGACATATGTATATGCATACACATAAATAAGCATGTATTTTATATATGGGAATATGGGAGTATATGTAAATACACTTCAAAAATTCTGAAGGGTACATATAAATTGTGGGTGAAACATTAAAGGGGATATTTCACTTTTTATTCTATATTCTTCTCCAGCTTCTGTACTTCATGATAGTAAGAGCATCTATTCACGTATTTCTTGTGTAATAAATGTAAAGTAGACTACGTATTAATAGTTCCCTTTCCTATTTTACATGTGGAACTTCTCTTATGCAAAATTTTCCAGTCCATACATGCTGAAGAAAATATTTTAATGTGGAAACAAACAAAAAGCAGTATTTTTTGCTATCACAAAGATAGTATGGTCCTGGGCCATGATAAGCACTCAGAAAATGTTAATTGATTACATTAATGAGTAAATAAATAAATGATTGATTAATTATTGTCATTACAGCTTCAATCTCTAAAATGGGCCTATCATCATTATAGTTGTTCAGCAACATGAAATCCAATGCAATCTAAAAGCTGAAGATAGACAGCTTGTGTGAGGTTCCTAGAAACTCACTTTTACTTTCCATTTAATTTCTGACAGTACTTTTCTAGGGTTGTTGCTATGACTGGGAATAGTAGTGGAATGGTATGCACTGACTAAAAGTTGGTTTTCCAGAAGAATTTTTTTTTTTAATTTATATGTTGATACTATTTTCATCTAGATGGATGTTTACTAAACTTATTGTGGTAATCATCTCATGATGTAAGTCAAATCATTATTCTGTACACCTTAAACTTATACAGAGCTATATGTCAATTATATCTCAATAAAATGAGAAGAAAAGGATAGCTACAAAAACAACACTGAAAAGCCCACATCTAATAGAAAATAATCACACAACACACAATGTAATATACAATAATTTTTTTACATTCAGAGTTAAAAAATCAATATAAAGTCAAATATTTTCATCCATATGCTCATGAACACTATTTGGAATAAAAAATTCAATATATTTTCATGAAGTTGTTTGAAATTATTATTATTAAGAAGGTGATAGCTGTGATTAGAAACTCTGTTTGGGCATGCAAGCACCCATGTTTAGTTAGATAATACTCAGTTTTATGTATCCAGGTGTTCAAATTCCTGGCTTACTGTTAGATTAATAATGCTGTTTATCTATTATTATTGCTCTTCCCTTCTTAACATATCCAATCTTTACTCTGTGGAAAAGAAAAATGGCAAATTTTAATGTACATTGACAGTGCCAGAAATGCTGTTCAGAAACTCCTAAGAAAACTCATCATCAGATACCTCTCTGGAATCACCAATCTTTTAAATAAAACTCTATGAATTATGAGATAGTGAATGGAAGATCCAAAGTTTGAATCTAGGCCATTTGACTCCAGAGCCAGTAAATATTCTTCAAATCAGATAAAGCTTAAAATATTCAGTGAGAATATGCTATAATCAAATCTTGTTCTAGAAGTAACCAGTATTGGTATATATTTTTGCAGTACAATGGAATGGATACTGGTGGCACCATAGCCACTGGTGTTACAGCATGTTCAATAAAGTTGAAAAAACTGCTCACAGATCAAGAAGTTCAACCTTATGAAATATTATGCTTAACATCTTTTTTTTTCCACATGATGAAACTGAGGTTTGGGGAGGTGAGACAAATTGCCCAAAGTCACACACCTGGTAATAATGGGGCTGTAATTTGAACCTAGGCAACCTAACTATTCTTCCAATCATATTGTGTCTGGTATTCAAATTATGATACTAGAATTAACTAATATGCATTAATCTTAGCATATTTTAACCACTTATTAACTCTCTCACTTGACTATCAAACACTAATTTGCATTTAGCCAAATAAACATTTAATTTGAGGGCCATAACTAGTTATTGTAGGAAATGTAAGGTTGGACTTAAACAGGATCGTAAAAATGGAGTGGGCCTCGGTAAGTGGAAAATCAATGGAGATATTTTTAGACAAAGGGAACTGTACACCTGGCCTTAACTGCAGAGGATTTATGGTTGGCCGCTAAATAAAAGTGATGCTATTACCATTACAGTAGGTAAAAGTTATTGGATGCTCACTCTGTGTCAGACATATGCATATCATTTTACCTAATGTTCACCTTACAAGTGAACAATCAAGGGTGTAGAGGGGTAAAGTAATTTATCCAAGTCACACAGATGGCAAATTTCAGAGTAATGGCTTGAGCCTAAGCATGTCTAATTCCAAACTTTATCTTGCCAAGTTTTTGCAAAACTATGGACAATTAGGAACAAAAGAAGAGTTAATAATCAAGAGTTTTTTCCTCCTAATTCTAAAAAGATGGCAGTCAGTGGAAGATGCAGACTATAGTCCTCTCACTCAGCTTCAGGTCAAAGCTGCTTCCTGGGTACGTGATCAGGAAAAACAGGAGAGATTACAATCCAGGATGTGAACTGGATTGAGGAGCCTATAACTAGACCAGACTGCTCAACACCTAATATCCCTGTAACTGTGCTAAGATGATATCATGACGGCATTCTAATTGAGAACAACCTGGAGCTGTCTAATTGATAACCTGGAGTCAACCCATTAAGGAGCTTGACTCTTTGTGGAAAGAATTTAACACAATGTATTCCATGTATGTCTGAAGACGATGGGGCTGGGCACATTTCCTTGACTGTTAGACCCTGATGTTTGATAAACTTTTTAGTGAAACTCACCCTGAAGCCCTAAATTCAGGTGACATTTCCTTAATCTACATTTTTCTTAGACTTATTGGTACATCTGCTACAGCTCATAATATATTCCATTTTGTATTGTTAGTACTTATTCACCTGACATACCTCTTCCTGAATTACCAATACTACAGGTAGAACCCTAGATTTTATTATTTTTGAGATTACATTTCCCACATGTAGCACTTTGCATCACCCATCTTCCAGATAGAAGATCAGTGCTGAGATTATTTGTTGAATGAGTCAGTTTTTTCAGTTACTTACTAATGAAAGATAAAAAACCTGCAACCATGATCATTGCCTTTATTTGTTTTAATACACTTATGACTTTTATCTACTTTCAGTGTCCAGAAATGACATCAGTGTATGATGGGGCCAAGTTTACCCTTGTGAATCTTCCTAGCAACAGAACCGAAAGTATGACACAGATGGTCTTTTTATGATTTCTGTATTTTTCATGTTACTTGGATTCTCAGATTTTAATGTTCAGGAAAAGTATGCTCAAATATCTGAAAATCTTCTTAACAGGAAAAGTTGAATAATAAGTGTTGGGATTTCCCTTTGAAAAACTGTCATCCACATCCATGTTCAAATTGACCTTATCATGTGGTACATGCATGACTAGAATATCAGACTGAAAGAAAAGAAACAGTATGCTCAAATCTCACCATACTTAAATCCTTTGATCTTTTATTTGGATGGATGTGTTGTCCCCAGTGGAATTAAGGAAAAAAATTATTTTCCACAAATGCTTAGGACATCTAATTCAAACTACCTTCTTTAAAACTGAATAAATATTTAAATGTTAATAGTATTTTCATGCAGATGGATATTTACTAAATTTATTGTGGTAGTCATCTCATGATATATGTAAGTCAAATCATTATGCTGTACACCTTAAACTAATACAGTGCTGTATGTCAATTATATCTCAATAAAACAGGAAGAAAAAAGATAGCTACAAGAAAGGACACTAAAAAACCCACATCTAAGAGAAAATAATCACACAGCACACAATGTAATATACAATAATTTTTTGAAATCAGTGGCAGAACAACTGGAATAAATATCATATATCACATAAGTCGTGTGTGTGTGTGTATGTGTGTGTGTGTGTGTGTGTGTGTGTGTGTGTGTCCTATGGTGTAAGAGGAGCAGGTTAGGTATAAAACACATGAGCAAAGATTAAATGAATTAAAACTGATAGTTTTATCATTAAAATATTAACATTTTAAAAGAGTATTGAAAAATATCTTTATTTTTACTAAAAGGTATTTAGGTATTAAAAGATATTTACACCTTTATTATATTATTAAATTATAATTGTAAATTAATTAATCATCTTGAGTAAGGAATAGAGGCACAGAAATTTTTAAAATTTAAAGGTATAAAAAGTCAAAAGTGAAAAGAAGTGTTACCAACATCCTCCTCACACTCCCTCCCCACCTCATTAGTCTCTATCCTTGGAGGAAACCATTAGTACTGGTTTTGGATTTGGATTGGCAGAGATTTTTTTTTTTCTGCTTATACAATTGGTTTCTGTTAGTACACTATAGACCGACCTATTTTGTACTACTTAAGACTTAAGTAATATAACATGGTATTGGTGTTACATTTTAGTTTATTTACTTGATGAATTCTCTACTGAAATGAAGTTCAGAGCCTCTGCATTATTATTTTATATCTCCTTCTACAGTGTAACTCAAAGCATGGACTGATGCTTTGACTTTCTGTAAATTTTTATTACTGATCTACAACAAAAGTATGGAAAATGAGCATTGGTATTTAGAAACTTTAAGAGAAAATTGATAATGTTGCAATAATTAAGAATATATACACTGTATTTTACAAAATTATCAGTCTACAGCAAATGGCAGAGGCAGGGAAGCTTCACTAGTTAGAATTTCAGAAATACAGCACTTGGTTCAGACCCAAGAATAATGACTAATACAGTGTAGTTATTAAATAAATATCAACAGAATGAATCAATAAGTGTGTATTCTGTTTTTCCAGTTCTACTGAAGTATTACTGACAAATAAAAATTCTATGTGTTTAAGGTGCACAATGTGGTATTTTGGTATATGTATACATCGTAAAATTATTACCATAATCAAGTTAATTAACTTATCCATCACTTTATATATTTACTGTGTGTGTGTATGAGATTTACTCTTGAAGTAAACTTCAAGTACACAATACATTAGTATTAACTAATTCACCATACTGTATATTAGGTCTCCAGAAATTATTCATCTTATAACTGAAACTTTGTACCCTTTGGACAATATCGCCCCTTTTCCCACTTTCCCCAGCCTCTAGTAACCACCATCATACTCTGTTACTATGAGTTTTTTTTTTAGTCCACCTATAAGTGAGATTATGCAATATTTGCATTTCTGTATCTGGTTCATTTCACTAAGCATAAAGCCCACCAAGATCATCAATGTTGTTGCATAATCAGGATTTCATTTTTTTAAGGCAAATTATATTCCACCATGTACATTTATCTGTTAACTGACAGGTTATTTCCATATCTTGGCTACTGTGAATAATGCTGCAATGAACATGAAAGTTCAAATATCTCTTCAAGATAGTGATTTTATTTCTTTTGGATATATACCAAGAATTGGGATTGCTGGATCATATGGTAGTTCTATTTTTTTTTAAGGAAACTCCATACTATTTTCCATAGTGACTATACACATTCATATTCCTACCAATATTGTACAGGAGTACCCTTTTTTCCACATCTTTGCCAACACTTCTTATCTCTGGTCTTTTTGATGATAGCCATTCTTAACAAATGTGAGGTGATATTTCATTGTGGTTTTGATTTGCATTTCTTTGATGATCAGTGATGTTGAGCATCTTTGCATACACCTATGGAACAACAAGTGATGCCAAATAGTTTATACAATCTTGAGCAAGAAGGACAAAGATGGGAACTTCACATTTCTTGATTTAAATTTATATTACAAAGTTGTAGTGATCAAAACAGTATGGTACTTGCATAAAAACAGACACACAGGTCAATGGAACAGAATCAAGAGCCTAGAAATAAAACCTCACATATGAGGTCGACTAATTTTTGATAAAGGTGCTGAGAATACACAATGGGGAAAGTCTTTTCAATAAATGGTGTTGGGAAAACTGGATATCCACATACAAAAGAATGAAATTGGACCCTTATTTTACACCATACAAAAAAATCAACTCAAAATGGATTAAAGATTTGAATGTAATATCTGAAACCATAAAACTGAAAGAAAACACAGGGGGAAAGTTTCTGGACATTGGTCTTGGCAATGCTATTTTGGATTTGATACCAGAAGTAAAGGCAACAAAAGCAGAAATAAATAAGTATGACTTCATCAAACCAAAAAGCTCTATAACATAAAGGAAACTATGAACAAAATGAAAAGCAAGTTACCAAATGGGAGAAAATATTTGCAAACCATATGTCTGATAAGGGGCTAATATCCTAAATACATAAAGAACTCTCACAACTCAATAGCAAAACCCCAAACAATTCAATTGAAAATGGGCAGAATATCTGAACACAGATTCTTCCAGGGAAGATATAGAACAGCCAACAGGTACATGAAAAGGTGCTCAACATCCCTAATTATCAGAGAACTACAAATCAAACCCACAACGAGGTATCACCTCACCCTCTTAAAGTGGCTATTATCAAAAAAAAAAAATACATAATCTCCTTTCCAAGAGTCCATATTTTTTCATTGACTTATTTCTTTTCAAAAGTTAACTGGTTTATGTTTGTTTCTCTTACATATTTATTAAAACAAAGTTCCTTGAAAAATAATACAAGTATAGAGGGATATATTGTGGAAATGTTATATATCCCATATGTTATGTATCCCACTTTGATGTCTTTTTAATTTCTTATGTTCTTGAATATTGTCTATTTTTTAAAATGAACTGTGTCTTACATATAGTGATGTCTTGGTAAGTGTTTCATGAAGATTGGTTGACTAAGTGAATAACCCAAGAATGAACTGTTATCTCTCACAGAAGATTGGTTAACTAAGTGAATAACCCAAGAATGAACTGTTATCTCTCACAGACTGTTAATGACACTTATATTCAATATTAGGATAATCACATTTTTGCCTGTAGGAGGTAAACTCACATCTAAGACATATTTTTTTAATGATTTTTTATTCCATTCAACTACCTTATTAAGATATTTTATGCAAATATGATGCTGTTTTACATGCATAACCAATTTGAAAATCTCTACAAAAACACAAATCGTATTTTTACCAGTGGCTTAGACAAACTCTGTGTTAATCTACAAATATGAATAATCATGATATGATTATAAGAACAGATCTGAAGGAATGAGTCCATTTCAATATTGTAAAACATTTTCAGAACCACTGTAAGGAGGGATTTAGCCTCTGTTTAACATGGATGATAACTAATCTGTTAACTATCATTCTTGTTTGGCTATAATAATTTTGATTAATTCACAATGCACAAACACAATAATTCTTTGCTAAGTAAAAGCTTGGTTTGTTAACAATGAGACATATGGCAAATTTACAGAGAGGAAGACTGCAATATTAAGTCCCAATATTTAAATTTATTATTTGACCTTATAAATATGAATTATTTCTCTCATTAATGAATAAATATCTAGACCTATAATACCTCATATATATAATGTGTTTTATCTTCTTGATGCTTACAACCTGATAGTGAATGGTATAAATCTCTAAAATATTCATGGCCATTCAAACATTGTTTCTGTTTTTGCTTTGTTTCTTTTTTGAGTGATTAGGGGCCTAGCCCTACACAAGAGAGACATAGAAAAAAATTTTAAGACCATATTTCTGCATCCTAATTATTTATATATAAAAAGAAATGTCATAAAATATGTAGACATTTGTTTTTAACATAAGTAATACTGGCTTTGGCTTTACATTTGTTAAAGTCTAGTGAAGAAAGAATCCAGTAGTTAGTGAATGTAGTGTGGGAAAGTCTGTGGATGGAATTGTGTCCCCCACAAATTCATATGTTGAAGCTTTAACCCCCAATGTGGCTGTAGTTGGAAATAGGGCCTTTAAAGAGGTAGCCAAGGTTAAATGACATCATGAAAGTGAGGCCCTAATCCAATAGGATTGGTGTTCTTACAAGAAAAGGAAGAGACACCCGGGATGTGTGCACAGAGTAAAGAACGTATGAGGCTTCAATAAGTGGCACTGGGAAAACTGGACAGCTACATATAAAAGAATGAAATTAGAACACTTCCTAACACCATACACAAAAATAAACTCAAAATGGATTAAAGACCTAAATGTAAGGCCAGGCACTATAAAACTCTTACAGGAAAACATAAGCAGAACACTCTATGACATAAATCACAGCAAAATCCTTTTTGACCCACCTCCTAGAGGAATGGAAATAAAAACAAAAAATAAGCAAATGGGACCTAAAGAAACTTCAAAGTTTTTGCAGAGCAAAGGAAACCATAAAAAAAGATGAAACGACAACCCTCAGAATGGGAGAAAATATTTGCAAATGAAGCAACTGACAAAGGATTAATCTCCAAATATACAAGCAGCTCATGAAGCTCAATATCAGAGAAACAAACAACCTAATCCACAAATGGGCAGAAGACCTAAATAGACATTTCTCCAAAGAAGATATACAGATTGCCAACAAACACATGAAAGGATGATCAACATCAGTAATCATTAGAGAAATGAACATCAAAACTACGATGAGGTATCACCTCACACCAGTCAGAATGGCCATCATCAAAAAATCTAGAAACAATAAATGCTGGAGAGGGTGTGGAGAAAAGGGAACCTTCTTGCACTGTTGGTGAGAATGTAAATTGGTACAGCCACTGTGGAGAACAGTATAGAGGTTCCTTAAAAAACTAAAAATAAAACTACCAAATGACCCAGCAATCCCACTACTGGACATATACCCTGAGAAAACCATAATTCAAAAAGAGTCATGTACCACAATGTTCACTGCAGCACTATTTACAATAGCCAGGACACGGAAGCAACCTAAGTGTCCATCTACAGATGAATAGATAAAGAAGATGTGGCACATATATACAATGGAATATTACTCAGCCATAAAAATAAATGAAATTGAGTTATTTGTAGTGAGGTGGATGGACCTAGAGACTGTTATACAGAGTGAAGCAAGTCAGAAAGTGAAAAACAAACACCATATGATAACACATATATATGGAATCTAAAAAAAAAAAAAAAAAAACAAGTTTCTGATGAACCTAGGGGCAGGACAGGAATAAAGACACAGACTTAAGAGAATGGACTTGAGGACACGGGGAGGGGGAAGGGTAAGTTGGGATGAAGTGAAATAGTGGTATTGACGTATATACACTACCAAATGTACAATAGATAGCTAGTGGGAAGCAGCTACATGGCACAGGGAGATCAGCTCCGTGCTTTGTGACCACCTAGAGGGGTGGGATAAGGAGGGTGGGAGGGAGACACAAGAGGGAGGGGATATGGGGATATACATATGCATATAGCTGGTTCACTTTATTATACAGCAGAAACTAACACAGCAATGTAAAGCAATTATACTCCAATGAAGATGTTTAAAAAAAAAAAGAAAGAAAAAGAAATAGAGGGGGTATTTCCCTGGTGGCACAGTGGTTAAGAATCCATCTGCCAGTGCAGGCGACAGAGGTTCGAGACCTGGTCCAGGATTATCCCACGTGCCATAGAGCAGCTAAGCCCCGTGCACACCCAAAAAAAAAAAGAAAAAAAAAAAAAGGACATATGAGGCTACAACAAGAAGCAGCCTCAGCAAGCCAGAGAGAGACCTCAGGAGCAAGCCTGCCAACACCTTTATTTTGGACTTCCAGTCTCCAGAACTGTGAGAATATAAATTTATATGGCTATACTTCCCAGTCTGTGGTATTTTGTTATGACAGCCCTAGCAGATGAATACAGAGAAACAGGATTTTCATGGAGGCTGGAGGCTTGATTGTTGGAAATCTAAAAAGGCAGTGGGAGAACTCCCTCATCCCAGAAATGATGGCCCTTCAGTTATGTCTTATGTTGGGAAACTGTATCCTCCTCCACCCAGATACTAGGCTAGAATTTATCCCCATCGTCTCCTGCATTTTCCTCACTCAGCCTTCAAATCTAACAGGAAATCATTTTATCCTACCACTTAAATACCTTTAGAATTACCTTACTCCACTCCATTCTCATGAATGGAAGCTTGGACTGGTGTGTAAGTTCAAGCTTCCATTCTTCTCCACTGCCTTTACTCTTGCCCCCTCCTATCCATTTAACATGCTGCCTCCTGAGTGATCTGTCTCAAATGCAAATGTGTCCATGCCTTTCCTCTGTTTGCAACCTCTTTACAATAAAATTTGAAATCCTTAATTTGCCTGGTCCACACCTCTCTTTTAAGAGCCATCTTTTACCACCCTTACCCTTGTTTATTCCAACCATAATGAGATTTTTCTATTTTGTCAAGGTACCACAATCTCTCTCCCCTCCAGACTTAAATGAGCTTCTCTCTGTCCCTATGAAGCCCTCTCATGTCCCTTCATTTTTAAGTATCATTAATATTTCTCCTGCTTCTTCCACCAGCAAGCCCTCTGACCCATGTCCAGTCTCTTACTCAGAAAAAAATCAAGTTTCGAGTTATTTATCTCCAGGCATCTTCTAATTTCTCTTCCTTGACACAATATAATTTTTTAAGTCTACATTTTCTACCTCACTGAACATTCCACAAGGATAAACTACTTTTTATGTTTACTCTTTTATTATTGGTTATCTAGTAAACTGAATAACACAATAAATATTAATTAAGTAAATAAACAGTGACTTTAAAAAGGAAAAAAAAGTGTGTTTCCTCTCTAGGAAATATGTAGAATGAGGTCTAGTAATTTAATTCTATTCAAAACAATACTATATCAGGGGATATAGATAGATGATACAGATATGATATAGGTATAGATATAGATGATATAGGTATAGACGTAGATGTACACGTAGACGTAGACATAGACATAGACATCTTAACACTCATGACAATAATTACTACTGCTTAAAGTTCGGTTTTGAGGTGGACCAATAGACTCCTGATTTCCTACAGAAGCACCTGATCCAGTCATGCTTGCTGTGTTATCTCATCACTGTTCTTCCCACATCACCAAAAATATGAGGCTGCCTCCATTCCCTCTGCTTCTACACTTCAGCTGTTAACCAATATTCCAATTTTAATCCAGGCAGATCCGGAGAAAAAATAGAGGTTGACCCAGTCTAAACTTGGAGGTGGTCGTGAATAAACCAATATAGAGAGGAGGAGTCTAAGTAAGTAAAGGTGAAAAGTTTCTCTCCAGAATTTCTGAGAAAGTTAAGGTGTGACAGAATGCTTCTCTTTTATAGGCTGATACTGAAATATGAGGAGAATGGGGAAAGAGTTTCTTCTTGCATAGGGAAGAAACAAGTTCAGCTCTGGATCTTAGAAAAAGTGGAAAAAGATAGTTAACTATGAAAATGTAGAGGGAGATGAGAATGTGACTGAAGTTACAACCTGAAAAAAGCCAACAGTTTAAGGTTAGGATGAAAAAGATACATTAACGTTAGGTTGAAAAAGATACATTAGTGAACAGGAAAAAAAGGTCGAATTTTATCTTTCCAGTTAAACTTTTATTAAATTTAAATGTTTTATTATAAAAGAAGATCGATATTGATAAAGATGGCATTGATAAGAATTGCTACTTAAAAGAATAAAAATGTAGTTTTAGATCAAACAATGCTTTTAGAATGTGAAGATTCTAGAGTGTGAAGATAGGTTTGCTTAGAGATTTTGGGGTGAGAGCGGCTGTTGTTATTCAATAAAGCTAACAGGTGTTAAACATCCATTTGTCCTGCTGCCTCAGGAAATCTCACACCCACCATTGAAAATATCAAACTTAATTCTGAGCCTGCAATTCATATTTGCAAAATTATTATTTAAACTTCTTTAGCCATCTGTTAGCATTGCTTCAGAAAAATAATTAGTAGGTTCCTGAATAAACACAGAGATACTAATGAATCATTAAACAATATGCGGGAAAATAATGGGACTAATATTTTATTTTTTAAACAATTATGTAGGCAAATCAATCTTTTAGCATGAATGGAATCCCAAATAATGCTACTCTCTCTAATGACCCTTTGACCTTGTTTCTAAATGTGGAACACATGAGGTTCTTAGGTGGCTATATTATTTCTGGTATAGTTGTGGTTGCTATAACTGAGTCCTCAAATAGCAACAGCTTAAACAAGATAGTTTATTTTGGGGGCTCGTATTGCGGCTCCATGATGGCAAGAATCAACCTTCTTTCCACCTAGTTACTTGGCAATGCTTGGGTATTGACCACATCCTTATGCTCCAGTGTAACTCAGAAACATTCTAGCCAGTGTGGAACAAGAAACTTTAGAGGCATGACTTAATTCTGCTTACATTTCATGTAAAAGAGTTGAATAACATGGCCATGCCAGGCTAGAAGGAAGCTTGTCAAGCTCACTCTTGTCTAGGCTGTAATTGGCACAATGGAAATTCAAGGGTTCTATTAGTATGAGAAATAAGCACCGAATGAATATGAAAGACAAGTAGCAGTGTCCACAAAAATTGCTTTAAGAAATGAAGGGATCAGCTTCTCCCAGGAAAAGTTACTCAGCCAAAATCGTCAATCCCAGAATGTATATTTAAAAAAAGATAGTTTATACTTGATCATATAAAATTATAAAAGTTTTCATGCAAGTCAATTAGCAAATGACAGATTTTGAGAAAAATCTTTATAATGCAGATGATAATAAAGATTACATATCCAACAGGTTCATGTGAATTGATAGCGAAAAGGCATACATCACAATAAAAAGCAAATCCAAATCCCCAAAAAAGATATGAAAATATGGTCAAACCCACTATCAAGGAAATGTAAATTAAGGCAATACGATACCACTTTACACCCATCATACTAAAAGATTTTTTTAAATTTCAATACTTATTCTAGTAGAGATGCAAGGAAAGGGCTATGCTCATCAACTGTTGAGGGAAAGATAAATTGTTGTAGCTTTTAGAAACCAACCTGGAAACACTAGAAAGTTTTAGAACATCTCCCTTTTGATCCCAAACCCAGGAATCTATTACTTAGATACAGAAGAACAAATTGGTAAGATCATAGGTGCTAAGGTACTTATGAAGTTGGTTTGTAGTGACAAAAACCAGGAAAAAAAAAGTGAAGGTCTAGCAGTGATGAATAGATGAATAAATTAGCAAGCTCCAATACCATAAACTAGATAAGAATTACTACTTAAGAGAATAAAAAGTATATTCTTTTAAGTAAGTATAAGAGAATTAATATAATAAAGTTATACTGACATTTTAAAATGTATTAAAGCTATAACAATTGTCTTTAAGGGATTTCCATGAGGCATTATTGTGTGAAGAAAGGAAGATACAGAAACTATATGCGTCTGGATGCATCCATGTTCTGTAAACACTTGTTGTGGTTTGAATTGCGTCCCACAGAAAGATGTTGAAGTCCCAATCCCCAGTACCTTTAAGAGTGGAATTATTTGTAAATAATGTCTGTAATGTAGTCAAGTTAAGATGAGGTCATTCTGGACTAAGGTGGGCCCTGGATCCAATATGACTGGTGTCCTTGTAAGAAGAAAAGAGACAAAGACACAGAGAAAGAATGTTATGTGAAGACAGAGGCTGAGAATGGAGTGATGTGTCTACAGCCAAGAAATACCAGGAATCACTGGCAATCACTAGAAGCTACAAGAGATGCATGGAACAAATGCTCTCTCAGAACCTCCAGCAGGAAACAATCCTGTCAACACCTAGATTGTGGCCTTTTGGCCTCCATAAGTATGGAAGAGTACATTTCTGAGGTTTTAAGCCATGAAATTTATGGTACTTTGTTATGACCACCCTAGAACACTGATACAACACCTAAACACCCAAACCTGTTTATCTATATGAGCATGGGAGAGAGGAAAGGGAAAATACGGCAAAAAATGAAATTAAAGAGAATTTTAGAAAATAAACGAGTAATTTTACATCAATGTGTATAGTTATGAACATTTTAATTTAGTTACGTAAAAACACATACGAACACACACTCCTTTGCCTCAACTACCAAATTGTGATTATGATAACACTGTCTTTAGGCTTATTTTCTTTCTCTCCTCTCCACCTTTTGAATAATATATAAATGACTTTCTTCCTCAGAGAAACAAGGAACAGATCCAATTCATCCGTTATCTCCTCACATGAACTTCATCTTTTGATTGTAGAATATACCTAAGGACTATAATTTATTTGAGATTCTGGTCTAATTTGAGATAATACTGGGTTCGGAAGGATTTAAGGTTATCCATAAACATTTAACCTCTAGTCAGTTTCTAATGCAATAATGGTTATATGGCATTCATAAAATTTTCAAATCAAACTATTATTCAACAACATACATCAAGCTCAATGTACACAGAAGAACAAACTCTTATGAACACAAATCTTAAATTATAATGAGCAATACTATGGTACTTGTACATCAGGTTGATTGTTATTCAACATTCAAGCATTGTTCTGTCCTCTTAGTAACTTGTAATGGTGGTTAGTTTAAGTTGAAAGCCTATTTCTCCCTTCTCTTGATTTTACTGATATAATATTTATAAATATCACATTTCTTACCATTACCATCATCCTAAACTATATAACATTATGAGTGTAACTTTTTTGAGTATATTTGATGCTATTGAAAATAATGGAATACAGTATACATGAAATTATTCTGTGACTGCTTGACCTGGATCTATGCCAACTAACTATGCACTAATTGACACAAGAATTTTCTCTAAGACTGTGATGCTTGAATGTTGCTAACTTGCAAAACAAAGATGTTAGCCTGATCTTTTTTGTATAGTAGAGTATATTTTATTAACTTGGCTTCTGAACCTATTAATCCAAACCAATAGGAATCCAATTTTGTTTTTAATTGAACATTAAAGCCTGTATAGAAGTGCTATTAAAACACAAAATAAATGAACGAAATAGAAATTAGAAATAAAGGGGACTATACCAAGTAACAAAGACGAACTTTCATTTAATGATTACTAAATATTGATATACTACTATTAAAGTAATACTACACATATATGTGTGTATATATATATATATATATATATATATATATATAGCATATTTCAAGAAATCAAAGTATCTACCAGATATCTAATTAATTTTCATGCTTTTAGTATAGGAGGTGTGAGCATTCACTTCACTGTATGATGTGATTTTTTAATAACCGGTCTAGTAAATACTCAAAGAACAAGAGATTTGCAACCTATAGCTAACAATCTCTTTGGTGGCGATTAACCATTTTCAATGCAGACCATTCACTTCAACATTGAAATGCAAAGAAATACTACATAGTCACAATATACTATTACAGCATATATCAAGCACTCATTATCATAGAAGGTTGTCAACATAGCCGAGTCATCAAGGCTACTATTTATTTTACTCTATCAGCCAAATTGTTTAAGAGGATAGCCCGTGAATTTCACTAGGATATTTTATGATGAACATCTTTCACTGCAAAGTGAAGTCGATTCTTAGTCCAGCAGGAAAAATTTGTATCAACTGTGAATTGGACTCCTTAAACATTGAACACATTAGCAGAGAGGAATGATAACCTTTAAAATAAAAGACTTAGATGATCTGACAACTGAAGCAAGATGCAGAGTGATCAAGATGCCCCCACAGTAAAGTAAAAATTCTTTAATGGAAGTACAATAATTGATCAAAGAGAAGCTCAGGCCTCCTGGGTCCAGAGTGAAGCTATTCCAAGTCCTTAAATCTGCCATAAAGCTCTAATGGACACCCAGGGGGACATTTCTGACAATTTATCTTAGTTTAAGTGAATTTCAGGACCTTAAATTACCAGAGAGGGAATCTAGTCAGTTGCTACATATGCTTGCATTTTCTGTTTCTGATTACTTTATGGATAAAGTTCAAATTTCTCACCATTACTAACTTCATGATAAGCAACAAATAGCTAAAAGATGTGTCATTAAATTGCTCCACCTATAGTTAAAGCCCATTTGCTGAAAGGGTCTGAATTTTACCATCTGAACTTTAAATCCTTGGTTCAGGTTCTTAAAATACTCTCTCATTGCTCACTCAAACACTAGCTCAAACCACTTTTTATGTTTTTACAAGTTTCATCTCCTTTTAAAAAATTGTATTACATAATAGTGATGTTAACACACAATATTAACCAACAACAAATGTATGCTAACCTACTGGCACCAGAATATAAGCTAATGATTATGAGCAATCTCTGTGAAATTTCTCAGGCAATGGAAAAGCAACTGTGGAAAGAATATGTTTATTGCCTTGTATAATATAAAGAAGCTTCTTCCAAATAGCCTGTTCAACTATGCAATGGTTTTGAATCTCACTGTTACCAGTTTCTAGAATGGAGCTGCCACTAATTTTAGTCTGCCAGCTAAAGAGGAGGGAGTATAATTTTGGAAAACTGAAATGAGAATCACAAAGTCCATATGTTCAAGGCATTTTAGGTTTAAAAAATACATTGTGCTAAAACTGACTTGATTCCTCACCTCAAATTTGCACTTTTTGAGTATCCAACTTTAGAAATTATTAAGAATAATTTTCTGAATACCTACATAAACTGGATACTTTGATAATCTTTTTCTTCTCTGCAAATCCACAACTAAATATAGAAGTCTGAAAACCAAAAGAACCTAACAGAGAAGAAGGCCTCTTGGAAACCATTCCTGATTTCTAAATATGAATGTTCATAAACTCTTTTTAATTCATTTTTATTAAAGTATAAATTTTACACAATAACATTTGCCCATTTTAAGTGCTCAATTTGATGAGTTTTAACAAATGCAAATAGTTATATAATCAGTCCCACAATTAAGATATAAAAGATTTACATAACCTCCCAAACTGCTGTCAAATCCAACTGAAATAAACTTTATCTCCTCAATCCCTGCCTCTGGCAATCACTGGTGTTTTTTCTATCACTAAAATTTTGTCATTTATATAAATTTATATAAATTAAATCATAGATTGTATAATATTTTGTGTCTGGCTTCTTTTACTTTGCATCAAATTAGATCTTGCTACTTCAAACAATGTGACTATCCTCTGCTTTTTCATTGGAGTGTTCAGACTATTTACATTTGTTGTAATTACCAATATGATCTTTATGTTTTCTACTTATTCAATTTATTCATTGTCATTTTTTCCTCTGTCTCTGCCTTTTATAGAAATTGATTATTCATGATTTTATCTCTACTTTAGCTTTATCAGCTAATTTATAACACATCTAGTTTTCTGTTTTTCAAGCACATGGCCAGATAAGATGGGATTTACAGAGAGATGTTAGTGAGAGAAACTGTAATGGTAAAGAAACAAAAAAACATAAAAAGATGAGAAAAACTCAAAAATCTTATTAATCTTGATGATTTCTAATTCCAGAATTAAGAACAAGTTTTATTTTATTTAGGAGCTATATTGTGTTAAGCTCTTTTAGGCACCTTCTAATTTATATTGTGTTAATAATATAATATAAAATTTATTTAATTAAAAAATCACTCTGACTAAATTGTAATATCCCATTTAACAGATGAGAAAATAGACTCTGGAAAATTAAGTAAGTGGACTTAATTTATATAGTTAATAAATGGTAAAGCAGGGTCAAGAAGCTACAACTCTCTGAGTCCACATTTTATTTTTTTGAATCCTATATTAGTTGACATTTGCAATTTAGAGAGTTTAGATAATATGTTCATAGTCATATATCTGGCACCTGGCATAGTAAGAATTTGAGACTTTGCCTTCTTGATTACAAACCTGTTGCAAGTACCTATTAAATTATACTAACATCTGATCAGCTGTAAAGACATCTCATCATCTATCTACAATAGAAGACAATAAAATTATGGACTATAGTTCTAGCTACATTTCTAATATAACCACAAAGGAAAGTATTTCAATAAATTATTTTAATTTGATGTCAGATAGAAGCAATTATAATCCTGATTTTACCCCAGATATCCTTGGAAGCATATTAAAAACTAATTATAAAAAAATCAAATGCCATGAGAGGAATTAAAATGAACAGCAGAGTAAATTTGAATTTTAAAAGATCAAAGAGGTCTTTCAGCACTTCTAAATGTATTCTAATAACCCAGGTAATTCTTATCTGATTCTTGGCTACTACTACTTCTTATCATTTAAGTAAAAATTTATAAGGTTAAAAATACTAATAGTTTAAATATCGTTAAATTGTTTTAAAATTTAAAAATGCTCTGAAAATAACATAGCAGAACTATGTTATTTATAAGAAATCTAATCTAATTATAAAGATACAGATAGGTTAAAAGTAAAAGAACATATTCTGCCCATTTTTGGATTGGGTTGTTTGTATTTTTTGATATTGAGCTGCATGAGCTGCTTGTAAATTTTAGAGATTAATCCTTTGTCAGTTGCTTCATTGGAAAATATTTTCTACCTTTCTGAGGGTTGTCTTTTTGTCCTGTTTATGGTTTCCTTTTCTGTGCAAAAGGTTTTAAGTTTCATTGGGTCCCATTTGTTTATTTCTGTTTTCATTTCCATTTCTCTAGGAGGTGGGTCAAAAAGGATCTTGCTGTGACTTATGCCATAGAGTGTTCTGCCTATGTTTTCCTCTAAGAGTTTTATAATGTCTGGCCTTACATTTAGGTCTTTAATCCATTTTGAGTTTATTTTTGTGTATGGTGTAAGGGAGTGTTCTAATTTCATTCTTTCACATGTAGCTGTCCAGTTTTCCCAACACCACTTATTGAAGAGGCTGTCTTTTCTCCATTGTATATTCCTGCCTCCTTTATCAAAAATAAGGTGACCATATGTGCGTGGGTTTATCTCTGGACTTTCTATCCTGTTCCATTTTCTATCTTTCTGTTTTTGTGCCAGTACCATACTGCCTTGATTACTGTAGTTTTGTAGTATAGTCTGAAGTCAGGGAGCCTGATTTCTCCAGCTCCGTTTTTCTTCCTCAAAATTGCTTTGGCTATTCGGGGTCTTTTGTGTTTCCATACAAATTGTGAAATTTTTTGTTGTAGTTCTGTGAAAAATGTCATTGGTAGTTTGATAGGGATTGCATTGAATCTGTAGATTGCTTTGGAGAGTATAGTCATTTTCACAATGTTGACAGATTGCCAACAAACACTTGAAAGTATGATCAACATCACTAATCATTAGAGAAATGCAAGTCAAAACTACAATGTGGTATCACATCATACCAGTCAGAATGACCATCATAAAGAAATCTACAAACAATAAATGCTGGAGAGGGTGTGGAGAAAAGGGAACCCTCTTGCACTGTTGGTGGGAATGTAAATTGATATAGCCAATATGGAGAACAGTATGGTGGTTCCTTAAAAAACTAAAAATAGAACTACCACATGACCCAGGAATCCCAATACAGGCATATACCCTGAGAAAACCATAATTCAAAAAGAGTCATGCACCACAGTGTTCATTGCAGCTCTATTTACAATAGCCAGGATATGGAAACAACCTAAGTGTTCATCATTGGATGAATGGATAAAGAAGATGTGGCACATATATACAATGGAATATTACTCAGCCATAAAAAGAAACAAAGTTGAGCTATTTGTAGTGAGGTGGATGGACCTAGAGTCTGTCATACAGAGTGAAGTAAGTCAGAAAGAGAAAAACAAATACCATATGCTAACACATATATATGGAATCTAAAAAAAAGAAAAAATGGTTTGAAGAAGCTAGGGGCAGGACAGGAATAAAGATGCAGATGTAGAGAATGGACTGGGGGACACAGGGCGGGTAAAGGGTAAGAGTTAGGATGAAGTGAGAGAGTGGCATGGACTTATATATACTACCCAATGTAAATTAGACAGCTAGTGGGAAGCAGCCACGTAACACAGGGAGATCAGCTCAGTGCTTTGTGACCACCTAAAGGGGTGGTATAGGGAGGGTGGGAGGGAAACACAAGAGGGAGGAGATGTGGGGGATATGTATGTATACCTGATTCACTTTGTTATAAAGCAGAAACTAACACACCATTTTAAAGCAATTATACTCCAATAAAGATGTTTTAAAAATCTATCAATGTAGTCCACCACATCAACATGCTAAAAATAATGTGATTATATCATCAAGTGCAGAAAAAAGACAAAAATCCTCTTAGCAAACTAGCATTAGAGAAGAACTTTCTTAAATGATAAAGAGCATCTACAAAAAGCCTACAGCTGACACCATACTTAATGGTTAGCGATTGGCCACTTTCTCCCTATGATGGGGAACAGGGCAAGGATGCCCTCTGTCACCACAACTATTCAACATTGTATTGGGAGGCCTAGAGACTGCAGTAAGACAAGGCTAGGAAATAAAAGTGTGATGGCCAATTGTATGTGTCAACTTGACTTGGCCATGATGTGCTCAGATATTTGATCAAATATTTTTCTGTTTGTTTCTGTGAGGGGATTTTCCAATGAGATTTACATTTAAACTGATAGACTAAGTTCAGCAAATTACCCTCTATAATGTGAGTGAGTTTCATCCAAATAGTTGAAGGCTTGAATGGAAGACAAATGTTGACCCTCCCCTGAGAAGGAAAGAATTCTTCCTGCTCGATAGCTTGGGACATGGTTTTTGCCTGTCATCAAATTTGAACTGAAACATCGGCTCTTCCTGAGTCTTGAGCCTACTGGCTTCTGTATGGGATGTACACTGTTGGCTCTTCTAATTCTCAGGTCTTCAGACTCAAATTGGAACTAGACCATTGGCTCTGCTGGGCTTCCACTTGTCTACTCACCCTACAGATCCTGGGACTTGACAGCCTGTATAATTATTCAAGACAATTTCTTATCATCTCTCTCTCTCTCTCCCCCTCTCTCCTTCTCCCCCCCCCATTACTATTAAGCTACCTCTGGAGGTGTGGTATTGGTGATAAAACAGAAATACAGGTCAATGAATCAGAATAGACAACGCAGAAATAGGCTCATATTTATATAGGCAACTGATCTTGACAAAGATGCAAAAACAATTTGATTGAGAAAGAATAATCTTTTCCACAAATTGTGCTGGAACTCTCCATATGCCAAAAAATAAATAAATAAGAGAAAAAGAAAAGAAACCTAGACAGAGCCAATACAGTAAAATTATTTCAAAATGGATCATGAATCTAAATGTAACATGCAAAACTATAAAACTTCTAGAAGAAAACATATGAGAAAATATATGTGATCCTGATTTTGGTTATCGAAATGAGAAAAATATTAGAAATGATCACAGCCAAGAGGGGCTTAAAGAACTACTATACGCAATATAGTATCTTGGATGGAATCCTGGAAACAGAAAAAGACATTAGATGAAAACTAAAGAAATTTGAATAAACTATACGCTTTAGTTAATAACAATATATGTGTGTTAGTTGTGATGAATGTACCATAGTAATGTAAGATGTTAATGAAAAGGGAACTGATGTCAGGAGTATGGTAACTCTCCTCACTATCTTCTCAACTTTCTCGTAAATCTAAAACTGCTCTAAATGTTAAGTTTATTTTTGAAAAATCAAGAACAGAAAGTTAAAGGAAATGATTATATCTACTTTGCTAGATACTGAAATAGTACTAAAGGAGAACAAAATTATGACGATCTGCTGCTTAAGTAGACAAATTCTTCAAGTATGTTGTCTGTTTGGACTGATGTTGATGAGTGTTTATGCTTCTGTTTATAGTTCTTTCGCTTATGAATCCTTTAGGAGAAAGACATAGTGCATGTTATTTTGACCTTAGCTGGATGTTGTAACATCTATTAGCCCCTATTTTAGGAAAGGTACTAAGTTCAAAGAGAACAACAGAGGGGAAAAAGGAGTGGGTTTGGGAGCTACTTTGATAAAGAGAGGGGCAAACTTTTAACAGGTCATGTAAATTTAAAAGTTCAGTATTCAGACTATAAAATTCTAATATTCACAAACTCAGGAGGTGTCTGTAATCCATTTAAAGCCTCTTCCTATTTTATTTAAAACTTCATTTATTTAAAGCTTAAGGATTTTAAGAGAAAAAATTATAAATTGATTTGTAAAGCAAAACATTTAGGTGTAGTTCTTCATTTTATAAAATGCAGCTGGGTTCTTTTAATTAATGGACCTTAGATACATATGAAAGGGATTTGGACTTTAAAGATGTAACCATATTTCCTGAAATACATCTAATTGCTAAAAATAAGGCTCATACCTATAATTACTAACAAGATAGATATTAATATCAGACATGTTAAGCTATAAAAGAGTTTTAGTCTATTAAAAAAAGTGCTAGCCTGTTATATGCTAATAAGAAAGTATGTGCCTCAGAATAGCTACTTAAAATGAATCATTGTAAACTGTTCGCACTGGGCACATTTAAAGCACTTTTTACAACTGATGGAAAAAACAAAAAGTCATTTTATATTTTTGGCAAAAAGATAAGAAAGTACTGGAATAGTTCCAGAAGCTAAAACAAAGTATTGTGAAAGATTGAAATAACACTTCCCTTACTATTTTTAAATGAAAACAAAATCCTTTCTAGAAATAATTAACAATGGAAAGAGATATGCCAAAAATTTTGATGGATATAATTTAAAATGGTTAAAGCAAGCTGCCTATCTTACTTAAGTGATTAAGTTCTGGGATTCAGTTCTACTACAAAGAAATGTAGTTTCCATTCTGAGAGTTGAGCAAAATTGTCTTCAGAAATTAGAAGTGACAGACACTGCTCTTTTTAGATCATAATGGATGAATTATAAACATTAATTTGAAAAATCAAACCAGATCTTCCACTGCTTTTTTCCCAGTAAGCTGTGCTTTTTATTTTAGTTGGTATCTTTTTGAACCCAAGAAATCTCTAACATCTCCCTGCCCTTTATCTTAGAAGTGTTTCCTTGTTCATTATCCATACACTTTCACATTCCACCTGAACAGAACACCTTATAGTTCTTTGTGGTTTTTTAGGAGGCACAATGTGTCTGTAATAGGAGAGTTAGGAAGTTGAGTTTTGATCTTTGGATAGGACAGTGCATTTCCTGGTGAAAACTACCTGAACATATTACCTGTGTATAATAATCAATATAATTATACCCTTTTAATGCTGCCCTAAGCTACATTGCCTTATTATGTCTTTGAAAGCTCTTTCTTAAAAAATGTATGTATTCCATCATACCATAATTTTTATACATACATGTATATGTGCGTCTATGTGTGTGTTTGTGTCTGCATGTGTGCACACATATGTGTATGTTCATAAATGTTTGTACTATCTAAGCTTTCAACCATCAAAAGTTCTCAGGGCCATATGCATTATACATTTTTATTCTTCTTATTATATTTTAATATTTGTACTATACTTTCTTGGTCAATGGCAATTACAATACCACACATGATCTCAGCTGATGAGTTCTCTACTACTATCTGATCCTGATTGTGGTGACCATATAATTTGTATATATATATATTTTTAATTAACCTATATGTTAAAAATTATCAAATTACATACTTTAAGTATATGTGGTTTAATGTACGTCAACTAAACCTTAATAGGCTTAAACACAAGTGACTGTGTATGGATTTAGGTGGGTGGGCAGCAGGAAAAGGAAATTTCTGTGCTGAAGGAAATGTTTGCTATTTTGCTTTAAGCGATAGTTAGAAGACTTATTACACAATATACCTAATATCTGAGTAAAAAAATAAAATAAACAAAAATAAAAGAATGCAGAGAACATTAGAATATTCAGGATTGATGGAATTGGGCATTATTAAGGGTTCCATAAGTGTCATGGTAGCTTGGGATTACTGAGGACAAAGTGCAGGGAAATTAGTTGGAAGAAACTATGAACAAGGCATGTTATGACCCCTGAGGATCTGAAGAGAACAGAAAAGCAATGATTAATGTAAAGTGACTGAAAATGCATTTATAAAGAAAACATATAACATGTCCTGCATGACCAAGAATCCATCCTCCTCTCCAATCATTAAAAGACAGTTTTGTACACTGGGATTTGATTTGGTGGCCAACGTATAAATCCTGGTAAAAAAGTATTTGGTGATGTCAGGTTAAGGCTCTAGATACTCTTCAAGATTTCAAAATGAAGACTTACTAACATTAGAGTCAGAGAGCTCACAAATGAACACTTCCAATAGATGTGAGGGATAAACCAACAGACAATGGACACTATAGTTTAAGGTATAAATTATACTCTAAGCACTACTTAGGAAAACTGAATAAGGCCACTGATTGTGAAATCAGTTTTGGTGCCAAGTACCGGGAAAAGAAATGTCTGCCTTATGCTTTCTTATGGTTAAATGCAATAGGTTGATTTATTATGGGACTAGAGCTTCCTCACTATAGACATTGTATTACCTATGATTATGTGTTATGAGTGCCTTAGGAAAAAACACCAACAATATGGAAACATATTTGTTGTCCACATAACAGATTATATGGGGATCACAAGTGTTGATGCATATATCATTGATTAACAAATGACTGTGACCATCATATGCCTATGTGGTATGTCATAGACAATAGTCAAATTTGGGGCCAGGGGGACCAATTTGTAGCCATGCAAGAATGTGGGCCCAGGGCTACCTTTTCTAGTACTTTCACGAGGAGTTGAAATATATGATTTGAACATTCAATCTCTAAATTTTCAATTTCTGGTTCAAATTAATAAAACCCCATAAAGCTCAAATAAAATATGTCTTCAGCTCAAGTTTGCTTCTGAATCTGTGATCTTTCAAACTCCACATTAAATATTTGCACTAAGTTCACTTTGTTGTTGTTTATTGTGTACAACTTTCCCAGGAAAAATTATTTTGCTGTCATAAAAATAAAACTGTTTCTTTGTGTGTGAATTATTTTCTGTCATTCTAGAAAATTAAGATTATAAATCCTGGTTATCCTAAATAAAATAGGAATGCTAAGTGGTAAGCATAATACATGTCACTTACTTATTCTTCCTTTAGGAAAGAAGAAAGGGAAGGAGGGATGGAGGGAAGAAGTGTTCCTGTGACAGAGAATGTTAACCTTCTGAACACACTCAAAGGTACTCAGAAGCAACAGGCCCTTTGATGTGATTGTGTATAACAAATTTCTCTGAGAGAATAAGCAGCAGGATGGTCCAAGGATTGCAGATGACTTAGCCCCAGGACACAGGCTGGCTGTACCCAAGCCAGGGCTGATCCCAGGTCTCTCAGTAAAGGTGACTTTTGTGATAGTCTGCTTCCACCACCCATGGGCAGGTAACCACATTCACAAGATTACCTTTTTTCTTCATAATATTTCAATATGCTCTTAACTTTAAAAAGCCTCAGGGTACAAACACAATAAGGTCATTCATTAAATTATTTAGTCGAGCTGATAGCAATGTCATACAGTGTATTTCATACCATCTTTTCATCTTAGCAGGGCAATTAATAAGGTAAGTTTTGTTTTATGTCCTGAAGATTAATAAACTGGGGTTATAACGGCATAATACTCAGAGGTAGCTCTCATTAGACATTGTTTTGCTTCTGTTTCCCCAAAAGTATACACTGACTGCCTCAAATCTATTTCAAAAAGTAGGTGGAGTAGATGTGAACCAATAAATAGATAAATAAATAGCATAAGGGGGGAAGGGTGGGGGTAAGGGATAGTTAGGGAGTTTGGGATTGACATGTACACACTGCTATATTTAAAATGGATAACCAGCAAGGGTTCACTGTATATAGTACAGGGAACCCTGCTCAATATTATGTAACAACCTAAATGGGAAAATAAATAGGAAAAGAATGGGTACAGGTGTATGTATACCTGAGTCACTTTGCTGTACACCTGAAACTATCACAACATTGTTAATCAACTATACTCCAATATAAAATAAAAAGTTTAATAAAATAAAATAAATAACATAAACTTGTAAACAGCATAAACTCAGGGAGGATTTTTAGAGATACAAATCAATCAACTGTTTTGAAAGAGCAAAGGGAATTGATGTTCCTTTTGGAAGCCAAGAATTAAACCAGCCTTGGTGACATCTTTCCTTCAAGAATATCTGTGGGTACGTGGAACTAAGAAACTAAAGGTTGAAGTAACAGGCACGGTGCAATATAGAGGCCAGTACTCTGGCACGTCAATCTGGTTTGGATGCTTATACCTTGGCTGATGGAAATCTACATTACCTGGAGATGTACAGATCACTTTGATGCTAGGGTCAGCTTTCCCCTATGACTCATCAGCTTCAATCAAGAGCAGACTCTGCTACAGACAAACTTTTGATCAGAGACAGGATTTATTAATTCAAAGTCATGCTCGGGATGTAGAGAAAAATGGCTAATACTCCTTTGTAATTTTACAATATTTTAATGCTTTCCACTTACATTATCCCAAGTAGCTGCTTGTGTTGATATTGTCATTCTATTGATAAGAGTCTGAGGCTCAGAGAGCTGAAGGAACTTGTCCACAACAACAGAGACTACATGTGAGGGAGTCAGACCTGGAATTTGGGCTTTCCAACTTTAAATTTTATGCCCTTTCAACTTCCCAAATATGTCTGTCCAAAAATTGAGATAATACAAACAACTCTGTTTCTGAAACCTTGGTTTCTCAAAGTCTCCAATGCCCTGTCCTTATTTAATTACTTCAACATCTTTTCTCTACAACACACAGGAATGAACATAATTGCTGTGTAAACCCACCAGCTACATTGATCAGAAAGGAAGAAGCTTGTTCCTGACAAGAAAGAACACAAATTGTCCAAATTAAAAAGACATGTAGAAGTGCAAGAGAGAGGAACGTGAAAATGAATGGGGCAGTAGACAACCAGAGACGATAAGAATTCTTATATATTGACGCTGAGATGAAGAGCAAAGACATCTCAGTACCTGCAACAATGGGGGAAAGAACACCCTGTGGTACTAGCAGAGATGATGTGGAGGGCTCAGATACTGCGAGTATACAAAGGCGTGAATAACAAGAAAATGGGTCTTGCGTGACACTCCCTGAGTTAGAATACCATCTCCATCATTCCCTAGCTGTGTGACCTCAGGAAAATCACTTACGTTCCCTGAGCCTCTTTTCTCCTCTGTGTAATTGAAGTAATAACATCTTATTCACTTAAAACATAAAACTCCTGCGAGAATCAAACATAAAATGATTTTCATAAAGCACAATTTATTCAGTAAATGTGAGCTTCTATTACTGATGGATATGTATAATATTAGTTACCACACTATTTTAGATGAAGGAAATACATTTGTGTTTCCAATGGTTGGCACATATGTACTTTTCAGGGTCAATCTGCCATACTTTCATAAAAGAAGTTTATTAAATAATTAGGCATATATATAGGCAAATAAAATGTTATAAAAATGTGACACTCATGAAACAACCAAATCCTCAGTGAACATTATGTAAAGTATAAATCCTCATTTTAAACATTTCTCTGTCAAGGTTTTGCTCGTGATTTTGTTTTGCTCCTCATGTGTCCCCTTGTAATTTGCTTTCTAATTTACTCAGAAAACTGTAAAGTCAGAATTATTAGAATCACGTGCAAACAAGAATAACTAGAAAACACACAAATGGCCAGCACGTACATAAAAAGATGCTCACATTACAAATCATCAGGGAAATGCAAATCAAAACCACGAGATCACCTCACACCTGTTAGAATGGCCATCATCAAAAAGGCAGGAGATAGCAAGTGTTAGCAAGGATGTGGAGAAGGGAGAATCCTTGAGCATTGTTGATGGGAGCTGTAAATGGGTACAGCTACTGTGAGAAAATATATGGTGGTTCCTCAAAAAATTAAAAATAAAATTACCATGTGATTCAGCAATTCTACTTCTGGATATATATCCACGGGAAATTAAGGCAGGATATCAAAAGACATGTCTGCATCCTCATGTTAATTGCAGCATTCTTCACAATAGCCAAGATATTCAAATTCAATTTTTTTTTAACCACCTAAGCATTTGCCAATGGATGAATGGATAAAACAGATGCTGAATAGCTAGGAATTAATGGAAGTTGAGCTTTGCATAGTCATGGGGAATTAGGCAAGTAAGAATATGTATACTCAGATACAACATCTAACTTAGGTGCTGGGAGACTATTTTAAAATTAAATCTTTTATTCTAAGTTGTGTTCTGAATAGGTGGATTGACCACTTATTGACCTCCAGATAAAAGCACCATCACCATAGCAAACATTCAATCATTCACACAACAAATTTGCCTTCACAGCTCATAACACCAAATACTTCCAATTCTGTGATAGACACTGACAATACAGAATTGATGAAGACAAGGAACTCACAATCTGATGAGGCAAAAAATACTTAAAGGGACAGGAATAGAAAATGCTGTAGAATGTCAAACTTTCAGCACATTCACCTGAATTAATCTAATACCACATTCCCACTTAACATGCTAATCAATTCAAGGGCCACAACCATATTTTCTTTATCTTCATTCACCAAGCCCAGCATGGAATTATTATAAGACTAAACAAGGAAAGTTGATCTCACTCTAACTCATATAGTTTTGCAATTTAAGAACTTATTAACTGCAACAAATCAGATATACTCACTCCAGTGCTATGTGCACACATTCAGATAAAACAAACACTCGTTCACAGTTTTAACACTTTTCCCGAACTTGTGGCTAAGGTGAAGGGGAGGTTCATAATGCCAGCAGCTTCACAAAGAGAACAGCCCCAGAGAAGTTCTCCTGTGGCTGTTCTTGCATTATTTGGTATAGTGGGTTGAACTGTGACCCCCAAAAACGATATGTCTACATCTTAATTTCTGGAACCAGTGAATGTAATCTTATTTGGAAAAAGGGTCTTTGCATCAAGGATCTTGAAACAAAAGGATCATTTTGGATTATCTGGGTGGTCCTAAATCAGATTACAATGTCCGTAAAAGAGAAAGGCAAAGGGAGTTTTGAGTCAGACATAAAATGAGAAGACAGAGACCGAAAGGGAGGAGACGATGTGACCACAAAAGGAGAGATTAGAGTGATGTGGCCACAAGTCAAGGGATGCCAACAACCACCAGAAACTGGAAGAGGTAAAGAATGGATTCTCCCTTAAAGACCCCAGAGGGAATGTGGGCCTGCCAGCTCTGTGAAGATGGACTTCTGGCCTCCAGAACTGTGAGAATAAAGTTCTCTTGTTTTAAACCACCTAGTTGTGGTCACTTGTTAGAACAGCCACAAGAAACTAATACACTTGGTTTTGTTCTCTGGTTTCATCTCATGATGACATCAGTGCATTTCTGTCCTTACAGAGCAATGACTCTCTTAGAATCCATGAGTTCTAGCTTAGTCTGCTTGGGCTGCCATAACAAAACACCATGGATGGTTGATTGAAACAGCAGACCTTCTCACTGTGTCCTCACATAGCAGAGGGGAAGCTCTGGTGTCTCTTCCTCTTCTTATAAAGGCACTAATCCCATGATGGGAGATCCATCCTCATGACCTCATCTCAACCTAATCACCTTCCAAAGGCCCCACCTCCTAATACCATCACATTGGGAGTTAGGGCTTCAATATATAAAACTGGGGGAGAAGGGTACAAACATTCAGTCCATAAGAGGTCTCAAATTCCAGCTCACATATACATGAGCCACTTTTACCAAGGTCATTCATTCTCAGGGTGTTTCAAATCAGCATTGTTTCTTTCTTTAGGAAATGTGTTTTTACCTCACAAGAACCTTGCAAAGCGCTCAGGAGATAACCACTGTGGAAAACAAAGTCCCTGCTTTTTGCTGAGCTGGAGGCTACTCTAGTAATTTCCACTTGACAACTACATCATGCAGAAAATTGTGACAATCATAGTACACTTTCACCTAAATAAGTCTTTGCCATAGTTTTTGTTTTTTTTAGTCAAGGAGTTTATATTGTAGAAGCCTCTACAGCCACATTAGGTATTTAGTCAATTACTGACAGAATGAATGACATATAATAAATGAATGTATATTTATACAAGTAGTGACTGCTCCATGGAAAGCATACTTTTTCAACACTCCTTTATGAAAGACAACTTTGCTTAATATTAAAGATGTGGTCTCTAATGCCCAAATAGCAGAATTAAACCTCTGTTCCACCACCCACTCACTGCTTTGTCTTTCATGTGTTACTTAAACTGTCTTTGCCTCAGTTTCCCCTTTAAGAAAATGGGGGGGGTCATAATAAGTGTATCTATAATAAGAGTAGCAGTGTTGCAAGGATTAAGTATATTAACATATGTAAAGAGTTTAGAAAAGTATCTGGCACTCAAAATAGTATATACTGGAACTGGTTGCTACTATCATTATGGACATTTTATTTAACAGTGTCTGTGATTTTTAAAAGATATCTCTACTCCATCAGTACAATAGACATGGAATCATATGGTGCTGCATCCTCCAAGGATGGAAACACCTCATTTTGCCATTAGTACTAAGAGTTATCACTATCAGTCTCTGATCTCCTTGACTCTTACACTACGTTGGGAATTTGAAGATTATTTAAAAAGGTCACCTCGTCATTCTGCATCACTCTTTAAAATACTGAGTCCTGTCCCCAATTGCTCTTTAAAAACAGATCTTTATAAATGAATTTATTGATTAAATTAATTCTTCTTGAAAGATATTTCTAGTAATTGTTCAGAGAATTTGCTGTAGATTTCTGGGCTTTTTAAAAAGACTAACCAGAGTTAGTCTAACCATGATGGTTGCGTTTTGACAGCCCATGCACCAAAAATGTGGAAGTACTTTAAAGCAAGACAGAATAGCTTGGAAGTTATGATTAAAGAGAACTTGTTTACAAAATAAACTTCAAGATTATAGGAAAACCTCCTCAGTGATTTTTTTAGGTCTTTGGTTCAGTGAACCAGATCCTGCTTTTCTCCCGTGGGGTGAAGCTGACCTAGACCACAATAGGGAAAGTCTCACAGATAAGCTTGCCAACTCCATGCCAGAGACAATTAGTGGGAAACAAACTGTAGCCTTTAAAGAGAAGGTGGAGGAATGATGAACAAAAACAAAATCAGGCTCTGGCTCTATCTCCTTTTTCACTGACCATTCATAATTTCTGCAAACGTCTAATTAAAGAGAAGACTTTTCATTTTTTATCCTGGAGCTGTAAATATAACACTCTCAATCACAGAGATTTTGGGGGCAGGTGATAAAACTGGAATTTCTAACCAAAACGAAGGTCTTTGAGTGTCATATAATTTTAAGACCTCACCTCTCTCACTTTTGCTATTTTTGAGTTTGTTTGTTTTTAACTTCTGACTGTTTTTTTTTTCCCTGAAGATGGTATTCATCACTGAACCACACTCTCCATTCCTGCTCAACTGAGAAGATTGTGTTATCCAGAATTGTGTTTCTAGCTGCTAGCCTACAACATGAAACATTGTAAATACTCAATAAATAGCTGTCGAACAAAGAAAATAAATGCCATTAGGTTTTTGTCCTCTAGTGTGACCTATTTTTGTTTGTTTCCTTTCCATCTTCTAGACATAGTGACATTTGGATAAAGTCGTGAATAGACATACTTTAAAATCAACACATGTGAAATTCTTTCCTAAGGTATCTTACACCAGCTGCCTCCATCTTGAAATCTTATCAACAAGATTTCTCTGATTACTCTATGCACGTTGTCTTCATTCACTTGACTTATTTACCCTTTGCTTTTTAAAAAAATTTTCTTGGCCACTGCACTGTGCGGCATGTGAGATCTTAGCTCCCCAACCAGAGATTGAGCCTGTGTCCCTGCACTGGAAGTGCAGTCTTAACCACTGGACCACCATATTTGTTTAAAGTGAATTATTAAATCAAAAAAATAAGTGTTTAAATTCAATATAATTTAGAGTTCATTTTTTAATTTCAGGACACAATTTTGAAAAAAGGTTTTCATTAAAGCCACATGATTTCAATCATGCTATTTAAGGATATTAAGGAATATTTATGGATTATTATAGAACATAAAAGAAACATTGACTTCATCTCAACTGACCTATTTGATTTTAAATTTCAGTTTGTTTCAATTAATAAAACTTTGTCACATGCTTTATGTTCATAGTATCATAGGAGTTAGCATTAGAATAGAAATATCTAGGATAAAGTGTCAGTCACAGTTGCCTTAATACTTATTCTCACAAAATTCTTCTAAGTAGGAGTTACTAAAAGTTTTTGATGTGGTGATAATAAACTGAGGAAAGAAGTTGACAGGACAGAGTTACACATTAAAAAACAATGGAGACAGGAGTCACATGGGGTTTTGTCCATTTTGGTGTAATAGACTATTAGCCTTAAGTAATATGTTTTTATTTAACTGTAATAATTATATAAATGAAAGCTTCCCTAAGTCAAGTTTTAGCGTTTTGTAATTCTAAATTTTTCTTGAAGTAAATTGAAAATGTATGACTTTTCATGAATCTTGACACTGGACAGTTATAGAATTTATAGGCAGACGTGAGTTAAAGTCTTCCTAGTATGAACCATGGTAGTAGTAGCCACAAGACTTTCTCTTCTTACCATGTAGTTCCCACTTTCCTTTTTAACACCAAAGAGTGTCCTTTTCTAAAATTACCACCTCAGTAGCCACACCCTTTCATGTTGTTCTCTTTTCCAAGTAAACATGTTAAAGTCACACTAAATATAATGTAAATTTTATTGCACATTTTAATTGGATATCCTAAAAATCAGTACTACTCACAGAATTTCCTGCAATAACAAAGATGCTCTAGCCGCTAGTCACATGTGGTTACTGAACACTTGAAATATGGCTAGTGCAACTAAGGAAATTAATTTTTAATTTTATTAATTTAAATTTAAATAGACATACGTGGTGGTTGGCTACCATATTGAACAACACAGATATAGATTATGCATCGGAAATACTTTCCCTGCTTTCCTTCCCCAAATCCACAAAAGGGTAAGTTTCAGAAGGACAAAATACCGTGGCAGTTCTCAGTATTTCTAGAGTTCATCTGGTTTAAAGACTGAATGATCCTCCAACAAGGTCCCATCTAAGGTGGTCCAGGCTCTTCTCTTTATTTTTCACTCTAAAGGTTTGGCTGAGTTTAGAGCCCAGAGGGTCAAAATAAGGCTGATTTCTCAGCATTTCCAGTGGGAGTGACAGATAACTCATGAAAGAGCCAGCACTCATGAGGTCCGTAGCCAAATTTACCAGATGAGAATGAAGACAGAAAGACAGAGAAACAGGATCAGACAGAATAATACTAATAAAAGTTTTGTTTATCTGGCTCTGAAAAAAAAATTTATATAGATCTGAAGTTCAAACTAGGTAGTAATCTCACCATATAGCAAACAGGTATTTTTGGAGTTTGAAAGTGGGGAATTCACATGCAGAAAAAATAAGATAAGAAATTCAAAGATATTCAAATATCTGGAAAAAGTTGTCTTTTTTTTCCTTCCAGCAGAACTTACTGTTATTTTAGTTTCCTGTAAGTCATAAGGTTTGTCATATAACACATTATATTCCACACTGAATGCCATGAATTTCAAATTGTTTATTTTCTTAAGTATCATTACCTACTCATTGTACCCTTCAAACAGGAACAGAAATTAAATGTATGGATTTCCTATACTTGTACAAGCTATATACTATAACAAGTTTCAGCTCACCACAGGGGTATGAATATCTACCCATTAGCACTTACTAACCTGTATCATGCTTTAGTAGATATACAGATACACAGCTGTTGAGCTATGCTAACAGTTTTGCTGCACAACAAAGAAACATATTTTGCAAGAAAGAAACATCTTTTGAAGCCATTTTCACCTTTTTCTAATGAATACCTTTTTCTTCGAGCATAATTCAGGAGTTTGGAATTCCAAGTAATGAAAATGGAGCTGTCTGCTAGCATGTAATGTAATGAATCCATAGGGGAAAATAGAGTGAAATCAGAAGTGCAGAAACCAGCTTCCTCCACTCTCTCATCTTCCAGAGGGAGGAGGTTATCTATAATGCATGTAATAGAGTCTTGTAGGCCAGAGACAAATAGTGTGTGCTGTATAACCCTTTTTCACTCTAAAAGTTATGTTAGAAATACCACAGAATGAGCAAACTTTCAAGATACCTAAAACCCAAGAAAAAGTAGGCATCTTCAAAGATAGAGCTCTCTAGTAGATGTATTAATAAAATGTTAATTGAAGGGAATTATAGGAAATTCCCTCAAGAGTCAGTGAACAGCTAATTTATCATCCAAACTGAGACACATCCGAGAGTGAAAGTTGATTCTATCAATAATTAAGTTATACTTCCTGACCAACCAAAACATGCTGTTACTAAGTCCAAGCTTGTACTGCTCGCTGCACAACAGGCCAATAAATCGAGAGACGAGTTTCTGGGGCAAGGAATAGAGACTTTATTCAGAAAGACAACAGACCTTGACGATGGTAGACTAGTGTCCCAAAGCACCATTTTATTGGAATTAGAATTCACGCTTCATTTACACTAAAACGGGAGGAGGTATCGCTGGTTGTTGCAGACTTCTTGGTGCAAGAATCCTTTGTTCTTGCATCTGTCCATGTAAGTCTGGTCACCATATTCCTGTAAACTCCAACAAGACACATGTTATTCTCCGTTCTGCAATTTTTATCTCTATATGAATGGAAAGTATATACTTTTAAAGGCCAGAGCCTTGAGAATGGGCTATCCTGTATATTTCAGGCTATAGGTAAGATTCTTTTACAAAAGATACAGAGCCAGCATGACTAAGCACAGACAACAAAGAACAAAGTTTAGAGATAAAGGAAAAATTCAATATGGAGTCAGATTTGTTTTTCTCTATTACAAGGTGGCTGCCTGGTATGAGTCTCTTTCTCTGCCCATTATTCATCCCTCCAGATACCTTTCCATTACCCAATATCACTTGTATTTAAAGTATTATTGAGACAGTGTCTCAATAATACTTTCATGACCTCTTCAGCTCTCTTTGATCCCTATCCCTCTGCAGCACCTGAAATGGGTGGCCCACATTTATATTACATTTATCATTCACTAACGTTTCTCCTGTGTTAGTTCTATTTCTAAAATTACATTGTAAGTTCCTGAAACCAAGGACCTTGCTCAATTTTTAAAATCTCCTCAATGCCCAAAATACTCCCCTGGCAACAGCTGCTCAACAAATAGCCTTGTAATATGGAGTTCTCTGCTTGTCTCCTATACTTCCAAAGCCAGGTTAGGTCTTTTTTCTACCATGAGATCTTCTGGAATCAAAGCAGAGGTAGTGACCTGCCCCCTTCTCTGATTGACTGTGGATATTATGACTACAATACTCAGCCTCATAGCAATCCTTCATTTTATCAATACAGATCACTCTATGTAAAGTACTATTTTTCCAGCTAGATCACAAGGTTACTGAGAGTAGGCATAATCTTATTCCTCTTGATATCTTTAATGTTCAGCACTATACTTACATCTAGCAGTGCTAGTAAAACATCTAGTATTAGACTTCTATCAGTATCATAGTACCTTACCACTTTCCACCTTTATATAGTTCACAAGGCCACAGTACCTAGCAAAACCAGATGAAATACAAATGCCCCAGGTATCATAGAAATGACCTCATCTTGAGTCATGCATCTAGCTTCTGCAGTAAAGGGAAGATACTATAATCTGAGGCATGATGGGGTGAGCATAAAGTAGGCCTGGAAGGTACAAGAGGAAGCTAGAAGAAGATCAAGCTAAAAGTACAGTTTTTCCTTTTAGATTCCTGATCTTACTTCAGCACAGGGCTAAAGGAAATGCACACAGTTGTCTAGTCTGATCCTGAAGAGGGGACCAAGGTGGTTCAGATCAAGCTCCAGCATAGCTCATGCAAGTGCAGTACAAGGTGGTCCTAGAGGATCAAGGTGAGACTCCATGAGGGACTGGGATGAAGGTAATTGCATGGACTGAACCATATGAGAGAAGGTGCTCCATACAAATTGCTGGTTCTGGTTTCCCAAGGAAGGAGACAGGGAGGAGCTAGGCTGGGAGTTAGGGAAGCAATCAGGCAAAGTTAGATTTAAAGGTGGGCAGTGGACTAGGTCTTCTGGGCAAGGTAGGAACCAAGGGCCAAGGCAGAATCTCAGACCTCTGAGACAATACTTTGGGAGAGGGGAGAGAGTAAGCAAAGATGCTGTCAACATCAAGGAACAGATTTAGTCATCATTCCTCAGACAATGAGGAGGATTTACATTGTTATATAAGTCTAGGCTGTCATGCAGCTGGGGCTGGGACTCTTCTGAAACTGTAATGATGGGTGTTGGAACCAAGATGGGCCAGGATACAGAGATCTGTACAGGATACAGGACCTGTCAATGTCCCCAGCTAAGTAAGAGATACTAAGAGACAAAATAAAACAGGAATGGAGAAGGCCATGGATAGAATATGATCACAAAGCCTTTCCCTATATGCATTCTTTAGGATGTTGACATAAGAAAGGATGAAATGATAAGTCTCAGAAAGCTGGGTTAAACCAAGTTAGCAGAATTCTTTACCAAGTACTGGCATCACATTGTCTATTTCCAGACATGACTCTCTTATTTAGTGAAACGTTCAAACTTTTTTCCCCCTAGAGCCTATATAGAAGTTCTTCCTCAGGTGAAATGGAACTACTGGAATGATAGAAGATGGAGTGATGGTACACGTGTAGCAGCTTCCTCGTAACTTTGCTCAGTGCTGTCCATCTCAGTACACTGCCTCTGTGGTCTATTCGGCAAAATCTTTGGCAATACACATGTAAACACTGTTGGTTTATTTGTCTTATATTCAATTTATGGTACAGATAATTAAGAGTTGGCTTAGAAAAGATCAAAATGTGAAACACTTCCAGGAATTATACAAATAATTAATTTCCCATTCATCTCAGTAGCCTTTCTTATAGTCCTTCCTTTATATTACCTCTACCTCTAGGGAAAGCAGTCTAAGATTGAAGCTCCATCCGGAAAAGAGGAGAAAAAAGGTAAATAATGCCAGAAAATGCCATAAATTCTATCAATTTCTTCTGCTGTTTAGTTACATTCTCAGAGGGCTGTTTCGTACAGGTTCTCCCCAGGGTCATTCTGTGGTTACTTCTCAACCCCCTTCTTCGTAAATTATATGAGAAGCTTTGTAACACAGCGCAGAGAGGCAGTGCACAAGATAGTTGAATCTGTCCTTGTACCCAGCTCTATCATTTATGACTTCAGGATCTTGTGTTGCTACATTTGGCACAGTTTTGTGCTGCCCGGATACACCCACTCTCCTTAACCAATGACTGGGGCACTCATTTGGCAGAAAGTGTGGGCTCCTGAAGGCTCTCAGATGAGGGATCCCTGGAAATCACCCTTGACCAAAAGGAGCTGCTTCACCCTCTATATGTTCTGTGAAAGGAGTCTTTCACATCCAATGACTGGTCAAAGCACAGGTACCAAGGCCTAGATACCTGTCTCAATTAGAGACAACTCTGAAGGGCCAGTCTAGCTCAGAGCTTCCTGTGACATCAGCTGGGACCTATGGTAGGATTGCATTAGCATCACAGGTTAACACCCATCTCTGCCCATACCTGCCCTCCTCACTCCTCCATGGTGTTGTTGTTGTAAGAATTCTCCAATAGGCTTTTTGAACCCAACTGCTATCTCAGTCAGTTTATAAGAGAAGGGTCCACCATAGCTGGTTCATTGCCTAATCCCGGCCTCAGGTCCTTCATCTGTCATATATAAGAGGTATATTAATAGCTCAATTGCATTGAGTGATTTCTTTATGCCAGGCTCCATTCTAAGCACTTTTCAGGGATTAAGTATTTTAATTTCTAAAAACTTTATGATGCAGGCATTAATAATCCCCTCCCCTTTATACAGATTAAGAAACCAAGGCACAGAAATCATCTAATTTGGAAAAGGTCAGAGACCTAGTAAGTGGGAGTCCTGGGCTCAGTTACTATGTCTCCGCACACTATACTCACCTCTTCTGCTTTATAAGGCTCCCTCACAGAACAATGGTTAAAATTAAATGAAAATATAAATTATATGTCTATCACAGCCCTGGGAAATAGTTAATCAATACATGTTTATTTTCTTCAATCTGTATATACATCTAAGTGTCTCAAGGTTCATGAGGATGGCAGGTGACCATGGCATGATGTGATGTGTATGAGAAATGTGGTTACTAACTACTAAGTGACCAGTACTGATTTTCTGAGGGTGGTACATGACCCGGTGGTAGGAGCCAATGTTCTAGAGTCATACTAGGAGCCTGGATCCTCTGCCTGTTACTTAATCTTCTGAACTTCAGTTTTCTCATCTGTTAAAAAGGAAATAATAATATTATCTATATTATTAGTTTCCTGTGAGGCTCAAGTTAATTAATATAAAATATTTAGCACATTGTCTGACACAGTAAAAATTGAATAAATGTTACTTATTATTGTAATTATAATAATAATAATTATTATTATTTGGCCTCACTGCACAGTTTGTGGGATCTTAGTTCCCCGACCAGGGATCAAACCCAGGCCCTGGGCAGTGGAAGCATGGAATTCCAATCACTGGGCCACTAGGGAGTTCCCTCATTAATTATTATTGTAGAGAGATAATCTTTTTTATTATTTAGGATTAAGTTTGTGTTCATACAACTTTAAAAAAATGTCTAGTTTAAAGAAGGTGAACTTTATTTCTCTGAGTAATGCAGTACTAGTATAGCCTGGGTACCTTCCAACATGGTGAACAACCAGCTTGTTCTTGTCTCATGATCCAAGATGCCTGCCAGAGCTCCAGCTATCACATTTGCATTCCAGGATATAGGATGGAAAAAGGAGCAAAGAAGGGGATTATTTCTTCCTTTTGAAAGTGTCCCACCAAAAATATTACCCTATATCTTATGGCCATAATTGGGCTACATGCTACATCTAGCATGTATACAAAGCTGGAATAAGTGGATTTTGTTTCAGATAGTAACATGTCAACTAAAATCAGGAGTTTGTTACAGAGGAAAAAAAAAACAAGCCTCCATGCTAGAAGACACTGAGCCGTCTCCACCACAGGGGGTGAGCCCTCAAGGCATCCATTTAAGAATAAGTTATAACACTTTTCTGGTTGCATTCACAGTAAAAGGCAAATTATTATTTTAGGTATTACAAATATGCCATGTCAGTTAATTTAAACTCTGAGAATTGTCATTCTTAACCTAAACATTTTAACTCATTTTTATAAGTACTTATGTTTCTGACAATTCTAATTTGTACAGCAAAGTTTGCAGTAAAAATGTAAAATCATAAAGTAGGAAACAGTAGCCCATGCTAATACTTGCAGGTGTATCATAAATAAAACATGAAGCAAAGGAAAATGAATATTGATTAAGGAAATCCAAAGCTTAAGACATTTAAGTTTGTTACATAAATACATTGCCGTGAGGTTCATTGGAAACTGATCATGTGGAAAATAGGTAAGTAGGAAATTTGAATATCAGGACTAGCCCATATGGTGTCCAATATTGAGATCAAGAGATGAGTGATTGTCAGCAACATTCTCATTATGTACAATGAATGAAGAATAATGACTTTGAAATCATTTAGGAAATTTACAATTAAAAAAGACCTACAGACATATTCTACTCTCTCTCTCTCCTAAACACAAGTAAGATTTTAAGCAATAGAAAAACAATGTGCAAAGGCATTCAAATCAAACTCAGAATTTATAACAAGGAAGAAATCACCACATGAAAAGGAACGTGTCACAATAATGAGAGGAATTGAACATTTTCTCCTAAGACTGTGTTAGACAGAAACCACCCACAGTTTTCCATATTTTTTTTTACCCGACTTCACCATGAATCCAAACAGTCAACATGGCACATATATACAATGGAATATTACTCAGCCATAAAAAGAAATGAAATTGAGTTATTTGTAGTGAAGTGGATGGACCTAGAGTCTGTCATACAGAGTGAAGTAAGTCAGAAAGAGAAAAACAAATACCGTATGCTAACACATATATATGGAATTTAAGAAAAAAAAAAAAAAAAGTCATGAAGAACCTAGGAGTAAGATGGGAATAAAGACACAGACCTACTAGAGAATGGACTTGAGGATATGGGGAGGGGGAAGGGTAAGCTGTGACAAAGTGAGAGAGTGGCATGGACATATATACACTACCAAACGTAAAATAGATAGCTAGTGGGAAGCAGCCACATAGCACAGAGAGATCAGCTCGGTGGTTTGTGACCACCTAGAGGGGTGGGATAGGGAGGGTGGGAGGGAGGGAGACGCAAGAGGGAAGACATATGGGAACATATATATATGTATAACTGATTCACTTTGTTATAAAGCAGAAACTAACACACCATTGTAAAGCAATTATACTCCAATAAAGATGTTAAAAAAAAATTACGGGAACACGCTTTTCAGCTACACTGGAGAAATACATGTTGTTCTAAATGTATTATGTCATTTAAGATAAGAATTGGCTAACAGAAAACAGCCAGATGATCTGGTCTACTGTTGAAGAAGCTCTATTGTTCACCAGGATGGTGTTTAGTAACTACATATTCAGCAAAGTATCCACAAGTGTTCTGGTTCACTCCTTTGCTATCCAAAGAAAACAGTTTGGGGTAAGAAATCACCCTGAACCACGGTGGCAGACATTTCAAATTGAAAAAATACAAATCTTGAAGAAAAAAATATGAGCAATTCATTGTCTGTGGAGCTGTAGGCCTTGACTCTATGGTAAATGAAAACAACACAGATAATTATCTGAAATTTGGATGAAGAGGCTCAAACGATTAGACAAAGAGTAGTGCCCCTGATTCATTTACGTGTATGTGTGTGTGTGTGTTATATTCAGGTAACATTGGGTGATAACATAAGTTTCAGGAGTACAGCATTATATTTTGATTTCTTTAGACACCATAGCGTGCTCACTACCAAAATCCTAGTTTCTATCCATCACTGTAAAATTGACCCCCTTTACCCATTTGCCCACCCCTCACCCTCTTCTCCTCTGGTAACCACTACTCTGTTCTCTGTATCTATGTGTTTGTCTTTGTTTAGTTCAGTTTGTTTATTTTTTTAGTATTCCATATATGAGTGAAATACAGTATTTGTCTTTCTTCATCTGACTTATTTCACTTAGCATAATACCTTCAAAGTCCATCCATGTTGTCACAAATGGCAAAATTTCATCTTTTTATGGCGAGTAGAATTCTGTTGTATGTATATACTATATTTTCTTTAACCATTCATCTGTTGATGGGCACTTAGGTTGTTTTCATATCTTGGCTATTGTAAATAATGCTGCAATGAACATAGGAGTGCATACATCTTTTGGAATTAGTGGTTTTGTGTTCTTTGGATAAGTATCCAGGACCAGAATAGCTGAATCATATGGAAATTCTATTTTTAATTTTTTGAGGAATTTCTATACTGTTTTACATAATGACAGCACTGATTTACATTTCCACCCACAGTGTACAAGTATTCTCCTTTCTCCACCTCCTCTCCAACATTTGTTATTTCCTGCCTTTTTGATAATAGCCATTCTAACTGGCAAGAGGTGATATCTCATTGTGATTTTGATTTGCATTTTCCTAATAATTAGTGATGTTGAACATCCTTTCATGTGCCTATTGGCCATCTGTATGTCTTCTTTGTGAAAATGCTTCTTCAAATCCTCTGCCCAATTTTTAATTGAGTTGTTTGATTTTTCTGTTGTTGAGAGTATGCATTCTTTACATATTTTGGATATTAACTTCTTATTGGATATAGAACTTTCAAATATCATCTCCCAAAATGTTATCTTTTTGTTTTGTTGATGGTTTCCTTTGCCGTGTAGAAGCTTTTTAGTGTGATGTAGTCCCATTTATTTACTTTTGCTTTTGTTTCCCTTGCCTGAGGAGACATATCTAGAAAGATATCTCTAAGACCTATGTCAAAGAGCACACTGCCTATGTTCTCTTCTAGGAGTTTTATTGTTACAGGTCTTACATTCAAGTCTTTAATCCATTTTGAGTTGATTTTTGTGTACGGTATAAGATTGCCATCTAGTTTCATTCTTTTTCATGTGACTGTCCTGTGTTCCCAGCATCAGTTATTAAAGAGATTATCCTTTCTCCATATATGTTCTTTGCTCCACACATATTTATGATAAAACCTCTCAATAAAATGAGGATAAGAAGTAATGTACCTTCTTTACGTATTACTGTGATTGCATTGGAAAGAGTGGTTGGCAGTTAGTCTACAAGGCCACCTTGGTTCACACGATAATGTACTGAAGAAATGGCATTTGTTTCCCTAACACTGTAATATATGTACGCTTTTACTTCTTTTAACTTTAGTTAAAACTTTATGTGTAGGAAAAGCAGAGCAATGTTCTAGTAATGCTTCCAACAAAAAATGTTAATGTACTAAATTTTATTAAAAATTCCAAATCAAAAAGATGCAAAGATGCAAATCTTTTTTTCCTTCTCTCTCTTCTTTCTCGTTCCCTCTCTCTCTGTCTCTGTCTCTCTTTCTGTCTCTCTCTATCTCTGTCTCTGTCTCTGTCTGTCTCTCTCTCTCTCACACACACACACACACACACACACACACACACACACACAGGGTCTGAAGTAAAGGTGAATAAAAGGACCATAGTTTTAAGAATACTTGAAATATAAAAAGAAAGTCCTAGGTTAGAATTCAGGCACTCACTGATGTTACCTAAACTCCCAGATGTTAAATTCTTCAATTGATATATAAGAATAATGAATCCTATTTCAAAATGATGTTGGAAAACAAAGAACACCAGCTTTGTGGTCAGAAATTCTTTATTGACCCCTGTTTCTAGCTTCTCTGAGCTTCATTCTCTCACCTACTTCCGAAGGTGGAGATGAGATAATACAAAGCACCTGGCACGAGCTCTGGCACACAAAAGACTACCCTCAACTGCACCCTCGTCTATTGCTGTAACATTGATATTTCTAATGCCAACCTAATACTCATAGGCCTCCCAAAAGGATATTGTCATTGAAATTCAGCATTATCAGACTTAGATCCTGAACACCCCACAGTTTCATGACATTTTCTCAATCTCCTTAATTACAGAGCTTTCCACCCATGTGCATCTGCAAAAACCCCTTATCTCCATCCCTGGTTTGCTTTCTCCTGGCTTCATAGTTGAGGTTGAACACACAGGCACTACTTTTATTGGTGGTTATCCCACAATTCTGTATCAGAAGATGCTCAGGGACGACCTCACTGAAAGACAGGACTTGTATTGAAGCCATATTTGTCACTTATTTGTGCACAACTGTTCTTCCTTGTTCTGCACTGTCCTCTACCTTGCACTTAGCATTCTGGTCCCTGTTTACTAAATGCAGGAGCTGCAACCACCCCTTAGTATGGGGACAACAAAAAATGTCCATACCCCCCATTCCTAGATGCCCACAGAGCATGGAGTAACCTCCATTCCAAATTGAGAAACACTGCACTGATTGAGGCTCAAACCCTTAGCCCTTGAGAGATGCTGCTGCTTTTGGATATGCTTTAGAAAGAGCAACCCCGGAGTTTACGATCAATAGAAGTTGAAGCTTGCCAAATTTTTTTAGCATCCTTTTCTCCAATTGGTCCTCAATACTGCAATTTTTAGATTTATAAGGCATTTCTTAAATACTGTCAGGAAGAACATGTGTTGATTATGTGGACTTCTTTTCCTGTATTATTTATACATTCTGTCTCTTATTCAAGAAATCTTTCACTACACAGTGTTAAAAGGTAAACGAGGCCCATTAAAATGTTCAAGAGTTTATATGAGTATACATCAGTTTAAATAGGGCAATGCCAAATCAAATGTGATTAGGAGTGCTCTACCAGTAGGAGTCAAGGGAGAGGTTTTTATAGAGAAGACGTGGAAGCAAAGCAGGAAATTCGTTGATTGGCTATAGCTTAAGCAGTTGTCTTATTTGGGAGAGCCCTGTTGGCTGTTTGTGAGAGTTGTTCTTACATTTCACTTTCTCAGATTTGAGTGAATTGACTCTGGCTTAGGTTTAGTTTGCCTGCATAAGCTGCCAAGACATTAAAGCCACTTTATTCTAGTGGCTTCCCTGTTTAATTACTCTCACAACCATTATCTTAAAAATGTTCTCTCTATTTTCTTCTATCATTTAAAAATGCTGCTTTCCATACTTAGGCCATTAACCCATCTTGAATGTATGTCTCGGTGTGAGACAGGAATCACATTTTATTTCCAATGGAAACAGAGTTGATGGATACTACAAACTGAATGTTTATGTCCCCCCAACCCTGAAAAAAATTCATATATTAAAACCTAATTCCCAAGGTGATGGTTTTTGGAAATGTAACCTTTGGGAGGTGATTAAGTCATGAGGATGGAGCCTTCATAAATGAGATTAGTGCCCTTATAAAAGAGGCCTGCGGAGAATTCCCTTATCCCTTCCACCATATCAGGACAAAGAAAGAAGACAGTTGTCTATGATCCAGAAAATGGACCCTCTTCAAGACATTGAATCTATTGGCACCCTGATCTTGGACTTCCAAGCTTCCAACAGCATGAGAAATAAATTTTATGTTATTTGTAAGCCATTCAGTCTGCGGTATTTTTTTTTATAGGACAGACTAAGATAATGGGTTAATTAAGGTTTTCTATTTTTTTAGTCACTTGTGGTAAATTTTTTTTCTCTCAAATTTCTCCATGTCATCTAAGGTTTCAAATTTATTATATATGTCCATAGTGTTTTGTACCTATGTGTGTTCATTCCTACCATAATTTCTATGCTTTCTCTTTACTGTAATGAATCAATATGGGCAAGAGATTGCCTACTTTATTAGTCTCTAATATATGTTTGGTTTCTTTGCTTTCCATTTCATTGCTTAAGTATATTATTATTATTATTTTAGTGAGAGCTACTATTATTTTATTGAATGTCCTGAATAATCATTTTCTTTATATTCACCATTGTTGCAGCAAGACTAGAAATGATATTTTTCTGATAAACAAAGAAAATAATGAAACAATAACCGTCTGGGGAAACAACATAAACAGGCCTGAACGAGTTGCGCAATCATTGCTATTCTTTAGCTGTTACTACTAACACTTGTAGCTAGAATTGTCCTTCACAAAGCTGATTACTCTCTGACTCTATACAAATTACCCTTTGCACCTGGCATTTCTTCTCTCCCTATACTCCCTTGTAGCACTCTTCATTTCAGAAAGATGGTCACAGGCTGATGACTTCAGGGACACCAGACCCAGCTGCTGAGCTGCCTGATGCCAGCTTTGGCCATGAATTTGCAGAAGAAAAGAAATGCAAGACCTTCACAACTTTTAATCCTTATCACATACCCCAGACTGCAAGCCCCACCTATAAAATCTTCTCTGATTCCCCAAGGAGAGGGGCACAGTTCTTGGGGCATTAGCCTACTGTGTCTTCCCATTGTCTGGCCAAGAAAATAAAATACCTCTCTATTTCTTACCTTCCAATTCTCAGTATTTCTATTCAGCATTGGTGCACAGGGAACCAGATTTGGCAGCACCATCTCACATATAAATATTCCCTATCTAAATACCTTATAGCTTTGTTTCTAGACGTTTGCTCTTTCTGAAACACTTTGGTAGTTTGCAAGTTGCTGAGCTGTGGTGAAGTAAGTAGTACCTATTTCAAGTTCATTATTCATGCACTACTGAAGGAAAGTGGAAACATCAATGCTGGAAAGATTTTGATACAGCTCTGGATTTTCAATTAAAAATGGAATAAAATGGAGCACTGTCCTGGGGATAAGACCCTAAAACTGAACACCTGAAAACTCTATGGTGTATCTTCCCTCTGGATACTTGTAACTGTTTGAGAATTGTAACAAAGATTCTATAACTTGAACAAATCTACAGTGCTTTTTTTGACTCACCTTGGAATTCACTGCAGCTGCAAACCTCATGCACTTTAGAATTTACTTTCATCATGGAGTTAGTTTCTAAGTAACTTTTTGGTCGATTTTTCACTCAGTTTTCTTGCTCCTTATCCCTTCTAATTCCACAGATTTTTCAGATACCTTATTTCTGTGTTCTAGAAGTATGCATTTTTAGATGAATTTTATCTAACAAGTTAAGATATATGATAAATCAAATCATTCCTACAAAGGCCCCTTATACAAGAGACAGCCTTTAATTTTTCATTTATTTTACTCTGCCGGGTCTGCTTCTCCTTTTTCCGTTTAATTATTTCTTTATCATTTGTTTTCCTATGTATTTCTATTTAGTTTCTCTGTTTTCTTTGTCATAGTGTCACATTCCTTTATTCTTCCATTCTGTTTCTTTTTAAGCATGTATCATCATTTAGCATCTTCAGTATTCCTTTCTCTATATTTTTCTTTCTAATTTATTTTCACCCTGTCTCTAATTTTTAGTTCCATATGAATTAGCCTCATGAAAAGAGGAAAAAATAATTCATGTTTTTAGAACCTTTTAAACACCAGTCCTTACACTGAGTGTTTTTTGTTGTTTTTATTGTTTTGTAGTAGATTGTATCCTTTCCATTTTTCAAATGAGGAAACTCAAGAGAATTTATGGAGCATGTCCTACAGCTAGATAATGATGGAGGAGTTTCACCTGGATAAATGGAGTATCCAGAACTAAAGAGTGACAACAGTAGTAGAACTTTCTCTTAATAGGATATTATTCTTCCCTCTTTGGTTTTCTGGGAGCATTTCTAGTGTCATTAGTTTCATATGAAATGACAGGGCTTGACAACAGCTAGAGGAGATGACACTAAGAAAGGCTGTGCCAGAGACCCCAGGGACTTTCTAATGGGAAGAACCCTTGAGTACTTTAGTGATTCTAAGTGATTGTCTGCCTTGGTCCTGAACTCTTTAGGCATGCAGACTCACTCATACCACAAAACACCATATATATAGCCTCAAAAGTCATGCCAAAACCTCACATCTATTCTGCCCCACTCAGTTCTTCACCTACTTGATTTGTGACCTTCTTGGCTTTTCTTACCATTTATTGTCTTATCCTTCAGGCTTTATACTCAACCCTCTTTCTCTAACTTAGTCTTTCATTTCCTTCCTCAACAATGATCAAACATTGTCATTTAGCTGCCAGTGGTAACTACTTCATTTAATCCAGCCGAGACTCATAAACCTTACATTTCAGTGCAAGTCCTTGTGAGCAGTTGTTCCAAATGTGTTGGCACTGCATTCATGAGCATTTCTCAGACTCAGGGAAGAAATATGATTGCTATGGAACTTTTACAGTCACCATAAGCAAGGTGGAGAACTAATAGTGTTGCTGCTCTTGCCTGTTAATTAAACCAGTTTCTACAACATTGCAATAATAATTCACAAGAACAAGGAGTGTTGAAAAATTCCAGGAGCATTTTTCTCACTTTCATTGGATGGGGGCCTTAAAAAGTAAGTTAAAGTCTTGTATATGAGTGTGTCCCAGGAGTACCACTTACTCAGGGATTACTTAGCAATTAGAGAATAGTGAGACATGTCATTTGAGTCCTTTAAATCTTAGTTGCCTTAAAACTCATTTTGTTAAAAGGTAAGACTTTAAATGATCCAATAGCTAATGTTCTGTGCTATTGAGATCAAAAATTGTAATCTTTTATTTTTTAATTAATTAATTTTATTTGAACTTTATTTATTTATTTTTATACAACAGGTTCTTATTAGTTATCTATTTTATACATATTAGTGTATATGTGTCAATCCCAGTCTCCCAATTCACCCCCCCAACTTTCCCCCCTTTATGTCCATACATTTGTTCTCTACATTTGTGTCTCTAATTCTGACTTGTAAACCAGTTAATCTGTACCACTTTTCTAGATTCCACATATATGCATTAATAAATGATATTTGTTTTTTGCTTTCTGACTTACTTCACTCTGTATGACAGTCTCTAGTCCCATCCACGTCTCTACAAATGACTCAATTTCATCCCTTTTTATACCTGAGTAACATTCCATTGTATATATGTACCACATCTTCTTTATCCATTTGTCTGTTGATGGGCATTTAGGTTGCTTCCATGACCTGGTTATTGTAAATAGTGCTGCAATGAACACCGGGGTGTGTATGTCTTTTTGAATTATGGTTTTCTCTGGGTTTATGCCCAGCAATGGGATTGCTGGGTCATATGGTAATTGTAACTTAGATTTTTAAGGAACCTCCATACTGTTCTCCACAGTAGCTGTACCAATTTTCATTCTCACCAACAGGGCAAGAGGGTTCCCTTTTCTCCACACCCTCTCCAGCATTTATTGTTTCTAGATTTTTTGATGATGGCCATTCTGACTGGTGTGAAGTGATACCTCATTGTAGTTTTTTTTTTTTTTTTTGCGGTACACAGGCCTCTCACTGCTGGGGCCTCTCCCGTTGCAGGGCACAGGCTCCGGACGCGCAGGCCCAGTGGCCACGGCTCATGGGCCCAGCCACTCCGTGCGGCATGTGGGATCTTCCCGGACCGGGGCACGAGCCCATGTCCCCTGCATCGGCAGGCAGACTCTCAACCACTGTGCCACCAGAGAAGCCCCCTCATTGTAGTTTTGATTTGCACTTCTCTAAAAATTAGTGATGTTGAGCATCCATTCATGTGTGTGTTGGCAATCTGTATATCTTTGGAGAAATGTCTATTTAGATCTTCTGCCCATTTTTGGATTGGGTTTTTTTTTTAATATTGAGTTGCATGAGCTGTTTATATATTTTAGAGATTAATCATTGTTGATTTGTTTGCAAACGTTTTCCCCCATTCTGAGGGTTGTCTTTTCATTTGTTTATATATTCCTTTGCTGTGAAAAAGCTTTTAAGTTTCGTTAGGTGCCATTCATTTATTTTTGTTTTTATTTCCATTACTCTAGGAGGTGGATCAAAAAAGATCTTTCTGTGATTTATGTCAAAGAGTGTTCTTCCTATGTATTCCTCTAAGAGTTTTATAGTGTTTGGTCTTAAGTTTAGGTCTTTAATCCATTTTGAGTTTATTTTTCGGTATGGTGTCAGGGAGTGTTCTAATTTCATTCTTCTACATGTAGCTGTTCTGTTTTCCCAACACTACTTATTGAAGAGACTATCTTTTCTCCAGTGTATATCCTTGCCTCCTTTTTCATAGATTAGTTGACCATAGGTGCATGGGTTTATCTCTGAGCTCTCTATCCTTTTCCATTGATCTATATTTCTGTTTTTGTGCCAGTACCATATTGTCTTGATTACTGTAGCTTTGTAATATATACAGAAGCCAGGGAGTTAGATTCCTCCACCTCCATTTTTTGCCCTCAAGATTGCTTTGGCTATTTAGTGTCTTTTATGTCTCCATACATATTTTGAGATTTTTTTGTTCTAGTTCTGTAAAAAATGCCATTGGTAATTTGATAGGGATTGCATTGAATCTGTAGATTGCTTGGGGTAGTATAGTCATTTTCACAATATTGATTCTTCCAATCCAAGAACATGGTATATCTCTCCATCTGTTTGTGTCATCTTTGATTTCTTTCATCAGTGTCTTATAGTTTTCTCAGTACAGGTCTTTTACCTCCTTAGGTAGGTTTATTCCTAGGTATTTTATTCTTTTTGTTACAATGGTGAATGGGATTGTTTCCTTAATTTCTCTAACTGATCTTTCATTGTTAGTATATAGGAATGCAAGAGATTTCTGTGCATTAATTTTGTATCCTGAAACTTTACCAAATTCATTGATTAGCTCTAGTAGTTTTCTGGTGGTATATTTAGGATTATCAACATATAGTATCAGGTCATCTGCAAAGAGTGACAGTTTTACTTCTTCTTTTCCAATTTGTATTCTTTTTATTTCTTTGTCTTTTTGATTGTCATGGCTAGGACTTCCAAAACTATGTTGAATAATAGTGGTGAGAGTGGACATCCTTGTCTTGTTCCTGATCTTAGAGGCAATGCTTTCAGTATTTCACCATTGAGAATGATGTTTGCTGTGGGTTTGTCATATATGGCCTTTATTATGTTGAGGCAGCTTCCCTCTATGCCCACTTTCTGTAGAGTTTTTATCAGAGATGGGTGTTGAATTTTGTCAAAAGCTTTTCCTGCATCTATTGAGATGATCGTATGTTTTTTATCTTTCAGTTTGTTAATATGATGTATAACATTGATTGATTTGTGTATATTGAAGAATCCTTGCATCTCTGGGATAAATCCCACTTGATCATGGTGTATGATCCTTTTAATGTGTTTTTGGATTCTGTCTGCTAGTATTTTGTTGAGGATTTTTGCATATATATTCATCAGTGGTATTGGTCTGTAATTTTCATTTTTTGTAGTATATCTGGTTTTGGTATCAGGGTGATGGTAGCCTCATAGAATGAGTTTGGGAGTGTTCCCTCCTCTGCAATGTTTTGGAAGAGTTAGAGAAGGATGGGTGTTAGCTCTTCTCTAAATCTTTGATAGAATTCACCTGTGAAGCCATCTGGTCCTGAACTTTGTTTGTTGGAAGATTTTTAATCACAGTTCCAATTTCATTACTTGTGATTTGTCTGTTCATATTTTCTATTTCTTCCTGGTTCAGTCTGAGAAATTTATACATTTCTAACAATTTGTCCATTTTTTCCAGGTTCTCCATTTTATTGGCATAGTCTTTCTTGTAGTAGTCTCTTATGATGCTTTGTATTTCTGCAGTGTCCATTGTAACTTCTCCTTTTTCATTTCTCATTTTATTGATTTGAGTCCTCTCCCTCTTTTCCTTGTTGAGTCTGGCTAAAATTTTACCGATTTTGTTTATCTCCTTAAAGAACCAGCTTTTAGTTTTATTGATCTTTGTTATTGCTTTCTTTGTTTCTATTTCATTTATTTCTGCTCTGATCTTTATGATTTCTTTCTTTCTGTTAATTTTGGGTTTTCTTTGTTTTTGTTTCTCTAGTTCTTTAGGTGTAAAGTTAGATTGTTTATTTGAGATTTTTCTTGTTTCTTGAGGTAGGATTGTATTGCTATAAACTTCTTTCTTAGAACTCCTGTTACTGCATCCCATAGGTTTTGGATTGTCGTGTTTTCGTTGTCATTTTTCTCTAGGTATTTTTTCATTTCCTCTTTGATTTCTTCAGTGATATCTTGGTTACTTGGTAACATATTGTTTAGACTCCATGTGTTTGTGGGTTTTATGGTTTTTTCCCTGTAATTTATTTCTAATCTTATATAGCTGTAGTTAGAAAAAATGTTTATATAATTTCAATTTTCATAAATTTACTGAGGCTTGATTTGTGACCCAAGATGTGATCTATCCTGGAGAATGTTCTGTGAGCACTTGAGAAGAAATTTAATCTGCTGTTTTTGGATGGAATGTCCTATAAATATCAATTAACTCTACCTGATCTATTGTGTCATTTAAAGCTTGTGTTTCCTTATTAATTTTCTGTCTGGATGATCTGTCCATTGGTGTAAGTGAGGTGTTAAATTCCCCCACAAATTCCCCCACTATTATTGTGTTATTGTCGATTTCCTCTTTCATAGCTGTTAGCATTTGCCTTATGTATAGAGGTGCTCCTATTTGGGGTGCATATATATTTATAATTGTTATATCTTCTTCTTGGGTTGATCCCTTGATCATTATGTAATGTCCTTTCTTGTTTCTTGTAACATTCTTTATTTTAAAGTCTATTTTATCTGATACGAGTATTGCTACTTCAGCTTGTTTTGATTTCCATTTGTATGGAATATCTTTTCCCATCCCTTCAGTTCAGTCTGTATGAGTCCCTAGGTCTGAAGTGGGTTTCTTGTAGACAGTATATATATGGGTCTTGTTTTTGTATCCATTCAGCCAGTCTGTGTCTTTTGGTTGGAGCATTTAATCCGTTCACACTTAAGGTAATTATCAATATGCATGTTCCTATTACCATTTTCTTAATTGTTTTGGGTTTGTTCTTGTAGGTCCTTTTCTTCTCTTGTGGTTTCCACTTAGAGAAGTTCCTTTAGCATTTGTTGTAAAGCTGGTTTGGTGATACCTAATTCTCTTAGCTTTTGTTAGTCTGTAAAGCTTTTGATTTCTCTGTCAAATCTGAATGAGATCCTTACCAAGTAGAGTAATCTTGGTTATAGGTTCTTCCCTTTAAATATATCATGCCAGTCCCTTCTGGCTTGTAGAGTTTCTGCTGAGAAATCAGCTGTTAACCTTATGGGAGTTTCCTTGTATGTTGATTTTCTCTTGTTGCTTTTAAAATTTTATTCTTTGTCTTTAACTTTTGTCAGTTTGATTACTATATCTCTTGGCATGTTTCTCCTTGGGTTTATCCTGCCTGGGACTCTCTGTGCTTCCTGGACTTGGGTGGCTGTTTCCTTTCCCATGTTAGGGAAATTTTCAACTATAATCTTTTCAAATATTGTATCAGGTCCTTTCTCTCTCTCTTCTCCTTCTGGGACCTGTATAATGTGAATATTGGTGTATTTAATGTTGTCCCAAAGGTCTCTTAGGTTGTCTTCATTTCTTTTCATTCTTTTTTCTTTATTCTGTTCTGTAGCAATGAATTCCACCATGGTGTCTTCCAGGTCACTTATCCGTTCTTCTGCCTCAGTTATTCTACTATTGATTCCTTCTAGTGTATTTTTAATTTCAGTTATTGTGTTGTTCATATCTGTTTGTTTGTTCTTTAATTCTTCTAGGTGTTTGTTCTTTAATTCTTCTAGGTCTTTGTTAAACATTTCTTGCATCTTCTCGATCTCTGCCTCCATTCATTTTCCGAGATCCTGGATCATCTGCACTATCATTATTCTGAATTCATTTTCTGGGATGTTGCCTATCTCCACTTCATTTTGTTGTTTTTCTGGGGTTTTATCTTGTTCCTTCATCTGGTACATACTCTTCTGCCTTTTCATTTTGTCTATCTTTCTGTGAATGTGGTTTTCGTTCCACAACCTGCAGGATTGTAGTTATTCTTGCTTCTGCTCTCTGCCCTATGGTGGATGAGGCTATCTAAGTGGCTTGTGCAAGCTTCCTGATGGGAGGGACTGGTGGTGGGTAAAGCTGGGTGTTGATCTGGTGGTCAGAGCCCAGTAAAACTTTAATCTGCTTGTCTGCTGATGGGTGAGGCTGAGTTCTCTTCCTGTTGGTTGTTTGGCCTGAGGCGACCCAGCACTGGATCATAGAGGGTCTCTGGTGGGGCTAATGATGGACTCTGGGAGGGCTCACACCAAGGAGTACTTCCCAGAACTTCTGCTGCCAGTGTCCTTGTCCCTGCAGTGAGCCACAGCCACACCCACCTCTGCAGGAGATCCTCCAACACTAGCAGGTAGGTCTGGTTCAGTCTCATATGGGGTCACTGCTCCTTCCCCTGGGTCCCGATGTGCACACTTCTTTGTGTGTGCCCTCCAAGAGTGGAGTCTCTGTTTCCCCCAGTCCTGTCAAAGTCCTGCAGTCAAATTCCTCTAGCCTTCAAATCTGATTCTCTGGGAATTCCTCCTCCTGTTGCCAGACCCCCAGTTTGGGAAGCCTGACATGGGGCTCAGAACCTTCACTCCAGTGGGTGGACTTCTGTGGTACAATTGTTCTCCAGTATATGAGTAATGCACCCAGTGGTTATGGGATTTGATTTTATTATGGTTGCACCCCTCCTACTGTCTCATTGCAGCTTCTCCTCTGTCTTTGGATGTGGGGTATCATTTTTGGTGAGCTCCAGTGTCTTCCTGTTGATGATTGTTCAGCAGTTGGTTGTGATTCCAGCACTCTCGCAAGAGGGAGTCTTAAGTATATTATTTTTATTCTTTCCTTTCTCCTACTTTCTTTGAGCTTAGCCTGTGTTCTTTTTCTAACTTTGTAAAGGTAATTTTCAATCTGTTTTTCAAGCATATGGATTTGACTGATATATTTCCCTGTAAGTACTGTTCTTTGTTGTTTTACATTCTGAAAAGTTAGTTCAATGTCATGCAGTTCTAACTACTTTATAATTATGATTTTTTCTGACTCATTATTTTAGATTGCTTAAAGTGTTTCTTTGTAATTTTCAGATGTATTTTGGAGGTTATTTTCTTACTGATGTTTAATGTTAGTACATTTTTCTTATAGAGACTATGGTCATTGTATGAGTATACTAAAGTACTACTAAAGCTTCTTTTGTAGTACAGAATACATTTTTAGAAATGTGTTATGTTTCCTTGAAAATAATAAGAACTACTTAATTTTACCTAATGTTTTAGTGAGCTCACTATGTGTATGTGTGTCCATTAAGCCAAGCTTATTACATTTTTTCAAATTTTTCTTATTTTTATTAATTCTTCATCTAATTGATATATCATTTTTATGAAAAATATATTTTAAAATCCCCAATCTCACCTAATACAATAATAAATTTGCATATTTTATCTTCCAGTTAATTATTGTTTTATATATTTTGGCCTGTATTGCTAGAATAGAATTTAATATTGCTATAACTTTCTGGTAATATTTATGCTTAGCTTTTTATTGACACTTTTTGTCCCTGATAGCAACATTGCTGTGACAACTTGCTTTTTGATTTAGATTTGTGTGGTGTAACTTCCCTTTTCCTTACAGCCACCCTTATTGTTTTTGCTTTTTTTATTCAATTATTTTGTAGCTTCATCTAAAGAAGAGGAAAAGTACAGTCAGTCTACTTATTAGTCTTTACACATAATCAGTCTTTCTCTTTGGTAGTTTTAAAGATTTTTTTTTTATTTAGTATTTTGCTATGATACCATGGCATGGCTTTATTTTACTATGTTCAAGACTTGCTATGCTTCTGCATTCTAAGCAAACAAGTCTTTCATTGATTCTAAACATTCTTATCAATATATTTTTAAATTTGGCTTTCCCCTCATGCTGTCTCTTCCTGGGAATATTCTTTTAGGTGCTTGCTTCAAGCCTTTTAATAGTTGTTTATTTTTCTGTCCTGCATCTGGGCAGTTTCCTCATCTCCCTCCCCAAAGTCACAGATACTCACATCAGCCAACTCTTAACCTGTCAAAATTGTTCTTCAAAGTTTTAATTTGATTACTTCCTTTTTCATATCTTTAAGACTTATTTGGTTCTTTAAAATTTTTTCTTTTTTATCATAAAATTCTAATGTTTTCTGTTCTTTATATCTTTAATGACTATAAACACTTTATTTTATAACATTTTTCATACAATTTTATTATCTTTACTCCTTAGAGTCCTTTTGTATACTTTGTCTACTAGCTTTTCCTCATGGTAGATATTTGCCTTGTAATTTGTGTTAGTGATATGTTTTTCAATGTAATTTATTTACCTATAGTACCTCCACTATCATAGGACTGTGCAATGATCCTTAACAAATGGTATGTGTGTGTTTCTGAACATCCAAAGATTTCAGCAGTCCAGAACATATTTGCCAATTCCTAAGATTAGGAATTAAAACAGGTCCTTACTGTAAACTTGATTTCCATAACAAATCATGGTGCAGGTTTGGCTGCTTAGTAGAAGCAATCCATCCAAGGTCCCTATTTTAGGAAGAATCCTCAATTCTAGTTCCACACCTTCCTCAGGCTCAAGATTATACTACTTCTCCTTTCATAGGGGTTAAAATTTTAGGTCCTAGCAGTAAGAAATTCTAATGTTTCAATCCCTTGATGAGTCACCTCAGTATCTACCAGCTCAAACCCCTTCATGACATCCCACCATCATCCAAAATGTGCCCAATCGACACTGAAAGGAAAAAAACTAAAGAGTTATTTACTGAATAATAATAAAAAAGTCTACAAGGTCCCTGAAAAATCCCAAAGCACAATTTTCTACCTTACCTTCAGAATTCCATGGGCTTCTATTATGACATATTCTCCTTGATTCCCTAAAGATTTACAATCTGTTCAAAAGTTTCTCATTCTAAGTCCCAAAAGGGATTTTTGTTTTTTAACTGTCTTGCATTATACCAAAAATTAATTCAAGGAATTGATCACTGTGCCCTCAAGAATTGAGTAATAAACCCTCTTGTATCCATTAATGCTCTCTGAGAATAGAGCTCCCCCAAAGCACCAAAGGGCAATTATTGTAAATCTGCCTAGACAGAACTTTCAGCATAGAGAAAATTTAATTCTCAAAGCTTACTTGAGAATGAAAAATAGCCTTACTGAGAGGAATAGCCTTTTGGAGAGTTCTGGCCCAATGTAGAGCACCCACATTTTAGTATCCTTCATCTGATAAGTGCAGTGTTTGAAACTAAGGTTCTCCCTGAAAATGTTTGTCTATGGTCTCCATACAGCAATCAATGCTTAACACAGTAGGTACTAGAAAAATATGTATTTTCTGGATGAAAACATGAAAAATTGAGTGAATTAAAAATCCTCTAATTCAATGGTTAATGACCTAGATATAAAGATGAAGAAAGTAAGGTTCAGGGAATTTGGTGGTAAAACTGAGACTGCCATATCATACTTGTCTTTACCTTATTTTGTTTCAAGTGAAGGGCAAAGATTTCAGTGGTGAAGCTGCATTGAATTCATCATGTTTAGAACTTAGTTCATTCCATTTCCAAGTCTAGCCAGCAAAAGAATCAGCTGACAAACTGCTTAAAGTTCAGCTTCACAAACGTTAGTGGTTCTGATGCAGTGAATATTGTAAGTAGCCCTGGAATCAGTTTTTATTTAACATTCCTAGTGATTCTGATGCATTTGGTCTTAGATCACACTCTGAATAACTGTGTCAGAGGTGCATATGCTAAACCAAACAAGACACTGTACTATATACATCCACAGTGATAAGTTTCATCCACATATGTATTCATCTATTAGAGAAACCCTTGTGCGGCTATCCTCATTCTTGTAGCAGGTACACTTGCTTGCCATGAGTCATTGGATATAGAATTCTCTTGCTGCTCCAGCTGACTCTTTAAACAGTTTAAGGAGTTCATCCATGTTTCAATGGTAGTTTTGTACTAACCAGTAGTTCTAAACTCTTTTCTGTCTCCCTTGTACCTGAAGGAGGTAACACTGTCACATCACTTACCATGACTCCTTTCTGAGGTTAATCTTGAGCAGGCGTTGTCAGACCCAGGATAATCTTGAGATGACAAGGAAAAGGAGTAAATGTCATTTGAAAGAAATTCACAGTTGATTTTGGTGTCCATTATATTTTTACTTGGATTATTTTGCTGAACTAAGAGTTAGCATGTGCTCTTAGTATTTACAGAAATTATCTTCTTTTTACGTTTGTCTATTATCTCTTCAATGCCCTGCTTAAATTATGTCTCATCTGTGAAGTCATTTCTGATTCTCACTTCTTAAATTATTATATCCATTCATGCTCTGCCACATTTTGATTAAAACTCTGTATAACATAATCTATATTGAAATTTTTGTTTATATGTTGCTATAGACTAAACATATATGTCCCCAAAATTCATTTGTTGAAACTTAATCCCCAATGTGATAGTATTTGGCAGTAGGTCCTTTAGGAGGTGATTAGGTCACAAGGGCTTTGCCCTTATAAAAGAGGCACCAGAGAACTCCCTCACTCTTCCTCCATGTAAGGACATAATGAGAAGAAGCTGTCTATGAACCAGGAAGAGAAATCTCACTAGATACCGAATCTATCAGCACCTTGGTTTTGGACTTCCCAGCCTCAAGAATTGTGAGAAATACACATTCTATTGTTTATAAGCCCCCAGTCTATGGTATTCTGTTATAGCAGCTAGAACTTAGACATTTGCACACTTCCTCGTGGGCTCTAACAGAAGCCTTGTCTTACTCATCTTTATATCACCAGCTTTCAGCAAATTGTCTAGCCTAGAATAGGCTCTCAATAAAAATGTATGAAAGAAAGAAAAGCAGGCAGGCCAGCATACACAAATGTCCTAGTACTGATGTTAAGAAATCTCTGAACATGTTTTTTGGCCCGTAGACACAGACAGGGATAACTAGAAGCAAGATTCTTCTTAATACAGTCCTCAAGAAATTTGTATTTTGCTAAACCTAAATATATGCATATCTTCTGCATGTTTTAATTTAAAACATTATATTTTGTATAAGTAGGAAAACTTTGATTTATAATAACAAAAGACACTTTGGATAAATTAAATATTTCTTTATGGTTCCAAGCATCCAGCATATAATGTTATTTGGTTGTTTCAGAGGTTTACTGAAAAAATTCAAGATCTGGGAACATTTTTTAAACGATATTTCAGAACACCCAAAAGTCTTCTCAAACTCATACAGTTGTTGGCACTTTTCTCCCCACCAGGTAAGAACTCTGCAAATTTGTTTGCATTGATTAAAGTCTGCAAAGAAAACACACTTATTTAGATTGATTCATGAAACTCACTGCAGTAATGAAATACTGTATTACTTGTTTCAGTGTTGGGCCCTGAAAATCAATTACAGGGCACTGAGGCCATTATTTTCCTCATGAAAACAAAGGTTCTTTCAATTCCAGAACATTCCCACTATGCAAGAGATGACAGACCAAGATATTACATTTAAAGGGGACATGCCAGCATTTGCCTATTTAGATTAGCTGAAGACCACAAAATTAATATTGGCTGGTTCTGAATTTTCCAGCTATGCTCAAAAGAATACATCAGCTTTGGAGAAAAACAAAACAAGTCCTATGTTTACAATGGCACTAACTTGCATGCTGATTCTTAAAATAAAATCTTACTAAAGTCATTTCAAAGAAAACCTCAATTTTATGAAATATCTTAGTCTAAATGGTTTAGAACTAGAAAGGATTCTTCCCTCAGTGTGTGCTGCTTGGCTACAATTAAAGAATGTTTTGGTCTGTGGAATTTCCAGTTTTAGCCATTTAGACTCTAACCAACCTTCCATCATACAAGTTTCAGTGGTACTTACTAGATTCTTTCAAAATAGAGTTGTTCTTTTTCTGGAAAGATCACTTACAATTATATCCAAGAAACAATGCTTAGAGTTTATTTTTAAAAGGAAGAGGAAGTGTAGGTCAAGATTAAAGCATACAACCGCCACAGAGTCTCCACCCAAAGAGACCTCTTAAATCTGAGTTCTAGGCTTTTTTATTGTACTTCTTCTGAGGGTGATTTGGAGTCTTTGCTTTCTTTGTCTACAAAAAATGAAAGGAAACTTCTGGCAAAATTAGGCTGAAAACCCAAACATTAACTCTTCAACATCTTTGAGGAAGTAAACCGTGTACGTAACTGATTTATAATTAGGCATAAAAATGATCAAAAGTCGATCCCATGTTTGGAAAAAGGATTATTAGTAAGGAGTAGTACCTTACTACTACAGAGTTAACTCCAAAAGAGTGACAATTGGTAACAAGAGTTATAGTTTTAAACAGTATTACAAAGCAATCTCACCTATGTTGTTCCATTTAATCTTGAAACTGGTCTTATGACGTAGGTAAGTGGGTCTTATACTCCTCAGAGAAGACTCTAAATCTCTCTTTCATCATTTGTAAGATAATAAATACTTAACCTGTCTAATCCTTTGTGTAGTGGAGAATAAAATGATCTCTATGACAGACATCAAAATAAAAATTAAATTAGAAACAAATGTATGTTATTATGCTCAAGATAAGGAGAGAATTGGGGTTTTCAGATATCAATTAAAAAACCAGAAGCAAAATATTAAAAACTATAAAGAAAATCAAATTATTTATGAGGTACACATACACACATATACACAGGGTCTTATTCTGCTTATCTTCATGTTTCACAGTCTGGGAAACTTTAAAATGATATTTGCTTTGGGCTTACCATTGCATGTTTAGTCTCTGGAGAAATTATTAAATAAATGAATGTAACAGTCTATCTAGGACAGGGTCAAATAGATATGGGGAAAGACCATATATTGAAATCACGCAGAGTACATTCTCTGATCCCAGTGGACATTAGCTTAGAAATAAAACAAACAAATAAAATAGCTAGCAAAAAAATCAAGTGTTTGGAAATTAAGTAATACATCTTAAATTAATTCATGAGTAAAAAAGAAAATTAAAATAGAAATTAGAAAAATTTTGAACTAACTGGTAATGGAAACATAACTTGTGAGAATTAAAAATTTAGGAAATTTATAAAATGAAAATTGAGACCATAATGGGATACTGACACAACCACCAGAATATGATTAAAATATTGATATTGACAAGTGTTGATGAAGGTGTGGAGAACTTGGAACACTCTTAGGTTGCTGGTAAAAGAAAAAATTTACACAACCACTTTAGAAAAATACTTGATAGTATCTATGATGGGAGAACATTTGCATACCCCTTTCACAGCACTGTATGATCTCTTTTTTAACAAGGCAAGGCCTTTCAAACATTTATACTTCATAACACACAGAAAATGATGTTTGTTTAACAACCTAAGGAGAACTGAGAATGCTTTCGTGGCACGAGATCATCAAATTTAGTACCAGTGGACCACCCAGTAACACTGAGAACTGATGGGTTCAATGTATGGGGCACTTTTATTCTACCTAAGCATATCAGTGTGCTAGACCCATACCTTTTGGGAAGTTCTGTTCTTGGTTACTAAATTGTAATAGAGGAAAGAGACAATGCATACAAATATTTCTATTGTGTATATATTTTTTATTTATGTAATAGTAAATACTAAATTCCCCAGGTTGTGTGTTCTATTAGAATAGGGAATATCCGCTAAGGATGGAAACACTGGAAAAGACGTCATGGAAGTAGTGAGACTTGAGTCATCTGTCTTTTTGAAAATTGCACCAAAAAAAAAAAAAATCCACTTAAATCTATGCTGTCAAAAGTGTCAGTCTAACTATCATCATTTTGTAATTTGTCTCAAATCTTTGGTGAGATGAAATAGGACATAAATTCATATTTTAAAAAGTTGTTTTGGTTTCTGCTTCTAGGAAGAAGGAATAGACCATACTTTTCATTAAGTATAGCTATAAACTCTGGGCATATATAGGATAAACATAAGAAGATTCTAAAAGGCAGAGAAAAGAAGGAAGACTATCTAGAGACCTTGGGACCAGGGGACCACATGGTGACAAGTTCCCAGGATTTTCTTGTAGTCTCATATATTGCAGACCTGGAGCCGAACAAACAGGTAACCTGGAAATGCCAACAGGAATAGACAAAACAGAAACCTCAACAAAAGTCTTCTTTCTCTAGCCAAAGGGCCAGGAAGGAGGCAGCTTAGCTTAGACAGAAAGCTTTTAGAAAATAACTTCTCTATTCTAGCCAAACCCTGCAGAAAAAGCCCCATCCCCATCCATGTCAGCAAAACCTGAGTGCGGAGCCTAGGACTTCTACCATTGTGAAGATGAAAGGCTTCCCAATCCACCCTTGCCAGTGTGGTGTCAGAGAAGGCCAAGTAGGGACCTGATTTTTTCATACTTGCTGGACCCCTTCCCTGAGCATATTAAGTAAATAATTTGCATAGCACTATGAATACTAAGGATATTTAATTCCTTAATAATTTTAAAACTCCAAACAAAAAAAGAAGTCTCCAGATTCAGATGTTTTCACTGAAATGCCAAATATAAGGAAGAGTTAATACCAATCCTATATTGTTTTTTTCTGAAAATAGAAGGGGGAACACACTTTACAGTTTAATTTTTGTAACTAGTAATACCCTGAAACCAAAACGATATAAAAAGTATAAAAAACAAAACTACAGAACAATATTACTCATGATACAGATGCAAAAGTCCCTAACAAAATATTAACATATAGAATTCAGCAATATATAAAAATAATTATATACTATAAACAAGGGGAGTTTCTTCCAGGGTTGCAAGTCTGGTTTGATATTCAAAAATCAATCAACATAATCCAGCATATTAACAGGCTAAAGAAGAAAAATCACATTACCATGTCAATTGGTACAGAAAAGTTATCTGAAAAAATCCAATATCCTTTCATGATTTAAACAAACAAACAAGCAAAAATACCCTTTCATCAAAATAGAAATAAAGAACTTCCTCCTCTTAATAAAGATCATCTAAAAGTATCTATAGATAACATTATCCTTAGTGGTGAAAGACTGAAAGCTTTACCCCAAAGTTCAGAAACAAGGCAAGGATATTCACTGTGGCAAGCCTCAATATAGTGCTGGAAGTACTAGCCAGTACAATAAGATAAAGAAAAGGGGTAAAACACATACAGATAAGAAAGGAAAATAAGGGGCTTCCCTGGTGGCACAGTGGTTGAGAGTCCGCCTGCCGATGCAGGGGACACGGGTTCGTGCCCCGGTCCGGGAAGATCCCACATGCCGTGGAGCGGCTGGGCCCGTGAGCCATGGCCGTTGAGCCTGCGCGTCCGGAGCCTGTGCTCCACAACGGGAGAGGCCACAACAGTGAGAGGCCCGCATACCGCAAAAAAAAAAAAAAAGAAAGGAAAATAAATATTAAACTGTCCATATTTGCAGATGCCAAGATTGTCTGTGTAGACAATCTAAAAAAAAAAAATCATTAAAAGAAACTTTTAGAACTAATAAGTGAGTTCAACAAGGTCACAGGATGTAAGATAAATATACAAATATTGTTTGTATTTTTATATACTAGCCATGAACACGAGCACTGAAATTAAAGATAAAATATCATTTGCAATCATTAAAAAAAGAGAAATACCTAGTATGAATCTAACAAAGCATGTACAGGGCTTATATGCCAAAAGTCACATTCAAAGAAAGAAATCATAGAAGATATAAATAACTGGAGATAAATGTATAATGTTTATGTATATTAGATATATTAGATATAATATGTAATGAATATATAATATTCTAAAGTTTATGTAGAAAGACTAAATAACTAGAAAATTACTTTTAGTTAAATTATATATTTAACTAAAAATACTTTTAAATTTTTGAAAAAAATTGGGAAGAGTAATTCTACTCAATTTCTAGATATATAGCAACAGTAATCAAGACTGTGTGGTACTTCAAAAGGGGTACACATAGATCAATGGAAAAGAATAGAAAACCCAGAAACACATCTACACATATATGTCCAACTGATTTTGACAAAGGTGCAAAAGCAATTAAATTGGAGGAAAGATAGACTTTTTAATAAATGGTGCTGAAACAATTGTATATTCATAGGGGAAAAAATACAAACATCAATCTGTCTCTCAGCTTATATAAAAATTCATTCAAAATGGATCATGGACTTAAATGTAAAACATAAAATTATAAAATGTTTAGAAATCAAAACAGGAGATAATCTTCAGCATCTAGAATTAGGCAAAGAGATCTTAGACTTGACACCATAAAAGTACAATCCAAAAATGGAAACATTGGATCTCATCAAAATTAAGAACTTCAAACAACCTGATTAAAAAATGGGCAAAATTGCTTAACAGACATCTCACTAAATAAGACATACTGATAGAAAATGAGCAAATGAAAAGATGTTCCACATTCATAAGTTCATCAGGAGCATACCAATTAAAACAATGAGATACCACTACATGCTTGTGAGAATGGCAAAAATCCAGCACACTGACATCAAATGCCAGCAAGAATGTGGAGCAACAGGAACTCATTCATTGCTGGTGGGTATGCAAAGTGGTACAGCCACTTTGGAAGGCACTTTGACAGTTTCTTACAAAACTAGATATACTCTTATCATATGATCCAGCAATTGTACTACTTGGTATTTACCTAAATGAGTTGAAAGTTTATGTCCACAAAAAAACCTGCACATGGATATTTTTAGCAGCTTTATTCATAACTACTAAAGCTTAGAAGCAAACAAGATGTCCTTCAGTCGGTGAATAAACTATGGTACATCCAAACAATGGAATATTATTCAGTGTCAGAAAGAAGTAAGCTATCAAATGATGAAAAGATATGAAGGGAATTTAAATGCATATTACTAAGTGAAAGAAGCCAAGTTGAAAAGTCTACATACTATGTTATTCCAACTATATTGTTTCTGAAAAAGGAAAAACTATGGAGACTGCGAAAATATCCATGGTTACCAGGAGTGAGAAGAGAGACAGGAGCACATGGGTGGAACACAGAATTTTTAGAGCAGTTATACTATAATAGTAGATGTGTGTCATTACATATTTGTCCAAACTCACAGAATGTCCAACACCAAGAGTGAACCCTAACTTAAATGATGGCCTTTGGGTGATAATGATATGTCAATGTAGGTTCATCAGTTGTAACAAATGTGCCACTCTGGTGGGAGATTTTGAGAACTGGAGAGGCTATGCATGCCAGAGGGCAGGAGGTATATTGGAAATCTCTGTACCTTCCATTCAATTTTACTCTGAACCTAAAACTGCTTTCAAAAATAGAGTCTATTAAAATTTTTAAACTGTTTTTCTGTGAAAGAACTTTTCCAAAAATTAAAGTATAGTTGATTTATAATATTTTATTAGTTTCTGGTGTACAACATAGTGATTCAATATTTTTATAGGTTATACTCCACTTAACGTTATTACAAAACAGTGGCTGTATTTCCCTGTGCTGTATAATATATCCTTATTGCTTAGCTATTTTTTTATTTGTCTCTTACAATTGTCCAAATGACGTTCAATTCAGGAAGACTGTCAGAAATACATTAATTAATTAATTAATTAAGCTGAGTTGGGTCTTCGTTACTGCACACGGCTTTTCTCTAGTTGCGGTGAGCGGGGGCTACTCTTCATTGTGGTGCACAGCCTTCTCCTGCAGTGGCTTCTCTTGTTTCAGAGCACGGGCTCTAGGCATGCGGGCTTCAGTAGTTATGGCTTGTGGGCTCTAGAGAGCAGGCTTAGTAGTTGTGGTGCACGGGATTAGTTGCTCAACAGCATGTGGGATCTTTCTGGACCAAGGCTCGAACCCATGTCCCCTGCATTTGCAGGTGGATTCTTAACCACTGTGCCACCAGGGAAGCCTGCTTCTCTATTTTATACACAATAGTTTGTATCTCTTTACCCTCTACCCCTACCTTGCTCCTTCCCCCATTCCCTCTCCCCACTGATAACCACTAGTTTGTTCTCTATATCTGTGAGTCAAGCACACTGTTTTGATATATACATTCATTTGTTTTATTTTTCAGATTCCACATATAAGTATTAACAAAGAGTATTCGTCTTTCTCTGACTTATTTCACTAAACATAATACCTTCCAGGTCCATTCATTTTTTTGCAAATGGCAACATTTTATTCTTTTTATGAATGAATAATATTCCATTGTTTATAAATACCACATCTTCTTTATCCATTCATCTGCTGATGGACACTATGTCTTGAATGTATCCATGTCAGTATCCTGGTTATAATATTGTGCTATAGTTTTGCAAGAAATGTTATCATTGGGAGAAAATGAATAAGGATTCATGTCATGTGAATTTGAATCTACAAATATATCAAAGTAAAAGATTTAAATAAAATTAAAAATAAAATAGTCTGGCTGCACATAAATGTTAGGCAGAGGATATCTGTCTTCTTCTAATGAATTCTAAGACATTTCAACACAAGATTTGCCCTAATCCCAAGGCACTGCTCCCTGTGATTTGATGCCATTTTCTTCTCATTCAAACTTTTCTCCCCTCTCTGTCCTTCCTCAATTCCATCAGGGCTTTGTGTGCATAGTAGTTTCCTCCAGGCTCCTAGCCTAATTCCATTCCATGCTTTTAAGATCATTCTTTATAAAAAACTTGTTATGTTTTAATATTTATATTATTTAGATGACTACCTATCCAGTATTTGATTGATTTGTATTAGAAAGAGATTTAAGACATTATTTATGCCAACCTTACCAAAATACAAGGAACAACACTGAGGTTCAGAATGTCTAGGTAATGTTGCAGATTGCTCAAGGCAAAGAAAAATTCAGAACCTAGATTACCAAATTCTTTGCCAAATGCTCTTTTTTGTTGTTTTGTTTTGGAAAAGTGATTATTCTTGGTTTAGTCTTCAAAAATAGCCATAAAAGTCCATAAACTTAAAATAATTAATTCCTCTATTAACACAGTTAATATACACACACCTGAAAAGCTACAACATTGAAAAAATGATAGAAAATGACTTGTTAATCCTCTTTCCACTCCAAATACCCTTTTCTCCACTGTTTTTCTTCAGAGGCAAAATTAAACACATGCACATACATGTTCACACACACGTGTGTGAACACATGTTCACACGCAATATAAACACCTTTTTTCTCAGTAACATAGCTCAGAAATTATTCCCTATTAGCTATAAAAGCTGTGATGGACAGACCTTAGGGTGGTCCCTCCATGATCCCTGACACCCATGTATTGGGTTGGCCAAAACGTTCATTTGGGATTTTCTGTAACATCTTACAAACGAACTTTTTGGCTAACCCCAATATAATCCTCTCACTTTTGAGTAGAGGCCAGACCTATGACATTCTTCTAATCAATAAAATATTTAAAAAGTGATGGGACTGGGATGTCACTCCAGTGATTAATAAGACATAAGGTTTTGTCTTGTTAGCAGATGCTTTCTAGAGAATCTTCTTACTGGCTTGATGACCTAAGCAACCATGTGGAAAGGAACGGCTGGCAGCCTCTAGGAATTATGGCCTCTGGGAGCTGAGGGTGACCGTCAGCCAATAGCCAGCATAAACTGGAAACCAATCCTACAACCACCAGGAAAAGAATTCTGCCAACAGCCTAAGTAACTATGGATGCAGATTCTTCCTCGAATGAGCTGCTGTATGAGAACACAACCCAGTCAAAGGTTCACTGTAGGGCTTCCCTGGTGGCTCAGTGGTTGGGAGTCCGCCTACTGATGCAGGGGACGCGGGTTCGTGCCCCGGTCTGGGAGGATCCCACGTGCCACGGAGCGGCTGGGCCCGTGAGCCATGGCCGCTGAGCCTACGCGTCCGGACCCTCTGCTCCACAACGGGAGAGGCCACAGCAGTGGGAGGCCCGTGTACTGCAAAAAAAAGTTCACTGTAGCATTTTGAGACCTTGAGCAGAAGCACTAACTAAGCAGTGCCTGGACTCCCAACCCACAGGTGCTGTGAGATAATAAATGTATATTGTTGTAAGCTACAAGTTTGTGGTAATTTATTACACAACATAGAAAACTAATACAAATGTCTACCTTATTTTTTTCTCCTTCAGAGCATTGCCTTTATGCATATACCATACAGAATTTAAAAATTTTCCTATTGATGGATACTGTTAAGGTTAATTCTCAATAGCAAGATTCTACACTAAATACATGTTCATTAATATTTTCACTGATATTATCAATACATTCTATACAGAAATACATAATTTTATGCTTTCCCCAGCAATATATGAGACTTCCATTCCCCCAAATGTATTTTATTGCAAAATATTGATAAAATTTTTACAAACTACTGATAAAATTTTACAATTGTTCTCCTTTTTACAATAATAATATTTCAATGCATTTTAAAGTTGAAATTAAATGACTATCTTATCCATAATATACCAATAAATTAATTTTCCAAATTATCTGCCTAAGGCAATGGTTACACTCAATTGAAAGCTCTAAAACCTAGCAAAATGTCTTAACTTGTATAACTGTTCTATTCTTATAAGATATGGCTAAATCTATATAGTCTCTTGAGCTACAATGACTCTGAAAAAAGTCTTACATAGTTTTATTAAACTATTGTCATCTTTTATAATACTGTAGGTAGAAATATCAAGCAGTGTCTTGAGTTATATGTGTAACTCAAGACCACAATTTCATGGAGCATTTTCTGGGAAGATGCACAACAACCCAATATATTTTCAATGAACTTGTCTTTTAACCTTCCAGAGCAAGAAAGGACAAAAGAGTTTTGGATAAATGCCCAGAACCATTAAAATGATGAGTCATGAGTGTCAAGCTAACACTTGAGGCAATACACAGATGTGAACAAAGGATGAGTTACTCATTTTAGGTTATGAACTGCAGATCTTTGCACAGAGGTACCCAGATACCTAGAAGTTATGAAGACTTCTCTCTCAGGACAGTAAGGACTAGAAGAACTCTGCCCCCAGAAAATGGGTGATATTAAACACTTTACAATCAGTCTGCTTTCTTTAAACATGGGTGTTCCTATTCCAATCCCATTGTGCATTGGGCATGGGGAAGGGCAGATCCAGTAGATTCTGTCCCTTGGGCAGGGAGAGGTCATCACCCTTGAGTGGGTAATAGTGTTAATGTGGGAAGAAAAGGCACACAGATTCTTGGATGTATGGAGGCCTGTCCTTTGCAGGGTCTGTTACCATACCCTAGAATACATTCTCCCCTCCCCCACATTTTTTTAACAATAGGAATTGTATCCCTTTAAGTTTTGTTTATGCATATGTTTTTGACCTAGAGACACATTTTGCAGTTGCCCTTGTAGCTATGTGTACTCATGTGACTCAATTTCAGACAAAGAATTATGAAGCTTTCTCCTCTCCATGCTATCTACTCTCTTCCTTTTGACTGAAATGCTCATCAGAGAAAAATTTGAAAATCTAGTGAAGTTGAAGGTCCCCATGCCCTATGATTCAGAAAATAAGCTCTTTCACCTTCTAGGAGATCTCTCATCATGTATATAAAGACAAATAACTCAAAAAGAGTCATGTACCAAAATGTTCATTTCAGCTCTATTTACAACAGTCAGCACATGGAAGCAACCTAAGTGTCCATCAACAGATGAATCGATAAAGAAGATGTGGCACATATATACAATGGAATATTACTCAGCCATGAAAATAAATGAAATTGAGTTTTTTGTAGTGAGGTGGATGGACCTAGAGTCTGTCATACAGAGTGAAGTAAGTCAGAAAGACAAAAACAAATACCATATGCTAACACATAGGTACAGAACCTAAAAAAAAAAAAAAGGTCATGAAGAACCTAGGGGCAACATGGGAATAAAGACACAGACCTACCAGAGAATGGACTTGAGGACAAAGGGAGGGGGAAGGGTAAGCTGGGACAAAGTGAGAGAGTGGCATGGACATATATACACTACCAAATGTAAAATCAACAGCTAGTGGGAAGCAGCCGCATAGCACAGGGAGATCAGCTCCGTGTTTTGTGACCACCTAGAGGGATGGGATAGGGAGGGTGGGAGGGAGGGAGACGCAAGAGGGAGGGGATATAGGGATATATGTATATGTATAGCTGATTCACTTTGTTATACAGCAGAAACTAACACACCATTGTAAAGCAATTATACTCCAATATAGATGTTAAAATAAAATAAAAAATTAAATAAAGACATATACAAAACTGTTTGCAGAGGTACTACTTATAATAGAAATAGTTTGCAAATAACCTAAGTGCTCCTCAAAAAAATAAATTAATAAATTGTGTTATATAAATGTTATTGAATGGCATGCAGCTCAGGTTTAGGGAACAATATATGTGTATTAAAAGTATAAATAAGCACAAGAGATGGATAAATATCAAATTTAGCTGAGCAATTATCTCATTGGTTGTGGGGTCTGGAAAAAAAAGGACTATGAAGAAATGGTAGATAAGGCACATATTTTTAAAGTATTTAGTATTTATAAATAAATTATAATGAAGGTATCATATATTAAAACTTGTGGGATACACTTTAGTGCTTAAAGTACAAAAATATATAAACCTCTAAAAAAAAGACTGAAAATAAATGAAATAAATTATTTCATGAAAGAAATTAAGAAAGATCAACAGATAAAATGATGTAAAATGGTGAAAAGAAATAAAGAATAAAACTGAAACAAATGGTATAGAGATAATCCATAAGAACTGGTTATTTGAAAGACATTAAAAGTATGACTCTTTTTCATATTTTTCAAAAAAAATAATAAAGCAAGCACAAATAAAAGTATGCTTGGAACAAAAAAATAGGAATCATAATGACAAAAGGTTTAAGTTATTATGAGAAAAATTGTATAATTCAATCAACAAGTTTATCTATAAATTGTAAATCATAAACAAAATAAAATATTGGAGAATATAGAAGTTTCAAAACAAACTCAAGAAAAAAAATAAAATTTAAAAATGAATTATTAATACATGCTACCATATTGATGAATCTCAAAACATTATGCTATGTGAAAGAAAAATCAAACGCAAAAGACCACATTTTGTATGATTCCATTTATGTGAAATGCTCAGAATATACAAATCTCTGTCAGACTGAAAATAGATTAGTGGTAACTTAGGGCTGAGGATGGGAGAGAGAAATGATTGCACATAGGCATAAGAGATCTTTTGGTGTGATGGAAGTTTTAAAATTGGATTGTGGTGATGATTGCACAACTCTGCAAATTTATTAAAATTCATTGAATTTTACATTGAATTTTATGGCATATAAATGGCACATTAACAAAGCTGTTAAAAATAAGAAACAGAATAATAGACAAATAACGATTAAAGTAAATAAATTGCTTATTAAAACAAAAACTATCTCCCAGCCTGTTTCATCCCCACCTTCAACCCCAAAGGAAAACAGGCTTATAGGATTTTATAGGCAAGCTTATATCAAAAGTCCAACGAGTAGATAATTCATATTTTCTACAAATTATTTCAGAAATAAAACTGTATTAAATGGTAATGCAGTTTTATAGTAAAATCTGTTAAGAAAGATACAAGAAAAATAATAAAATAATCACACCTGTGAATGTAAATAAAAACATCCTATGTAGAGTCCCATCACATTGTCTTCCACACTATATTAATAAAAATTATAATATAGTGGAATTCATCCCAGGAATACAAGAATGTTCAAGGTCAAAATTTTGAGCAATTTTATAGATTACAGTATAAAAAAACATGTGATTATCTCAGTAAATGCAGAAAAAGTATTGTAAATACAATACCATTTATTATAAAAATAAGAAATAAAGGGAAATATTTTTTAATATTTTAATATTTAATTTTAAATCAAATTTGTATAATATTTAGTTTTTAAGGCTCAAAAATAAAAACTATGCTTTGTTCATTACTGCAACACTCTATGTTGTTATACTGTCTTCTCCCCTGTGTACAAAAAAGGCAAATAATATAATTTGGAAGTATCAATTCATTCTTTTTTCTTTTTCATATAGTAAAGTTTATTTTATGTTTTATTTATTTTTATTTGTATGATTATTATAGGAAGTTCAGAAAAAGAAAACATTCACTGCATTTCTTTTGCTGTCAAAATTATTATTCATTTAACTTTATATCTATTAGTCAAATTATTTGTGTTATATATTGAAGGGGATGGTTCAAAAAATAATCTTCCAATTATGGTCACTTAAGTTGCTTCCATGTCCTGGCTATTGTAAATAGAGCTGCAATGAACATTTTGGTACATGTCTCTTTTTGAATTATGGTTTTCTCAGGGTATATGCCCAGTAGTGGGATTGCTGGGTCATATGGTAATTCTATTTTTAGTTTTAAAGAAGATGTGGCACATATATACAATGAAATATTACTCAGCCATAAAAAGAAATGAAATTGAGATATTTGTAGTGATGTGGATGGACCTAGAGTCTGTCATACAGAGTGAAGTAAGTCAGAAAGAGAAAAACAAATACCGTGTGCTAACACATATACATGGAATCTAAGAAAAAAAAAAAAGGTCATGAAGAGCCTAGGGGTAAGACGGGAATGAAGACACAGACCTACTAGAGAATGGACTTGAGGATATGGGGAGGAGGAAGGGTAAGCTGTGACAAAGTGAGAGAATGGCATGAACATATATACACTACCAAACATAAAATAGATAGCTAGTGGGAAGCAGCCGCATAGCACAGGGAGATCAGCTCGGTGGTTTGTGACGACCTAGAGGGGTGGGATAGGGAGGATAGGAGGGAGGGAGATGCAAGAGGGAGGAGATATGGGTACATATATATATGTATAACTGATTCACTTTGTTATAAAGCAGAAACTAACACACCATTGTAAAGCAATTATACTCCAGTAAAGATGTTAAAAAAAAATCAAAATAATAGTAATAACTAATATAAAAAAAATCTTCTCTGTGTGTTATGTCTAGGATCTACCGTATGAAGAGATTCTTCAGGTCATTGACTAGTTATACACATTTCTTTGTGAAAAATGGCTATGAGTTCTATCTTTCTCTTTCACATTATAAAGTACTGACTTTTTTTTCTGTGAAGCCTTTAGAAACTCAATATCTTTCTCCTATTGACCTAGCTCTGAAGAAATACATAATAGGAATTTACTAGAAGAAAGTTGTGTTCCTAATAACCATTATGCTTATTTTTGTGGCATCAGAAATATTCCTATTAATGTCAGGAGCACTCAACCTTACTGTAAGCCTGACATTATGTCTCCTCCATAAAGATCCCAAGTCATTCAATAGGCAATATAAAGAAAGAATAACTATTTTTATATGCAGATAATATTATTGACTAAATAGAAAGCCTGCAGTATTCTACAGAAAAAACAAATAAGACCAGGGTACTGTCTAGAAGGCTAAAATATAAAAATCAATACTGTCCTTATACAAACAATACCATTTATCAAATATGAATGAAAAAACACGTAGCATTTATAATATTTAAAATATTATGATAGCCTCAATATTGTGAATACTGAGGAAAAATAACTCATGATTTGGAAAATATCTAAAAGAAACTGTTTTATATTAAAACGATAGAATCCTATTTAATAGTAAAATTGAATAAAAACAAATACATTTACATATACATAACCATGGAGATATAAGTAACAGGGAGAAAGAGACTAAAGGGAGACAGGATGGTGACTGCCTCTATAGAAGTGACAAGAATGGGCTCAAGAAGCAAATAAAGAAAGCCTACATTTTGGCTTTATGTATTTTATTCATAATATTATAGAGAAATATTACAAAGTTTATTAACATTGGGGAGTAGCTGCGCAGGTAATTGTTCCATTGTTCTCTAGTGTTTTCTGTGCTTCTTAAACTTTTCAAACTCCAAAACAATTTGTAGAGGAAATAAGAGGAAAACCTTAATTACAATCACAAACCTCTATATTTATACAAAGCATACACGAGTTATCTCGTTTGCATAAATTGTACATGCACTGTGTGAATATAAAGATTCCTGATAGTCTGAAACATAAAAGGAGTGATTTAGAATTTCCATTTCAAATCCTTCAACCAATTAACTGCCTCATTTACTTAATATAAATGTAATTTCAGATTTATGTGATTGAAAAACTCTTGATAAATGGAATTTCTCTTCAGAAGAGTTTTGTTTTTTTCTTCTGTAAATTTAATCTTGGTAATGATTTTTAATTTATCTTGAAAGCTTGTCATTTTTATTTTTATAAGGGGTTAAAGAAGAACACCAGACAGGTAGCAAGTTATACACACTGTAGGTTCCATATTTCTCCTCAATTTTTCTGAGTTCTAGCTGCTATGGTTTTGACATAAGGTAAGAGGACCAATTATTTTTTTATTATTATTATTATTTTTTGCGGTACGCGGGCCTCTCACTGTTGTGGCCTCTCCTGTTGCAGAGCATAGGCTCCGGACGCGCAGGTTCAGCAGCCATGGCTCACGGGCCCAGCCGCTCCGCGGCAAGTGGGATCTTCCCGGACCAGGGCACGAACCCACGTCCCCTGCATCGGCAGGCGGACTCTCAACCACTGCGCCACCAGGGAAGCCCAGGACCAATTATTTGTTGCCATTACCTGATGTAGGGGCTGGGGAGCAGGAGGAAAGTTAAGGGTCGCTTGGATGTATTGTTGGCAAGTTCTATGTCCCAGAAGGAGAACTGGTGGTCCTGGGTGGCTCACTGATGCTGTCTGATGTTTGGATTTCACTTGACCTCATATAGAGACTTGAGGGCAAGATTGAGTCTTTTGTTGACCTTCAATGGACTGATGGAATTTCTTTTGATTATCTCTCAAAGACAGTAATAGATAGGATTCTGTATAGTAATGATTCCAAAATTTTAGCATTCATAAGAATGATATAAGAAACTTAGTAAAATGCGGATCCCTTGGCTCTATCCAGATATTTCAAACCAACAGGTTTGGATCTGGGCAGGAAATGTGCATTTTGATCACCCCAGGTGATCCTGATACTAATAGCTCAGAGATCACACAAGTGACACGGTGATGAAGTCATGAGTGGGCAGAAGTGAGGTGCTGGTCCCTTTGTTTTCTCCTAAAATTTTCCTGACTCCTCCTAGACCACCAGTCTATAGAATGGTAAACCTCTAATTTTTCACTTTGGTCAGAAATCAATCGGAGACAAGCTGTATTAATTTCCGAGGGCTACCGTAAACAAACTGCCTGAAACTGGATGGCTTAAAAGAACAGAAATTTATTATCTGACTGTGCTGGAGGTTAGAAGTCCCATATCAAAATGTTGGCAGGGCCATGCTCCCACCTCAGCCTCTACGGGAAGGTCCTTCCTTGCCTCTTCCAATTTCTAGTAGCCCCAGGTGTTCCTTGGCTTGTGGCAGTGTAAGTCCAATCTCTGCTTCAGTCTTCACTTGGTTGTCTTCCCTCTATGTTGTGTCTCTGTGTCTCTTTACTTTCTCTTGCAGGGACACTAGTCATATTGGATTGAGGGCCCACCCTACTCCAGTACGACCCTATCTTAACTAATTACATCTGCAAGGAACTTATTTCCAAATAAGGCCACATTTTAAGGTGGATTTAAACACGGATTTGGGGGGGAGACACTATTCAACTCAGTTGAATACTCAAGCTGCTTAATTAGATATTAACTTGAAATAATAGGTTCTTCATAAACAAAGAAGAAATTACCCTCATTCACTAAAGTTAACTTCACTTTTTAAAGATTCTCTTTAATTCCTGTGGTAATTCTTTTGAAGCTTCCCCCCTGTCAGAGGATACAACTTTCATTCACTTTAGAATTATCTCACTGCTATCTTTGCAAGATTTGGCATGTCCTCAGAAACGAAGGATTCCTTCAATAATATATCTGTGTGTTCATGTACATTGAGAGAACAGAATACAGATTCCCTGGGAAATCAATGTTTCATTCCCCTTCAGTTGCCAAAAGAAAAACTTTTGCACTGAGATGAATGAAATGACCAGCAAGTGGATGAGAATTAAGTCTCCCTAAACTTTTTTAACCATTCAAGTCTGATGAGTATCACCAACTAAGTTTCAAAGAGTAAAAGGTAAAATTGATTCATAATAATCCTGAAGTGTCAGACAAGAGAAACTAGAAATTCCAGGTAACGCTTCTCTTTCCTGAGGTCAAGAGATTACAATAGCCATGGATAATGTCGGACCCAAAGAGTTCAGTTCTCAGTTCTCATTTTCATGGTGGAGAGAGGTTGTAATGTGTAAGAACATCAATAAAAATTATTCATAATTCAGGTTGTCCTTGATCTTGTCTCATCATCACATAACTTCACACACTTCATTCTTTTTAAAGAATAAAGTTCAAGTTTCATTTAAATCAGAGAAATTCCCTCAAATGTTATTTTGATTTCTGTAGGTCAAATTCAATCCTTTGTCCTCAAGCAGCATATCTCTTACTAAAGTCTCTATAGAGTCTTCAGGGGCCCCAGCCACATCATTATGACTCTCAGTTGCATTGTGTATGTAATATCATCCTAATCTATTAAATCACAGCAATTTAAAAACTGCTCCATAAACTCACTTAAAAAAAAAAAAACACTGACAAATACACTCTTTCATTGTGATGTTGAAGTTTCTAGGATGTTTCTGATCCTACTGCTTCTAAGTGTTGCCTTTAAAGGACTGGAAAGGCACAGATGAACTGTCCCAACCAAGTGTTTATGAAGGAAATGGCTGCGCCCTTATAAATTGTTCTTAATCATAATTTATAGACATGGATACTGAAATACTCTCATAATGCTTTCCAAGTGGTCAGAAATATGTACACGTTAGATAGTTTAATAAGCATGGCTCCAAAAACTGACCTCTCTTTATAGACACACACTTCCCATTTATGGATAAGAGAAGATGATTTGGAACGTGAATAATGTCTTTTTCATAAATCTTCCACCAACATTTCCAAGCCTTATTGATAACAGTGATAGTTGGATGTGTGTAGTACTAATTCATTATGCCATTGACAGTACACACATTTTTATGTAATGTCAAATAGAAAATAATGGTTAAGCAGACATGACCCAAAGTTTCCATGTGTGTCAGACAGTGTGGTCTATAGACTACTCTCTGGAAATTCTAACTTCTTCCACATATATCATGTTCAGTCAATGAGTACAATTATGATAACTGAAGCATGTGAAAGCATTTGGTAAAATACAAAGTAATGTTCATAATGAAGTTTATCTGTGGTTCTCAACCCTTGCTATGCTCTAGAATCAACTGGCAAGACTTTTAAAAGTTGAGTGAATGGAGAAACTAGTGAATGGAGAAATGAATTGTGGTATGAATAACCATACTGTAGAATACTGTTCAGAATTCTCAATAGAGAATAAAGAAATGAACTATTGTTACGTTCAACAATATGATGAATCTCAAAAATATCATGTTATGTGAAGCAAACCAGGTGCCAAGGACTAAATACTCTGGTTATATTTGCATGACATTCTGGAAGAGGCATAACTGTTGGGACAAAAATCACTTTAAAATGGGTGAAATAATTCAACAAAGCTTGGGGAAATTTTAGATACCCAAGTCTCACTCCCGGAAATTTGAATTCAGTTGTGCTAGAACTCAGGCAAAGGTAACTTTTAAACTCTCCCAGGTGAGTCTAACATGGGGGCTGAAAACAATGCTCCATCCTGTTCACATTAGAAGACCCAGTCCATCTGGACTGTGATATCACCATTCTATGCAGCAAAGGATATCTACCCAAAGTATCCATGCCATAGGCATCACCTCTGCTCTGCAAATCGAACCATAATGCAATTTCCTTTATCAATGAACATCTATCTATTGATTTATTACTTGATTTATTTAATGTATTTATTACTCAGTACAATGGTTTGTTTTTAGTTTTTCTTTGTGAAGGTCACATCTGGGTATTTAACTTCATTCCAGAGCATTGGTGAACACAGGTAGCCCCTTTCTCCTTACTAGGCCGATTTACCTATGGCAACGTAATTTTGGTTAAATCCAGACTGAGACCTATAGGAGTCCAGATTTTGGTGTGATTACTCAAATAGCTAAGGCAACCTCAGTTTCACAGGAAATGGTTATTAAGCATCTACTATTTAAAAGGCACCAAGGAATTTTCACTCCAGTGTGAGCAATAGGGCGTGCACGTTCAGAACTAGAACACAGGGCAGGCATCAATGGGCAACAGAATCATAATCTCTACAGTCTGGGGAGGGAGGTGAAACACTTCCACCTGTAATGCTCATACCTAGCTTTCCTGCCACATTTCACCTGCTTCAGATTCACCCACTACAGTAACACCAGATTGAATTTCATAATCTACAAATCTGGTCATGTGACATCCTGCCTGAAATCATTCAACAGCATTTCTTACCCTGCAGAATAAACATCAAATTCCAACATGTCGTATAAAGGTTTGCACAATCTAGGCCCTGCCTCTGGTCCCAGCTTCATTCCAGTGCTGCCCAATTTCCCTTCTCCCCTTCTCCAATTTGCTTGTGTTTCAAGCCCAAATAATATTAAATTGGGGCAAGAGTCATATGATATCGTTTGTATGTGGAATCTAAAAAACATGATAAAAATGAACTTACTTGGAGGACAGAGACAGAATCACGGACTTGGAGAATGAATTTATAGTTGGGGTGGGGAGGGGTAGACTGGGAGTTTCTGATTGACATGTACACACTGCTATGTCTTAAATGGATAGCTAAAATAAAATAAATAGCCAACAAGGACCTACTGTAAAAAAAATCAACAAATAAATAAATAAACAAACAAATTAATTAATTAAAAAAATAAATTGGGTAGAATAGAGAGGAAAACGGAATGGTTTTGACCATACATCTCTATATTGAGAACGTGCTAATGTGGAGCCGACTTCATGGGCAGGAAACCTACGTATTATCACAGGGTCCTGCACTGAGAAAAAACACCCACACCTGGTTTAATGATCTACTGTTGTCATCTTGAAATTCCTAATAATTTCACCTTTGACCTTGTGTTTTGGAAATGGCATCCCACAGGAGAGTGGAGCATGCTCGTCAGTAGAGGAGATAAGCCAGGCAACAGTGTGATCACGGACTTGGGGTCCAGCAGCCCTGGGCACAAGGGCAGGTGCACATAGCATTTGATCCCTTGTACTTGTGCTGACCTCGGGCAGTCCTGGGCACCCTTCTTTCATTTTGAAATGACATTTTCTCTGCCTGGAATGCATACTTGTAACCCCTTTCACAATTGCCAAGTCACCTTTCATTACCTAAATATTGGAGAAATAACTATGCATAGTCCAAGACTCAACTGAATGATTATTTCTTATACAAAATCTTCCTTAAATCCTGCAAGAGTTCATTATTTCCTTCTTTGAACCACCACTAGTCTGATCACTAACCTCTATTCCAGCATGTATCAGGAACATTACACAATTATTCACAGGTACTTTTGCCCTCACTAAATTGTAGACTCTAAAGGAAAGAATTCCTTTTACTAATCTGTATTCCTGATGTTTAGCACAGAGCTCAGATATCAATGGCTCTCCGTGTTTAACTGAATTAAACTGCTGGCGCTTTCTTAGTAATTGGGCTTCTGGAATCTGTGGTTAAAAGATCCTCTTTGTCAGCTGGGAAGGGTGTAGGCAGAAGGGAAGCTCAGTATATTTGGGGTGTTCTAAACTTTCCAACAATCCACCAACACCTACTCAGACGAGACATAGCTGGTTCCACAATAGTGAGACTTTTCTTTTCATCTGCTCTCTTTTCTTTGCTTTGCCACTTAGTCTCTTTTATGTGAAATTAAACAGTATCTCAAATACACTTTGGAAGTAGGTTTTTTCCCGGATGATTGAGTTTAACATTGCAGTGTTTACTTTCTGGCTTTTTGTTGAGTATCTAAATCCAGGTGTTCACAATATGTGGTTCTTCTGTAATTTTTGTTTTTTCCCAAGTAGATTTTCTAAAGCAGCTGGTGGCACATATGTAAACAAAATCAAAATATTTGTTTAAATTTTCCTAGGGTTTTGCATCTACTGGACCTAGTGACAGAAGATGTTTATTTTACAGTTGGCTGTGAATGATGTAATTGAGATCGTATTGCCTGGGAAATATAAAACAACTGAAATAGGATTTATAAAAGTGCATTAACTATTAGGTTGTACTGACATAAAACAGGGAATAATTATTGGTATGGTGGTTAAATAAAGCCAAAAAAGCATAAATGGATATTGATATAGATGATACATTTTATTGAGCATCTCATGAATTAGATACAAAGTTCAAACCAAGATAAAATACTGTGTGTTTTGTAGGTTAAGGAAAGCAGACACATTTGGGGGCAGAGTGTAAAGTTTTAAATGACTTAGGCATAACCCAGCTAGTATATTATCTAACTAATTGTTCTTAATACCTTCTCTTCATGATGGACTTTCTTAAAATATAATAGTCAAATCCTCTTTTAAGAAAGAATTTTTGGCTCAGTGAAAAGAATGGGTAGCGCAAGAAAGACACAGAGAAAGGATATGTGTAGGCAGTGGGTGGGCATGAGGGAAACTCCTTGGATATTATCTAAACCCAGCGTATCCATTGACTTAACTGTGTGCCATGCTGGGAACAGTGCTGGACACTGGCGTAGAGTGAAGAATGAAACAGACATGATTCTTGTCTGTGAGTGTCTAGATTTGTATTAAGCAATCACATAACTCTATGCAAAATTGCACCTGGGAGAAATGTTATGAAGAAGAGTCGTATGATGAGGTGGAAACCTGTTCTAGGAGGAGCTGATGTAGTCAGGAAAACTGGGTGAGGGAATCAGATAAAGAGAACCACATGTACAAAGAAGAAGAGGTTTAAGGGTTAGGGTTAGTCTAGATGGAGCATTCCTTGAACAGGGAGGCAGGGACCTGTAGAACACAAAGAATTTTGTCTTTATGTGAAAAGTTATGGGAAGCCCTTGCATTTTATCAACAGAGTAAGCTGATCAGACCTGGTAAAGTCCCTCTGGCTGTGGGGTTAGTTGGGGGTGGGGAGATTGGAGAAAAGAGGGCAAGAGAAGTCTCTCCACCAATTCTTGTTTTTCTCAATGGCTCTCATCTGAACCCAGAATCCAAATGTAACGGACAGTGAAAAGGTCAATATTGGATACTGTAAAACACCATATATAGTATTAGTTATTACACATGCCCTTCTGAAGACCTAGTGATCCACCACCATTTGTCAGTAGTGAGAAATATCCACATCTACAATCTTAAAACAACTCCAGGGACAGCAGAGCCAGGGCTTTATAAGGTCACACAGCTGCTCAGTGGAATGTCTCTATCCTATAGGGCAAGGCCCCAGTATTAGAAACAAAAACAACTCTGGGTGTTCCTTAGTTAGCCTAGTGAGGTCTGGCAGCAATGCACAAGGATAGGCCAGCCAGGTTCAAAAAGCATCTGTGTGTGTCAAGGAATGTATAGAAATGTCAGCCAGCTGAGTGCTTGATTACCGTTGTACTCTGAATGAGGGAGCACATTTCTGTGTGACCTGCGTATTTGTGCTTCTCACTAATCAAAGACACCTGAGTGGGAGAAACACAGAAGTCATTTCCTAACTGAAAACAGTTTGAGAATCTAAACACTGGAGTTGATCCACTCCCACCCTCCCTAATGAGCTATTGGCACTTGGAGCTTTCCCAACATACAGCAAAAAAAGGGTAGCTATATGATAACCTTCTGCTGGGTTGGTGTCAACCATCAGGCTGGACGGGAAGAATGCAACTCATTCCTTGCCCTGGGTTGCACAGAAGTCTTTCTGGGATAAATTACTAAAAATGCTGATAATTTCAACATAAATCTTACTATAGTGTGACTGAGTCTGGGGACATTTTAGTTTAATACCTACAAAATAATTGCCAAATTTATCTTTTGAGTCATTCAGCCTGCATTTCTTATACACCACATCAAAAGCCAAATTCTATGCTAGGTTCTGGAGACAAAAAGAAAAATCACACACAGACCTTGCCCTTAAAGAACTTCTAAACTAATGGTAGAGACAGACTCGTAAACAAGTAGGACATTTGATAGAAGACTGTGGTTGGTGCTGAGTAGAATGAGGTACAAGCAAGGAAACTGTATACTCTATCTGAACCTGGTGGGTTTCCCCTGTCTTCTGTTCTTATCATCTACTTGTCCCCTTTAGATCAGTGGCCTTATTTCAGATGGCTACCCTTACACTTCATCAGGACTCTGCTTGCTAGTCAGAGCAATGCACAGCAGCTTAAGGTAAGATAAGGAGACCTTTTCTCACCAGTCTTATAGGAAATCCCAACATATGACTCCAGTTATTCTCCTTCTCATCCTCTATCCTCCCAACTCCAAGGATGAAATGCATGATTTGAAAAGGAAGTGAAATCATGCCATAGAAAGTAAATTGAAGGCATCCTTCTCATATTTTATGGGCTGTAAAATTTCTGGCTGGTCAATGACTAAAGAAGACTTAATCCCTACCTTCTATTTTAATTGCTTATGTAATTGTATACCGTATTGTTTCTTTTTTTATTCATCACATGACCTAGAAAAGACAAATGGAATGATAGTTTCATTAATACATAATATAAAACTTCATTGCAAATGAATATCCACTTAAAATCATCAAGAAAAAATGGAATGGTATCTTGTAACCATTCCTTGGAAATAAGATGTGAGAATATGAATATCATTGCTGTAGAAGAAGCAACAATCATATACAAATGGCCCTCTGCACCTGGAGGTTCCACATCCAAATTCAACCAACCACACATCCAATTTCACATGCCTTTTTATATAAGGGACTTGAGCGTCTGCGGATTTTGGTATCCAGCGGGGTCCCGAAACCAATCCCCTGTGGATTCAGAGAGATGACTCTGTGTGTGTGTGTGTGTGTGTGTGTGTGTGTGTGCAGGCACAGGTTTTATGTTCAATTTTTAATTACTGTTTCAACTCTCTTGGCCTGTTTTTTATGCAGCCACTCTACTCCTCCACATAAATCCCCAAATAAATAGCAATCCTTCAGTCCATGTGTTCCCTGCTACATTTTGAAAATTGAGTGATGTAAGAGTAAATGGCATTTGCTGTACAGTTTAGTGTTGATATATCCTGGATATCAGCCTCATCTGGAACCTCAACACCATTTGTCAATCTTGCGTCCTGTTGCAATGACTAGTCCCTCTTACAGCTATTAAAATTTTACCATGAGCCTCGAGGATCCTGCCAAATCCTCTCCTCTCATTCTAAGCCAGTCTGCTCACCTAAATAAGTAAATGGAGTATATCAGGTGGAAGCCGTTCCATCTTGCATTACTGCTCTCTCTGGGTCAGTCTCCTCCTCAATTTCTTCTTACTTTCTTGAACATATTCTTTTCCTTTTTCTGCATCTTAAAGGTTGATGGTACACAGATTTCTGTTCCCCTCTCTTCTTTCTTCTCGGTTGTTACTGGCTGGCTTCCCTGGGAAACCAACTCTGAGATGGAGTTGAGTGTACGGGGGCTATATTAGAATGTGCTCTTGGACTCAACACCCATGGAGTGGAAGGGAACAGGAATGAGCACAGAGGGCTTTGAAAACTCCCCTAAATGGGAGTCTGGCATCAGAGGCTGATGTCTGCTATCCTGGGAAGAGATTACTATGTTAGGAGAGGTGGGTCTCTCCATTAGGTGCGCTCTCCGAAAGTGGCTGCAGGAGAGGGTGCCAGCAGCACTCCCAGAAGTTGGATCGTGAGGCTTTTATAAATAAAGAAGGATCTGAACCATGTGTTACATCACTGTGTCCACCACAGATTGCTACCCCTAGACACATACACACACACACACACACACAAACACACACACAAGTCCTTGTTACTTTACTTCCTGTCTCTATCTCAAATCTGACCTACTCTACCATGCTTTTATCCTCTTGAACCCTGAAGATGGAAAGTATCAATACAAGATCTAGGGACTGATTTTCCTGTTCCTCTCCTCTTAGGGGAGGGTTATCCATGATAATAAACCCTGAGTTCAGGGAGAAGCAGAGTCTGAAGGAGTAGTCAGAGTATTTGAGTTCTTGCCTATTTCAGGAGTCACTCAAGGCCAGCTCCCTTCTCATAATGACAGGAAACTTCTAGTGTGTTTCCTTCTTTTCACCTAATTCAAGTAGTGGTCCTGATGCTTGAAATGCAAGGAGCTCTGACTAATACAGATGCTGACCAACGGCTAAATTAAGCCAGATCCCAGTGGGTCACTGTGTTCTTTGGGTTAGACAGCACCTGCCCTGAAACTTGTCTTGGTTTTTGTTATGTCTGAATGACTTGTGCCAATATGATTAAGCTCTACCGCATTTTACCTACCCCGATGCTTGCTTTCTTCCTTTTATTTGATTTTAATATGTTAGGTTTAAACAGGGAAGTGCCTGAATTTCTCCTGCAGGTGACAGGATGATTCATTTCCCACAAGTGTTTATACTATTTTTATCAGAAAGAAAAGAAATGGAAAAAAAATGTTTTGGAATTACTTTCAGACACTCACTTTCTTCTCCGCTCCCAGCCTGTAATTGCTTACCAAAACCCTTAAAGAGCTTTCCTTCACAAGTGCATATCTTTCATACAGCACAGTCGAAGGGGAGGCAAGAAGAACTCATCTGACTCATCTTGTAGAGGATGAGAATTAAGGGGAATGGGGCATGTGTCTACCTGCGTGTGTGTGTTTGTATGTCTGCATAGTAATAGGGGCTTTTCAGTGTGGGGAGGCTTGGAAGTGGACTGGTTGTCTTAATAAGCCTTCTCCACCCAATAGACCAATCCATTCTCCTCCTAGAGATTAATTGACCCCAGTGGGACCTGGGCAACCACTGTCTTTAGAAACAAGTAGCTAATGCCTCAATAATGTTAATTCTGAAAACAACAGAGCAAAATATTGTATGGAAGATACAACTTTAACTCGTCTACTGATGTTTAACTTGCATTCACTTTAAACCTGGCTTTCTCCTAGCCATTGAGGAAAACTTTTTTTTTTCCTAGAGCAGAGGATTGGTTAGAAACACCTCACTGCCACTGCCTCTGTCATTGAATTCTGAATTCCAGTTTGTAATTCGTTTCTAGGAATTATAAAATGAGTAACACGAGTAGCACACTTTATGCTATATCTTTCACATGCATCATTCCTTGTTTCTTTTCAGGGTTATATTATATTTTGAGAAGTAATCATTAACTTTCCCAAGTTAGAAATTTTAAAACTAAGGCCAAGCAAAATAAAAAGACGTGCCCAAGGTCACATTACTAGGAAAGGAGATGGTTCACATAACTTGAGTTTTCTGACACCAGAGACTAAAATTCATCTAACACAAAGTGGAGAATAAATGGGGGAGAGATGAGCTTCTCTAAGATAATATATATCCAAGTCAGCCCATTAGCAATCCACTCACAAGGAAAGCAAAAATAAATTTCTCTGTTTCTAGGAAAAGAGCTGGAGACAATTCATTCAATAAATATTTATTAAGCCCTTACTATGTGCCCAGTTATTTTCCCGTCTGTTGCCCACCCATCTTGAGCTGGCATCTTTGACAGACTTTTTGTAAAGTCGAGTCCACAGACCACTTGCTCAGAAATACCCGTGAAGCCTGTGGGGGGAAAAAAGAAAAGACTGTTGAGTCAGAATCCATAGGGGTGAAGAGTAGGGAATATGTACTGTTAACATGTTTGCTGGGCAATACGTATGCTGGAGGTAAAGCTTGAAAAATCCTGGTTTACAAATCTTGACTCAGATTCTCCAACAGTTTGAATTTATCCTTTTACTTCCAGTACACAAGGTAAATATTGCCGGAGAATGAGTACCACTTTCTCTCTCAATTATTAGCTATAAAATAACATTTTCCCTCAAATGATCCTTCTCTGAAGCAATGAAATAACAGGTGCTGATAATTCAGAACCACAGAATCAAGTCACTAAGTACAGGAATATTTGGCTGTGTTTGTTAGAGAAATCTCTGAGGGTGGCCCAGCTGTGAGATTTTTTTCTTTGGCAGAAATCCCACCAGTTTTTCTGACTAAAGTTTGTGCCTATATTTTAATGACTCATCCTCTCCTGCTCTGTCCCATCAATTGGTTGGCAGAATTTCTGCTAATTTGGAACATCTCATGTCAATGGGCGGGTATTAGATTGTATGTATATTTCAAGATGAGCAGATGCAAACGTCTGAACTACTTGCTCTTTTATAGACCTCTCAGGATAATCTAAGTTTCCCATCTTAAGTTTAAAATCATAACCCAGACTTCATATTCTTTAATATCAACTTTAATCTTTAAAACTTCCAAAGAAATAAATGATTTAGTAACAAGTATTGAAAGAGATTCAGAGTGACAAAAATCTGTGTACATCAACAAGGAAAGACAAGGGAAGTTTTATTGTTTAGCTTGTAACTATCCGATCTACGAATTCTGCATGCCAGGGATCCATTTCCACAAGGTATGAGTCCTTTAAGGTCCATGTAGGGAAAGCAAGGCAAGAAGAACTTGGACCAAAAACTCACTAAGGGGACTTCCCTGGTGGTGTAGTGGTTAAGAATCTGCCTACCAATGCAGGGGACACAGGTTCGAGCCCCGGTCCGGGAAGATCCCATATGCCGTGGAGCAGCTAAGACCGTGCCCCTCAACTACTGAGCCTGCGCTCTGGAGCCCGCGAGCCACAACTACTAAGCCCACGTGCCACAACTACTGAAGCCCACGTGCCTAAAGCCCATCCTCTGCAACAAATAGAGGCCACTGCAATGAGAAGCTGGAGCACCACAACGAAGCGTAGCTCCCGCTCGCCGCCGCAACTAGAGAAAGCCCGAGCACAGCGACGAAGACCCAGTGCAGCCAAAAATAAATTAATTAATTTTTAAAAAAAGATTCAATAAATATGTAAAAAGGCCAAATTCTTACAGTCAACCTGAGACAGAACTACCAGACTATTTAACAATTGTTCATTAATATAAGTAATTCTAAAGTTCTTTTTTGCAATATGAAATATGGCCTATTTTCCATGTCAGAGTCCTAGTTATATGTCATCCAGCCTCTTCACTGTTTGAGGTGGGAGGCAAGTTTAGAAGGAAGGGCTGCAAGAGGAAATACAAGAGGAGTTTCCCAACCCAGAATACAAAATCTTTTAGGGCATGGATAAGGAATACATTCTAATGTTCTGTGTTACGTGCCAGGAATTTATACATTGTATCGTGCTGTAGTTGAAAATGAGCATATCTAACCTGGGGCTTCTTAACCTTGCTATTGACATTGCAGTCAGGAAATTCTTAATTGCAGGGGCCTGTCCTATATATTGTGGGATGTTTAGCAGCATCTCCTGTCTCTACCCATTAGATGCCAGTGTACCTCCCCACTTTGTGACAAGGAAAAAGGTCTCCAGATATTACCAAATGTCCCCTGGTGGGGAAATCATCCTTTATTGAGAACCGCTGGGCAAACTGGACTGGGTCTTCTACATGGGTCACCCTTCATGTGTGAGGTGGTACCCAATCTCTAGCCAGGCCACATCCCCCCACAAAAGGTCACTGCTGTGATTCATCACTGTCAGTTCTGTCTTCACTGCTTTGGGCTCCAGCCAGTATCCTCTTCGCTGCATTAGAGGAATTAGAGGTGAAAACTCTTACTAAAAGTTTGACGTGAGGGGAAGCTGTGGCTACATCTCAACACAAAACAGGAAGCGAATTAATATTGAATACTTTTATCAACATTAACTGAAGATGTTGGCCAACTCTCTAACTCACAAGCTATCTTTCTCCTGCCATGGTCTGAGCTTTCTCCTGTCTCCTGAGAGTTTTTCTCTGGCTCACTCTTTTCTCCTGACTCAGTGAATGAATTGCTCCTAACTTTACTTGCTACCATTACATAATTTGCCAGTATAGATTTCCAGGTTGCTTTCAGAGCTATGCTTGTGTCTTATGGTTATTTTATCTTTCCATTTAGCAGACGAAGGTTATTACTCCAGGATTCTACACTTTAGAACTTTAAAGTCCCAAATGTTTCCTTATTGGTGTTGGAAGAAGCTCACAAGTGAGCTTGATCTTAGATGAACTCACAGGTCAGCCGAGAAATGTATGTGCATGTGTATACATATATATACACACACATACACATATATATATACACATTATACTTACATACATTATATATGAATATATAATAAATATATACACATATTTTATATAAGTAATATTTATATATGTATAATGTATGACAGTTACACCTTTGCTCTTATGACATGGTGCAAGCTATTGTCTGAACAACTGCAAGTCAGGAAAAGTTACAACAATGAATATCCCATTGGGTATATACTCATAGAAATAATCCAGAATCTTTGGTGTTTGAGAAAAGAGCCCAAGTCTTAATGCAGTATCTAGCAGTGGAGTCTAGATTGAATTTCAAGAACTGCAAAGAGCAGGAGGGATGATTTTAGAAAACTTGTTAAGTATTGAAGTCTTTGATGCTTCCCCTCATTTTTTTTTCTGCTATGGGTTCCCCTTCTTTATCTTTATGTGGGAAGTCAAGCCTGCCTTCTCTTTTTACTCCCGATGCCTCCATTCTCTCTGCATACAGGATCTCGCAAGAAGATTAAACTACTGGCTGTTTACCTTTAAGCCAGAGCTTTCTGTTCTCAAACCTGGGAATGGTATATCCAAATGCCTTCTGTATCTCCCCATCTGCATGCCCTACAGCCTCCAAAATCAACTTTTTGAAGATCTTTCTAACCATGTAACTTCTACTGCTCCCTTCCCATAACGTGTATCACCAAAAACCAGTGAAAGCTTGTCCAGGTTAATATTACATAGTTTATGTAATGAAAACAATAAGTAAACTAACCGCGCTCCCTACAGCCACGCTCATCCTCTGGATATTCTCACAGTTCACCCCCTTCCCAAAGGAGGCTCTTTTGCCGTGATGAAAATTGTTGCAACTGATTTTCCCAGACTCCAAGGTCGTCTTCCTTAATCCATCATCCATGTGCTGCCAAACAGCTATCAAAAAATAAAAATTACAAACCTACATCTTTCCTCTGCTTCAGCCCTTCAATGGCTTGTATGGCTTGAAAGGCTTGTTTCTCTCACACCCAGTCAAATGCTCTGCGGGCAAGGTACACACACACTTCTCTTCCTGGCTTCACCACAGCAGTGCCCAGGTTATGGAAGGGTCATTTTATGCTGCCTCTAGCAGTATAACAGGAAAAGGAGGAATAGTCTTTTTAACAAAATGTTTCATACTTTTTCTAAGGATCAGTCACTCTTGGCTAGATAAAAGTTGCTTGAAATGGAAGAAAATTAGTAAACTGTTTTTTCTATAACTCTTCTCCTTGCAGAGATTCACAGTTGCAGGGTGTAGAACATCTCAGGTCAGGGAAGAGATAGCAACGCTGAAGAGAGGACCCCATAGAAGAGAGAGACCATTTTGAAGTCAGTGCTGGAGGGCAGAAAATTAGGGCCTGACTCAGGATCCAAGCAGTGGATGAGGAAAGCTGAAGAAGATCCCTGAGATATTCCTGACTCCCTGCTACAGAAAACTCTTATCTAGTCCACGGCTGAAAACCCATTCTATGCATCCTTTGGTACTCTATGTGTAAAAGATACATAGAGTATCTTTCTGGCGGGGAGGGAATGGTGAGATATGCCATTCTATACTGTCAAGGACACATAAAAAGGGTGATACAGTTTTGTAAATATTCAAGAATCCTAAGGTGCCTTTAAAATGTTCCTCATATCATATGGTCTATATCTGCCTCTGACACCTACTGCTTGATACTTTCATGGCTGTCAATATGGCCTGAACTCCACAGTGCTCCATGCCATTATCTGTACCTTTACTCGCGTATCCCTTTGTATGGAATGCCCTGTGTTTCTCCACTCTGATCCGAACTGCTAAACCCTACTCATCATTTAAGACTCAGCTGACAGGAATAGTTATTTCACATTTTCTCTCAGGTTGAATTCAGTGTTCTACACTATTCATGCCTCAGTAAATACACACATTGTAAAATAATTGCAAGTGGATGTATTTATCCCATCTGCTAAGTTGTGAGTAGCTCAAAAAACGGCATACTATTAACATTCCAGCTCCAGGACCTACTAATTATTCAATAAATATATACCAAAGGAAAAAAATGCTAGTTCTATGTATTTTGGGTTATTTTTCTTAGTATAAATTAATGAATGTTTCTTTTCTTTTTAAACTAAGTTTGATTTTTATAGTGTCATGGCAGGGAAAGTTTTTTCAGTGCTCCTAAAATGTCACCGTGATACAGATCCATTGTTGATAAGGAAAGTTCTGGCAACTTCAAGTTCTCTTCAAGCAACATTGATTCTCTACCTGAGGCCAGGGTATCCTGAGATGTTCACGATTCCCTTGAAAATCTGCCAAAAGCATACCTGAAACTGGCTTTTTGCCACAATTTCCTCATGTGGTTTCTGGGGTATGATTTAAATCTTTGATGTACTAAGAGTCAAGTGTAAATAACATTATGAAATGTGAGTGACTTCAAGGAAGCATTTGTTCCCAAGCGTCTACAGACAATGTCTTTGTTCTGACAACCTACAAATCTCAGCACAACTAAGTTATTTATGTGAAAAATGAAACTTCTAGTCCATGGTAGTAGTAATTTTTTTCCCAGTCTCTTTGTAAAACAAATTCATTTGTGAACTTTCTAATAACTTAGCCCTGATACTAAATCTTTTTCCTAATTTATATCATAAGCCCATGCCCATTTATCAAATTCTACTTAAATATTTAAATATGGAATACATTGGATTATGTTTATTGGACACTTTGGTGAATATCAGCTACTATATTATATTAAAGTTACTCAATCCAGTCCTATGATAAATCATCAGCTGCCTTATTGTGGGATGAAGGTTTTTCTGGATGAGATCATGAATCCATGATCAGAGCAAAGTGTCTATATAATCCATCCTCACATAATTTTTAAATTAAGAAACAGAAGCCCAATTTAAAACATTGGAAGGGAGGTCAAAGGGAGAATTCCCTGAGTGAAATTTGGTGGTGGTATTAGGGTAAAAGGAAAAACAAAGTTGATCACCCACTTATTCTGCTTTGATTCTCAAATACTAGCTTTAAGGATTTTTCTGGAAGGCCTTGAGAACATTACAATTTACATATGACTCATTTGTTCATGCAAGCTCACTCTTACTATGTGTCAGTTTCCTAGGAGTTGAGAATGTAAGAGTGAACAAAACTGACAGGTCCTGGTACCCATGGAGTTTGAATTCTAATATGGAGTATCAGAAAAATAAATAAAGATTTCTGACAAGTGCATTTAAGAAAACAAACACAGCGATATATAGAGTGTTACTTGGAGCAGAAAGGAAGGACCATATATCAAATGAGATTCTGAGAAGGCCATGGAGGTGACTTATGAGCTCAGATCTGAAAGAGGAGTACAAACAACAGTTGCTGAAAAGCATTTGAAGAAGAGGAAACAGCAAACACAAATGCACTGAAGACGAATTAAACTTAGCAGAAATAGAATCACTAAGACTGAATCTTAGTGATCAGAAACAGATGGACAATGGTCAGGGCACATAGGGATTTATGGATTAAAAAAGGAAATTGGATTTTGTGAAAAGGCAAGAAGCTATTGGTGAGTTTTAAGCCATAGAATGACATGATCTTACTAGTATTTTTGAAAGACCTCTCTTCTGCCAATGTTAAGCTTCAAACAACATCCATAGCAATAATACTTTACTTAGTTTATTTCTGTCTGGCTAATTTGTTAATCCATAGCACCTTAAGGGCAATTAGCAGCCTTAATTGTGGCTTAGTTTTTAAAGGCTATATTTGTTTTTTATTTTCAGTCATCATCATAATCATTAGTGCCATGTATAATTATTAGGGAATTTCCTCTATGCTGCCAAAAACTGGATTCTAAATAACTCTAGCTTTACTGTACTTTTGTTCCTTAGAATATTGGCCTTAACATCCTTAATATTTTAATTCTATATGTACCAGTTTCCCTTTTTGTCTATCAACAGACATTAATTAATTTATTTATTTCTTTTTTTCTGTATGCGGGCCTCTCACTGCTGTAGCCTCCCCCGCCGCGGAGCACAGCACACAGGTCCAGCGGCCACGGCTCACGGGCCCAGCCACTCTGCGGCATGTGGGATCCTCCCAGACCGGGGCACGAACCCGCATCCCCTGCATCGACAGGCGGACCCTCAACCACTGCGCCATCAGGGAAGCCCAGACATTAATTTTTTATACGAATACAAACCTGTTTTCTAGCTAATATAAAATATTTAAAGTTTTACAAAATCCTTTAATAAAGACTGACCACTGGAAATACAGAACTAACCTCTCAAATCTCCAAAGCTCATACTTAGCAATAAATTTGATTCAATGAAAAATAATTGACAGGGAAATAGGTTATATACTTATATGAAGAAATATTATTAAATATTGGTTTTCATGGTTGAGAAATTTGTGTCGAGTTCAGAAGTAAAAGATACTGCTCTTTCTCTGCATTTGTCTGTTTTTAGTTTAAAAAATACTTCAAACTTGTTATTAGAAGTAAGGAAGAGCTAGAAAATGATCCAGGTATGCAAGGGAAAAGAAAATAATACTAGTAAATCAAAGATATTTATCTTAAAATCTCAGTCACCTAGATCACTATATCCTATAACAGAAAAGAAAATATCAAGAGACAGAAAGGTAAAGAGAAAAAGGTCCCAGTTTATTTTGTTTTGACTAACAAGTGGCATATTAATCCATATTCTCCAAAGAAACAGAACCAATAGGATGTAAAAGATAGATGGATAGATAGATAGATAGATAGATAGATAGATAGATAGATAGATGATAGATAGATAGATAGATAGATAGGGAGAGAGATATTTATCCTAAGGAATTGACTCGTGATTTTGGAGGCTGAGAAGTCCTAAGATTTGCAGTTGGTAAGCTTGTTTCAGTTCAAGTTTGAAGACAGGAAAAGCTGATGTACTCAGATAGGAAGAATTCTTTCTTACTTGAGGGAGGGTTAGACCTTTTATTCTATTTGGGTCTTAATTGATTAGATGAGGCCCACCCACACTACAGAGGGCAATCTGCTTTACTTAATGTACCAGTTTAAAAGATAAACTCATCCCAAACCACCCAGATTAATGTAGATATCTGGGCATCTTGTGATGCACTTAAATTGACACATAAAATTATCCATCCCAGGTAATTTTTAAAGCTTAATGCCAGGATTCATTTATCCATTCATCCTACCAGTATTTATTGATACCCTGGTAAGCATCAGGTCTACCCTAGATGCTGGGGATTTGATGAGATATTAAAAATGATCTCTGACTTCAGCAGACTCATGGTCTTTGGAAAACAAAAATGCAGACATAAACAAAATTCAGTGAGATAGTTACCAAAGGGAATGGATTGGAAAGGGAGAGTGAGATCACAAGCACTGAGTGGGTATTCAAGAGCTTTACCTTTAAAATTTAGAGAATAGTAATGAGATTACCTGCAAAGAGGAGAGAAGGCTTCCAGAGCAAAAGAATGTCCTGTCTAAAGAAATGTATAGGTCTTCCCTGGTGGTGCAGTGGTTAAGAATCTGCCTGTCAATGGAGGGGACACGGGTTCAAACCCTGGTCTGGGAAGATCTCACATGCTGCGGAGCAACTAAGCCCGCGAGCCACAACTACTGAGCCTGGGAGTCACAACTACTGAGGCTGCACTCTAAAGCCCGTTCTCCACAGCAAGTGAAGCCACCGCAGTAAGAAGCCCGCACACCGCAATGAAGAGTAGCCCCCACTCGCTACAACTAGAGAAAGCCTGTGCGCAGCAACAAAGACCCAACACATCCCAAAATAAATAAATTTTAAAAAGAGAGAAATGTATAGCATCAGGAAGGACACAGTGGGAAATGCAAGTGGGCTGAGACACCAAGAGAAGACTCAGTGATTCGGAAAAGCACAAGTAACAGTGGGAGGTTATATCATAAAGACTGCATGCACTGAGTATTGCTTCTTGATTGTTACCACAAGCCAATAGTTTTTACTAGACTAATGGGAACTCAACAGCTCACAGAAAATCTTATTCCATTTTCAGAAAACTTTAGCTAGATTTTGCTTGAGCTTTGCCAAAATCTTTTTCCTTTTTTTGCTGTCTCCAATGATTAACACTTATTCTACCTTCTAATGACTTGTTTTGTCAAACAGCTTCAAATTCAATGCCTTTTTTATTCAACCCCCATTCAATGCCATTAAGTACCAGTCATGTCAAGCATCTGCTATGAACTGGTAGATTACAGCAGACAGAACAGTTGTGGCCCTTTCATCATGAAGCTGAAGTCTCCTAAGGAGGAAAGAGAATAGAGAATCATAAATGAAAATACATGATTTTTTATAATTAATTTTTATTGTAGTATAGTTGATTTACAGTGTTGTGTTAGTTTCTACACAGTTTGTACAGCAAAGTGAATCAGTTATACATATACATACAGCCACTCTTTTTTTTTTTTTTTTTTTTTTTTTTTTTTTTTTTATGCGTTACGCGGGCCTCTCACTGTTGTGGCCTCTCCCGTTGCGGAGGACAGGCTCCGGACGCGCAGACTCAGCGGCCATGGCTCACGGGCCCAGCCGCTCCGCGGCATGTGGGATCTTCCCAGACCGGGGCACGAACCCGTGTCCCCTGCATCGGCAGGCGGACTCTCAACCACTGCGCCACCAGGGAAGCCCGCCACTCTTTTTTAGATTCTTTTCCCATTTAGGTCATTACAGAGTATTGAGTAGAGTTCCCTGTGCTATACAATAGGTTCTTATTAGTTATCTACTTTATATATAGTATTGTGTATATGTCAATCCCAATCTCCCAATATATCCCTCCCCCCTTTCCCCCTTGGTAACCATAAATTTGTTTTCTACATATGATTTTTTAATGTGATTTCTGCAATGAATGCAAAGTATAGCTATGACTTGGTTATTAAGGCTAAAGACAAAATCAACCAGAATCCCAGAGAGACCTACAGAAATCTTGGGCTGTTTTATCTTGTAGAACCAGTGACACAATTGCTAAGGTCTGAACAAATTCAGAGACCTTCTTTAAAGTACACATAAAACCATGGTCCTGTCCAGGCATAGACCAATTATTTTAACTATCATCTCCACCTGGAAACAAGAAATAAATTTTAAGTTCTTTCTTGACTTCATGATCGGACTCATTCATTAATTGCTTCTATTGGTTACCACTGACTGATTGAACCACTCCCTTTTCCGCATTTTGTTTATTTGACTTGGTAATTATATCTGAGCCTCCACTGTCAAAATCCGAGAAGTAGCATAAGGAATAAGAATAAGATTTGTCACCGTTTTCTGCCTCTAGGCAGTTAGATTTTTATAGCATCTTCTTATAACTAAATGGGAAACATAAATTGTATAATTGAAATGAGATTAACTCATTTGCTTACCTGAAGACCAAGCTGTTTTTCATCATGCCAACTCCATTCAGAGGCTCCCAACACCCCCAGACTCAAAGAGAAAGCAACAGATGTGCACCTCTAGTCCTCAGTGATTTACCGCCAAAATGGTTTTAATATTGAAAGGGCTAAGGGGAATAAAAGAAACCCAGAATAGAAAGCTCGTTCATATCCACCAACCTCTGGTCCAGTTCTCTTAGTTGGTCTTGGTATTAAACACATTTGCAAGCTGTAGTAATTACAGCACAATTTATTAAGGCTTTTTTTTTTTTTTTTTGCGGTACTCGGGCCTCTCACTGCTGTGGCCTCTCCCGTTGCAGAACACAGGCTCCGGACACGCAGGCTCAGCGGCCATGGCTCACAGGCCCAGCCGCTCCGCGGCATGTGGGATCCTCCCGGACCAGGGCACGAACCCGTGTCCCCTGCATCGGCAGGCAGACTCTCAACCACTGCGCCACCAGGGAAGCCCAAGGCCTTTTCTTACCTGCCTTGCATGTACAGTCCGATCTTCCCACAGAGTTTCTCCCCTAGTCCTCTTGCAGCTCTTGGATCCCAGCCATTAACATTAACCATCGCGCATTAATCGCACATCTGCTTCGAGCTGTCTGGGCCTTGGTCCACTCCACTTTGGAAAATCTGCCTTCACAGCATCCATGCTCACAGGTGATGTGACTAAGACCCTTTACAACTCCTGATGAGCTGGGATCTTCTGTATCATTATCGTAGCAAGAGCAAATAAAGGCTGAAAAGGAGACTAATATTTGGTGGTGAATGCTTTTAATAGAGAAAAAGCTTTTACACTGTGAATTACAATAGATAAAAACATTGACTACCTGAGTTTTGACTTTGATGTTGCATTTACATATCACCTATTTTAAGAATACCTAGACATTTAACTATACTAGTTAAATTGAAGTTTAACTAGTTTTAGTAAGTTTAATTTATCTATACTAGTTAAATTAAATTGAAGTTTGTAATTCTAAAATGAGAAAACTCAAAGACAGCTGGCAGTTAAATTCAATTAACTGTGTTTAATAGGAGTTCTTGAACTCAGAATGAATACATTTTAATTCATTCATCCTTTTAGCCATCCATGCATTACCTCGTTCAACAAATATGTATTTAGAATCAATTGTGGGTGTGACTCTATTCTAATCAGAGCCTCAAACATACTGGGAAAAATTGGTTTTTATTTTCTCATCATATTGGATTTATATGGCATAGAAAAAGATTATATAATTTTTAGATGTTTACGAATAGAAGAAATACTATTTCTGGACTCAACAACAGAGTTATTATGGTTTTATAATCTCATTCATTCATTCATTCATTCATTCAGTAAACATGTGTTGAAATCCTGCTATCTATATTGGATGAGGCCCAATTCCTACAGAAAGTATCTCAATAGATTGTTTCAGTGAGTACAAAAGCTTAGCATGGCTTGCTCACAAGATGTTAATTAGAGGACACAATAGACTGGTCGATTGGTCTCTTTGACAAGAAGTGGAAACTGTCTTCAGGCATTGGGAAGCCCTGAAGACTTTTATGGAGAAGAGGGGTCTAACTGGGTTAGAAAGATCTTCTGGAGCAAGTGTGAAGGATGAATTAGAGGACTGAAAGTTTTGGGGGAAAAAGAAGCCAAGGAGACTTCTACTTGGGCCCTGTGAGAGATGATAGTCTCAACCAGGCACCCGCTGAGGCTGTGGGATGAAGAGGAAGTAACCCATCTGGAAGAGAGTGTACATCTCCATCAACATGTAGATTAAAAGCCTAAATATAGCCTAACTATGTGTATTTAGGAGTCACCATTTTATAGGCAAACATAAATTTGTTAAGGGTCAGAAGTACTAGGCAGTAAAACCTAATAGTCACGTGGTATTTACTATGTGTCTAAATACTGTGCACAGTTTAATTTTCAGAGATTAAACCCAGAGGTTAAATCACTGCAATAACCTTTGGAAGAAGCTACAATTTCTCCCCCATTTTACAGATGAAGAAGCTAAGAGAGGCTAAAGAAAATTTCTCAAGCCCCTGAGCTACTAATAATGACTGCTAGATTGAAAATCCAGGTATGCCAACATCCATGGATTTAACCACTTCACTAAATGGCACTATTGTTAGTGTCGTTGAATCTCTATTGTAGTAATTCTTGCTCACAGTGACACCCAATGGCACAGAAGAATTATGCTGAAGTTTGGGACTCCTCCTTCTTTCTCTCCTAATCTCATCCTCTGCCGATCCCTTTTAATTTTGATTGTTTGTAAGTCTTATGGTGTTTCTCCTCTTCACCTTAGATAATATGCTTATTAATATTCTTTAATAAAAACAATACCCATTTTGTCCCCACTGTGATAGATGATTATTTAGCTGAAATGTACTAGACCCACATTCCCCATTGCTAGTCCCAGTGTTTGATCGTGGTATTATTGCTGTTCGTTTTTATATGGACACTTTATAACATTAGTAATATACGTATATCCCTATTTCTTATTCTATAGGATTTTTAGGGTGTCCTTTGACCTGTCCCCATTTCTTAAGATGAAGTTGTCACTACCTGTACCCTTCCTTTACACCCATTCTCCACATTTCCCTCACCCCTTCATCTCCCACCTTGCTAGTGAAATTTTTCCTTTTTAAGTAATTAACGTTATCATCTTTTACACTCTGTTTTGTACCCACGACCAAGTTGGCCATGCTTTGTCCATAGACTAACTCTAGAGATTTAGTGCATATAAATAGCTATATTAGTATGATGGTCAAGGTAGTATTATTGTTTCAAATACTGCATTAGAATTACATTCTCATCTCAGAAATTTAATGTTGGGACCTCTGTGAAAGCTGGAAGAAATGTTCATAATATCAAGGTCAAGTTGATTTTATTTTACTGTACCAAATCATCCCACATTTTAATTTACTTCTATGTAAACTATGACTTTTTGTACATGTTAGTTTTATCATTTCCAATTGCCTATTTATTTGTTTTATTTTCCTTTTCTTTTCTATTCCTTTCCTTCCTTCTTTTGTTCCTCTCTTTTGTCTCCCTTCCTCCCTCCCTCCCTTCTCTTCCCCCACCCTCTCTCTTTAAACTATGTGCCTCAATATAATTCTACGATTTTTCAAACTTCTCATTCAGAGAAATAGCAGCTGCTTCATGACTTTCTCTAGCAATTTGGGTTTCCCCTCGCACTCCTTTTTCAAAGAAACACTAAGATTCTGGGGGCTCAAGATGGTCAAAGCATGAGAGAGAGGAGGTACACTGGTCCTTTATCCACTTCTGTCCATGCTGACATCAGCTGAGATAGCATGGCCCTGTCTGGCCCTCCTCCCAAGCCCTCATCAGGTGGTCTCCCATCATGGGTATTGATAGCAGTCAGCCCTTTTCCCGCTTCACTCTGTGGTTGGGAAAACTTGGCAGTGCTGTAGAGGTCAGTCTTGAAATACCTTCACACCTCCATCATCCTCTTCTATTCCTGGGTCATGCAAGAGGGACTCTGTGAAGCTTGCCAGATTCTAAGGGATTTAGATAGAAATGTTATAAAAACCTCTTCTGTTTTTGAGTCACGCAAACTTTATGGGAATCTATCCTAATGCTCCCTCCCCGCTGCCACTCAGGAATTTGACTTCAGGGGAGAGTGGAAAGCAGGAGTTCTATTATCAGTGACCAGTATCAGTGATTTACTGTATGCCATTTTTTTTTTCTGAACTTTCACCTTTTCTCCGCAGCCCAAACCATTTTTATCTCCTTTACAGCTAGAAAAACCCATTCTCAACAATTCTTCCCAATCTTTCGTTCAGGCCAGTATTTCAATAAGTAGCTTCTTTTATTTCCCTTTGCTTTTCTCTTTGAATCCTACACTGTGTGTAGAGTGTCCTTTAGACCAAACTTATATGACAACTGATTCTTCACATGACTTCCTGATGATCCAAACACCACACTCCAGGAATGTCTGAATCTCAATTCAAACTCAAAATGGAAAATAGTTACATGGACTAGTCTTTACCTGTGAGTTTTATCAAATACTAGACCTACACATTTCCTAAAGCAAAACTGGACAATCAAAAATATTTTCAAAATTGTATCTAACTTGAACTGATACATCTTCCAGGTTCAGTTCCAGAAATAAAATTATTTTGAATTTCAACCTCATCTCAAGATGTTTGGAGAGAAAAACAGTTAAAGATACCCATGTCTATTAATTCTAACTTCAGGTCTCCCACATGTTCTGGGGAATTCATCTGAAGTCCCTTTGGGTTTAGGCCATGACTTTCAGATCCACAGGGATCTGCTAAAGAAAAAAGCTTCTAAAGGATTCAGAGGAGGGAGCATTTCTGCCACCAAGGAGGCTGGCTTCCAGGAGCTGCTAAATCCTGTTCTCTAGTGGCTTTTAAAGGCCATTCAGTTTAATGCTCAACCCTTAGATGGCCTGCAAATATCAAACATTTTAATATTTTTTTCCCATTTGCTCTCTTCTATCATTGGAAGAGCATTTAAATGGGTTAAGTATGAGTTGTGGTTATATTTAAATTGATGTTCTAACAGTTCTCATTAAAGTTTAAAGAATCTGTTAGAAACAACAAAGTACTTATTAGCAGGTATTTCATAAATTTTTGAAGTGAAGACAAAGATGAATCTTTGAAGCACCTCAGTTTTATGTTTAAAAATATCAAGAACATATTTTATTATTGCTACACACTGCCATACAATAGCCCTTCTTGGAATCCTTAAGAAATCCTGAGGGATTTTTAAATGAAAGATTCTTACAATCTGGAATCATTAAGATCTACATACAGGAAGTGTGCTGGCTACATAATCTTGCAAACGCTCTAACCTTTTAATGCTTTGATTGATGAGTCTGATATCACTTTGTTTCAAGCTTCATGGGTCCATTGACTACTAATCAGGTTTAATAAATGTAATTCCATTGAAAATATTAAGTACCATAAAATTATTACCTTGCTGATTTTTAACTAAGTATATCTATAAAAAATTCTGACAGTTTTTACTGTGAAAGTGCTTTCTGTTTGCAATATACCACTTAGAATTTACTTCGAATTATATATATATGTATATATATACATATATATATATATATATATATGTATATATATATATATATTTTTTTGCAGTACGCGAGCCTCTCCCGCTGCAGAGCACAGGCTCCGGACGCTCAGGCTCAGCGGCCATGGCCCACGGGTCCAGCCACTCCGCGGCATGTGGGATCCTCCCAGACAGGGGCACGAACCCGCATCCCCCCCATCGGCAGGCGGACCCTCAACCACTGTGCCACCAGGGAATCCCCCTTCGACTTATATTTTGAGAGGTTTTCACACTTCAGCTATAATAAAGAATAAAAAGTTAACTAGACAATGAGCAAAGTTTCTTAGTACAACTTATATGAAGTAGAAGCTTGCAAAGAAAAATCATTAAAGATCATTTATTCTCTAAAAATGAAAATAAAATTTAGTAAGAAGTCAGATATATTTTGATAGAAATGCATTTGATAACTAGGTAGCCTGTAGATAAAACTATCCTGACTTAAATGAAAATTTAAGGAATCAATTAACATCCTTAGTGCTTAATGTCACCCACAGGAATTTCAAATAAAGGTTCTTGAAGCTTTTCATAATTTATTTAAGAGTCAGGTTAATCACTGCACAGAGAACAAGATAAATGAAACTCAGAGCTTACAGATTTGTCATAACATAAAAATATAGTTCCTAAAAATACATTTGAAGTACATTTTTGAGAAGGTAAGACTGGGTTATTTATAAAGTTCCACAATATAGTTTTCAGAAGGTTAACATCTAGAAAATCTTCCAGAAGCAAGTTTGTTGTATTATGAGGTTTCTATGATGGTTAATTTTATGTGTCAACTTGACTGGGCCATAGGATGCCCAGATATTTGATCAAACATTGCTCTGAGTATGTCTAGCTGTGAAGGTGTTTCTGCATGTAATTAACATTTGAAAAAGTAGACTGTGTAAAGCAGATTACCCTCCCCAAGTGGGTGGACCTCATCCGATCTGTTGAAGTTCTGAATCAAACAAAAAGTCTGACCTGCCCCATCCCCATAAGTAAGAGAGAATTCCTTGTGCTGACAGCTTTCCAACTAGAACACCAGCATCTTCCTTTTTAATACCCCTTCCTCTATAGGAAAACATTGCTTTCAGTAATAATTATGCAATTAAACTAATAAAAATAATATCCAGAGAAGTAGTATAGACAATAAAATGTCTCTCTTATTGAAATTTGCACGCATAATTATGTTAGTAAAAGTAATGTAAAACAAAATAAAGTGATTTTTTAGTATAAAGCAAAAAAGCACAACTATTTATTCAGTAGTTTTTATATCTAGCAGTTTGAACATTGATCTTCAGGGGACTCTTCTATGTAAGCTATATAAATAGTTTTTCATTAACTTTACTAGTTAATATTAATGAAATATACTCTACGGTAAGTCCCCTACATACGAACAAGTTCCATTCTGAGAGTGCGTTCATAAGTCCAGTTGCTATTCGTAAGTCCAACAAAGTTAGCCTAAGTACCCAACTAACACAATCGGCTATGTAGTTATTATAAACCTGTGATAGGTTTATAATACTTGTCACACAAATAATACATAAACAAACAAACACAAAAAATAAAGAAAACATTTTTAATCTTACAGTATAGTACCTTGAAAAGTACAGTAGTACCAGCTACATCGCCACTGGTTTTACGCTTGCTTCCAGACATCCTAGGCTAAAATAAAGATACTGTACTCTATACAGTACTGTACAGTACAGTACACAAAAGCACAACCACTTGTAGAGGATGCATGCATGTGACAATGTGCACCAGACACATGAACTAACGTATGTGATTGGACATGCAAAGGCACATTCCCATCTTTGAAAGTTCTCAACTTGAAGGTTCGTATGTAGGGGACTTGCTGTATTTATAATGAAAGGTATGCTGAATTTTTCCTTATGTAAGCAAAAAAGTACAGTTTGGGCAATTACTAAATCATACTACTGTTGTAACATTTTATTTGTCTTTAGGAACAAAAAGACCTAACTATTAAAGAAGAGTAAATTTTTAATTATATATATATATGTTTATTGAAGTATAGTTGATTTACAATATTGTGTTAGTTTCAGGTATACAGCAAAGTGATTCAGTTATACATATATATGTATGTATCTATATTCTTTTTTTATTCTTTCTCATTATAGGTTATTACAAGATTAATTTTATGTTAATGTATGTAAAAGTCATATAAATTTTATTCCTACTAACGTAATAGATTATTTACATTCAGTAAAACATTTTATGTGCTAATTAAAATTTGTCCTTATTAAACCAAATATTGTACAAAATATGTGTCCTTACAGTCCAGGCTGTTTTACTGTTTTACCTTCCAAATACAATATAAATTCCATTTGCCATTTGGCCTTGGATGACAAACTGAAATAATTTCTGTATCTTTACAATCACTGTGCAAGAATTATTTATGTTGGATCAACCGTTTAAATGCAGGAGTAGGTAGTAACATAGGGCTGAAGATACAAACTGTGCCCAAAGAAAACTCCAATAATACTGAACCACTATAAATTTATTCTCAAGAGAATCATCTGTAGCTGTGTCTATGTGGGTTGGGATCTGTATAATCAAAGGTTCTCTGAATTAACTTCCATGTAAAATGTAGTGTTTATTAAAAGTAACAATAGTGGCTAATTTGATGTTTATGTATATACTGCTAATAATCAAAAATAACTACATGGATAGTTTAGAACTTAGAACAACAAATACTTTCTCAGGAAACAAATAGTTTATCACAGACATTATCAGCTCCCACCACCCCAAACACATGGTGATAATAAAAAGTAGGTCGATTAGTTGATTAAATTGTTATTTATAAATTGGCTACAGGTAATACACACACCTTTCTTATTGCTTGCTTATGTCATCTCTGCCACCACACCCTGGACATGCCAGTGGTTGTACTGTATGTCATTTACTTTCAAACACTTTGGCACAGGCAGTTGTATCTTTGTGTTTGTTTAAATCTGCATCCCCATAATGATTAGTAAATACTTGATTTTCCTCAGTAAACTGTGCACAGTCCACAAGAAGGTGATGACACAGACTCTAAACTGAAGCCCGCATTACAAAGGTGGCCATGACGGCACATCAACCAGCTTTATCTCTAATCCCATGAGAAGGCTGTTAATTTAGCAGAATGGATTTTAGAAACGTTCTTTCATTGGTGAAGGGAGTCATGTTTAAGGTGTGATCATTACCCAGCAACTCCACCCTTGCAGGACCTTGGTCTCAGAATCCAGCAAGCCCAGGAGACCAAGTTTTCCAGGAAACCCTAACCTTAGGAACAACTTTTGTGTGTAGCCTTATGTCTAGCCATTTTTACAGGATTGTGTCATCCGAGCTGACTGCGAGTAGCTGACACCTGGCCTTAAATATTGTGTCACCTCACTCTTGCCAACCTTTCCTGCAAGCTGCTCTTCAGAGCCGAGCCTTCAGTGAGCCTGTGGAACTGAATACAAATCGATTACACAACTGTATTTGGGTCCACTTACCAAGTGTGGCAAATTCTAGAGACTTAACAGGTCACCTAACAGCAACCTGTGGGCAAGGGACTTTCACTTGCCTCTAAATAGAGGAAGTTACTAATGCCTGTTGAAACAACCTAATAATTGAGAAAGGTCACCAAATTAGCTCAGGACAGTTAACAACTTTGTGTGTGTGTGTGTGTGTGTGTGTGGCTGTGTGTGTGTGTGTGTGTGTGTGTGTGTGTAGAAAATGATGATTATTAAGGGAAATCAGACACAACTTTTTTCCCTAAATAACTCTTTTGTCTTAAGACGTGGTGGGCCACAAGGAAGAGACTAAAGTTTGCTAGTCAAATATAGTTTGGTCTGATAAAACAAAACATAAATGACTCTTTCATCTGGGAACAGCTAATAAAACCTTGGCATCTTCACCAACCCACACAAATATTTCTTGGGACATACAAGACGTATATAGTAATTGTTTATTGTTCCAGTTCACATCTTGATTTTTTTTTTTCCCATCTGAAAAAGTGGGAGAACATTCAAGAACTTGTGGCACTTTTATTTTTAAATCAAGCAAATAATGTATTGGTTCATTCCTACAATTACATTTTGAAAAATATATTGCAGTATATAAAGTAAAAATAAAAGTACCTTTCACTGTTCTTGACCAACAAATGTGCCATTTCCTCTGTTCAGTGCTTTATAATTTCAAAACTTTGTCTATTTCCATGAATACATATGCACATATACAAATATATGTTTTCAAAATGGCAATTGCATTTAAATATACTGCAGAGGTGGATGGCTTTTGAATTAACATATGAACATACTTATCTGCCTCATTCTTTCTAATTGTATTGTATTTTATTCCATTGTGTGGTAGCTTAGTAGTTTCTAATACTCTTTATAGTCACAATATAGTTTGCAGTGTCTTTGAGGTTGGGTGCCACCCTGTGAATAAAATGTGAGTGGGAGAGACGTGGATCATTTTTAGGAGGAAGCTAGGTCACAGTATAACACTCCAGATTGGTATCCAAACCATCTGGCTGGATCCTGTGTTACTTCCGCAGACTCCAACATTTCTTGACTCATACAAATATTATCTATGTACGATTTCTAATTCAATCATCTCCCTAATAATGGAATTGGTATTGTTGCTTCCAACTGTTCGTGTATATAAAATAGTGACAATAGACACTCTTACATTTGTATCTTACATTTTTGTACCCAGGGCAGATTTTATGTGGAGTCAGTTTTGATAGATATTGCCAAAATTGTCCTTTAAAAAAAAAGCAGTCACAATATATACTATTAGAATTAGTCATGAGAACACATTGGCTCATACTGTAGTCAATATTGGATATGACTTATCAATCATTTAATTTGTGAAGGCTCTGATGAGTTAAAAATATCTACCAGTGTTGTTTAATTTGCATTTTCTGATTATTGATTTGACTATATTTTATGTATATTAGCGATTTGTATCTACTCTGATTGCCTGTCAATAACCTTCATCCATGTTTCTGTTCTTTTGCTTTTTTATATAGATTTTTAGGGCCTCTTATGTGTTAGACATCCTTACACTGAGTATGTTGTATATGTTGCAAATGTTTTCTGCTAGTCTATCTTTGGCCTTAATTTTATTTTTGGTGTCTCTTATTACATAGAGCTTTCACTTTCATATAGCAAATTTTGTCTTCTTTGTAGATATAGAAGTTGGTCTTAAGAAGCTTTTCTCTACTCAGCAAAGCATTACAAAATGAATTATGTTGTATTATAACTTAAAATTTACAAAATGTCATTATAGTTTTGGGGGTTGTTTTACTTTTAACTTTTAAATCCAACTAGAATTTATTTCAGTGAGTGGTATAGTGACTGAAATATATCTTTTGTTCAAATGAATGAACAAGTCTGCCCACATGATTTGTTGGATAACCTTGTTTTTGTCTCCACACGCCACATTCATTGTAGGTTTATTCCCCATACACACGTGACTCTATTCCTGGCTACTATTCTGTCATTTTGCTCTCCTCTCTTATATCCTTTCCTCCAGTATGACACTATTTTCATTACTGTGCTTTCACATTATATTTTGAAATCCGATAGGGCAAATTCTCCCCTATTGTTCATTTTCAAAATCTTATTGCCTATTCTCACACATTTTCCTTTACCCCAGATGAATTTAGAGTCAGCTATTCAAGTCTGATACAAAATTTAGTTGGATATTGAATTTTATTTTATTATTTATTGATTGATTTGGCTGCATAGCATGCGGGATCTTAGTTCCCCGATCAGGGATTGAACTTATGCCCCCTGCAGTGGAATCACGGAGTCTTACCCACTGGACCGCCAGGGAAGTCCCAAGGGTATTGAATTTTAGACTAATTTGTGTGGTAGAGCCAACGATACACTGCCTGGCCTCCATAATGAAGGACTTCAGCCTTATTGCAGGGGGTGTGGGCAGCAGACATCTCCAGCTAGTTACCCTCTGAGGACCTGTCTCCACTGCTACTGCTGAGTGAACTGGTGGGAGCAAAGGTCAGGCCATTTTGTCCCAACATGGGATCATCCAGGGCTCCAGAGCTCCCTCCAGGTTGCCTTGCCTGGTTGGCCATCAGTGTTCAGTTTTGTTCTCCACCCAATTCTGCCTCCTTCCCCTTCCCTTCACATTTGTGGATCTCTAACAAACATCTTGCACCCCAAGCAGATGTATCTCAGCATCTGCTTCTGGAGGACCTGAACCTATGAAAATTTGGAAAGAAGTGATATATTTACGTTATTGGTACTCAGCTTGCTAATGAGTGAATTCTGTTCTTGAGAATGGTCGGTCATTATCCTCATAAAAACAAGTTCCATGAAATGAGTCAGTGGTGATGGTGTTTATTCACCCTAAGAAGGCACATCATCATGAAGGAAAACCAACAAAGTGTCTGAAACAGAAAGTTCAAACAGGCATCAGGCTATTAACCTCACTGAATAAAATGGGGCTAGAGAAAGACAAGAGAGAGGGGAAGAGAGAGGAATATATGGGGAAGGATCAGCTTTGTGTACAAACAGCCTACTCAGCACCAGCCCATCCCTGCTCTGTAGACACATGGACCCAATGTGCCCCCTTTTTCAGTGTTATTTTTTCCAATAGAACCCTTAGATCCACATATTTATGTACAATTCCCTGCTACCTGATCTAGAATACACACAAGTATGTTTCCAACCAATTATCTTTTTTAAGAAGAAATGAGGTTTGTGAAGCAGAGAAGAAAAGATTTACTACATCAAATATGAATTAAACTTTAATTTACCTTTAATGATATGCCTGTTTTCAAAGTCGTGAGACATGAGATGACAATATATCATTAAAGCCAAACGTCTGCTGCCACATTCAATGAGCTTCAAGTAGTAGCAGATCAGAATGCATGCCTCGACGTGAAAGGCATGTGAGTCAGGTTTTAGTCCCAAACTAAAAATCATATGTCATTTCTCCTTCTCTAGCAGGGGAGTAAGTAAGGCAAATGAGAGAGAGGCCAAGAAGCTATTGGATATCCCTCAAAAGGAGGGAAACATTACAACAGGGAATAAGCTTTATGTTTTACATTAGTATCATTATACTGGCTGATAGTTCAGAAAATCATAATATGCCTCAAAGAAAAGGAAATTTTCACCTTCTGTATTTAAAAATTATAAATAATAAAGTATGTACATTCAGTTATTTTGTAAGAATAAGCAATAATCATACAGTTCTTTGTACCATCACAGAGCTCCATTTTCTCCAGGATACAAGCTCTACTAGAATTTATTATATATTTATTTGTTCATTTTGATCTTTTGTAACAATTTACAATGTATAATGAAAGAAACCAGCTTTATTTTTCTGTAGAATAACGGAGACAATACATATGCAGTCCCTTCATCATTTCACTGTCCTATGGAAGCCTTTAATTCCCAAACCAGTTATGTTTGTTAGAGCAGGTTAGAATGGTTGCTATGAACTGAATATTATCCTACCTCAAGACCAACTCTTCCACATGTGTTCAATTTTTTAAAACATCAAATATATTCAATTTAATTTCAGCTAATATTAACAAGCAATAATAAAACTGGGAGGAATGGAATCAGAGAGTTTAATGAATTTCAAATAAGTGTTTTCTTTTAACAATAAGAGATTATTCTAATAAAATATATTCAGAATTTATTAAGCTATTTATAACAAATAAGTGGCACCAAAATTGACCAATTTAATTTTGGCTGAAAAAGTCTATCACCTGTTTAAAAATGTTTTGTTGTCATCAATATTAAAAGACTGCTAGGGCTTCCCTGCTGGCACGGTGGTTGAGAGTTCGCCTGCCGATGCAGGGGACACGGGTTCGTGTCCCGGTCCGGGAAGATCCCACATGCCGTGGAGTGGCTGGGCCCGTGAGCCATGGCCGCTGAGCCTGCGTGTCCGGAGCCTGTGCTCCGCAATGGGAGAGAACACAACAGTGAGAGGCCCACGTACCACAAAAAAAAAAAAAAAAAAAAAGCTCCTATAAAATTTATGAAGCACATATTTATTTTATTGGGGTACTGGATAATAGTTCAGAAAAGTGTTCATGAAAAATGAAAACCATAATATTGAATAATAGTAAAGAACAATAAAAACTTGTTGCTGGGGGGGACCTTCAAGATGGCAAAGGAATAAGACGTGGAGATCACCTTCCTCCCCACAAATACATCAAGAATACATCTACATGTGGAACAACTCCTACAGAACACCTACTGAACTCTGGCAGAAGACCTCAGACTTCCCAAAAGGCAAGAAAATCCTCACATACCTGAGTAGAGCAAAAGAAGAAGAAAAAACAGAGACAAAAGAATAGGGACGGGACCTGCACCAGTGTGAGGGAGCTGTGAAGGAGGAAAAGTTTCCACACACTAGGAAGCCCCTTCACTGGTGGAGATGTGGGGGCATGGGTGGGGGGAAGCTTCCAAGCTATGGAGGAGGACAGGAGTGAAGAGAGCAAAGCGGAGAGATTCCCGCACAGAGGATCAGTGCGTACCAGCACTCACCAGACTGAGAGGCTTGTCTGCTCACCGGCCGGGGCGGGTGGGGGCTGGGAGCTGAGGCTCGGGCTTCGGAGGTCAGATCCCAGGCAGAGGACTGGGGTTGGCAGCGTGAACACAGCATGAAGGGGGCTAGTGTGCCACAGCTAGCCGGGAGGGAGTCCGGGAAAAAGTCTGGACCTGCCTAAGAGGCAAGAGACCATTGTTTCGAGGTGCACAAGGAGAGGGGATTCCTTCCCTGTCTGCCAACAGAAGGCAGAGCAGCAACTAAAGGAGCACCAGAGATGGGCGTGAGGCACAGCTATCAGCTTGGACACCAGAGATGGGCATGAAATGATAACGCTGCTACTGCAGCAACCAAGAATCCTGTGTGCAAGCACAGGTCACTATCCACACCTCCCCACCCGGGATCCTGTGCAGCCCGCCACTGCCAGGGTCCTGGGATCCAGGGACAACTTCCCCGGGAGGACACAGAGCACACCTCAGGCTGTTGCAATGTCATGCTGGCCTCTGCCGCTGCAGGCTCACCCTGCATTCCAATTATAACTACCATACCCATTCCTCCCCCACACATGAGTGAGCCAGAGCCCCCTAATCAGTTGTTGATTTAACCCCCTTCTTTCTGGGCAGGGAAGAGATACCTGAGAGCGACCTACACACAGAGGCGGGACCAAAACCAAAGCTGAACCCCAGGAGCTGTGAGAACAAAGAAGAGAAAGGGCAATTTCTCCCAGCAGCCTCAGGAGCAGTGGATTAAATCCCCATAGTCAATTTGATGTACCCCGCATCTGTGGAATACCTGAAGAGAAAACGATTCATTCCCAAATTGAGGCGGTGGATGTTGGGAGCAAATGTAGAACTGGGAATTGTGGTCTGCAACTGATTTATTTCTGATTTTAATGTTTCTCTTAGTATAGTTTTTAGCACTTGTTATCATTGGTGGATTTGTTTATTGGTTTGGTTGCTCTCTTCTTTTTTTCTAAATCATTACTTTAAATTTTTTTTATTTTAATAATTTAAATTTTTTTATTTTACTAATTTTTTAATTTATTATTTTTTCTTTCTTTTTTTTCTCCCTTTTCTTCGGAGCCATGTGGCTGACAGGGTCTTGGTGCTCTGGCCTGGGGTCAGGCCTCAGCTTCTGAGGTGGGAGAGCCAAGTTCACGACATTGGACCATCAGAGACCTCCCAGCCCCACGTAATATCAATTGGCAAGAGGTCTCCCAGAGATCCCTGTCTCAACGCTAAAACCCATCTCCATTCAACATCCAGCAAGCTCCAGTGCTGCACATCCCATACCAAACAACTAGCAAGCCAGGAACACAACCCCACCCATTAGCAGAGAGGCTGCCCCAAATCATACTTCACATGCACACCAAGTTCACAGACACAAGTTCACAGACACACCAAAACACACCACCAGACACAGCCCTGCCCACCAGAAAGACAAGATCCAGCCCCACCCACCAGAACACAGGCATGAGTCCCCTCTACCAGGAGGCCTACACAACCCACTGAATCAACCTTGCCCACTGGGGGCAGGCACCAAAAACAACAGGAACTACACACCTGCACCCTGAGAAAAGGAGACCCCAAACACAGTAAGTTCAGCAAAATGGGAAGACAGAGAAATATGCAGCAGATGAAGGAGCAAGGTAAAAACCCACCAGACCAAACAAATGAAGAGGAAATAGGCAGTCTACCTGAAAAAGAATTCAGAGTAATGATAGTAAAAATGATCCAAAATCTTGGAAATAGAATGGAGAAAATACAAGAAACATTTAACAAGGACCTAGAGGAACTAAAGAGCAAACAAACAATGATGAACAACACAGTAAGTGAAATAAAAAATTCTCTAGAAGGAATCAAAAGCAGAATAACTGAAGCAGAAGAACAGAGAAGTGACCTGGAAGATAAAAGAGTAGAAAAAACTACCACAAAGCAGAATAAAAAAAGAGAATGAAAAGAATTAAAGACAGTCTCAGAGACCTCTAGGACAACATTAAACGCACCAACATTCAAATTATAGGGGTCCCAGAAGAAGAGAAAAAGAAAGGGACTGAGAAAATATTTGAAGAGATTGTAGTTGAAAACTTCCCTAACACAGTAAGGAAATAGTCAATTAAGTTCAGGAAGTGCAGAGAGTCCCATACAGGATAAATCCAAGGAGAAACACACCAAGATACATATTAATCAAACTATCAAAAATTACATACAAAGAAAAAATATTAAAAGCAGCAAAGGAAAAGTAACAAATGGCATACAAGGGAATCCCCATAAGGTTAACAGCTGATCTTTCAGCAGAAACTCTGCAAGCAAGAAGGGAGTGGCAGGACATATTTAAAGGAACGAAAGTGAAACACCTACAACCAAGATTACTCTACCCAGCAAGTATCTCATTCAGATTTGATGGAGAAATTAAAAGCTTTATAGATGAGCAAAAGTTAAGAATATTCAACACCACTAAACCAGCATCACAACAAATGCTAAAGGAACTTCTCTAGGCAGGAAACACAAGAGAAAGAAAAGACCTACAAAAACAAACCCAAAACATGTAAGAAAATGCTAATAGCAACTTACATATCAATAATTACCTTAAGTGTAAATGGATTAAAGGCACCAACCAAAAGACATACACTGGCTGAATGGATACAAAAACAAGACCCATATACACGCTAGATACAGGAGACCCACTTCAGACCTAGGGATACATACAAAATGAAAGTAAGGAGATGGAAAAAGATATTACATGAAAATGGCGATCAAAAGATATCTTGAGTAACAATTCTAATATTAGACAAAATAGACTTTAAAATAAGACTATTACAAGAGACAAAGAAGGACATTACAAAATGATCAAGGGATCAATCCAAGAAGATATAACATTGTAAATATTTATGCACCCATCATAGAAGCACCTCAATACATGAGGAAAAAGCTAACAGCCATAAAAGGGGAAATTGACAGTAACACAATCATAATAGGGGACTTTAACACCCCACTTTTACCAATGATCATATCATCCAAAATGAAAATAAACAAGGAAACATGAGCTTTACATGGCACATTAAACAAGATGGACTTAATTGGTATTTATAGGACATTCCATCCAAAAACAACAGAATACACTTTCTTCTCAAGTGCTCATGGAACATTCTCCAGGATAGATCATATCTTGGGTCACAAATCAAGCCTTGGTAAATTTAAGAAAATTGAAATTGTATCAAGTATCTTTTCCAACCACAATACTATAAGACTAGATATCAATTACAGGAATAAAACTGTAAAAAATACAAACACATGAAAGCTAAACAATACACTAGTAAATATCTGAGAGATCACTGAAGAAATCAAAGAGGAAATCAAAAAATACCTAGAAACAAATCACAATGAAAACACGATAACCCAAAACCTATGGGATGCAGCAAAAGCAGTTCTAAAAGGGAAATTTACAGCAATACAATCCTAACTCAAGACACAAGAAAAATCTCAAATAAACAACCTAACCTTACACCTAAAGCAATTAGAGAAAAAAGAACAAGAAAACACCAAAGTTAGCAGAAGCAAAGAAATCATAAAGATTGGATCAGAAATAAATGAAAGAGAAATGAAGGAAACAATAGCAAAGATCAATAACACTAAAAGCTGGTTCTTTGAGAATACAAACAAAATTGATAAACCATTAGCCAGACTCATCAAGATAAAAAAGGGAGAAGACTGAGATCAACAGAATAAGAAATGAAAAAGGAGAAGTAACAGCTGACACTGCACAAATACAAAGAATCATGAGCGATCACTACAAGCAACTATATGCCAATAAAATGGACAAGATTGAAGACATGGACCAATTCTTAGAAAAGCATAACCTTCCAAGACTGAACCAGAAAGAAATAGAAAATATAAACAGACCAATCACAAGCACTGAAACTGAAGCTGTGATTACAAATCTTCCAACAAACAAAAGTCCAGAACCAGATAGCTTCACAGGCGAATTCTATCAAACATTTAGAGAAGAGCTAACACCTATCTGTCTCAAACTCTTCCAAAATATAGTAGAGAGAGGAACACCCCCAAACTCATTCTACAAGGCCACCATCACTCTGATACCAAAAGCAGACAAAGATATCACAAAAAAAGAAAACTGCAGGCCAATATCACTGATGAACATAGATGCAAAAATCCTCAACAAAATACTAGGAAACAGAATCCAACAGCACATTAAAAGGATCGTACACCATGATCAAGAGGGGTTTATCCCAGGAATGCAAGGATTCTTCACTATATGCAAATCAATCAATGTGATACACCATATTAACAAATAGAAGGAGAAAAACCATATGATCATATCAATGGATACAGAAAAAGCTTTCAACAAAATTCAGCACCGATTTATGATAAACACCCTCCAGAAAGTAGGGATAGAGGGAACATACCTCAACATAATAAAGGCCATATATGACAAACCCACAGCGAACATCATTCTCAATGGTGAAAAACTGAAAACATTTCCTCTAAGTTCAGGAACAAGACAAGGTTGCCCACTCTCACCACTATTATTCAACATATTTTTGGAAGTTTTAGCCACAGCAATCAGCAATGAAGAAGAATGGAAGGAATCCAAATTGAAAAGAAGAAGTAAAACTGTCACTGTTTGCAGATGACATGATACTATACAGAGAGAATCCTAAAGATGCAACCAGAAAACTACTAGAGCTAATCAATGAATTTGGTAAAGTAGCAGGATACAAAATTAATGCACAGAAATCTCTTGCATTTTTATACAATAATAATGAAAAATCTGAGAGAGAAATTAAGGAAATACTCCCATTTACCACTGCAACAAAAAGAATAAAATACCAGCAATAAGCCTACCTAAGGAGACAAAGGACCTGTATGTAGAAAACTATAAGACACTGATGAAAGAAATTAAAGATGATACAAACAGATGGAGAGATATACCATGTTCTTGGATTGGAGGAATCAACATTGTGAAAATGACTCTACTACCCAAAGCAATCAACAGATTCAATGTAATCCTTAACAAACTACCAGTGGCATTTTTCACAGAACTAGAACAAAAAAGTTCACAATTTTTAAGGAAACACAAAAGACCCAGAATAGCCAAAGCAATCTTGGGAAAGAAAAACGGAGCTGGAGGAATCAGGCTCCCGGACTTCAGATTATACTACAAAGCTACAGTAATCAAGACAGTATGGTACTGGCACAAAAACAGAAAGATAGATCAATGGAACCGTATAGACAGCCCAGAGATAAAGGCATGCACATATGGTCACCTTTTCTTTGATTAAAGGAGGCAAGAATATACAATGGAGAAAAGACAGCCTCTTCAATAAGTGGTGTTGGGAAAACTGGACAGCTACATGTAAAAGAATGAAATTAGAACACTCCCTAACACAATACACAAAAATAAACTCAAAATGGATTAAAGACCTAAATGTAAGGCCAGGCACTATAAAACTCTTAGAGGAAAACATAGGCAGAACACTCTATGACATAAAATCACAGCAAGATCCTTTTTGACCCACCTCCTAGAGAAATGGAAATAAAAACAAAAATAAACACATGAGACCTAATGAAACTTAAAAGCTTTTGCATAGAAAGGGAAACCATAAACAAGACAAAAAGACAGCCCTCAGAATGGGAGAAAATATTTGCAAGTGAAGCAACTGACAACGCATTAGTCTCCAAAATATACAAGCATCTCATGCAATTCAGTATCAGAAAAACAAACAACCCAATCCAAAAATGGGCAGAAGACCTAAATCGACATTTCTCCAAAGAAGATATACAGATTGCCAACAAACACATGAAAGGATGCTCAACATCACTAATCATTAGAGAAGTGCAAATCAAAACTACAATGAGGTATCACCTCACACCAGTCAGAATGGCCATTATCAAAAAATCTACAAACAATAAGTGCTGGAGAGGGTGTGGAGAAAAGGGAAGCCTCTTGCACTATTGGTGAGAATGTAAATTGATATAGCCACTATGGAGAACAGTTTGGAGGTTCCTTAAAAACTACAAATAGAACTACCATATGACCCAGCAATCTCACTACTGGGCATATATCCTAAGAAGACCATAATTCAAAAAGAGTCATGTACCACAATGTTCATTGCAGCACTATTTACAATAGCCAGTACATGGAAACAACCAAAGTGTCCTCTGACAGATGAATAGATAAAGAAGATGTGGCACTTATATAACTGGAATATTACTCAGCCATAAAAAGAAATGAAATTGAGTTATTTGTAGTGTGGTGGATGGACCTAGAATCTGTCATACAGTGTGAAGTAAGCCAGAAAAAGAAAAACAAATACCATATGCTAGCACATATATATGGATTATAAAAAAAAAAAAAAGGTTCTGAAGAACCTGGGGCAGGACAGGAATAAAGATGCAGATGTAGAGAGTGGACTTAAGGACATGGGGAGGGGGAAGGGTAAGATGGGACAAAGTGAGAGAGTGGTATTGAAATATATACACTACCAAATGTAAAATAGATAGCTAATGGGAAGCAGCCGCATAGCACAGGGAGATCAGCTCGGTGCTTTGTGACCACCTAGAGGGGTGCGATAAGGAGGTTGGGAGGGAGATGCAAGTGGGAGGTGATATGCGGATATTTGTATACATATAGCTGGTTCACTTTGTTATACATCAGCAACTAACACAACAATGTAAAGCAATTATATTCCAATAAAGATGTTAAAAAAAAAAACACAAAGACCTAATGTATAGCACAGGGAACTTTTGACATATTCAATATCTTGTTATAACCTATAATAGAAAAGAATCTGAGAAAGTAGGTATTATATATATTATTTTTCAGATTCTTTTCTATTATAGGTTATTATATAATATATATAAATATATATTATATATAACAATCACTTTGCTGTACCCCTGAAAGTAACACAACATTGTAAATCAACTATACCGGAATTTTAAAAAAAATCTAAATAGTTTAACCTTATCAATTCTCATAAATATTACAATAATCGTATTCTAAAGGATATGAGCATATCCAGGATATGAGACCATTTTGGTGGTAAATATAACATGTAGCCTGTAGATCTAAGATCTCCGTAGAAATCTCAATCATAATTCTCTGAAATGGTTGATAAAGTATCTCTAAGCTCTTAACTATATACTGTTTATTGTTTATTATATATTTTATTTATTTTTTGGTTTGAAAAGGTGAGGGGAGGTCAGGGAGCTGAAGTACTTCATACTTTGTGATTGTTATTTTTTTCTGATTTCTAGATTATTATCATAGCTGTTTTAGTTTTATGGAGAAGATATACCTTTCAATGTCTATAAATATCTGTGAAAATCAGTGCAGTTCCAAATTTTGTAAGAACTGAAGTTTATATGAATTGGGGAAGGATGTTCTTTAAGAAAAAATTTACAAAATTATGAATTCTGTGATTTACGTGGAAATGTCCCACTAAGCCTAAAGTCATTGTATATCCAACCCAACCTCTTCTTGGCCAGATCTCAAAAATTCCCACAGCCATTCCAGTGACCCCCAAATCAAGAAGTAGGACGGAAGGTAAATTAAAGTAGAAAACTGATTGATCATAGTCAAAAAACTCACTTTTGCAAATTTTACACAATCATATGGCCATGTGAACACATTGCTAGGGCTTCTCCCAGCATTTTAGAGTGGCTTTTATATGTGGGTGTGGCCATAAAATTTATGTCATTAGTTTCACATTAAACCTACCTCTGGTGATCAATCTAAATATAATTTGTTAATAATCTATTTGTGCTTTACTTACCTCTTCTGTTGGATTTTCTCTTATTCGTTGCTTGTTTTCATCAAATGTTTGATGATTCTTGGTCTTCTGCACACATTTATTAATGAGAGGTGGGCTGATGAATTTAAGGAGGTGTCATGAATATCCTTTTCTATCCTTCTTAAGCTCCACTTATGCTTTCAATTCTTAGATAATGCAAGGGATATGCTTGATACTTTGCCTGGTGTATAAACGCCACAGCACCTACATATCTGGCCCCAACCTCTCCCTCATTACTATATTTGTGGCCAGTAGGGTTCCTCAAAACCTCAAAATCATTCTATCTCAGAGTCTTTACAATCACCTGAAACACTCCTCCAGGTCTTTGCATAACTAAGAATACACTGTTTAAATCTCACCTCACACCTTTAGATTTAATAAACAATACATCTATAAAGCAGAAAGAAAAAGTTATGAGGAGTCATCAGAAAATATTGAGGTCAGTAATTTTTGGCCTTACCCTTTCCTTGCTTCTCTGTGCTGACATTATTCATCTTTATGCCTTGACTGACTTTCTTGTTTGCCTTTCTAAACAGCTCTGATCAAGTTTCCCAATGGTCTCTTTTGCATAATCCTGATATAAATGTGAAAGAAAGCCACACATTCAAGTAAAAATGAGGTAAACTTCTTAAAAATTCCTACCTAGCCATCTTTGGGATGAATTGCACTTTTTCCAGAACTGAATAACACTACTACTCTTATTTTTTAAATTTATTATATCCCTACTCTTGTGTTTTTCCCTGGCAAACTCCTTATCCTCATGTCCAAGTTTATGTTGAAGTCTACCATCCCCTTCATCCTCCATTTTTTTCAAGCCCTACCTTAATGATTGACTGATTCAATACTTGAAGATAGAGGCTTGTCTCTCTTACCCAAGGAATAGAGTCATTCGAATTTGAGACTGTTGATGTATGATGCTGGGGTCTGGGAGGGGGCAGAGACTTGTAGTTTGATACTGAGGCTGGTGGATTTCTGCAACCAAGTGGAACAGTTTGGAAACTAGACAATGGTAATTAACATTGTAAGCTACGATAAATCAAGACTTTTCTAGGGTGGGAGACACATTTGGATGCTAGGCTCAGATAAAGTCTAGAGGAGCCTCAAGCAAGCAACCCACTTTGACATAATTATAATCAGAGGTGTCTAGTCATCTCCAAGGTGGTCTCAGTGGTTTGTTGTTGTTTTTTCAGTACTCTAAAAGGAAAAATGTATGTTTAACAAGGAATCAATATGCCTATATGTGTGATCTCTGACACAGAGGTCTCAAACCCCAAGGGAAGGAGGAGAGTGAGGCAAGAAAGCCTCCTCCAGTAGAGACAGTATAATCCTACAGTCTCAGAGCAACCGCCTTTCAGCCACTCTGAATTTTGCCACATCTGAATATCATCTCAACACCACACCTTGTAATCCTTGAGGTCCGAGCAAGGGGGCTAACTTGGTGCTGTCAACTTCATAAGACTAGTAATCATATCCATTGTGTAAACTCTAAGAGGAGTAAAGTTGTCTTTTATTCAGGACCATATTCCCTTCGTTGATAATAATGACTGGCACAGAAGCATTCAAAAGTTATTTATTCAGGACTTCCCTGGCAGTCCAGTGGTTAAGACTCAGCACTTCCACTGCAGGAGTCACGGGTTCAATTCCTGGTCGGGGGAACTAAGATCTCGCATGCCACGCAGCAGGGCCAAAAAAAAGAAAGAATTACTTATTCAGTGAAAGAAGTCAAGTACCTTAATATGTTAGTTTTACACTTTAAATGTACAAAAGCTTCTTAGCTATATAACTACAATAATAACAAACATTTTTCTTTTTTCTATCTCAGTGTCATTTTTTCTATCCTAGCACATTTCAAGGGCCTTTGTGAGGAAATGTTGCTGAAGAATAGAGTATTCATGTGTCAGTGCCCAGTGTGATGGTAGATTTTAATTTAATACCAGGTATGACTCTATTATTTTTTCTTCCCATCCCCTCCATTTTAAATATCATCCAGTGTCTTCCCTGAAGAAAAAGTAACAAAATTTGGATGGATGCATTCCCTAAAACAAAGTACCTCTGTAAGCCAATAAGCCTTTTGTTGAACGTAGCAGAGAGGCACTTTGAAACATATCAAAAAACTTTTAACATAGTGCCGCAGTAGTTACCCTAAGGAAAATGTACAGGCAAAATCCATTTAAAAGCCAAGTTACTGTTTGACCTTAGTGAACTCATTTGACCTTCCTTGCAACCAGTTAAAAGATTGATAAGAAATGATCAGTGATGGCAAAGAAAACCTGTAGTCCTCTTCACTGAGCTGTAACTGTGAACTTTGTTCTGCTGTAGGGGAAAATACTAACTCTTTGGTGTTAAATAAGTAAATCGAAGTTAGATGGATTAGTTCCTTTAGGCTACATAAATTATAGTGTATAGTGTAGTGTTCAAAACGTGTTTAAATCTCTGTAAATGGTGAATAGCAAACTGACACTAATTTAAATGAAAGACTGTGTTGCATTGGTTTTGTTTTAGAATCAGAAAAGCTTAGCCTCAATTTCCAGAATCTATAAATACCGCCTGTATAATTTTGCGCAAGTTCTATAAACTTCAACAGCTTTATCTAGAAAATGAAGATAATCACAGAGTTGAGGTAGAAATTAAGTAAATTAGATTAAAAAGCAGTTCAGTATCTGGCACAGAGTAAGCAATAATTGTAATAGTCATTATTATTATTATATTATTAATTATTGGTGTTGCTCTTATGAGAATTATGAACTTATAGCTCGTAATTACATGCGGTATCATTGTGTGCATTTTGTGAACTAAAATCGTTTATAGCTGGTTTTAATATCATACCCTAATCTTTTGTTTTTCCCCTTATAGTTGTCATACATTTCTAATATATATCTTTCTGTATTTTATGCATTACTATAAACTGCTTTAATTTGTTTTATAACGAGGTGGGGTTTAAATAAATGTGTAGGTGGATAGATATAAATAGATAGTTATATAAATAATACTCACAGGTATCTAGAGCAATCTTGGGCCAGAAATTACAAAATTTCACAATATCTCATACAATTTTTATTTTATCTAATGAAAGAGAGGAAGTAGAGGATACAACATCAAAGGAAAACATTAATCGACTAGAATTTAAACTTTACAAGTGCATGGACTTTGCCCTGTTACTGTCTAGAACAGCGCTTGGTATATAGGAGAACTTTAATGAATATTGGTTAAATAAACACATAAATGGACTCAATGGATATTATTCAGTACTTTCATGTGCAGAGCAATGGGCCAAGCACTCTGGGGAATAAAGATTTACAACAAGCAAACCTAGCTCCCCTTTCTGGAACTTGCCATATAGTATAGAAGACAAACTCCCAAAGAAATAACTGTTATAAGTCAAATGACATTGTAATGCAGACTCAAGCACGTGTGTTTGTGTGTGTGTTGGGGGGTGGGAGTGGATGTTTGCGGGGTGTGCACCAATTCCAACTGGGAGGAAATCTGATAGACTCTGAAACTATTATCAAAAATGAAGATTCTGAGTAGCACCTGGACACTAATTTCTAGGCAATATTCAGAATATTTTTTTAAAATAATGTAACCGTGACCTCATAGACCATTGATTTCCTCAGATGGCAGATAGGCACCCAGTCATAGAGAAATGATTGAACCCAAAACTGGAACTTTCTTCCTGCAGCACTCTTTGCCATAAGGTACTTATAAGTAACTTTGATGAGGAGAGGTATGAAATGACCAAACTTTGTATTTGGTCCTGTGGATAAAATGCTGTTTCTGGACAATGTGACAAAATCTCCAGTGTATGGGACAGAGTTGATTCTTTAATATAGCTTTCTCAGTACCGGCTTCCTATTCTAATCACCTGGGAAGTTCTGGGAAAGGAAGAAGAAAGGATAAAGAGGAGGAAGGGAAGGAAAAGTTGTCCAGCCTGACCCCAGGCTGATAAAATCAGAATCTGTGGGAGTAGAGCCCAGGTATGAGTAGTAAATAAAAATCTCCTGAGATGAATGTAATGTGCTACCATTGTTGAAACCACAGTGGTCCAGGGCAATGCTTCTGAAACTTCACTGGGCGTAAGAATCATCTGGATAGCTTGCTAAAGCAGATCTATGAGTCTCAGAACCGAGATTCATGAGTCTCAGCTCCAAAGATCCATCTCGGATGGAGCCCAAGATTTTGCATTCCTAACAAGTCCCAGCATGGTGCTGTCTATCTGTGAAGCACACAGTGAGTAGCAGTGCTCTAGTGTATGGTATCAAAGGCTCCCTAAAAATAGGCAGAGAAGGAAGTTGCCTAGTAGCTGTTGCTCAATGGATGGTCTACGGGCAGGCAGCATCAGCATTTCCTGGGATCCTGCTGGAGATACCAATCTCAGACTCTACTAAAGGTCCACAAGATCCCCAGGTGATAAGCACACACATTAAAGTTTAAGAAGCACTGCTCTAATTCTCAATTTTGGCCACGTATTGGAATCATTGGGGGGTTTTAGAAACTACTGAAGCCTGTGTACTACCCCCAGATGCTTTCTGGACAGTGGGAGTTTTTAGCAATAGCCCACATGATTCTTCTGTGCAACAAAGTTTGAGAACCACTGTGCTAGAGGATGCGATTTGAGGTGATAACGTGCAAAGTTTTCTATAAACTTCTCTTCTAACCTCCCAGTTTGTCACATTGCCCAACATTCTAGTAATAGATAGTCCCTGGTGCATGTTACTAAGAATTTTCTTCAATGCAAATAGCCATAGGAGGATGGACTTTGTTCTGTCAGTCATCCACATCTTAGCATTAACGTAATTAATTAGACTGTGGGAGCACTGGAAACAATGTGTCTTACTGAGAGCTGGGAGAAGAGAAGAGACATTTTAGAATATGGGGCACCTCTTGTCATGAGCTGAGATGGATGGAAGTTAAAGTGTTGATAACGGAAAGTATGATTAGTTATTTCTTATTCAACCAAGAGGTATAGGGTGCACACAGCATTTGAGTAGCTGGAGAAGTGGAACTAAAGAGTAGGAATGAATTGAATTCCTTTTAAGAATGAACATGAGGGACTTCCCTGGTGGTCCAGTGGTTAAGACTTCGCCTTTCAATGCAGGGGGCGCAGGTTCGATCCCTGGTCAGGGAGCTAAGATCCCATGTGCCTCGTGGCCAAAAACATAAAGCAGAAGCAATATTGTAAAAAATTCAATAAAGACTTTGAAAAAAATGGCCCACGTCAAAAAAAATCTTAAAAATAAAAACGAATGAACATGAAAAGAATTTGTGAGGAATTATGAAAGTATAACAAATTACACTGAAACTGGACATATGGGAGAAGATGTAAGTGGCTGATAAAGTTGCCATTAGAAACTATTAAAGGGGGTTGCTTTATTACAAATGCACTTTTTTTTTAAAGATTTTTTTTTTTGATGTGGACCATTTTTAAAGTTTTTATTGAATTTGTTACAATATTGCTTCTGTTTTATGTTTTGCTATTTTAGCCACAAGGCATGTGGGATCTTAGCTCCCTGACCAGGGATCAAACCCTCAACCCCTGCACTAGAAGGCGAAGTCTTAACGGCTGGACCACCAAGGAAGTCCCACAAATGCACTTTTCTTGTTAAGCTTTCTGAGATCCAGAACCTTGCCTTGTATATTTCAGGTGTTCAATGACATTTTAGTTACCAAGGCCCCAGTAAACATTAGCATACTGGCTTGCTCCTTATTTAAACCAGATTAATTCTAGAAGTAGAAATAATAAATATCTTGTCTATGTACACCAGCCTAGGATTGCTGGATTTTTTTTTCCTTAATGCCTCCAGCACACTTTAGATACACACTGAGTCATTTAATTGGAATTAGGTGCATACGAAAGAAAAATGTCAAGTTTCCTCTTACTTAGTGGATCACCTATTTGACGCAGAAGCCGAGTGGTGATTGAGGACGATTGAGGGTCACATAACTAAGTTGTAAAATCTAGGTCTTCAAACTACTCACAACCACCAATCTTCCACCATACATACAATCTCATAGGCAAATGGAAACGTGGAAAAATGTGCGCACCTTTCTTTAAAGGAGATGTTACCAATCTTGTTTCTTGATGAATAAATACCAGCAACGACAAAGTCAACTAATTTAAACTATTGCTTTTATTATAATTACACGGGAGCACAAATAAATAAGCACAAAAGTATTGCAAAATATTGCCAATGCACTAAAGAAAACAATTTGTTTTAAAACAACATCTGGTTACTTCAGGAGTATCAAAGTACATTTATAATTACATGTTACCTGAAAAAATCAAGTACAAAAATTAAAAGAAATTAAAACTTCAGTGTTTATATTATTACGTATATAGAAATGGCTAACAACACATTAGTAGAGAAATCTGTTATCTAATGCTCATTTGCACAACTTTTCAGGCACATACCTGACATTTTTAATGACTGATGAAAAATGCAATACGACATTCAGATTTTTAAATACAGTAAACGTGATGTTGGAATGGATGTTAAATGGTTTCTTTTAAAAACCCTGTCTTTTAAAAATGTAGTGCCATTACCACTAAAAAACATATTATTTGATATCATTTTCTCAATAGCTATTTGTTTCAATTTCTTGAAAAGAACAAGAAAGTAAACATACAATTGCTAAATACGTGAACACAGTTTTAGTGCAAGATAACAAGACCTGTGACTTTACTGTGCTTTGTTTTTTATAATCACAGTGCACTTTACACAAATTGCTACACTATAAATGTTAACTGAAGGAGTTTCAAACAAAAGAAGTGCATACTAAACATTTTCATATATATTATATACAGTATGTATACTGTATGTGGGTGTATACATGTGTAAATGTAGATGCTTTGAGGGTGGGCAAACCCAGTCATATTTGGGAACAATTGAAAACTTCAAAAGGATTTCATACAGGTTTAGTTGAGATAGATCCAACGATATTTCTGTAAAATGTTTTCCCTTAAATTTGAACCTTTGTAACATTTAAAGAGAAATATTATGAGACATTTTTCCCAGATTACACACATTTTGCTACAGTGTAATTGACCCAAATATCAAAGGGTTTAAAATCAATCCAAACCCCAAGCCACAATGTTCAAAGTCCAACATGGAAAAACTTGTTATCCTTTTACTGATTTATATAGACAGCAGTACATATCCTATGTGTACATATAGAGGCTTACACATAAACATATTTTATACTTAGACATCAACTTTAATATGTTTAGCATTTTATTTTGACTATACACTTGATCTGAAAAAAAAGAGAGTACCATATATAAACACATAAAAGATGTCAAACGTATGTGATACTGTATATCTTCCTAAAAGCTTTGTTTTGAAAATATTAATAATTGCATAATAAAGCTCTTTGAAGGCAGGGACCACATCTTTTTGAAGGCTTAATGCCAAATGCTTCAGAAATGTTTTAAAATAGCTGATATATAAGTTGCTCAATAATGAACTGTTAAATGAATAATGGATTAAAAACAAATTGTTCACATTCTAGAGTTAGATATCTATTTTCCCTTACAAGGAAGATTTAGCCAGTTAATCTTAAGTATATAGGTATTATTTTTCTTTCACTTCAGTTTAAGTCTGGGACACAATGAATTGTGAATTGCTATTCTATTCTACTTCTACTTCTTTGCAAGGGTGAATTCTCTCTCATCTCAGATTACTTGCTACTTAAATCACAGGAATTTTTCCTTCATTTTATAGGTAGCCATGATTAACTTACAAGTTCTTTTGTATTCGAGGCAAGTGATTCACCTTAACATATAAGTAATATTTAAATTGCATTGTATGTGCATTGTTCTGATGTCTTATTTAATTAAAACAATGAAACAATAGGGTCGTTTAGTTTTATTAATTTGATCACCAAACTTGCTCTTAAGAGTCAAACTACCTTGGATATAAGGGTGAGGCCTAAGCTAAAAGGTAGTAAGAAAAATGTTTCTCTACTCTCCGGAAGCATTCAAAGAAAACTATATGGAACCTTGGGGTCTCTGAAGTCCCGATGTCACTGTTTTGAAACGTGAAGTCGTATCTGCTTGTGTCCATTTAATTACCATGTATTTGAGTGTGTGTATTCTTAACTACACATTTTAACCTCTTAATGTTTTGTTTTGTTTCACTTTCATGACTATTTTTTATGGGTGACATTAACCTTTACACAAATCAATCACTTTCCACTCCAAACTTGCTTCCACTCCATAAACACAGGGGAAAGTTTGGCAACATTTATATAAAGAACACCTGTTACACCTCAGAAGATGCTGGCTCTGAGACAGGGCAGAAAAGCAGGATTTGCTTTTTTCCTTCCATCAATTCTAAAACAATTGTGTCTCTTCTAAGAAGTTTTCACATATAAAAGCATCTTGCTGACAGCCAATAAAATTCTGTTTCTATAAAATTTGCTGTGAAAAGATAATTTTTATAGGTCTGAGCTCTTTCAACTTGATAACCATGCAATGATATGATTTGTTCTTTGGCACTGCTAAAAAATTATGAGCTTTATCATTCCATAGTGTTCTGGGTGCAGGTGGAACTTTGGATCATCTGACCAAATTTATAGGATGAAGTGTCCTAATTAGTTGCCACTAGAGAGTAACTTCATTTTTCTCTCTGTCCTAATGACCTCTTTTTTCTCCACATAAAGAAAAGCTACACAAAAAGGAAATTAATCATAGAATGGCTATTGCCACATAGACTAAACCACAATGGACAGTCTTATAGGTATAGAATATCATTTCTTGAGTCAAATATCAGATCTTTCCATTACTTCCCATGGAAAGCAAGATTTGGAGAAAATAAGTGGAAATGGTTGCCTAAGGTCAGATTTTCAAACAGGTTACCTTCTCAGAAAATAACTTGCTTGGAAAAGGAGTGTATGAAACCTGGCAGCAGTATGAGTTTGGCAGAACAAGTGGAAATGGCTGAATCCAACACAAATCATTTTAGTAACTCTGTTTCCTTCTTGACAAGTGGCCAGCATTAAAAAATATCTTCTGTCTAATTCAGATAGATATGGGAAAGACTGGCATTTGAAAAACACACTTGCATTTATTACCAAAATATAAATTTCAAGGGAATTATCTAATCATTATCATATTGTCTGAGATAGATATATAATATAGATATATATATCAAGATCATCATAAAGATGCTGAGAATTGATGACATATATATCTGACTCATTGGCTTGAGCATATGTGGTCATAATAACTTAAATCAGGATAACAACTTGGCTCATAAATGCATTTTATTTCAATTATGATTTTACCTTAACACATTTTCATCACTCCTAGATTTGTACTCCATTGATTGTTGGATTTGAAACATAATCTATAACTGGTGAAACATGGCAGCAGGATTTATTTAAGCTACTTAAGATCTCTCCGTGATTTCCTGTACTTGTGACTCTGCTCTTTTTTTTTTTTTACCACCTCGGTGATACAAGCAAAACTAAAACTTCAATAAGCATTTAGTGTACACAGTTCCCCCACTGAGTACTCATTCACGTGTACACAGGCACACATAACAGATATACATGCTCCCACTTACCTTATTTTCCTTATTCTTTCAGAATTCTAGTAGGACATCAAAATATACATTAATTATAAAATATTAAAAAATTATTTTATAACATTGCAAAGGCTCGAAAGAAACTATTACTGATAAAGCATTACTAGCTCTTTAGCAATATAGATTACAAAAATTCCCTACCTCCTGTTATATTTGGTTATATTGAGCAGCATTGCACTATTGCTGTCAAAACCCTTACAAGGAAAACCACGATGACAATAACTTCAAACACGTACCTTTTCTCTCAGAAATATAATACTAAATTGATTGTTAAAGAAGAATCACATACTGTCCATTTTAGGAAGCATAAATAGTAATTTAAACATACAAAATATATGTGATAGTTTCCTTTTTATTCATCCGTGGGGATATTTATAGTCAACTAACAAGTTACTCTTAAAAGATATATATGATTTATTTAACTTAAATTTTACCACCGCATAAAATTGAATCCACCCCATCTCCCATCCCCTGCATTTCCTGTTTCTTCCTCGAAACAAAATAAAATAAACAACTGGTCGTAATTCTTTGGTCATGGTGTCATCATCAGTAAGAATGGGTATGATGAACATGCACAGAAGATTATACCCCCCAAATATGGTAATAACTAATTTGAAAAATTAACACGAAATACTATATTCTGTTTGTGAACCTAAATTTTGAGAAAGATTGGCATTTAGTATACTAAAACATGTAAACTCATCTGGTTGAATGTATATTGGTCATTTTCTAGGGGAAACAAACATACACATGAAAAGTTACTCAAAAATAGTGATAGCAGTGGCTCTAATGCCACTGGTCCCACCCTCTTGAAAGCAGTTGTGCTGTTTAACCTTTGATTCCTTGTTCCTTCCATTATCACAGTGAACCCTGGTCTCCTCCAATCAAATCAATGATGCAAGGACATGTGTCCCTAAAGTCATTTCTGAAGGAAATGTTTTCTGCTGGGATGTCCAAATATATCCTATTAACTTTCTCTGGAGTCTGACTAACCATTGCTTAGTATAAACAAGATGATACTGGAGAGAAATTCTTATAAAGCCAATGTAGCAAAAATATTGGTGTTGATGTAATGTGGACGTCCAAATTCAGCATCACATTGGCATTCATTTCCTGTCAAACCCTTAAAAACGTACAAAACAACAGATGTTCCTAACGAATATGATATTCAACTTCTACATTACTAGCACCAGATCATATATTGTGTGATTGAACATAACCTATCTGTGAGCTCGTGTACAGAAACCAAAGGTGGGCAGAAAGAAACATTTTAAATGCAAAAATTAATAATCAAAGGCATCAAGGGACATATAAAAGAGATAACAAACCAGTTAATACAGAAATTGTATCATATAGTAAAACTCTTGATATTTCTATCATTTATATACGTATAATGTGTATTATTTCAGGTGTCATCCATAAACTAGTAAAATATTTACATCTTAATATCTTCTGGATTCAAAATAATCCATGATAAATAAGTGTGCCTTAAATGCAAGGAAATATGGATTTTATCTTGAACTAGCCACGAATAGGCACAGCTTCCCATGGGTTTTCCAGGGAACCACTGGCATTCCATTTTGACTGAGACGATATGTAACAGTTACTTATCACATGACCGAGTCGACCTCCCTCTTCATGCTAAATAATGTGGAGCTCACACCATCCTGCACACAGTCATATGGCAGTGTCCCAGAATACCGTTTGCTGTTTAGAATAGGGTGGAGGGCTGTACTTCTTTGTACCCGCATTCTTCTTCCAGCTGGGTAGGATAGGCATGCTATCCTGTTTGCAAAGGCCCTTTTCCGTTTTCTGTCTAGCTTTTATTTCCTTGCACAAGCAACGTTTTTTCTCAATCATCTCAAGCATTGTATGGTCTCCATGAAACCACTGCATGCATGCCACCTAGCAAAAAAGAGTGGATACAGAAAAAAAAAATGGAATGAAAGCAGGTTTTTTTTTCACTGTGCTAGTAGTTGTTTCGAAAAATGTCAGCTGTTTCTATATTTTTGAAATTCTCACAAAGCAAAATTAAAGCATGGAAACTGTAAATAAAATTTGTACTTAAATATTGTAATATTATTAAACAATTTAGGCAAGAATAGTTTACCAATATGTTCTAAAAGTCCATGCTATGGAAATAAAACCTTTTAAAAAAATTTTTAAGCAATTTGCCAAAAATTTAGCTATTACTTTTATGTTGACTCCATCATCGTATGCATCTCAATATGTCTAAGTTCAATTATTAGAATTACTTTTCAGTGAGATCTAATATGAATGTGATATGTTTTAAAGATTTTAATGAACAATTTTATGAGTAAAATAAAACTTGCGTTTGTCTACAAATAACATATAGAATTAAGACTTTTAATTATTCTCCTACCAAAATGAGTTGTAATTTGCATCTAATGCTTGGAATTTATATGCTTAAATAATTATTTTGCAAAGCAGTTTTGCTATACTTTTTGGTGCTTCAGCAAATGTCTAATTAGAATCGTTGGCTTCTGCAATCATACTGACCCAGATCCCAAATAGTTCCAGAACTTCAAAGAAATAGATTCATCAGTTCAGTTGGGTACCAGGAGAAGATTCAGTGCTGACTATATATTGATACACATACATCTATTTCTGGACAGGTAAACACTGCTCCCAGGTGTCTGTGGCTATGTCCACCAATAACTGTTCTTTAGAACAGAGCTAGCGAGTTGAGTCAGTGTCACAAGAACAGCAGTGTGATTGGGCCAAGAATCCAGGATGGTGATGCTTTCACTTAATTGTTTAAGCAGATCTACTCTGACTTGAAGAGTTCAAATGGCTCACTTGGAGTCACTAAATTTGATGGCACAATTTTAGGAAATAATCAGCAAAAACTTATATGTATAACACTTATTCTATACCAGATCCCTTTCTTCGTATTTTGCACAGTTTAATGCATTTATTCCTCACAAAGATGATGCCCTGAAGTAAGTACTATTTATTAACCCATAATGACGAGTAAAATGAGACTTGACGAGATTTAGTAATTTGCCTAAGCTTACAGAGCCAACAAATGGCAGAGTCAGGATTTGAATCCAAGAGTTTATCTCCAACACCTGTTTCTTAACAACTACACTCTCCTGACTCTCATAGTGTGTGCAAAACTGGAAAGGATTGGGAAGATATAGCAGTACAATGTCTTCAATGTACAGGTGAGGAAGCTAAGACTTCAAGAATTTACATATCTTGTCCAAACCAAACAGGTAGGCTTTGGTGTGAACAAGGCAAAACTGAATTCTCACAATTCTTAATTCTTTATGGAGAGGGCAGGATCTTGAGCTAGAAATCAAAGACTCAAATTCGGGACGTGTCAGATTTCCACTGGTCACTTCCATTTCTTGGTTTCTTTACATGAATGACTGAATGGATAATATCTTAATTTCAGAAGTTAGTATAAAAATTAGATTGGATAATGAAGGTGAAGTCATTTTTAAAACAGTGAAACATTGCCCAAGAATTATTATTCTCACACTGACAAATACCCAGCAGCGGTTTTCCATACCTGCTCTTTGCCAAACATGTGCGAAGAACCCTGTATATGTTATGTTAAATCCTCCCAGCCACACTGAAAGTTAGGATTTAGCTACACACTACAAGTGAGAAAGCTGAGTCCCAGAAAGTTTGAGGAACTAGATCAAAGTCATACGTTATTGGCTGTGATGCAGGTCTATATCAGACTCAGATCTGCCTGACTCCAAAGTAAATCATCTTGCGACTACAGCAAACTCCATCTCCTGAATATTATATAGAAATTATAATAAGAGCTATTATTGTATGTACCACCATTTCCAGATGCTACTCAAAAATGCAAATATATTTACAGCTTTATGAGTGAATAAAAATTGTTTATCAAAAAAAATCAATGACTTGGACTTAGATTCCAGAAGATTATACTCTTAGATAAATATCTTGTATGTAATGAGCTTAACTTGATACAAAGTTTCTTGAAAGGATGGGCTGTGTTTGACACCTTTTGGTGTCCTCTAGCCCCTAGCCCAGGCCCTGGTCATGGCTGTTCACTTTTTAAGTGAAGTTCTAGGACAACAACCAACAGAGTTTTGTCCTAACAGGAGATTGCCAAAGTAGCTTGAAAAATTTTCAAAAGATTTATAGTATTTTCTAACATGATAATCTAAGCAATAAAAATACAATAACTCTATTTTGGTGGAAAGACAAGCAAAATTTATTGAGTGACTATAAACTGTTATAAATGGAATTTATAACACAGAATTCCCAGAGGGCCGGCCCCAAATCGCATCCAACACAGTAGCCCCAACATACAGCACAGAGTCATTTAGCTTTCAGTAAATGTTTTAGGAATGAATTGAAGCCACTGTCATTGAACAACAGTTTTTGTTGCATCTCAGAAAACTCTCAAGATAATTTTCTCCTTAGTAAAATCTCACTGGATTTTACACATCGCAAGGAAATCGCAAAACCTCCAGTCTTCTTTAAGGTAAGATATTTACAGCATCACTTCAACATTTTCATGGTCCACACAAACATTAAATCACTTATTACTTAATTTCCTTTAATACTTTTAGGGTGGGAATCAGTATATGTAACTGCAAAATAATAATTTTCCTGGATTGCTCTGACAACAGTGTCACCAATATATTTCATTATATTACATTTTATTTCATAGTTGTCATTACAGTTCATAAATGCATTACATTGTCTAGAATAAGTATGTGTTTTCAGTCAATTACTAGTTTATGCTATATATGTCAATTTATTAAGAAAAAATCCATTCTTTAAAAATCTAAGGAATAGGAATTTAAGAAGAAAGGGATATGGTTTTTCACATTCTTTACATTTGCATTTTAGAATAGTTATATATCCCCTTGATTGAGATATAATGGTTCAAAATATTAGTAGAAGAAAATCAACCTTGTTTTTCAGACTGACTGCAATATTGAACTATCTTCTTTTGGGGGTCAATTATATAGTCAGTAAAAATTCCATGAGAAAGCATTGCCCAATATGTGAACGAGGGTGAGGTATTCTAAGAGAATTCAAATACAGGTTGTTAGAAGATAGAAAATTAATTTTTTAATTTTAAAAAGTTTAACAAGTCTGTCAAGTCTGCTGTAGAATCTTCTCATGTAAAATCTGCTATCAAACTTTTTTCTCATTTAAAATACCCCGCCCCCAAATTATTATTATGTTACAATGATATGAATGAAGAATGAGATTCATTTTGGGGAAGATAAGTCTGCTTTTCATATTTACTTTTAAATAACGCATGTTTTTGAATATTTCTTTCTGGAGGGTATACATTGTTTTTAATTCCCCAAAATAAACTCAGTGTTACTTCCATGCCTATTGACATAGCCAAATCCCTCCCCCCTAAAATGTGTCAAAAATTATTTCATTCTGATAGTAAGATGTTATGCTTTAATTCATTATTTTAGACATAACAAATAGCATGTTTAGCCATTATATGAAGTGTGTTAAGACTACTACCCATAAAAGTTATCTAGACTTTCCAATTTTTTATCATCAGATTCTTCATATCTAGTTTAAATTTAGCTGTAAAATTCCATTCCACTTCACCCTGTAGTTGAAAGAACTCTGTGAGTCAATTTACAACTAATTTGAAACTAAGCCCAGTAAATAAACTCTTCCAGTTTAGTTATTTAATCAAGTGTCCTGTTTCTCATCTTTAATCCATATGCATTTATTGCATGAACCATGAAGGAAAGAAAAAATACACAAGCAAGTTAAGTATGCATTGGAAGATAATTGTTCAATTAATATGAACACACTTATATATCTTGGACAAGATTCTCCTATTAACAAGATTCAGTGGAGGCAATATTCTTGGCTAATTTCATGGAGATAAAAATGAAGTGAAGCTCCTCCACAAGGAGGTGAAACATAAATCACCATTTCTTAAGCGTAGGCTATACACAGGACTTCTTTCCAAAGAGTACACTCTAGAAAGGAGGAGGAGAGGAACTTTACATGAAGAAACCTGTCAAACACTACCTGCGCCACACCTGGTGATCAGCAGTAATAAGTGATGTTGACAGTACGCACCTTTGATATGATGTGATAAGAAGGGCACTTTACCTCTGTGGTTTTCCTCCTCCAAACCATAACTTAGCCTAACCATGAGAAAAACACCAGATAAACCCAAACTGAGAGCCATTGTACAAAATACCAGTCCAGGGCTTCCCTGGTGGCGCTGTGGTTGAGAGTCCGCCTGCCGATGCAGGGGACACGGGTTCGTGCCCCGGTCCGGGAAGATCCCACGTGCCGCGGAGCGGCTGGGCCCGTGAGCCATGGCCGCTGAGCCTGCGCGTCCGGAGCCTGTGCTCCGCAACGGGAGAGGCCACGGCAGTGAGAGGCCCGCGTACCACAAAAAAACAAACAAACAAAAAAAAACAGTCCAGTAATCCTCAAAACTGGCAAGGTCATACAAAATAAGGAAAGTCTGAGAAACCGTCACAGTCTAGAGAAGGTCAAGGAGACATGATGACTGAAATTAATTAATGTGGTACACTGGAAGGAATCCTGAAACTGATGAAAACTAAGGAAATTCAAATAAGGTATGGGTTTTAATAATAATGTATCGATAGTGATTCATTAGTCGTGACAAAAACACCATTATAATGTAAGATATTAACAATAGAGGAAACTGGGTGTGGGGTATACAGGAACACTGTGTGTATTCTTTGCAGTTTTTCTGTAAATTTAAAACTACTCTAAATAACGTGATGGGACCATATTCTTTCCAAAGAATAAGTAACTGTATTTTTCATTCTTTAGATGGAAGCAACATGGTATAAAGGAAGAGTTAGATGACTTGATTGGGATCTTGATTGTTGTGTGACCTTGAAAATTCATGTATCTCTCTGAACTTGTATGTACTTCCTATATACAGTACATATGTATATATATGTACATAATTCATATATACATAGTATGTACACTTGAATATACTTTATATATAGTATGCATATTTGGAACTGAAAAAATGTGAAGTCCCATACATCGTTCATGATCTTATCTATGGAGCTTTCAATGCATCAGGAATAACATAAATGAGGAGTCGCAATCCACTTCAATAATTACTTTCTCTAAAAAATAATCGAAGTACTTCCTGATATTGAGTATACTTCATCCAAGAAACAAAAGAATAGTGAGACTGTCCAATAATAAATCTCCATAATGTTTATTTAAAGTATTCAATTTTTCAAAGTGTGTAAACCATAAGAGAAAAGAATACTTTTCAATAATCATATGGAGAATTTAAATATTAAAAAAGATACGAGAATAAAACTGATACAAGCATGCCTATCCCTATTGATTTTGATTTTTATGCCTCATGAGTAAGCACGTAAAAAAAAATTCATCAAAGATTTTTAGCAGGTGTGATACTGGCTTTGGAATTGTTTAGCTGTGAGTCTGAAGATTTGAGGATCAAATTTAATTTCTTAAACAATAGACACAATACCAATACTAATTTTCAGAAGCTTTGGGGGAAAAAAATATCTATCAGTTGCCCATTGCTCTCTCTGTCCCAATTTCTGCCACCTGGGTAGCCCATTTTATGAGAAGTCATCATTTCCAACTCTGTAATGACCTATATGGGAAAAGAATCTTAAAAAGAGTGGATAGATGTATATGTATAACTGATTCACTTTGCTATACAGCAGAAACTAACACAACATTGTAAATCAACCACACTCCAATAAAAATTAATTAAAAAAAAAAAGAAATCATCATTTCCAGCGTGAGGAGTACAAGCTTTAGTCTGGCTGAAAAGAAAGCTAGAGTTACCAAAGTTCTCTGAACTTTCCTTTTGCCCTGAAGAAAATTTCTCCAGGAGAGCACGAGTAGCATTAGTGGGGCATCAAGGAAGAGCAGGCGTGAAGGCCAGCTGGTGTGATTTGAGAAAGGCGAGCGAATTCTTCAGGAATTACAGGAGGAAGCAAGTCACTTTCACCTCTGCTGTCCCTGTCCTTAGGAGTCACAGGTCAGACAGAGGTGTTACTGCTCTCATTGAAAACGTTCTTCCTCTCTCATTTAGTGTGTAAAGAGATTGATTCTTTACTAACAAAATGTACATAAAGAATAAACACGTAAGCACCATGCCTTGTTTACATATATCTTCAGGAAAACGGACAGGGGCTGGCAAACTATAATACACTTCTCAAATAAAGTCCATTGCCTGTTTTAGTACAGCCCATAAACAAGAATTTTTGTTTTAAGCTTTTAAATAGTTGAAAAATAAACAAAAGAAGAATATTCCATGACAGGTGAAAATTATATGAAATTCACATGTCAGCATATATAAAGTTTTACCTGGCATACAGACATGCCCATGTGTTCATGGATTAACTACAGCTGCTTTCACGCTATCAAGTAGAGTTCAGTCATTGGGACAGATACCACATGGCCTGTAAAGCCTAAAATATTTATTGTCTGGTCCTTTAAAGAAAAAGTTTGCTAACTTACTAGGTAAATAGGCAATTAACCCTTAAAATAAAAAAATGCCTGATAGAAGACCCAAAAGGGTAATATCAATATTAGTACTATATAAAAGGCTATAAAACAAAATCAAGAGCATCGATTCATATATACTTACAATATTTTTCATATCGTTTGGCCCATTAGATGAATCATAAAGGATGAGACTTTTAGATTTTAAATCAGCTCTGACAATTAGTTTAGAGAAATTATTTGGGCACATTTTTACAATTTCATCATCATAAGAAAGAAGAGGCATGTTGGAATTAAAGAAATAAAGTGGATAATCTGGTTTAAATCCTCTAAATAAGAGATTCAATATAAGGTCAACCTTTTCTTTTAATAACCCTGCAGTGGCTATTTGCTTGTCTGTGCTATGTCACAGTGTTGATTCAACTTCAATATAAAAGTTGCTTCGAGAACTTTTTAAAAAATAATGTTAGTGAATTATATTTCTTTTCTTTTTTTCCAACTATATTTTGGAAAGAAAAGGTCAGCTTTGCATAGCATAGTCAACGACATAAGCCCTCAATAAACCTTTTGAAATTGACATAACACAGAGATGGAAGGGTTATAATTATCTGCACTTGTCAGCAAATTCACTAATTTTTTTTACTTAGTTATCAAATAACAAGTGCTCAAATCCATGTTCCTTGATCATTATACATTATAAGAAAAAAATGTCTTTTGCTTTGAATGAGTAAGACATACTCTATGTATCTATGTATGCATCTACCTCTCTCTTCCTATGTGTTTGTGTAAAATAATTGAGAGCATATAGAGGTGACCCAACATCACAGTATTTTCTATGGTAAATATTAAAAGGTACAGTCAAATAATCCATGTGACTTTACAATGACATAAATACCATTTATTCTACTTTGAAAATTACAAATTCAAGGTCAGGAAGATGCTTCCACACTAAATGAATTTTTTTCTTTTTTCATGAAGGCCAGAATGAAGCTAATTCAACAGAAAAGTGTGAAATATCAAAAGTTAAAAACTACATAATGTAAGTGTGCAAAACAAAAAAAAGATAATATAAATGTACAATATTTTTTTTTAAAAAAATAACATAAGTTGACAAAACGAAAAAAGCAGGAACTTATCAGTTCCATGGGCCTGGAAAAGATCCTGGCTTTTAATCTCACTTTGGTGTTGTTGTACAAGCTACTTATCTGGTATTCTTGCTTGAGATATTATGAGAATTAAATATTATGTCTGAAATGTTCCTAGCTTTTAAACTTTTATGACAGTATTTGAAATAATTGCATCCTTGGGATAACTTTAGCATTTTTCATAGTTTTTTGCCTATGTTTTTTTCATCTTTAGCTCTGATCTATTGATTGTTTTTTTTTAAATTATTCCTTTGTAATCCTCCCTCATTTATCAGCAGTGTTGATTTAGAACCTATGTTTTGTGAAAGAATTATTAGACAGATATACACCTGAGGTATACACTGAAACTGCAGTGTTTATTTCAGGTGGTCTAAATTTAGCTTTGAGATATAGATATATTATTAAAATGAGAACCATGTCTTGATTTCAGAGCTGCTTTTGAATGAGACATCATGGGTATACAGCCCTCATCCTTTTTCTAGCTCTGAAGACCTGCCTCAGTATACAATCTCTGATCAACTATAAGAAACATCACATGTTGGTATTTTAAGCCATATATTTGTTTTTACGTATCTGTGCTTGTTTATATGATCAATTATGTAAAAATCGCTCATCACAAAGATTAAAATTGTAAGTTAATAAACCTTACAATTGCATGGCTATAAGTAGAGTTTCAAGTGAATATAGATTGCTCATTTTTCTCTGCCTGCAAAATGAGGAAAACACCTAACTCTTCAGTTTTAGAGTGATGTCCTATAATCAAGACCCAGGTCACAAGTCACTTTCAAGGACAGAGGCTGGTCTGAACTACTGTGCTCAACAGTGGCAATTACAGCTGTTTCCAAGTTCTGCCAGTACACTGCACATCCGTCTGTAATAACAATAATCCTATTTTTGTGTGCACGTTTGATTTCCTTCTTAGGGGACAGAATAAGGTGGATAAAATGGATATCATGGCCTGGTTTTACCACTTATTAGTTGTGAGGTCTGGGACAAGTCATATAATCTTCCTGAGACCTTGGTTCTTTATCTGTAATATGAAAATAATAAGACCTCAGGTTTGCTGGGGGAATTGCATGTAATGATTTAGCATCTACTTCATGGTGGACACAAAAATATAGGCTCCTCTATCCCTAGTAGACTGTGAGTTCTTTGAAGATAAGGAGGGGCTCTATACTTAATACTTACATCCTTATCCTTTAGCACAAGGAAATATGTCATAAATACTCATGCAAGGAAGGAATGAATAAACAAATGGATTACTAGAAGAGCAATGCTCTCTCCGTGTCTTCAGGAAAGGGGCTTTGGAAATCTTTGATTTATTGAATAATTTGATTTCACTTTGGCTCAGCTGAATCCAATAATATCCCAAATTGTACAAGGTTAAAGAATATATTTCCTGGGATTTTTTTTTTTTTTTTTTTTGGTACGTGGGCCTCTCACTCTTGTGGCCTCTCCCGTTGCGGAGCACAGGCTCCGGACGCGCAGGCTCAGCGGCCATGGCTCACGGGCCCAGCCGCTCCGCGGCACGTGGGATCTTCCCGGACCGGGGCACGAACCTGTGTCCCCTGCATCGGCAGGTGGACTCTCAACCACTGCGCCACCAGGGAAGCCCTTCCTGGGATTTTTGAGCCACAGAAGACATCTAACGTTAAACTCAGCCCTCCCTGCCATGTGAGCCATAATCTGGGTGTTCTACAGCTGAAAACACTCTAGGGTGTTTGAATCCTTGGGGTCTCAAGGATTTGAGTTCTGTGGTCTCAGAATCCTTGACTCTTTGGCTCAGGTTAAGTGACAGACTGATGCTCCCTAAACTTTAGTATGTGGCCATCTCCCCTTGGGAATTTGCTAAAATCAATTCTTAGGCATTATACTTAGAGATTCTGAGTCTAGGTTCCGGGTAAGGTGGGTCTCAGGCAACTGCATTCAAATGGCCCAAAAGGCAGTTAATGCTATTCCATAAATGTTTCTCAAATCTGTCACCATCTTTTACATTTCCAGAGTCATTTTCCTGGTTCAGTTCCCGGACTATTAAGATTGCCTCTAAGGTTCCATTTATTGGCTACTTCTCATCCACCATCCACACTTCTGCCCAAGAGCTCCCTGAGAAGCCTCCACAAAATCATGTTAACTCAACGGTTCCCCTTTACCTAAAGAAAATAGTTAATGCTCCAGGCCCATCACAGTCAGCTTCAATGTTGTCTTTTCTGGCTAATATTTTCTACCCAGCCATTTACTTCATACGCCAGTCATAACTGACTACTCAGAACTCAACTGGGACCACAGACACACTACTTGCTCCCATTTTTAGCTCAAGCTGTTTCCTCATTCTGGAACTCTCTTCCTCCCTGTGGCCTCATCTTTTCTGTGAAATCCCACATATGCTTTTAAAGTTGAGCTAAATGCAGCAAGAATCCATTGTGAGATCCTCTATGACTCTGACAGCCATGCTTGCTTATTTCTGGAGTACCATCTACTCATTCATTCATTCATTACTGAAATCAGCAACCTCTTACACCATGCTATGAATGCATGTGTTTATTACAAGTTTTGCACAAGATTCTGAACTTCTGAAAAGCACAGATCTTGTTCACACCATTTTTGTAGCCCTAGAATCCTGAGTTAGTACTCCCACAGAAGTCCCACCATGTTTTAAATAGTTAAAGCTTCATTGAAATAATATTTCAAAGTGACTAGTTTGAGAGGTAAACTTTTTCACTACATTTTTCTGATTATAAAAGTAAAATATACCTATTATACAAAATATGGGTAATAATATCATAAGTAAAAATTATCTGTGATACCACCATACAAAAAACGTAGTAAATTCCTCACATAAATCATATATATATATTGTGATATCTTATGTATGTATAAAATACCCTTTTTTAAACTTGGGATTATGCAGCATTATTATATCCTCAAAATTTTCTCATTATTAGAGTCTTAAATACTTTTCTCAAGACATGATAATAAAAACAAATTATTCATTATGAATATTTAGTCATTTTATAATTGCTCACATTTGATTGGCTTTCATTTCTTAAATGCTGTAAATAATGTTTCAATATTTTATGATTCTTTTTTTCTTCAGGAAGCCACTCAAACAGTAATTCTCAAGTCAAAGGGTCAAAACATTTTAAGGCTCTTGATACAGACACAGCCTATTTGTCTTCCAGAAAAGTTAAACTATTTTCCATTCCCATAGCAGTATGGGACTTATACCACATCTTTATTAGCACTGAGTTGTGTTACCAAAAGAAACAAGCAAACAAACAAGCAAGAAATTTGTCTGCATTTTATATGTCTAAAAGAACCCTTTGATTTCAAAATTTACTTTCATTAATAGAAAGTTGAATGAGTTTGGATATTTCACAGATGTTTAAAAACAGAAGAGTTGACACATAGCCTTAGTTTATTCTTTTTTTCTAATAAAGGGGTAGTTTTACTTACTAATTTATATATTTTAAAATTTAGGGTATTTATGCATTATTTATATTATTACTTTCCAATGTTTGACACTTTAGTCATGTACGTTATTACTAACAGGTGTTTCTAATTTTTATGTAGTAAAAGCAGTTAATTTTTTCAAAATTTCTCCATTTTTCTGTTCTTTAAATTTCCTGACTTTTTGGTAACCTACAAATATAACTCTTTATGTTTTTCAGAGTTTATGGTTTTATTGTATTCATGAATTCACCTTTTACTTCATTTGTTTACACTCTTCTTTGTTGCTAAAAGTACATTGCTTAGGAAGAGAAAAATATATTTAATAAGAAAAATGAGACAAAAGGTAAAACAATAAAAGGACAAATTTTACTTTTTAATTTTTCACAAGGTGAGAATCTACTTTTATTTCTTTCACATATCTAATCAATTGTTCAAGCACATATTTATCAATCATAGTGGTTAAGCCATATTTCAAATTCTGTAAGTAATTCTGTACTTTAATTTCATTTTATGAGGTAGTAGCTGGTATAAAACTGTCAATCATTAGAATATGTATATCAGTTCTACCTTAAGGAAAATGATGTCTAAGTGAAAAACTTTTACTTCTCTTCAGATTACCCTGGCGTAATCATTATCTTGAAACATAAATCTATATGAATACACATATATATACACACAGTCTTTTACAAAAAAAATAGTTTCATTCTCCAGCTTCAAATGATGCATATATTGGACAAATATGTTTTCCAGGTTGCAATATATTATATCAAAGTCTTCTAAAGTGTTTCATTTTGGAAAATATTTAACAATTATGTTTAAAAGAATCATTACATTTCATTAAAAGAAAATCTATCGTTACATTTCATTAAAAGTAAATCTAAGTCTGTTTTGAAGCTGTCTGGGAGCTGACCATATGCACATACACACGTGCACATGAATACATATACATACATACAATTCATATATAGTCAGAAACATATGTATGTATGTGTGTATAAAAGTATGGATCAGGGCTTCCCTGGTGGTGCTGTGGTTGAGAGTCCGCCTGCCGATGCAGGGGACACGGGTTCGTGCCCCGGTCCGGGAAGATCCCACGTGCCGCGGAGCGGCTGGGCCCGTGAGCCATGGCCGCTGAGCCTGTGCGTCCGGAGCCTGTGCTCCGCAACGGGAGAGGCCACAACAGTGAGAGGCCCACATACCGCAAAGAAAAAAAAAGTATGGATCATACATTTGTGTGTATATGTATGTATATTTGTGCACATATGTGTATATCAGACAAGTATGATTAAATTATTGAAAGCTATAGGTTTCAAAAACCAAAATGATAAGACTTTTGCTGAAAGAATATATGTGTCTACAATGTCACTGAAGAAAAAATAGTAGGCTAAAGTTAATAAAGTCTCATATCTTGAGATTCTAGATTGATCTCATGGAATGATCTCAAAACACCCTTGAATGATTTTATAAAAGTTCTGAAATAAGTTAGCAAGCTACATTCACCTTTGCTCAAGTGACTTTGGAATGAAGGATTGTCACGATCTAAGTAATAATCATAAGAACATCAACAATGTAATAATAGCAGCAACCATTATTTATTATACGTAAACCATGTTCCAGACACACGACTGGCACTTAGCATATATCAATTTCTTTAGAGCTTAATAACCACATAAGCATGTCTTATTGCTATTTGTTAGATGATAAATTGAGACTTGAAAAGGTTAAATAATATGTGTAGTATCATATTGCTAATAGAAGGCAGAACTAGAATTGGAATTCAAGACAAAATATACCAAGCGCTAGAGTCTGTGCCCTTATCATTACACTGGATTGTCTCACAGCTAATTCTGATTAAAGTGGCCCACACTGGAAACACACACACAATTGTTAGGGTACTTTTCACATATTCACTTCACATAGCCAATAATATGGGAAAGTGTGCTGGGTCAAATGAAGGTGGTAAAGTTTGCTGCTGAAAGATTGAAAGATTAGAGGATTTATAAAGTATCCAAACTTTGGGGGAGGGATGAAACTTTGACCTTGTTATTTGTTATATTTGTTATTATTGTCATCACACCATACTCTCTGCTGTTATCAAGATCATTGGCGTGATAACCATATAGCATCTCCTCTCAGTGGGCAGGGCACTGTGTGAACACTCAGCCTGCTTCATTTCATTTTAGCCTCACAATAGCCCTGTGATCACCATATTACAGATGAAAAAATCAAGCTCAGAAGAGGTTAAAGATCACTTAGCAGTCTCAAGAGTCTGATTCCATACTGGGTGTGAAAGGGAATTTTTAATAGAGCAGAACACGATCATCTCCTTCCCCAGGTTAGACCCTCTATCCATAGCTCAGATTCCTTGCCTCTAATCCACAGGAATATATTCATTAGTCCCCAGAGTATTTTCACTTGGTTATATTTAATATCCCACGGTTAAATTGCAAAGGTAGTTCTCTGTCTTCACTTTACCTCCCTCCTGGCTTCCTTCTTAAAGAAGTTATTACTAAAACATCTAAAGGATGGAGCATCGTGAGATGTGTCCACGTGGTGAATAATATAAAGTCCAATAACAATAAGAACAATGCGGGGATTCCCTGATGGTCCAGTGGTTAGGACTCCACGCGTTCATTGTCAGGAGTGCAGGTCAATCCCTGGTCGGGGAACTAAGATCCTGCAAGCTGCACGGCACGCCCCAAAAAATTAAAAAAAAAAAAAAAAGAACAATGGTTCTTTTCTTGCTATATAAGAATACCTCCATCTCATCTCACTTTCAAACTACTTACTCACTGGTTGTATTGCTATTTCCATATAATTGTGTGTTGAGGATACGTTACCTGCTCTGGGTCCTTCACCAAAGGAGTCCCTCTGAAGATATTTTTCATTTTACTTCACCAACCACAATTCAAGTTCATTTCAATAAGCACCTTTTCCTCAGTTTCATGGCAGCAAACAATATCGTTGTCCTTCTACACATATTTAAGCATCTTCAAGTATATTCACAAGTATAGTGAGATCTTAGTGCCTCCTGACTGAGTTGCACGGGAGTGTTGGCTGACTCAATGTGTGGCATTAGGATAAAAAGCCCAAGGAAGGCTGCATGAAGGAAAAAGACCAGGGATGGCTTTCATACCACCATGAAAGAAGACGCTAATTGCATCAAACCATAATTTTATAAAATTTTCACTGTCGCAGAATTTTAGAGGAGAATAAAATTTCAACTTCTAGAAAAATGAAGATTTTAAACCCTTAAAATGATCACATTTTTATATTACAAGATGACAACTAAATGCAAAGCAAGTTGCTAAAATAGGATGTTAACTTGGTATCTCTTATGAACAAACGCAAAAAGCAAATTGGCAATTGTATGTGATTTAGCGTATGTTCTCTGGTGAAAGACTATGATCAAAAACAACGACAAAACTATCTATCCAATAGTGCACCATCCATCCAGGTGTGAGTGACATGGTATGTGCATCTCTATATATGTATACAGAGCATGTGTACAGGTATAATAAGTAGATTCATCTGTGTAAGGATACAGGAAAATGCAATAGCTTTGAGAAATAATGATAATACTGCATGAGAAAGAGTTGATTTATGATACAGTTCTCAAGGGTCTGAACTTGCCTTAAGGTGTTGCTGCATTAAAATCTGCATAAAGTTGTGAAGGACATCTAACATAAGCATACATGATATGTGATATGATATATGACATTCCTATATCAAAATGCAAGATGAGGCTTTTCAGAGGAAAGTTGATTTACGTCCAAATATCAAAAATATTATGTCTATGTCTTCAGGCAGGGCAATGTATAATCTTCAAATATAGCTATAGATATAAATACAGATATAGACATACATATACACATACATATAACTTAATTAGCCTTTTTACTATTTTATGATTATGAATTCTTTACTCTTGGAAAGTAAAAAAACTACAGAAAAATTGTGATACATTTCTTCCCAATAAAGAAGGCACAACATATTCCTCAGCAATTAAACCTAATAATGACTACAATTTCAGCCGTTAATTGATAAACTAATTGTTTGTACTAAAGAAAAAAAAACCTCTGAGCAGGTTTCAGAATTAATTTATGTTTTTAAATGCGCAAGAACTTTCTAAGTAGAATGCCTTAAAAAGACATTCCCTCAAGGAACAAACGGTATTACAAGATAAAATTCAATTATAACAAGTGTATTGATGTTTTTCACTAAGAATATTCTCTTAATCACTTACATTAGCATTAATTTAATTTCAAGTTTAATTCCATTACAAAATATTGGTTTTTAATAGTGCACATGGACTTGACTACAGATAAATTAGGGAGAGTCACATCTCAATAAACATTTGTTTTATCTAGCAAAAGAGAGGGAGGTTCAGAGACAAGCAGAATAAGCTAATTCTCAAGGAAAAGGCTTTACAAATCGCTGGTAGAGCTAATAATCATTTTCAGATCTTGGAATAGAGCTGAGAAAGTACATAAAATATATTTTTTCTCCACTAGAATGCATTTCCCAATAGGAGCTTAACTGTGTTATAGAATGAGAAACAAGCTGTGGATCATAATACTTCCCTTCTGAAGCCAGCTTTGCTATTTACTAGCTCTGGCAAATCACTTCACTTCTCTTGGCCTCAGGTTAGAAAGGAACAGAGGGCACAAACTGTGAAATGCAGGGTTGCATCAGGCTCACAGGTGTATGTTGTATAAAATGCACAATATTTAAAATTTTTAACCAATGTGAAAAAAAATCATTAGATGATATAGGAAGAGAGAGAGAGAAACAGAGGGGGGAAAGGAGAGGGCCAGGACAAGAGCACCTAGAATTTGGCTTCTCTTGAAAAATCAGAGAAACAAGACAACAGTTGGCTGGGTCTGAGTTTTCTCTCCTCTTTAAGTAGGCTTGTCTTTCCTGTTCAGCTTGGTTCTATGTAATTCACTGCTGAGGCAAAGTGCCAGTTGCCATTTTTTATTTCACTAGGAATAAAACTTTTCATTTGATAGAAAAATATTTTCTGCCCTGTTGATTCTATCAAAGTGAGAAAGTACTCATTTCTAATGCCTCCTAGGCAGCTGCAGGCGTTGGGGTCTGTGGCTCCCTTACTTCACCATCTAAATAAATTTCCCTTCATTCTGTGATTTCAAGTCTGAGCCACGTTGACCTAAAGTTTGTGGCCTTTTATCCTAACTCAAAATAAGCACTTATGCCCCAAGTAATCAAAATAACCCTTGTAATGTTGACCATAAACTAATTGGACTCCAATTAGTTTATGGTCAACATTACAAGGGTTTATAATTGGACTCTAATCCAATTATAATTGGATTTCTTCAAAAGAAGTTGGCCATTTTCCTTTTAGCCAAATTCATCCAAATAGTTATGAGTATGGAAAGGCAGGAAAAAATGAACATCTTGTACAAGAAACCCAAAATCAGTTTAAGAGCAAGCAGTTTCCTTGCAGCTTATGATCTAACAAGCCAAGAGTTCAATAGAGAGGTTCCTTCCTTGCTACCTAATTCATGTTCTCCATCTCAATTTCTTCTCGCCTACTTCCCACGCTGTTTACTTACTGCCCAAGAAGACATCCTTCATGGTAATTCATATTATAACCATTGAGGATGCCAGCTCATTTAAAAATACCTTTCCTAAATCAATACTCAAAAAGCTTCTCTAATTGTGAAAAACATATGCTCTTTCAGCCTGAAAGTTATTACCTAGAAAATGGCTCTTCCATCCCAGGCCCTCTCAGCTCCTACCTTTCAAAGAATCAATTATGGGTTGCAGTATCATCCTCCACTATACATAAGGACCAACTTATGCTCAGAAGTGGAATCAAAGCTAAGACTTAAAGCAATAAAATCCTTGGCGGTGAGAAATGGAATATTTTCTGCCATATCGGTAAACAAAGGATGTCACAGTCATCGGTGATTGCAGCCACAGCCAACGGTGAGCTGGTGAGCCCTAAGGGAACTCAGGAAGGAAAGAATACTTGCCATCCAGCAGCCATCAGATGGCAGCCACTCCCTCCGGTGAGCCCTGAGGAAACTCAGGCTGTGAAAGCACAGGATACTGGCCCCAGATAGCTGAGGTGCATAGCTAAGGAATGCTTTCAGTGAGCCCAGACTCTTGCATCTCCCCATACATAGAAAAGGACTAAATTCCTTAACTCGGGATATCTGGTTTTCCTTAATTAACAATAATCTTTTGATGTTCAGACTACCTGCCCATTGTTGCAAAACTCCTGTATAACCTGGTTTCCCTCCTCACCTCCTCGGAGGAGCAGTTCTCTCAGGGTTACTTGAGATGCTGCCTCCCGGGCTTGAAGTCCCACCAAATAAAACATAACTTTCAACTTTTAGGTTGTGAATATTTTTTTTTTTTTTTGCTGTACGCGGGCCTCTCACTGTTGTGGTCTCTCCCGTTGCGGAGCACAGGCTCTGGACGCACAGGCTCAGCGGCCATGGCTCATGGGCCCAGCCGCTCCGTGGCATGTGGGACCTTCCTGGACCGGGGCACGAACCCGCGTCCCCTGCATCGGCAGGCAGACTCTCAACCACTGCGCCACCAGGGAAGCCCTGAATATCTTTTTTTAGTTGACAGTGGAAATGACTCTGGGATTGTCCCTGTCCTCAGCCATATTATGCTACCCTCATTCACAAGTCACTATAGCATTTGCCTTACTAATGCCCTTCAGCTGGGGGCTTCAGAGAAAGGAAAGAGAGTCAACAGAGGGATAATGCTGGGGACAGTGGCAAGGAAGAGCAGAATGGAGAGGGAATTACTGCTGCTATAAGACTTCTGTTCCTAGAGAACTGCTTTCATCATGGCATTTATCTCCCTAGAATGTCAAAGGGCTTCCATTGTCAGCAGTATTATGTCTACATAACTTGGTGCATTTAAACATATGGACCTTATGGCCACACCTGCTTTCATGATCTCATTGCCTACAACTCCCTTATTAGAACCCTTGGTTCTCTCCAGCTTGTGGCAGTGCATACCATTCCTGATTCAAATCGACCCTGCTCAATTTCTGTAACAACCTCACTTGGGAAAAGAATTTGAAAAAGAATAGATACATGTATATGTATAACTGAATCACTTTGCTGTACACCTGATAATAACACAACATTGCTAATCAACTGTGCTCCAATACAAAATAAAAAGTTAAAAAAAAAAGAAAAAAGACTCCCTCAGTCAAGACTGCTAGATGTCCAAGGAGATTACATACCTACTACTTTTGAAAATATGAGGAATCCCTTTTGGTATGCTGCTCTGGGCCCAGTTTCTAAGAGCCTGAAGAAGTAACTGACACAACTTCACAAGTCCATGCTTTCATAAAACTATGACAAACTTTCTTCCTCTGAGCTCTTATTGGTTTAGACCAATAAACCACTCAGAAATAAAATATGGGGGTGGGGGGAATGAAAATCAGAAAGACAAAGGACAAGCAGAAGGATATGGGTGTTTTGTAATAGTTTATAGAATCCTTCCTACCAGAAGGATTCAAATGGAATTGAGGTGGCCAAAAAAATCCTACTGTTAACTTTCGTCTCTGCTTCCCTATTTCAACTGCTCTTCCCATGGCTCCCCGCACCTGCCAACATAAAGATAATTCTAAATACATTTGCTACATTCTAGTAGAATAATTCACACATTACTCATGAAAGCGCTTACAACTTCTCATGGCTATACTTAGGACCCTAGCATTAAAAAATAAAGAACCAATATATTTTAATAATTTTAATTTCTTGGAATATCATCCTTAAGACATTTAATTAACCTTTTTCTAATGAAAGTAACATAAATGGTTTTCTGAGTTGGTTCATAAAGAAGAGTGCTCAATCTCAAAACCGTACCTGATTGGATGGTTTGCATCTTTCAATGTCCAAAAAACAACGTGTGCAGGAGGCTTCTTTGCAGTACTAGTGGTAATTAGGGTGCTAAACACATTATTAACAACTGACTTATACTGAGCACACATAATGTGTCTGGTGCTCTTCCAGATGCTTTATATATGCTATATATATATATATATATATATATATATATATTTTTTTTTTCCTTGCGGTACGCGGGCCTCTCACCGTTGTGGCCTCTCCCGTTGCGGAGCACAGGCTCCGGACGCGCAGGCTCAGCGGCCATGGCTCACGGGCCCAGCCGCTCCGCGGCACGTGGGATCTTCCCGGACCGGGGCACGAACCCGTGTCCCCTGCATCGGCAGGCCGACTCTCAACCACTGCGCCACCAGGGAGGCCCCTATATATGCTAATTTAATTACTCCTTGCATCCGTCTATAAGTTCGATAGTATGATGCCCATTTTACAGAGGAACAGTTGAGGCTCTAAGAGTAAGAAACATGCCCCAATCACTTAGCAAGTAAGTGGATGGAATAGAATCTGAACTCAGGCAAACTAACTCCGCAGCCCCCATGTTTAAGTCTTATACCATGTGGCTCAGTTCTTGGGGTGGCTGTGTGAATGCAGTGAGGTTATATATATAAATATTTCCTATTATATAGATATCACTGTTCCGGGAAAGCAGCATGTGACCAATAGCTGTTCATGTTTCTTCTCTTGCAATTTCACAGATTAAATAACTGAGGTTCAGAGGAGTCAAATCACTTGCCCCAAGATGGGTCACCTGGGAATAGAATCGTCAGGTCTTACTCCAGAATCTGCAAAGTTGCACTGCTTCTGTATGAATGCAGTAAGTCATCAGGAAGTCCGAAGACTGTAGGCACTTCCAAGATCATCCCCTCCACTTTTGCACCATCACTGCTATCAGGATTTATGCACTTTTGTGTACAATAATTATGGATTGAGTATTCAAACCCTTGTGGTTACACAGGGCCTTGTGACTGAATTCTGAATGTGTGTCTCTCTCAGGACAGACATATGAAAATCTGTCACACATGACACTCTCTCTTTTTCCCCATCTGTCAGCCTGAGACAGAGGATTCAGCAGAAGGCTCAGAGGTTCTCAGGAATGACAGAGTCATGGGTTTAGAGGAGCCCAGATCTGTCCAACAATCAGGAACAGCCATCAACCAGGAACATCCATATTGGATTTGTGCAACTAAGAAACATTTTTTCAAGGGAAAAACACTAGAATTTTCAGTTGTGTCTGTTACAGCAGCTCTGTTACTCACTTAAACTAATACACAATCACAAATGTAAAAAAACCACACAAAGTGTGAGGAAGTATATAACTCTTGGACAACTTGTGTCCCATCTAGTGTTTTAATATGGCTATAGCTGGATCTAGAGTAGAATGTCCTAGAATGATATTTTCCAACATTTTACATCCTATCTTTAAAAAGACTCCTGTGGATAGATACAAACCTAATTATGGAAATGCCATGCAATATAAGTGACGACTTCTTTACATACATTTTTTTTAATGAATGTGTGGGTTCCGAATTACAAAACCAACCCTAGCCTTTTTACAGTCAATAGTCCATTTCCAGTTTTCAGAAAATAGAATTGCATTGGAAGGGTCGTTGGGGAAGTTATGAACCGTCTCGGCTTTCCATTTTATACAATAGAAATACTAGTCTCTGTTACAATTTGACTATGTGCGATGAATGAAATAGATAATATCCTTATAATAAACTTATATAAATATAAGATGCTAGCTCTGTCATCTAAAGATGTATGCTCACCATACAATGCCTTGAATTAAAACAAAAATGAACATTCTGAGAAAATTGAGCCCTAGAACTGGAGAAAAATGCAAATGATTGCCCATAGAATAAGGAAAGGAGCAATGCCATATTTGGCATTCATAGTAGTACAGAATTTACTTTAGAAATAAACTGCAACCCTTTGCTATGTGTAACATAGCCCCGGGATCAACTCCACACCCTTGTCCTCTGTTGGTACATTCCTACGAGGCAGGCCTTTAGAGAACCAGAACTTTTTCCATACTTCTAAATTTGAGCAACTTTTACTCTCTGCCAGAGAGGTCTTTGGTTAACAAGAGAGAGATTTCTTTTGTCAAATTCATCAAAACAACATTTAGAGGTTTCTAATGACATTCTAACTTGAAACACTGGAACTTGTGAGCAGATGTACTGATGAATCCAAACACTCATTGAGTGTGTGGGAGGGATTTATATGACAGGAGGAAATGCCAACAGGTAAACTGAACATCACAGCACATCAAGGACTCTGTGAGCTGCTTTATAGATCATCTCATCTCACGTCTCCATTTAAATGCACTAAAACAGTTGTGACTCTCTCTATATTACAGATGAGGAAACCGAGGTCCCAGAGCTGGGTGGTGAAGGATAGAAGTTTTAAGTCAGGGTTGATTGATTCTACAACCTGTCATCTTTCTACATGACAAAGCATTCTCTGAAATTAGAAGAAAGATAAAAGTCAATAATAAAATAGATTTGAAAAAGAAATTACAACCATTAGAAACTTCACTCTTCAAATGACAATGTATTACCAAATGTGTCTGAAACGTATTGTTTTAAGTTATACTAGATAGTAAATAGAATTACTTAATTCAATATGTCAGGGAGGAAGAAATTTTCCTCTACCCTCTAGGTTCTTCTGGCTGGTCTAAGAATTAGATTGACATGAGACAGATTAATATGAGAAAAATCAAACAGAAGTTTAATAACATGCATACATGGGAGAGACCCAGGAAAATTGAGTAACTCACCAAAATGGCCCAAGCCCTCACCTTAAATGTCATCTTCAGCTAAAGACAAAAGAGGATGCAGGGGGTAGTGATTTAGGACTTCAAAGGGAATGAAGGCAATTCACATGGAGATGAAAAACAAATGTTTGGTAGATAAAAGTTTGCTGGGCCAGGCAGAGACAATGGGACACCAGAGGAATTTTAACAAACAGACTTTGCTAGGTTCCTCCCTGTCTACACACTACTTCATACTATAGTTATCTGTGGTGATAGTTCCCTTCGTGGAACAGGTCTTCTATCAACATTCTTTTGGGCAGTTAAGAATGCCAAAGGTTTATCCTGAGTCTTTTCGTCCTTAAAAAATAATCAGCTTAAATTAATCCTTCTGCCAAAAAGACATAATTAGGGGTGGCAAATTTTGCTCCCCTGCAAATATAATTATCAAACACTTAAGTAAACATTGTAGAAAATGTTTTAAGACACCGAGGCTCTCTCTGTATCATATATATTATAATTAATGCAAAATATCTCACTTCTAGTTAGTGTTTTTCTTCCTAGGACCAGGATTTCAACATATACAGTGTTTGTAATATTTTCTTTCCTACCTTTTTTTCCCTGAAATAAAGTACTTGTTTTTCTAAAGCATTCCTCAAAAATGAGAACATGACTCTGAAAGCAACTGTAATGGTGTCCATACTTGTTAAGCTACATTTTTCCCTGAACGTTCTTGCCAAGTTTCTCATACAATATATTTAATATCTTTCTCTTAGCTGGGGTAGAAATAAAATAATTTATTCATTGTCCTTTGAGGATTGTGCAATGGTAACAAAACCAATGATGCTGTCCACTTTATCATATATTACCATTATCCTATATCCTTTAGAACTATAATTACAGCTCATCTTAATTGCTACCATTTTCCAGATAAGGCACCTGAGTCAGAAAGGTTAAATAATTTCTCCATGAAACTCTGCCAAGGGATAACTGAGCCAGGATTAAACCCAAAGATTCTGCACATTTATATCATGAGCAATGCATTCCATAAATTAGAATATTCTGACTGGGATTCCTCTGAGCCTCTCAAGCTTATATCCCACATCTTGTCATGCAATTCAAAAATATATAATATTTAGGAAAGAAGAAAATGGTCTTTATTTTTCCTCTCTTTCACAAAATACTACAAACTGAAGGAAATATTGCTTCTTTCCCATGAAATTTTAGAAAAAGTTCTGAAAGAACTTGACCTCTGAAGATGGAACCTACTAATTTGTTCTAAGTTTTCAGAGGAGCAACTGAAAACTCATTCGTCATTTGTAAACAATGACTAATGAAATACATTAATGTAACCTAGGCAGATTGTGAAAAAAATGTCTCGTTGGGTGATTTGAGAAGGTAGTAATTGTTAGTCATTTATTTTACTATAGAAATTAATAAATCCCATTATGTTTCTCCCATTAACAAATAAGACTGAAGTTTTGTCCCTCACTTTGCTAAAACATGACCTACTCTAAAATCAGTATGTTATTAGAAGTATAACTTCCAGATTATACCCCATGTTCAAGTTCTCTGGACCTCAGTGACCCCTGTGCACTTGGCAAACATCAACTAATCTTCAGGACACTTCCACTGGGACCAAATATAACCTCCAGTTTTCTATCAACAGATTGTTCCCGGGAGAACCTGCAAAGAGATCAGATTCGGGATATGGGATGGAACACATGTTCCACTTCTCAGTTGACTAATGGCAAGTATGCAGGGGCTTTCTGGTCTCAAATAGTGAAAGGAGACAAAACAACACAGCATAACAGGTCAGGGGTCATGGTCATAGGACGAGGCTTCTAGACTGAGGGCAGCTGTCCACCCCGCACTGTGCACATCTCTGGTTTCTCCAAGAATCACTATAGCACCATCACTCATGGCTGCCCTCTGCACGTTCACCTGGAACAGTCCCAAAGGGCAAACGTGGACTCAAATATTTCTTGTCAACTATTCCAGATGAACTAACCTTCCCCACTCCTCACCAACGCTTCTAGATAAAGAGATAATAAATTCTTCTAAGAGGGATTCATAAACTCTCAGACTATTTTTTAAGTGAAGTTCACAAAGCGTTACATCAGCAAACACCAGAAAATATAGCCCTTCTTAACATGGCATGTCAGAATGCTTTTTAAACCTCCGAATCCACACACCACAACTTAATATATATTCAAAGCCCCAAACTCTCTGCAAGTTACACTCTCTTCAAGACACCCGTTCCCTCATCAAAGTCTTGCTGGGAGAAACAGACGTTTTTCATTTACTTTTGCTTCTTCCCTCTGCCCAGCAGCTCTCAGAGCAAGAAAACCAGTTACTGAAACTCTACTGCACCCAACTCAGGAACATTAAGACCCTAAACTCTGTGGCCTCCCCCGACTTCCTCAGCCTTGCCTTGCTTTGTCATTATGGCCAAGAGGAAGGGGAAAAGGAGGAGAGTTGGTAGTGAGTACAGAGATGGCTGAAGATCCCTTTGGCATTTTCACCCTCCCTGCCAAGGAAGAATGGGTAGGAGCTAAGACTGCTGGTGCCCCAAACTGTTCTTGTTTCACCGAATATCAGTTCTCAAAGGAGACTGAGCTTTCTGACTATCCTGTATGTCTAATAATTGCTCATCCGTACTAGAATCCTACTACCAAAAACGTTACACGACCATAGCATATGACATGAATTTGATTCACAAGTGCCCATATTTCCTACCAGTGCCTGGAAAAAGTGGAGTTTGCTATTGTTTCAAAGTAATAATCCAAGAATCATGTTTATTTTTCTTAAAAAGAAAGAAAAATCAAAAGGTTATAACCAGCCCAAATACATTTTAGGAAAATTGACTTTAATCCAAACCACTGTCATCCCAAAACATATAAAAAATTTTGAGTTATTATTTGATGCTCCCAAAATGATTGCTAAAAACCTATAGTAGGATTTTTTAGAGAAAAAAAACCCCTGTATTTTTCTGAAGAGATAAACTAGTCAATAGTACCCCCTGGTGGCAATAGATGGTCATCTGCTTGGGAATCGGCTGTGGTTTTAAAATCTCCTCCAAAGGGAAGATTTCATGACCTCTCCCGGTAAAACAGTCCAGGATTTTACTCTCAGGTCTAATAAAAATACTTTACAAGACAGCATGCACCCATTTCCTCTAGTCAAAACTGCCTCTTTAGTTGAGATGAGAACAGATTGTCTCTACCCTTTATTGCTGGCCTTTGTGTACATCGTTAGGGCCATGGAGAGGGAACCACAGCAAAATTGTGTGAAACGGGTCTGGTCAGAGGAACTCATCATGGCCCACCTACACATCCGTCCAGAGGACGACCCGCAGATACTAGGTCCACTGTTCAGAGCAGAGGGTGTAATTTAATGGGCCAGAATGTGCAAAGCAAAGATCTCCATCTGAAGACTGCTTCAAGGGTCCCTCATAGAACGTGAATCACTGCACGTGCACCTTGACCTCTGCACAGGGTCACTCCAACTGCGACTCTTCTCAGAGGCGATACTCAAAACGGGTTTTAATCAGGCATCTTCGAATAATAGTGTCTATTAATGTTTTCACTCTCTGCACTTTGACTATGATGGGACAGAACTAAAATTAAAGTTTGTTTTTTCTCTTTAAAGTCTAGCGTTATACCTTTTCTATCACTGAACGCTATTTTACATTTTCCTCATTTAACTCTTTAAAAGTGAATAAACTTTTGATTTTTTATGTTATTCACTTTAGCACTTCCCAATGATTTTCGAAGTATAGACCAAGCTGATGTCTGCCCAGTACATTCTGCTTTCAGGTTGACATGAGAAGACTTTCTTTTTTCTGGTTTTTTTTTTTTTTCCACTAAATAATTACTATTTTATTATTATTGTTACCTCAGGTGATTAAGAATGTAGGCTTCTCGTGTATATCTCTAGAGAGCATTTGTTTTTATAATCCAGTCAGTGTAAAGATTAGCTTTACCCCATATTTTTCCAGGGCAGTGAAAAATTTTTTAAATGAGTTAAACATGATGTCTTATGTGTGATAAGGGAAGATGTAATTTGCCGAGACTCATTTGGGGACCTTTAATTTTTAAAAAACACAGTATAATAAACGCCAAATTCACATTTCATAATGATTTTTGATCTTATCTCTAAAAGGGAAAGGACAGATTCATGGAAAGTAGTATAATTAACACCCATTCCATAAGTGCATGTACCATGTTTTATGCTTACAGGTAGATAATATATGTTGTAAAAGAACAACCAATTGCATACTTTTGCTTATAATCTCCTAAATTATATGTGGGCCATATATTCATTTTGTAGTTTGTTGATAACCATACTCGTCTTTAATCTTATGCAATAATGTCTGTAGTTAATGTATATTCAATCTATTTTAATCTAAAATGAGCAAACGAAAAAAAAGAGGGGAAGTCGATCGGAACACAACTTTCTCTTTCCTTTATTCATTCAAGGGTAGCCCAGCATTGAACTTAATGACTGTCAAAAGATTTCTAATCCAGATAAATGCAGTCATATTAACTTTGAAGGTCCTCTCCCCCCCTCTAGTGGTGAAAAGCAGTATAGAAAATTGACAGGATACCCATGAGATTGCAGCTGATAGTACAGGAAAGAACACTGCTTGGAGAGTGACTGGAGAGGGTTCAAGTCCCACATCTGCCACTGACACCTACATGAACTTGAGAGTTCACTTGGCCTTGTGTTTTTCAGTTTTCTCATCGGACATAGAGTAATGATGATGATTTGCAAAATTGTTGCGATGGTCACAATAGAAAATATCAAATGTATTTAGAAATCGATCAAACAAAATTAGATTTTTAAAATTATTTTTAAAGAAAATACAAGACACATAATATGCTTAGTTGGCTGATCTGATCCTGTGGTGGACACTCAGGGCAGCTTCCATGGTCCCTCCCTCCTGGTACTTAGAGCACTGAGTGGATCAAGCATGGTGCCCCCAGCAATGAAATAAACTGACATCATGTGTCAGGTTATCCTCTGAGAAGACCTCCACGTGTCATCTTCTTGCTCAAAATGCTTAACTCAAATCTAATCACAAAGGAACAATCAGACACATCAAAACTGAGGGTTTTTCTGAAAGGAAAAAAAAAAATTCTGTTCTGGAGTCTGAAAACCTCAGTACCTTGGAATCAATGAGACTGAGAAGAATTCATAATTAAAAGAGATTTTTAAAAAGCTACGAGAACTAAATGTAATATATGATCCTCAGCTGGGTCCAGGATTGGGGAGGGGCATGGTACTGGGGCACTTGTAGAGGTCTGAAAATAGGCTTTATTTGAGACCGTAATATTGAACTATTCTAATTTATTGACTTCTTTCTTGCATGTGATTGTTTAGAAGAATGTCCTTGATCTTAGGACATACATGTTTAAATATTTGGAGTGGAAGTGCCATGATTAAAATATATTTGTGTGTGTGTGTGTTTAAAAGTATACAAGTGTGCTAGCTTTCCAACTTTTCTGTCACTGGAAAATTTTTCAAAATTAAAAAACAAACAAATGAATGCTCTTAGATATTCTACCGATTGAAGATTTGTTGGGGTTAACAATTTCCTCTTTGTAATTGTAATTGTCCAGGGAAGAGCTTTCCTCTACAATACTGTCCACCTTCATCCGAGGCTTCTGTGACATGATCTCAGGTATTAAAGCTTGAATTATAAAGAAACAGCTCCTCTGCAAATTTCTGCCCTGGGTGGATAACTTTCCCTATTTGTAAAATGAGAATTATAAGAATAATCCTGTTTCGGGTACTGAATTCTCCAGGAACTTTATCATTAGCTCTTCATCCTTTTATAATTTTTCCTTCAAATTTTCTTTCCTCAACATTTGTTACTACTGAAATGCTAAATTTCTTGCATTTTTGTCCAAATCGTGTGGCTTTAAACCCCCTACTCCTCTGCAAATCTTCTCTCCCAGTCTGTAAGGCTTTCCACCCTCTTTCATTGAAACATGAAGAAAATGTACCCACTCCCCCTTCTGTAAAATCAAGCTTGACCACCTTCAAAGACATCCCTCAAAACTCAGAGTTAATCCCTCTATCTTCACTCACTCTCCTCTTAATTATACTAATTGCAAGTGTGTGTGTGTGTGTGTGTGTGTGTGTGTGTGCACGTGTCCTTTACTGGGCTGAAATTCCCTTGAACACAAGGAGCTCTTATCAACTATTGAGCATCAGTCAGAACATCTGCTGCTGATCAAGTGGACAATGTACATTTGCTGAGTGAATGCATGAAAGCAATTTGCAAACTGTAAAGTGCTAATGCTAATTGCTGCCAAGTGGCAGTGGCAGTCACACATGTTAGTCATCAGCAATGACAGTTATACACGTTAGTTATTAGCATTCAGTTGGTGGTACAAGAGATGGCAGACTAAATAGAAGACATGGGACTGTGGCTGGATAATTTTGCGTGAAGTAGGATATTTAGAGCATGGAGGTCTTGGAAAGGGAAGGAGAAGGGAAAATGGCCAAACATTAATTTTATCCACACTGTCTTTTGGCCCAGACTCCAGGTGACTGTTTGCAGAGCTGTGAAATGTAAGGTTGTCAAATCACTGCTAGAAATATCTTCCAGTGAATCTTGTTTCCTTGGGTCCCGCCACTCCACCCAAAGCCCCTGGGAGCAGCTAGGAGGGAGAGCAAAGATGATGGACAGGATGAGGAGGAAAGAAAAGACATGATGTGTTCTACTCCTGACCTGGCGGGCCCCTTGGCCTCACTCCTCCAACTCATTTCTTTCCATCTCCGTGATGAATATTGAAATGGATCACGCCTGCTGGGACCCACTTCTAAAGGAGGTCGAGAAAGGTGAAGTGCTGCCCTCTACTGGCAGCTTCTGCGAATCTTCACACTCAGTTCATCACATAGTCAATAAGTTGTGTTAAAACAGTCCCCCTCCTGCAACCCATTTTGAGAAGACAGTACAACACAAAGGCAGACTTTCTTTAAATTCAATACACTGTAGTAACAAATAGCTCTTTGTCACTGAGAGTTTTCACATCTTTTAAAATCTGTTTTTAACTGCCTTTGTGTTTAAATTTGGCTGCAGGAATAATTTTAGAAATTCTTTGTGCAGGTAAAAAGTGCTGAATCACCCAAAGGACAAGTTCTCATATGTTTAGGGCATCTGCCCAGTATATCTGAGGCAAAACAATCGGAAAAACAAGAGAGAGAAAGCAAGAAATAAAAGATTCAACCTCAATAACCTTATGCAAAATTTTGTACAGAGAATATCTACATGAAATTAAGCAAAATATAGTAGACTATATATAGACTGTGATGTGTAGAGAAACAAAATTCATCACCCCAAAATGTCTCTTTGGCATGTGGATTATTTCATGCTGAAAAAAATCAAGGCCCAAAAGACTCAGGATAAACCTTTGACCTTTCCCCTGCCTAAAAGAATGTATGCAGAGAACCTGTTACAGGAAGGAAGCTATCACCATAGATAACTATAGTATGAACCAGGTGGCAAACAGAGAAGAACCCAGTAAAGTCTGTTGAAATCTTCTCTGTGTCCCATTGTCTCTGCCTGGCCCGGCAAACATTTATTTATCAAACATTTGCTTTTCTATCTCCATATGAATTGCCTTCATCCCCTTTGAAGTCCCAAACCAGTACCCCCAACACCCTCGTTTACCTTTAGCGGAAGATATTTAAGGTGAGGGCTTGGGCCATTTTGGTGAGTTACTCAATCTTCCTGGTTGTCTCCCTCGTATACAATTTATTAAACTCTGATTTTCTTCTGTTACTCTATCTCATGTCCTTTTAACGCTTAGACCAGCCAGAAGAACCTAGAAGGATAGAGGAAAATGTCCTCCTCCCTGACAATATTGTGATTTATTAAAAGAAATATACACGTGGTCTTTATCCCTGTTCCTGGCACGGAGCTCCTAAAACCCCTGGACTTGCCTGTGATGAGAGCAATAAAGGTGCCGTTAGTTAATTTAAGGCGGTTACCTTTGGACAGTACTTAAGATGGGGCCTGACTGCCAGTAGAGCCAGTCCTATGATTAGAAGATTGGCACTTTCAGTCCCATTCCCCAGCCTCCAAGGAGGGGAGATGGGATGAAGATTGAATTCTATCACCAATGGCCAATGATTCAGTCAATGATGCCTATGTAACTAAGCCTCCATTAAAACCCAAAAGAAGGGGGTTTGGTGAGCTTCCGGGTTGGTGAATACATGGAGATTCAGGGAGAATGTAGTGCTCAGCGGGCATAGTTGCTTCACGCCCTTTCCTCATACCTTGACCCATGTATCTCTTCCATCTGGCTGTTCCTGAGTTCTAACCTTTTATAATAATCTGGTGATCCAGTAAATAAAATGTTTCTCTGAGTTCTTTGAACTGCTCTAGCAAATGAATTGAACCCAAGGAGAGAGTTGTGGGAACTTCTGGTTTATAGCTGGCTGGTATGAAGTACAGGTAATAACCTGGACTTTGATGTCTGAAGTGGGAGCAGTCTTGTGGGACTGAGCCCTAAACCTGTGGGACCTGACCCTCTCTCTGTGTAGACAGTGTCAGAATTGAGTTAAATTGTAGGACACCCAGCTGGAGTTGGAAAATTGCTAGGTGGTGTGGGGAAAAAAATCCCGCACATCAGCATTTGAATTGATGAACACACATTACGGTTGGTGTCAGAAGTATAGATGTTATATAAATTTTACATTAATTTAATAGATGAGATGTATACTGAACTATTCATGGAGGGAGGGCTTTATAATCCCTTCTGTTACAGATTGCTCCAATCCCAGTTTATATCCTGTCCTAAATATACACTTGCATCATTCTGAGACAGGAAGGGGGCAGGGCACAACTGTTTAAAAGAATGATCTAGCCCGAGGACAGAACATAAACTGATTAGAATCAAATAGGTCCAAGATGGCGGACTAGTCAACTTCCACTAGACCCTGAGTCTTAGGATATGCTCATTGTAACACATCAGCACAGATAAATGACACACCCACTGGCACCACGTTCCAAGGCCAGCCATAAAGGTCAAAAAGTGGGCGGTGGCCCAATTCCCGGAAATCCCCGTCCCTTCCTGAAATAGCTGGAATACTCCTCCCACTCATTAGCCTATGAAATGACCCACCCCTATAAAAACTGACAACCCCATACCTTGAGGCCTGTCTTCTTCCCAGATGGCCCACACTCTGTCTATGGAGTGTGTATCTCCTTGAATAAACCTTCGTTCTCTTTACTGTGGCTTGCTCTTGAATTCTTTCCTGCTGAAGCCAAGAATCCACACTCGGCGGCATCCCAGGAACTCACCTGAGACCTGGGACATGACCATCTTTTCCTGCCCCACCTTTCTTTCCGGCATAATTAGAGTTTATTTTTCTAAAGTGGTGCCCATGGTATGCTCTTTCTGCTTCTAGTAATAAAGTTGATTTTTAAAAAAAATCAATGTTTAAGAATGAGGTGAATGTAGAGATTTCTCTTTCAATGTGAGTTGCAGTCATGGTGTTGTTACTTCTCTCAGGGGCACTTGCATTTCAATCCTCTTCTCTAACATTTGTCTTTCAGTCTCCACCAGAAGGTAAAACTAGTTCATTAAATAGCTGGGGTGAGCATATGTGATGACTGTGTACAGAGCCACCTGTCAGGAACCCAAACACTTCTGCAAATTACTATAACAGTATTACAATGAGATGCTTATCTATTTCCACATGTAGCTTTAATTTATTCATTCAATATAGACTAAGACCACAGACATAGAGAACAGACTTGTCATTGCCATGGGAGGGGGGTGGAGGAGGGATGGATTGGGAGTTTGGGATTAGCATGTGGAAACTGGTATATACAGAATGGATAAACAACAAGGTCCTGCTGTATAGCACAGGGAACTCTATTCAATAACCTAAGATAAACCATATGGAATAACCATATATATATATAAAACTGAATCACTTTGCTGTATACCAGAGACTAACACAACATTGTAAATCAACTATACTCCAATAAGATAAATTAAAAAAAAATACAGACTGGGCTTTCCTGGTGGCGCAGTGGTTGAGAGTCCGCCTGCCGATGCAGGGGACACGGGCTCGTGCCCTGGTCCGGGAAGATCCCACATGCCGCGGAGCAGCTGGGCCCGTGAGCCATGGCCGCTGAGCCTGCGCGTCCGGAGCCTGTGCTCCGCAACGGGAGAGGCTACAACAGTGAGAGGCCCGCGTACCGCAAAAAAAAAAAAAAAAAAAAAAAAAAAATGCAGACTAAGACTACTAGAGATTTCCAAGATGAAATACACATACCAGTTCTCAAGGAGCCTACAACCTAATGAAAACAATTGTACTCTGCATCTTTAGAATCAAAAGGGATGCTCCTTGGAAAGATAAAAAAGGGGTTCTCTGGTCAGATATATTCAAGAATCATGACATATGATATCCTCTTTGCAATTCCCAATGCACATCTACAAACATAAAACTCTAATATTAAAGGAATTTATCTAACCTGGCTTTCTCCAGACTGCTTTTCTGGGTAGCAAAACTGGATAGCATCCCTCAGACAGTGCTGTCCTTTAATACAAAAATAAGGTTATTTACCATTGTGTATGGAAATTACAAAATAAAGAGGAGAGATATGGAGAAATAAGATATGCTTGGAAGGGCTGGGACAGCCTCAAAGATGGAGAGAACACACTTGATCCCAGACTTGGAGGATGAGTCAGAGTTGCCAGGAGCCCAGGACTAAGGAGGGTATTCCAAGGGCCAGATCATACAGGCTTTGAAATCCACACAAAGCAATTTACCTTCCATCCTGTAGGCAATGGGGAGACTTTACAGAATTTTGCATGGAAGCGTCAACACATGGTCACTCTAGTTGCTCTGGAGGATGGATCTGGCGACAGGGGGACACTGGAGACTGGAGTTGGGGAAAAGGGAGAGAGACACTGCGCCTCTCATAAAACTGCAAGGTCATCTTGTAAGACAGTTTGGATCTGAGAAAAGCCACACCATGAAGCTGCTGGAGTGGCCCCAGGCTCACTTCCTCCTGCCCTCCTGTCCTGTGGCTTGTCTTGTTTCTCCAATGCACCACGCTTTCTTAGAGGCGAGACAGTGCTCTGCACTTCTTTACTCAACTAAAAAATTTAATAAAAACAGCCTATATGTTGAATAAATGAATGACTGAAAATAGGCACCTACATTTAAACATTCTGGTTTAAACTGTGCTTTCGTATGAATTATCTCATTTCATATGGATGTAGAAATCAAAATACCTGGAAACTCCATGAAGCCCAGGACAGCCACCATTGGATGTAAGCGCTTCCCACATAAGGCTTCTTCAAGGGTTCCTGTTCCAGTACTGGGGTTTATATCAGAGAAGTGACAGCAGAGACTGTGTTCCTTCCTAGGCTGTATCCTGAATGGCAAGTGACTTTGGCTCTGCTGGCTTCTCCTGAAAGGCCTCTCCCCACTTTCATATGCAAAGTTGACTGGGTTGGGTAAGATTACACCTGATACTTTTGTTTCTTCAAATAACCTCCTCATTTTCTGGAAAGGAAGTCATTATATGCAGCATTGCACATACTATCCCCGTCAAAATAGCTGACAACCAGGGATTATTAATTAGCTCTAATGCAGCATTTACTTTAGAAAACAAAGGCTTTGAAGTGACAGAATGGTTGTTTCTCCACCCCTCCCCACCCCCTTTAAAGTGTCTGCTCATTGGATGGATGTAAAACCCCAGAGGCTAGATAAATCTCGCTGAATGCATTTTTGGCCTTTTGTGTGTTGTTGGTTAAATCTACAGGAGTAGTCTAGATGCTGGGGTTCAGGAGTGCATGTTTGGGAAGGGGATGTATTTTCTTTTCAGAATGCGTAAAGAGTTAGATGTACTCAAGTGTTGAGATTCTCAAGTGTGCACACATGTGCACACTGGCACACGAATGCACACGCACACGCCTGCATGGCTGAGCTCTCACAACACCAGCCCGTGGTCCACAAAAGAATGATGCAACTGAGTGGCAATGAGCTTCCTTCCAGGAGTTACAGTCCCAACCCCGTCTCACCTTTGGAGATCGGCCTTAGGTGGTGTCTTGTTCAGTTGAAGTCTGAATTGAATTTGCCCCTCTGCTATGTAGCTTTTAAGCTAGAAAAGTTATAAGGCGAGACCCAGAAAGTCAAAGAATGAGTAAATAAATGGATGAAAGAAAATGAAGGAAGGTGAGTTTTACAAAGAGAGCAAATTCAGAGAGACAGCTATTTATGGTAGAAAATAAAGCAGAAGTTTAGTGGCTAGAACCTCCTGGACTTACACCTCGTGTCCATACAGCCACTTCCTAGCTATAAACCTTCAACAGGTAACAGGTTCTCCAGCCTCAATTTTCTCATGTGAGTAAAATGGGGATAATATTGCCTACTTCATAAGCATACCGTGAGAATAAAATTATATGATACGGCATTCTGGACACCGTGCCAAGCACATAATAAGCCCTCAATGAAAACCATTTTAGAAATCTGTTTTATTTGGGGAAGGTGCTTTCCACCTGAAGGCTAATGTTGACTTGCAGCACAGAATAAAGAACAAAGATTTGCCCAGCAGGTGAGCTGGGTGGAGAAACTGAAGCTCTCCAAAACTCCCTGAGTGAGGCACTCACGATGTGGCTGTACTTACTATTCTGAGTCAAGTGTAGTCTAACTCTGAACCAATATTAATATAATGTAAACATTTCTTGCTAATCCCCACTAACTTAAGTTAGAGGTAAATTTACCCATTGGTTAGGGAGACTGCTCTTTTCAGGAATGAATCTTAAGCCATGTGTGTTAAACATGTTAATCGCAAACAAAACCAAGAAGGAATTCAGCCAAGCTATCTCTGTTCCTTCACTTTTCAGTCTTCAAAATAGGGAAGATGATCCCCTTTTCTGAGGCGCAGTCTGGATTTAGAGAAATACAATACGCAGAAAATGTCATAAATCCTATTGAAAACATCTGCATCTATTCATGAATAATATATAACACTCAGAGATCACTGGCTGTGATACTAGCTCCCCACACACAAAAGTATAGAAAGGTGCATTTAAAAGTTAGACACCTTAAAATTACAAAACTAAAGTAATGAAAAATGTCCAAAACAAATATCATACAAAAAGTCTGTCCTGGTTTTCTATAAGCATTATGCTTATTATCCCAAACAGCATATCATCTCTGACATAAAGCAGTTTTAATTCAATCCTTTCTAAAATCTAAATACAGATTGCAAAGCTCACCTCAGACACTAGGTGGCGCCACGTATCCGCCCAATGTTACATTATTTTCCCCAAACTAGGTTGGCCAGCCCGTCTAGGGCCTGACCTGCATTTTAACAGCTGGAGCCTGTGATGGGGAAGGCTTCTAAAATGCGATGTCTGCTGATAACTGGCAGCAGAATACAAGCATAGCATTTAGTTCTCAAATGGAGTTATCAATCTGTAAAGCTTTAATACTCCTTCAATTGCTCTCTATGTGTACAACTCAAACAAGACCTACAGTTATAAATTCATAATTTGTCCTCTAGACTTGAAGCCAAAGTTTCACTTTCAACTCTACTGACATTTTGAATAAATCAAGCAGCTAAATATTTTCAACTGCCTCCCAAAGCCTCTATTTCCTAAAAAGAAATTTGACACGGAATTGGAAACTTTAAAGATCTGCTTGAAAACACATGGTATAGACTAATGTGACAGTAAATGGATTTAAAATCTTCAGTTTCACTTCCCCAGACACATCTATATTATTGTTAGCTTAGTAAACTACACCACTCTTGGCATTTGAAGAGGAACAAACAAGGATTCCAAAAACTACAATAAATAAAAAAATAAAAGATATTCCTTTGCCTCTGATTTTGCGTAAGAAACACCAAGTAGTGGCAACTGATCTCCATATATTGGGACGAGATTGGCACACATTCACTTGGCAAGATGGAATGTTGTTAAAATTTAGGCCTCCTTGTTTCCATAACATTTATAATGCAATATCCTTAGTGCTTTCTTCATTTAAAAGGAAAAACATAAAAACGATAAAAACAAGTGACATGGATATAATGGGCATATAAAAGTTAAACTGATATAGTGGGATAACACATCATAATAGGCACGCTTGTGGGTAAATACATGTGCAGATAAGAAAACAAAGCCTCTCAAAGTGTGGTCTGGGGAAACTTTCAGTAAATGTTGAAGTTGCAACAACTGTATCCTGTGTCTTTGCAGATAACAGCGTCCCCAGCAGCTCTAACGTTTTCATTACGTTCATTGACATTGGAACCCAAGTAGGAGAGTAAAGCAGTGTTAGGGGACCCGTGACATTTCTGAATTGATACCCTTAGTCGACTTCTACTCACTCTACTTCCAAACCACACGTGGGACCCTACAAGGAAAGAAGAAATGCCAGATACAGACTCCTTATTACATGGTAAGTAACTAAATATCTAACTTCCTATTTGGAGGAGAAGGAATAATGAATATAACCCTATCAAGTGTACCAAGAGGTGGTAGGAGAAACCAATCTGTCTCAGATGCTGGCAGTAAAGAGATGCGCTGTCTAGAGAATTTAAAGTCAGCAATAAAACTGACTAAAAAACTGCTTTTTATTAACACCACGTGCTGGCAGTTCTATACAAGGTCAGTGATACAGGGTGGACAGAACCGCTCCCTCCATGCCCATCCCCTTTGAAATACCACTGACTGCAATGACTCTTCTCCTTAGGACTTGCCAGCAAGCAGGAAAGTTGCATTTTGGCAGAAGGAAAAGCTATAAGGGAAAGCATTCTTATTTTTCTAATAAGTAATGTCTGTCCAGGACTTTACACACATATGTTATCTCTCTAATCCTCAACAACCATACAAGGCAGATAATACTGCCCCCATTTTACAGATGAGAAAACAGACTCTGAAAAGTTGAGCAATGTATTCAAGGTCACACAGCAACCAACGGGTGGAGCCACGGTTCTGATGGATGTCTTACATCCTCTAAACCTCACAATTTTAACCAGCTGAGTAGCTGGGACTCATAGACTGATCATTTTGACAATAGGTACAAAACTTGGACAAGGTATAACCTCACTTTAGTACCCTTAGTTGTCATGGGATAATAACGGGGTAGGGCTGTAGAGAGCACACCTACAATGATGTAAGGAAGCTCTCAAAACCGTCCTGGCGCATAATAAACTCATCAGAGATGACAGCAAACGGTACGTGGTTTTCATCCGGCAAACCTCATCTAAGAACCCTAGACACATTTTATCCCTTCCATGTGTTAAAGAATGCTGGACTCTACATCTCAGCAGCTTCACACCTTCCGCTGTAGCTGGATGGTTAAGTTGACAATTCTGATGCTGAAGGGGATGCACACAGGTACGGGCGACTAGGCGTAGTCGGAGGCGGGCACCCTGGGAGTCCATGTGCCCCACCCCTACCCTTGTTTGTCAATGCGTTCAAGATTTCTCAGAGAACATCCTCTTGTTTTGTTACACTCTGCCTCCTACTCCAAGGGCATAAATGCAAGATTATTGGGTGGGGGGATTGGAATGGGGGCAAAGGGATGGGTTTGTGTAGTTTCATTCTACTCAATCTTGAAGTTACTGAGAGACTGGACATGAGACTACTGGCCTTTAAAAAGTGACCCCAAATATTCTGCCACGTGAAATATACAGCATTTAACAAGCACACGATGCCTACATAATATGTCAAAATTTCTCAGTTCAGATTGTGGTCTGTCCTGGAAAGCAATCTGAGTTTCTACCATCTGGTCTACGGCCCTACCACCCTGAACACACCTGATCTTGTCTGAATTCTTTGTATGAAAGAATTCACGACACATATTACTGTTATTTAAAGGTGATAACAAAATCTTGTTTCTTCTTTAAATACGACACTAATTATGGGGGGCCCCACAAAGTACTAAAGCCTACCATTTTCATAAATCAACCGGACAGGACTGTAGAGGACACACATAAGACAAAGCCTTTGTTTGTTTACTTTTTGGCCCTTGCATTATTTCAATGCAATGATACCATAATACATAGCAATCGCTCAATATAACCACTGACACTCCTATTTGTAACATGAATTTATTCCACTTTTCACAAGCCTAGATCCAATCTCTTTGGTAAATAACATTATTATAACAAATAACTATAATTTCTTTGTAACATAATCTTTGTTAAGATAGCATTTTATTTTACAATTTGAAGTTCTTACAGATAAACCCTTCTCCAATAAGATGCTGTAAACATCTTATCTTTACATGGCATTGTAAACTTAGTGGGGTTTTCCAAGCCCCCTCCCCCCCATCAGGCTTTTCCACGTTTGGAAATATATGTCAGGTTAACTTGTATGCAGGATGAAAAAACCAATAGGAGTTATTTAAAACCTATTGCATAGCCTGGAGGAAGCTCTGTGAGGGTGGGGATCTCTGTGCGTGAATGAAGTGAGTTCAGCTTTCGCTAATTGGTTATATGTTCTGTTTCTGCTTTTTTTTTTTTTTTTTTTTTTTTTTACCATTTCCATCATATGATGTAACCCTGAGCATACGATCAAACCAGCCATATAAAGGTACAAATGCGATGTAAACATTCTCTTAGTTCAGGCCTGACAGGACCTGGAATACCACAGGGTCTCAGAAAAAGGTTTGTTCAACACGTAAGCAAGGGATGGTAGAAACGGGACCCCTTCATCACGTTAACTTGGGGAGCCATATGCTCCCCACCCTCATACTCTGCTCCTTCCTCTGTTTTCTCCCATCAAACACAAAACCTTAACTACTAGATAGGAGCACTTGACATTGTATATACAACCGATCAGATGAAACCTCGTAACACATACGTTCCAGGACCCGGGGCTGGAATAAAGCAAGTATGGTCTCGGCAAAGCAAGTCACATCTCCACTAATGGTAGCACAGGCATTCTAAAGAGAACTGAAGCTTTTCTACTGTTAGAGCTTGTAAGGCAAGGAATGTCACTCGCCATCCAGTTCTACAAGGATTGAGTCATTAGCCACTGCAGTCAGTGACCTGCAATACACCCTGAAAGGAATTCAGGGCGAAGATCAGGTGCCCTGGGAAAGCAGGCAAAAACAGGCCCTCCGAGAGTTACAAATATTTCAAGAGGAATTTTTTATGAACCTGGATTCTTGCAACTTCACATACCTAGAAAAAAACACTACTATCATTAATTGAGATAGCCTTTCTTCGTGACTAGCAGTAGTAACGTTCTACTGAGATGTTTGCTTGATAGCACGTACCCCTCTCCCCTGGTGTCTCCTCCCACCTCTCTGGAGCAGTTCCTCAGAGCTATCTGAGGAGCGATAGTTCCCAGGCTATCGTCCTCAGTAAGTCCCTGGATAAAACTGAAACTCCCAGTTCTCACACTGTGTGTTATTTTATTTCAGGTGTTAGGTTTGTTTTCCTTTTTCTACCTGATCCAATGCACAGAAGCTGAAATTAAATAGGAACATACCCTTTAAGTTTACATTACTGAGAAACGTGGGCAGGCATCGAGTGGCTGAGATTAGAATTCCTTTCCATGTCATTGTTTGAGTATTTATGTTACTATACTCAGGATCCCTTTGTCTTTAGTCTTCCTCGTGCTCTCCAGGCTCCTACAAGTTTTGTGTGCAAATGTCCTGATTGTCTGAGAGTTACAAAAGCCCAGACCTCACACACAGGCTGAGAAGGAACAATGGTCTGCTCCAAGCTTTCAGGCAAAGCACAGAGGCTGTGGGACCAATCAAAACACCTCACTACTCTGAAGGTATTAAAGACCAAGAGAAAAGACAAAATTAGACTGTGTGAGAAAAACATTTTTTCGAGGATATATAGAAAGAGACATTTATCGAGAGAGATATTTAGTAAGTCAACCAAAGTCGTTGAGTGTCACACTGTAAACTGGGTAAAGTCTTTGTCAGGGAATCCTCTTAAATTCTCAATCTTAGTCTTTCACAGGTACTGATCCCTAATTTCTATCTTTGGGTGATTTAGCTCCCTTATTTTTACTATACCTAGAAAACAACTTTGACATCCAGGCATGTCCAGAAACACACCCTAGACATGCATCAAGCTATGGATGCTAGTACATTTTTCCATTATCTAGGAAAGCTGGCCACATGCTGGCGTGCAGACATAGACATGGAGCACATGGGAAAAAAGAAGGTATTCTGCTCTGCAGGAGCCTGGGCAGGCTCTCATAAGGCCCCAGCAGGGTCATCAAGCGAAAGGAGGATGTTAGAAGCTTGGAGGGAGCCCAGAGGAGTGCCATCAAAAGAAATAAATGTTTGGGCTTCCCTGGTGGCACAGTGGTTGAGAGTCCGCCTGCCAATGCAGGGGATGCGGGTTCGTGCCCCGGTCTGGGAAGATCCCACATGCCGCGGAGTGGCTGGGCCCGTGAACCGTGGCCGCTGAGCCTGTGCGTCCGGAGCCTGTGCCCCGCAACGGGAGAGGCCACAACAGTGAGAGGCCTGTGTACCGCAAAAAAAAAAAAAATTTAAAAATTAAAAAAAAATAAATGTTTGAGAAATAATCCTGAAGGGGCAAGTTGAAAGGAACTGGGTTTGTTTCCCTGGATAACAGCTTATAAGTGCACAGCATGGACCAGCCTGGGCAAGGCCTCTTCTGGGTAGTGAGAAGGAAGCTCTCAAGCCACACAGGGCCCACGGAACAAGAGATAACAGCTTCAGGGGCGATTTTAAAATTTCTAGAGAAATGTGGGGCTCTCAGATTTTGAAATGTATGACCAAAGGAAGTGACAGATGGCTTTCTGTTACCCCCTTCCCGACATCAAGGATAATCAGAGATAATCTAGTTTAGAACAATTGACAAACCTCAGATAGAAGTTGAGTTCTCAGTTCAACACTTAGGTCACTGTTAGCTCTGTGATTCCCTGATTTGACTTGGGGGGCTGTTACTTAAAAAAATGTGAAGTGTGTGTGTTCGTGAGTGTGTGATTGTGTGTGTGTGAGATTGTGTGTGTGAGAGAGTGGGCAGAGTATGTGAGAGTTTGTCTGTATTTATGTGCATAAGTATATTGGGAGAGTGTGTGTGTGTGTGTGTGTGTGTCAGAGGATGTGGCTCTCATCTCCTTCCTTCCCAGAAAAAATAAGTACAGACATTTCTTGGGAACATTTTTCCAAAGAGAGCTGGCACTTTGGAGACACACCCTAGCTGCTCCTTCCTTGAAGGAAAGACTGGCTTTCTCATGGGCCTGCTCCTTAGTTTCTATCCCATCACCTGCTGCAGTAAAACTAGAGATGGCCCCGTCTCCAGATTAATGGGGGTCACTAACACCATAGTCCAGAGATGGAGGGATCCCATGAACAGCATTTGCTGTCTATAGAGGCACTCACACTTCTTTCTTCTGAGTACACAGCTTTCTACTTCACTACAGAAGAAAAAAAAAAAAAGATAAAGTGATGTGCTTCAAGTGCAAAATATTTCTCCTATACCGTTTTGCTTTTATAAATAAGAAAATAAAATAGCTTTCTCATGGAAGCTGCAGAAATTCAATCTAATTTCCAAAGGTTTGCTTTATGACAAATGCCAAAATATGTGGCTGCTTTGCCGTAAAATTCCAAGGAAATGTCACTTTCCCCTAATTGCCCCGTGACTGCTCTATTTATTCAGGAGTGAATTAAGAAAGAAAAGATCTATTTTTCATCTCACCGAGTTTTAGAGAGTATTATGCGTTGTGTAAGAAGCTCTAAATGCTTTGGAACTCATACTTCTTTCTTGAACTTCCCGTCTTCTCCTAGGTATTTTAAAGTTCCAGTCAGATGAGACTACACATTTCTACAAATCTTGTGTCTCCTATATTACCTGAAGCCGAAACAGACTGCATAGCCAAGCAAACATTACCTCCACTTTTATTTTTACACAAATGCCCTTGGTGGGCAGTCACTATGCGCCCCAGGCTCCTCGGCGGGTCAGTCAATCACTACTGTCTCCAGATTCTTTAGGGGTGGTCCATCATCATTGGCCTAGGCTCCTGGGGGTGGGCGGCAGTCCCTTTTGGCCAGCTCTACCCATCTCTGCTGGAGTAACCTCCGTCCCTTCTGTCTCCTCCTGCAATACTTCTCAGAAAGCTCCAACCATGATCTGAAGTGGTGGGTGAAAAACTAGTACTGAGGGAGCTGAAAAGAGATAAGATGTGAACAACCTGGAAAAAAAAAAAAAACACAGCTCCTTCTCTATGAGCAGAAATGTCCCTTAATATGGCTTCTTAAAGCCAGACTCCTCAATAGATAAGCGCTACTGGAATTATATCAATGACTGCTTTTGTTTGTCTGAAACAGATCACATGGTCTTCCAAAGATTTCCTAGTAAGAAGTCTATGTTAATCGTCTATTAAGTCTATTAATCGTCTATTAAGCGTTCTGTGTTTTAGTAACTATCAGGAATCCCGGTGGAGGAAAAACACTTTTTAAAAAAGTGACCAGGATGATTGTCGCATAATGCTAGGTGTTCTGTATCCTAGTTTGTGTACGAATATTCAATGTTTTTAAAGGTCTTTCACCATTGCCTGGGGTGACTTAGCCTAGGGAGGTGTCATCCTGGTTGTAACTTAAGGAGACATCTCAGTCAAGAGTGTGGGAATTAGGTGAGAAGAGGGTCTTCAATAAGTACCCATTGCCTTTAGTTCAATTCCAAGTTGTAGGAATGCAGAGCAAGGTTCTTCTGAGCCATGTTTACCCCGTTAGCGCTAGCATATGGGAAGAGGTGAATACTACATCTGGTCACAAGCCACAGGGGAGAGACTCAGAGGCCAGCCTTCTAATTTGCAGCCCTGACACCCCTTCTATGATGTGGCTGTGTGCCAGAATTTCTCCTGGTTGGAGAGAAAAAGTGCAACATCTAAGTAACAAGAGGGTCTTTCTCCTGTTGCTGTGTTTTGAAGAATGAAGAACATCCTACCAGGTAAGCGAAGAGCTGATAATGCAAAGGTACAGAGTTGCACCTTGTTTGTCTGTAAGTTACCCCAGGAAACTGCTTTCATTGAGAATTGAAGGGACGTAGGATGAAACAACTATAAAGATAATTAGGAGAAAAAGCAAATGAAAACAAAGAACACAAAACCTCTCTGAGATACCGAGGTAATGCAATAGCAAGGTATATATACTTGGAAAATTGATTGTATTAATGCAGTCCTCCTCCAGCTAGCTAAAGGTCTCTCCTTTCTGTATTCAAGTTTTTAAGCTTTGAAAATCTGTAAATGTAATATTTTGGAATAGCTTTAATCAACTAAGGTGGCAATTTATCTTAGTGAGGTTAATTGTGTTATTTATTTATTTATTCATTGTCTTATTGTTTCTACCTCTTTTATACCCAAAAAAGTGTTTGAGGTGGATTCGTTTGGTTACAAAGCATTTAAACTGTTAAATTAAGACACAAGAAATTCTAAATGGCACTTGAGATGCTCTCGAGAGGAGCCTCTCATCTATTGCATTTGTAGATATCTCATATATTCATGAATCAAATCCTGTGCATATTTAAGCCAGACCAAAATACTATAAAGCACCCTGTCTCCCATTAGAAAAAATGCAATTATTCTTCCTGGTTATGTTTTTAAAATAGCTTGACATTTATATAATTGATGAATATGTAATTTGCTAATCAGTAATGGACAGTTCCCATGGAGGTATCATTGCTAGTTTTATAATTTACAATTTCAGAAGAGTTTTATGAAAGTGAACATTAAAGCTGGGACAAGCAGAGAGAAACCACTCCAGGATGGTATTATCCTATTTAACACCCATAATACATTTAACAGTATCAAGAGTTAAGCTTCACAAATTGTCATTGTACTGAATTCCTATTGGATGAATTATAGATAGAGCATTTATATGTAGTGATTTTTCCCCCTACTATATCCTCCGTACACAAGCATGTACCAGTGAACATCAGAGCAACATACTGTACTATAAAGGATTAAATGATACTGTAGCTTATGCTTTTATGCCTTGTATCTTTTCTCCAAATGATAATAGAGATCTCATATACCATGCATAAACACTTACATTACATTCCCTTACTGAGAACATTTCTGATATTTTTGGTATAAGAGAGAAAAGTCATTTATTTAAAGATTGCGTCATTAATCTACAGTTTGGGGTAAATACCTAGATTATCTGGTTGGTCAATTTGTCTTTATGGCCAAGAAAAAAGACTAGCTGCCATGTTCAATCCAAATGAGTTGGTATATGAATATTTATCAGGACATCAATATTCACTGTCTTACAATCATGCTCCAAGCTAAATAAAAATAAAAGTAAGACGGCCACAAATATTACAGTATAATAAGATAAGAACTAAACAATATGTACAAATTCATTGACAACATCTGTGCAAGGGTTGTGGACAAAACATTTAAAAAGAAATCTACATAAAACAAAGTCGGTAAATTTATCAAACGTTGATAAATTTTCGGAGACGGTATAAAAGTACACAAAACACGGAAGAGAGAAAGAACTTTAAAAAAATAACCACTAAGCCAATACATACAGTACAAGTTTACATTTATATTACAGAATGATGGAAACCAGAGACAAAAACGATTTGGTAACAAACAGCAAAGAAAGTTTCACCAATCACAAGGAAGAAAGACTTTCCTTTTTGGATGAAAACACAGACGGCCACAGCTCATCCCTCCCACCCATACACACACAGAAAAATAAAAGCAAATGCAAAAGTTGTTACAGCAACACACGACAGACAGAGGTGGAAAGCGTTTGGCATGTCGCATCACAGGAAGTCAATCACGACTGGCTAACGATGATGGTACCTGGCTCTGTTGCAGGTCACTGGCTTGCCTGAGAGGAGTAACGGATGGAGGGGGCACACCTGATGTGGACGCAGACCGGCCTAGTTTGCAGCTTACTTTCGGTTCTGTGAACAAGGGGGAGAGACAGAGCATTAGCTGAGCAGAGTCTGCAGGGATGAACCGGACTCCAGGCTTTCTTCTGGTTTTGCTACACATTCTTTTAATACACTGAATTCTTCCGATGTTTACTAATCATTGGCAGGTGATGAAACAATTTCATAACAATTGATTCTAAAAATAGCCTTGTTCACAGATCAGCTCCTGGGAATAAAGAACAAACCACTTAAGTTCCACGCCTTGTTGCCTTGCACACTTTACCCTATTTAGAGTGGGTTTCTATAGAGCGATTACTGGAGCAACAAAATCCCATTGGGGAAAAAGCCAGTGACATGACTATTTTTGGTGCTTCATTTTCAGTCTTGGTCCAAGGGTCTCCGGTGTCCTAAAATGTCTTTTCCACCCTCTCCAAATTTTTCTTCCATCCCTCCCTCCTTTCATTCTTTCTTTTCTTCATTCATTCTCTTATTCTTTCCTTCTTTTTCTTTTCCTAACTTTCTAATTTTCAAGTCTATATTGTGCTGATTACTTTCACCATGCTTTTGATGTAACATTTCTCTAATTTAACTTCATTTGCTTTGAATTGTATAACCACTTCGAAGACTTTTGACATCTTTCATAATAATATTATTTTTCAAAATTAAAAAGCCTTCCCCTAACTCTTCCTCTATTTAAGGAGCCTAAATAGGCTGCCTAGGTCATTATCAAGATACTTTGAAGACTGCAATTTGGGGAATGGAAAGAGTTCCCTTCATTCAAGAAGCTCAGAATTTATGGTATACAGACGACACTGATTTTCAGACATATTTGAAGGTATTTATAAAGGAGAAGAAGGCATCAAAAGAAAAGTTGACATCTATGCTTTTGCCACAAACTTTTATATTAGCTGTCAGTTTTTGAGTGCCTAGTATATCCCAGCTTCTGTTTGGGCTACACTTAAATTATCTCTAATCTTAAAGATAATCTTTAGAGTTATGAATTAGCTATAAATCCTCCCAATTTGCAAATTCGAAACCTGAGGCTCAGCAAGGTTAATATTTGCATTGCAAATACACAAGCGCTTTTCAAAAAAACCTTTCATTATATTAATAAATTTGACTTAAAGATGAAACTCTCTGAACTAGTGGCTTCAAATGATATTACATCACTAATTTACCAAGCAGTGGCAAGCTGATGCTAGAGAACAAGTTCTGTGCTGGATAGGAACACTACCTTTATGCCACTATTTTTTTTTTTTTTTTTTTTTTTTTGCGGTACGCGGGCCTCTCACTGTTGTGGCCTCTCCCGTTGCGGAGCAACAGGCTCCGGACGCGCAGGCTCAGCGGCCATGGCTCACGGGCCCAGCCGCTCCGCGGCACGTGGGATCTTCCCGGACTGGGGCACCAACCCGTGTCCCCTGCATCGGCAGGCGGACTCTCAACCACTGCACCACCAGGGAAGCCCTATGCCGCTCTTCAGAGAAAAGCTTTGCTATGTCTGCATCACATGACCTATGGCTAACTTCAGCCTCTGCTAACTGCCTTCTGGCCATTCTCTCCCCATCCTTCACAGACACCAGATACAGATACAAAGAATAAGATAAGCTGGCGTCCATTCACACAGAGACCTTTCAATACACCCCACACACACCTCCTCTCCCACCCCTGCTTCAAACTATTAATGCCTCACGTCCATATTAGAATAATTATCTTAACGGGTACTAATAGCCTTTCTTGGCAAATTAGATAGTCTTTTACTCTGTGCTTCTGATTTAGCAAGAAAAAAAAGACAATAAGCAGGCTTTGGACTATGAGATGACTCCACTAGCTATAGGACCTTAGAAAATGTTTTTCATATCATTTAAGTTTTATTTCTTTTCAACACAAATGAATACAATCCTTTACTCATTATTCAGAATCCATTTATTTTATACCTACTATGTGCCAGGGACTGTACAGAGTGTGGTCACCAAAAACCCACTCTTGCCCTAAGAGAGACTTACAATCTATCCAGGAGCAAAGATATTAAGCAGCAAATTATGCATTTAATTATATAAAAGCAGCTGTGACCAGCCCTCTCGGTGGAATCATCAGTGGTAGAAGAACATTTGCTGGGGGAATGAACAGGTGTTAGAAGGATGCTGACATCTACTTTGTGGGCAGTAAAAGTTAAAGAGCTCATTTGTTCTTTGCTCTTTCAACAAACATTTATCAAGGGCCCACCACGTGCAAAGCACTGCAGTGGATGCTAAGAATATGGGTGAGGAAGACACCAATTTCCCATATTTTAATGAGGTTTATGTTTACTCAGGGGAGACAAACAGTATGCCTAAAATGGTTTCCTGAAAATTCAGAAAAATTAGAAAGGAGAAGTACAGGGTGCCATGGTATCATTGATCAAGATATGCCTCGTGTCCTGGGAGCTAGGGAAGGCTGGGCCCTAAAAGAGCTGTAGTATCATAGGATGTTTGTCCTTCTCTGCCTGGCTCACTTCACTTAGTATGATAATCTCTAGGTCCATCCCTGTTGCTGCAAACAACATTATTTCATTCTTTTATGGCTGAGTAATATTCCATTGTGTGTGTGTGTGTGTGTGTGTGTGTGTGTATGCATCTCACATCCTCTTTATCCATTCATCTGTCAGTGGACACTTAGGTTGCTTCCATGTCTTGGCTATTGTAAACAGGGCTGCTGTGAACGTTGGGGTGCATGTGTCTGTTCAAATTATGGTTTGTGGAATCTAAAAAGATGATCTAAATGAACTTCTTCACAAAACAGAAATAGACTCACAGACATAGAAAAAAAACTTATTTACCAAAGTGGCAATGGAGTGGAGGGATAAATTAGGTGTTTGGGGTTAAAATATACACATTACTATATATAAAACAGATAACCAACAAGGACCTTCTGTAGAGCACAGGGAACTGAACTCAATATCTTGTAATAACTTATAATGGAAGAGAATGTAAAAAAAAAAAGAATATACGTTTATATATATGTATAATTGAATCACTTTGCTGTACATCTGAAACTAACACAACATGATAAATCAACTACATTTCAATAAAAAAATTAAAAAGACAAGTACAAAAAAAAGATCTACATTATTTAAAGAAAAAAAACGCTGTGATAATTCACACCTGCCAATGGTGCTGAGCAGGTGGTAAAAGCTGAAGTAGGGAGGACCATGGGTGCTTAGGTTTATTTTCCAACCTACCCAGAAGTCAAAACTATTTCAGGATGTATTCCTTTTATTCACTTTATTGCTTATATAGTATAAAGAAATAATAATGAATCACATATTCTGGTATCTAGGAGAGTGGGGATAGGTGAGCTAATGATGGATAAAAGATGGAACCGTTTCTACCTATGATGCTTATGGCTTCACCTCCCTCTTCTCTGTTGTTTTCTGTTTGTCTTTTTGTCTTGTTTTGCTTTCTCCCTCGGCACTTTCTCCCTCAGAACATGTGCATTGTCATGGCTTCTTGTGTATCATCTTTTCCCTCTTGGGTCACATGGAGGTTTCTACAGGTCTGTCCTCTCTTCACACCCTTCCTTGCTTGATGTTAAGCCGCAGTGCCTTCTAGAGACTAGGGATTAATTAGGAGTTTGGGATTAAAATATACACATTACTATATATAAAATAATAATAAACAAGGACCAAATGATAGCTTTTTCTCAACATCTTAGGTATCCTTCTGATTTTCCTATTTATAGGCGGAACATTACCTCCATTTTCCTGGAAGCTTACTTTTTATGTTCAGAGCTTTCTTTTCCTCTTTCTATAAAGTTAGCCCTGTGGTAGTTTTCTTTCTTTGTGATTTATTTCAACTCACAGACAATACCACAATTTTGGTATTCAACAACTTGAGCCAAAAATAATTTTATATATAACATAGGTAATATATATAATTATAATTATATATCGTTAAATATATGTGTGTGTATATATATATGTGTGTATATATATATGTGTGTACATATATATGTGTATATATATATATATATATATATATATATATATATATATATGTAAAGTCTACCTGCTGGTCCCCATACCCATAGTTTCTCTGCTCAAAACTAACTTGTACACAATGCCAGGCGGAACTTCTTAAATTGCTTTTAGATCACACACCTTATTCAAAAGTTTTAAATTACTCCCCACTTCATATGATAAAAACTTCAAACTCACTTGGCTAATATTCAAAGGTCCCCCTGTGATCTGGCCCCATCTGATCTGATCCACTGTGCTCTCTGTGGCTGTCTGCTCCCCAAAGCATAGACAACTCAGTATCTCTTCTCAGTCTCCACATCTTACCCTGCTTCTGTCCTTCACAAGGTGTCCCCACGCGTGGCCTTTCATCAGACCAGATGTTATCTATTTTCTAAGGCATGCTTCAATGTGCATGTCTATTGTAAAGCATCCTGCAACCTTGTTTACCTCTTTCTTCCAAATAGCCTTAGCACTTATATACCGTTTGCACTGCTGGCTGTGGCTCTGAGTATTTATGTTGGTGAGGACCACAGAGTAAGTGTTCAATTAATATGATTTTTCTTTCACTGAAGACACTCAAATTAACCTAGAAAACGTCAATGCAACTTCTAAAGCAAATTGTGGCAATGACAGTAACATAGAATATGTTTTAAGGCCTGGGTTCAAGGTCTGGCTCCCCGACTTACCAAGGCAGTGATTCTCATTCAAGGGTACATGATTTTCTAGGGAAACTCTCCCTAAGTTTTGTGCAGGTGATTCTAGTATCTACGCACCCACTCTTGAAAATATAAGAGTGTTCAAATATAAATGTGTCACATGATGACATAACCTATCACTCTAATTTACAAATGAACCTAATTTCCCAGGATGCATAAATCCTAGCATCTCTTAAGGAATCATCTTTTATTATATAAAATAAATGTAAAACATCTATCAGAATCCTGGTTGACATGTTTTCATAATAAGCCAATGTTTCCATATATACCTTTCTTGAATTAGCACATTTAGTCACATGGAGAAAATTCAACATTTTTTCCTAGAAAAGGATGGCAAATAATGTTTTTTTACTATGAGGTTCCTTTAAAGAGTATGTTGAAGAGATTATCTGATGAGTGACACAATCCAATGCCTTTTATATTACCCAATGTACCTATGGATTAATTTCCCCTGCTAGGTTTCCAGTCAGACTCTGACTTAATCAGCCTCTTCCAAGCATAGACAGTGATATCTCTAAAGCACAGACTGAGACTTACTAAAATCCAAGCAAACTCCCAATTTCATCGTGACCCACAAAGGCCTTGCTTTACCCCTATTGGACAGTGGTCCAGATCGTGTCTTGGTTCATCCACCCCCTTAGGGACTGCAATATAACCACTAACCACTCATCACACATGGCGGCTGACCTTGCCGGCCAGCCACCCTGTAGCTTTAAAGTCAGGTCACCCAGCGGTCGACTGTTCAGTCCCAACATGGCTCATATGGGTTATGACTTCACCTGCAGTGGCAGGCTGAGATGATTACTTATGAATTCGCTATGCACACATGCGTACACCGGCAGGTGGAAAATGCACACATTTGTGTGTGTGTACACACATATACATGCATACATACGCCATAACATTGTTGCTTGATGGTATCATGTCATAAGGACAATTTTTTTTAATTGTGAGGTTTTGGTTTATCTTTATCATACTCATTTTTCTGTTTCACCTTGTCTTTGACTTAAATACATTTGGAATCTATTATGGTGTTTGTGGGACCTAGTTGGTGAAACAAATCCTTATGATGTTGGATCCACCAAGGTTTCTTTGGCCAAAAGAATTTTCTAAAAAGTCTCAAGAATCCTAGAAAAGATTCTATTTTTATAACCAAGCCTCTTAGAGAGTCTCTAGGGCTGTGACATCAAAGTTAAATCGTCCAGTTCACTTACCTTTAGAAATACACTGTGCTTTGAGCCTTAAATAGTGAGGCTTAGGAAACACAAGACTAAAAACAGTAAGTTTTCATCCTAAATTTTGTTAATATAAAAATTGCCAAGGCGTTTGGGGGTCAAAAACGATGGACATATGCCTCAAAAGTTAGTTAAGATAAGGCTTTCCTCCCCTTAGAAAAACTCATTCCATTAAAAGATTAATTATGAGCTAGAAAGTATCTATTCTCCCTACATCCAAGGAAAAACCCCTTCTTGTGTAATAAACTACCAATAACCATCCTAGAAGTAAAAGTTGATCTTGTTTGTGCAATTTCAGTGAAGGTCAAGTGTAAAGAGAACAAGAAAGAATGTGCGAGAGAGAGAGAAACACAGAGAGACAGAGAAAGGAAAAGGAAGTATGGAAAAAAGGTAGAAGGAAGGAGAGGGTGAGAAGGACGGAGGGAGAGAGGAAAGAAGGAAGAAAGAAGACATTAATTTTAATTCCTTGAAATAAACCATCATCAAGACATTATCATGTGATCTTTCCAGGGTAATAATTCATCATCATCTTAAAGTTCTTATTAAGTAAGTGCCCATTGGACTTTGTCACTTAGAAAGAACTATTTTCTCTCTTTTTATTCTTGTTGGATACAATCTTTCATTGCTTTTTTTTTAAGGATGGCAATTTCTCCATCATTTCTCATCTTCCCTGTAAGGTGAACTGAATTTCTGTTCAGGATTATGTTCCTTGGTATTGTTACAGGATAATCCCCAAGGCACCCACAGCTACTATTATGAGTACTAGAGTTCTCTTTGTTTTCAGAAAGCAAAGACAAATGATTGTTCTCAACCTCTGGATCTACACAGCAATAAGAGATTAGTGTATTTTTGCGAAAAAAAAAAACACTTTCACCTAGCATCAAAGAAATAAGATCAAATTCTGGGGAGACATATTTTTCTCCATCTTGTTTTATTTTTTCAATACGTAATATTTTTCTCTACTAGTAGAGACATATTATGATTTTCCCTAGTCAATCATGCTGCTGAAAGTTTCTAATCAATGACTTAGGGCTACAGGGAGGTCACAAAAAAGGCCTTTTATTTAAAACACTGAGGTATGCTTATTGCAAATTCTACTTTCATTTCTGGGAAAGGCATTTTTTTGAAATAACACACATGCTATTTGAGATAAACTGATGCCTGAGTAATAAGGGGCAGCTTTGCCAGGACTGTGTTAAAACCTTCACAGATTCCAAACATTTTGTTTGAAAGCTTCCATCACACATCATAGCAAACATATAGGACATCCTAATGTCCCACATTAAATGTAAATTTTTTGGTATATAATCGGAATACATTTTTATAATTTTGCAAACATATAGGATGTCCTAATGTCCGACATTAAATGTAAATTTTTCGGTATATAATCGGAATACATTTTTATAATTTTGCTTTGAAATTATTGGACTGTGAATAATCCAATTAATTCATGATTGGCTATGATTTCTAGACAGTAATCATGCGCACTCAGGAATACTTACCACGTTAGACAATCTAATCTAGAAACTGTTTTCAGATGTAATGGAACCGTTTTAATACTAAATTTAATAATTAATTAAATCGACCTAATGTCACATTTTGTATAGATTTAGTTAGATGTTCATTCATGTTAATGTGGCAGTTTCTTTGGAAATGTTGGTGCTTCATTTTTTAATATCAAGTATTTTTATAGATCCTTGAGAAGCCCATAGACCTAGGCACTGTCACTATGATGCTAGAAGACGAACATCTGATCATTGCTGTGATGATTTTGTGACCCTGGAAAAAGAAAATCAGCCACATGCAAAACACTACCCTGGGAGTAGACATACTTCTCTCTCTCCAGCCTTTCATGGGACATACCTCTAAGGAAGCAGCTGATGTGGCACTTATGTGGCAGTGAATGACTCCGAGCATCCTTCAGTTATGGTCCAAATCCTAGTGTTATCTGAAGGGTCAGATAGTAAAACTACTGATGCTGGAGTAATTGGATATTCTCCTTGGGAATACTGGAATTCTGGTAAAGATCTGGGTTCTCTGGTAAACCCAGAGAAAAATGAGGTGGCAACGTGGTGGATGAAATTTATGATCCAATGACAGACGTAGAGCATTAAAGAATCCATTGTACAGAGGAGAAAGAGAATCACATGCATGTGGGGTTAGGAGTACTCATTGTATTCCTTCTAAGTATCTGAGGCCATGGATTTCCCTTGCCTTCCACTTTCTTATATAGAGAGAATATAAATCATGCCGCTTACTGCACAGGGATGCCCTTGATGCTGTAATGCACGGTTAGTTTCTTACATGGCAACATAGCATCATGTAGCATCAACAGTTTTTTTTTTTTTAATTTGACAGCCTCTTTTATTAAAACACATCATTTCTGAAATGCCCTTAAGATCTTCATCACTTTAGCTGTATATGAAAATGTGCTTTTTTCAAAAAATACTTGATTCCACATTAAAAGAGAGTTGAAGTATATGTTTATAAAGGAACATATTTTTATCTATTTAACAAGTAATATATGCTCCTTAATTATCTTAAAAATTATTACATAAAAAATTCATCTGCCATAATATACAGAAAAAGGCATATGATCTGTATCAGGATCAAATGTATATTACCATGGGGATAAAAATTTAACTTCATGTTATGGTGTCAAAAATAGAATAAACAAACGAAAAGTAGAACAAAACTCTTTCATCCCCTGATATTAGGAATGGATACACGGCAAAAATAAGTTAACACGTATTTAAAATATATGACATTTTACTCCTAAATAACAAATAAAAGGAAAGAAATGCCAGACAAAGTTTTTACATCACTCACCTTATTAATGTAAATGACACTCAAAACTGGACGTAACACTAATGATATTTCCTCTTCATACAATTGGCTTTGTGGTTTGTTGAAGTGCAAACATCCTGAGACAAAATGTGACCAGATATTGAAATTGTGTATGGTCCTTGTAGCATGTTCTATTACAATAGCTATAGTTCTTATGATTCTGCCTTGAACCACTGTCTGTTATAGACATAAACTAAGCAATACGTGTCTTGGGATAAGATCAATATGAGACTATACATGGACAGGGACTTCAATCTGATCTCCAGTAATGGCCATGTTCATTCATTCTATAGCAGAATTTCTGGAGGGCTCTAAGACGCTTTTGGGAGGTGGTGACCTGAGGTAAAAACTATTTTCGTAAAAATGCTAAGACATTATTTGTTTTTCCACTGTGTTGACAAACGCACTGAAAGTCCCAAAACAAGACTGGATAAACCTGCTGATACCTTAGCACATCAAAGCAATAGCACCAAACTGTACTAGTTAAGTAGGTATTTTTCACTGCCACACAGACTTGCATATTTGGCAGACACCTTCTCAAAACATGAATGAAGTGAGCTTATTGCTTTAAGAAAGACAACGGGCAGTATTTATCGACAATGATACATTTGAGCTTTCAAGCAAATAGTAAAATTTTGAAACACTGTGAGCTTGACAGCACTCTAATACTTAAAGGCTTTTCTTAGGAGATCAGTGGCAATATTAATAAATGTGTTGTATCGATTTTTAAAACAAAATGTGTCAACATATGGAAGATTTGCATGACTTAGTGAGCCGATATTTTCTAAAAGCACTGTGTTATAAATCATTCATGGGGGAGGGGGTGGGCCCGGGGCGAGCCGGAACCCGGGAACGGATGGGACCTGGCGTAGCTGGACGTGCGGCGCTGCGGCACTGGGAGCCGACCCTGAGCTCGCCCGCGTGGGGAGAGCCGAGCTCAGGGCGCGTCAGAGCCGGAGGCGGAGGAGTGAAGTCAGGGCTGAGTGGGCAGAAGAGAGCCTGGGCCAAGACATGGCCACTTATCACCCAGTAGGACACATGCAACTGCCCCGGGCTGATGCCATTCGTTCCCGACTCATTGATACTTTCTCTCTCCTTGAGCATCTGCACGGCTTGAGCCAAACTGTGCCATGGCACACTATTCGAGAGATATTTGATCCTTCCTGTCAGAAGAAACATGTTGGGAGATCGACACCAGCTTGTGCGCTTCTTAAAGCCTCGTCATGCAGAACGGATTACACATGCCCAGAGACTGTTGAGCACCCTTCGAGTGCGCTGCAGCGGGAGTCCACCTCTTTCCTTGTGTGCTGGATGGGTCCTTGAGTGTATCCTTTCATGCCACTCATTTTTATCCCATGGCTTTACGGTCTCTCTTGCCTCATCATCTGCCTGTTGACTTATTTTTCCCTTCCCAAACTCCATTTTCTTTTCATTCTCACCGGTTCTATTCTTGCCCTAATTATGTCACCTGCCTAAACCAGAAAGAACTCCGCTCTATGTTTTCTTAAGAGAAAACAGGTCCTCTCTTCAGAAACTTTATAATCTTCCTCATCTTTTTGAATACAATTGTAATGATGGTTGAAATAGGTGAGAACTCACATTGAATGAAAGGGTGGGAGTCATTTTTCCTTTTTAAGTTGATCATTTTACACAGTTGAATGTTATTTGAATTGTGATAGGGACAATTATATTGTCTCTTGGAGTAGGATTTGTGCAACTGCTAAGACCTAGTAACATGTGAAGGGCTCTCAAGTGTAGTAGATATAAGGTAGTCTACACACTTAGAGGTGGGGCGTAGTAGTCTCACAAGGAATCGGAGATGGGAAGGCCAGTTGCATTTCTTGTGTTAGTCTAATAATTTGAATGAATATTTTCTAATAGAGATATTGGTACCTGTCAGCAAGTGATCCAACATTTACATTTTTACAAATATGTTTAGAAAGATTAAGTACAAATAAGAAAATTCACAATGTATGTAAAGGTACAACTAAGATATTAGATGAGTCAAAAAAATGACCTAAAGAGTAAATGACTCTAAAACCAATCATAAATTTTATGAAATGTATTAAAAGCAAAAGAATGTTTGGAAAATCAATGACCTCATTTGATTATCATCTCAAACAAACTGCTCAGAAAGGACAGTAGAAGTACTCACTTCCTTGTTTCATCCTCACTATTTTGGGGAAGTTTCCCACTTTAAAAATAGTCTTTTGGACTTCCCTGGTGGCACAGCAGTTAAGAATCCGCCTGCCAGTGCAGGAGACAAGGGTTCAAGCCCTGGTCCTGGAAGATCCCACATGCGGCGGAGCAACTAAGCCCCTGCACCACAGCGACTGAGCCTGCGCTCTAGAGCCCTTAAGCCTAGAGCCCCTGCTCTGCAACAAGAGAAGCCCATGCACCGCAACAAAGAGTAGCCCCCCACCCCCCGCCGCAACTAGAGAAAGCCTGCACAGCAACAAAAACCCAACACAGCCAGAAAATAAATAATAAAAATAAAAAGTAAATTAAAAAAACAGTCTTTTAATGCAATCAGGTCAAAGGCATTTAAATACACAACAGTATTTGGTGTCATTGACCAACTGCAGTATAGTATATGCTTTGAACTGTTTTATTTCCTCCCCACAGTGAGGAGGTTTTAAATTAAGTCACCCACATTTCCTATTTCTTGTTGATAATGATAATTGGCAAGTATTTGCCTTGTGGGATTAGGGATATAGATTTCAGCCTTGGAATAAAGTAAATAGCAGTAAATATACGGGATTCCCTGGATCCAATGGACAAATCAAAATAGAATAGCACTAACCATTCTTTTTGGTAAAACAGCTGATTATGAAACATGATCACTGTGCCAGAGGATAGGTGGATTGCCTGAGTGGGAGTCACCTGGCAAGCTCATGAAAATTATATCTTATTAAGTATATTCTCATGGTAGAAAGGCAGGAGGGATTTTGCAAAGGGAAATAATTTGTGACTAACAGATTTCTTTGAATAGAGTTATTCGTGTGATAAACATTAAGACTTTGTTTAGACTTTTAAAAAGCAATTTTCCAGATCATAAAGAATGCTGTTATAGAGAAGGAACAAACAGTTCTCTAGATCAAAGCTCCCCAATCGTTTTCGTCTTATGATTTTGTTTCCCAGAAAAACACATATAACCTTTAAAACCTCCTTAGTAATTTTAATCATTTTATTTTATCACATTTTTTCTGTGATATGGAGAAGCAAGTTGAAGTAAAAATAATAATTTAGACTAACATGTTGTTAAATATTGTATTTTAGTGTTTATTGTTATATAATTTTAATAATAATAAAATGTAAGCAAATTTTTACTTTTGCCATTTTATAAGTGATCATGCTTTTTTTAAAGAAAATATATGACTTGTCTACAAAAAAAAATCATTCATGGGTAAAAATACACTTAAAGTCCAAGACAGACCAATGGATTTTAATGTAACAGAGCATGGTGAGCTTATTGATATGTAACTAACCCTTACCAAACTGCTGTTTGTTGAGTTTGGGGAAAGTATTAAAGAAGAATATCCACAATTATATAAAAAGGCTATTAAAATATTCCTCCCCTTTGAACTATGCATCTGTATAAGGCCAGCTTCCTTTTATACATTTTAACCAAAGCAACATATCACAACAGATTGAATCCAAAGCAGATGAGAAGCTATGCTCTACTGAGTCAGACATCAAAGAGATTTATAAAAATGTAAAACAATGTCAATCTGGTAACCATTTGTTACAGTTCTGGAAAATAGAGTCATTTTTCATGAAAAAAATGTTATTTATGTTAACATATAATGGGTTTATTATTTTTAATGAATAGAAAACTTTTAACCCTCAATTTTAATTTCTAACATGAGAAATATTACTAGACCTAACCCAAATAAAGGAAAGCTCTTTGGGGTTCTCAATATCTTTTAAGAACATAAAGAGTTCTGGGACTGAAGAGTTTAAGAACTGTTGCTTTCTATGGACTCTGAGCCCCCAAAGTTTTCTTAAAAGGGTAACTTTTTATCCAGTTAATTTGCCAATTGAGTATTTGAAAAACAAAAACTGAAACAGAAGAAAATATCATGTTGAAGCACAAGAAACATGGGAAAACCTTTGAAAACTCCAGAGGAGTTTGGAACCGCCAGTTGTAAAATGCTGCCCTAGGAAAATCTCAACAGCAATGTCCAAGAAAAGCTATTACCTGCCTGTGAGACCTGAGGGAAACCATCCAGATTCTCAGGGTACTTTTTCATCACTTGTAATAAGAAGCAACGTCTAAGGCTCGCTGATTCTTAGGTGTTCATAAATTAAATCTGTTGGAATCATTGAAATGACCTCAAAAATATTCTTGATCGATCATGAGCTAGTTTACTAAGATCACTGCTTTTACTCTTCCTTCTTGGTCTGCTTTATTATTTATTTAGATTCTTATTTCCAAAAAAAGTTTAATAACATGTACATATGGAGAGATTCGGAAGAAATGAGTAACTCCTGTGCTTTATTTTTGTAACAGTGTTGGTAGGATCATGCATAACTCAAGTTTGCTATTTGCTAAAATTTTCTAAAATTGTTGGTGCAAGTTTTGGTAGTAAATGGCTAAACATAATAAAAATTATTTAAAAATAAAATTTAGGAGGTGTAATGGTCATCTGTCATTTTCACCTGTCCAGAATCCATTTACTCTTTTCTTCTGGAACAGTAGCTTGAACTTCCTTTGGAGAACAATATCACCAGTAATCTCAATTTTCATGGTTCCATACTAGGGGCTGACCCCAACTTCAGCTCAGAAGTGGCCATGTGATTCAGACCTGTCCAATCAATCATTCTATCCCCTTGGCTTCACTGAGTGGCTCAGGATTGAACATGTGGCCCAAGTCAGCCAATGAGAGTTGCCTTCATTCTTCTGCTGGAGCTCTTGGGAAAGAGGTATTATCTTTTCATGAGAGCTCCCATCACTGACTAGCTGAATGACCATGGACAGTTTCCTTGACCTCACTAAGCTTCCATTTGTTCACAGGTAAAATGGGAGAAACAAAGGTAGCTACTTTGTAAAATTACTGTAAGAATTAAATAAGATAATAAGTGTAGATTTCACCACAGTGGCCAGCATAAGACCTCAAGAAATGTTAGCTATTTTTATTATGTTATTATTTAAAGGCAAATATGATCTTTCAGCTCCCCTGCTTATAATGAAGTCTAAACTGCTTCCTCACGATGGTACCCATGGCTCAGCTTACGGAGCCAGCCTCACCTGCAGTTTTGCACCTGTCACACTGCATTAAATTCTCCTAAAGCCCCATGAGTTCTCTTACTCTAGGATTTTAATCATGCCACTCACTCTGCCTGGCGCACTTGTTCCTTCCTTCCCCCTTCCTCCCATTCTCTTCTTTACCAAACCGCGTGCTTTTTGAGGACAGGAGCCGTGTCCATCTCATTCCCCACTGTATTTCCCCTGAGTAACATAACTAATCCTTGATGAGGACTCATGCAGTTTTTATTAAATGAATTATTTTAAACCAAATTTTAAAGAATGAAGCCAGTGTAAAACATAAATGATTTGTATATTTCTAATTAAAAAAAAATGTTTTACTCCATTGCTTCATCTTTCCCAAAGAGTCCAGCAAATACATTGACCAAATTTTAGTTGAATTTAACATTAAAAGAATCAAGATGGGGAATACTGCAATGCCTGTCTTGGACAACAGATGGCAATGCAAATACGATTTGATATGTATTCTGGTCTGCTTACAAGCTTCCAGACTTAGTCTCTGTATATGCCCAGCATAAGTCAGTCAGAGCCTTCTTTTCTGTAATGTCTTCCATGGCTTCTCACAGAAACGGAAAGGACATTCTCTGTGAATAGTGGTGGTGTGCTGTACCCATAGGGCCTTTCCAAACAAAGCCAACAACTGCCAACTAGGAGGAGTGTCAGAGCCCACTCCTGGAGAGGGCACGGGGCAGGGTCATGTTCCCTTCAGTGAAAGATACAAGGAGCTGGCCCTACAGTCAGAACTCAAGCATACTGTCATTATGATTCTCAAACAGGATTAATCTACTGAGAGGCAAGTAAGGAGAAGATACCTTTCGCATTTTCTGAATTGTTTATGCCTGGTTAATTATTTTTTCCCAAGAGAATCAAACAGAGAGTAGGTGGAAATTCAGAATTTCTCTACCAAGAATGAAATTACTATCAAGTTGTATTTTTTTTCCAGCAGCTTTCAGGGTACCTGTATAGTATAGAACGTCATGGTCTATGCATGTGTTTAGTAGAAATCAGGTTTAAGGGACTGTGTGTGTGTGTGTGTGTGTGTGTACTCACACATATAGTTATGTACAGAGTATGATAAGTTAGCTGACAGCAGATCGGACCACATAAGACCCAAGCCTAAAATCCGTAAGTAGCTATAGATAAACACACACACACACACACACACACACACACACACCCCACACCAGTTAATATCACCAAATTCCTTGACTCCAGAACTGTTCTCACAGCTTTAACCAATCATCTTGCTAGGGAAAAATGGGAAAAAGTATATAAATACTTTAGAAAAAACCTTACAAACCACAGGAAAACAAAGTCCAGTCTCCTTTCTTTTTGAATCAGAGACAATGATGTCCTCTCACAGTAAAAAATCAAGCACCATCACAGGAGAACACAGGCTCCTTGAAGGCAGAGGACATCTGTCATCACCTTAGAGGGTGCTGTTCAAGACAGGTGTTCTTACAAGTCTGCTCAATGAGTAAATGGCTGAACCAAAGAAAGACAAGCATGTACAATGTTGCTATTTTATTAGGGGAAGAAAAGCACATGTGTGACACAGTTGCTCAGGTGCTCTAGAATTAATTTTTAGATCTATCAAAACAATCAGTTATAAACAACTCTCAGTCAGTTACAAGAACAGAGAAATTTCATGGGCTAGACAGCAAACACTTCTTTGAATTTGGGGCAGCATATTTACCTTCATAATTCTGTTTCCCGTGGTTTAGGTTGATAATGTATTAGCTGACTTTGTAAACCTGATCCCTGAGTTTAAAATCCCGGGAGTTTAAAATCCATAAGTGGATTCCTGGCACTTTTAGGTAAGACTCGGATCACTGATGCAGCCAGCTCAGCCTGGCTCTGTCAGACTTCTGCTCTCAGCTACTCTCCCACATGTGCCCTCAAGTCCCAGGGTCATCACACCTCCTGGGTCCTCCCTGGATTGTTCCTTCTTCTAAGTCACCTGGGATCTCAGTTTCCCAGAGATAAGGAGGCCGTGTAACATCCTTCAGAGGGAGTGCGGTGTCATTTTCTTTGGTAGATTCTGTCACAGACTGTAGTTATACTTTTAGCTTTTGTGATTAATAGCAATCTCCTCCACTGGTATGTGCTCAGTGCCTAATAGTTTTATATTGGAAAAACCAGAAGAATAAATGAATGGATGGATGGATGGATGAATTCCTGAGCGTGGAGGTGGAAAAAGGGAGACTCAACCTAATTCAGTCATGGGAAGAGATCTGTACTACGGGTCAGGAACCTGAAATCCCTTTCCTGACTTGAGTTTACCAATTACCAATGAGTCTGGGCCGTTTGGTTCCTCTTGAGCAGCTGTTTGGTCACCTAAATAATCAGATCATAACACCAGCCCACAGACGCACAGGTTTCTGTGAAGATCAAATGAAATAGCACTTATTTTAAAAGCTAACACATGGTATATAAATATAAGGCGTTATTTTAAATGGATAACCAACAAAGGTGATAAAATTCAATTCCATAATTCAGGCTAAATATAATTTGCAATAATCTTAGAGCAAATCTTGTAATTCCATCAGATTTTTTTTGCCTGTGTATTTATTTAACTGTTAATTTGAACATAAAAATACAAAAAAACAAAAAAACATAAATTGAACATAAAAAAATCGTCTGGTTTCTTCAAGTCACAAAAATGTCTTATTGAAGTAATAATTTAAACGCTTAGTTCCTTACACTGATTACAATTTTGAACTTTATTTCAAGGAAACTCTTCTCTTCTGGCCCATTCAGGCCTGCTCCTGGTACACGGAGGAGGCGGCCTCTCTCTCTTTGCCTGTCTCTAGGTTCTTACCCTGCTGCCCCCAGCTTGATCCCCACCAAGTCTGCCCTCACAAGGGCCGAGGTAGAAGGAAGGAGGAGAGGTGAGGGGTAGGAAAGGTCTTCTTGCCTGGCACTAGCATAAGCCAGTGTGTCTCACACTCTGGTGTAGCAGGGAAGGAAAGAGAGGTTGATACTCTCTTCCTGGGGTGCTTTCAAGTATACCCTGAAGGGCCCTCATGGTTAGCTATCTCTCACCTGAAGATCTCCTGGCTGTTTGTCCACTGGGCATCCTGTGGATGGACCTTGAGCCATGTCCTGCAGAGTCCTTGCCATTCCTGGCAGTCACATGACCTAAGCCACCTCCAGTGTTTCTCTCCTAATGGGTTTCTCTCCATGGCCTAACCTGGTCCACGGGAAACACACTTTATACACATCTTTAACCCATCAGCTGTAGCTGGAGAGTGACTTGCCAAGCAGCTGTCTGCTCTGTGGTCATAGGCTATTCAGCTAACCTCTTGTACTTTTTTTTAACAGTGTCCCTTCAATAACTAGAAACAAATAACAAGATTTCCAGGTGGTCCCGTGAAAGTCTATCTCACTTGATTTTTCACTGGCGGAGACACTTCTCACTTCTCATCCCTCCTCTATGAGGGATGGAGATTCATTTCTCTCTCTCTCTTTCTCTCTCTCTCTCTCTCTCACACACACACACACACACACACACACACACTCACACACACACAGACACACACACACACACACACACACACACAGTCTATCTCGGAGTCTCTAATAGCTGGTTTCCAGCCTCTCAGCCTCTACCCCCTTTCCTAGGCTAGAGAAGGGAGTTCAGTTAAGGACAATAACATTCACTTTGATCACCTCCTTTGCAAATTCTCATTCTGTGGTCTAGCTTTTTGCCTTGGACTGTGGGAGTAATCACCTCCTATCATTTTGTAATTAGCCTGCCACATTTTATACCCTGCTGGTTTACATCCAAACCCCATAAAGACACACATTGGCTTCTTAAAATGGTTCAGACCAAGTTCTCCTTTTCTGGTTGTTTCTCAAAGCCGTATCACCAGTATCAGGAGAAACACCAATGAAACCATTCCTCTGGTGAACACAAATTCTAGCAGCCAGAAGTGGCAGTTTTCTGCTTAGAAGTCAAAGTGGGATGATTGGAGATATGACTTACATTATTCTCCAAAGACTCTCCACATGAGAATTCTGTTATGTGTTTACTACTAGAATTCAGAAAGGGAGAGTTAAACTCTAGAGTGTGAAATTAGTGAGCAGAACCTAGAGCTGGATCTGGCCAGTGTTGGCCGAGGAAATAACCCAGCATCCAATTAGAACTGGGAAGAAGAGCAGATGTGGAAAACCGAGTTCTGGTGCCTGAGCCGAGGGTACAGAATGACAGCCTTGAGGGTCGTAGATGCGGAAGCCCACAGCTGCCTGCGGCAATGCGGACGGAACCAAGCAGGAAGTTAGTCGATATCCTACAGCGAAGCCTGAATTACCTTGGGGCCTGAATCCTATCAAACTGGTTTGTGGTTCCTGTTGCATTATAACAATGAACATAACAGAAATGACAGTCTCTATCAATCGGTTAAAACCATGACAGTTAAAAATGATGCTTTGAAAAGTGGGATGGTGGAGCAAAAGACGGGAGGGTGGGTTTTCACTTTTTTCTTTGACTTTTGGGTTTTCAATAAGCATGCTTCAGTCAAATAATAATAAAATATTTTCATCTGATGGAAAACCAGCAAAATTCAAATAGACCTTGGCAGCTATAATCAGTTAATGATTTCACACTACGCCCAGACTCGGTGAGTTAGAAAGACACTTGCTGAGTTTTGTCCTTCAGTCTATGGATCAGTTGGGTAGTTTTTCTGGACTGGACTGGGCTCACTCATGCATCATGGTCAGCTGTGGGTCAGGTACATGTTTCTGCTCTTTCATGCTGTGTTTTCTCACATGCTTGGGCGTTGGCTGGCTGAAGGCTGAGGACTCTTGTTTTTCCTCCGTACGTACCTCATTCTCCAACAGGCTAGCTCAAGTGTGTTTACGTGGTGGAGGTAGGGTTGGAAATAGTGAACATAAGCATTCATGGCCTCTTGAGGCTGAGGCTCAGAACTGACACACAGTTACTTCCATCTCACTCTATCCGTCAATGCAAGACTCAAGGTCAACCCAGATTTAAGGGGTAGGAACTAGACCTTACTTCTTGATAAGGAGCTACTAAAGCACATTGCAAAGAGCACGGGTACGAGGAGAGGGGAATGATTGGGACCACTACTGCAACTACAGCATCCCAAAGGTGCCAGACCACGTGAAAAAATGGAAGACGGAAATGAGAAGAGTGTTTGGGAATTATGTAGCCATTAATGTTTACTGTTAATCAGGTTCTAAAAGTAAATCTTTTTCATCCACACTTCAGTGAGTGAGCTACAGAGAACACTCTATCCCCTCTTACATGCCTGGTTCCTACTCATCATGCTAGTACCAAATTTAATATCACTTACTCCAGGAAGCCTGTCTGAATTACCTTCCTTTCAGACAGTGAATAAATCATGTGATTGTTCCCAGCATTTCCTCCTCATATCATTTATAAGACTCTGTTATTTTATTCTCTGTCTTCCCTTCTGGACCAGGAGCTCTGGGTGTGTGTGGGGGGTCTGGTCTATCACATTTATCTTGCACCCCCAGCACCTAGTCCCTGCATGGCACAAAGTAGATGCTGAATCAACTTTTGTTAAATAAACACAAAGGGATGTGTGACTGAATTAATGAATTCAGTGTGAATGACTGAATTAATGAATGTCAAGTTGGGTATTTATTAAAGAAATGTACACATTTGTGGATATCGGTATTTTCTTGTGACACCCATATCCTTGAGAACCTGGTTTTAAATCCATTCATTGCTACCAAGTGGAAAAGAAACACTGAGAAATTAAGATTGCTCTTTGATAGCTACGTATAATGCAGCAAGCCAAGTTTTAAAGCCTGCACCTGATATTTTCTCCAAATTTCACAAGTGCAAACTGAAGAGAATCCAAAAACGGCCTTTACACTGGCCAAAAAACTTGGTTGGAAAATGTACAAATAAATGAAGCACAGGTTGTTGCACTAGTAGTGGCCTTATAACCAATTTATACTCTGTGTAACTAAAGAAAACCTTATCTTTGCAATGCACTGAGCTTTCCAAAGGAAATATTCAGTCTTAGTCCTAGAAAAAAAATCAGATAGCTTTCTAGTAAAATTGAATGGGAACAGAATAAGCCATGGTCTACGAGCTATTACAAGTCAGATTTGTACCAGACGTTCGTATACATTTCTGAGTTTAATCCTCATAATAACCTACATGGTGAGATTTCCTTTATCTTTTCTGTAAAGATAGAGAAACTGGGGCACAGCCGTGTTACATAATTTCCTCAAGCTATTAGCACCAAAATGTTAATTTATTAACATTGTCATAAAGCATGACTTACTTAAAGAAAAAGAAAAACTATATTGATTTATTACGGTTTGCCAGGAATTATTGTTATAAGTACTGTTCCACAATCCCCAGTCCTACTGCCCAATGCCTGCTTCTTGCCTGTTTTTCATTCTTGCTGCCCAACTTGTGCACATGGGAGTCTTCCTGGATATGAATACTTCTGAGTTATGGTTGCCAGGAGGTTTATCAGCAAAGTTAGTCAGTCATTCCAGGTTATCAAGTAAAGTATGGTAAATATGTTTCAGAACTTCATGAATCAACTGGTAATTATCAATTTTCAAAGACTAGACTCTTAAGTTCTATTGCAGTTCCCTTTCCTGAATCCTAGTTTTCTGCTGCTTTTATTAAATGGTCCCCATTCTGCCAAATCTTCTTCCCAGAGATCCACTCTTAGGTCTTTAGCTAACACCCTAACAACTTTGTGACATTTCCAGTCTTAAAAGGCATGGTTAGAATATGAATTAGCGTAGAAAATGTCTTTTATGAACCATAGTTTGGGGTGCAGGTGTGCTAAATGTCATGCTGGAGACAGAGCTCTCACCATTCCCAGCAAAACAACCCATGACTCCTTTCTACTTCTCTTGCTACCTTCTTTGTTTAAATTCTGCTCAGTTCAAGGTCCAGCTCAAATGCCACTACTCATAGGAAACTTTCCTTCATTACCACAGACGAGTGAGTCTCTAAGCTCTCCTGCAAAGATACGTGCAAAGGTATCTGGGATCATACTAATAACAAGTATTTATTTAATATTCATTGTATTCCACACACCATGCTAAGTGTGTTAATATGTTATCTCATTTAATTCTCACCTTTACTTTGCAGTAGTATCTATGAATTAGGTACTATTAACATCCATCTTTTGTGGATGAAGGTCAGAATGATGACAGGACATGCCCGATGTCATCACTAATAAAAACAGAGTCTGGATTTAAATCCGGATCTTCTGGATGCCCAAACTTCAGTGCTCAATGACTATATTATACTTTATTCATACACTTACAATTAATATAAAATTTCCTCTATTATTCTACAAATGCAGTGTGCAAAAAATGGTGTATTTCTGTTTTCTTCAACTAAAATTAAATTCATATGTTTTCCACTTCTCTGAACTTGTGTGCACAGGACTCCTCGTGGATATGAAGGGCTGACCCAATGAATGGTGGTGGAAAATGCTTTCCTTCAGTGGATCACGAAAAGGCCCAGAACTGTTCTACAGATCAGAATGTACAAGATGGCACCTTTCGTCTTCATCCCACACTGGTAAACAGCGTGCGAAGCTTGGAGTCTGTCTTCCAAGTATAACTATCCCCTTGAAGCATAAAATGCCACATTCTGGAGTTCAGAACCATAAAGCAGAAAGTCCAGCCTCACTGCAAACCCCTTGGAAACTTCACCCTAACTGTCCTCCCTCCCAATCAGAGATTGGGCCACTTTGCCATGATGCTGAGAAAGGATTAGGCCACTGGTCCTTACTATTCATGGAATGCCAGACCTCTGTACCTTTTCCAGAATTAAGAAATTCTCCCTCCCTTCTTGGCCATCACGGGTCACATGCCTCTTTCTAATCGCCCCTCCTGTTCTCAGCATAGCCTTCTCAAGGACCTGCAGTTTCTAGAAAATAAAAACAGGGGGACAAGATATTTACTGGCACCTGCTGTTTCTGCTGTAACCCAGCCTCTCTGTGATTCAGGGTACACTGCACACCTCCACCAACTGGTCATCGCTTGATTTTACTTTATTTTATTCTATTTTGTTTTGTTTTCTGTTTTTTAAATTTATTTTTTAAGTTTTTATTTTATATTGTATATTAGTTGAATTACAATGTTGTGTTAGTGTCATGTGTACAGCAAAGTGAGTCGGTTATACATACACATATATCTACTCTTTTTCAAATTCTTTTCCCATTAGGTTATTACAGAATATTGAGAAGAGTTCCCTGTGCTACACAGTAGGTCCTTGTTGGTCATCTATTTTAAATATAGTAGTGTGTACATGTCACACAAACCAGAAAATGCAAATTGACATCCTTTATGTCTTACTCAGCCAGAGGAAGCAAATTATTTGATTCAATGTTTTTAAAAAATTTAGCTCTATTGAAAAATTGAGAGATTTCATGTTACAGTAATTAAATCTGGGAATTTGGGGTGATCCTCTCTCATGGCGAGCATCAACTGGTACTGAGTAGCTTCTGTCCCCTTGAGATGCTTTGGTACTTTCCAGGTCACCTGCATCTCCATCATTCCATCCTGATGTTTGTCAGTTTGCAATAGATTTCCTCTGCAATGCCAAAATATTTCTCCAGGTTTATGCTTCTAACCAATGTGGAAATACATAACTTAGACCAAAAGAACTTCAAGTTTCAAGAAAAATGGGGAAAATATTTTCCTTTGTGAGAGCAAAGAATAGTTATATGTATGCAATGTATAAGCAAAACATATCTGTTTTGAAGAAGGCACCTCTCCTAATTCACCCACTGATGCTACCTGCCTGTCACCAGGCATCTCAGTTTGCATCTCATGGTGGACATTCTCAGAGAGCAAAAACACACCAGGCTGAATACACAGAAACTGAGGTCATTTTAAGATTGTCTCATTTATAGTGTTAAGCCAAGGCCTCTGAGTTTACTTCCAAAATTGCTTTTCCCGTCAGGCAGGCCTAGCAGGACCAAGCCAGGAGAGGTCTGCCTCAGCCTTTGTTCATCTTCCTCACCCCATGTGGAAAGTTCTCCCTCTATATTTCTATGCAATTAATAATAATAATAATAAATGATTTTTAAACAGAACTGATACAATCCTGGTTAAAGACTCAATGTCTCCCATTAAGCCCTCCATCCTTTTTCCAGCCTGCCCTCATTTTTTGTTCTCTGAATGATTTTAAATGTAGAGTAAAAAGTAGATAATAGTGGAAATAATACACTTAATTATAATTTAATTCATTTATGCTCAATAGTTTTGTGTCATAAAGAAGCATAGTAATATCGTAGAGTGGCAGAGACCATGTTTTATGTTTTATATAACCCTATAGTGTGTGTATGTATGTGTGTGTGTTTTTGTCCCCAGAAACTATAACAGAGATGGATAAAAGCTTGCAAACTATTTGTTGATTGATTTGGTAATTGAAATCTAAATTTTTGTTAATACAATATCATTGGTATAATTTCTACTTTTTTTTTTTTTTTTTTTTTTTGCGGTACGCGGGCCTCTCATCGTTGTGGCCTCTCCCGTTGCGGAGCACAGGCTCCGGACGCGCAGGCTCAGCGGCCATGGCTCACAGGCCCAGCCGCTCCGCGGCATGTGGGATCTTCCCGGACTGGGGCACGAACCCGCGTCCCCTACATCGGCAGGCGGACTCTCAACCACTGGGCCACCAGGGAAGCCCCTAATTTCTACTTTTTCTCATGAGCATTTGGATTCCAGTCCTCCACCACCTTCAAGACTCTCCCCCTGGGGAATCTCTGATTTACTAAACAACGGTGACTTGAATAAAGTGCCACAGCAACCAGTGGCACTCGCTGTTAATTAGAGCTGAGATCTCCTGACACGCTCACCCACTTTACTTCAGCATTTCCTCCATTCCTCAAAAGAGCTGTTAAGAACAACCATTTCAAGTGGCTAAACTACTTTTGTTAAAGCAAATAGTCTGTGACTGGTAGCAGTTGGTGTGCCTTTGTATGCGTGTGTGTGTGTGTGTGTCTATGTGTATGTGTTAGTGAAACAGACAGAGAAAGAACCAGAAGCAGAAAGTTGATGGACACAGAGAGGGGGGACTTAAAAGTGGAACTGGTGGAACCTTCTTATATCTTGAGCATTAGGTGTGGTGCTGGGTACCTCCTTGTTTAGGGAAGAGGGTTATTGGTCGCAGTTCTGGTGTAGTGTAGGAAGGGGATTCATAGTCCAGTGGCCCCATGTCAAGGAAACAATAATGAAGTGTGAAGAGAAGACAGATAAAGAGTAAATACTGACTCACTCTCTTTTGTTCCAAAAAAGCAAGTCCAAAATGCTCTCTTCACATAGTTATTTGCCTAGTCTGGACAAAGGTCATCTCACTGATGAGGGTTACTCTTTAGGGTGTACACCATTTGTTTAAAACCCCAAAGGTGCGTGAACTTTATATTCAAATATCAATATTATACCTTTTTTGCTAGTGGAACTATGCCATTTTCTAGTATAGAATTGGCACATTTTAAGCTCTTTCTTTTTAGAAAAATTAAAACTGCGAATATAACAAATATTTTGCCTTTTCTCCTCTTACCCTCAAAATTGGAATAAAATAGCCCATTCTCAAGGCTCTGATAACACTTTTCCACTCATACAAAGGTAAAAACTTGCAGAACAGAAAATAACATTTGTCTTGTTGGAGGATTATAGGAACACTGTTACCAGACCTACCTGTACAGCTGCAGGTACAAAGGATTCTGGCACCAGGAAGTTTCCAACAACCAGCCACAACTCCTCCCCTTTTAGGATAAAAAAAAGCTGGAATTCTAACTCAGGAAAGATGGCTCTTTGGGACACTAGTCCACCATCTTCTGGGTCTGCTGGTTTTACAAATATAGTCACTATTCCTGGCCCCAACACCTCGTCTCTCAATTTATTGGCCTGTCGTGCAGTGAGCAGTAAAAGCTTGGACTCATTAACAATGCTGACTATCCCTGTCTGAGTAAATGGTCTCCCAGTCACCCATGCTTGAAGCCTTGGAGTTACCATTGGATCTTTCATGATGAAAACTGAATTATATTATATCTATCTTAAAAATATTCAAATGACTACAAAAGTCCACCACATAAGGTTCAAAACCTAACCATGATGGGGCAGATAACTGTCCATTCCTTATGCAACACTCCATCCCCATCCCTGCAAATAGGCTGTTGATTTCATTTCCAGGTATAAGGCAGAGTTCCCTTGATTTAAGGGAAAGAAAGGCCCTCTATAAGCCCATGATGTTTCCCACATCTGGCCAAGTAGATCAAAGAGAGCATCTGAAGGAGCGTGATGCCCAGAAATGTCTCCTCAGCTTGTGATCACAAATATAACCATCAACGGTAGCAGAAGAGAAGAGTTAGAAGGATAGAAAGTTCCTTGGTCCTCAATGATATCACTAAACAGTTACAAGACTCCTGCAACTGCCTACCTCCAGACCCAGCACTATGGAGAGTTAACAGAAGCTGGTATTACTTTAGCCACTGTTAATTGGTACTCTGTGACTGAAAGCATTTCTGTTTAATGCACAAGACCCTTCAGGATTCTTGCTATCTGGTCCCACCCTACTTTGCAGTTTCTTCAACCTTCCCCAACCCTTCACAGCAAAGGTTCCATCCTGTGGTGTTTTAGATTTTCTTTCAGAAGGCTGACTTATTTCTTCTGTGTCCTCCAGGTGAGCAGCTCTTGATGGTTCAAGCTCTAGCTCAAAATGTTACCTCCTCAAGCAATGATTATCGATCCACCAAAAGCCTCTGATTGTTTTTCCTGAAATCACACCCTCCCAAGAAAAATTAATTTCTCCTCTGTGTTGCATATTATTTCTACATAACACATCCTATTGCAATGATCCATTCATCTGTCTTGCACTTGCCTTTGAGTCCCCAAATATGAGGATGTCTTACTCATCACTGTATTCACAGATCCTAGAACAGTGGCTATTTTACGTAATAAACACTCAGCTAATGCTTCTGGATTTTATAAAATACCCGTGGTCACAATAGGAGCAGATACTATTCATGGTTTTCTTGGATAGAACTGGTACAAACTTAGATAATCATTAAAAATATACTACTAATAAACCTAAAACTAATCACAATTCCCAACTGAATAGTGATGTCAACCTTCTTTGGGAGTGGCTTTTTTAATTTCTACAAAATGCTATTTGTTCCCTATGGGTTTTTTTTCTTTCTGAAAAAATGCACAGATATCTTCTTCTCATATACCTATAGATATTTATACTTTACTACCAAAAATATATTTTTAGAGTTCTGATAAATTCACATAATGTTCCTTCTCTGCGAGCTGAACTCACGCTGTTGATTACCCATGTGATACATGATATGGCTCCATCACCAAAGCTTCTAGTTACATTTTCAGTCTGAGGAAGCTGTTGCTCTACCTCTGCCTGGCTATTGTTCTAGAAACATCCCTTCCCCAATATAGAGATCTTCATCCTGTTCCAGTTTTTTTTGTTTTTGTTTTTTTGGCTGTGTTGGGTCTTCATTGCTGCACGCAGGCTTTCTCTCTAGCTGCGGTGCACGGGCTTCTCGTTGTGGTGGCTTCTCTTGTTGCGGAGCATGGGTTCTAGGCACGTGGGCTTCAGTAGTTGTGGCTCGCGGGCTCTAGAGTGCAGGCTCAGTAGTTGTGGCGCATGGGCTTAGCTGCTGTGCGGTATGTGGGTTCCTCCCGGACCAGAGCTCGAACCCACATCCCCTGCATTGGCAGGCAGATTCTTAACCACTGCGCCACCAGGAAAGCCCTCCTGTTCCAGTTTTAACTTGTGCGTGACTGTCAGAGAGACCACACGCTAAACTCATGCTAATTGCTTTCCAAGATGAATATCAGAGTTGAAAAAACATTAAAGAATTGGTCTTTTCTTCAGAGCTCTAACACTCTTAAGGAATAGAAACCTGAAAACTACAGGCAGTTGCTTGATTATTTGCTGTTTATTTCAATTGACAGCTCCCTGAGTCCACCATATAGATCAATCAGTTCAAAGCACACATATTCTGCCTTTTAAAAATTGATGTCTAATAATATTTATCTATTAACAATGCGAAATTGCATCACAGATTTTAATTTCAACTTGTGAATTTAAAGGTGTGTTAGATTATAATTTTCCAGCTCTTTTGACCTACAGGGAAACTTAGTACCTTGCCCAATGACCAGTTACTGTCTTCAGCTTATTACTGATACATCAAATGTCTCATAATATTTACTCTCTCTACTGCCTTCATATCGTCTTTGCTACATTTTTATCCTCAATTTTACTTCCTATTCATTTTTTCCCAGTTGTCTAGAATTTTTTTGAAGCAAAGGAGGCATAAACTCTAAGTTACTTCAACTTTATAAATGAAAACTGCTTTAGATGAGCCCCGAGGATTCTTTTTTTTAAGAAATTTAGTGCAAGACAGTTGGAGTTGTAAGGGCTGCTGCACTGCACAGCTCCGAAAAGCACCATTCACTTCTCTATCATCCACGTGAAGAATGTTCCCTGTAGTGTGCCACATGCTGTCACCTCCTTTTGTGTGCAGGGCTATTTACGCTGTCTCTATGAGTAGAGACAGAGATATCTGTGGTTATGGCTTTCTAAGTGATAATTTCATAAAAGCAGTTTCTAGACACCCGAGGACCTACCGTCCAGGAGAACATTATCTTTCTTACCTGAGCTGTGGTTTCCTGCTAGCAAGGTGGGGCTCACAGAGCATCTTCCCAGTCTACTGGTGACCACAGGTGGCCCAGGTGTTCCATCCCATTCCTGAGCTTTGATAGGCTCTCTGGAGGAAGATGCCCCATGATGTCCTCTCTCTTTGTTGTCCAACTTTGGTATTGGTTCCGTGCTGTGGCTCCGAACTTTCAGCTCCTCTGCTGATTCTGTGTATTAACCAGAATTATATTCTGTTAAACAAGAGTCAAATCCTTCCCAGATTCCTTAAATATTAAAGAATGATTTTCTAAAATATTTAAAATATATTTTTGGAAACTTAGACTTGTGTTGAAGACTACATTTAAATAAAACAGGGACAGATCACACGGGTCTTCTTTCTGAGCTGTGCAGGTTATTATCAGCAGAAAATAATTATCTCTTCGGAAGTAGAGAACCTCAATGAATATTCAGTATTCTTTAGTAACTCTTCCCTTCTGCTAATCTTCAAGGAAACTTCATCAGGAGCACCTTACATTCCCTCTCTTTACTTTCTCATCTCCTCTTCATTCTGCTACCCACTGTGACATGAATTTAGCCCAGCCACTCTACTAAAAGTACTTTTGCTTAAATCACCTAGTGCTTTTCAGTTGGCAAATTAAGAAGACATTTTTAAGCCATTTGATTACTCTTTGATTACTCTCTTATTGATATCTTCAATTTTCTTGGCTTCACTGATGGGCCATCTTCCTGTGGTGTGCTCGCTAACACCACTGCTGTGTCATTCATACCTTTTCTTCCTCGGAGAGTCCCTCACATGTCGGTTGTCCCCAGGGTTCTAGCTTAGCCACTGTTCTCACTCTACATGTATTCTTTCTGTGATTTCATCCTCCAGGATTCAACTAGCAATTGTCTGATGGCTAGTGATTTCTAAATAGTTTATCAGAAGTCTGGAACATTCTCCTGAGCTGCAGACTCATTTATCCAACTGCCTACTGGATGAGTCCATCTGGATGCCCCTTAGATAACACAAATTTAACATTCACGTACTGTACTGACACCATTTCTTACTAAACTAATGGTTCCTTCTGTCCTGCCAAACATCCAAGCTAGAAACTTATCTGTCTCTTTCTTTAACCACTACTCTCCAAATCCATCAGTCTGCAAATTCTACAGATTTTATTTCTAAGTATCTTGTTTTCCCTTCTGTTGCACTTTGTATCATGTCTACCTCAACTGTTCTGGCTCAAGCTCTAATCATCACCCTTGAATTATTGCAACCTGCCTCCTTGACTCTGTCCTTGACTCCCCAAAATACAAGCACCATAGACTGCCAAAGTGATCTGTTTAAAATGAAAATCTGATCAAGTGTTTTTTTCAGGGACTAGATGCAATAGCCGTTCTGTAAGGCATGTACAGAAGTGTTTAAAAGCATATGTAGTTTGGGATTAACAGAAACACACTACTATATATAAAATAGATCACCAACAAGGACCTACTGTATAGCACAGGGAACTTTACTTAATATTTTGTAATAACCTATAAGGGAAAAGAAGCTGAAAAAGAATATATATATATATATATATATATATATATATATATATATATATATATATATATATATATCACTTTGCTATACACCTAAAACTAACACAACATTGTAAATCAACTATACTTCAATTTAAATAAAATAGCCAATGGGAAAATTTTTTTAAATAAAATCACTTCCTAATTAAAAAAAAAGCACAGGTAGTAAATAAACATGGTTTAGGAGTGATATCCACTTGCTACATTCAGAACGATGTTATTTCAGAGAACTGATGTGATAGCCATTCTGTAATGCACATAGATAAGTGTTTAGAGACAAAAACAAAAAAATGCAAATCTGTTCTTAATGTAAACCCTGACTAAAATCCTTCCAGAAGCCCAGTGTTACCCACAGAAGTATGTCTAAGCCCTTTACAACCCACAAGACTCTCCACCATCTCACTCTTTCCTGCCTCTAACTTTTTAACTTCCTACCTAAACGTTGTATTCAAGAAACATCAATAAATTGGCCGTAGCTTCCTCTTCTCCACTCCACTTCCAACAAAAACTTCCAAGAAAAACAACACTGGTTTCTATAGCTACCATCTCCTATCTCACCTGCTTTGAATACCCTTACATCCTGTCCTTTAATTGGGGAACTCTTTCCTCAGTCAAGGTTACTTAATTTAAGTATCCTTGAGGCCTCCCCATCCCATATATCCAGCCCATGTTGGGATAAAGTCATCTCTGCACTGACACTGTCTTGTATCATTTTTCTGTGTACCTGTTCTTCTTAAAAGACCCGGAGTTCTTTAAAGGCAGGGTCTGAGTTTTTTTTTTTTTGTGGTACTGGGGCCTCTCACTGTTGTGGCCTCTCCCATTGCAGAACAGGCTCCAGACGCACAGGCTCAGTGGCCATGGCTCACGGGCCCAGCCACTCCGCGGCATGTGGGATCTTCCCGGACCGGGGCATGAACCTGTGTTCCCTGCATCAGCAGGCGGACTCCCAACCACTGTGCCACCAGGGAAGCCCTGAGTTTTGATTTTTTCTCCACTTGGTGCCTCTAGCTCTTAGCATATTGCTCAGTAGGTATTTAACCAATTCATTTATCGAGTACTTTCCCCAACTCCTCCGGCATCTTTCTGATGTGTGTAGAAAATACAACATTCTTAATGGAACAAGAGGATCAAGCCAGTGTTACAAATGTACTGAAGTGGTACAGAGCTAATAGTGTTTTCAAAAATCTGGTTACCTAAAAATCACAAGTTGTAAAATTCACCAGGTTGAAAGTTTAATTCAAATAAAGATCTTTGAGAAAGACCATAGTGAAAAATTACAGAAATGGTTCAGAGAATCTGTATTTTGTTTTCTTTGCATGTAAGTTCAAACACTCATCATCTTCAAGCAGTGTGATAAGACAGATGTCACACTTTGGTTCCCTATTATCCGAATCTGTGGGGCAGAGACAGAATAGTTTATAATATAGTAAGCAGCTGGGTGAGGGATCTGAGAGGCCCAGCTGGGAGCCTTGGCCATTGTGGCCATATGGCTGGTGGCCCATGACATTGAGCCCTTGGTTTCTCCACTTGGAGGTTCATTTTACTTAACTACAAAATGGAGATAATACCAGCCCTGCCTAACTTTCCCAATTGAATTTGAAGGATCTAATAATATCCTACATTTTAAAATATTTTAAAAACAAAACAGGGCCACACATGCAAAAAGTAGCATTCATTTAAAAAATTGTAGTAATTTGTTATTTATGAATTTATTTATTCTTTCTACATTTGTTTTGGATAATCACTGAGAGACTGAAGATACAGATAGAAAATTGCCAGACCACATAGAAAAATAGAATTCTAGCTGATTATCTACAATAATCAGCCCAGAAAGCCAACGTACAATCTATAATTCAGACTTGTAGAAATTCAGACCACTATCTCTAGCAAATAATAACCTGTATAACAATTGGCCCAAAGCAGCCAGGATTTGATTATAAACTGACAGCTTCCCCAGTTTTTGGTCCTGCTTTTAGCATAAGATCAACCAGAGAAAGTCAAATATGTTCCCCTAACCAACGACATAGGATGTCCTGCTTCTGGTTAGCCTGCCTATAGCTTCCCTATGCCAACAGCCTTCACTGGGGGTATAACTGAAGCCTTCCCTTTTTCTCACTATAAAGCTTTCCCACTCTTCTCCCTGCCTTGAGTCTCTGCCAAATGTGGTGGCTGACTGCATTGCTTCAGCAAGTCCTGATGAAATAGCCCTGCGTGTTCTCATTTGTTTGCTCTTCGTTTATTTCCACATTGCTATGGTTCCTTCCAGCTCCCAGGTGCTATGCAGTTGTGTAAACACATGTCAAAAATATCATTCTATGAGACAGAACTTAAACCAGGAGGGTAGTCCCATAAGAACAATCTTAGAAAGATCCCAAGCTTAAGTCCCAGTTATACTGAAATCAAATATAAGTAAAAATATTTTAAACTAATACATTCCAGCAAATAACTATAGCAAGACAATTTAACCAACACTTACTTTTCTGTGCCCTGAGTCAAATGGAATAAAACCAGTATCAGAAAAGAACATCCTAGACTATATCCAAGCTGTTTATTCACAGTTTCAAAGAAAATGTAGCTCTGGCTTCCAAATGTCACAGCATCAGAACCTAATGACCCATCTGTTTCACCTCACGTTCTCTTCCAGATTTTAAACTAACCATTGGGATGTTTGCCTTATTATCGACCTCTATGTTTTATTCCCACTGGCATCATTAAGCAGTTACAATTTTTTTCTTATCTCTCTCTCTCTCTCTTTCTCACACACACACACACACATACACACACACACACATACACACACACATACACACACACAAACACACAGAGTCTTCTACCACTGGTATTGAAATTAACCAAACTAAAAAAAAATGCTCTAATTTAACACTGGGTCCACTACTGTTCCTGCAGGTTCGGACACTATTTTAAATATGAAAGGCTGAGGGTGTCAAAGTCTCCCCACCAACCTCAGTTTCTTTGTTCTCATTCAAATTACTCACATACACACACCAGGGAAGTGTCATTTAGGTCTCAAATCTCAACTAAATAAAAGTCCAATACAGCTTTGGGAACAAAAAGGAGCCTTTTTTTTTTTTTTCTTCTTCCTTTGTTTTCAAGTCCCAGAGGTTAGCCTTCAGTGAGTTTTGGCAGGTATATTTAGAGAAACCTGAACAAAAGGTTTGCACAAATCATGCTACTCAGACTTGTGCCGGTGTACCTTCACATCCTAAATAGAAGGCAGAGCTGAAAAATCTGTAAGAAAACCATAAATGTATTATTGAGCATTTTATTGGGGAATCAACCAGGTATCCCGTGGTATTCAAGAAGAGCTTCCTACAAAATGCATTTTCTAATTAAAATAAATACGAAAAACTTTAAAAAATAGCTGTTGAAAAGAGACCAATGGAAAGTGGACAATTAGACTAAGAAATTCATACAATAAGACATATTGAAAGCTCAGAGAAATCTATTCAGAGGAATAAGGATGTGTTTATCCATATCCATATATCTCAATGTTTTCTTAAAGCCTGTTGAAAACAAAAATTGATTTTTAGTAACAAACTTTCCTGAACAAGATCAATCTTAGGTACCACGGTATGTTTTTCTTTTTAAACATTTTTATTGGAGTATAATTGCTTTACAATGTCGTGTTAGTTTCTGCTGTGTAACAAAGTGAATCAGCTCTACTTACAATAGCCAGGACATGGAAGCGACCATGGTACATTTTTACGTGGAAACTGAGTCCTTTCAGTGTTCACAGTTAAGCCCCAGTATGTAGAACTGGGCAAACTACGAAGAAGTTGCTCATCCTCTACCATGGAGTGTTGACTATTGATCTATAATCGTATTCTCACATTGAAATCTGATCTTGCTATTTAAAAAGCATATATGATTGTATTGCGCTTGTCTTTCGTATTGTGCATTTTACGTATCACTGTCTTAAACTTTTTACAGTGCTTAAGTTGAAGACGGATAAGTAAGGATAAGAGACCAGGAGTCATCTGTTTATGACCAACATATTCTCTACAGGATGCCAATCCAACACACTTCATGCTGTGAAGTCCTTTCTCAAAGTTTTCCCATTTCCTGCTGCTTATGCTGTCTGTGAGTCTGTATTTGTCTCCCCAGCTTCTAACTTATTCCTCTCTCTGTTCCTGCCCTGGGCCACCTACAATCACTTGGCTCCCCAGGTGGGTGTCATGGCTTTCAGCATCAGATCTGCTGCCCACCAGACATTGACTTTCCCAAGCGTCTCTGACTCACTCTCTCAACAATGAAACAGTACTGAGGACACTTCTAAATCTCCACGACCTAAAAATCCCTCTCAAGTTCTAGAGACAAAGAAAACAATTTGCAGTGATGGACCGTTACATATGGCTGTCTGGGGAACTACAACCGATTAAAAATGTTTTATCCTCTCTCCAAAGATGTTTCTTTTTTTTTTTTGGCTGGAAAGATCATGCAATTATTTATTTATATGCCTGGTCTCCCCACCAGACCATAAGCTTCTTAAGCCTAAAGACTTTATCTTTCATGTTGGTACTTAATACCTGATATCAGTGAAAATCAACTGAATGAATGTGTCATCCCTGCTTCACTCAGGACAGTGAGCTTATTAGCTTTTACCCCTGGATGTAACCTTATCTTAGGCCATGACTCACAGCCTTCCCTCCAACCTTTCCAATCTCACCCGGCACATGGGCCATGGCATGAACCAATAACCCTCACTGACAAACATAAGCTAATTACTGTAGCCAAAATTATTGTTTTGTTAACCCATACATGTTTCTAATTGACTTGCGAATGATAGACCAGAAAACAGGTGATCTACCTGGGAAAATTAGTATTATTTGGAAATATGAGGAGTAACACTGATTTCTTGGGGGACATAAGACTGCATTCTCCTTTCTTCTTTTTTTTGCAATATTTAACAGGATTAATTTACCTTGTCATTTAATCGCTTCTCTGAACATCTACATGATTCAGATGACTTAGACAAGAGGCTTTTATATTTGTGGTTTGTGACTGCTGTTGTACTAAAAATTTCACACTTTCACATAGGGGTCCCTTGGTTACAAAATATGGACTTAACTGTGCCTGGCAATATGGGGACCAAAGCTCATGTTGCTGATGAGAATTCGAGTTTCCTACGGATGTAAAGAATGCTTCATAATTGTCCCCTCATATCGGTATAATCATCAAGATCAAAGTCTCTCTATTCTATTCCAACTGCTGAACCATGGAAATAATGAAAGGTGATCAAGGCAGATTAATTAGGCAGAAAAGACAACAAATTTAAACTCTAAAGGAGGCACTGCACTAACTTGCATTATCAGATGGGTATTAGAGCTGAAAGAGACCTCAGAAATCCCAGGCACAACAGCTCATCAAAAGCAAGGTGTGAGTGTATGTAATTGCTGAGGTCTGCCTGCCTTTGGGAGGGTAGCCCCAGGAAGGGGGAGTTCCCATCTCATGGGAAAGCTGGACACAACTGAGAACATATTTAATTGCTGGAAAGCTTTTATACAGTGCTCAAGTTGGCCTCCCTCCAAGCACCACTATTTGTTGGTTGTTGGTCGTCCTGTTTCTGGAACTACTCAGAGAACTAGTCTAATTCTGTGTTTAAGTAAACACCCTTTAGAATCCAGAGTGAGGGAGTCTGTCTCCCCTTGGTCATGTCATCTTCAGAAAACAAATCTAGAACTCTCGCTCTCCTGGTCACCCTGGCCTGGACAATAATTGCATGTGATGCTGTCTTTTAGAACTGCGGGGTCGGGCTTCCCTGGTGGCACAGTGGTTGAGAGTCCGCCTGCCGATGCAGGGGACACGGGTTCGTGCCCCGGTCCGGGAAGATCCCACATGCTGCGGAGCGCCTGGGCCCGTGAGCCATGGCCGCTGAGCCTGCGCGTCCGGAGCCTGTGCCCTGCAACGGGAGAGGCCGCAACAGTGAGAGGCCTGTGTACAGCAAAAACAAAACAAAAAAAAAACCAAAAAACTGCGGTGTCTAGAGCTGATCCGAGCCAGACAGCCTGACATGGTTTACCTATGAGTCTAGGTGGGCGCTGGGGTCCTCCCTTTGCACTTCCATTATTCCACCTCCCGAGTCCCCAGAGAAAAGAGGGCAAAGGCTCCCCTGTCTGCACAATGAAAGGGCACCAGGGAGCAGGGGCAATTTTTAAATTTTTTATGATTGCTTCTCTCATGTGAACTTTGTCATTTGGGGTCAGTTTTGTCAATTCCAGCATCTAAGGGATGCCTTCTCTTCAAATATATATAAAGAACAATAGCTCAGGTATCTAGAGATTCCATAGTTTTAAAGAAAACCAGAAAGAAAATCCAGGTTTGTGTAAGAAGGCAAATAAAATAAAACCTTGGTTTTAATAAAATAAATGAGGTACATTATTTAATAAAATAATAAAACAGATGAGGCACATGGAAGTAGGAGGGACTTTGCAAAGAATCCTAATCATTTGACACATTTAAAAACAGCTCAGAGCTTTTACACAACTTGCTCAAGGTCACACAAATGACAATTAGTAAAAACCTGATAAAGGTTTCCTGACCACCACCCAGTAGGTAACTCTCACTCTAAGACATAGGAACTCACATACTGACTTATATTCAAAAGTTATTTTTTCATGGTTGCAAAGGATGACGCTTATTCATAGGGCAGAAAAATAAATAGAATTTTAAAGGCCATGTTTGGTCTTCAAAAACTCTCAACCAAATGTCCACATGATTTAACTACTTGCTTTTTTCAAGAGATTTTCTCTACCTAAAAAACCTTCACTGAAGTCATCAAGCAAAGCTCAAATGTTGAAATATTTTAGTAACACGTTCTTTAAGAAATTCTAGCATTGCAGGGTGATGAGAGACAATTTTCTCAAAGAACACAATCTATATTTTTGTTTGTTCTCCTAAGGCAGAAGCCAAGAGGACCAGTGGGCAAAGACTAGTTAAATGCTGACCAAACTGTCTGTTCTCTCTAAGCACCTAGAAAAATCATACTTCCCAGTATTCCTTGCAGTCAGGAAGAGCCATACAACTGATTTCTGGTCATTAGCATGTGAGTAGAAGTGATGTACGCCACCTCCAAGTTTCGTCCTGAAACTTCCCACAAAACCTCATCCTCTTGCATCCCCCTCCAGCTGGTTGGGATTTTCTGAGGTCCTAGATGCTGGAAAAGCCATCAGATGGAAAATCCCCAATAACTAAGGGGAGAATAGTCTATTTTCCACTGAGCCCATTAATTCACATGTCTGTGACATATGTGGTGGTCTGTGGTGGTCTGTGACATGAACAAGATATAAGTTGTATTCTATTAAGCCACTGAGGTTGAGTTTTTTGCTATAGCAGTTGGACTACTCTACTACAGATTTCAATAGATAGAATTTCTCATTTTCTCTCCTGTAAAATATATTTTAAATATAAAATCCTTGGTAATTCCCTCATGGCCCAGTGGTTAGGACTCAGCGCTTTCATTGCTGGTGCCCGGGTTCAATCCCTGGTTGGGGAAATAAGATCCTGCAAGTCTCACATGGCGTGGCCAAAAAATAATAATAATAAAAAATAAATATAAAATCCTTGAGTTTCTAATGAGGACATTTGTATTGGCATACTGACAGAAAAAAGAAGGGCAGAAAGGTAAGTTAAATTGCCAAATATGGTAAAGGAATTCAGCAAGCAATGCTTCTCTCTTAGCTCTAGTTATAATAAAAACACTTTACAAAACTGATAAATACATCTTTATTGAGTATGAAATAGATACTTTATACACTATGGCTTCAGTAAGTATGTGCTGAATGTACAAGTGGATAAGCGTCTGAAATCATCATTCAAATAGCTTATAGATTGTATTGATATTAATTTGAATGAAGATGTCATCCAATTTTTTTCCAAATAGTTTTTCATCCAAAAGAGTAGCAAAGAACAAAATCTCTAAGAAATAATTTTTAAAAAAGATTATTTTTTAAATATTCACAAAGAAAATATTGACCATTTCTTCAACATAAAAATAATTTAGATATAAATAGATACATTTAGAAAAAAATTCTAAATAAATTAAAATATTTTTCTCAGAACTATCAAAGCAGTAAACCATTGTGGAATGGGGTTGAGATGATCTGGAAGCCATTCTCAGGTCAATTCAATAAAACAACTCTCTTGAGCCTTGGTTTTCTCAGATACAATTACAGATTTGAAATAAATTATTTCTAAGTATCCTTCTAAGTCTAAAATTTTATACATCTATGATACTAAAGTTCCTACTAAAAGCAAAATAGTTCATGAGGCTTCAATAATATGATTATATCTGTTCTAAAATATTTATTTCCACTTTATACTTCAGTGTTTTACAGTCTTCAAGGTGATTTTTGTTGTTTAATAATTCCTCTTCCAAACAAAACACAGTAAACTATAAAATAACTAAGAGAAAGTGAGCTCTTTAAAAGCACCAATGATTTGTTTAGGATCATCAGCAAACCCAGAATCCAATTTTTTTTTCTTAACACTTGATTAGAAGAAAATAAGGGTCCTGGTATAAAAAATACAGATAATACCCTCAATGTTTTCCCTTGTCAGTAAAAAGGAAAGTGAATGTTTCCTAGTCACTACTGGAAAGGCGGGAATGCCAGTTACAATGTCTTATAACACCAGCAACAACATTTTGAATTAAGCTTCTATGTAATCAGTGGCTACAATAGGTCAGAGGCTGCATTAGACTCTTTACAAATAATATTATCAATCCTTCCCAGGCAGGTGTGATGATTTCCTTTACTGCTAAGGAAAAATGAGGGTCGGTCCTCTTGCTTAATAAGCTCCCCAAGGCCAGTTGGAGGTGGACAATTGGAGGAGTCAGGATTTGAAACTGGGTCTCTCTGAACAAACAGCCACAGCAGTGAGGCTTTGTTTTGCTTGGTTTCCTTTTGTTTGGATTCGTATAAGGAGGATTATTTACCTTACTTAAAAAGAATCAATAACTTTCTTTTTAGAAATGCGAAAATTGTAGAAACAGGAAATTCATATGATGAGCTTTGGGAGAAATCAATTGTCAATCTAAATAGTGTAAATTACAAACAACTCAGCTTCTGCGACACATCAACATACAAATTATAAAGAAGTTCACAGTAGTTTTCAGATGGGAAGTAGATTGGATTAATACTCCTGCAGCATACTGTGTAATCCAAACCATAGGTATCAAGAGATATTTATCAGTAACACTGAAACAAGTCAGAAAAACCAAGAAAGTGCATTTTCTAAGACTGGTTTGAGCAGTTCACTCAAAAATATTTTTTTGGATTGCTTTGAAAAAATAAATGGCCAGTGAAGAAAACTATATATTTTTTCTGTATTGTATTCAATTAATGATAAAATGTACATGCCTCGCTCCATCTGTGTAAATATCTTGCAAGCCAGGCACTGTTGACAGTGAGAGAATAGGACAGCGAACTAAAACACCATGACATCTACTCACATGGGGCTCCTACTCTAAGAAAGAAAACAGTTACATGAAATAATACAGTCAGTATTTGAGCTCTAACAAAAACAAGGAGAGATGGTGGAGTATAGTGAAAGTGTCTAACAGCTCATTTTCCTAGTAGAGCAGTCAAGAAATCTTGATTGAACAGTGATTCAACAAGTGACAAAGGGGAGGCTGAGGATGGGCTCCATGAGTTTTGCAGCCCGGGAAAACTAACTGTTCAATGCACACACAAGTTGGAAGAGAGAAAGAGGGTCTGCCCAACTACAGCAGAGAGAGGAAGAGGAGGGAGGTACTAAGTGAGGTGGAGAGATAGAGCTGGGTCAGATAAACAAGGTCTCCTTGGGGCAAGGGCTTCATTGCAAATTCTGAGAGCAAGGGAAAGCAACTGAATGTTTTGTACAGCGATAGACCAAAAAAATATATTGACTTTTAAAAGATCACTCTAGTTGCAGCAGCGTAGAGAAGGGACTGATGTCTAGTCTTGTAAGTATTGGGTTGGCCAAAAGGTTCGTTCAGTTTTAAGTAAAAATAAAAAACACATTTTCGGGCTTCCCTGGTGGTGCAGTGGTTGGGAGTCCGTCTGCCGATGCAGGGGACACGGGTTCGTGCCCCGGTCCGGGAAGATCCCACGTGCCGCAGAGCGGCTGGGCCCGTGAGCCATGGCCGCTGAGCCTGCGCGTCCGGAGCCTGTGCTCCGCAGCGGGAGAGGCCACAACAGTGAGAGGCCCACGTACCGCAAAAGACACATTTTCATTTTCACGAAGAACTTTATTGAACAATGTGTTCACTAACTGAATGAACGTTTTAGCCAACCCAATACTTATTTGTCCTTGATAAAAAAATCTGAAGAGGGAAATGCGTGAAAATGAGGGTTTTGACTGGTTCTTTCCAGACTTTTCCTAATGGAGTGATATAATGTTCCCCCAGCCTATATTGCATTTCCATCCACAATATATTCTAAAAACTTGCTTCTAGTCCAGCTCCCTCTTTTCTGCATCTCAAGCCCAACCAGCTTGCTGAAACCTCAAAGTCTATCAATTAATGTGTTCATATAGGTGAAAGGCAAATTCTGCATGGCATTAACACCTACAACTCTTAATGGACTATACGTATTATTCACAAAACGCTTTTACAGTTGAATAAGTTGGGAAAATGCTGGGCTACACAAAGTTAAATAGCCTTGTTCTCTTAAGATTTCTTCAAGTCTTTAACAAATTTTTGTACATTGTGCCTGTCTAGGAGGTTGATATAATCTGCAGTTTCTTGAACTTATTCTCTAGGGCATTTGTTTGTTTGCTTGTTTGTTTCTCCCTACTCCAAGAAAAATCTCATGGTTTCTATAGCTACACAGAATGTACTCTGGAAAATGAATGGGTGGCCCCCGACAGCCTGCTGCTAGTAGAGATGAGGTTGGAATTCAGACTCAATCCCATTCTATAACATAGTTTTGGAGAAAAAATAAAACCCTGGTATGCAGTTGAAATTTCCAGTTATTCACTTTTTCCTTCTCACTGTTATGGACCTGGACTGTGCCATCCCCCTGACCCCAATTCATTTGTTGAAGCTTTAATATTTAATGTGACTGTCTTTGGAGATACAGCCTTTAAATAGGTAATTAAGGTTAATGAGGTCATAAGGGTGGGATCCTAATCCAATATAACTGGTATCCTATTCATAAGAAGAGGAAGAGACACCAAGGATGCACACCCACAAGGAAAAAGCCATGAGAGGACACAGTCAGAAGGCAGCCATCTGCAAGCCAAGGAGAGAGGCCTCAGGAGAAACCAAACGTCTTGATACCTTGATCTTTGAATTTCAGCCTCTAGAACTGTGAGAAATAAATTTTTATTGTGTAAGCCACTCAGTCTGTAGTAGTTTGCTTTGGTAGCCCTAGCAGACTAACATACAACTGTACATGAAACCTTAATCTAGTTCCGCTACTCTCCAGATTTTAATTAAGGTAAGGAGAAATATGAAGAAATGAGTGGAGGAAAACAGATGTTTGTCGACTAACTGCTCTGTGATTACAAAATTCTCATTTCACTGATGAAGAAACCAATACAGGCTGGTGAACAATAAAGCCAAGATGTGACTCCCAATTTGCCTGACTCCAGTATGCCACATTTTCCTTCTGAAATCCTATTTCTTTATTTTTAAAATGTGAGTATCATACAATATAAGATCACTTTTCAGGACATTTCCAAATATCAAATACTATGCTGTTATTTACATTTTATATGATTGAGTTTCATATCTTTTATTTGGAGCAAATTTAAATAAAGACAGTGTCACCCTTAGCCCGAGGCAACCCGGGCCCCTGTCCTGGGCACTGAACTTCGGAGATTCTCATTCTGATTCTCCTCCTGATGCACCCTCACCATGGGGCAAGGAGTCTAGGAGGCCAAGAGCCTGTGTCCATCCAGAAACTGCATCCTCTCCTTCTAGACCTTTCCTCATACACCCTGAACCCCAGATCTTCCTGTGTTAATAGTCCCAAGCTGGTTTCCAGGCTCTTTCCTTGAGTGTGTCTTCCCCCAGACTGATCCTAACAACAAATTCCCAGCCTGACAAAATAGCACAAGCGAATACTTTCAAACAAAGGGTAGAGAGGAACGATGCTTCAGGTTCTATAATACATTCAGACTGTCTAGAAAAAAGGCTTTATATTAGGAAAGAATGGGACCTGAATTTACATAGAAAGGGAGAAACAAATTAAGGAGGGTTTTGTGTGACAGGCTTCAGAGTTTGTACTTATTTTTGAGGAGCAGAGTATGGTGATGTCATCAGTATTAAAGGAAGATTCTCCCAGGAGAAGTGTGCAAGAACCAGAAGGACAAAGTGTAAGGGGTTATCCCAGGCCAGTGGCTTATTATCAGCACCATCTTATCTCTGGACATACGAAATCCCCAGAACTCCTGATATCACTACCTTAACATTCTGATGTCATCAACTTCTTAAACATCCTTTTCACTGTATCCTACAGACATAGATACAAAGGGGCAGAAATATAAAATATTTAGTTGTGTATCTTTTTATAAACAATTTTTAGTGTTTGCATCCAATGCAGATGAACCTGTGACTATCAACAGATGAAGATCATTTTTTTGGGGGGGGGGAATTCAAAATCTATCATCTGTTCAATGACAAGATAATCATTTTTTATTAACCAACCTCATTGTCTGGTCTTAATCTGATGTCAAGATTTAGAGAGAAAAATATCAGACAAGGTTACACTGAGATTTCATTAAATAACTGCCCTGAACCCAGAGTCAATTCTCTGCATATTAAAAATGGAACATAATTAGGGAAAGTGTCCTTATTGTTCGACAATCCTTTTTACTTCAAAATAGCACATAAAATGCAAATGTCTCCCTATAATTTGCCACATTAAATATTTATGCCCACAGCCCCCATAATGCCAATGGTGGCCTTTTTGTTTTTCTTTCCCATTTAAAATGACAGGACTGCAGCTCATCTTACCTCCCTCTACCTCTAGCTCTTCACGAATTTGATAGAGAAGCTACCAATAAAAATCTCTTAGTGGGACAAAAAGAATACTAAAATACTTGACAATTCTAAAATTAAGAGTTTTAGGGTTATAAAATCTTTAAACCTGGATCAGTCACACATTTTTGGCTTAGGATGTTTTAAGATATCTACATTTTTTGACAAATCCCGAAATCATATGCAAACAATTATAGAAGACCTGACACTAGTGTCATGCTTAAGTAGGACACAAGGCAGCAAATTAACATAAAGCTAACAATCTAAAAAAGAATCTTCTTGAAGAAAGGAGGCTGTAGGGACATGAACATATGTGAGCTTTACATTTTTCTCCTCCTACTGTCCCAGTCACAGTAAAATACTGAATAGAGACTGGCATAGTACAAAGATGTCTGGATTTAATTATTTGGGAAACTTGACCCTGGTAATGGTTCTGCCATCATACAGGTGACACTTGGGTATGTTGTCTTACTTTGTCTGCTTCTGTGTACTCATGTCTAAAGGGATTTAGACCATAGCATCTCTAAGATGCTTTTTGGATCTGAAATTCTATGGAAAAAAAAGAAGAGGCCAAAACTTAAAATCTTACACTCTTTCCTCAGTTTAAAGTGAAATGGGATTCATGTGCACCTAAATACATTACAGAAATGTTATTTGATGAAAGTGGCCCACTACTGAAGGACAATGTTCTTAAAACTATAATTTTGGCCTGCTTTAAAGGGATTTTCAAACTAATGATAGCTTAGCATAGGACAGAAGAGGGGTGGTTTTACATACAAAATAGCCTTAGGTGCTGCTGACAACATGAACAATCACACAGCCAAAATGCAGAAGAAATGATGTCAAGTCCGAGGAGGAGTAACAATGGCATGCGCAGAATAAAGAAACCATGGCTATAATTCTGAGTTGCCCTTTTATGAGATATTCAAGAGGATGTGGCTTTATGAGCGGAAGCACTGCTTACTAAGGCCATTGGGAGAAAGTAGACCAATTATCTACTGGAGGCAAGGAATCCAAATTAACTTTTTCTTCTATAGGAAACAAAAATGTGGAATTCTATTGATGCCTTTACCATTTGTTTCTATCTATTTTTTAAATGGTTATGTCAGAATAACCCTTTGAACAATAGGAAAGAAAGAATGACTAGCAAGATCCATGTAATACTCTTGTTACCAGACATATAAAGATTGGGAGGACTTCTGTAATGTAGAACATTTTTATGTGTCCTCAAGACTGAGTTAATGTGCACAGGAAATTACTATTAGACGTTTGGGATCAAAACTGAAGTTCCAGGGCTTCCCTGGTGGCGCAGTGGTTGAGAGTCCGCCTGCCGATGCAGGGGACACGGGTTCGTGCCCCGGTCCGGGAAGATCCCACATGCCGCAGAGCGGTTGAGCCCGTGAGCCATGGCCGCTGAGCCTGCGCGTCCGGAGCCTGTGCTCCGCAACGGGAGAGGCCACGACAGTGAGAGGCCCCCGTACTGTAAAAAAAAAACAAAAAAATACTGAAGTTCCTGTTGCATGGGTTATTGCCACATTTTTACAGAAATGGCCTGGATGTTGTTGGAGGATATAAAATCAGTACTAATAATGCAGTGCATGGATTCATATCAGCAATTTGGAAACCAAGTGCAGAGGATTCATACCTCTTAATGCCACCATCTGGGAAGTCCCAGCCACAGCATTTTACAGTGTAAACGGAGTCGTCTTTGTATTATGAGACCCTGGGTGCCAGTTCGGACTTAGCCCCTAATTAACTGTGAGGCCTTGAGCAAATCACTTTCCCCTTCTGAGCCTTTATTTGCTTATCTGTAAATGAGGCACCTGGACTCAAGGATTGTCAGGTTTAGGACTCTGTTGATAAGTACCAGAACACATTCTATACTGGAGGTTTCTGTCCTAACCACATGTTGGAAACTCTTGGAGAGACTTCAGAAAGTATCCATGCCTGGACCACAATTAAATTAGATCACTGAGGGTGGGGCTGAGACACTAGTCATTTTTAAAAGCTCCCCAAGAGTTTCTAAAGTAAAGCTGGGGTACAAAACCACTGTTCTATAATTAATGGAATTTTTTTTAGCAATATTTAACATACTTTTCATTATTCTTTTTGTAGACTGGCACGGTCCTTTATTTCCCCAGTTTTCCCTGTTTTAGCTAAAAGCATTTTAATTATCCTTCTTTACCCAAGAGAAAGGAAAAAGAGCCGGAAAAAAAGACACGAATCTATTTTATATTTATTAGAATTCTTTGAAAAAAATTTTGTAGGTGGAGGAGAAAAATATTTGATCACATCAAGTTTTAAGATGATCCCCATCATATTTTCTTCTTTCTTTATTCCTTCCTTCCTTCCTTCCTTCCTTCCTTCCTCCCTCCCTCCCTTCCTCCCTCCCTCCCTATCTTTCTATCTTTGTTTCTTTCTTTCAGTTATGATTATTCCCCATCTTCATAAATAAGGAAAGATTGAACTGCCAAAGCTAAAAACACATAAAAGCAACCAGTGAGTGGGTGAGAATTTGTTGTTGAATTTTTATTCCTTTTCTTGACTTTTTCAAATAGGCTGCCTTTTTTTTTTTTTTTCTTTTGCGGTACGCGGGCCTCTCACTGTTGTGACCTCTCCCGTTGCGTAGCACAGGCTCCGGACGCGCAGGCTCAGCCGCCATGGCTCACGGGCCCAGCCGCTCCGCGGCATGTGGGATCTTCCCGGACCGGGGCACAAACCCATGTCCCTTGCATCGGCAGGCGGACTCTCAACCACTGCGCCACCAGGGAAGCCCTAGGCTGCCTTTTAAATGATAAGGAAACCAGCAATTTAAGGAAGATAACTAACTTATTTATATGACCTGCAATCATTAGAAGATTAAAAAGACATTGATCTAAGATAGCCAAAAAACATCATACTTACTTCTCAGTGTTGTCTTTTTATGCCTATGATTTTTTCTAAAAGATCATAGTTCCCCTTTTTAATTTCTGAAGGAGAGACAAGCTTTTCCACTAGTAGGTGGGAGGTGTGTGGGTAGTTGAATATATGCACAGGTGCAATCGACTTTAATTAAGACTCAAATCATTTTAACAGGCAGATGGAAAAATGCTTCAATCTTCTTTTAAAGTAACAGAGGCATTCAGGCGCTAAAAATATTAATGCATGGGAAGAAAAATATCATTTCCATTCTTCCTGAAAGGTGTAATTCTGAAAACACATTCATAAACGTTTCTGAAGCAAACACTAAACGTTAAGAAGAATAGTTTCTCCATCACAAAGGGTAATATGGATAATTAATTTCTATGAAAGTAAATGCAAAACTTTGTTGAAATCACAGTTACTAATAACCATATTTGGGGGGATTAAAGAAATCAGCTATTAAAGTTTCATAAGAAGAGCATGGCAGGAATAGTAATCCTTTTAGGGATAATATAACTGATGGCTACAGAAATGACTGCATACTGTGCATTCTTGATAGTAAACCATAGATTCTTTAGATAAACACAAAGAGAGGAATGGTGTTTGGGAATTATTGTTGGATAATCTGGAATTTTTCATAGTATTCTTGGGGAAAAAATATACATGTGAATTTGAAGAAAGGAAAAAAATTGTTTGGGGATATTATCAATTAACTAGATTTGATTTTTTCCCCCCAAGATGTTATTTTAAATGAAGTTAGTCAAGAAGATGAAATAAAGCTAAAAGTAAACTAGTAGAAATATACTTAAATGTTGCTAGCTTAATATGTAGAGGACACTTAGGAAAGCTGAAACTCTTTTCAGATTATGTTTCTACATAACATTCTATTTGTGCTCAAGTAACTGAATCTCTTTATAGTTCAGTTTCTCTGTAATATAAAGGAGTTAACAAGAATATTTCTGAGCCCCAGCAAGTTTTTATTGAGATTCTACTGCGTGATTCATGGTTTAAAGACAGAGAGTAGGAAATCAATGATTTACTTCTCCACTTGTTCTTTTTGAAGCCAAGGAAGGTAAGATACAAAAATTCTTCTCTGGATCTTTCATGGGCAACATCATTTCATCTTTCAATCTTTCTCCCTTTCTCTTCTTTCCCTCTCTCCCTCCCTCCTTCCCTCCCTCCCTCCTTCCCTCCCTCTCTTCCTTCCTTCCCTCCCTCCCTCCCTGACTCCCTTTCCTTCTATTTTGTGCCAGTCTCAGCCAATCTAGTAACCAGTATTGTGGTTGGACCAACTCTTGTGGTTCTTATTATGATTGCAAAATTTCCTCAGCAATAACCATCAGGAAACCTTGGAAAAAGGTTTGTTACTCACAGGCTCTGGAAAGCGCATGGCACCGCACAGAGGGAGAAGGAGTACGTACTGGCCTGGGGTTGAGGGTGAGGGCCTGTGGTTTTGTGGACTCACTCTTTATTGGTGAATTTAAAACATAGCAGCACTCCTGGGCATGTATCAGGAGAGAAACATGGTTCATAAGGATACATGCACCCCAGTGTTCACTGCAGCACTGTTTACAATAGCCGAGACATGGAAGCAACCTAAATGTCCATTGATAGATGAATGGATAAAGAAGATATAGTACATATATAAAATGGAATATAACTCAGCCATTAAAAAGAATGAAATAATGCCATTTGCAGCAACATGGAAAGACCTGGAGATTACCACACTAAGTGAAGTAAGTCAGACAGAGAAAGGCAAATATCATGATATTGCTTATATGCCGAATCTAAAAAAAATGATACAAATGAACTTATTTACATAACAGAAACAGATTCACAGACTTAGAGAACAAACTTATGGTTACTGGAGGGGGTGGGGAGGGATAGATTGGGAGTTTGGGATTGACATGTACACACTACTATATTTAAAATAGATAACCCACAGGGACCCATTGTGTAGCAAGGGGAACTCTGCTCAGTATTCTGTAATAACCTAAATGGGAAAAGAATCTGAAGAAGAATAGATATATGTATATGTATAACTGAATCACCTTGCTGTACACCTAAAACTAACACAACATTGTAAATCAACTATACTCTCAAAAAATTTTTTTAAAAAATGAAATGATATTAAAAAGTTTTTTAAATCTACAAACTAAAAAAAATAAGAAATAAAAAAATGAAACATAGGAGGAGGAATTTGAAGCCCGGAAAGAGAAAAAACAAGTGGGTCCAAATGGTCAGTTATGAAATTAACCAAGAACTCTAAAACAAAGGAGCTTGGTGGGGGCAGGGCTGGCACTACGCCTACGCAAGGCAGCCATCTTTAAAGTGGATGCCTCAGCCGTCAAAGCTTAAGTCTGACTCCCGTCCCCTCTTTTCAACTCTCGTCATCACCGTTTCTTCACACTCTTTCACATAAACACACATATGAAGCAGGTACAAACTGTTTAATCACAAAGTACCTCAGGAACAGAGGTGTTTCTTTTTCATTTCTTGTTAATTAAATTTAAAAAAATAAACAGAAAGAAAACCTGGATGCTATTCCTTATTTCTGATGTTAACCAATACTCTTTATTACTCTGATCTCTTGTTTCATAAGTTATCTGGTAGCGGACTTCTTTGTGGCAAAAGCAATCTGAATGATGAATAAGGCCTCAGAGAATTCCGATATCCATCGATCTGGGTTAGGCTCATGGGTTAAAAGAGGGGAAGGAAATAAAGCAAAAAGAAAAGGGGTAGCAGGAGGATGAGGACAGAGCAGTATTTGCAACACTAGATTCTTTTGTATGCCTCCAACAAAAACAACGTGTCTCCTGAGGGTCACCAGACCCAGTCCACTGGAGTGAATCCAGGATGCCCAGGCTCTTGCGAGCTTCGAAACCTAAGGACCTGTTGTGACATGGGCCAGGCGTGCCAGAATGGTACAATGCAGAGGCAAGAGAGAGAGAGAAGGCATTTTTGTAAAATGCTAAGTTCTAAATCTGCCTGTCTCCTTTACTATCGATATTTATGCCTTTGTACCAATGTGCTTTGAATTGCCAAGTCTTCCCCCAGAAGGTGCCCTCTCCATTAATATACGTACCTCTCGTCTTCATTTGAATTATTAGGTTTTATTGCTCGACACTTCAAAATAAAGATTCTAGCACCTGGAATAGTGCCTGGCACAGAGTATTTTATAAACATTCACTGAATGAATGAAAGACTGAACGAATGCATATACATGGTTAAAACACTTAGGCATTAATAGCATCAAAAAGAATAAAATACTTAGAAATAAACTTAACCAAGGAAGTAAAAAACGTGCACACTGAACATCACTTCTTCCATCAATTTTACCAGCTCTCCCCACTCTAGCTTAGTATTCCGGAATTTAGTGTGAGGCCAACCCTCCACTTCCATCAGGTTGCACAGCAAGTCCTTATGTGGTTGTATGTTAACACTTGACAGGAACTTATCTGATCTTTAATAGGAGCCCCTCTCCAGATGGAGACCCAGTGTGCTCTACCATACCCTGAGGACTATTGATCCTCTGACAAGCTGGTTTTGATTCCTGTTCCTATTTCGGGCCTTACAATTCAGATCCCTAACATACAAGTCTTCAAAAAGTTTTGCTATATACCTTAGGTTCTTACTTTCAAAATTGGACCTTATTCTGGTGGTTTCAACTTTTCCTTTTGGGGGATTATATTTGAGTGCAAGTGGGTGCCTTTTAGGCCTATCTTTCCCTTCCTCAGTCCCAGACCTAGGTGTTTCTGTTCATTTGAAGCCACTACAGATGTAACTGACCCAGGAGCTCACAATCTCCCAGGGGCACAAAATGCAGGTCTGGCTTCACTTCTCTGGCTCAATAGCTTCCACCGTCTTCTCTATTCTTAGAAGAACTTTTAAAATTAATAAAGAAAGAAAGAACGCTGAAGCCCAAGGAAACATACATTTTACACAACACAGATTATGAGCTGGCCTCCTTAAATGTCAGCTACGCATGAGTCTCTCTAAGTCATCCATTGATTTCACATGGAAGTAGGTCAGGACTGCTTTTAACTGGAGAAGCCTCACGCTGCAGGTTTCATTTAACTATGTGGACGGAATATTAAAAATTGATGTGCAAAGCAGACCTCTGCTTAATTAGCATCTGGATAAAGTCTTTACTAGGAAAGCCATGGAAGTTAATAAAAAATGGGAAAATTGACAATGAAGTCTTTCAACAGCTATTTTTGTGTCTGTAGCCTTTTATTTATGCAAAGTATATGGATGGTCACTTCATGCCTTGCCTATTTATGCCAGTTAATCTGTATTTAGGAGGCTGGCATTCTTCCTCTATCTGGGGTTGCACACGCTTTTATACAAAATTTGAGTGTTTCTTGTCGCTTTTTTCTGACGTTGCATTTTTTCAAATGCTAAACTTCAAATCTGTTTGCATGTTGACTAACCACGTTAAAAGGAAAAGAGATTCCATTTGAATCTGCTTAGAAATGACACTTCACACATCATCCTTTTAACGGTCCCCCATCTACATACTAAATATTTTTTTTATCTTAAGCACTTTGGATCTTAGGCTTCTGCCTAATTCATTGGTTAATACTTATACCTTTTTTGGAAGCAAACTTTTTATTTTAAAAGATACATTTGTAACCAGAAAAAGAAAAAAAACATTCATTACATTTGAAAAACACATCAACAGCCAGCTGTATTGCATTTTTTCCTTTGCTGATAAATCATCTTTGACAATCATCTTGCCATGTTGCCTGGCCCTTTGTACAATGAGGATGGGCTCTTTGTTCTCAGAGCTGCTCTTTATAGGGTCAGGGAAACTGTGCTCTCTCAGGTGTGATGTCTCTCCACCCTCCAGGCTTAGATATCATCCAGCAGCCCAGAAACAGCCTGCCTCCTGAGGGGACATTCTGCCTAGTGCTTTATGCTCCTCGAATCAGGTAGGGGGTGATCCGCTTAAGATGTCAGATCCTTTACCCAAGCCTAACTGAAGAGAGCTGTGCGAACAGTACGGACTCCCTGAAAATTTAATTCATTTTTTACCTTACTGCATTTTTTAAAATAAAATATTTATTCTTTCCCCAGATATCTAAAAATCAAACAATCACCTCTTATAGTTACATAGCCATTTATATTTTACAAAGTCTTTTCCTGAACCCAATTTTCTTCATTTTACACAACAATACTCTGAGGTAAATATGAAAAAACTGATACTTGGAGAGTTTGACTTGCCCTAAAAGTGAAGCTGTTCAGTGACAAATCCATCTATTGTCCCTACGATATTTGATTTCTGTGTCTTTTCTATTCATTTATATCAGGTGACCCCCCCCCCCGAATCTACCTTCCATTATAATGATATTTTTTTAAGCTGGTCAAACAAAGGAATTTTAAAAATAGAAAATAGAGATGAAATAGAAATAGAAATGAAAATATAAATAGAAATGAAGATACTGTCTAATATTCCTTACCATCTTCTAGAAGTTAGACAGTATATGGGCTCCACTCAGTACCATGTATAATCTAGCTGATAGTTTTCTATCTACAATGTAATATCTTAATACTGTTTCTGTAACCATTTACTGAAAATCTATGCTATGCTACTTTTCATGCTCCCTACTCCTATTCTTTTATAAAATATTTAGATTAGATTATAAGTACTTCCTTTCATTTTCCTTGCTGAATGCTACCTGGTTTTATCAATCAGTAACAGGACTGATTTCCTGACTATCTTATGTATATAAAAATCATCTGAACCTGAGTTCTCCATTGATATTCCTTGGAGCAGTTGGTTCCTAAGTACTTTAACTAGTGTTGACCTTGGCATCCTATGCAGAACTCAGATTATTATCAATACCTGGTAATCATGGTAATTCTATTGGACTTGGCTATTAAAAAAATGTTAGCGGTGGAAAAATCAGTAAATCCAAAAATATAAGTTGATTGTGTAAAATACAGTCATAGAAACCATGGGTACTTAAATAAAATATATAGTCTTTGCTCTCAAAAATGTACCGTTCAATTGTGGAGGTTGGATACACATTCATTCAATTTAGCCAGTCATTTGATCATTCAAGGAACACTTACTGAACATGTTCTCTGTGCCAGAAAAACGTGCTAGTTGTTGGGGGAAAAAAAATAAAAGACTTACTACTGTGTCCTGACCATTTAGTTGGAAAGACAAACAGGTAAATGCTAATCACAGCACTATGTCAGTCACGTGTCCAAAGAACTTTTTTATGTAAATAGAGGAGCAGAGTTCCCCAAAAAGGAAGCAGAAGGGACAAAGTTCAAAAAGGATTGTTAATAAGGATATCACAATGCATGAGAACCAAGAGAAACGTCTTCAGATGGAGGAATCAACAGTGTCTAATGTTTTGTGATGTTTCCTCTTCCAAGAGAGGAAAAGGAAAGGGCCAGAGACCAGTTAGGAAGCCCTACGTGACTCTGGACTGAGCAGAAGAGGTTGAAGCCAGGTTGTAGGAAATGAAAGCTGGGACGGGAGACATGAAATGGAGGCAGCAGGCAAACACTCACTTGAATGGTTTGGCCATAAAAAGGAAGTGGAAAATCATGGCTGGGTGTAGAGTTAAGAATTTTTTTTTCTGAAACATCAATGGACAATTTTATTATCATTTATATTTAATGATCATAAATAAAGCATGGTTTAGAAGCCAAAGTGAGTTCTGCAGGCTTCAAGTGAGATTATCACTCAACCACAGAAGGACCACTCTGAGGCAATGTTTTAATTTCTTAGGTTTGAAATTTCTCTTAGACAAAAGCTCAGTCAAGTTTCTTTGACAATAGCTTGCCTCATTTTGACATAGCTCTCTTGTTAATCATAACTAAGTGGTTAATAACTTATTAATCAGAGAATGAAAGAGGCAACTCTGAGATTCAGAATGTGAATCCGAATGTAAAGAGAATAATACTTTGCTTCAGCTCTGATCCTTCTGTTGGGGGCTGCTAACATCTAAATTCTGTCCCAGCTTCTGAGTTCTTGGAAATCTAGATTTCTTATTTGTGTTATGGGAACAAAACCCACATTTGAATTATCCACCCATAGCAATGTGTGTGGATCTACGGTTGGACAACACACGGATGCCCCCAATCTCTACTTTCTGACTCTATCTACTGTTTTTCTATCCTTTTTCTTTCTTGACTTAATTATATCAGTTCCATCTGTACCAAGGGAATAGATGCAAAAAATTTCAAGTGATACTTTATTGAATATAACTGCAACCTGACCAGAAGAAAAGGTAGGGGAAAGTATTCTTTCTACCTTCACTTGTCAGAAGACTATTACAGACTTTTGCATTTGAAATTTTTCCTTTAAGTTCAGCTGTTCTGGGTATACCTGGCTAGGCAGGATATTCTGCTTCAAAATCCATGTTACTAACCCTCCTTCCTCCCCTCTTAGATTCTTTACAGTATTTTTACTCCTTTCATTTGGGAATAGCAATAGCCCAGATTCTTCAGCTGATTGGTTATTCTACCAGGAGTGGAACGTTTAATTAACCTAGCTCCCATCAACTAACAATAATGAGTTGGCTTCAACTGAGAAACACCATGCACCACTAAAGACACTTCATTAAATTCATAATTGCCATCCATTTCCTGAATTCTGAAAACTGATGTTTTTGAAAATTAAAAAATTTTTTCAAGTATTTTATAACTTAAACCCATTTTTACCTGGAAACACATGCATTTAAGACCACCAGTTACATAGTAATAGCTCTCTGGATTTCTGCAGTGCTTTTTCACCAAGGAGGTTAAATGACTTGAATGTGTTCTTATTCTCTTGACTATTTGAGTTCAATAATGCACAATGTTAAACAGTAGAATTCCTTCTTTAAAAGGTTAGTCTCTATTATTTCTTCTGAAAAAAAATGCATCTTTCTATCTCCAAATGTTGAGAAATGACCAATTTTCTCAGCTATTCGTTTGTTCAGGAACTGGTGACAATTTAACATCTACAAAATGGTCCACATTTAAATGCTTTATGGCTACATTCTTTATATCCTTCCCCTAATAAATCTGCCTAGAATGAAATGGGCATTCTTTTAAACAGGACATTTAAGAACAAAAGCAATGAATTCAGCATTCAGCATAGTTCCTTTTTTGGCTGAATGACTATATTGATTTCAGTGTAGAACTTTCTAAGTTGTAGGATCCGATTTTTTTTTTTATTTAATAGTCAAACATTTCTCTTATGGCTTTTGTTTCCTCAAGTGCAATAGCCCTCTCAAGTCACTATGCCTATGAATTCAACAAATTCAGTAAATACTTACCACGTATCAACTTTGGGGAAGACTGCATTGAACCAAGTGCTACATGAAAAAAAATGATGAAAAGATACGGCCCTTGATCTCCCTAGCCATATGTCTTAATGGGGAATAAGACAGAGAAAAAAAACCTCTACAGTAGGTCAGGATAAGACACATACCATTACAGATGTATAAAGTGCTCCCAGAGTTTGAAGGAGAGATTATATGTAAACAACAGCACAAAACAACTCGATGAAGAAGGAGGTGGAATATAAACGGGGATCCAAGCTTTAGACTTTGTTTTATGGAGTTACTGGGGAAGTCCTTTCAGCAAGGGAGAGCAAGGTCAGACAGAAAGCTTCAGAAACAGGAAATGGCCATTTGTTTGGGGATCTACAGCTCATTCGGTAATCCAAAGATGCATCAAACAACAGAGAAGGAAGAGACTCACAGTTTGAGCACTTAATATTCTCATCTGAAAAGTGAGAAAACTATGGCATTAAGAGATGAACTGACTTATCCAAAGTCTCAAAGCTTCTAAATGGTTGAGCCAAGATGAAAAGCATCTCTTGTGATATCCAGGCCCTGTCCAAACCTTCTAGATCATATTAAAATGTAGGACAAATGCAAGGAACTATGATATGACTGATAGGAACCTCTTATACCTAATATTTAATTACTCATAGATGTCAAACTGTTGAAAACACATGATGTCAAATACAAATCAGAAATTGAATTTCCTGTTTGAGGTAATTCAACAGAAGAAAAAGAAATCAGCCCTAGTACATTGAATACAAACTGAGGAAATCTTGGTTTTAAAAAAAACAGACTAGTGTAGCTTTATGTCTGAATTGAAAATGTTTCTGAATTATTTCAATCTAAAGCAGGGAGGTTCTTCTTAATGGAGAAAATTGCTGATTAAATTGCTGACGAGAAATTGCACTTAAAGATTCAGCAGCCAGAGAACATAAACACAGGGGATAAACACGTCTGCCTGCATCAATCAAAGACAGCTGCAGTCTACCCCGAGAAAGGTGAGCAATTATTTATGAAATTATGTCTTCTTCAGTGATTCTATGTTGCAATCCTAAGAGAAATTGAATGAGGAAAGCAGACAATGTCATGGTCCCAATTAACTAAGGAGTCACATGCATTTTCAAAATCAAGGGATTTTACTTATACACTATTTAACCTCATCATCCTAAAAAAATTTTTTAGCTTTAAAAAATAATAATAGTTAAATAGGCCAGCATGATCTTGAAGCACTGTGTATGTGTGTGTGTGTGTGTGTGTGTGTGTGTTTTAAAGATGGGCGTCTGATTTTGCCAAGTACACACTAACACAAATCTAAAGAGACAAGAGGTGATGCCAAGAAGCATTTTGCATAGGGCTCTTTTGGAGCTTTTGTTGTTTTACTAGATCAGTTTCTAGGTTAGTGATGCTAGGGCTCTCATTGCCTTTGGGCACTGGCTGATTTTTTATTTTTTTCTTATGCACGGAGTGTTTTTTTCTCTTGGGGTAGCCCTGGGCCACCAAGACACTGCTTAATTATGGACAAGATTCAAGGATCTGTGGACAAAAGCCCTATATCCCTGGAGGATGAATCATCTATTTGGTAGCTCAGTATTGCAAACCTCTCAGACCAAAGGAATGTGCCCATACATCCTTAAGTTATGCTTAAAAGCATTAGGAACACTCATAGTCTCTTTGCCCAGGTCATTTAATTGTGAGGCCCACTGGGCAGACCACATGCCTTCAGGGGCAGCTCAGAAGCCTGAGGTCCAGAAAAATCCCCTCACAGTGACTAGGATATTCCAAAGTGAATTTTGGAGGGTTCTGAAAAGGATTTCCAGCCCCTTCCTAAGTTGATGACAACCACTAAGTGGTCCATGCTATTTAGGTACAGATCCAGGTTTCTTTGATCCAGCAGATATCTCTGGGAGTGATAACAGTATGAGCCATTAGAGTTTTTGATGGTAACTGGTATATTTTAATGGCAATTGGGAGGGGAAAGAAATTAGGGAGACTGGTCAAGTCTAGATAAAGTATCATTAAGACCAGAAACTGAAGCCAAATAAACTGGGTTCAAGTCTCAGATTTACTCCCTATATGACCCTGGGTAAGCTGTGCCTCCGTTTCTCCCATCTTTAAAATAGCACCGTTAATATCACCTGCTTCCACGTATTGCTGTGGGGGTGGAATACAAGCAAAATGCTTAGAACCGTGTCTGGCAGAGAGTAAATGGCATAAAAGTAAGTATTGACATATGCTCCTATTGTTACGGAAGCATTCTGAAGGAAAAGCTTGGGGCTGCATTCTTTCCCCAGGACCTTACCACTACTTCTTGGATGAATTCCACTCTGGGCTTAGTTGGACTTGAAATTGTTTCTGAGGTAAACCTGTCTTAGGCAGAAGCATTTTCCAAGAACCTCATCACCTCATTTCCCCATTAGCATTGTCAGCTCTAACTACTGAGATCCTTGGCCCAGGCATGACAGTTAGACCTCCTCCTTGCTTTCATCATTCCTTCCAGCATCCCACAAGGAGGACTCCCATTCTCTCGTATTGCTCTCCTACATTGGCTAGATCATGGGGCTGGGCATCCTCTCTAAAGAGCACGCCCTTGTTCTGCATCATGGCTCCATCTGGGGGCTCCGCCCTGCTCTGGCTAGCCCTCCCACTTAAATGACCTGGACCCATCTAAACAGACCTCTGGGGTAAAAACTGCTGTTGGCCTGAGTCTCAAGTTCCCCTGCCTGTCTGAAGAACAGAAACAACTCCTGTCTGAAGTAGTTATTACCAGTGGTTCTCAAATCGAAGTGTTGAGAAATTCTGATGAAGTAAATTACACAGACCTAGATGAAGGTTATAAGTAAGAACAAGAATGGACATTATTCACACATTGCCCACCATGTGATACAATGTTAAACTCTCAAGGTCTCCAGAAGAATCTTGAGGTAGTGAAATACTTTTCCCTGCTGATCCAACCAGATGACCCTGACGGTTTATTTGCAAGATGCCAACTAATCAGTAGCTTACTTAAGGAAAGGAAAACAACATTCACTCATTTCAAGTTATCTGAGTTTTACTTTTTCCCCTTCCTCTTCTTTCTCTTATACAAATTCTGTTTTTGACTTTGTTAGATGAAAGCAATGTGTTATAGGTTTCTCTTGCACACAAGTAAACGGTGTTGCTAATACTTAGCAGTACACCCCTGAGTTACTGTTAGATAACAGGCATAAATACTACTGGGGATTGTCCTTAAAAAGTCATGATCCCAGGTCCAACCTCCAGGATTTCTCACTGAACAGGTCAATCTCTGATAAAGCCCAGGAATCTGTATTTTTAACAACAGGCAAGTGAATATAATGCAGGAGGTCCTTTGCCTGCTGTGGTTTGTTTTTTTTTGGTTTTTAAATTTTTTTTTTCTTGGCTGCATTGGGTCTTTGTTGCTGCCCGTGGGCTTTCTCTAGTAGCAGCTAGCGAGCGGGAGCTATTCTTCGCTGCGGTGCACAGGCTTCTCATTGCAGTGGCTTCTCTTGTTGCGGAGCACGGGCTCTAGGTGCGCGGGCTCAGCAGTTGTGGTGCTCGGACTCAGTTGCTCTCGGACATGCTGGATCTTCCCCAACCAGAGCTCAAACCCTTATCCCCTGCATTGGCAGGCAGATTCTTAACCACTGTGCCACCGGGGAAGCCCCGCCCACTCTGCTTTGAGTGACCCAAGGATGTTCCCTGGAGCATGTCCCCAGCATCCTGGCCTGAGAGCATCCTCATAACCCAGGTGCAGGCTCAATTTTCCTTCTGAGCTACTAGAAGGAGTCTTGCTAAGGTAGAAACCAGTCTGAGGCCACAGTGTGGGGCTCTGAGCAGGAAGGCAAGCAATAAACAGCAGGAAAAGAACCTGACAAGAGTCATGGTTTTATTTAAGAAATTTAGCAGAACCTATAGGCCTTGGTCTTGCCTTGGTCTCTTCAGTTATTCTGGGTGTAGCTCAAGTCCTAAATGCCTTTGAAGGATCTGTGTGTTCCAGAGGTTCAGTATCCTGCCTCCCCCCAACTCTGGCCAGGTGGCTTCTAGTCACCACACACCCAGAAGTTCTGCTCAAATTCAATATGCTTGGAGGTGGGCAGTCACAGACTGAAGGCTCATCCATTTCCCACAGCAAATGAAAGATCCAGACTCCTGGGTTCTCTTCCCTGCCCATCCCCTTTGCTTTTCTGTCCTACCCACTCCTTGTCAGTTTCTGCTTTCATAGGAATAAAAAGGAGAGAAAATAAAGTCCTTAGCTAGTGCGTTTGCTAGATTTTACTGAAAAAACTTATTTTCAATAGGCTAAACAAAAAGTGTAAGTTCTCCTAAAATAAAGTAACATTCGTTCCATGTTTCCCAGGACAGCTTAGTTCTTGGGAAGTGAATATCCCTGACCATCTCAGACATGAATCCAAGAACTTCATCCAACTTAGTAAATGGATTCAAGTGGCATTTGGAAGTCAAGGTCACAAAGTCCCTACCCTGAAGTCACACACTTTAGATAGATGAGAGGCTCTGCAGACAAGTTTCTTGGTCCACAACTGATTAATGGTGTGATAATACAATACAATAAGGAAAAGCATGAAAGGAGAATAGGAAAGAAGGGGAGGGTGCATCAATAGAGCTACCTGGAAGAAAGAGACGAGGCAGGAAAACCATGAGAAACAGACAGAAGAATTTAAGTGAACTTAAATGGTAGATCTGTAAAGGGTTAGTCAGCTATACAACCTCAAATAAACCTCCTGAGGACACCCCAGTATCACAGTTAATCTATCAATGTTGCACTGCTACTAAAAATGACAGGACAATCATAGCCACCCCTGTGTGAGGCCTCCCCTATTCAGGTCACCTTGATGGACACTTCATGTGCATTAGCACATAGTACACACACAGTGATGATCACGACGGTGACCCTGAATCATAAAGACGGCTAAGTGATGTTAGCATACCCTTCCTTTTTCCTAAAAGTGGGATACTATAAACATACAGAAATGTGTTTTAAGAGATTTCCTTCCAAAATCATCGTTTTTTCAATTTAAAATTATTTTTTAATTAAATTGGTAAGAGTAAGTTGGCTCAGTTGCTTCACCAGCAATGCCTAATATTTTAGGCATCGCTGGACCTCAAGTTACATGAAAACTGAGACAGGTATGTGTGTGAGGGCATGGAGGGCATGGGGTAATTTTTTGGTTTTATTTTGTTTGGTTTTTTGGGTTGTTGTCTTTGTGTTTGGTTTTTTTTGCTGCTGTTGTTTCTTAAGAAAGTGAATGGAAAGGCAAAGTTTACAACTGATTCCCAACTGTGTTTCATCAGTCCTATAGGACACATTTATATCTATAATTGTAAAAATGTAACATAACATCTCAAAGTCTTAAATAGGAGTCTTTTTAAAGGGCTGAAAGATTTAACAGCAGAAAATTGTGTATCTCCATTAATGTGGAATATTATTGAGTATGATGAAGGTCTTTGGCAATGCCAACCCATAATTTATATATATATATATATATATATGGCAATACCAGATAAGTGAGCTTGCATCTTTTTTTCCCTTTGATCCTTCTTTGGCCCTACTGTGTTTTGGTGCTGCTTCTCTGGTTCTCTGTGTACCTTTGTATGTGCTTCATATGTTTGGCACCTATATTTGTTTATATGTCCATTTGACCTTATGTGTGCATTGTGTGTGTGTGTGTATTTTTCTTGGTGCCTCAGTTTTTTAATTAGTCTTTTCTCTTTGATGTTTCATGTTTCTTTCTTTTTTTAATTTTCTCTTTACAATTTTCCACTTTTAACTTTTCTATCACATTCTCTCTCTCAAGTATATTATAACATTTAATTATATCCTTCATTATGCCTTGTACATTTTCACAGAAACACACATTCATGCATTTATATTAAATAGAGGCTAAATTTTATTTTTAAAATATTTCTTATCTGATGGGATGAAAGAGTTTTTCCTCACTTGATTCTGGCTAATAATTTCTATGATTCATGGCTCTTGATTTATTAAAATAAAATAATTTCATGGCCCATCATGAAATCTTTAGGTATTCTAAAGATTCCAATTAAAGGATATATAAAATAAAAATGTGTAAAAGGAAGATAAAAATTACAGATAGAAGATTATCATTTGAGTCTCCAATTCACCACAAAACATATTTGTACTTCACCTACTTCTCATATAGACACAGAAATTTACAGAAATAAAATACAAGTTGATCACTTCTTACATGCCTTATGTCCTCTATCTCTCTGCACAAATGTAAAAAATATTAATAATAACCAATTCAAATAAATTTATTATCATTAGTATACTCATATACAGTTAAACAACATAATAATGTCACATCAACTAGGAAAAACCTGCTTCCTAGAACAATTAATATGGAGGCTGTATTTAGAAAATGTTGAAGCAAAATGAAATTGATTCATGGTCTACCACTATTGTCTTATTTTATCTCTTTCCTATTTTGCAATCCCCATCAATAATTATAAGCCTTTAAGGTGTGAAATTATTAAATTAGGTGTATCTTTTATAGGTTATTAAAAATAAAAGTTGAAGGCATAAATTTTATTTGACATAGGTTTTTCAATTAAAGTGGAAATATTATATTTGCTTTGAATTGAATACCAGAAAACTCGAAAAATTGACATTTCCAGTAAACCTAGAGGGGTATGGAGCACAGAAATACCAGTCTTACTTTTATCTCTGAAATGTAAAAAAAAAATGCCAAATGTGACTCAGGGGTCATGAATGTTATACTACTTCCTATCACTTATCTTGTCCCTTTGTTATCAGCAGGTATCTACGAATCCTATCTGTCAAGAGTAAAGGGGATAGTTGTATCACTGAGTGTACTGCAGCAGTAATTGTAGGTTAACTTTCAATTATCAACAATTTTGGATCTACATTTTGGATTACAGGAAGATTCTGAGAGCCCCTATGATTTTGTCAACATCAGATAGTGTCTTTCTATTTTCTTCCAGAGTCAAAAGTAAATGGCATTGGATTATTCATTAGAAACACTATGTGCATTTTTCCTCCTTTCCATTTGTGTAAAGTAAAATATTGGAATTCATATAACCCAGGGCATGACCTTCCTCTGAAGGGCTGATACACAGTTAATAGCCCATGGGAAGGAATTTAATCCTTGGATCCCTACAAAGCTATAAAGAGCCTAGATCACTTCTCCATGTACAAGCTTGGTTTTAGAAGCACACAAAGCTCATTTTGGAGTCGAATGGAGAAGTCTGTGACATATAGCACATAGAGTGATTCTAACAGATGGATTTTTCTTGAAATAACTTCATTAGTTAATCACTTTTTTTTACATATACTTTTTCTAGCTAACTGGTATAGCTGCCAGCTGGAGCTGCTAAGAATCCTCCAAAGAAACTGGTAGGTAGGGAGAATATTGGCTAATTTCACCAATTCTTGGATGAAATTTCTACTAATTTCATACTAACCATCACGTATTTTGAGAGTAAAATCTTTTCCTTTATTTTTTTTCAACTTTTTCCAAAAACTTACTTATCTGTGTTTAAACCAAATCAATCATATGGAAAAAACTTTCAATTTTAATAAATTGTCTGGATCAGAGTTTCCCATACTTGACACTATTGACATTGTGGATGAGATAATCCTTTTTTTTTCTGTTCTTTGCTTTTGTTTTTTTTAATGTTTGTAGCAGGTTGTCCTGTGCATTGTAGGCTGTTGAGGAGCATCCCTGGTCTCTACCCACTTGATGTCAGTAGCATCCCCAGTTGTGACAACCAAAGATGTCCCCAGACATTGCTGAATGTCCCTGGGGGCAAAATCACCCCAGCTGAGAACCACCACTCTAGAAATAGGAGGTTCCTAGTTTTAATTCAATTTTTAAAATAATTTAAAAAATATTTTAGTGTATTCATGTATGTATTTAATTCGAGATATGTCTAAAATATGAGAAGTTTTTGCCTTTCAGTCAGGTAAATGAAATGTTTTTATTGGGGAGGGAGGGAGTAGAATTATTTAAGTGGTTAATGCTTTCATAAATCTCTCTGGTTAAAGAGAAAAAAAGACAAGATAAATGGCTTTCAACTACCAATGAATATTAATTATCTAAGGAGTGTCATCATCATCTTCATCAGACATGTTGAAGAGTTCTTTTCCTTTAAAGAAGGTCCTCAATGTAACTGTATGAGTAGAATAATAAAATCCTGTGGTGGGATCATTTGAGATGTAAGTGATTAATTTTCAGCTTAGATGCCCTAAGGCATTTTTAAATAAAGGAAAGCAGTGTAATTTAATGAAATGAACATTGAGAAAACTGGGATCTGTTTTGACTTTAGGATATCATTAGGCAGTGATTTGGGGCTCACAAAAGGATTAGCCATTCAAATAGAGACATTCCCTGGCCTTTGAAATTCAGGGGTAAATATAATGTTCCCCTCCTACTTATGACTTAGTGATCTTTCTGTAATTTATATATTGATGGATATAGGAAGAGTACCATGGGAATAAGATGCTAATTACCAAGGGTTTTAAAAGGGAAATAGTGAGCCTATTCTAGTTTAGCAGGAAAGTAAGAATGTAACAACATGAAGTATGTGGAAAGAATCATTCGTTGTTTTTTAAAAAAGTAATGATTCTATTCGAATTGCTTTCTTTGCAGCAAAGGCTTTCTAATACAGATTTGCTCAAGCAGGCTCTTAGTACAAGATAATTTTAACACTTAACCAATTCCATGTTTGAATGTATAATCTCCCCCCCAAATCGAGACATGTACCTAAAAATTTTATAGTGATCTGTTTTCTTTGTTAGATTTCCCAGAGCCCCTGAAGAATTTAGATCTTACACTTTATTTTAAATTTAAAACTGATTCTTTTTAATATGTTATATTGTGCAGACCATCACTTTATTCCTCTCAGAATGCATTATCTCCTATTTTTTTTCTTTTTGGTTTCTTAAAAGTATGACACAAATTTATTACTTTACAATTCTAGAAGGCAGAAGTCTGAAATGGGTTTCACTTGCCTAAAATGAAGCCTGTAGGCCGGGCTGCCATTCCTTCTGAAGGCTCTAGGGGAGCATCTGTTCCCTTGACTATTCAATCTTCTAGAGGTTTCCTGATTTCTTGGCTCATGGCCCCCTCCTCCATCTTCAAAACCCGGAGGGGCAGCATCTTCATCTCTCTGACTCAGACTGCCCTGCCTCTGTCTTTCACTTTTAAGGACCCATGAGAATGCACTGTTTCCTTGGATATGGCAAAAGCAAAATCACACATCTTGAGATTTCAACTCAAAGGACCAAATATCACTACTACGTGCCTTATCTGTACATCATGGGGTTCACTGCCCTCAAGTCACAAACGAAAGCGTCTGTGCACTTACTTTCTGCAGGTTCTTTAGGGCGGCGGCCGCTGGACGACTTCCTCAGCAGGCTGCGTCCCGAGGTAAAGAGGCTGGTTAGTTCCTCCAAAGGACTCGTGGGTGTTCTGGACCGGGAACCGCTCGGAGCCGACCCGTAGGTATTGACCGAGGCATTGACCATCTTGCTCCCATCTTGCGACACCGGTCTGGGGGTCAAATGAGGCACTGATGGAGAGCTCCTGGAGAGGCTGCCTGAATGCACGGCGTCGTAGGGCGGGGGCCTTTTGAGGCTGAGCGGGGTCAGGGACCTGCCCATGCTGACGGGTGACGGAGAGGCGGAGTGACTTTTGGGGTAGCCGTGGGGAGACTGCGTTCGGTATAGAGTGGAAGGCGGGGGAGGGGACGAGGAGAGAACCGAGGCAGCAGGAACGGGTCCCAGGGCTCCGGCCTGGTCTTTCTCCAGTTTAGGGTGGCCGGAGGCCTGGGACGGCAAGGAGGATGGTGACGCCCCGGCCTGCTGTTTCATATAAGACACGTTTTCCAACACAGGAAGCTTTGTGACCTCCAGGGGGGTGAGCGGAGACTCATCGGAGTTGGGGGAGCACTGCACAGGGGCCGGGGGGAACACCAGCAGCGGGGGTCTATGAGAAAGCAGGTTGGGAAAGGGCGGAGGGATGTCACAGAGCAAACCCTTCGGGGTACATGGCACTGAGGACTTGGCCGAGTCCAAGTCAGGCACCGTGGGAGTAGCACACTGCGAAGAACAACTGTGATGGTCAAGGTCACACTTTGAGTCTTGGCCTAAGTCGTCAAAAATGGGGTATTTCATTTCTTCGTAGACGGCCTCACTCTGGTCGTCGTCGTCTTTCCGGAAGTCTCTGAGAATGTTCCCCACCATCTCAATGTACACGGGTTCCTCCTCCTCGGGGCCCCCTGAGGGGCTGCTGACCTGGGAGAGGGAGGGGTCCCGAGGGAGTGAGGTCCTCCGGGGCACGTGCTTCTTGACATACGTTTCGTCAAAAGATGTGCTGAGCTGAGTGTTTGGATTCCGTTTTGGTTTTGGAGGAGGAATCTTCTTTGAATATTCATCACTGTGGGGTCTTGGCTTGGCTGACACTAAAAGAAGAAGGAGGAAAAAGAAAACGTAAAACAGATGAGTACCATAGGAAAGCTTTCAAATATGACTTTCAGGTGGATTTACTGCTCTAAACATTTGAGGGGATGGGTAATGCTGCGTTTCAAGCTGGAGACGTAGACTACAAATCCAACAAAAGTCAAACATTTCCATATTTAGAAAAATATGATGCAGGAACAGTAGTAATATGTATCTTCAAACTAATATAAGTAATCCAACACGGATAAATGCATTAAGACCAGGACTTACTCATCCCTCTGTCTTAGAATTCCTAAATAGAAACTTCAGATGACACAATTGGATAAAAACAATCACACATTTCATAAAAATCAACTTCTAAGAATTCAGCAACAAAGAAACTTAGGGGAAAAAATCTAGAGTTTCTATTAGTACAAATGGTTACAAAAATACCATGGGGACTGAGCCCTTTAAATGATGTGGCTATTACACATGATCACATCTTGCTTTTATTTGGGGTAAAAATGTTCCAGTCTGCTAGACTTAATCTCTGTCTTGGTTCAGATAAATAACTTTTATACAGATGGGTCTGATTCTTCAGGGGAAATCGATGTGAACATTTTATGAGGCTAGACAAGTTAATCTCCAAATCTCCAGGTATTGTTGATTATGGTGTATTTGTTTTAGTTCATAAGATCTCTTATGATATCCCAAATGCTGTCTTGGAATGAATTTATTGCCCTGACACATCAGAACCCCCTGGAGAGTTTTACAAGAGAATAATCCAGAGAATGATGTGTAAGCTTCAAGAATAACTTCTGAAAACTCACAACAGATATGCCTACAAGTACACCCCACAGCCCCCCTTGTAATGGAACATAAACTTCTGACTCCATCTAGTAGGTTGGAACAGGCTGGCAACGTGTCTGTGACTGCCATCAATTGTTTAGCATGCAGGGAAAGTACTGGAGTCTTGATATTATCTCATTGTGCTGATATATGATTATGATGATTAGCATTTTTACGCAATGTGGCAGAATGTAGTTGCTTGTGGTAAGTGGTAGCGTACAATGTAAGTTGACGGTATAGCTTATAGGTGTACACCTATGAGAAAAGAACAGGCTTCTCTATAATTTGCAGCTTGAAGGGAGGGGAGGTCTCAAGGCGCAAACCAGGAAACACCCCAAATTTTCTGGGTTTTTTTTTCAACTAGCAAAACTTATGACATAGGAGCTTTTCTAAAACTTACTATTGGAGAAGCAAGTGCTTAAAGATTAGTTAGGTGGCTGCTTTATGCATCAATCATGCCTTCAGAGAAAGAGAACCCATCAAATATTCTAGCAGTGGCTATATCTTTTGCTTCTCTAGGTCATTCCTGCTTTCAAATATTCTACTCCATTGTACCCATGGTGATGGTTTCACTCACTACAATCAAGCAGCTTGTTGAAGGGAAGTTTCTTAATGTATGTCGACTTTTCCTTAATTTACAATAGGAAAAAACTAGATGCCATTTTACAGGGGGACGATACAGCAGTAGAGCCTTTTAGTGTCAAAAGGGAAAAGCCTAGGGACATAATGGAATGAAAACTATCCAGATAATTCTTTAGGCGGGACCCAAAGTGACCAATAGCTCTTCTCTATATCTCCTACCATTTTTATTGGTTTTGAAATCTACCATGTATGTTAATTTTCATATGATTCAAATAGATCATCAGACTACATACAGAAATTGGAGCCCAAATAAAGTAAACCCATAAATTAATGAGTGAGATTGACTTAGAACTGGAGGGACTTTGAAAGAGCCAGGACTTAGAACAAAAGTCCATCCAGATTATTCTTCTGAAGCTTGTTTCCTGCCATGCTCCACCTCAGTGTGTCATCCTAGGCTAAGTAACTCACACTCTAGGAATATCTGCCACTGACTATTGAGTTCTAGGAGCTGGATGGTGTGGGAAGTAGCAAGGTGTTCTATAAATGGAGAGTTAACCAAAAGCTAGGAATGAATGTGTGTCCATGAGATGGATAACTTCATTATATGCTTAAAATTATACTTAGAATAAGATTTTCATTTTTCTCTGGTTCCTAAATTATAATTCACTGCCGTTTTCTTTGACCCTTCCCTAAACATAGACTTGGGTTGTTGTACGGACAGAAATAACAGGACAGGCAGAGCCCAAGCCTAGGTAGAAACACTGCATTGAAGGAAGACCATAACCCAGGATTCCCAGGAAGTTAGAGATCAGTGGTAGAGCTGACAGTAACATGATATTCAGGGAAGCAGCAGCCTCTTCCCTGGAACCAACGTCCCTCTTCCCACATAGAATAGAAGGTGGCCTTTGGAATAGGCAAGACCAATGTTTGGGTTGCACTCAGAATATGCAACTTTGTTTGCCAAAAGATCAGAAAAAAATGAAATAAAGACCCGCCATATCTATGAAATGTGGAAGAAAGAAAAATGTTCTATTCTAGAGCACAACATAGTTAGAATTAAGGTAGCTATTCATTATGAAGAAATTGTGATAATTTATTTGAACTGTTAGGACAACTTCAGTACCAAACCAAGTACAGGTATTATCTGACGAGTAGGATTAAGTATAATATGTGACTCTTATGATGACTCTGAGGTAATCGAAATTGACAGTTGCTATGGACTGAACTGTGTCCCCTCCACAAATTCATATGTTGAAGTCCTAACCCCCACTGTGATGTTATTTGGAGGTAGATCCTTTGAGAGATAATTGGGTCATGAGGTCATGAGGGCTGGGTCCTCATGATGGATGAGATTAGTGCCCTTATAAGAGGAGTCACTGGGGTATCTTCGTTGTCTTATTCTCTCCACCATGTGAGGACATAGTGAGAAGGTTGCCATCTGCAAGGCAGTAAGAGAATTCTCCCCAGAAACTGACTATGTTGGCACCTTGATCTTGGACTTCTGGCCTCAAGAACTATGAGAAAATATATGTCTGTTGTTTAAGCCACCCAGTCTGTGGAATTTTGTTATGTCAGCTTGAGATGACATAGACAAGAGAATACTGATTGAGCCCTATGTAAAGACCCTATAAAGCTAACTCCTGAGCACCCACTTTTTCATCCTCTGGCACTGTAATACTTTAATAAGCTTTGCTACTTGAAGAATTAATTTAACTCTTTCCCAGTCTTTTCAACGTAACCAGCACCTTCCCTTGCCCGGTACCTCCTCACCCCTGAAGCCACATCACAGAAAGCATATTACAGCTGAATACAGAGATGCTGATCCCAGGTACACCCAGGAGCATCCTTCCACCACACTGCCTGTTATTCTGATTCTTCTTAATCTGATGCTCCAACTTCTGATTCGTGCCAAGGCACGTGCCATATTATTTAATTAGACCCATTTTCTAGATGCTCTTTGTTTTCTGTAGTTGTTTGCTTTGGCATATAGACTCCCTGCTCCACTAGGTTTTGTATGTTCTGCTGCCCACCATCAGAAGCAGTTCTCCAGCCAACCTTGCCCAGCAAATCCTTCATTATCTGGGCAAGCTTCTTCCCTCTCCCCTTCCCTGTGTGGTGAAAAGAGCCTAATGCAGGCAGATTCATATAATTCAAACACATTTTGTTTCCTGCTCCTCTTCCTTTGTATGAATACAAATTTAAAATGAGAGAACTGAGGATTATTTAGTGAGTAAAGCAATAAGTAAATTACAGCCAATCGGGATGAATAAACAGATTCATTCCTTCAGTATTAGGAGACTTTTCTTCCAGGCAATATCTGGTTCCCATTCCACATCCTCCTTGCAATCTCATGGCTCTCTCTGAAAAGTCAGAGGAGGGAATAGTTTCATCTCTAATGAAATGATTTTTCTCTGCATTTGCGACATCATCTGGTTTCACCTTATTCCATGTATTGAGTAAATATGAAATTTTGTTTCAACTGTCATATCTGCTTTGTTTGTTTTTTGTTTACCCAAATAAGAAAAAGTCTGAAATTTTTAGCAACTTTGCCTCATGATTTATTTTAGTTTAACATCACCCTGGGGAATTAAAAATTAAGGGAAAACTCATGTTTCAAAAGTTATTTCTTTAGAAGGTGCTTAAAAATAGTCTTGATCTACATACATAGGTGCTGAACTACTGCTAAAGACAATAAAAATTGCATTGCAAATTTCAACACTTAACCAAATTCAACCACAATAAAAAGGTGATTTTTATTGCTCTTAAATGAATTTTAAATCATTACTAATAAGTCCAAAGATAGAAGCAATAATCCCTGTTCAGCTCCAGAACACAAATTTCATGCTTAAAATAGTATAATGACAGTAGCATTGAATAAGCAGAAAGTGACATTTTTGAAATGAAATATCTGAGCACAAAGGTAATGCATGGCTTTCAGTCATGCCCAGATGATCTGCCTTTCAGAGTTAATTTTGGAAATCTGCCATGTCCCTTGTCAAGCTATCCTTCTGAAATAATATTTTCCTTATTAAAAAAAAAAGTGTACTATAAAACCAGGCTTTGGTGTCTGTGAATATTCTTGAACCAAGAAGTGAAAAAAGAGACAACATCACAGGTGGGTATTTCCCCTGATGGAAAGTCTCTTTGGTCACAGACTCCCAGAATTTGAAGGACTCTTAGAGATTATCCAACCCAAACTCCATATATCACTGATGAAGAAATATAAATGCCTTATCAACTACTTTAAAAAAACCTCATAATGTCAATTCAATCTTTTATAACTTTTAAAACAAAGGAAAGAAATAAGGGGGGAAAGCTCTGTAATTCATTATTTTGTATATGGCATAAAGTATCATTTTAAAAGGTCTTCTCACCCATGCTTATAGTGGTATTATCGCATGGCCTGGTTATAGAGGTATACTTAAAGAGCTCTGGTTATAGAGATGTATTTAAATATGTAATTCAAACTGGGAAATTAGAGTCCAGTGAACAGGAGTAACGGCCACACTCTGTGATACTGAACTGGCTGATTCTAGAAAGTGAGAGGCACATTTCCCACTTTCAGCAGAATTGTGCTCACAATAGCTCTCTTTTCACAACTCACAATTCCAGAGGTTTGAGCAATATTTTTATTTTCAGTCACAAGCCCCATAATGCCACCCACAAAATTGTTCTTTTCTTATTTTATTTTAGTTTTTAAATTAAAGTGTCTGTAAAGGGATGGGAGTTACAGATACCCTTGGTCTGCTTACAGTGGGACCAAGAAAGTGTGATAATGTGCAAAAAGGATCAGATTTGGAATTGTAGTATCCGTGCTGTAATACCATCCTGGATCTGCTAGCAATGAAAACACAGAATTCAGATCAAAGTGTGGATGGAAACAGTGTAAGACATGGGACTGGATCAACACTATGGTCTTAAAGTTGAGTGGGAATGAAAAAGCCTTAGCTTAAATTAGATACAGGGCATTTCTTATGAACAAGAAAAGGTGACTCAAAGGACAGATTTAAGCACTCAGAGAGCAAAACTAAGAACCACAGAGAACCAAAACTGGGGGAAGCTGGGCCCTAATCAATAAATTCTGCTCCCGAATAGGGAGAACTGGGCACATGTGCACAACTGGATTTCCGAATTGGTATAAACCAGTGACTTCTACGTGACTCCCCTCTCTCAAGCTCCTACTTTTTTTTTTTTGGCGGTCCTCGGGCCTCTCACTGTTGTGGCCTCTCCCGTTGCGGAGCACAGGCTCCGGACGCGCAGGCTCAGCGGCCATGGCTCACGGGCCCAGCCACTCCGTGGCATGTGGGATCTTCCCGAACTGGGGCACGAACCCGTGTCCCCTGCATCGGCAGGCGGACTCTCAACCACTGCACCACCAGGGAAGCCCGCTCCTACTTTTTTGAACAAGACTGTACCCTGCAGTTTTCCTGCTCCTGACCTGCCAGTCTATGTCAGGTTTTGTAGGGCAGATAAATTGTACTTTTAGTTCAAAGACCTTTGCATATGAGGAATTTCACTCAACATGCCACATGGGCATGATTTAGATGATGAAATCCTGGATTTCAAGCTGATGGTGTAATGCAATGAAACTTTTGGGCAATATTTGCCTACTGGAAATATTGGGACTTGAAGGCAAGTTGTGATAGACAGTCTTCCAAGGGAGCCACCCTTAATTCCGTCCTTCCTTCCTTGTGTGTTTTCCACCTTTCAATAGGTGGTCTATGTCCCTTTCCTCAAATCAGGGCAGGCCTTGTGACTTACCTTGACCAACAGAATGTGGCGGAAGTGATATTCTGAGTCTTGAATTTAAGAGAACCGACAGCTTTCACTTCCTCTATCTGAAAAGCCAATTGCCATGTAAGATCTCTTAGACCAAAAAGCTATGAAGAAACTCAACCTAGTTTTGCAAAGAGGCCACACGGAGGAGAAAGACAGCCCAGGAATGTGAGTAAAGCCTTGTTGGACCTTCTAACCCATCCCGCCTGCCAGCTGAATACAGCCAAATGAGAGACGCCCAACCAATGACACATAGAGTAGAAGAACTACCTATACAAGCCAACTCAACTCACCAAACAATAAGTAATAAATTGTTACTGCTTTAAGCCATAGCATTTTGGGTCAGTTTATTGCATAGCATAGATAACTAAAAAAAAAATCCTAAAATTAATTTCCTGTTTTATGTAGCTATCTCATAGAAAATGCTATTGTTATTTTCACAGAACTAGGGTACAGTGTGCACCCTGAGGAAACAGAAAGCATCCTACCAGAATAGGGAAATTAAAGAAGTAAGCTTGCCTTCTGAGTATTACAAAATCACCACAGGATGATTCAGAGAAGAGATATAAAAAGAGATTACATACTTTCTGGTCAAAAAGACTGGATTGAAATCAGAGGGAAGGTATTAACATATGTAAAGGAAGAACAAACGGGATCTTTTTAGCCACAAGGATTATAAAACCAGGAAACTCACAGAGCAAAAGACGGTGGACACTCACAGCAATGCCCAGGGGATCTGGTCCTCTGTTATATCCCTGTGTGGGGATGGCCCGAGCACGCTGATAGAAACTAAAGCTTTGACCTATATGATTCTTACGAGTCATTCCTTCTCTAACTTCAGTTTCATCAAGAAACTTTTTAGTAAGAGTGATTTCCAAAATATTACGCATATATTTCACATTAGAAACCAGCAAGGTGGAATTCTGGTTTCATACACTGCTATGGTCTGAATGTTTGTGTCCTCCCCACCCCCAAATTCATATAATGGAATCTTAACATTCAATGTCATGGTGTTAGAAGGTGGGCCTTTGGGAGGTAATTAGTTCATGAGTGTGGAGCCCTCATGAAGGAGAATAATGGCCCTATGAAAGAGGGCCCCAGCCCCTTCTGCTATGTGAGGACATTGAAGAGGTCAGCAGTCTGCCGCCTGGAACCTGACCAGAACATGACCATGCTGGCACCCTGGTCAGGTACTTCCAGCCTCCAGAACTGTGAAAAAAATCATTTCTGTTGTTTATAGGTCTGTGGTGTTTTGTTATAGCAGCCTAAAGAGAGACATGCACCCATCTCTTGAGCTTGGCTACTTTGACATCTTGGTTATTCTAGACATCTAAGGATGGAGTTTCTGAGTTTATAGATTAAAAGCCAATACTTTACCAGGGAAAATTCACCACAATAACACCATTGCATGGGAATCTGTCCAGACAGGCAGCCAGCATTCCTAAAGAGACATGACTCTATTTATAAAGTTGATCACAAATATCCAATTTGATATTTCCATCCCAGGGAAATAATCTTGTTTCCCAGTCTCCCCCTGCTCTAGTCATGGGATGCCCTTTAGACATAGCCCACTTGGAAAGAACAGAGAGTGGCTGTATTGCGGGCCTTTCCTTGGCTACACTACTGCAGCCTCTCAGACTCCACCTGCCATTCCAAACTTTACACAAGTTGAGAAGGAATAGAGAAAAGAACTGGAGGAAACGTATCCATCAGGGAGAAAGACCATCCTGCAGGGATGATCTCTGTCAGACAGGATGCTAAACTATTAGATTCCACAACTGACAAAAACTCTTTTCTTGATAAAACAGTAGTTGGGCTCTTGAACCTTCCTCTAGGCCTATTTATGCACTTCCCTGTATAACCCACTATTTGTAATAATCCTGCCAAAGCCAGTTTACCCAGAAACCCCCACCCTCAATATCTGATCACCCTTGATATCTGATGGGGTTCCGCATCCTCCACCGTACTCCCAGTGATGTCTGACCATCCTGGCCTGTCTTCAGCAAGAATCCTCTTAGGTCAGTTTAGCCAGAAATCCCCCCTTACCCTTGTGTTTCCTCTTAGTAATTTTCCATCCGATGACTCCCACCCTGCTTCCTAGCTCTAATAATTCCCACTTGCCCCGTAACGTATTTGGAATTGACCTCAGTTCTATACTGAGGTCTCTTTTCCCCTATTGCAATAGTCCTAAATAAAATCTAGTTTTACCATTTACTGTCCAGCTCTGGCTTTTGTTTGACATCCCTGAGTTATACATGGCTGGTTTCTTCCTAGTACTCAGATCTCAGCAAAAAAAAAAAAAAAAAAAATTCACTTCTTCAGAGAAGTCTTCCATGACCATCCAATCAGTACTTAATCACACTGGATATTTCTCTTGTTTGTTTCTCAGTTGGTTTATTATGTAAGCATAATGACGTAAATTTTTCAACGCTCTTTCTCATACATTCCTTCAGATATTCATCCTTCTTCCCTCCATTTTCAATGTGTTTTAATGAAAGTTGATCTCCTTAGAGTGTTTAGGTGTACTTAATCTTAAAGACTAGTCTTATTTTAAAAACAACCTAAATAAAACTCTATGTCTACATTACTACAGGTTCCCCAAACCAAAAACTCTCTTGGTTTTATCTATGCATACCAATCACCTCCACATAGTGGCCAATCAAATGATACTTAGGAAGGCCAAGTCAGAGAAAGTAATACATATATTTAAAACTTAGGCATAGCTGAGTTATTAAACCACTGGTTATAACTCTTTATCCCTTTGCTCAAATATTTTGAAGCCAGAGAGAAAGGAAGAGAAAGGAAGTAAGCAAATAAGTTAATTTCCTGAGTCCTGAACGAAAAAATGTGATAACAAAAAAGTAGCCATGGAAAATGCGTGATGCTGAGAACCCAATAGAAGCTCAGTTAATTTAGATTCAACCCAGTAGGATACAATGTTAAAGAAAACTAAGTTGGGAGAAAAATCCAATGAACGGTTGGAACATTTTCCCCTGCCCGTTGGGCAGTCAACTTTGTGGAAGCCAAATCCCTGCAGTTCCATAGATACAGTTTACTGAGGATTATCCTTTGTAAATCTGTTCTGGTTGAGATAGGAAGATAGAAATGTTTGTGATCTTCTAAAGTATCTGAGATCACAGAGGAAGCAGCATGAAATTACAGAACAATAAAACATTTCATTCAAGTTCACTGAAGTTGTGTTGATGTGTTCTAACATCTGTAATGAAAATATAGGAGGAAGAGGAAGAAGAAGGGGGGGTAGGAAGAGGAGGAAAAAGAGAAGAAGAAGGAGGAGAATAAGAATAGTTACCCTGTATCAAATGCATTTTTTGGTATCAGGCAACATGTTTTGGGGAGACTATTTTATTTAAAACCTACAACATCCCTAGGAGGTAAATGCTATTATAAACCCTGTTTTACGGGCACTGAGATTACATTATAGAGAAATTAAATTATTTGCCCAAGTGGTAGAAACTGGCTTTGAACCCAGGTGATCTGACTCTAGTTGCCATACAGTCAAAGAATAATTTGCCTTTATAGATGATGATGCATTTTTGTTTTACAAATATATAGTTAAGGGGGTTTTAAACATTTTTTAAAAAACGGTACCAATACTCTTTCATGAATCCGATTAGCCTGAACTCCAATTCCAATTTAGTAGTTGTATAACCTTGGGAAAGTCAACTCTAACCTTTGAAAGCCTTGTTGAACTCAACTGTTAAGTGACTGTAATGCATGTTCGCAGGATGTTGTGAGGGTTTAAAAAGACACTGACCTGAAGTGTTTGGCATACTGCCTGGGCCATAGGAAGGGCTTAAAAAGTAAAGCCAATATCATTATCAATTATTATCAGTATTCATTAAAAATCTCTCTACATTGGAAGATATGTAATGAGAGCGTACGCTTTCACGCATACTTCACATTTATTTAGCACTGAGCTATCAAAATGAATGGTGCCAGTGCCCGCGAGCCTACCAGTTCTGGGAAACTGTAAAATGAGTGATTGCCTAAATAAATATAGATTTTATGTTCATTGAACTATGAGATCAATATTTCAGTTTCCTTTGGTATTAGGGTTATATCTTATGTGTAGCCACATAATAGAAGTGAATTTATTTTGGAAGATGTAATCCTTCCTTTAGAGATATATAGGCTTTGGAATTTTCTGGGCATTATCATTTCGGTGTTGGCACTCTTAGCTTCTTTTCATCTTAACTTTTTTAAAGATGTTTTTTCTTGAGTGAGTTTTAATTTAAAAATGCAATTAAACTCAAAGCAAAAGAGAAAATGTAGGATGGAAGTCACAGCACGTGTGTGGCAATGCAGAAAATTCAACAGATTAACACTTTTTATTCAAACTCTCCTTTTTCCAAACCACAGATATACCCTTTAGGTTTTGCAAAATGACATTAGGAGCTGTTTTCTGTGCTTCGAATTCAAGAAGAGTGTGACTGGATTCTAAAAAAAGAGAAAGAATATTTCTAAAAGATGAGGTGGCTCATCTCAAGAACATCCTATTGTTTTATGCTCTATGCATGTAATGAGCATGTAGATTGCATAATATTTATGTCATTGAGTTTGGGATATTATAGATATTCCATTATCCCTGTGTAGTCTACCCTCCATTTTTGCAGACTGGGATTGGAAAAGGGAAAGGATTTCTTTTTGTTTGTGCACAATTTTTATTTAACCCTGATGACCCTATACTTCTTCTTTAGCATGTCCTTTGTACAAGTTCCATATTTACCTTTCTATAAATTCAAATGAGGAAAATGGTTCTATTTGGGACCAGATGGTATGACCCATGCCAGAAGTTCATTGACCAGGAGGAACAGATACTGGTCATTTTTGGTTCTGAATTCTTAAGGATCACTGAAAACACAGCACAGACTGAAGCAGCATTGGACAATGGGAGAGCATAAACATTGACTTTTGGACCTGAGGCCTCAGAAATCAGCTTTGCTCTCTTATTTCTCCTATTATTTGGCAATTCTGTTCAATCCACAGTAATTTCAGAGCTGGGGTTCCAAACAGGCAGGCCAACAGTGGGCCATGGGAAGCAGCATCCCAGAGGAGACTTTAGCCTTCCTCATCTTGGATAAATTCATGGGCTATATGTGAACCTAGCCTTTTATTACTCAGTATGACGACTGCAGTTTCAGTTTTAGATTTAGGTTTGTTATCTTTTCTTTACAATAAAGTTATCAGGTTGACATGAATTCTGAACCTAAAATGTAAGAAAAGAGAGACATTATGGTTTGCCCAGCCTGTACTGTTCTCAGATTATTGTCCTCAGATTATTCCCTGTGAGTCTTTTTTCTATCTCCAAGTCACACCTTAAACATCTAACTTATTTATCAGCTTGGATTTTTTTTTTTTGCGGTACGCGGGCCTCTCACGGCTGTGGCCTCTCCCGTTGCGGAGCACAGGCTCCGGACACACAAGCTCAGTGGCCATGGCTCACGGGCCCAGCCGCTCCACGGCACGTGGGATCCTCCCGGACCGGGGCACGAACCCACGTCCCCTGCATCAGCAGGTGGACTCCCAACAACTGCACCACCAGGGAAGCCCATCAGCTTGGATTTTAATCTACAAATTAAACTTCCACTCACAGTTGCTTTGCACAATAATAATGGGAATCTAAAGAAATGCTCTAATCTTAGTCTCAAAGTGTACTTTCAAACTCAAATTTGAATTTCTATGTGTGTGTGTACACATATACCCCTATGTACGTGTGTATACATGCACATACATATGTGTATGTATACATGTATATGCGTGTATACATATATACATGCATATACGTGTATAAAACATATGTAGCATATATACATTTATGAGTCTATCTATCTAGCTATTCCCTGTACACCCAGAAATGCCCTGCTTTGTGATAATGAAAATGCTTGATCAGATCCTTTACATATACGGTTGTAATTACTGTAATCAATTAGCTCTGAACATGTCATGAACTCATTCCCCAACCCCTGCTCAAAACCTGGCAATGATGACCCATAATCATTACAATAAATAAGACCTTCCACCACGTGGCTCAAATCTCTTGCTCCAGCCATAGCTTACAGTGCTTGCCCCTTTGAGAACTCGCTGCAGCCACAATGATTCAGTGATTCAGACCAAGACAACGATTCCCCGCCAAGGACTCACTACCCCCAGAATGCCCTTCCTCGAACCTTCTCCAACCCTCGCCATCCCCTACTTCAAGTTTAAGTCTTCGTTTAATTTTCACTCAGGGACCTCTTTCCAGGAAATTCAATCTAAAAATAATCTCCCCTGGAACCCTCCTCTTTTTTGTGTCCTCATTTCTAGGTGCACGTCTACTGATTGTTTAATATCCTCCTTTTCCCCTAGATAGGAAATCATGTTTGTTTTCCTCACCTCTGAAGCCCCAGCTCCCAGCACAGTGCCTGTTTTAGAAAAGAATTAAAATTTCTGCAAAGTCACAAAGAAAAAGATGTAAACTTTCATAGTGCTCATTCATTCTAAATACTTTTTATTCATTTCACTTCAAAGATATTTTGCAATGAAGTAGATAAGCGGGTAGACCTTGTCTCAACATCAGACATCTTATCTCTGATCCATGTAGAAAGAACTAATCGTAGTATGAGAAGCAGCAAAAGCAGTCTCAATTAAAACAGGAGAAAAATGTGGTCCAAGTTTCTCCAAGCTAAGATGGTAGTTTAGGTAGAGATAAGACAACTACAAAAGAGCTCGGAGCCGGGGGGGTGTGCAAGAGGGGAGATTATGTGAGGAGAAGTCAACCTTGAGCAAGGTTTGGGGTGGTGTCCTGGGTCACTCAGCAGGTACAAACTGTATAGAACAAACACACAGGGTAACTGGGAACAGTGCTGCTTCTTCCATTTCCTGGACTCTGAACGCTCTCAAGTAAATTTGCTCCTACAATGCTATTCAAATAGCACAAAGACCCAAACAGGGAGGACACACTGTTCTCAGCCAATAGGAATGTCGGTGTTACCTTGGAGATAAGGATTCTTTGCAATCAAACCCATGTCCTAAAAACCTCTGACAATCACCCTAAAGTACACAGCACTGAGAGCAGAGAATAAGAGCTTTCCAGTGGGTATGCCGGCACGCTGCTTAAAACAATAACCAAAATTCCAGAGTCACGGATATAGCTGAGACGTTGGACACATATGGTAAATGCCCTTAGAATGAGCAGGAAGCCACATGCCCTGGATCTCTCAAAATTTTCCTATGTATTTCTGTGAACAGATTCAAAGGATAAGAATGGTTTTCCTCCTTTATGTATCATTTGTCACACACCCACACAAAGCCATAGCAGAAACTGTTCTTCGCCCCCCACCCCGTGAATTTACCATTTAAAGGGGAAACAAAACACATATAATTTCTAAGGATTTACCAGCAAGTGAGACTCACAGCTGACAAAACAAGTAGGAAAAGCACCCGAAATCCAAATTGCTGCTCCCACTCTTTCCTGCCCCACCCTGTCTTCCAGGTCTTGCAGATTTCTGGTGAGTTTTTCATAACCCTCTAATCTTTTCACTAAGGTCCAGTTAGGTCCAGAACATTTCAATGACAGGAAGCCAGACTTTAATTCTGTCTTTTGCATGGTACGTTCACTGCCATGAATTTGGTGAAAGCCTGATCCAGACACAGAGCTGAATTAAAGGAAACAGATGAAAAGATGTGGTCCCTCAGTCCAGGACCCAGATGACTGGGGTCAGCAGATGATGTAATATTTCTAAATAACATAATGCATGCAACAATAGAACGATGTATGCAGGCTACTAAAAGAGAAATATTGTTTAACTGTAAAGCAATTATACTCCAATAAAGATGTTAGGGCTTCCCTGGTGGCGCAGTGGCTGAGAGTCCACCTGCCGAGGCAGGGGACATGGGTTCGTGCCCCGGTCCGGGAAGATCCCACGTGCCGCGGAGCAGCTAGGCCCGTGAGCCGTGGCTGCTGAGCCTGCGCGTCTGGAGCTTGTGCTCCGCAACAGGAGAGGCCACAGCAGTGAGAGGCCCGTGTACCGAAAAAAAAAAAAAAAAAAAGATGTTAAAAATTTTTTTTGTAATACTGCTTACCACTAAAAAATATATATATAATGATCTTTATATTTCAGCTGTCTAGGTGAATTTTTACTGAGCTCTAGCTAACACCCTCTCCCTCACCCATGACAGCACTATCACAGTAAAACACAGTTGCCTCTGTGCTTGCCTGTGTCTGCCCCGGAATGTTCACTCCACGGGAGCCCGGACTGCCTTCATCGCCTTACATACCCAGCGTCTAGCCCAGGCCCTGGGACATAGCAGGAGCTTTAAGATATGTGTTGAATGACTGACTGTAATGATTCAAAACTGGAGATGTTGTGGAGTGCTTACTCACTGTGTTTCGTAATGCCGTACATTAACCGACGCTTGTCTATCTTTCCACCTTCTTTTCTTACCCGTGTCCTTCTTGCTCACCCTGCTCCGGCCACAGTGGCCTCCTTCCTATTCCTAATTGCCAAGCACCTTCCGATCTTAGGACCTTTGTGCTCGCTCTTCCCGCTGTCTGGACTGTTCTTCCTCCAGATATCTGCAAGTTTTGCTCCATCACTTCATTTCAATTCTTCTCAAAGGGTTTTCTCTGACCTTCTTATTTATTTATTTATTTATTACTATTCTTTTATTGGAGGAATGATTTTTATTGGCATATAGTTGATTTACAATGTTGTGTTAGTTTCTGCTGTACGGCAAAGTGAATCAGCTATACATATACACATATCCATTCTGTTAGATTCTATTCCCATTTAGGTCATTACAGGGTATTGAGTAGAGGTCTCTGTGCCATACAGTTGGTCCTTTTTGGTTATCTATTCTGTATATCTGAAAGAGTCATCCCCCGCCTCTTCACCCCCCTCACCACTGCTCACTTTCTTTATATCTTCATAGTGATGATATAACTATATCACTATATAGTGATATAACTATATAACTACATAGTGATTCCGGGTACTTATCATTAACTACCATCATATTATTTATTTATGTCTACTTGGCTTATTGTCTGCCTCCCCACCCTGAATCATAAACTTCATGATGGCAGGGATTGTTTGTAGGCACTGCTATATCCTCCAGGCCTGCAGAACTGCTTGTCATCTACTAGGTGCACAGGAAATATTTGTTGAATTGGTAAGTCATGAGAAGCTACAAAACACTTGGGAAGGTACTTCTTTTGTAGCCTGCATCTCTCTCTGCCATCTCAAACTTCTACAGCACATCTGTTCATAGAAGCTGAGCTGAAATGTGTAGACAGTTTGAAAAATAATAAAAAATAGAAAGGATATTAGAAGGGATCAAACAAAAATCAACATGGATGATAATTTTTCCTGGCCCTTTCTCCACAAAATCCCCTAGAGTTTTGCTGAGCCGAGTTACACACGGAAAATTCTGAACACATCACAAGTCTCCTTCCAGTCCCTGCTTGCAAGAGCTTCTGTCCCAATTGAACAATTACACCCTCTAAAAATATGCCCAATCATCTGGCTATGAATGTAATATTTTATTGGTAGGAAAGATACCACTTAATTACCCAGATCCTATCCAAATTTTGCTACGATTATGGCCTTTTGAAAGGAACCAGGCAGTTTTGGTGGGCAATTCAGCATCCTGTATCGAAAGCCTTGGAAAGTGCATTTGCTGGAAGACTGCCCTTGTAGATATGGATCCCAAGGAAATATCCAGTCATATATGAAAAGATACATACAAGAATCTATATGTAACACAGTGCTGTCTCTGTCATAATAAGCTGGAAACAACATACATATCCAACATAGCAGTGTGCCCCTAAATTATGAGATGTCACTGCTACATAATGCAGTACTCTGCAAATATAAAAATAATGTGATAATACGTCTGTTGACATAGAAGGATGGTCATGTTTACAAAATTATATTTTTGTATATATTGTATACTGTATATTTATTTTTCTTTGACTTGGGGGAGTATGGCTGTACATATATACATATGGAAAAACATATACATATACATATGTTTTTCCATATGTATATATTCATATCATAATCAGGTTTCACTTTTAAAATAATTATACTGTCATAAAAATGGGGAGGAGAATTCCTTTTAAGTGTACCCTTTCAATTTATATCATGCATTTACAACAGGGCAACATCTTCCTCAAGGAGATAAACACTGGTTCTTGGGGCAGGAGCAAAATATCTTACTCTTTTCATGTATAAAGCACAGATATACATACAGCACATCAACATATATAGAGTGTATCAGTGGTATTAAAATGTCATGGGATGGTGGTTGGTGAGGAAGAATATATCTAGGAAGACTCTTTATAGAGGTCATAATGAGAAAATGGTTGAGAAACTCCAATTCTTTCCAATCCAAAATTTTTAATCATACATTTATGTATCTTTTCAGAAATATTAAAATCCCTTCCATTATTTTGCACATAATTATTCCTCCTTACTTCCAGTAAGTGCAAATTTAAATCCAATCATAGTCACTGAGGAGAGGGCCCTACATCAATTCATGAGGAGTTTCTGAAAAGAAGTAAAGGAATAAGGTTACTAGATCACTAATGGCAAATGACAAAGAGCTTCAGCTTAGGAGAGTTAACTACAATACAGCCAGCCACTTTAGGAGTCTCGAAAGTGATCGTTAGAAATGTTTCTGCTTTTTCTAATTGAGGTCAGACAATGGGAAGCTTTCACTAATCCCTAGACATAGTGCCTTTTTTTTTTTTTTTTTGCATTTGTACAATGTCTTCATTTAAGACCTTCCTTAAAAGCATCCTCTCAGTAATAAATGAGGGTTGGCAAGACTTTTCTCTACTGACACTCATAATTCAGAAAGTCAGGATTATGATTAGAGAATACAAGGCCCAAATCAGTCCCCAGAGAAAGAGCAGCTGAAATTAGAATTATCACCAGAGTTTCTTCCCAGGAACAATTTGGAATCCATCCAAAGGACAGAAGGGGATGATGCTAAAACATAAACAATGCGGGGGGGTGGGGTGGGGAAAGACAGCCTCGACCTCCCAATATAATAAAAAACAATTTCTCCAGCTGTCATAGAACAACCTCAAAGTGTGATTCAAATTCCAGTTACAAAAACCAAACAAGCGGGAGCTTTCCAGTAACACGTCACAAAGAGGTCTTGGTCAGAAGCTGAGTGGTGTCACAGTGCTAAGAAAACACTTTCATTAACCTTATGCATTCCCAGGAATCAGTAAAGAAGGGCTCTATCTGGGAAGGCTTCCCACATTCATGGACATCACTCATAAATTTCAAGCAAACTTGTAGTAGGGAGAGTCATGGCAGACCCAAAGATGCCTATGTCCTAAAATCTGGAAATGATGAATTAATGACCCTACACAACAAAGGGGACTTTGCAGATATGATTAAGATGAAGAGATTAGCCAGTAAGTGCATCTAATCTCATGAACCTTTAAAACAGCGGGGCTGTCCCCTGGCTGTGGTCAGAGGAAGCAATGTGATGACAGAAGTTGGTCAGAGAGATGTGTCACAAGCACTCAACCAGCTATTACTCGGTTTGCAGATGGAGGAAGGGGATCATAAACCAAGGACTTTATGTGCCTCTAGAAACTGGAAAAGTCAAGGAAAGGAATAACTCCTTACAGCCTACAGAAAGGAATGCAGCCCTACTAACACCTTGATTTTAGCCCAGCGAGGCTCATGTCAGGCTGAATTATCAGATAATGAATTCATGTTGTTTCAACCACTAGGTCTGTGGTATTTTGTTATAGCAGCAATAGGAAACTAATATGAAGCCAAGGGTGGAAATCTCAAATCCTAATTTTATTATCAAGATCACTAGTTCTTAATTAGAATCCAAAATACCCTGAATGTTGGTGGAGAAAAGTTAGTCCTCCCTCCACTGTCAGATCATCCCCTTGGAGAATCACACACCATCAAACGAGTCAGCACCAAAAACAGTACAAAAGGCAAGAAAACCAGGGTAAGGAAGTAATATAAACTATGACCTTTGTTCGTTTTCCCCTGGATCTTTTCAATCAGTATGTTAATATATTAGGCAACATTATTCTACCATATTTGCTCAACTGTGGCTTTGTTATAAAAATAAAGGCCCTTCAAACAAGGTAATTCCACCTAATCTTAAAATAACTGAACAAATTATAGACCGGGCCAATCAGCCTAGCCTATTCTACTTGGCCCTTTTTGTATTCACCCAACAACTTAAATATGATAAATGGATGACAGGGGGAAAAAAGGAGATACTTTACTGTATGACAGTACTTTACTGTATGACAGTAAACCTCATTAATACAGCCTGTTAATGGGAAGGCATGCTACAGGAGAACTTGGTCATGAAATGTAACAGAGATAGTAAACAATTCATCAAAATTTATTCTTCCCCTCCCACAGCATAGAGAGGTCCCTAGGAAGGAGCTGACCAAACAGAGGCTACATGTTGTATTGTGCCCAGGTAGAGGCATGCGACAATTCTGATTAAAGGGATGGGATCAACGGAAGTGATGGGTGCCTCTTCAAGTCCAAGGTGATTAAGAATCCATCTCTTTCTCCTCCACCCAGCTGGACACTGGTGACTGAGGAGTCCCACAAACAGGAGAGCCATACATTGAAGAAGTTTGGTTGTCTGAATTACCATATGTGGGGAGGCCACACCCAACCATAAACACCCACATTTGGACTGTTACATGAGCAAGAACAAAATTTCTATTTTGTTAAGCCACTAAAATTTAGTTTGCAGCCTCTGCTATTAGCCTCTGTAATGCGTTTGACATGCAACAAAAGTATATGTATTACCTAATTATTAAAGCAAATGTACAGGATTATTATTTCAGAAAGAGAAAAAGGTTTTGTTTGTTTAAGAGACTGTTCTTCAAAAGAGAATGTTCATTTTTTTAAAAGCTAGATCTCCAGTATTATAACATTTTACATTCATCCTTATGAATAAATGTAACAAATCTGTAGATGTTCTAGCTCATGAGGATCCATCAGTGAAAAGATCCCTGCCCTCAGAGAGTTTTTATACTAATAACACTCAGACAATAAATAACCATAATAAGTAAATTATATCGTATGTTAGAAGGTAATAACTGCTGATAGAAACCAAGAGCAGGGTATGGATCGTTGGGTTGTGGCATCAGGATTTGTGTGATTGTGTGTGTGGAGGGGTACATACTTAACTAATAGTTAGATGTTCCCTACCTAGGGTGAGCAGAAATGGAGGGAGAGAGGAACATCCCCAAACAAGCTTTTCCATCTGTATCCCTCACCAGCTGGCAGGGTGACTCTAGAATCTCTAGGGCTCCTGTTGTACTCACATCAGCTCTGTATGATTTTGCCTGTTGTTATTATTAGGCAGAGAAGAAAAGGGGACTAATCAGGTTCAGGATGGTTTGTATGGAAGTGGTCCTCTGAGGATAGGATGCAGGCATACTTCCATGTCCTCAGAAAAGCCTACTGTGGCATCCGTTGGCATATGTGCCAGAACTATTAGTTATACCATTTACCACTGATAACTAGATGGATGGACCTTAAATCTGGAGGTTCTGGTGACCCCTAAAGATCAAAGAGGTTATTATTAACCTAAGACTGTGACTAAAAGATCTTAACAGCAAAGAATCTTTGGTTCTAAGGGCAATACTAAAAAGATCAGGCCCAGGAAAGGGAAAGGAAGGTCGTTCACCGATCGGCCCAAATTTGACCCGACCTTGTTCTAGGTGTAATTTGAAAAAGAGAAGGAATGGGAAATAAAATAAAAACCCAACTCAGGTGCATGAAATGTATTTTTAAAACATAAGAAAGAAAATGCTTCTCTTTCCCCTCCCACCCTAGCCTATATTTATTTTGTCTGCTCACACCTCCTTCTGAATGCCTGGTCAAAACATAAATCCTTCTGGAATAAAGCTTGCAAATGATTATTTCAGGCTACAAATGATCCCCTAAAAGCAATTCCAAAATCACTAACATATTTTCCATAGAAAATAAGTAAAGACAAAAAAATTGGGAAGGAAAACTGGAAAATGCTTGCAGCTTCCATAAGCTGCTATAATACTGCAGTTAGCAAACTGTGATTATTTCGCAAATGGTGCTCAAAATTCCCGTGATCTGTGTATTAGCTGTTCCTAAGATAAATGTTTTTGGATGGCAGTTTTATAGATGTTTTTGGGTTGGGGAATATTTCTATACTACAAATAATTTCATTAAGGCCATAGGAGGACAACTGAAAGAAAAGCGTGGGCTACTTTAGAATATGTATTGCTTAGTTTATTGTTTTATTACCACTGAAAACTGAAAACTTTCCTACAGAGAAGGAACATCAGTGGAGCCTAAGGGATAAGGACCAGATTATCATAGGCTAATTAAATGCCTTTTTTAAAATTCATTTTTATAAAACACTTTTTTAAAATTCTTGATAAAATTTGATCAATTTTCACCTCATTATAAAGCCCAAAATGGGAGGCATAGACACTTTTTGATATTTAAAAGAATGGTTATGCCCATGAGAATGGAAAATGAAGTGGCTCTCAATGAACTTCACCTCCTGGCATGCATGGCCTTGTATAGTCTCTCCTACTTTGACTCTAATTTTGACCATGAAGACTTGCTTAGTCAATGGGAATATTAACAAGTATGATGCAAGCAGATAAATGCTTGAATCTCAGCATAAATACTTGAATATCGGATGCGTCCTCTTGGAAATAATTGCTCTTAGAAGCCAGCTGCCATGCTACAATGATAGACTACAGACTCGTAAGAACCCACGTGAAGAAAGACCCTGAAGGGTGAAAGACTGTCTTCTTGCCAAGCTCCAAGCTGAAAACAGTACCATGAGTGACCTCAGCTACACTACATGGAGCCGAACTACTCAGCTGAGTCCAGTCAAACCCCAGACTAAGAAATAATAAACCACTGTCAAGCCACAAAGCCATGGGGTGGTTTGCTCCGTAGCCAAAGATTACTGGAACCCCACGGGAGAGAAATTTCCATAGTCTCAGAACCAAATTAAGACACAAACCAGAACTTATACCCATTTCCTCATTTTCTCTTCTTTGAGGACAGAGGAAAAAGCCCTAATCCCATGCAAGATCTTTGGCAACTGGAGGGGGACTTTCGTCCTTCGGTTACCTCCTCTCTCACCATCTGTGGTCTTTCCCTCTCTTCCAGATCCCGCTCGACACCATTCTAACATGCTCTTATTCCTCCCATAATCCACACAGTATGTACACATATCTTACCCTTATCCCTCATTTCCTTCCAGCTACCACCCCATTTCTCTGCTTCTTTTCATAGCCTACCTTCTGAAAAAAATTACATTTGCCCTCTTACCACTTCCTCATAGTCCATTTTCTCTTCAATCCCCTTTCAATTCAGCTTCTGCCTCCTCCAGTCCCCAAATTATTTTTGTCCTGATCTAATAGGACAGTCCTAATGGGCACATTTGGCCTCTATATTGCCTCTGTATTGCCAGATCTAATAGGCACATTTCTGTCCCCAACCTAGCTAAGCTCTCAATGGCTTGTTGCCATTCATCACTATGTCTTTTTACCTTATTTTCCCTTGGCTTTTAAATTACCCTCATGTTTTCCTCCTAACTTACTGGCTACTTTTCCTGTTTCCTTTCTTGACCTCTCTCACACCTAACTGCATCTGAGTTACACATGGGTTGTTTCTAAACCCTCTGATCTTCCTCTGTTTTCTCTCCCAAGGTGATTCTGTCGAATTCAGTGGCTAAATGTCATCTTTATTCTAATGACCACCAAATCTATATCTCTACTTCAATTCCCCAGAGAACTATATCCAATTGTTCACTTTTTATCTCCACTTGAATATCTGACAAACATCTCTCAAGCATATCAACCTGAAACTCAGTCCTTTCCTAATCTTTCCAATCGTGGTAATAACTCCATCATATATTCACTTACTCAATCTAGAGGCATAAGATTTATGCTCGCTTCTCTTATTCTTTCAACACATTTAATTGAACACTTACTAGCACCAAACATATATTGGATTAATATGATTCTTGTCCTACAGGAGTTCCCTGCTTAGAGCTGAAAACAGATGTGAAGGGATAATTACAACACAACTGGGAAATTGTGACGGTAGAGACCAGATAAAATATGTCTATAAGCAAACAGATAGGATTCCAGTACTATTCTAGGAAATGGGGAAAACTATTTCAAATGGCCAAGTTCTGAGAAAATCTGCTCTTATTACAGGAACCATTCAGTATCTCGCTTGGCTTATTACATGAAGCTAATCAAACAAGTTAGCTCACAATTAATTATCCCTGAGGATGGAGAGTTCTTAGGTTTGAAATAAATGTTTTCAGAAGCATTTCCTAACGTAGAAACTTTTGTCAAGCTGTGGATTTTCATTGTTGAACTGTATCTGGATGATTCCCGTCCTTATCAGATGTCTTTATTTCCCCCTCAGTGTTCTTACAGAATACGGCAATAAAACCCACTTCATTTCTTTCTCTCTGTACTTTTGTTTTGTTCCAGTCTAGCATAATTTTAGAGTTGCAGGAAACTTGACATCCCCAGTAAACCTCCTACTCCCTGGAGACACGTGAGCGTTACATAATTGAATAGTGAGGTACATTGCTTAAAACACAGACATTTTAATTTTAAGCACTTACATTCGGTGACAACTTGAGTATTAATAAAGGTACGTGCATATTTCATGTATCATAGTTCACTCAGGAAATGCTAAAAGATTAAGGATCATAGACAATTTCATCCACCTAGTGTGATAGTCCCTGGAAGTACGAGAGTTAACAGAAAACAACGGTGCTTGATATGAAAAGCACTTACTTATTGATTAAGTAAGTCTTTTATTGTACCTGGAGGGGGTGGGAAAGGCCACAGATACAACTGAATATTGCAAAGAATTACTCCCCGGTTCAATAAATACTCCGGTGGAGTATGTACTTACTGGTCACAGACCTAAGTTGGCATGTAAGGGTGGAAAATAGTTTGTGAGAATGATCTCAACTCTTATCAGATAATGTATCTCTAATTAGTAGATTTAATTTTCATCTCTACAGCTTTTTTTCCAAATAAATAAAGGTCAACTTCAATATATATTTATTAAACATGGCATGCGTCAGGGAATTTAGTAGGGGTACAAAGACAAGTAAGACCTTTAAGAATACACAGCTTTTTTAAAAAAATTTTTATTGGGGTATAATTGCTTTACAATGGTGTGTTACTTTCTGCTTTATAACAAAGTGAATCAGCTATACATATACATATATCCCCATATCTCCTCCCTCTTGCGTCTCCCTCCCACCCTCCCTATGCCACCCCTCTAGGTGGTCACAAAGCACTGAGCTGATCTCCCTGTGCTATGCGGCTGCTTCCCACTAGCTATCTATTTTACATTTGGTAGTGTATATATGTCCATGCCACTCTCTCACTTCATCCCAGTTTACCCTTCCCCCTCCCCGTGTCCTCAAGTCCATTCTCTACGTCTGCATCTTTATACCTGTCCTGCCCCGAGGGCTTCTTATACAGAAAAAACTAGCAATGCCAAGTAAAAAGGGTGCTTACTTTCCAGAAAAACACAGTCCTGGGAGGACCAGGGTGGATCTTCACTCCAAGAGGTTTGGGGCAGGAGTGTAGAGAATGTCAGGAATTTTCCCAGGGCCAGGGGGAAGTAGGCCAGGCTGGCTTCTCTTATTTTTTTGGCCTCAGCTTTATGATTTTTTTTTTTAACATCTTTATTGGAGTATAATTGCTTTACAACGGTGTGTTAGTTTCTGCTTTATAACAAAGTGAATCAGCTATACATATACATATGTCCCCATATCTCCTCCCTCTTGTGTCTCCCTCCCTCCCACTCTCCCTATTCCACCCCTTTAGGTGGTCACAAAGCACCGAGCTGATCTCCCTGTGCTACGCGGCTGCTTCCCACTAGCTATCTACCTTACGTTTGGTAGCGCATATATGTCCATGCCTCTCTCACGCTTTGTCACAGCTTACCCTTTCCCCTCCCCGTATCCTCAAGTCCATTCTCTAGCAGAGAGAGAATGCCTCTTTATTCCCATCTTGCCCCTAGGTTCTTCATGACCATTTTTTTTTTTTTTTTTAGATTCCATATATATGTGTTAGCATACGGTATTTGTTTTTCTCTTTCTGACTTACTTCACTCTGTATGACAGACTCTAGGTCCTTCCACCTCACTACAAATAACTCAATTTCGTTTCTCTTTATGGCTAATATTCCACTGTATATATGTGCCACATTTTCTTTATCCATTCATCTGTTGAGATATCATCTCACACCGGTCAGAATGGCCATCATCAAAAAATCTACAAACAATAAATGCTGGAGAGGGTGTGGAGAAAAGGGAACCCTCTTCCACTGTTGGTGGGAATGTAATTTGATAGAGCCACTATGGAGAACGGTATGGAGGTGTCTTAAAAAACTAAAAATAGAACTACCATACGACCCAGCCCACTACTGGGCATATACCCTGAGAAAACCATAATTCAAAAAGAGTCATGTACCAAAATGTCCACTGCAGCTCTATTTACAATAGCCAGGACATGGAAGTAGGCCGGCTTTTCAATACAGGTAAGGCTAAGAGCAATGGCCAGGAGCAGCGAGGAGGGGGTGTGTTTGGGGAGCTGGAGGGAACACTGAGCTCCAGGTTGTGGACAGAGCCTGGGCTGAGGGTCAGAAAAGCAAGGCTGGGGAGGGCTTGGTGGCTGCCCTAGAAGGTGGCCTTTAGAACATATTTTATAGGTTCTAAACTAGAATTTGTGTTTTGGAAACACAGACGATAAATACAACCTTTTTCATTTATTTACTTGATGAACTAACTCACTGTGTGTGCTATGTTTATAATTTAACCACCTATAGATCTTTCACTGAAACTCATTCTTGGCATACAACATATCAGGTTTCAAGAAAAAAATGTAAATGCAATCAACAGCATACATTTAATGAGGTTTCATCTATATGGAGTGCTAGCATCCTTTTCTCAAGGAAACGTTTTCACACATAGGACAAGTATACCCTAAATGTTTCTAGATATCTATATCTACATCCGTATCTATATCTACATCCAGATCTATATCTACATTTATATCTATAGGCCTAGTAAGGAAGGAATGGGGGTAGGATTTTGAGTAACCGTTCCAACCGAAAAGGGAATACTTTTCTATTTCTCACCAATTCCACTTCTACCTTGGTCTAATCACTTATCCTCTCCCATCTGTATGACTACAGTAGCCACCTGCCTGGTCTTCCTGATTCTATATCTGCCCCCTATGAGTCTATCCTCACCGCAGTCATCACAAAGATTCTTTACAAATACACCCTGCCACTCTTTTGCTCCATCGCCTGCAATGGCTCCCTTGGATGCCATGCCCTAAGCTGGCCTACAAGGAAGATTCTACAGGGTCTCACCTTCTTTTCCTTTCTGACCTCACTTCCTGGTCTTGTCCTTTTTTACCCACAATGTTCCCCATCCCCAACTGAATTCCTTCCTATACACCTCCTGCCTTTGGGTCTTTGCAGCAACTGTTCTCTCCACCCGGAACAGTGGAGGTCTCAAGATTCCCCCCCAGATCACATCCTTACCTCCCCACTGTCCATGTGAGTTATCAACTAAGTGTCTCTCACTTCCAAATGCATCCTCTTTGCTTGTTTGTGACAAGGGATCTGGGGCCTTTAAATATTTGCTCCTGGGCCATCTGGCACAATGTTAAGCTTTGTTTGTAGAGGATGCTGGAGAGACGTTACAACACAAAAGGGTTTTACTTCCTGGTTCCAGGGCTTACTAGCCAAGCTCCTGCAATGCAGGTGGCTTTTCCATATCTAACTCCTGCCCTGCAAAGCAGGCAGCTTCAGGAGCACTTGGCTCCTGAAGCACCCAGAAACAATCAGCTGCCTGCAGTAACCCCAACCCCAGGTAGTGGAGTACCTCTGATGAGAAAATCCTGTGAGTAGTTTTCCGCAGCACCTTAAAGCGTGATTTTTCGGCAAGTTCCAAAGGATGGATTTCCAGCAAGAGCACTGCTCCACCACAGTGATGCCTCTGCCATCCAATAATCCACAACTATGCCTCCCAACAAGGCATGGATCTCACACAGGTTGGGAGGTACTCTTTCTCAGCCCTGGGACCAGTGGCTGTTCCTAATATCTTCAATTCCTGTAGTCTTTGCAGTCTTCTTGACTTCTTAATACCTGATCCATTACTTTAGTTATAGTTAATGATTCTTCACAGTAAACATTCCCTGTTCAAATAACTGCATGGTTTTTCTCTCCTGATTGGATCTAGACTGATCCAATATCTTAACTCAAATATCAGGATGAAGTCTTTTCTGCCCTCTCTTCTTAAATGTGCCTGAGCCTTTTGGATCTCTTTGCCTTGCTCTAGATTTTTCTTTCTCCCATAGCACTTATAACATTCCAACATACTAGCCAATTTATGGATTTATTATGTCTAATGTTTATCAGTTGCTTACTCCTGCTAGAATATAAACACTTCAAAGGTCACGTATCTTTTTCAAAAATTTGCTCATAGATGTATCTCAAACTCACAGAACAGTACCTGGCACATAGTAGGTACTCAATAAATATTTGTTGAAGGAACAGTCTCACAGGTCACAAGCAGCTGCCTCTCTGAACATACTGGCCCATAATGGGGGAATTTAACTTGTTTTCAGTGGCTATAGACAGCATTGCCATATCCTTTGGGGACTGAGAGAGACGGTAATCCTTCCACTAGTCCTAGACTACAAATTACAAAAGTTGTTCATCACTCTATGTTCAGCCCTAAAGACATAGCTTTTCCTCTACAACCATATAAGAATGTTGTCTCAACACTTTCAAATTCGTTTTACCACTTTGACCAAATCAACAACTTCCTACTTGGTTATTTTTTGAATGTGGCAATTAATTTTATATTTAATCCAGTATTCACTATCAAGCTGGTGTGCACACATTGCTAAAACAAAGATTTCCGCAGCCACTGAAATCTAATTTTTGGTTAGGAATAGGATAAAGCATCCCAGCTAAGGGACAGATCTACATGGCTCTGGCTTCTCTGATCTAATGGCACAGAGATAGAGCATACATTTCCTTTTATCCCCCAAGCTTATATGTCATGTAAACAATCATGGCCAAATTATCTAGTCACAGTTAGGAGAAAGGAAATAAAATTGAAATACATAAAAATAAGACAGGTCTAATTTTCGTGTCTCTTGTTTCTATTTCACATATGGGTGCAAGGTCTATTTATTCTGTGAAGTGAGTATCTCAATTTGAATTTCATCTCTGTCTACGCTTAGCTTTCTCTTAAAGATAACCCAGCCCTTCACATCTCACAGAGATGGAGGATTCTACAAGATAAAATAAACATCTGAAGTCCCCAAATAAAGATTATATATGGAGAGTAGAACTTTGGTTATTTAGAACTACAAGGATGTAACTCAGTTTGCTTTGCCACATTTTCTGGAGGAAGAAGGACATTCTCATTCAGTTGCAATACACTTTTTCATTTTAAGTATTTTCATACAGAATATTTCTAAAATATCTTGCACCCTTATTTTCAGCAGTTTATGATACTTCCTCTGAGAATCCATCCCTGACTCTTCCAGTTGGGGTAGGTGCCCTTGATCTATGCTCACACCATGGGCCCTGTACCTCCCCCCCAAGGAAACTGCTCGCACTTCACTGTGACTGTCTGTTTAATTATCAGTGGCCCTCCCTGGGTTGTAGTTTTTTAGGGAAGATAACATATTTGTCCGTTCCCCTATTACCTAGCACAGTGCCTGGCACATGGCACATACTCAATAAATAATTGTTTACGAATGACATCCTCAGGGCTCTCACACTAACACTGAAAGTAAAACGAGGCTAATTATAATCAAGGCCTTTTGATGCTCTTTGACTTGATACGAAATAGATTAAATTCTTTAAATTTTGTTTCTCTCCCCTTAGTATCAGTAAAACAGTCCTTGCTTTTCCTTTTTCCAGGCTTATTCATTGCTCCTAGTAACAAATTTATACCTACCAAGTTTACAAAAAAAAAAAAAAAACAAAGCCTTGTAATTGATATGCTATAAAATTCACAAGCCTTAGTGAGAGAAGGAGTTTGGCTCTCCTAAGCTTTTTTTTTATTCTTCTTAGGTTTCAGCTGTTCTCATTAGATGGAGTTGTCAGAAAGCAGAGATTTCCAAAGGGCAATGTGTTCCCATGTTCTGCTCCATATAATCAACTTAATTTAATACACATTAATAGCAAAAAAAATTTAAAAGAGCTTGTCTTAAATCACTACCCTCCTACTTAACAAGAAAAAATGTAGAAAGCAATACATATTATAGAAACTTTCAGTACAGACACAGGGCCATAAAGTCAAAGCACTCGTTCTGCAATAAGTATGTGCTTTGTCGAGGTCAATTAAAGGCAAGATTTATGCACACATGCCGTCACTCTGCCTTAAAAAAAATGGCTTTACATACTCTGCCTCACAATAGAGTGAAGAACTGCTCAGAAGATAGATGCCTACAGAATGGAAAAACAGAATTAATCTGGAACAACATACCTGGCCTCTAAGACTATAACGTAAACGGCTAAGGGAAATCCCAAAATATTTAAGGATAGGAAAGATGAAAACACCTTCCAAAAGTCATTTAAGGGAAAGAAATCTCAGTTCTCTATTGCGTCTTGAGAAACTTGATTTTTTAAACTTTATCTGAAGGGCACAGGCAGAACATTTTTGATTTATAATATGAAGATAAACTAAAGGGTACATGGTGACAATAACATATTACAGCTTCTCAACAGTATTCTTCGCCACTGCCCATAATTAATTTGTGTACCTACCAAGATTCAGAAATGTAAAACAATGGAGGAAGTATATTATAAGGTTTTACAAACCTAGGAGCAAGGAGAACCATCTCATCTTTTAACTCATTCAGACTGGTTACTGTATCGTACACAAAGCTGGGTCTGAAGTGTAGATGGATGGCCGAGGTACTTGCTCCCTGAGGATCACGAATCACTGTGCTTTTCCTCTAAGCTCTCCAAATGCCTAAACTTCTTTCTACGTTAAAGATGCTTGAAAGTACAACGACTCTTCGTACCAATTAGCCTCCTGGAAGACTCATTTATGAAATAGCATGTTATTAAAAATGTACTCCTTCAACTTTACCTTAATATTAAGCCCTACTCTGTGGTAGGCATTGAAGGTGCAAAGACAATAAGAAAAGGTCCACATGTCTAAGGAGTGTTTAGACTCATTAGGATACAAAAATTAGGCAAATACTTAGAATAACATATAACAATAGATATACTGGAGTTATACACAAAGTACACACAGAAAAAATGTGTTTATATACATTGTCACAGAGAAGGTAGCAGTTACACTGGTATCTTGATATATGAGTGGAAATTTGCCATAGAAACTAATTTGGAGAAGGCGTTCCAGAAAGACGGGATTTCACACACAAGGGCACAGAGGCAGGAATAATTTTGCCTTGTTCAGAGAAAATTCTATAGTTTGGGAATGCTACAAGAGGCATGAATGGTGGGAGATGTGGCTCTGGGGACTGGCAGGGGGCCAGATGATGAAGGTTATGCTAAAGTGTTGTGCTTTTATCGGGTAAATAAGGAACAGGCCATGAGCTGATGAAATCACGAGCTGAATAGTGCTATGATCAGGCATGCATGTGAGAAAATCCTCTCTGGAGGTAGTAAAAAGGATGGATGTGAGAAGGTGACACTGCAGGAAAGGAGACCCATGAGGTGCCCAAGCAGTTGTCCAGGTGAGAAATGATGATGGTCTGAGATAGGAGAGCAAGAGTGCAAATGATGGAGAGGGTCAGACAGAAGAGGTATGAGGGGCAGAACTGGCTACTCTTAATAACTGAGTAGATGTCAGGAGAGCAATCTGATAAAGCTCTTGCTTTTCTAAACTGAGTCTCAGGATAGGACACATCGAGGAAACTGCTGGGTCAATGTAGATATGATGAGTTTGGAGAGTCTGTGACATCTACAGACAGATGTGGGTCCAGAGATGCAGTCAGACATTTGGAGAGCGTGTAGAATTCATCACTTACTTATTCAACAGATATAGAATAGAAGGTAAGAGCCAAGGACAGAGTCTGGAGACATCATCATTTAAGAATCAGGCAGAACAAGAGATACCCTCAAAGATGGGCTTCCCTGGTGGCGCAGTGGTTGAGAGTCTGCCTGCCGATGCAGGGACACGGGTTCGTGCCCCGGTCCGGGAAGATCCCACATGCTGTGGAAAGGCTGGGCCCGTGAGCCATGGCCGCTGAGCCTGCGCGTCCGGAGCCTGTGCTCTGCAATGGGAGAGGCCACAACAGTGAGAGGCCCACGAACAAAAAAAAAAAAAAAGAGAGAGATACCCTCAAAGAGATTTAGAGAGCAGTCAGAGAAAGAAAACCAGTAGAGAGCCGTGCATGAAAAACAGAGGAATTGAGGATTTAGGAAATATGGGAGCGATCAATAGTCTAAAATGCTGAAGAGAAACAGCAAAGGATGGGCATAGCAGGCAGCCACTGAGATGGGAACCAAGACTGGATTCAGTGGCACAGTGAAGATGGAGTCGGTAATAAAGTGAGGATCTGGTGCAATGAGCATTGCGGACATGGAGCAAGGACATGCAGAAGGCCTTTTAGAACCTGGCTGAACAAGGAAGGAGACATGCAGGACAGTGGCTGAAGAGGCCACTGGGTCAAGGTTAGAGGTAGGTAAGATTAGCAGTCAAGGTTGGATTCCTCTGAAATGAGCTAATCCAATTTCCAGCATGCCCTGAGCAAAGTTCACCCACTGGAAAGACTCCTTCCCATTACTGTTAAATCTATGAAGCGGACAGTATAGATATAAAGGAGATTATGCCAATTTTAAAAACAAAAATTACATTTTAACTTGTTTGGTAAAATATCAAATGCTTTATGTAACCAAATGGGAGAAGATGTTTTTATCAGGAATACCCTCAGAAGGATACTGACTGAGGTTGGAAAGATAGGGAAAGGGCTGGCTTAACTCCCAGGGAACATGCTTATTTAAGTGCAAGGAGGCTCTGAATTGCCTTCTAGGGATGACGTTCTCAGCTTCAGGATTCAGTGGCCAGACTGACGTCTAGAGAAACAGAGGAGAGGTGACAGTTTTGTAGAGAAGAGAGCTAAAGGAGGTAGAGACCATTTAAGAAAGGCAGGCTATCAACTCCTTTCCTTCACTTTCCTTACAAAATATTAGTAATTAGTAATTTAAGAATTTACTATATTACTTCCTAATGCTTCAGTATAAATGCATAGAAGAGATAAATCTCTATCCAAGTTTGAGGCCCAACAAAAACAGGGACCATGAGGAAAGTTGCAATGAGGATTACATTTAGTACTTTCTTCTTCATTTGAGGACATATGCTTTCTGTCTATTTACCCATAACTGGAAATTGATGATATTGTTGCAATTCAGAAGTTGCATAATTTAGGAACACATAGTCTCATGTTGTCATCAAAATGCTACTCAACAGGTAGACAGAGGACAGGAAGGTGCTTAGTATGAATTACTGCCGCTAATCCCTACAATACTGGGGTCCTGGAGGAATCAACAGGCCAAAGCCCTGGGGAGCATCCTCACCACATCAAACATGCTGTGCATTATCTAGCCCACATCCATCAGGTGTTTTAGGGGATAGTAACTGTGCTGGGTCAAGCTAGACCATTGGGTCAACAAAAGAGCTCACCAGCTGGGAAAATCGGCAGTGAGGATCAAGTAGACTGACATTTACACACACTACAATTTTTCATATTTGCACCATTTTGGTGTCAATAATTTACTTAGATCTTTATGTTCCAGAATTCCTTTGGCCTGGGAGCTGCCAGACTGAGGAGTATATTTTCTCATGTCTTCCATGAGAAAGACTTCCATGAGCCTTTGGTAAGGCTGAGGCCAAGAGAAATGAGATTTTCTCACTTTCAACTCAAAAATAATAATTCAGGCATTTTGCAGCAGGGATGACTTCTTTTATTTGGATAAAAGGAAAGACAGAGAAATGGGGAAGGGAGTTATATTTTGCCCTTTTTATTTACCAATTATTTAGATGTCTTGTGGTATTTACATTATTCCATTGAATTATAGTTTGCTTTTCGCATTGCTAATTAACTTTCCACTAGTTGACTTCTTAAGTATCTAACTAGACAGTTAGATAGTTCCTGGGAAAGCAATATATGCATATTTTCCTTTATATCACCCCAAGTGGGCAGAATTCTAGGCTGGTCCACAAGACTCCTATACCCTGTATGATTCCCTCTCCTTGAGTGCAAGCAGCACTGTGAATATGATGGTATCTTATTCTCATGACTAACAGTATATGGAAAAAGGTGAAAGGATTTTCCTACTGTAATTAAGGTTCCTAATCAGTTGACTCTGCTTTTATCAGAAGGGAGGTTATCCTGGGTTAGATCTTTAAGAGAACCTGTAGGCCTTCCCTGAAGGGAGAGAGACACTTTCTCCTTCCGTCCTTGAAGAAGTAAGATGTCATGTGTTCTACAACCACAAGGAAATAAATTCTGCCAACACCCACATGAGCAAGAAAGGACCCTGTGCCTCAGACAAGACTCCAACCCCAGCTGGCACCTGGATTGCAGCTTTGGGAGACCCTGAGAAGATTCCTGACTCTCAGAGACTGTGAAATAATCAAGGTGTATTATTTTAAGCCACAAAATTTGTGTCAACTTGTACAGCAATAGAATACCTTCACAGTTAATGCCCTGATCACAACAGACACTCGGGAAGTTTGAGCTTATTGGTTTCTCATGGAAGAATCCATCTGTGCCAAACAACATGGATAAAAATTCTCTTATGAATCTAAGACACTGAGACAAATGAGGCCAAATCCAGATTGCTACTAAAAGGGTGTTGAGTGAGACCATATAGAGGCAGGGGAGTTCTTTGGACTAGAATCAATAGCCATGGCCAGGACCAAGAGAAAGATGATTTGACTTACAAACGGTTTTATTCATAGGTCCCAGGGTACATTAGGAAAAGATCACACACTAGATGTACAGCTCTGTCTCCGTCTGAGCAGCCTGGTATGACAGATGGCTTTTACACCAGGAAGCCTAGCAGCTTCTGATTCTGTCAACCTGAAAAGTGAAACCCAGGAATGTGGGCCTTCGATGACAATTCCCCATGTCTCATCCCATAAAACAAAACACTAGAACACTACCCAATGCCAAAACGATGGAAATTTTGAGAGCTTGTTCCCACTTCCCTTGTGTTTTATTAGTGTGGTGCTAAATGGGGCTTTGAACACTTCTAGAAAGCACACTGTGACGTACAAGTGCCACTTGTTATGTGAAAAAAGGCACTAAGCCTGTAAGTTGCAGTCATTTAAATGGGTCATTGAAAACACCACTGAAAAGCCATCGCTGAGCCCTTTGAAACAACAAACACTGTTGGCGAGAAAGGACATACCCTCTCAAGACAAGATCCAAACAAATTCAGAAAGAGCTAAGCAGATACTCGAGAGGCCGAATATGTCAGCATTTTCTGAGCTTCTATCATCTCATTCACTTTCAAGGTCTGGTCCGGGAAATCTGGAACGCTACCAGCAGTGTCTTAACTACCCTCTGCTATCCGAAAATACAGCCCAGTGCTGAGAGGAAGGGCAGCAAGGGCGCTGAGAATCTGCTATTCTTCAGGCTCTCAGCTATGTGCTTTGCTAATGGATTTTGCCCCACTTTTTTTGCCTCCAAATTGGTCAAATGGATTACTTTTCCATTGCTGTGTAACAAGTTATCATAAATGGAGCAGCTTAAAAATCAATACCACTCTATTAGCTCACAGTTCTTATAGATCAGAAGTCTTGGCGTGGCCAGAACCCAGAAGGCTGGGTTCTCTGCTCAGGCTGAAGTCAAGGTGGCAGCCAGTCTAGGTCCTCGTCTGGAGGTTCTGGAAGAAAATTCACTTCTAAGCCCATTCTTGTTGGCAGAATTCAGATCCTTGTAGTTATAGAACTGAAGTCCCTGTTTCCTTGCTGGCTTTTAGCCAGAGACTACTCTCGGCTGTTAGAGAGTGCCCACGTTCCATGCCACATGGCCCCTTCCAGCTTCAGGCCACTGATGGTTTGTCAGTTCCAGGGAATATCCAGGGTGAATTATACCAAGGAATGGGGAATTCTGAATAAATATCTTGGACAAGATTCCACCTACCACCTAAGACCAGGATTGCTATTCTCATTGTGCAGATGAGGAAAATGAGGCTGTGAGAGACACTGTATTAAATGTTGGCAGCACTGATGTGTCTGTTTGCCTCTGAAGCCCATGTTTTGCTAATATGTCATGCTGAGTCATAAAGGGAAGTGTTAAATTTTTATATGAGTACTTGGAAGGGTCAGAAATCTGGGCTAGTCATCGAGAAAGCAAAATCAAGTTTATGGCTGGCCCTGACTAGGGCTGATTCAGGTTCCCAAACTGGAATTCTGACCTGGTAAACCTGTAAATTCCCCACAGTAAAAAGCATAATCAACTTGTTTCTCCTCTCTCCTCAAATGCTCACAGGTTGCTTATGAAGCTGTACATTGGTACAAATCAGATTCAGGCACCTTTAAACTGTTAGCACTGAACAGCGAAAGAGCAACAAATATTCTTTGTAGGAAAAAAAAAAAAACCCACATTATTAAAATGTGTTAAGCTGTTTCTTCCAGAGCTAAACAACTAATTACATGGAGGATGCTCACGTAGTTATCATGCCAGATTTTCTGGTTTCTAGAAAAGATTCTTGTACATCAGTGCTTGCTTTGTGATATGGATAGAGGGAAACAGGCCGAGCAGGAGAGTTGGAAACAAAATTGGTTGTAAGTAACATGAAAGAAAGGACCACTTCTGTTCACCACCGGATCTCCAGTACGACCAGGTAGGCACTCAAAGCATTGGCAGAATAAATGGCGGCATGAAAAGTAACATTGCTGAAGGCTGTAATCTACTTTGTTTGGTAACCTTGAGAGAGGGATTTGTGTTTGGTTTTGTTTTTAAGGCAGTGATTCTATAATGAACTTAGCCTTCCTTTGGTTCTGGCTCAACCACACAGTTCAAGTTTCTGAGGACAGTCAGATTCCAAATGTTCCTGCAGGTATTCCAATTTTTAATTCATAGATACGACTCTACCAAACATCTCTAGAAGGTGAAATCAGAAACCAGGAGATAGGGGCTTCCCTGGTGGCGCAGTGGTTGAGAGTCCACCTGCCGATGCAGGGGACACGGGTTCATGCTCCGGTCCGGGAAGATCCCACATGCTGCGGAGCAGCTGGGCCCGTGAGCCATGGCCACTGAGCCTGCGCGTCCGGAGCCTGTGCTCCGAAACCAGGAGAACTAGCCCAGTTCATTGTTTTGTAAAGACAATCATGAAGCGTTATCATAAATTAAGAGTTGAGAATGGCTTAAAACAAATGAAAGTTAAGAATACTTAGTTTGGGAGGTATGGGTGAAATGGAACAAACTTCCAGTTATAAAATAAATAAGTCCTATGGGTTTAATGTACAGCATGGTGAATACAGTTAATAATACTGTATTGCATATTTGAAAGTAGCTAAGAGAATAGATCTTAAGAGTCCTCATCACAAAAAATAGGTGATATGTATGGCGACGGATGTTATCTAGACTTATTGTGGTGATCATTATGCAACATATACAAATATTGAATCGTGTCATACAGCTGAATCTAACATAATGTTATACCTTAATTATACTTCAAAAAAAGAATACCCTTAATCAACTATACTCCAATATATTAAAAAAGTAAAAAAAAAGAATACTTAAATTTTTTAAAGGAGTCTAAAGTGTTAGAAGTACTTGAAGTTTAATAAAAATGTTTTCCTCATTATACTAAATATATTTCTTTTCCTGTCCTAGTTATTTTAATTGGAGTATAGTTGATTTACAATGTTGTGTTAGTTTCAGGTGTACAGTAAAGTGATTCAGTGATACATATACATATATTCATTCTTTTTCAGATTCTTTTCTCATATAGGATATCACAGAATATTGAGTAGAGTTCCCTGTGCTATACAGTAGGTTCTTGTTGGTTATTTATCTTATATATAGTAATGTGTGTATGTTAATTCCAAACTCCTGATTTATCCTCGTTGCCCCTTTGGTAACCATACATTTGTTTTCGATATCTGTAAGTCTGTTTCTGTTTTGTAAACTATATGTCAAAAAAATGGACAACCTAGAAGAAATGGATAAATTCTTAGAAGGGTATAACCTTTCAAGACTGAACCAGGAAGAAATAAATGTGAACAGATTAGTCACAAATACTGAAATTGAAACAGTGATTTCAAAATTTCCAACTAACAAAAGTCCAGAACCAGATGGCTTCACAGGCAAATTCTATCAAACATTTAGAGAAGAGTTAACACCTATCCTTCTGAAACTCTTCCAAAAAACTGCAGAGGAAAGAACACTCCCAAGCTCATTCTATGAGGGCACTATCACCCTGATACCAAAACCAGACAAAAATATCACAAAAAAAGAAAATTAAAGGCCAATATCACTGATGAACATAGACGCAAAAATCCTCAGCAAAATACTATCAAACCGAATCCAACAACACACTAAGTGGATCATACACCATGATCAAGTGGGATTTATCCCAGGGATGCGAGGATTCTTCAATATATGTGAATCAATCAACGTGATACACCATATTAACATATTGAAGAAGAAAAACCATATGATCATCTCAATAGATGCAGAAAAAGCTTTTGATAATATTCAACACCAATTTATGATAAAAACTCTCCAGAAAGTGGGCATAGAGGGAACCAACCTCAACATAATAAAGGCCTTATATCTCCTATTTATTTTTAATATATATTCTACACTAAACTAAAATTTCATGTTATTCAAGCCTATTAATAGGTAGTAAGTACACATTTAAAATTGTATGAACTTACATTTGTATAGCAATTTCTTTTTATCATGCCCCATTGTGGCCATTAGCCCACTGGCTTGTCATAAGCCTATGAGGGAGGCAGTATGATCAGTTTTCAGTGCTTTATAATCATTTTAAAGGTAAAGAGTCTCATTAGGTCACTGGCTCAGTCAATGTTGGTCTGTAGATTCTAAGTACAGCCTCTTTTGCCTGCACCACAGAGCATCTCTAGGGATGATGCTACTGATAAATGGGATACGTGTTGACCTGAGCAATGGGAACGCAGAATGAGAATTTGCACGGTTCCTGCTTTTTCTGTATCCTACACAAGACACAGCTTCTCAGGCCTCTCCTCCTTTCTAGTTAACTCCCATTATTTCATCTGATCTTTCCTCAAACTAAGCAGGCATCACACTGAAGCAATACAAAGGGCAATTAAAATATTTATCACATATTTATGATCAATTTATCTTCTCTACTGTACATGTTTTTAAAGGTGTTATTATAAAAGATCCTAAAATAGAATAGAAAATATATTTTTTCAATATGACAGAATTACAATTTTTAAAAGCTAAATTATAATTTTCTTGGCATGTGAGTTTTGGTTGTATTCATAACTAAACTACTTTTTTCCTACTCTGAAAAGCTGTTTTGCTACAGGTCCAGTTCTTTTTTACTTTTAGCCACAAGGAAGTCATAAGCCCCTACTTAAATAGAAGCTGGTTACCATGGAAATCATTCTAATGCCACTGAATCAATATTTTGATTTTGCTGACATTTAATGTAAAAAGAAAAGACAGACCAAGATTTATAAAAGTCGCTTTTCATCTTTGTTATAATTTTGATAGCTAGAAAAATTGTAAAGGAAACATATGTTCCGTAATGAACTCCAGTTAACTCACAATTATAAAGAATTGAGGATTCATAAAAGAGCAATCTACATATTTATATAATTTTGGCTTTAAGTACACACATATGCATGCATGCATTTGGACTCAAGAATTTTTTCCCATGTCTCAACTGAGCCCTGATTCTCTCCTGTTACTGAAGTCATAAGTTGGTAGAAGAGATTTGAATATATCCAGTTTTGCAATTGTCTTTTGATTAAGTGTTCTGAAGAGAAGGTGAAATTTGCATTGAGAATCACTCTTCCACAGAAGTTGACCATTTCTGCACTGAATCTTAATAGTCCATCTGGTCCACTGGCCACCCTCAAAGAAGCACTACAGCTTAAGCCTTCTCAACCCATCCTTAGAGGTCCTTCTGAGGAAAGATGTTGAACTTGAACCTAATGTTTAATAAGCCTTACTGACCATAAAGTAGTTTTCCAAGTCTGAGATAAGTCTTTGCTGCTGCTGTAATTTACTCACTGTCTCCTTTTCTGTCCTCAGAAGGAATAAAGATAACAGAGCTGCTGTCTTCTGTTTGATAACTAGCTATTTAGAGGCTTAGATCTTTAGATGGTGAAGGGATCTGAAAGAATTATGAGCTTCTCTACTTCAGGAATTAGCTACCTACAGCATCTCAGATGAATGGTAATAAGTTCTATTCTTAAGACAATTGAATCACCACTCAAATGTTTCTTCTGTGGGACAATCATGATTTTCCACATGTGTCTACTTTGAATGCCCCAGGTCCCCTTCCTGGGGGGTGCTATTCGGAAGTGTATACATTACACTGCTTCCAGGAATGTTTCCAGGAGCATTACACTCCTGATAACACACTCCTTACTGTCTGTTTGCCTTGTCTGTTTCATTTTCCCCTCCCCTTCCAATGGGTCTTTTATTCCTCTTCATTCTTGAATCATTCTAGGCCCTCATCATTCAGAGACCACTGTTCCAAACCAGTAACCTGCTTTTGAAAACAATCTAATGTAAATAATTATGCAGTTTTCTGGCAGTAAAAGTAGGAAAGGGGTGATTTTTGGAAACAAGATCACAGGATATAAAGAGAAATGAAAGGCACCATATATCAATAGCAGAGGAAACTTAGGAACAATATTTAAAATTTACAGAAGGCAGATCTCTAGAGCCTTTTAGTTTATTAACAAGTAAATGAAACACCTAAATTGTCTCTAAAACATCAATGTGTTACAAGTTGAAGGACATACTGATGACCTTGACTCATCAGTAAAAAGGCTCAGAATTCTAATCTGTTCCAAGACATCAGAGGAACAATAGAGTTACACAAACAAACAGACACACAGACACACACCCATCTTCACTGCAGTGATATTCATTATAGCAAAACAAACTGGAACCAACCTAAGACTTCATCAAAGAGATAGTGATTAAATAAAGTATCATGATGTATATGCCCCTCCTAAAAATGGTGTTTCCCAACAAACTGAATGCCATGGAAAATAGTCACAAGAAAATAACTGAAAATATAAAACACAGAACTCTATACACTAGGATTTCGATTTTGTAAATATACATATACACATGTTATTCACACATATAATCTCACAAACACACACTCATGATGTATTTTCACATATATGTGAAGTAGGAAAAAACTGAGCATAAGTGGAGATTTTCCCTATAGAATGCATGGATTCACTCCATCTCCAGGCACTTATTTGTGTTCTTCAATATACTCTGAAGCTTTTTTTTTTTTTTTTGGTTAAGTAGGCACTTGGACACCAATATGGGAGAAAGGAGAGATGAGGCTATTAGAAAAGATGGTACATGCTTCCTGGGCACCCGTCTCATGGACTAGGTTTGAGCTTCAGTAGAAGGATTAGACCAGAAGATGAGGGAGCTTTTGTGAGGGACTGGCGAGCCCAGGTGACAAAGAAACCTACCCAGTTGAGGAAAGGACCACCTGGCTTCCACTCTCTGCTGCGAGCTACTGGGAAACTTGGAACACTGGGCGCTCAGGGAAGCCAACTGGGGAGAATGTCAGGGACAGACGGGGTAAGAGAAAGACTTTGGGACCTCATAGAGCCATGCTCTCAAGTTGGCCACTGGCAGCACTGGACACCCTGAAGCATTTTCCACAACTGAAACACAAAAATCTGAATGCGCCTGTATCAAAACACACTTGCAACTACTCTCCCACCAAGGGACTCTCAGGAAAAACTCAGGAAAGCTGAAACTTATTTATTCAAGCAAGGCTAAAGAGCTGGTGATATATAGTGTTAACCCGACCTAATTTAAATCATAGACCAGCAAGGAGACTAAGATATATTTGATTTATGTATTTCATGGCTGAGGAAAAATATAAATATAGGTAGAAATAGAATAGAGATTGAAGTAGAGACTTTAATACGTATACGTGCACACGTGTGTATATACTACAAACGTACACACAAACATGCATAAATTCATATTCACTGGAAGGAAGTACAGCAAAATGTTAAAAAAATGATCATTTCTAAAGATGAGTACAATTTTTCTTCTTTATATTTTCCTGCATTACAAAGCTCCCCAATGATCACGATACTTCTATAATCATATAGATAATACTAATAAAAGCAAGAAAATATAAATTTTAGACATATTGCTAGGCAAGATAATTTTCTAATGATTCAAAGCTTAAAGGGAGCTGGAAAACTCATATATTGCTTTCCTTTTCCGATGCTATAAATTAAATCCATTTTTCTGGGTGTCATTTGACAACACCCAGATAAATAGCCATCCCCCCTGGATTCCTCTTTTCTAAGACTCAGGGGGAGGGAGACAGGACTATGCGACCCAGGGAGGAAGGCAGATGCTGGTTAGTATGCGGACCCAGACACGTGGCCTGAAGTTTCTTGCTAAGTGAAGTGGGCCTGGCGGGTTTTACCTTCGTTCCGCTCGGGGCCTTTCCCGCTCTTACTGGCCGCCGTGCTGTTGACCGTCTCGGACGACGTGCTCAGCTTGGTGCTGGGGTCCCTCTTGGGCTTGGGGGGTGGTTGTCTCCGGGAGCTACAGCTGCTGTCATCGTCTGTGCCCCCGACCGAGTGCAGCGACTGCGACCTCACAGAGAAGCCACTGGAGCAAGGATGGGGCAGCCTGTCCTGAGGAGCGGGCATCGTCATGAATCCCATGCGGAAGTGTTTGCCCACGTACGTTCCTTCGTGGCCTCGCCCTACTTCTCCACCTATGCTGTAAAAGAAACACGAAACCCGCGCCAAGTGAGCCAGGATGTGCAAGATCATGGGCACAAGCATATCTATAACTGTTGATAGTTCACGTTTTAACTTGACACTGGTGAAGAAACGTTTCCAATAACACGAAAATATTCTATGCTTTTGCATTCAATATGACAGTAAAGCAAATACAATTTAATCAGAATCAGAAATTCTGGTATCCTGGTATCCACATACTCTCAAAATAGTATTCTAAAGAAAAAAAAAAAAAAAAAGCTACCACGTAGCACATTTCATCTTCAATTGCTTTTCTCTACTTTCAGGTAAATCTTGTCCGTGGCTTAAAAAGGAAAAAAGAATTCCTTGTGACAATGACTTGTAGACTGCCTTTTTTTTTTTTTTAATTTTTATTGGAGTATAGTTGATCTACAATGTTAATTTCAGGTGTACAGCAAAGTGAACCAGTTATCCATATACATATATCCATGCTTTTTTAGATTCATTTCCCATATAAGCCATTACAGAGTATTAAGTAGAGTTCCCTGTGCTATACAGTACGTTCTTATTAGTTATCTATTTTATATATAGTAGTGTATATATGTCATAGACTTTTGACACATGACTGAGGTCAAGGGGGCAGCATTTGAAACTCTTCTCCACTTCATCAAGTTCTTTTTTTTTTTTTTTACTTTTACCTAGTTAATATAGAGGGAAAAACAAAACAACAACAACAACAAAAGGGGTTCTGTTACCAGTACAAGGGGGGAGAGAGAGATAGGAAGTGAAGAGGAGGTAAAGGAAGGAAGGGAAGGAGGCAGGGAGGGAGAGAGGGAGGAAGGAAGGAAGGAAGGAAGGAAGGAAGGAAGGAAGGGGAAAATACTTGCTTAAATCAACAGAATAATTGTTCATCTCTCTCGGGTTTCCAGAATCCTTTGGTTACACTAGTAACTTAGTTCTACTAATAGATTAGTCTCACAGAATCAAATAGCAGCATCTAATAAAGAGATGTATCCAGAGTTAAAATCTCATCCGATCCTAGGATAGCCCTATTCAGAGTATGCAAGGTTTCCAAATGTAAGGTTTTTAAGTTTTACATTGGAAAGTTTGAACAGAAATTTTAAAATATATAAGAAAACTCTCTCAGCTTGAAGCTCAGTTAATCATATAGGAAATGACTGTTGGGCACCATTCTATTCTATTAAGTAATGGTGACTCTATGAAGAAAAAGGAAATGAATGTCAATATGAATTTTTAAGAGAGGTTTTTCTAGAGTTTTCCCCATTTTTGCTCATTCACCAGTAAAGGAAACAAAAAGAATTGTTAGAAATATTGGGTTGATTTTCTTAGACATGTATGAAGTAAAAAAAGTGTCTTTGAGTATATGAATTTTGGAAGCCTGTTGAATCTACCTTTCCAGATATAAAATTTTTTGGGTCTTTTTTTAATCTTAATTTTAGCCGGCTCTTTATTGTATCTTTCATGACTCTAATGTTTGTCATACATTTTACATTCCAGTGGGAAAAAATCATGGTAAATATTTGTTTTTCCCCCTTCGCTGAAGGAGTTATGACAATTATATGACCCTTGTGAATAGAGCCAGAAAGGGTTCAATAAGAATATGTGACTCTGATTTTGGTATTTAATTCTGATTACAACTTGCTATTCAACCACAAATGTTTTCTTTTTATATTTATTTCATTTTTTTTTCTGAGTATTATGAGTCGATATTCAGGTACTAGATATACTATCTTTGCAAAGCAAAATGAAGAAATATCAGTGCACTAACTGGAGCAGTGGATACCTAGAAGCATGAATGAAATCAAGCAAATGTCTAAGTGGAAGTTTTCACATCGTAGTAGTCAGTATCCTAAATCCGTGTAGTGTTTTCACCTATTTCACGTTCTGCGCTTTCTTCAAGAACATCAACAAAAAATTAAACTAGAATAAGTTCAGATGGAATGGTTTGTGAAAAATCAGTAAGCATTTAAGGCAGAATGGTGTGGTGAAGGTGAGATCAGGGTGTGATGGAATGGGAAGATTTGTCATTGATTTGTGACGATTGTGACAATCTTTCTCATAGAAGATGAAATATTTGATCTCATCTAAATTTGCCTCAATCGTTTTGCGTGTCTTTTCCTTATTTCTGCTGCCATATTACTGAATAAAAGGTGCTTTGAGGATTATTTAGACAGTCATTCCCAGTAACATATCCACGTGAGGGGATTTATGCATGTATTAATGCACATAGGCATTTATGAGAGTTATGAGGAATAATTGTATCAGCAATTTCTCTGTTACTTTTGACCTAAATAGGGCCTACACATTTTCCCAGACAGATAATTAGCTCTGCTGCTTCAAAATTACATTTTTTCAGCATCAATTTCCTGTAACTCTTTATCCTTTTGTTCATATATGTAATGTGTACACACATAGACACACACACACACACACACACACACACCCCACACACAAACACTTTTTCCAAAGAGAAATTCAGTGTATGCTTTAAACAACGGCAGGTCTCAGGTACAAATTCAATTTGACCAGGCTGTGAATGCAGGATGAAGATGTGGGGCTATGGTAAGTTGGATGGAAAGGCCGTTATCCAAGGCTGAGGGTGAGCAATAAAGGCTATGGTACACCTAGGTTCAAGAGGCCAGTAAAGATGATTAATCTAAAGGAAATCGAATATTACGAAACATAGCATATAACTAATTCCTGAATTTAGGATAGCACCATGTGGAGTTTTTAAAAATTCCTAGACCCATACTAAGGACAAATACCTAATCATATTTGTTGAATCAGGATCTCTGTAGCCAGTTAGCCATGCTCTGTAACTAATGAGTTTCTTAGAAAATTATATCCAGATTTTTTTTTTTTTTTTTTTTTTGCGGTACGCGGGCCTCTCACTGTCGTGGCCTCTCCCGTTGCGGAGCACAGGCTCCGGACGCGCAGGCTCAGCGGCCATGGCTCACGGGTCCAGCCGCTCCGCGGTATGCGGGATCTTCCCGGGCACGAACCCATGTCCCCTGCATTGGCAGGCTGACTCTCAACCTCTGCGCCACCAGGGAAGCCCCTATCCAGATGTTTTTGATGTAGTCAATCCAGAAACCCCCAGAAACATTAAGAACAATAGTTAGAGACATTAATGAGCTGACATGTGTTAGTTAGAAACAGCCAGGGAAACAGAGTTATCAGAAAGTGGGACAAAGGAGACTTACCAGAGACCAGGCAAAATATCACAGATAAGATAAGATACAATGTATTAGTCAGATCCTGTTAGGTTACCCTGAAGTAACAAATAATCCCCTATTCTTAGTTATTTTTAACAACACAGGTTTACTTCTTGCTTGTTTTCTTTGGGTCAGCTGTGCATCAGCTGTGGCTGTATTCCACATGCCTTTTTCATTCTCGGATCTAGTCCCTACTGAGATATGTTCTCATGGCAGAGAGAGAAAAGCACTCACGGTACCACACAGTGTCTCTTAAAGCTTCTGCTCAGATGGGGCATGTAAGGTTGAACTCACATTCCACTGGCTAAAACCAGTCTTATGGCCAAGTTTGATGTCAATGGAGTGGGGATAGATTCTCTTCCAACAGGAAATCACTGCAAGTTACGTGACAATATGTGGGGATGCATAATCCTCTTCCAGGTAGGGGACCAAATACAGGTACAGCACTTGTAGCATATGCCTCTGAGATCTCCCTTCAGGAGGCAACTTGACATTAGGAATGAAGGTAGCTGACAACTAGTGACACATTGAGGGGTTTTGTGCTTCTTGCCCCCATAATTCTGGTCTCTACCTAGTTAGAAGTCTTGGTCTCCAAAGCGGGCACGCTCTTTCTCCAAGATACAGTAAGGGTCCCATTGAACAACAAGGCTATAGCTGCCTCCTAAGTAATTTGAGCTCGCTTTGTATAGTGGCCAGCAGACAAGAAGACAGGTCTCCATTGTGGAAGAGATCATGGACCCTGATCAATAGGAGGAAGCGGAGCTGCTGTTACAAGATGGTTCAGAGAGAAAAATGTATGGGACCCCTCTGGTTACTCCCTTGCCCAGCTGTGAGTTTGAAAGGTCACCTGCAGCAAGCTGGCCCGAGAAGGTTGACCGGATGTTCCAACCTCTCGTTAAATTAGTCTCACCACCAGGCAAGCCACTGAGACCAGCAGAGGTGTTAGTTGAGAGTGAGGTGAATTTAGAATAAGTGTGGGAGGAGGGAGATAATGCATATCAATTGCAACCCCCATATGAACTGCAGTGAAAGGAGCTATAGTTTCTCACACCAACTGTCCCCTCGTAAGTTTTCCCTCATGAAGCATCCAACAGGATCCATGAAAGAGCTGGTCCCCAAACCTGCAGAAGAGCATCTGCTGAGCATAAGGGGTGAATTGCGGCAGCCATGAAACTTCTCTAAGGACAGCACTTAGCTGACAGCCACCAGCCACAGAGTCTTCAAATCGGATGCAGCATTTAGGTCAAGGCCACTCTGCCCATGGAAAGCTCCTAGCTAACAGCTGAGCATATGAGGTATGGGACCTGGCTATTTCTGCCCAGTGTGGGAGTGCTTGTGTCTGAGTTTCCCTGTTGGGCTGGCTGAGACTTGCCCATAGCTACACCATGGTCTGAAGCTCTTCCTATCCGATTATTTTTCCTTCCCCTTCTCCTCCCACAGGTGTCATGCTACGTTGTGGTCTGAGGCTTTTTCTGCCTATTCCTGCTCCCTCCTTATCCCAGGCATTCTCCTCAATAAATCTCTCCCTCTAAATTTCATCTATCTTGGTATCTGCTTTCTGGAGGTCATGAACAAACATTCTTGGGAACGATCATACCATCTATGACATTCAGGAACCAAAGAAGCAAGAAAGAGAAAGTCTAATAACAAAAGTGAAACCCCAGAAATAAGAAATGCCTGTGAAAATAGGACAGTCCCTTGCTTCAGACTGGGTATTTAAATGCTGGTTGGGAAAGTAGGAACTAACTCCACTATAGGAATAGTTGGCTTGAAGTGAAAATTACGTGGGCTGAAGAAAGCAGAGTCTTTTTGCAGTAAGACTCTAGTGCTCAAGATAGATTAAGCCTGACACATCTCATGTTATAAAAATAAAAATAAGTTTCATAACCCTGAATTTAAAGAAGTACACTTTTTCTCACACAATGAAGGTAATGTTGCAAGACGTAGCTGTCTGTTGGTTTGTCTATTACAAAATTTAAAAAAATAAAGTACTACTTAAATCAATGTAAGTTGTTTTCCTAGAAGTAATTGATAAAATATTTGTAAACTTCTCCAAAAAAGTTATTGGCTTATGAACAGACCTGGACATTTGTGCTCTGGAATCACTGAGTTGTGGTTTCTATCCTCATCTCCACCATTTAGCACCTCTACTTTAGCTGCTGATCCCAAAGACCATTTCCTTAAGAGATAAATAGTAGTATTAGCCTCATGGAGTTGTTATCAAGTTTACCTGAAATGCTACATATGAAGCATTTAGCATGGGATCTGACATATCATATGCAGTGAATAATTTTAGCTTTACAATTCCTACTTTTAAGTCCTGTCCTCCTGAATTCTGTTTAGGGGATCATAATCTGCAATGTAAGGCCGTATCTCTAAAAAAAGTGGCATATGGTACCATGTAACCTCAAAAAACTGTGCACAAAGTCGAAACAAAATCTTACATTTAACTCAAGATAATCTAGGCAAACATAGTCTCCATGTTCTTAACTTTCTTCAGTACTTGCTTTGATTTTTTTTAAGTACCCGTTGATCGGGACTGACAAAGAAAGGTACAAAACAAGAACTTCAGAGCTGCTTCGACAATGCTATTCAACAGAGCTTGTTACTTGTCTTGCTGTCTTCTTGAAAATCCATCAACATTAATGTTTTATGTCTTCTTCTGAGAAATGCTTCCTTTCAGAGACGAAAACGCAACCCCTGAGAAGGGTGAGCTGCTAAGGTGAGATGTCAACTCTAAAAGTGACAGAGACACTGCTTCTCTGTGTCATTTTGAAGCAAATATGCCAATATCTCATAGTAGAGTATTCCTGGGAACCACTGGAAAAAAAAAAAACAGAATCCCGGTTCATATGTGTACCCTCTTTCAAGGATATCTAGGAAGTTGGGATACAAACAGTGTTGTTACCTAGGAGTTTGCTTCTTGCTTGGAATTTTTTTTTTTTTTTTGTAACAGTTCTGTGAAGCTAAGCTCAAAAATCCATCTCTGACACTGATGCATAATCCAGTATATTTTTACCTTTGCAAAGTTCTGAAGCCCCTGGAAAATTTCTGTTGATTTTTCAAGAAGATGTCTTTATCTCTTATTAGGGTAAGGGATTATTCAATCATAAAGTAAATGGGGTAAATCTGAAAGGGAGATGGAGACTATATCTCTAAAGGAGATAATAAAATTTACCTGTGGGCAAGTTTACCACTGTCATCTGCTAAGTATTCAAAATTTTCATGTTAGGCATGTTTACAATGAATGAGCAGAAGGAAATCAATATCGAGATTTTATTCATTAAAATTACCACTTAAAAAGTTTATATTTGATGCTGTCTTCCTCTTGCCTTCTCTGCAAATACGCAAGACCTAACACTGATGACCCCACGCTGCCCTGTGAGTCCCGCTAGCCCACTCACCAGAGGGACCCCCGCTCTAGAACTTGCCCTTTCCCCCCTCAACACTGGCCTATTCTTGGTATCATTTCCAGCTAAAACAATCTGTGCTTGTGAAAAATTATACATAGAAAGAGCCAAAAGATTGGTATGTTACACTTTTTCCTATTTTGACAGGCAATATGCCTCAACCCATAGTCTGACTGTTAGAGAGAGAGGTGTGATTCATTACATCCTCCGTGATTTTGGGCAGATGGAAATTGTCATACAATTCATCATCCCAGTCCCATTAGGCCTTGATGAGTACAAGTGGCACTTCACATCCACTCACCTTGAGCTTCATGCAGGCAGGAGTCCTGTCTTCTCGCTCACTCTTATAAACACTGTCACATTATAGGTGCTCAAACATACTTGTTTTATGAAGGAAAAAAATGAAGAAAGGAAGTAAATCCACTTTGGAGATAGATTAGATAGATAGATACATAGATAGATACATACATACACATATATATAGGTACATAGATACATACACACATAGGTACATAGATAGATAGATAGATAGATAGATAGATAGATAGATAGATAGATGATAGATAGATAGATGATAGAGGGCTTAGAGAATTTTGTGGACACTTGTCATTTGTGCTTCCAAGGTATTCATTCTCCCTAATTCTGGTAATGATAATTCCTACGTGGAGATCAGTCTTCTTCCTCTCAGTTTAACATGTTACACAGACTCAGCCAATCAATTACTAGATCCCCCCGGCCACCATGACTATTGTAGGGACTGGCAAACTGGTGAATCAGAGTAAACCTTGGCACTGGGTAGCATCTCAAAATGCCTCAGCCCTCTTGCCACTACAAAGAGAGACTAGTGGAACCAGGTCTGTGGCATCGTAGACCTGGATCTAGATGTGCCTGCAGCTAGGTAAATCCTAGGGCCCTTCAGTTTTGTCGAATACTAAATTCCATTTTGTTGAAGCCCGATTTAGTTGGGTTTTCTGGCACTTACATTGGCATACAGTCCTAAATGAGCCAATACAATGCAGCAATTACTAAATAAATATTATTGGCTAACATGTCAGAAAATGCAGTTGATATCAGGAAAGGACTAGGAATGACACAGGGCAGGAAATGAGTGCATCATTCTTATTAACTGCTGGAAAATATCCTTCCTTTTTAACAGTATAAGTGGAAATAATTAAGTGTCGATTGGTTTGCCCCATATATATATATATGTGATCATGCAGTACACTTTGATGTGGAAACTTGGCTCCAGTAACATTAAACTGTGTTCATATTTTCTTCCAAGTTGTTCACTCACCATTACCCTCAATTTCTTCCCTGAGCCCCACTTGCTTATTCAAAGCCATAACCTGTGGATTTCTTGCCTTAGCCACAAACATTCATTTTCACCACTTCATATCCTCCATGATATCTATTTTCTACTTTTGTGCTCCTAATATCTTAACTCTTCCTCATGTTTTTCCAGACATCAATTTCCGGCGTCTGGCTATTGATTGGTGCTTCTTGGATCTTAAGGACAAGTGTTAAAAATGGGATCTTTACACATCTTTTTATTACCTGCTGTGGTGAACTATAAGAGCAAAAACAAAACTAAATAAAACAAAACAATGGGAAAAAAGAAACCTGTCCCGAAGAGAAGGGATTCAGTTTCTAACTCCAGATGTTATATTTAACATTGATATGCTTAAGCACTGGATTATTTCTCTTTGCTAAGATACTTCAACTCTGCCCAAAATTTGGTGTCTCAGAAAGAATATTAAATACGTAATCAACCATTGAGTAGCTACCTGGTTTTATGTAGGAGGCACATACTTTCTGAGCTTCCATTACCTTTATCTTTATATAAGGGAAATACTTTCCAGAGTTGTTATAAGAAATTAAAATAAGATTAAAAAATGTCAAAGACACCTAGGAAGGTGTCCAATCCAAGTTGAGGCTAGACAAATATTAAGGCGCCTTCCCTAACTTCCTGGTTTGCCAGGCAACTCTGTAACAGTTTTTACCTTTCCGTATCCAGTTATAAGGAGGGCATTTTAATGATAAATTTCCAACGTATGGCACCATAAAAGAAAAAATACTTTAACAGTATAAGGGCATTTTGCTTATTTCTGTAAGAGGGCTTTGACAATAATTGTCAGGCAATATACTTCCAAATCCAAATTAGGGGAGAAAAAAGATCTTGCTTGAAAATGAAGGAAAAGTAACAAAAATAAATAATTTATCTTTTCTGCCATAATTGTGGGTATAATACAGAGTTGGGCAAATTTTTGAATGGATTTTATGGTTTTTTTCTGTCAAAACTCCATGATAATTCAAGATTTTTGTGAAAGTTAGGGCTTAAGGTAATCATGGCTAGAGTTATGCTTGAAACAAATATGTCATTATTTATCATAAGTGCTTATTGCCAAGAGTTTGAAGTCGATATTGCAGCCCATTGATTTAATGCTTAGTCATAAAATAAAGTGAGGAGGTTAGAGTGGGGAGTAGAGAGATTTTTTTAACCTTTATCAAAGTTCCTATTGTTCACTTCTTAATCTCTAGAGAGATGGAACTGAAATCTAATGTTTATTAAAGCCAGAACAAATTCTATGGGACATCTTTAAGAGTCTTATTTTTACTTGAAACATGTCGAGTGCTTTTAAGATTAGCATATGTTATTATCTATGGTATTTTGGAATCTAAAATTAAAACATTCCTCATTTCTATATACAAATAATACTTCTCTACTCCTTAAAGTGTCATGGCTTGAAGAAGAGACAGTATATGGAAAATTCAAATCCTATAATGATATTCAGATTCAACTTAGAATATAGTTTACAGAAGTTCACATCGTGGGAGATCTTTTCCAAAAATTCAACCAAAGAAGGGGAGGTTCTGGAAAATATATTTTTTTATTTGTGTCTTCAAAACTAACATAAGCTTTGAATATGGTTTGAGAATATGCCAAGTTTTCACAAATGAGTTTAGCTAACCATATGTGGCTCATTTCTCAATCTAGAAGTAGAAGCTAGAAATACAGAATGTTAACATATAACAGCCTCGAACTTCCTGAGTAGCAGGCTACCTTAATGCCAGTTTAAAGTATAGTGATGAGTTTGGCTTTCTAAAAGTATCATTTTTATGGAGGAAGAAACAATTCCCTGTGTTGAGGCATTTAATTCATTTACTCACCATTTATTCACAAAGTATTTGAATGCCTACTCTTGCTGGGCAGTGACCAAAGCAGAGGGGTCCGTGTCCTCAGGGCCTCACAGGCTATTGAACCAGCATGATTTAAGTGCCATGCGATGAGATGTTCTCTCAGAGGAAGTACCAGGCAAGTGCAATGGAAGCACAAGTCCTGGGGCCCCAACCATGGCTGAGGGTCTGGGAAGTCCCATGGGAGAGGAAGTGGCTTTTCAGCTCATGTAGAGCATGAGTAAGACTTAATCAGGTAAGGGAGAGAAGTGGAGAGAAGAGAATGTGTGTGCAGACATTTGGAATCGAGAGAAACTGAGAAATTAGAGTTATTTGGGTAGAACTTCATTGGACCTGTTTGTCTTGTAATTCCAGTGGCTGGAACTGTACTTGGCTCAAAGAGGGTACCCAGTAAACATTTATTAACTAAATGAATGGAGAACTGTACATATGATTGGGCATAATTCAAGAATAAACTCCCAGGTTTCTTAAGCACCAGGACGGATGATAGTTTTATTTAATTTCCTCCTTTCCTTCACTTGCCATTTTCTTAGTTTATGATGAAGGAGAAAGGAAAAATCTGAGAATACTCGCGCACTGTTAATTCTTGTCCTTGTTATAAGAGTAATCCGAATGCAGGGATCAGCTTAATCCCCTCTTCTCCATCTCCCCCGGTCTGCCTGGGTTTAGGTGCTCATAATTTCAGGACTAAATTAATGCAATTGCCTCTTAGCGGATCTTTCTCCACGGTGCTGCCAGATTTATCCTTGTAAGTGCAGATTTGCTCATGTCACTCCCTAAATTAAAACCCTTTGATAGCTTTTCTATTTCTTCAGATGGAAAATCCAAACTTTTATGTGACACTCATGGTCTTTTCAGATTTGGATCCTATACCAGGTCTTATCTGCAACATTCTCCCTCCTTGAACTTAAAATTACCCTAATATAACACGTTCCCACTTTAACTTTGTTCCAGATTGTTGATTCAGGGATAAAGTTCAAGATTGACTGTATGCAAAGGGTGGCAATGAGTCTTGAGGACACAGACAGGTTAAACTGTGACCTCAGCCAGCAGTCATGCTGCTGTCTGCTTGACCTTCTTCCTTTGGCTAAATCATGTTTAAAGATCTAATTCAGATGTGGTTTCCTTGACAAAGGCTTCTATTATCAGCCAGGCTTTCTCAAGGTTGATCTCTGTCCTTCTCCATATCAGAGCACCTCCTCTATGGCACTCTACGTTTGTCATCTGTGAGTTGATCTCTTCTGGTCTGTGAGCTGCTTGAGGGACAGACCATGAATTATTTGCAGCAAGCGGAAAGTAAGTAGAGATAATGGAAGGGAGGGAAAGATATGATCCATGAAAAATTGTTTGATATTTTTAAAAACTCTTTGACTTAGGCATTTTCAAACTATCATTAGAAAGAAAAACTGCCAGGACACTATGTGACTCAAGTATCCAATAATTATTTTCACTGTTGAAACAAAATGGAACCTTCTAATAGCTACCTGTCATATGTTTATAGACAATCTGGATGCCTGAGATAACGCAGTGGAAACCTCTAAACTAATTTTTATTGAACAAATCCCCGGATTAGATCTAATTCTTCTTTAACTTTGTAAAACATTTTGATCAACAGCCATGGCATTCTGAATGCCCATGGTTGATAGCAGGCTCACTCACTTACGCTCAGAAGACTGAATTGTATGCTGATGATAGTTAAGTTTGCTCTCAAAACTGCTCATGTCAATTGCACTTGCTGCTGTAATTATATTAGCAAATAGTATATAAATCAAAGAAACATGAGTTTGAAAACTTAGTGAGAATTTCTCTGAAAACTCTGTTGTAAAACTATGTCAGTGGTTTGGAAGATACTCAATAAAAGGAGGTTTACTAAAAAAATATATGGTCTGGTTGGATGTGGTGAGATTACGGTAAATCTGTTAAATCTAAAAGGAGTCTGAACTATGTTTGTTTGTTTGCTTGTTTTTCCAAATGTCTTTAAATTGGGGCTCAGCTTTAAGGAAACTGAAACCGAATTAAAAAGTGAAAACTAATGGACATGTTTTGTGCATAAAGATTATATGGAAATCCAATTAGGGAAAACACACACAAATAAAAGACTCTATTGCCAAATTTGGTAAACAGTGTATATTTACAACTTTACAGTTTTTTTTTTTTTTTTTTTTTGCGGTACGCGGGCCTCTCACTGTTGTGGCCTCTCCCGTTGCGGAGCACAGGCTCCGGACGCGCAGGCCCAGCGGCCATGGCTCACGGGCCCAGCCGCTCTGCGGCATGTGGGATCTTCCCGGACCGGGGCACGAACCTGTGTCCCCTGCTTCCGCAGGCGGACTCTCAACCACTGCGCCACCAGGGAAGCCCCTACTTTACAGTTTTAAAGAGCTTTATATGTGCTTATGTGTTTCTTTTTTTAATATTGCTCCAATTTTTAAATATTTTGTTTAATCAGTCCCAACTGTATTAGATCTAGATACTCTATATTTATATTCTATAAAAAAAAAAAATCAACTAGCAAAGAGCCTGGCACACAGTAGAGGCTCAATAAGTCTCAAAAATGTTGGTTTCATTCCTACAAAAAAAAAAAAATCCCACTAAATTATCAGCAAAGACTCTAAGATCATTGATTCAAAGGAAGTTTTTTAGAGATAGCCATTGAACTACAGAAAGTCAAATTTTTCTTCAGGTATAATTAGGTACAGTTAATTAAATAATGTAAAATGTTAATTTAATCACTGAAAATTATTTGAGCAATTATATTCTGAAAGCACTTTGGAAATGGGTGCTGGAAGTAAACACATTTTCCTAGTGGTGATAACATACAAAGCAATGCCCTGAATTCAGGAAAGAACTAAACAATTCAAGAAAGCAGCAGATGCCATGCTCTTCAGTACCATTTCAATATATTTTCTCTTTTGAGAAGTTGGGTACCTAGTGACTTTCCCAGCCCTGACCATTATCCATGATGCCACATTAGATACTGACATCACCTTTGAGAGCTTCTGCTATTGTTGTGTGTGCAAAACTAGCAAGATATGCATCCCATTTTTCAGAGTCTGTATTATCCAAAATACTGGCAGAAAAGGACTAGTATACACAAAGTTATTTCTGGTATGATTTTATATCCAGAAAAAGGATTTTTCCTTGCATCTGTAAAGTTCCCAAGTACATAGCCACCAATATTCATTTACCTTCTAGAAGACAGATGGTATAATTTGCCAAGCAAAATCAGAGAACTGGAATAAAAACGCTTTAGTGTCAGCTCTGTCTTAAACATAAGGCTTTCACCCTTTCTAAAAACTTGAAATATGCTATTAAGATGAATAGATGTCCCTTTGACACTCAAGGTCAATATGTTCCAAAACTAACTCAGCATCGTCTCCCACTTCCCTCTATTGAAACTTTGTCTTCAATAGCATCCTCATGCTATCAGTCACGGAGAACAGAAACCCCCAAGTAATTTGACATCTACATTCTTCCTATGTACACACTGGTCAACAAATCCTTCCTCGTCTCCTTTGATCTCACATCTGTCTCCTATTTTCCAAACTATCTACGAGGTCTCGGCTACTAAGTGATATTCCTAGTTGGATTCTCTATCTCAATTTCCCTATTTATTAACCTGAAGAAATAGTCCTAAAAAAGAAATAGGATTACCTCAATTCCCTTCTTTAGAGCTTTCAGGATTACCCAAAATAGAGTCCACTTTTTCCATAAGGCAATTCAGGCTTTGTATGTATGACCCAGCCTCCTTTCCACCCACTCACATAATTCTGGCTCCCTGGGGTCTCTTCCTCTTCAAACTATACCTCCACTTGAAAAATATAAATTTCATGTTCATCAGAACCTAAACTGAAAGCCATGTTCTCCCTGAACCTTTTATCAATACTCTCTCTCCTCTAGCTTGAATTTCTTGTGTATTATTTGTCACCTTCTGCCTTAGAGCTATCATACACAAACATGAGATTCTAGAATTTTTGAGGATGGGGATCAAATTTTGTACATTTCTTTATCTCCCTTAGCATTTGGTATGCTTCCTTGCACATAAAAAGTAACATGTCAGTGTTTAGGGCGTTAAAGTAAATTTAGACAATAATTAAAATGAATATATAGTTAATTATTTTAACTCATTATTTCTAGGTATATATTAAATTAAAGGATTGTAACTGTCTAGAAATTTTGCTTTAATAAATAAGTCTGGAAGACAAAATTTAAAAAAATAATAGAAGCTTGGTTTGGAAGGAAGTGAAGATGTAAAATGAAATATAGAGTATAAGTACATTATGTCATCCAGAAATTCCCAACCTCTAAAGAAGACAGAGCTCAAGATCTACAATTGAACAAGTAGTCAAGCCATTTTTTTTTTTCCAGGAAGTACTGGTAAAGTGGAAAAAAATCTATAATCTTTACATCTACAGAAAGAGAGACAGTATAGATCTCACAGAGATAGACAGACAGACACACACACACAGAACACATGCTTTTTCCACCCTAGTTAGGAGATTCTGTTTCTAGCTCTGCTCGTACATCATCATATGACCTCTAGGGAAATCATTTCTAAATAGATTCATTCATCTATCACTAGGGTAGAAATACCTCATCAAACGATCCCTCAGGATATTTGTGACATTAAAATGTGAGTGTAAAACAAGGTCAGGTTATATTCATGAAGTGTTTTTCCTATTTAACAACAGAAACTATTTTTCTATTGGACACACTATCTTGGCAAACCGGTAAGTCTGGGAACTGCACTCCTTGACATTTTTGAAGTCCATTTAAAAAATAAATGCCTGCAATTCCAAAATCCAACCTTCCATCCCTCATCCATATAATCAGAGTGACATGTAAATGTGAATCGCTAGAGATACTGCTTAAGAACTAAACGCTCATTCACAGATGCATTAGTTACCCTAAATGGAGTGGCCAATGTGCTGTCTTTATACACAACAGGCTGTACATCTGCTTAATGCACCCGAATGTAGTAACATAAAAGATTGAAATATAGATGCCATGGACTGCCTACGCAGAGGCCAGAAGCTTGGCTCTGTTTTTCTAGGATGACTTTTTGGAAACACTTCACTTACCCTGATTGGTTTCCTTCAGACAAAATGATTGAATCTAATACACCATGTCAATGCAGGCACTTGGATTATTCACTTCAAGGTGCAGCCCTTAAGGGCTTCAGGGTCCAGTGTTAAAAATTTGCCTTTGATCAAACCTCATCCTCTCCCACACATCTTTATTCATAACAAATTAGAAGCTATTATCCCAACAGATTAGCAACAGTTTTAATGCCCACAGTGCATCTTAAAATAAAAAGAAACAATTTTCCAGTTATAATGGATGCGGTATCTTAGTTGGCCTCATTATAATATTTATCATCTGTTATTTGTTGCCTGTGTTACACAGTAATGAAAGATACATAGCCCTCAGAGTTTATCATTTAATGGAGGGCACATTTGAATTTAAGATCTACCCTATTAAAATAAACCTTTCTTACACACTTCTAAGGGGAGCAGGGAAATGTGACTTCATGGCTGCCTTACTGAGAAGGGAGTTTCTTATTTACTGAAGAACGGTTCAACTTAAGGAAGACAATTAACTTAATGATTCTTTGGCAAAGGTTGATTTTTGCCCCCATTTGTAACTGTCATTTATGGGCATCTGTTTCAGTTTTTTTTAAAGCATTTGCAAACCTTGGATTCCAGATTGGAATCACCGAAAGAGATTTACATTGCAACTCATTTAGTTTAAAAAAATGGAGGATGAAAAGTTGGTAAGTTTTAGGCTAATTTAAGAATACGTTAAGACACAGTGTGAAATATACACACATTCCCTGGCCACTCAATTTTTTGAAATCTTCTCAAAGATACCTCTTTTCTTCCTATCTCAGCCACCTCTCTCATAGTCAGAACCTACCCTTTTGATTACCAATAACTTAACTCCTTCCATTACCTTAAGATTAAACATATGTATCGTTGACTGCTGACACTTGTCTTTTTGGCTCACTACCTCTGTTTGCTTAATCTCAAGTTACCTTTGACACTTTTTTGAAACCTCTTATCCATTGCCTTGCAATCTCCTGTGTGTTCCTCCTCAATTGTTGTAAAACTTGTCTTTCTGCATGCAGCTTACGTTTCATGATCAGTCATTATTATCACTCCATGGCAAACACCCTCAACACCCTTGTCTTTGTAGTGTAGTATTTACGTGATGAACAGGGGAGTGTCAAATGCAGAGGTCATGATCAGTCAATTCCGGTTATTAGCAGGCGAGGCTGTCTTCATCACACGCACAGATGACCTCAAGCAACACATCAGATTTGGTCTGCAGCCTTCTCTTCTCATGGTTCTGCCATAGCATTACTAGGTCAGTCTACTGAAGATCCACTGAAGGGAACACTCCCTTGCTCAAATATCTCAATAGTATGTGATATTAAAATATGTTCTAATGCGACAACACCATACACATTCAAACTTATTTTCTGCTTCTATATTTCCCAATATCCATTCTTTGCTGACGAACCCCCTGAAGAACACAGACCCCTGATTACTTAATAATTAATTTGTTAATGAAACCCGTAATTATTGAAGACCTATCTGTGCCAGGTAGTGTTCTAGGTCCTAGTTTTTCAACAGAGAACAAGATATTTATCTTCCCCAAACTTAGAGACTAGAGGCAGAGCCAGGTGATTAAGACTAACGCCAGGAAGAATACAGAGTGAAAGAGAAAGATAGATGTGAAAGAGGAAAGTGGAGGGGACCTACTTTAGACTGGGGGATGAATGAATAATTCGTTCTCTGTAGAAGATATTCTTTTCATTTCTTCAAATTCTACATATGCTTTGAAATACACCATCAATTCACCCTTCAATTTACTCTCACTGACAGCAGATTTCTCTAAACTTGTCTACTTCCTAAGCCCTCAGAAGTGCAAATAGAACATATTTTTTTTCCAATTCATTTCATAATTTTGATTTTTTTTTGTTGCCAAATAAAGTCAAAGTTCCTAAAGTGGGGAAGAGAGAATCAGTGCTGTTTGTTATGTTTGTTTTTAGCTCCCAAAGGCCCTAGCACAGTCCTGAACATTTAGAAGACTATTTTGACAGGAAAATTGACCTACTAACATGTCCTTATAAATTATCAAAAGAAGCACATGCGTAGACTTTATGCATTGAAGAAGTTACATGAGCACTATTAATTCTGCATGATAAGCAAATAAAGTATTTTGAATTTCTTCCCAGCCAAATTTAAAGAGTTTAGATAGAGTTAATGCATTGTTTTGCGTTGGTATTATTAGTTTTTACCAATAAAGGTATAAGAAACACAGACATAAACAAGCTGCATAGTTTTCTCTTGTCTTCCAACTAACATTCTTGTGAAATTCAGGCAAACAAGACCCTCCCATAAGGATGGAGGTAAAAATGTGATTACATTGTGTATACAAGCTCTATGAGCAGAAATCAATCTACTCCACTCTACCTCAACTTTTTTTCCCCCCACTCTACCTCAATTCCCAAAGCATCAGTAACAAAAACAGTAAATAACATTCCCCTATACAATATGACCAAGTTCAGATAAAACACAAAAACAACAAAATCATACCTTGACAGATACATGTGGAAGACCTATTTGCAAATCATTTCTTTCAAACCTCTTCTACCCTCTGTAGGACCCAATTTCTTGGGAAGAGTGAAATTTCATATCTTGATTTCTGATATCTTCCTTCAAAAGCCACAAGCAGGCTCTGGAGCAGAAATGAACGGCTGAGACAAAAATGTGAATCCAGCCGAAATGGTCACTTCAAAGTAAAGTACTAGTGACTGAAGCTACACAACGGACAGGATTTGAGGTGACTAAATGCATCATGGCAACTGATTCACTTCTGCCTTTCGAAGTCATCTCCCAAATCGAGCAAACTAATACTTCCCATTTTCGCACAGAGATCTAGAGACTATTCACAGAAAATCTGGTGACAGAAACTTTGGTTCACATCCAGTTTGGCGGGGAGACACGGTCATTGAGTAATTTGTCTGGCTCAATGAATGTCTGTGATTTGTGTGTCATATTCCCTCATATTAAGGGAACTGCCATTGTTCCCACCAACTTGGATTTATAAAATATTTGCCTTCTATAGAGTGCTGAGTGCTGTCATACTTTTCATGTGATATGTCCCTACAAATGCATCCCCATTTTACAAATTAAATAAGTGAGTAATATAAAATGAAACTAACAAGAAGAGGGTAGAGTTGGAAGTGAGATTAAAAAGGTAACTGGAAATGTGAGCTTTATGCATGGTTATTGGAAGGACCTCACTTTGACTGGCTGGGGCAGTCACTGGGGAGTTTTCTAGTTGTGGAGCTGATCACACCAACTTGACAGAGCCTCTCCTGCACTTATCTTCCCAACTCCAAGGTGACTTCACATGGGTAGCTTGAAATCGGCCACAGTGGAAATATTTACACAGGGGAAATTAGCAAATGTCACCAATCAAGGCTCTTTCTTTCTCCCTATAAAAGTGATTGTTAAAGTTTTTGCTGTTTTTAAAAAAAGAGTGACATGATGTGAAGTAAGTTCTGAATTAATAATGGGAATTGGGGGAGGAGGTAAGAACAGAGCAAGAGAGATCAAATGGAAGAACACTGCACAAATCCAGGGGAGACCCCCAGTGACCCAGATTAGGGTAGTAACCATGGAGATAGGAAGAAGTTCCCTTGCAAATCTGCTGTCTAGAAAACAACACTACGAGTTGTGTTGGGAAAGTACAAAAGTACTTTTGTGTAAAATCCCTCGTCATCTTTAAGTTGGCCTTCCTGTACATGCTAGATAAACGCGGCAATGAGCAGATATCACTGTGCATCTCCCAGTTCATGACCCTGCACCGAACTATCTTCTTCCTGAGACCGGGAATAATGACAACACTCTTTACCAATACATGTTTTGAAAATGCATTTTAAATACTCTTTTTAAAAAACATAAAAGCTTTTATAAAAATGTTCTCCTTCAGCAGACCTTACTTTATACTCTGCACCAAACTGACAGGATACATCATGGAAATAACATCTAAATTATCAGAGTATTTTACATTTATACAAAACACATTTATCCCTCAAGTGATATGTTTGTCACAATGTCCTTGTGAATATGCCGTAGAGTATGATGATACCTGCTTTATGAATGAAGAAACACACCGTGATGGGTAAATTAACTGGTAGGGTCAATTCTGAAATGTACCACTTCAACAATCTTCCTCTTCTGCTGGGTCGCATGGCTCACGTTTGAACCGAGGATTAATGATCCCAGATACTTCATTTAGTGAGTTTGCATAGTGCATGGATTAAATTACTCATAACAATAGTGACAGTGATAATAAAATTATAATCATCTATGTATAAGACAGTATCCTATATGTGAATTATCTCCAAACAGCCCTATGAATTCGGGACCATTATTGTCCCTGTTTTGCAGCTGAAAAGATGTGTCATAAAGACCTTAAGTAACTTGTCCAAGGTCTTACGGCTTGAAACTAAGGTGCTTTTGAACCAGGCCTGCCTATCCCCAGAACTTGTGCACGGGCTTGTGACTCATGGAACATGGGGATTTTTTAAAGGAAAAAAAAAATTCTAAGTATAGAGTCTTAAAAATACCGGCTTGGCCCAAAAGTTCGTTCGGGTTTTTCCCACCCACACCCTTCTGATCCCGCCAATATTTCTGTTCATCATCTCCTGTTCCACAGCCAGACATGATATAGGTTTCCAAACTTTTACTACCCGAGAATGTGCAGCCAATGCATAACAAAAATAAAGGGTTAAGTCAGGAGCTTTCGCAGACTAGGAAATCTTTTATTGCATTAAAGGAAGTGTCATAGAATCAATGAATTTTATAGTGAAGATGAGCCTCCTTGAGGTCATACCCAATCCGGAAAAGTCTCCTACAAAAGTCAGCAGGGCTATAAGCCATGTTTCTCTCATGGCTTGAGACATCACTAACTGCAGAGAAAAGACCCCTGCCCAAGCCACCGGGGAGAAGCCATCTATAGCAGACAGATGTGCAACACACACGCTGGAGGAGGGGGAAATTTTACTAAGTCCTTTCCAAAGACAAATAATTGTAGTAAAAACTATAGAACTCCATTTGGTGAAGATTCTACAGTTAAGTATGAATTTCAAGAAGTTGCTGAGAGATTGCAAATTGACAGACACTTAAATTCTCTGATTTAAAATACATAATGGAGGAAAGAAAACATTTTCGCACAGACAAGTGAGGTGATACCGTTCAACAGAAGATGGGATTCATGCACAATAAAGGATGGTAGGACCACGGTACCTCAGGAAGCAGAGATGGGTTTAACCAGCAATAGGACCTTTCCTTTAAGCACAACCCAGCTAAGGGATTCACTATCACTAGCTCTCTAGAAAGCGAGTTGATTGAAATTTAGTTCTTGCGTTGTATTTCATAGAACGTGTTTATTCACTGCTTATGTATTTATGCTACTGGTAATAAACCATACTTCTTCTGTAATGTGGAAATTATATTTAAACTCTTCTTTTGCCCTTTTAAAGCCCTGTGTTAAGAACTCTTCAGACATCATTAGGGAGGGATATTTGATGGGCAAGATGGCATCCAGAAGACCCTAAGGTTTGTTGCTCTTGATCCTCATTCCGTCCCCAGCAACTAGCACATTACTTGGAACACGAACTCCTTCAAGAAGTACTGGTTAAATAACAAACCGAACAAGCAATCTCATAAAAGCAGTCAAGAGTGTAATGGTCCAGGTGGGTGAATCTGAGACTCAACCCCTCTTAACAGGAGCTAGTCACGTGACTCATCACACAAGTACCCAGACGTATTCAAGGTTGCCTGGCTAATAACAAAGTGTAGGACAAATTTGGCAAGTCCACATTTGAAAAAAAGACAAAAGTCTATCAAAATTTTACTTTACATAATTAGTTGTCTCTGTCTTATCAGCACCCATATCAGCGTAACTCCCCTTTTAGTCTCTGGACTGGTAATCCTGGTTTGAGATTACCTAATCTTCTCAAGCATTATGCTTTCCCCAGTCTCCTTGACATTTCTGTCACCCAGGAGACTTCACTGCACAACAGTAGGTACTACTTGCAAAATTTAATTTACAAAGCAGGTCAGGGAGAGGTATTTGCATCTACAAGGAAAATCCCCAATCTTCCTCAAAACTAATCTTCCCCTTCATTTAGCAACAAGCATCCTAAAGCACTGCTCCAAAACTTTGCTCATGGAAATGCCTTGAAAATTTCTCTTCAAAGGATAATGTTCATGGGTCTCCCTTTTTGCTGCTAAGGGAGTCAAACAAGAGTTTTATGTTGTAAGTAATCAAAGGGATACCTTTGGGACAGCGTTGCACGTTGAATGATGTAGAACAGCACAGGATAGAATGGAAATTGAACCTCAGAGCTAGAAGCTGATGTCCCTAGAGTTTGGTGCTTCCTGAACTGCTCTGACAAACAGAAGTTTCTCTAATGGGTGACATGTGAGTTAAAAGAGTTTCACAGTCAAGTTATTAAAAACAGCCAAGTTAAAGATAGTTCAGTCATTTTCTTAACTGCAGGTCATGAGGATGAACAATATGTGAATGTGTATTGTGACCATCCTAGAAGCTTTCACACTTTGCAGTGTTTCCCAAACTGTTTTTCTGGGAATCTCATAGAGCTATGAGCATCCTTTGGGGAATGGACTTGTAGTTAGTGATTTCCAATCTTGGTTGCACATGGGATCCACCTGGGGAGCTTTAAAAAACACTGGTGTTGGGATCCATCCCCAGAGAGATTTATTATTTGGTCTGGGTCAAGGTCCCAGGCACTACTATTTAAGAAGCTCCCCAGGGTCTCATAATGGGCAGCTAGGGTTGAGAAGCCTTGCACTCTGTGAGTTCAACCTCCATGCTTTGGAGGTGAGGAAAGCCTGCTTACTTACACACCCAGACCCTGGCTGCTTGACCGCATGTTGCTTTCATTACCCCCATAAAAGCTGGGGATTTCAGAACATGGTACACACTGGTAATTATTTCATCTCTAACAAAGGGCAATAAATTTTTTATTTTACTTTTAATAAGGAAGGAAAACAGGAATCTATTGTCTTCTGTTATGATTAATTACCAGCTATGGGCAAATGGGACAACTCATGTTTGAAAGCAAAAGGGGAACTTGTAGTCTGTGAGGAAACAACTACGAAAACGTAAGTATGATGCAGACTTTGGAGTGGGTATGCAGCTGAGTGAAACTTTTTATTTCAGTTGAGAGGTAAATAGTTTTGTAGATGAAGCTGGAACCCCTCTTCTCCCTGGGTTCCTTAGCAAAGCTATGCTGGAAAGCATTCGTTTCCTTACCGGGATGGCACATTTCCCTATTTACTGTGTGGTTTTGAGCTAGCTGGTTCTTTAAGGGAAGTGCTTGTTTCAATACTACTGACAAATTCACACTCAGCAACCATCATAGTGGAATTCATTTCGTGACAATTGTCTCCTGGGCTCTGTAGACCCTCATGGAAACGGGCTAAAATCTACCCTGAAAGAATGCCGTTTATGAGAATAACAAAGAAGCAACCTGCCTGCTCAGAAAGTTTGGGAAATAAAAGTCATATAAAAGAGACGAAATAAAAATTCCATTACGTTTCCATGACTGGCTTACAAAATGAGCAGTCTGATTTTTTTTTCTTAAATACACAAAATCTGTTTATTATATTTTTAAAGGCCAAGGATTATCATTCTTTTCCTGGCACTTATGGTTTCCTTAAGCATATGTTGCCAACCATGTTTGTTCTCCTTCAAGTTCTGTGGGAGAACAATGAAGATTTTTCTCTGCCATTCCTTTTTCCAAGCAGCAGCAGGATTATGCAATGGAAATACATATAGTTTGATTTAAACCCTATGATGGTCAATCAATATGGGTCAGAAGAAACTTCTTAGGAGAACAAAAAGAGCTTTTTGAACGCTGAGTCCACATTTTCTTTTCTAGTCCCAAATGGGGCCTTTCCTTTCCTCTTCTACCAAGCACGCTGAGAATGTCAGCCAAGCTTCTACCAGTGCTACCAACAGATGTGCCACCATACACAGAGAAAGAGGATTTGTTTAAAATGCTGTCAATGCAGTTGCTCCTGTAAGCGTAGATGTAGGCGTGCGTGGGGGGGAACGGGTAAGGTCTATGTGAGAGTGATGGAAAAAGGACTGGATAAAGGACTGTCAAATTATCTGAATGCCTGTAAATAAACAGAACCACCAGAAATACTGTAGGTTATCTTAAAGAGTGGGATAAAACTGGCCTATCAAAACTAATTTAAAAATCATATTCTGTCAAGTTGAAAGGTACCTATGAGAAAGCAGGAAAGCGGCTCTAGGCTAAAACAGAGGGCGAAGGGAGCTGGGAGGGTTCTCCCAGGGCCTGGAGGCCAGCCCCTCTGAGGGGACTCAAGCGTGTACCTTGTGCCCTCCCATCATTTCCAGGCCAAAGGTTATTAGTTCCCAGTGCAAAACAGAGAATATGCCAAGATGCTCCTTCCCAGAGAGAAAGGGAAGTCGACCTCCCCAGAAAGTGTCCAAGAGGATAGGAAACAGAAGAGATAGAAGTCAGAGGCTGGCCTTGGGTACCAGATGGAGTTGATGCTTTTGTCTCTGTGTGATTGCAGAAGTGCTGGTCACGTTTATCCTGACCCCTGGGCAATTCTTCTCCCACACTGCTGGCTAATGTTGCAGCTGTGTGGACCTAACTGGTCCCAGCTGGCTATCGTTCCCTTAACTGGTAAGGCCCTTCCTATCGAAAAATTTTTAAATGTAGGGACTCTGAGGAATAGCTGGAACTCAGATGTACACGAGGGAGGAGTTGTCAGATAATCTTCCCAAAGGGGAAGGGCCAGAGAGATTGCACTGTAGAGATGAAGAGAGGAACAGGGTGGGAGAGCAAGAAAATACCATATCAGAGCCTGAAGGAGAGCGTCATCTCCAGGCAACTCACCTCCAAAGTGGGCTCTGATGGGGTTCCTTTTTCTGTATTTTAAAATAGCCAGGATTGCTTTGACTGGGGACAATGAGTTTACATGAGCAGTGCGTGGAAAAAAAACCCAAAGGTTATATCAAAGGTTATTCATGAGAAGCAAATGTCTCCATGGAGGAAATTCGTGGCATTTGAAAGTGGAGACCGAGTCTCCCTAATACCTTAAGCCCAGCTCAGCAGCAGGCAAGGCTCAGTGCCTGTGTCTGCTTACACTGTGCTGTTTGCACAGGCCTTCAGAGAATTCTCTGTAGCATCAAAGCCTGGAACATTTACTTCCTACAGGAACACTAATAGTTTTGTTTTCAAGCTCATCTACTTCCTTAGCTCCCACCCTTGGCTATGCTTTCAAAGTGGGCTGTTACCAGGAGCCTAAGAACAGCGAATACCCTTTTGACTTTACTGTCTACCTCTCGCTTCTGATTTATTTTCCATGCACAACCAGAAAGTTTCTCAAGAGTCTTGTTCTCCTCTTTTACATTGGTCTTGAAATAATAGCCAAAAGAAGGAAGGCTCAGAGATGATGGCTATTCCAGCCAGGGTTCCATGCACTTTGCTCAAAGTTGGCACTGTGAGATGGGGAAAGTGAGGGAGGGCATGCCCAAGGGCACTAGTGCTCAACCAAAGTGGAGGTCATTTTGCCCCCCAGGGCCCAAGTTACAATGTCAGGAGACATTTTTGACTGTCATGATGCCATCAGGGCTAGCTCCTGGCGTCTAGTGAGTAGAGGCCAGGGCTGCTGTTAAACATTTTCGTACATAGGACAGCTGCCAGAGCAAAAGGTAATCCAGTCCAGGACAGCAATTGTGCCACTGTTGAGATAACATAATCTCAGAGTTCTGAAACTTTTCGAGGTGATGACATGTTGCTCTCCTCTTATGCCCATCATTTCCTCACTACAGCAATTTGGAAAATATCCATCTTCTCCTTCCCAGTGTTGCCCTGAGTGTAGGGCTGTGGGATTCAATGAGAGGGAGCTATGTTCAAATGTACTCTAGGTGTTTTCCCTGGCCAAGCGAATACCCCACATACCATCTACTTCTCCCCACTGCATTGTTGCTTTTAAACAGTGCTTTGGAAAATATCATGAAGCCAGAAACTAAATAGAGTACTTTAATCTTAGAGACATCTCACCCTGCTTCCGTCCCCAGTAACCTTTCTTAAAAAGCTGCTGGGCCAAAGCAAGCATAAACCTAAACCAGGAGAGACATAACTAACCTGCTTTGAGAGTCAGTGAGTATCAACGTGAGTCTGAATAGGCCAGGCTGGTGACCCTAAACTTCATTCAGACAACCTCAAAATCACCTGGAGGATTGTTGAAACCTCAATTGATGGGCCCTACCCTTAGGGTTTTTGATTGGATAGATCTGGTGTGAGGCCCAAGAACTGTCATTTCTTGCCAGCTCCCAGGTGGTGCTAAGGCTCTGATGGTTGGGGACCACACACTGAGATCCACTGGACTAGGTGCACCAAGTTTGATTCCCAAGCTCATGTTCAAACATTAAGATTCACAAATAGCCTCTTAAAGCAGGAATTAACCTTAGCAATAACTCTTTGAGGGAATTCAACATGAAGTTATTCAACATAAAGCAAGAGGCTTAGGGTCCAGTAGAAAGAGTAAAGGATGTCATATCATAACACCTAGATTCTAGACATGAGTGTGCTTTAGACTACAAGTTAGTTGAACTAAGTAGTCTTTGGGAAATCATTTAATTTCTGACCCTCAAGCCCTCATCTTTAAAAGAGAGAAAATACTAGCCTTACCTACTTCACAGTGTCATGGATACTACTAAATGAGATTTTTTTTTAAAGTGATAAATGATAACACTAGATGCGAATGGATATAAGAAGGCTTATTATTCAGCAACGAGCCTGAAGCCACAGAAGCAAGCGGCCAAGCCCTGGTGAAGGGCTATGCTCCCAGTGCAGTCCTGTTACTCCTTTGGAATTTTTAAACTGGAGAAAATCATGCTGGAGGACCATCCTTTCTCTAGATCTACAGCAACGTAGACCCTCAAATTTTCCCTGCAAACTGCAGTCCCAAAATACGTCATGGCAGATGTGAGTCCTCTGATTTTAAAAACTGCATTTATTTAAAAATATATTTATTTTAAAATTGAACTTTAAATTCCCTACATGTATTTATTGTTTATCTGATTCCCTAAACAAAAGGGCATGCTCCTCAATAGCTTGTAAAATGGCTTAAAGTACGCTTTCAAAAGGGTTATTTTCCTGAGCCTGAAACAGAGAAATGGCTATAATATTTTTGTTTATTTAACAATTATGTTATCAAATTATTTCCATATAAAACTTTGAGAGACTCAAACGTTAATAAAATTATTTCCATTCTCCACGTCAAACTTAAAACCTTAACAAATATTTTGAGCACTAAGTTGAATATTTACTTAGAGGCAATATTCTTCCTAGGCATACTTTTACTCAATAATATTTTAATAGTGTGTGTATGTTGTGTATGTATCTGTGTACGTGTACATTTCATACCCTTTCTATGAGTAACTTTTGTCAAAATCACCAATAATTATAAAAAGAAGCATTTTGACCAGTGTTTTCACCCACTGTTTCCCAGTTCTGGAAAACAGCGAAGCATAAAAACCAACACTTTTCCTTTTTAAAGTCTCTGCTCACACCAGAGCACGAAAGTTGGATAACGGTGGATTAACTTAATTTGTAAACAATTAAAAATAAATGAAAGCTTTCACGTTACACACATCTGCGTATAAATTACCAACATGGAAAATTCACACAGGTGCACTACAGCAACACATTTTTTAAGGAAAACATAAGCCAGTCTCTTCTCAATAAAAAAGACGAAATATTTACCAGCTATCTGAAGAAGTCCTGAACAGTCCATGGAATCCCTGAAATGAGTCCACAGGCTTCCTCCTTCCTCTAAACACCATTTCATCCATTTCTCTCATCCTGTTATTTTTCCCATTTGCAGCAAGACTGCACATTTGTTTACCTAAGTCATTTGCTCAGGCAGGGCCAGCTGGGGAAAAGAGCCACCGTAGGGATTTCAGCTAAGACACCTGGAGGAGGGAACTTGAGTTTTAAAGGACTGATGAACCTTGAAGGGGAGGAGGGGGTGGCAATAAAGAGAACAGGTGTGGTGATAGATGAAGTAGCAAGTACATAAAATAACATTCTGGAAGGTTTGGGTTTCTGCTGCCCCTGAGGAAAGGGGGAATGAAGAAGGGGTATATGTGTGCATTTCCCCAGCCGCTCAGGAAAATCCACAGCACCTTTCCATTAAAATGACTTATTTATCCATCATTAGAAGCTACATTTTCCTTTAAAATTCCCTTAAACTGCTGCTGACATAGTGAAGCAGGAAAAACAAATTAAATAGTTTCATAGTTGATATGATACATAATTACAGCAACAAAGGCCAAGAAGAGAAGAACCTCTGCAAAAGAGCCAGCATGCGTTGGGGATGAACAAAGGTCTACTACCCCAGCATGTAGCATTCTGTTTTCAGTCTTTTTTCTTTTTCAGACCAGTCACCATATATACATAAGCAAAGAGTTTAAAAGCAGCCCAACAGAACTGCCCCTAACTTTTATATGCAAAAGCAGATAGAAAGATGTTTTGTAATGAAAACATCTTGAACGGATCTTTTTCTGTCAAATTGTAGGTAGTGATGATTAAACGGTTTTAAAATCAATATGGAAATAAATATAGAATGTCACCACCAGAATTTTATTTTAAAAAGATAGAAAAAATGGAAAAGGAATTAACACTATTACCATGTAATGGTAAGAGGTTTTTGTATACTGTCGCTTTATTTAATTTTATTCTTATTAGACCCTTTCAAGTTCTATGTATCATTGCTTTTTATCGGTTGCTTGTGTGTGTGTATTTGTTGTAACTATTTTGATGTCTCTCTCTTTCAATTTAAATCACAAACTGCAGGGGCTCTCAGTTTGCCTCATTTTAATCCCCAGCACTTGGCACAATGTTTGGCCAAACTATGAATCAAAAATATTTATTGAAGACATGATAAGTGAATGCCTAAGAGGGTGCAATCTTGCTCCCCAAAGGGCCAGTCTAAACCAGAACATCACAAACTTTATCTATTTCATATATTTGATCCCCATTATAGAAAAGATTCAGGGACTTTCAAGTTTTGAGACATATTACTTTACATCATTCCTTCAGGGAGAGACATGACACACAAGTAAACACTATCCATTTAAATCAGTCAGCTGAGGTTGAAAAATCAATAAATTAGTAACTGGCTCCAAAACTCTGTTCTCCATATTCTTGTTCTTAATGCATTCAATTCTTTATTAGGACATCACAAAGTTTTGCATCCAAAAATTAGCATTGAAGTTTAGAACAGAAACGTAAATGCAGCAAAACTACTGTCACTACATTTAAGACAACATTTTCATTCTAAAGCATTTGCTAGTGAATACAGTGGGCATTAGGTGCATTGACAGTAGCTAATTGGAGAAAAGAAATAATAATCATAATTTTCCCACTTAGTGCAGAGAGTTTGACCATTGATAAAAACCTTGACAAAACAAAGTTACAAGAGGTATCCAGATAACCTGATTGTTTCCTGAGAGATGATGAATTATATATAAGGCAATACTTTTTAACTGACAAATATTTCTGTAGAAAAGGCATTCTTGTAGAAAGAAAAAATAGAGATCAATAGCTATCATCCAATTTTCCCCTGATTTCTCTCTTTGATTTCATGGTGCATAAATTAAGAATGATTCTGAAGTTTCAAAGAGATGTCGACTTAAGGGAAGAAATAGGAAGAAAAAGATAAATTTCCATTTTTAGGTCTCTTGAATTGTAAGACAGTCTTTGCATCCAACGAAGTGATTATAAATAAGCAGAAAGATTGTTTATTCTAAATTTAAGATTGTTAATGCAGATACTTTTTACCTGGGCTGTGTTACTGAGCAACGCTATAGCAACTCTTTTTTAAAACAAATTTTTAATTAAAAAAATCAATAAATTATATGAGAAAACCAGATTGTCTCCTCACTGTTCTAATCATACGAAGAAAGTTTTAAGTCATCTTCTGAAGCACAGCCCTGTGTATGCGATTCTGCTTAAATATCTTCAATGGATCTATCTTGCCATTCATTCCAGTTCTGCATTCAACATCCTTCTTGATATTCTCTGGGCCGCCTCTGTCATGCACAGCACCACAATATGTACTATGCACCAATTATACAAACTACTTGTCCTACAAAACCTTCATTCTTGGGCCTCAATATTCCTTCATGCTCTTTCCTCTCCCCTGCAAGTCCACCTCAAATAAAGTGGACTGAAACATACATTTCACCCATCCTACTGAAAACATACATTTCTTCAAGGGCTAGATCAACTGCCCTTTCATCTAAGAAATATTTCTTAAACTTGCCTAGTTGGCCACCACCTTCCTCTCCTCCATGTTTCCACTATACCTCCAATTTGTAACAGTACATTTTGTTTTGCATTAGAATTTCCATATAAATATCTATCTTCCCCATCGTATATTTATGTGTTTTGGGGGGAAGATATCATCTTTTCTTAATTTCTAGAGTTTCTCTGCACCCACCCCCTCAATAACAACCGTCATGATACCCATACACAATAGACATCCAATAATGTCTGTTGAACTAAAAATTTATCTTAAAAAGGACATAGCTTTTAGAAAAAGATTTTCTAAAATTTAAAATTATCTCAGACTATCAGAAATGACTAAGTTAGGAACTTACATGAGAGTAATTTGGATTTCCTTAGAAAGTCATGCATATTTTGATGGCTTTAACTTCTACCAAGGTTGAACGGCTGGTGAAGTCTGACACTGCCAGTAGACAGGTGAAAAGCTAGAATTTCTTAATATATGTTCACCTTTGGGATTGGTTAGAAACTGAAGAGAGGAACATGGAGATGGAATAATGTTTTGCATTAAGAAAGATTCTTTGTAGAAAACAGGACTGGGGGAAGGAAGTCACTTAGGGAAACATTCAATGAAATTTGAATACATATTATGAAAAATTGAGATGCTTCTCATATTCTAACAATCTAGCCAAATTTAACCTCTGGTTCTTCTAAAGTTTGCCCTTAAGGAAATGCTGATCATACTACAAGATATATCGATACAAGGTGACTGCATAAGAAAATAACCTTTGTCCATTGCTGGTGATTGAAAAAGGAAAAGAAAATAATGGTACTTTGGAAATCTAAGTGTTTTCATAATGCATGGTAACAGATCCAAAAAAGTTATTAGAGGTTATTATTTTGGCTGGATTACCAGAACCCATGGACATTTGAACCTTTGGCTTCACATGCTATTTTCTTAAGGAACTTTTGATATGCATATGGAAACAGTGGCTTTTAACTATCCTGATGGGTCATTTAGGGTAGTTCAAATTGTCTGGATTTTTTTCATTAAGTATTCTTTCTGAGATTCACTTAATAAGTAGATCACATCAGAATACTCTAATGCACCGAGGTAGAGTATTAATTTAGGACAATTTGTATCTTAAATTAAGACTAACTAACCTGATTTTGTAAGAATTAGAAATTCCCATGCAAATGATACTGAATTCAAAGGGATAGATTTGATACGAGTGGATTTATTTAACTGAATTCCTCTTCTGGCTGTGGAAGAGTTACTCCTTCTTCAATATCTCTCCCATGAATTCTTCCTTATTTTCATATTGTTTTCTCCTTTGGCTCCCACTCTTCCATTGTTCCCTGAATCACCTATGAGGCATCTCTTTCAATCAATATTCAATCTGCTATCATAATTTTAAAACAAATTGTCACCCTAATGCCGGATCTCTAGTTTCTTTACAACAACTGGATTCCCTGATGGCATCTTAAATTCAAGTCAAACTTCTTTACTCTTTCCTTCACTATTCAAACATATTCCTTGTAAACTGCCCATGAAAAGTCATCTTCCATTCCTTCCACTATTTGTAGACCATGTTTCTGTACTAAAAAAGGCAAAATAGCTATTTTGAAATTCCCTCTAATATTGTTTGAAAAAATGCTTTCTATGTCAGGGTTTAAAATATGCTTTTCTTTTACTCTACTCTCTCCTTCCTGAATCTTTCAAAACCACTGCTTTACACGAAAGTTTATGATTATCTATTTTAATACCCAGATTACCCCTGAAAAAGACTTAGGGTTATATCACTTAGAATAAAAACAATATAAACAATGAAATGATTAGAAGTAAATATCCCCACCTCCAGGCTAAAATTGTAACTCATCGTTTAGTTTTGTTTCAGAAAATTTGTTTTGTTCTAAGAGGCAAACTAGTAATACATATACAAGATTTCTCACAAGTTCATGAGGTTTACAACCATGAACTTACTGATTATCGTGTTTCTAAACCTGCCATGCTTTATGCCTCTGAATCACTTTAACCTTGAGGAACATGGATTAATAAGCAAAGTTAATGCCTTCTGCCTTTTTCTCAACTTAAAAAAAAAAGAAAAGAAAGACTGGCTTCTGCTCCGCCCAGCACTACTATTTAATCAGCTGCCCTATCATTTCCCCAGTCATTCTGGTTTAGTATGTCATACTCTACATCCTCCATCGTAGGACCCGGATTCTTCCCAGATTCTTCCATCCTCTGGCACAGACATTGACCACATACCCCAATTTATGACAAGCAACTTCTCTGTGCCAAGTTTACTTTGTCTCCAATTTGGATAGCACCACACTAAACTTCCTAGAGCATAATATATATATATATTTTTTATTAATCACTTATGTTCTTATAAATGCCTACAGGATTAATTTCAAATGTCCCTGGCTGAAATTCAAGGTTTTCTTATCCCCCTAGGTCCTAACATTTCATCAAGTTTGAACTGATTTGGTTTTTCCTTAAACATTCTCTTTAATACTAGCATTGATAAGCTTTGACTTCAGGCCTTTAAGTTTTATTTTCTAATTATTTCCTGAATTTTTTATCCTACTTGTCTTCAGTAGCAGTTCCTCCTCTTCCACTAGGCCAACCCCAACTTTTCCAATTCTCATTTTTCTCCCTGTTTTCTCTACAGAATGACAATTAATTACATGCTGTTCTGTTTTGGGCATATGGAGTGGCCCCTTTCATATCACACATGTGCATGTATTATATATCTGTATCAATTTCTCTATATATATTTTGTTAGAATACAGAATCTCAGACCTACTAATCAGAGTCTGCATTTTAACGAAATCCCCAAGAGATTTATATGCACATTAAAGTTTGAGAAGTGCTGCTTTAGAGTTATACTTCTAAAAGCACACTTATATATATACCTCACAAGTACTGAATATGATGTGTAAGACATATGATACATAATACATTGTGTAATTTTTTACAGTTCCTTTCCTCCGAAGACTTAGGCAGTAATTGCTAAAGCTTGCTTCTACAGGCTAGCAAAATCCAATTATTAAAATTTTAGTAAGCTTCTGAGATAGTTGTTAAATACAGCCATTTTTAAACATTAAATGACACAAACTCACAAACAAATCATATTGTGGACAAAAGTAACACACTAAACACTCATCATTTCCCAACTATTTTACTCATTCTACTATTAATATCTCGAAGTGATTTAGGACTATTATGCCTGCATGGTATAATACTTTACAGCAATGTGTATTATCTCTTTGCAACTCTACATTGAGTGACCTCTGGTTGGTTGCTTGATATCAGTTATTACGATAATATTTATGCCATGGAAACCCACAAATGCTACAAATCAGGGCTTGGTTTATTGTTTTCATTGTATGGATTTAGGAAAGCGATGGAGAAAATGATAATAATGCAGATTAAACTTAAAAGTATGTCATACCCATCAACAGATGAATGGATAAAGAAGATGTGGTATATGTGTACACACACACACACACACACACAATGGAATACTACTCAGCCATAAAAAAGGAATAAAACTTTGCCATTTGCAACAACATGGATGGACTTGGAGGGCATTATGCTGTGTGAAATAAGTCAGAGAGAGGAAGGCAAATACCGTATGATATCACTTATACGTGAAATCTAAAAAATACAACAAGCTAGTGCATACAACAAACATAGAAGCAGACTCACAGATACAGAGAACAAACTAATGGTTACCAGTGGAGGGGAGGGCAATATAGGGGTAGGGGAGTGGAAGGCACAAACTATTGGGTATAAGATAGGCTACAAGGATGTATTGTACAAAACAGGGAATATAGCCAATATTTTGTAATAACTAAATGGAATGTAACCTTTCAATTTTGTATAAAAAATTAAGAAACAGAACAGAAACAAAAAATGTTTTTAATTTAAAAATTTTTTAAAGTACATCATAAAATATATACTTACATACATTTTCTTTTTCTAAAGAAGCCTGCTAAACATTTACCAGCACATGGTTGGCTAAAGACACTAGAAACAGAATGTTCCTACAATGAACACAAACCTGGCATATTTTTATGTAAAAGCATTTTCAGACATCTATTGAGACTAAAGTAACCTACCCTATAGGTTTTCATCAATTCATTTAGGCTGTACTCAAATTTTCTCTGAATCTATGCTGATCTTCTCTAGAATCACCAAATTAAGAAATTTTCCATTAAACAGGTTCTAGCCCCACATATCTATTAGAAAATCACCTAACCTCTCCAGGTTCTTCTTTTCCTTTCACTGTAAAAGAGGAGTTTACATTCGATAAGGTACCATGTTCTCCAGGACAGTTAATGCCAGAGAACATTCTAAACATGTACTATATTAGAGACTGGGATGAGTGTATTTTTCAGTTTCTCATTGGGAAATCAGTTCAGTATTGTGAAAAATATATCCAAAAAGCTGGACTAGGAGATTTGAATTATAAATGAAATACTGATTTACTCTCCAGTGCTATCTACTCAATGACAAAATAGCTGAATGAAACCTGAAAAGGTTCATTTTTAAGATATGTAACTTACCTAGTCAAATGGCACCTCTCACATCTGAATGTCTAACTAAACGATTTCTTAGTCTAGATTTCTGGGAGTAACATAAACACAGAAAAATGCCAAAACATCATTCTTGCTTTTCAGATTCAGAATTGTTTTTGTCCTACCACCTTTGGAATCTATACTCATAATGTATAAATCAAGTGAAAATTAGTTATTTCCTTCCGTTTTGTTTATGTTTTCAACATCAGCGTTATCCTTAACAGAACAAAGAGAACCTTAAGTGTCATGGGAACGGAGAGAAATGGTGTCATTTGAGAAAAGAGAATGAAGTTAATTAGTGCACTATACTGAGCGGCTTAGTTTGATTTAGTTTAGCAACAGTCTAGACCTTGGCCAATACAAAAACTTGAAAACCTGTCCACTTGTGTAAGCTTATATTCTTCACAGTGACATATTCCGAAATGCACAGAGTGAATACATTGGTTCAGTTCATTGACAACTTCTTTTTCTTTTGCTATGTTTTTCTATACTTCCAAAAATTTCTACCATAAGCATGTATAAATTCAAATAACAGTCAAGAGCAACCAAGAGAGGGTCTGTACAGTGAGTAGACCTGTATGAATCTCAGAGATGTGACATCAAATTGGGCTGACTTTGAACAGTTCTCCTCTTCTTGGAAGACAGTATTATTCTTTGGAGTCAGGTTCTCAAGATTCAAATCCTGGCTCTGCTTCTTCCTAGATATGTTACTTTACGCAAATGACTTCACCTCCTTAGTCCTTAGTAATCCATCCATGAAACAACGTATTAATATCTCCTTTAACGGGTGGTAGGGAGATTAAATGAGGTAATACACACCCGGCAGGAAATATAATAAACACTCGTTAAATGGTATTTCTTGTCATTATTTTTGACCTCTTGGTTAAGTTCTGTATGTTAAAATATTAGCAGCTAAGTGGAGCTGGTGTTGCTATGTTGCATTTTAATGGGTTCCATGAAAGCATTTTCACTGTCACACAGACAGAGTTGAGTCTGGCTTTAAAGGCAAACAGAGCCGGTTCAGTCCTGGTTTTGCCATTCACCTTGCATGATTGTAAGCAACTAGCCCTCTCCGCTTGTTTTCTCCTGTGTCAGATGAGGCGACATGTTTCACAGGGGCTGCATGAAGACTAAATAAGATAATGCCTATATAGCTCCCCCCCCCCAAAACCTGGAACCTGGTGAAAACTGGCTACATGTATTCACCAAAATCAACTGCAAACATGCAGATGTTTCCATGGGGTGGCTGCCAGGATATTTCTATTCATGTGTTACTATACATCTAGTTTAGAGATCCATTCCAAATTTGAATAAACTAAGTTAATAAAAAATATGTCTAAATTCTACTGTGCCTCACTATTTTCCTGTATGTACGGGGTGAAAAAACTATTTGAAGGAAAACTTTGCTTTAAAAACGTCTCAGGACTTCCCTGGTGGTGCAGTGGCTAAGAATCTGCCTGCCAGTTCAGGGGACACGGGTTTGATCCCTGGTCCGGGAAGATCCCACATGCTGCGGAGCAACTACTGAGCCCATGTGCCACAACTACTGAGCCCATTTGCCACAACTACTGGAGCCCACACGCCTAGAGCCCATGTTCCATGACAAGAGAAGCCACGGCAATGAGAAGCCCGTGCACCACAACAAAGAGTAGCCCCCCCCCCCCCGCTCTCAGCAACTAGAGAAAGCCCATGAGCAGCAATGAAGACCCAATGCAGACAAAAATAAATAAATAAAATTAATACATTTATTTTTAAAAAGTCTCATATATTTTTCTTTATCACCACAGCAGTATCCAAGGATCAAGGTCACAGAGGCTTTTTTTAAGCAGCCCCCAAATTAAAATTCATCCAAACACCTTTGCTTCCCACACATTCATTCACACACGTGGTTATACACACCTTCAGGACATGAATAGCTATTCAGGCTTGGTTTTAAACTGACTATTGCATCCTTGTTAGGGGACAACCATGTTTATAGCATATTCAGTAATACAGACGTGGTTTCTGGCAGACATTTCTTGTAGAATGACTGGAGTCTGTTTAATTTCCATGAACAACGGAGGTTTGTTGAAATTCCTCTACACTGAATTGAAGGTTGATCCTCCATACTGCTTTAACATATATTGCGTGTATGCAAAATAATAAGATTCAGCAACATTTTTGGCATTGCCATATAAAAAAATCATGCTTCATGTAAGATTCATGTAAGATAATACACATGTGTGTATATACATATATACAGATATATGTAAAATCTTACTTGAGGTATATTTTTACATCCTTTAGAGGCTAAGGCTACCATATGCCCTAAGCTTTTGCTTTTGTTTTTCACTACAGTCCTAGTAAGGAGGTGGCTATTAATATTTTAGAAAGCAAGTGAAACAGAACACAAAATGCCCTGTATTCTGTGGGAAAGGAGAATTTCTCAGCAGGCTCCCCTCCCACCCGAGAGGTTTTTATTCCGATTGCTTTTTTACCCACCAGAAATGCTGAGTGCACTTTTCCTCAAGCATGTCACAAATTTTAGCAAGATTCAACAGAAACTCGAAAGAGCCTGTACCGTACATGCCAGACTTGACTTCTGTCCTGAAATTTGGGGTTTCAATTGATGCTGAAGAATAGGTCAAAGCGAAACCTAATGGGATTTTACTTTTATTTCTAGTAACTAGGAGAATGGATGTTCATGTGTTTGCATAGAATATAAAAATAAAGAGACGAGGAGACAATAGGGAAGGGCAGGCTTTTTCTATAGTAATATGTCAAGAGAAGAGTTTTACCATATCTATCACTTCAGGCACAAAAAATGTAGGTCACAAAAAACATTTAGGAAAACATACCAATTTTTAAAACTGTGTGTGGGATCCAAAAGGGATGTGCACAATGCAATTGTTTACCGTTTGTATAGTGCCTAACAGATAAGAAAGCTACAGTATATTCTATTGTGAAATCTTCAGAATAACCTATTAGCAGTTAATCAGCAATTTTTTTCCTTATTTTGTTCGACTGAAATCAAAGTTTTGAAGTACCATCTGCCCAGCTGACAGAGAAATTCTAAATATCTAAGGTAGAATTCAAATATATATTCAAACTGTGGAATTTACAGGTTACATGAAATCATTCATTATCACAGTTAGCCGGAACCTCCTCTTATTTTCCTTTTTGTCTTCTTCATGTCCTCAGTGGCTTACTCTTCTCTCTTTCGTTAGGATGGTGGATGTTGTCTAGGAATTTGCTAGAATGACTGGATTATTTGAGTCCATGGGTTTGTATATTGCTGTCAGATTGATTTCCTGAAACGTCCCATTGTCGTATTTCTTTTCCTCAATGGTATTTTACTGTGTGTCTAAATTTTTCTGTTTGTCAATCACATCCTTAATCCGAACGCCAATAGTTTCCAGAATATATTGCCCACTTAAATTGAACCTGTGGTTCCAGTGATCTTACTTATTTCCCCACTTGCTGTTTCTGTTCTGTTTCTTTGTTTATCCTTCCTTTTTCACTGACCTGTCTTTGTTTCCTATATAAATTTCCTGGGGCTGCCCTAACAAAACAGCACAAATTAGGAGGCTTAAAATAACAGAAATTCTCTCACAGTTCTAGAGGGCAAAAGTCTGAAATTGAGGTGATGGCAGGCCCATACTCTCTCTGAAGTTTCTAGAGGAGAATCTGTTCCATGCCTGTCTCTTAGCTCCTGGTGTTACAACCAATCCTTAGCATACCTGGTTTGTAGACACATCAATCCAAACCCTGCCTCTGCCTTCACATTTCTCTCTGGGTCTGGGTCTGGGTCTGGGTCTAGGTCTCAACTCCTCTTCTTGTAAGGACATCATTCCTATTGGATTAGGATCCTAATTCAGGATGATCTCATCTTAACTTGACTACGTCTGCAAAGATCATACTTGTAAATAAGGTCACATTCACAGGTATCTGGGGGCTAGGACTTGAACCTATCTTTTGGAGGGACACAATTCAGCTCAACAAAATACCCATCTCTCAGTGCGCAACATATGACCCAACTCCATCAAGAAGGCTCTTCTCATTTCTTCAGCTCATAGTTTTCTGAATTTTCATCAACTGAATGATTCACTGGGGGCATTGACTTGACTGGCTTGTTCATCCCTGTACTCCGGGAGCCTGGAGTAGTGGCTGGTACATAGTAAGAACTCAATAAGTATTTATTGAATGAATGAATGTATTCAACAAGTGAATGAATTTACACCATATAATTCAGTTATTTTTATGTACAATGGCTTAGTGTTATTTGCTTTATTTAAATTAATGTCTCCTCTAAAAGAATGTGAAAGACACTATTTTTGTGTTCCAGACTCAGAGTTCAGCATGGGATTCCCACATGGATGATAATCTGAAAAATGCTTTGCTAATTGATTGGTCTAGAAAAATCGGATTGAAAGGCACTGAGACATCAATAGTCTGTTTAGAGGCATTAAAAAAAAGTGGAAGGCTATTTCAGGCAGGAAAAGGCCTACTGAGATGAAAGCAAAGCCAAATAGATTGGTGATAATGTTTTGCTTAGACCAAACACAAATTCTATCAATATTATAAAAGATTCCAGATATCTAGCTGATTAGAATTCTTTAGATACCATCTGGACATATCTTTCAGACTTAAAGTTCTGATTTTTTGGTGATATACGTTTCTCTCTCCATTTGTATGTTTTATTAGAAAAAAAGGTATATAATATATCCCCAGTTTACTTCTAAATAGTGTTTCAAACTGGAAAATGATAAGAACAACTCCTGCGGCCTCGACCGTTAAGTTTTCATAACTCCTCATCAGTTTCACAACGGGGAATAGAACCAGTCTCACACCTGGGGTCTTTTTTTTTTTTTTTTTTCGGTACACGGGCCTCTCACTGCTGTGGCCTCTCCCATTGCCGCGCATAGGCTCCGGATGCGCAGGCTCAGCGGCCATGGCTCACGGGCCCAGCCGCTCCGCGGCATGTGAGATCTTCCCAGACTGGGGCATGAACCCGTGTCCCCTGCATTGGCAGGCGGACTCTCAACCACTGCGCCACCAGGGAAGCCCACACCTGGGGTCTTAAATATGACAAAGAATACTTGGAATAAGAGAATTAAATAATTTCCATCTTTCTATTAGTGTTTTTACTTAAGTAGTCCCTTTATCCCCAAAGTAAGCCCAAATGCTCATTTTCTTAACCCTATGATTAAATATCTACAAAATTTAACAGGCATCCATGCCACCCACAGAAAATAAAGAAAATACAAGAAACTGCACAAATTCCTGTAAATCACAGATGGGGAAAGGAAAAACAGGGCTTGTCAAGAAGGCATAAATCTTCTGCAAGTGTCTGAAGTGAAAATGTTTTGGGGAAATGGTGCTTCCAGGAAATATTGTGTGTTATTTTTTTCAGTTCAGTATGGTATGATAGCACACAAAAGGGCATACTCCTCCCCACGTCACAAAGCCCTCATGCCATTAAAGTGTCTGCTTAAGGCCACCAGCCCCATATTTGCAATGTAAATGAACAAGCAACGTGGTGCCTTCAATTGCAGGTGAGCCTTAATAAGCCTGCTGATTGCTTCCTAAGAGTGCAGTTATTTGGTTCTTAAAGAATCACTGAATGGCTTGGAAACTGAGCGTTTCACAAAAACCCTCACAATGGGCAGAAGTGATTGAGTGTGGCGCGAAAGAGTAGGTATAATGGTAGTGGTTGAGAAAAGAGTTCAGATTTTTGTCCATTGAAATGCATTCATGGGATGTCAGACATGTTTTTCAACAAAGCTCTCAAGGACACAGAGAGTAGTTTTAGAACGTATGTTGGTCTAGGAAACACCCAACAGTATAAATTCCTTCACGAATCTGATCCAGAGGTATCACTCTGGCAGAAACATAGAGGCCTAGAGGTTGAAAGAATATACAAATGGGCCCACCTGTGCCAGGGCCAGGTTCCTGCATAGGTAGAAAGCCATTTTTAGAAAACCATCTCATGGTTCAGTCACACAGACTCCTTTTCTTCCACTGGCGAAGAAAATCCACTGCTCATTCCTTTGCTCTTGATTTTACAGGGAACCGAAGGAAATTCACTATTCCCCTTGGAACAGCTCTTTTATGTACTTAAAATGGTATTTAATTGCCTTCTGCATATTGGGTTCCTAAATTTGTACCCTATCTAAGGGTGAGCTGGAAATACAACTTTTGTCAGTAATCAGATTAAAAGTCTTTAAATAACTCATCCCATGCTGAATTTGCAGCACAAATGCCATCCCAAAATGATATGAGCATTTCAGAGAGCAAGCAGGAAAAAGGGAAGAAAACATGCATTACAGATGCCAATCAGACTGTCTGGCTTCTCATACCTGCTCAACCAACGATCATCTCTTTCCCTTTGCAAAATAAGGGCCCATCTGTGTCTCATGGCTCATGCTCTTACCATTCCCCCAAACCACCTATAGGGTGGAAAAATGCTAAAAGTCTGAAATTGATCACTTTCTCATAATTTGTACATTTATAAGAATTTAAAATTTTCACATTCATAAAATGTTGGCTTCTCCTTAGTCCAGAAGATGTGGCAACAATGGATCACATGGTCCTGATGCAGAAACAGGATGGAGCTGAGTTTGGTGAGACCCCTGCAGGGTGTATGAGCCCAAAGTTGGCTGCAGACAGCAGCCCTCCCTCCTGGGTTAGAATTGGAATACTTCTGTTAGGGGAACCACTGACCTAAACCGCCCACCCTGGCATGATAGTAACCATTTGCATGAGTTATCTTACAACAGGAGGTCCTGGTAAGGAATGCAGAACTAACAGGCCACCACCAACTGGAAGAATTCAGGAAAGGTCAAAAGGAGAGGGGAGATGCCAGTCCATATGTCCTACCAACCTCTCAGAATCCTTCTCACTGGAATCCATCTTGGCTGAGCGATGCATCGCGCCACCAGGAAGAACCCTGAGTCAAAGTCATTGGTCAGAGACAACCCGGAAACTAACCCCATCACCATAAAACCCGAGACTGCGAGCCACACGGCAGAGCAGTTCTCCTGGGTTCCCTCACCCTCCTGCTCTCCACCCAGGTGTCGCTTCCCAATGAAGTCTCTTGCTTTGTCAACACGTGTGTCTTCAATGACAATTCATTTCAGAGTGTTAGACAAGAGCCCACTCTAGGGCCCTCGAAGGGGTCCCCCTTCCTGCAACACTTCCGTCACTCACGCTACTTTCCTGACCCCTCCAAGTTTTTCTGATATTATGCTGTTTCTAATGCAACAAACGTGTACTTACTTCCATGCACCTTCTCCAACAGGCCTTGTCACTCTGCTTTTCCCCAGGGCTTCATGATATTAGGTCATGAAGGTCCAGCTGCAATGCAGTCCTGAAGGTTCCTTGACTGACCCCCACAGGGAGTTCTGGAGCTCCAACGGCTGTCAGAATTGTCCTAAGTTTGGCTCTTAGACCCCGGGCTCTCACAGTTGCTGGATGCGGGCCGCCCCCTGCTGACCCTACTCCCCTTAGCTGGGAAGACAGGGATTTCCTTGACAAGTCTGTGTCCATCACGTCCAAGAAGTCAGTTTGCTCCCTCCTCCTCCCTCAGCCCCTCCCATCTGATATACCATTTAAGGAGTCACTGACAGGTCTTGGCCGCACACTAGCTGTATTAAGACAACCGCTGGGAGGACTCAAGCTTCTTTAGCTTGGAAGAGGCACCGGGTTGGCCTATCTAGCTGCCTCTCCACATAAGCAGAGTCCTCCAGGATTGCTGAAGTGCACACACTTATAATCCAGAGCCAGATAAACCGCTGTGCTTACCCTGCTTCTGTCTGCCACTCTATCACCTGAGCGCTCTGAGTCTCCCGGAAAGGACATGGAGAGGGGTTTTTTTGGACAGGTGTAAAGGAAAGGGCAAGGTGATGTGACAGAAGATGATTACAAATGATTTGTCTGAAAACAATTTGTCCAAATGGCACAACTGGACATTGGTTTAATTACTTGCTGGGAACTTTAGAGTACACTGGGGGCAGGTTCCCCTGCCCTGAAGTGTTCACTATCACAAATAAAGCTAAATAACACATTTTTTTTAAAGTAGGTAGAATTCTGAACAATGGACAAAATTATTCACAAATGACATGCTAATCAAAATTTAAAAAAAATTTTTTAAAAAAAGCATGCTTGACTGATGACCTATTCATTTTGACAAAATTATTTCTGCAGATTTGTCTGTCACAATAATCTGCTGAAAATCATCGCAAATGCCAGAGATGGAACTGGGTCTGTCTTTATCCCACACTCCACCCCACACCCCGGCACTGACAGCAGGCTTTTGCCCTTGATGGTAGCTGAATTCCAGTCGAGGGTTGGTGAGGTGCAGGTTTAAGCCAGCTCTTAACAATGCTTATTTGGAAATTACGGAGCTGAAATGTACTATATGTATACCTTATACAGCCAGGGCTGAGAGGCAACTGACAGACGGGAAGGAGGCATCCCTCTCTAGATCACCAGTCTCCATCTATTCATTTCTAACCCAGCCTGCTTCATTATGTAAGTTACACATCTGGTCCCAGTCAGCTATGTGAGTTTGAATCTCCTGCTATGGATCATTATTAAATAGGAACCAAGTGATCACAACCACTTAAAAATATATCAACCACTAAGATTGCCTGGATTAAACCATCTAAATCAACATTTTAAAATCCTCTTGGTGTATACAATCGCAAGCCAATGGAGCCTGAAGTAGGTCTTTTTATTTTTTTAAATGCACCCACTGAAGCTACTCGAAGGGGCTCTAAACGGTATTCTGATCTGACTAGAACTCAGAATTACTAAAAAGACTTCTGTTGTCTTTCATTCTGATTCAGGTCATCTGCGTTTACAAAGTCAGAGATTTCAGTATGGTTTAGGGGGAATCACATTTCTTCTGAGCTGGCTGGGAAAAAAAGATGATCTAATAAGATCAAGAAAATGAACAGCAGATGTGTTTCTCCTCTGAACCATATATAACATCATCCAAGTTATAAAGCCATTCACTGGGATGGAAGAATTAGAAACTGGAGTCTTCTAGTCTGGGTGGGTGCACTGGTCAGGAAAATGGGTAAAACTTATCAAGATACGAAGGAAGGGTGAAGTCAGATCCCAGTGGAATGATGATGGGAGTTATAAAGAGGCCAGGGAAAGATCACATGGCAAGAGAGTGAAAAATAAAAAGAAAGGAGAGAAATGTACCCTTCATTTCATTATTTACATTCAATTTTTAGTAATTGTTATGGCTGAAACCTTCAGACTTTTTTTTTTTTTAAGTTTGGTAATAACCACTGCCTTGTGCATTTATTTGAAAATCTCTATAGAAATATATGTAGAATAGCAAATCCAGTTAACTAAACCTGCATATTAATAAATAAACCTGTGCAAATATACAGCATATATATATATCATATGCATTTATATGTTCAAGTTATTTAATTAGATATTATATTTTTTACATGACTTACATGGAAACTTTAGTGGAAGAATCACTTTCCAATTAGGATCAAGCATTCTAGAAATTTACACTTCTAACTAATTAGTGTTGATGTTTAGACACCCACATTAATTATAATGCAATCTGTGGCAGAAGAAGATACATGTTTCGACTCAAATAAATAATACAACAAAGGTACATAAATTATTGTCTTTCCTCAGTTAACAGTAACACTAAGCTTAAAAAATGTTTTGTCTGAAATAATTGTTATTATCATTATCAATGAACTTTCCTCAATCCATTTAGAGCAATGGAGTTTTAGAAGCATCCTTGGATTCTCTTGCTGCCCTGTGATGGTCCCTAAATTAAACATGGTAGAAGTTACGAAAACAAAAGCAGGACAGAGACATCCAGGGCCCAATGATGAAAGGTGAAGGTGCAAGTTGCAAGGACTTCCATCTTCATAAGCACAGAAAGACTAATTTAATCTTTCAAATTCACTCTGCCGTCCACTCCCCAAAGTCTATTCCAGGAACAGATTTTTCTCTATTGGTTTCTATCCTTACCATATCTGGAATTAATTCTTTCCTCTATAAAACGTTTCTCGCGTTCAGTAAAGTGTTCAAATGCCACTTTACAAGGATGGATTGCCCAACAGGAAAAGATGGATGGAGGATTGTGTACAAGAGTCTGGGCAGCAATTTCAGAGCTACACACTTACGGGAAAAAGTGTAACATGTTCTCAAGTCCCTGGAAGGGTTTGACACAGACTTCTCAGGGACAGAGTCTAAAATAACCCAGTGAGATTCCTTACATAGAAAAAAAAAAAATGGATAAGGTGCATCTGGCATTTATTTAGGGTGAGTCATCATTCAGCTTTAAGAAATGTTTGAAAAAAAAAAACAAGAAGAAGAAATGTTTGCTTGGGAAAAATAATTTTGGTGGAGTAAATGAGCAATGCCCACCATGCCTGTGTGCAAATGATCATCGATGTTCTCTTTTAAAAGAAATATTGTTCACTTAATGGATAAGTTTATTACTCTTTCAGTCACCAAAACAGGTTATAATCACTTATTCTGGGCACAATGAATCCACTCCACAGGAGCAAAATACCCATCCTCTGTTTTCTAAATGCCAGTTTTAAATTCCAAAGTGAAGGTCTAGCATAGGAGGATACCTTCTCCTCTGGCCATCTTACTCTCTAGAGAAAATAAGGAAGCGCTGACATGAGCTTGCCCAGATTATTCCCTCCAAATGGATCAATCAGAGAGCAATTCCTCATCTCCTGTGTTCAGAGAGAGCCTAGAAATATTACCTTGATAGATCTCCCTCCATGTGGAAGGAAATATGAGGGTTAGAGAAGAATTATGACCTATCTCCTAACACAGAACTGTAAATACATAACCAAATGTGGCTTTATTATATAACTTAAGAAGCTTTCTAATGAAATAAAATCCGAAAATAAAAGAATCAGAAAAATTGGTAGAGTTTTAGTTAAAACTTTTGAGAATTTTTAGCCAAAGTAACTCATCAGTGAAAATAATCTACCACTAGGAGTGCTAGTAGAAACTGTCACTTCAAATATATTAAATTGACTAATAAGACATTATTATCTTATTAATTACAGATTGTCTGTAAGAGAGGTTGGTATTTCCTTGGAATCTCTTCTTTAGAGTGAATCAGAGCTCAGAATCCTTTTTCCCCAGCACAAAGCTGCACTACTTTGGCACACAGAAAAATCTAAGCCTTTGTTATATTCTATTAAAATAAAAAATTTAGGACAATTTTCTTTTCTAAACAAAAGCATTAAAGCTATACAAACATTAATTTGATCAAAAACTTACAATCACATCTTACTTATAGACTGATTTGTATTTTGAAATCTTAAACAAAGCTAAAGAGAATGCCTTAATCTGTTAAGTGATTCTCCTTTGTACTCTGCATATTGTTTATTTTTTCCTAAGTATTAGTGGAAATTATTTCACTTGTAACACTTAATCAGGTAACTGAAGTAAAAAGGAGAGAGAACTAAAGCCCAAAACGTTAGTTGCCAAAAAAAAAAAAATCTTCGAAATGATTCCGTGTCATTTCTGCCCGATCAAACACTTTTGTTCTAGAAAACATCATATATTAGCACGTTGCCACTACTGACTCATGGGCATTACGAAAGTTTTCCTCTCATGATGTTGAACACAGAAAAGCAAATGTTTCATTAGGCACCATCTTTTTCTTACCTGCCTGCCACAAGACCTTTGGTCTTGATTAACATAGTAATGAATTACATTTATCTCTGTGTAGTCACAAATACACTCTTGGGGCCAACAAAATGGCATATGGCATAATTGAGTCATCTGTTCAATCATAATTATTATTAGCTAAACACATTCAGCCTGGTGGAAGTTCACAAGAGCCCATCTTGTTCTTCGGATTCATGGGTTAAAATGTTGCTCTGGTCCTTGTTTTAGGTTTAAGTACATTCAGTTTTTTCCTATTTTATTTATAGTATTTATATAAGGGGTTTCTATAATACAGCGTTAGAGGTTTTTTGTTTTGTTTTGTTTTGTTTTGTTTTGCGGTACGCAGGCCTCTCACTGTTGTGGCCTCTCCCGTTGCGGAGCACAGGCTCCGGACGCGCAGGCTCAGCGGCCATGGCTCACGGGCCCAGCCACTCCGCGGCATGTGGGATCTTCCCAGACTGGGGCACGAACCCGTGTCCCCTGCATCGGCAGGCGGACTCTCAACCACTGCGCCACCAGGGAAGCCCGGCGTTAGAGTTTTTGTTCCTTTGTTTGATTCACAAAGGTAACCACAATAGGAATTAAAGTGGGTTTAGTTCAAAGTGATTTTTTTTCTTTTATCAATAAAGGACTGCGTTATGAAAGGACTGACACACTCTTCTATACTTTACCAACAAACATTAGTGTGCCTTCTAGCAATAAACCTGGGAGCCTCTTAAAGAATGTTAACAATTGGCATTAAATCTATAGAATAAAATACTGTCTGGCATTAATTTCAGAGCTGAATAGAGACCAACATAAGGCATAAGAGTTTAGGAAAAGCAAAGGATGTGCACTGCATTCACTCTGGAACAGTGTTGTACCAGTGCCTGGCACAGAATAGGGTCTTGATAAATACCTACTGAATCAATGGAGGAAGAAGGAGAGAATGGAAGGCAAGGGCAAAGACAGAAATCAAAGCCAAAATCATATTCTCAGTCTCAGAGTAGAAGATGCCAGGATGCAAGTCAGACTTGCATCAGATGTTGGGCTATGAATCGAAGCCAGTATGAGGAACTGTAAGTGACAAATGGTTCATCAGGAAATGTGGTCTCATGAAGAAAGTCTGGGCCATAGTGTCTCAGATTCATTGAGTCATATCTGGTTGGCCTAGATTTTTTTTTGAGGAACAGAGTAAGCCCATTGGTAATTAAACAGCAACTCTTCTGCAAATGTAATGTGTGGCAAAGGCTCTCATTTGAGAACTCCTCCCACAAAGTAATGAAAGTGACTGGTTTTTGTGTGTTTGGATTCTAGGAGGCCAACCTGTCTGGTAAATATGTTAATTCTCATATGGACCAGTGCTTCTGGAAATCCCAGGACTACTCATATGATTCCTAATTAAGAGAGTGGACCCATCATAAGATTTTTCAAAAATTATTTTCTATAGATAGGTCTATGCACCCCTTAATCAAATGGAAATTTTAAGAATTTATTGATAATCTTTAATAAGCTCAGTGAAAGCTGAGCCTCTAACCAAAGTGAAGAGAAGGAAAGTTTCCCTCAGTCTTCTTAGGGTCCCTGACTCTGTCTGAAAATTAAACTAACAAAGACAGACCAACAATAAAAATGTACATAAATTCATTTAATATAAGTTTCATATGACATGGGTGCCCTTGTAAGAAAATGACCTAAAGAAATGGCAAAACCTACTTGCTTTCATATTAGGTTGAAAAAAGAGAGACAATTGTGAAAAAGTGACTAAACTATGTGTGGCGGGGACTAAGAGAAGATATGAATTATTTTAACAAGGTCTGTTTGTAGAGAATTCTTTCAGTTTCAGCTTCTTGTCCTTAAAGATAAGAATGTCTCTTTATTTACCTCCCAGTCCAGGAGGGCACCTTGCACATAGGGGTTGTATCTCCTGTTTCTAGGAAAGAAAAGGAAGGTCAGAGGCCCTCCTTCCACCTGCTGCTTCTCAAGTGTCTTTAACTCAAAATAACCAATGTGCCAAAGTGGCATATTTTGAGATGACATTCTCTGAATTCCTTCAAAAGCAATAAGTTGCTCAAACATTTACACCAAGTAATTCTAAGAGTTGAGAAGTGTGAAACTGCCATCCTAGAGAAAGGAAAATCTGGGAGGAGACCCTACAACCGACATTTCCTTGATTTCCCGTTAAAATCTATGGTCCCGTTTCATCTTCTTCATAACATATCCACTTGAAAATATAAAAATAATAAAATGCTTTGGGAAGATATACCATGTTTCTTCTCACTTTACATACCCTTGCCACACGTGCATAAAATGAAGGACATTTATACCTCAGTTTCAGAGAAGGCCATTGGCCATTTCCTATCTGGCCCATTCCTGATAAAATTTATGGCAAATTATGAGGAAAATGTAACTGGACTGTGTTTTGAAGGGGATACGCCAGTCATTATTTCTTGGGCTTTGGGGCGTTAAGTGGTGTCTTGCACAGAGAATGTATAGCTGAGACTGTGGATACGGATAGAGATCAGAGGCTCATGTTTTGGATGTGTGCTGCATGGCTAAGTGTTAAAATGATTATTCAGCCAAAGATGAGCAGATTAGTTTGCTATTGCTGCTTTAAATGACCATAAATGTAGTGCCTAAAATAACCCGGATTCATTTACTTATACTTCTGGGTTCAGAAGTTCGAAATAGGTCTCACGGGATGATATCAAGGCGCCTGCAGGGCCTTTTAGAGGCTCTAGGGGAGAATCTGTTTTCTTCCTTTTTCCAGCTTCTGGAGGCTGCCCATAGTCCTTGGCTCACGGCCCCTTCTTCCATCTCCAAACCCGGCCATGGGTGGCGGAAACCTCTCTCAAATCCTATCACTCTGCCTCTTCTGCCTCCCTGTTCTCCATTTAAGGGCCCCTGTGATTACATTCTTCTCACCCAGATAATGCAGAATAAGCTCCTTATTTTACAGACAGTCAATTCCACTTTGCTATATAACATATGCATAGGTCCCAGGGTTTAGGACACAGCCATCTCTGGGGAGCCATTATTCTGCTGACCATGCTATAAAGTTCAAGCCAATATCACCATCGAAACTGAACACCTGGGATACGAGAATAAATATGTAATTTTATCAAAAAACTTATTATTGAGATTTATTGTAAAAAATCTATTCATCAAATTTTGAAACTCTTACATTGTAACACAAAACCACTAATTTATTTGTTTGAAAAAGTAATAGACTGGCACTTTGGAACGTATCCTATGTGATTGTAAAGAAATGACAGAACAAATTTTAAAACAAATAAAAGTTAGATTGGCTGTAATGTTAAAAGAATTCTCTTAGAATTATCTCATTCTGTTTTTCTTCTATGTATTCATATTTATTTTTTAAGGATTAATTGTCCCCAAACAGGATTTAATATCCTTCAAGATAGGCATCACTTGGAAGCTTGCTAGAAATAACAGAATATTAGGGCCCAACAAATGAATCAGAATCTAAATTTTTATAAGATTTCCAGCTGATCTGTGAGCAGATTAAAGTATGAGAAACACTGATATAGCAGAGCCTCTTACTTAATGTAAACATTTATATTAGCTATCAATATATTTCCCTATTTATTTAACTGTTTAAAAGGCCTTCACAAAAAGGCCTTTGTTAATGTTTCATGCATAAAATTAACAGCTTTCTCAATCATAGTTTTATTTGTACAATAATAAATAAACATCGACACCCCATCATTGATAGAATTTTCATTCTGTAAAGAAAGAAAAAAAAAAGAAAGAAAAAGACTTATGCTCTGAGTTGCATCTAGAATGCTCACAAATGTTTGAAAGTGAATATTTAGAGGTAATTATACAGGAGAGCTGAATGACATGCCTTGTTCTATTTCTGAGCTGGGTGTGCCAATTGGATTTGAAAGAATCCTAAAAAATCTTACAGTGGTTGATTACACACAAAGGTAGGAATTCTAGGAATTACATTGAAACAGGCATCTTGCTGTTCTGCCTTTCAAAGGCCAAGGATAAAGCCAAAGCTAGAGTAGACTTAAGGTAACGCTGAGGTTGAAACTGAATTTTCTGTGTGTATGTGTGTGTGTCTGTTAGCAGATTTTATTATCTTTTAACATTAACTTGGAAAGGAAGCAAATCAAAATAAACAATAGCAAAAGACTAATCAACCCAACACCTCCAGGCATTCTTGGGCTGCTTATTAGCTTAGAGTAAAACAAACTCAATGGGAAACTTGAAAGCTGTCTTTATGTATTTGGGAGACTATCAACTGAAAGAGGAATGAGAAATATACAGTGAAGTCCTAAGGGTTAACAAAGACCAACACGAAGAAGTTACAGGGAGAATGATTTTATACCTCCTAAGAAATAATTTTCCAGCCATTCAAGAGAGCTGTTTAAAGATAAAAGGGGCTGGCTTGGGAGCTAATGAATTCTCTTCTGCCTTGAAAGTGTTTAGCTTTAGGCAGCATGACTATCTGACCCCCGCAGAGGGGATACAAGTTTCACTTGGATGGTTAATAATGGTGGATAACATTTACTGAGCCCTTTCTAAGAGGCTGGCACTGTGCTGATGCAACCTAACTCCCGACTCTGTAGAATGGTCGCTACTCTTCTCTCCCTTTTAAACAAAAGCTCGGAGAAGTTAAGTCCTGCAAGTAGTGAGTGACTACGACAGAATTTGAATCCAAGTCCCGCAGACTATGGAGCTAGAAGACACTTCAAATGAAGCAAGATAGGTTTGGACCCTCATCATCCCCTCAATGGGAAACAATGCTGCCTTGGGCAGAAGACCTAAATAGGCATCTCTCCAAAGAAGATATACAGATTGCCAACAAACACATGAAAGAATGCTCAACATCACTAATCATTAGGGAAATGCAAATCAAAACTACAATGAGATATCATCTCACACTGGTCAGAATGGCCATCATCAAAAAATCTAGAAACAACAAATGCTGGAGAGGGTGTGGAGAAAAGGGAACCCTCTTGAACTGTTGGTGGGAATGTAAATTGATACAGCCACTATGGAGAACAGTATGGAGGTTCCTTAAAGAACTAAAAATAGAACTACCATATGACCCAGCAATCCCACTACTGGGCATATACCCTGAGAAAACCATAATTCAAAAAGAGTCATGTACCACAAGGTTCACTGCAGCTCTATTTACAATAGCCAGGACATGGAAGCAACCTAAGTGTCCATCATGGGATGAATGGATAAAGAAGATGTGGCACATATATACAATGGAATATTACTCAGCCATAAAAAGAAATGAAATTGAGTTACTTGTAGTGAGGTGGATGGACCTAGAGTCTGTCATACAGAGTGAAGTAAGTCAGAAAGAGAAAAACAAATACCATATGCTAACACATATATATGGAATCTAAAAAAAGAAGGTTCTGAAGAACCTAGGGGTAGGACACGAATAAAGACGCAAAGTAGAGAATGGACTTGAGGACACGGGGAGGGGGGAAGGGTAAGCTGGGATGAAGTGAGAGAGTGGCATGGGCATATATACACTACCAGGTGTAAAATAGATAGCTAGTGGGAAGCAGCCACATAAGCACAGGGAGATCAGCTCGGTGCTTTGTGACCACCTAGAGGGGTGGGATAGGGAGGGTGGGAGGGAGATGCAAGAGGGAGGAGATATGGGAATATATGTTTATGTACAGCTGATTCACTTTGCTATACAGCAGAAACTAACACACCATTTGTACAGCAATTATACTCCAATAAAGATGTTAAAACAAACAAAAAAAACCAATGCTGCCTTGGTAATGAGTGCTAAGAGGGAAAGGATGACTCTAACTTTGAAGAATAACACTATATTTTACCAGTTCCCAGTTATTTGACATGGGGTAAATCTTTTAATATTTCCTACAAGTTATGTAGATGTATATATACATGTGGCTGTATATATATAGCGCGTGTAGACGCATATACACGCGTGGCTGTGTATCTAAAGCGCATGTAGACGCATATACACGCGTGGCTGTGTAACTAAAGCACGTGTAGACGCATATACACGCGTGGCTGTGTATATACAGCGCATGTAGACGCATATACACGCATGGCTGTGTATCTACAGCGTGTGTAGACGCATATACACACGTGGCTGTGTATCTATGGCGCGTGTAGATGTATACATAGAGAGAGGAGAAAGTGGGGGTTGGCATATGTACTGCACAGTTATTGTGACAATTACAGAAGTTAATGTAAAACAATGCAGGAGTATATGGTTTAGAAGGAATTCGAAAAATGCTGAATCAAAGTACAAATGAACGAAATTTCCATTCTTATTAGCACATCATATACAGAGGTTTGAAGCTAAAAAAAACATGATTTGGCCCATTATTTTTATCTTATTTTTATTAAATGCCACAGAAATGTGTACCTGAGTAAAATAAGAAATGTGGGCCTTGTGAGGTTTCGGGATCATGTGAACTGTAGAATCAGCCAGCGGTTTCTATCAGCGCTAAAGTGGTCCACCTGTTACTTTGAATTATAGTCTTGGTAATGGTCTCCATAAAGTGTGCATCGTCTGCCAGGTCTGGTAAATGCACTCATCCTGTATTCTAGTTTTTTAAAAGGCAGAGCAATGATTTCCAGCCTCTGAATTACTCTCACACATAGTGATGCAGTTTGGCCAGATCTAAATCTTCATAGTGTTAACAGAAAACCTCTTTGGTTTCACTGAAGTGCAATGAAAGAATTCTCTGCATCAAAACAGATACATTTTGTGCTCCTACATATATATTTATTAAAACAAGGACAATATTAATATTGAAAGATCAAGGGCGTTTGAAATCAGATAAAAGCTCTTGTCATTTGCTGTGGACAAGAACATATCATGAGGAGAGTTTCAAGTTGATGCCAGTAATTTCTTTCCTTTCTGGCACCTGGCAGCTGTAGTTGGATCTTCTGTCCCCAGTGTTTCTTCCCTTTATTCACCTATGTTCTCCGGTGCCAAAAATCAAGTCTTTTCACAACCTGGTTCCAACCTTCACTTTTAATTTAATTAATTTACTTTTATTATTCCCTTTAAAGCCTGCAGAAGTAACTTATTGCATTTGCTACCCAGTATTTAGCCATCCTTTATGTGTCCATGGCACTCCTAATTTGCTATTTGGAAACCTCCCCACCCCTTCCTTGAGGTGGTATTTTCTCACCTTATTCCAAGGATGTTGCATGCAAAGCATTCAGGCTTGGTCAGAACATGGTAGTTTTCTGGCCATAGTGATTGGTGTAAGGATAACCAGTCAGAGCCATGACCTGGAATAAGACATGCTCTTTCTACTGTTCCTCATCTGGGAGGTTTTAGACACCCCCCGGTTCCTGAGAGATGGCAAAGATCTAGAGAGACTGGGTCCTAACAATTAAAGACTAACACTTGTGGGACTTCCCTGGTGGTCCAGTGGTTAAGAATCCACCTGCCAATGGAAGCGACATGGGTTTGATCCCTGGTCGGGGAAGATCCCACAAGCCGTGGAGCAACTGAGCCCAAGTGCCACAACTACTGAGACCACGCACTGCAACTACTGAAGCTCACGCATCTAGAGCCCGTGCTCTGCAAGAAGAGAAGCCACCGTAACGAGAAGACAGCACACCGCAACAAAGAGTAGCCCCCGCTCACCACAACTAGAGAAGGCCTGCGCGTAGCTACAAAGGCCCAGGGCAGCAAAAATTAAAAAAAAAAGTTAAAAAAACAAAAAAAGATTAACACTTGTGGAGCATTTACGATGTGGCAGGCACTGTTCTAAGCACTATACATGGGTAAATACCTTGTGCTGCTGGTTGCAACAATCCTATTCCTGTTTTACAGTTGAGGAAACAGAGGTACAGAGTTTTTAAGGGGTGCCAAAGGATACACAGTCATCAAGAGACGGAAATGGGGTTTGAACCTGAGAAGTATGGTTCCAGGAAGTACAGCTTTAATCATTGTCATCTGCTTCTTCAAGCCTCATCCTCTGAGCTGAAGCCAGTTCTATTACTGTGAATTTCATTTCACTGAGCTAAAATAAATCCCACTACGACATTCTGAGGTGGGTTTGCCATCACTGCTAAAATCCAGACCAGTCTCCTCAGAAAAAAAAGCATATCTCATGTATTTCAATCGTCATATTTACTGACATTAGAAATATTCCACTAAATCTGTTCTTCTAGCTGAGTAATTTCTACTGAAGTCACATTTCCAGTGCATGGCTCTCCTCATCCACTCCAGTTTATGCCTACACCAAGCATTTTCCTTAATGGTGCTGAATTCTTTATTTCTAATGTCTACATCACCTCCCCCCACACACACACACAAAATATACATGTCTTTAAGGTAAGGACCAAGACTACATATTGTCTTTCTCCGATTCCACAGGGCGCATCTTACAAAATTGGTATCTAACAAATGTTTATTAGGTATCAGATTATCAAAACTGGTTACGGTGCATAGAAAACTGTGAGGTATGGCTTAGGTGCTATGAATTGAGAGATATCTTCTTTCCTTGGGTACAAGGTAGAAAATGGGAATGTAAATTGATACAGCCACCGTGGAGAACAGTATGCAGGTTCCTTAAAAAAACTAAAAAGAGAACTACCATATGACCCAGCAATCCTACTACTAGGCATATACCCTGAAAAAGCCATAATTCAAAAAGAGTCATGTATCACAATGTTCATTGCAGCACTATTTACAATAGCCAGGACATGGAAGCAACCTAAGTGTCCATCGGCAGATGAATGGATAAAGAAGATGTGGCACGTATATACAATGGGATATTACTCAGCCATAAAAAGAAATGAAGTTGAGTTATTTGTAGTGAGGTGGATGGACCTAGAGTCTGTCATACAGAGTGAAGTAAGTCAGAAAGAGAAAAACAAATAAATACCGTACGCTAACACATACGTATTGAATCTAAAAAAAAAAGGTTCTGAAGAAACTAGGGGTGGACAGGAATAAAGACACAGACATAGAGAGTGGACTTGAGGACACGGGGAGGGGGGAGGGTAACCTGGGACGACGTGAGAGAGTTGCATTGACATATACACACTACCAAATGTAAAATAGCTAGTGGGAAGCAGCCGCATAGCACAGAGAGATCAGCTCGGTGCTTTGTGACCCCCTAGAGGGGTGGGATAGGGAGGGTGGGAGGGAGACACAAGAGGGAGGGGATATGGGGATATATGTATACGTACAGCTGATTCCCTTTGTTATTCAGCAGCGACTAACACAACAATGTGAAACAATTATACAACAATAAAGATGTTTAAAAAAAAGAAAAACGAAAAGGGTGTTTCAAAATGAAAATGCATTTTTAAGGAAACTAGTCTAGATTTTATTTTGCTTTTGCAATACTTACATACATTAAATGATCTCATTGTAATATTACTCATCACTGCGTAGTTTTTGCTATATCAAGAATCAACTCCCATGTCCTCAAATATATAGAAAAGCCCTCTTCCTGGCAGACCATGCCTCATCTCTATAGTACAGTATTATAGGAGTTCTCCATATTTGCATAGCGTATTAGAGTTTATACTGTGTAGAATATGTATTGTTTCATTTGACCCTCACAACAACCTTGTGAGGTCAGTACTATTACTTCTCTTATACAGTCAAGGTAGATTCAAAGATAAACGACTGCTAGTAAATGGACATCTACTATTACAATGTAAACCTTTCTGCTCTTCTATTTTACTAATTTGTAGTCTGCAGAGTATCTGTCACATAGCAGATGCTCAATAAATATGTATTTCTTTGACTGGCTCTTATCTTTCTTCATTATTAAAAATCTTGGGTTGGCCAAAAGGTTCATTTGGGATTTTCCAGAAGATGGTATGGAAAACCCCAAATGAACTTTCTGGCCAACCCAATATACTCTCAGCCTGTTATGTTGAATACTACACAATGTAATGAGATGCTGTAACAAACAGACACGTTTACTGTCCCCATGGAATTCACCACGCAGTTTGTACAGAAGAGCTCTATCATAAACACATATGTGTCCTTTTCACTCACCAGAATTGATGCAGATCTGAATGTATACCAACCACAAGGGCAATGAACAGAAACAAAGCTCACAGTTTGCAAACCAATCTGAAAATTAACAACCTAAACTTAGAACTTACTCATTGAATCCCCGCTGGCTAATTTTGATTCTGGAGCATGACAAAGACGATGGCTTGTCACCACTCGGTGCTTCTAAACAGTGATGATAATTTGAAAGCTTGGAAGGTGTAGCTTCAAGCGTGGGCTCTCTGGGAGGAGAGGAGAACCAGTACTACTGGGAATATTTAGACCCGGACGCATCTATGCCCATTCACAAGAGACGTGAACAGGTACATTAACTGAGTTCTAAAACTCAATAAAACAGAAGCATTCATTTCCTGTAACTTTAGTATAAGAGCTTTCTTTAAGGATGAATTTATTCATAGACTTCTTTCTTAAGCCAATAAGCAAAGAATGAGCACATTAATTAGCTATTTCATTAAAAGAAAGGTATCTACTTAAACAGTCTAGCCTCCTTCCCTACACTCCACCCCCTGGATATTTTGATGTAAATAAGTCTCCCTCTGTGGCCTATAATTCCTCTAGTTTCTTTCCAGTGTGACCCTCCACCACCACAGCTGTGTCACTTTCTCCCATCTTTAACCATTATTGATGACTGTCACCGGATTACAGCTTGTGTCCTCAAAAGTGGGAGGTGGTGTGTTAATTGGATGAAAAGATTCCAATTACCCCACTTGGGCTGCTTTCGCTCTCCCTTTTTCTTTCCTACCAAAATGCTTTCTTTACTCTGCTCCTATAGAGCTGGATCTATCACTAACCAGCCAGAGTCGCGCACTTGTATTTTGCCAGCAAAGCTGAAAAGGCCAATCTCAAGTGGCAATAAACTGGGACAGCTTCCCAGGTTCATCTGCTTTTTCATCACAAGTTCAATCTTCCTAAATTCTACTTCAAATGGAATCCCCACCTGAGTTCTTTTTAAACTAAAGATCAGACCCAAGAACATCAAGAACTTTCACAGAAATTACATTTGTTTGAACAGCTGTTTGGAACTGCTCTCACTGTGTTCCCAATCTTCTTTTATAACCTCCTGCTTAGGGAACTACAAGTTCAAATTGCTCATATTGAACTAAGCGTAAGTGATGCAGTGGAACGTAGAAAACGTCGATTTTACTGTTCCCTGGCCATTTCCAAGTTTCTTCTAGATTAGTGCTCTGACCAGCATAGATTTATTGTATTTGATCTTTCAACCTCTTTTATCTAATCACTTTGTCTGATTTTTTCATCCATTCTATATAATTTAAATAATTGACGGTAGATGTGAGGTTCTACCCTTCAGGTTTGGAATGTACTCAACATCATTCGTATTTATGTTGTCTTATTTATAGTTCCTCTTCAGTGCCAGCATTTGACAGCCGGTTTGGGGTTTGCAACTCAAATTCCTTCATTCTTAGACAATTCATACTGTCTTAATATTGAACTCTAGGCAATGAAGTCAATGTTTATTTGATTTTAGTATAAATATGCTAGAATATTTTACTGTTAACAAGTTTAATATATAAATCATTTTATAAATGGAAATTACGGTAAAAATGTTTTAAAACAAACCTGCGGGAGGTTGGGTTATCGGTTGTGGGAATCAAAGAACATGGGGTCAGTCTAGGGGTGAAAGGGAACAGCTTCAGCAGGAGATGACCTGATGTTATCTGATGATGAAGACCTACATGTCTTCATTGAGGCTCTGTGGGCAAGGCTGGACCACAGTCTTCACAGAGTCTCAGCACAGCATCCTTCAATTTCTGCTGTAGCCAGTGGAGGTAAGCAGTCTGATGAGAAGCTGCCATGAGGCAGTTTCTCATCAGTTTTGCTCCATCCTCACTGACCCTAGGCCATAGCTGTCGGATTCTGTGCCCGTCTGCTAAACCGCTTGGCTGTAGCTTGGTGTTGGCTTCTCAATGGAAGAGACCCTGCCTTCAAACGGCCTGAGAGACCCTGCTGTCTCTCAAAGGGCCTCTCTGGTTCAGACCTGTACTGTGGGACTAGGGCCATGGAGAGCAGACACCATGCTGATCTTGCTTTTGCTGTCTGTAAGGAATAAACTGCTTGAATCCATTTGGGTTCACTGTCTCCTTACCAGCCAAAGGTAACAGCTGCAGGAGTAATCCTTGTGGCCCCATTAATCACCCTGCTGCTGCATATGGACTGCTTTACCGCTTAACAGAGAAATTTCAATTGCCCTGAAGTATATGCTCTTCTTAATAAATCAGTATTACATAATTAGATCTTACAATGAAACACTAACCACTGAAAATGGTTAACACTTGTAGGTGCCACGATATTGGGTCTTCTCATTTCTGGTACTTCTTCACCTAGTACTTCCTTTCTCTGTGGTTCTACGTAACTTCATATTTTCTCGTTTTTGACTGAATCAGTCATTGTTTTTTCACATCTCTGTCTACCTGGTGAAATTAGTTGTTCACATTGGAGAGAATGATTTGTTTCTGTATTCCAGATTCAACAGAGTATAACTGATTCAGTGAATGAATGAATGAATAAGTGAACAAATGGAAAAGAGTGGGAGCTAACATTCATTTAATGCTTTCTTGGTCCCAAACACTTTCTAAGTCATTCATTTTTTTTTTTAAGGATTTTACTTTATTTATTTTCTTTTGGTCGCACCACACAGCTTGTGGGATCTTAGTTCCCTGACCAGGGATCAAACCTATGCCCCCTGCAGTGGAAGCATGGAGTGCTAACCACTGGACTGCCAGGGAATTCCCCAAGTTTGGGAATTCCCCAATTAGTACTAAAGTTTGGTACTAATTTTATAGATTAGGAAATTTAAACAAAGAAAGGTTATATAGCTGAAGGTAAGATTGAATATTTTTGCTAATAAGTAAGTAAAAAAAATAAAGTATTTTATTAAAAAATACTAGGAAGGGCTTCCCTGGTGGCGCAGTGGTTGAGAGTCCGCCTGCCGATGCAGGGGACACGGGTTCGTGCCCCGGTCTGGGAAGTTCCCACATGCCGCGGAGCGGCTGGGCCCGTGAGCCATGGCCGCTGAGCCTGCGCGTCTGGAGCCTGTGCTACGCAACGGGAGAGGCCACAACAGTGAGAGGCCCGCGTACCGCAAAAAAAAAAAAAAAAAAAAACCAGGAAAAAATTAACTTACATGTGTATGTCTATTCATCTCTTTAATTAAAATGCTTTGCAGTATTTTATGACACTCTCATTCTAATTCATTCTTGTTTTAGCCGAGTATTAAATTGGGTTACTCAGATTTTAAGTCACATATATGTGTATTTAAGTCCATTTTAAGAGGTATCACAGGTCACATAAATCACATGTTGGCCATTCACATTGGAATTCAGTTAATTCAAATCACAATATACACATGACTCAGTGGATTAAAGTATATAAATATATCACACGCAGTGTCAAAAAGTGGAGTAAGAGAGAAGCATGGTGTTTTCTAGATGGTACCCCCAAAACTTGGTTAGTCTATAATTCTAAGATTTGCTTACTGGCTTCATATAAATTCAAACTCAAATGACCCATCAGAAATATCAGTGAGGGGCTTCCCTGGTGGTGCAGTGGTTGAGAGTCCGCCTGCTGATGCAGGGGACACAGGTTCGTACCCCAGTCCGGGAAGATTCCACATGCCGCGGAGCGGCTAGGTCCGTGAGCTGTGGCCGCTGAGCCTGCGCGTCCGGAGTCTGTGCTCCGCAGCGGGAGAGGCCACAGCAGTGAGAGGCTCGCGTACCGCAAATAAATAAATAAATATCAGTGAATGAGAGCCATTTTTATGTTCATTTGATACAATTTTTGTTATTCTTTAAAATATTAAAAGAACAAAATTTTGATACAATTTAGCAATTCGGTGTAGGTAATGTTTTGGCAAAATTGCATATAGAAAATAAGTCAACATTTTCTAGTAAGAGTGGTTGAAACATCTTTAGATGTTATGAGTAACTCAAACATGTTTTTAATGTTTGGCCACAGAAAATATCAGTGATATACCTCTATATTTTTTAGCGAAACACAACACTTTTTATAAATTGTTTTATGAACATAAAGTGCAATGTGACATAGCTCATAGCTAGGTCAATAACACAGAATATGAAATGATTTTTTTTCATTCTATATGGTTTATGCCATTAAAGGGAGAGAGGAGGAAAATGTCCCAGATTTTCAGTATTTCTTTCTGCAGCTTTATGAAAGAAGCTGATGAATAACACAAATAAGTAGTATCAGATTTTTTTTTTTTTTTTTTTGCGGTACGCGGGCCTCTCACTGTTGTGGCCTCTCCCGTTGCGGAGCACAGGCTGCGGACGCGCAGGCTCAGCGGCCATGGCTCACGGGCCCAGCCGCTCCACGGCATGTGGGATCTTCCCGGAACGGGACACGAACCCGTGTCCCCTGCATCAGCAGGCGGACTCTCAACCACTGCGCCACCAGGGAAGCCCAGTAGTATCAGATTTTAACATATATTACCAAACTAGATTGGAGAAATACCTGTGTTTCTAAGGCTCCACATTATTTTACCATGGCGTTACAACTTGGCAACCAAATGACTGGAAGGTAATATTGTTCCAGTAACACCTGGCCCATGATGACTGGAGTAAACTCAGAAATCCACTTTCCCTTCCTCACCACCATAAAAATTCTAGAGATCCTTTATTATCAAACTGAGGAATCACGTTGCTCAAAAAGTTTATTCCAAGTAAATTTAATTGAACACATATTATTCTCTTAATTTTGACTCCTACATCTTATATTACCACGTCACCTTTAGTGTGTATATACGTGTGTGTATGTGTATAAAAACAATAAAACAAATCATTCAGGTATGTGTAGGTTTCTATGCAGATCTTTGTGGCAAGAATTTACTTTTTAGAAGCCCTTCAGTCTGTATCACAATCTTATATTCATATACGTTCACATCATTTTAAAATAGCACAGATGGCACGGGACACAGACGGCATGTGTGCTGAGAGAGAGAAACACCGAACTCAGGGTGGGCATTGTTCCCAGTGCACACAATTTTACTCATATTGATTCCAGCTATCTTGGCATTAGACCACATTGGTTGAGTTTCTATAGGAAGTGTCGAGGCCATAATGAAGAGATGAAACAAATCTCCCTGGGCATCAATGGCTTGAACAATAATTCTTTCTGAGTAGTTGGCTGCCATTTGAATACATATAGTTTCAGTCTTTTAAACTAATTCTAAGGTCATCTGAAAAAATTATAGCATGAGAAGATGATTACCACTAAGTGTTTAACTCATTCAGTATGGAACTACCCATTGAGATAATCTGCATCCAACTAGCGGTTGCCATCTTGGCTTGGCACAAGAGTGTGCAAAGAAGGTGTTAAACTCCTTGGGAGCTGGCAGATCACACAAGACCAAACTGTGATCTCTGCAAAAGTTTGTTAATTCACTTATATCTATCTATGGCGAGTGACTGAGCAGGCATCTCATAAAGTCACTTCACCAGTCCAAAGGGAAAGAGGCCTAAATTGCGTGGAACAATTACTACGCAGCTGTTCCTTCAAAGAAAACTCAAAACTCCATGTGTAATATTTGTATATAATTCTAAGAAAATATAGATGGTCTAATGATTAACAGGGCCTTCTCATTATTTTACAGAGAGTTTCTTGAAGGTCTAGTTCTATTTTTAATGAGATTATACATTTTATATTTTTTGCCATGGAACCAGATATGTATCAGAACCACCATTTTGCACCAGATCCAGGAATTAGTTCTAGTCAAGCGGCAAGTATTGATGTGTAAAGGAACCTCTGGTTGTAGAGCATCAAAGAGGCCCCTCACTTAACACTTTATGTCTGTTCCCAGAGCTGTGTGTCTGGGGTCTTAAAATGCTGCCTGAGCATTCATTAGAAAAGGCAAGAAGGAGCAGAAATAATATTTAAGTACCCTGGGAGGATGTCTTCATTTTTTTAATCTCATTTAAATCTTACTACAACCTTATAAGATTAGTAATTACCTCTATTTCATAGGTGAGGAAACTAAATCCCAGAAAATTAATAACTTGCCCAGAGTCAGTGGCAGAGATACAATTTGAAGCCTGGCTTTTCTCCCTCTAAAGCCTTTTCCAGAAAGCAGCATCATTGGTTTGCCGGTTGGCCAACTTAGGCTCTGACAAGTAACTCTGAGGAATTCTAGGAATACAGGGTAAAAATTAAAGGTTTGTTTCCTGCACAACTTCTCACTCTCTAATGTAAGAACGTGCATCAGGTGTACTAAAGATGGGACAGTATTGGCCTCATTCCCCGAATGTAAAATCAGAGAGCCTTCATAAGCAAGGAGCATTTCTGAAGGACTAGTGCCCCACAGAACACACTTTGGAAAAGTGCCATCTCTTCTTGCTGTCACATCAGTCAGGTGAATCTCCTTGAGGGACTAGACCTATGCAAACTGTGAGGTTATTCTGTTATAGAGAGGAAATTACACTCAGCAGCTTAGGCATACACAGCTCTCGGGTCAGCATGAACTGTATTATCCCTCTCTCTACCTGTTACTCTGCCACCTTGCCTAGATTCTTCTTCCTGGAGGCTCATTTGCCATATTGTGTAAGCTGGTTCCTTTACCTTTTGGGTTCTGAGTTCCTGCACGCTTATTCTTAGCAAGTCTTTATAATGTGTTCTTTGATTTATGGAATTTCTCTTCATGTGTGAAACTAGCCTTTCTCATTGAAATCCCGGTACTAATCTCATCTGACTTAGTGACATTCACGTCCTCTTGTTCCATCCTGCCCTTTGATTTCTGGCAACTTACTGGTCCTCGACTATTTCTCTAGGTGTTTACTCTGATACCTGTCAATATTGGTGTCTTTTGGGTTCTAACCTACCTGCCTGTCTTCAGCCAATCATCTTCCTTTTACCTAGGGCATCTGGGACTCCCTTTCCAATCTCTGGAACCCAGATGACCTCTGACATACTCTGGATTCCTGTTCAGGTCTAACTAATCCCCCACCCCCAGTTCATTCTCTACCCTTTGTTTTATCCTTCGCTTCATTTTCTGATCCTAGTTCCCCGCCTTCTGTCCCCAATCTATCACGTCACATAGTCATGCAAACATTATGCATGTCCTTTTTCGTATCTTTCACTAAATGGATTATCTTCATTAGAATTTAGTATTTTCTCAGTAAATAGTTTAATAACTTTAAGAAAATTAATCTGCATTGTAAAAGCTATAACTTTTAAAAATTATCGAGTCTGAGAAAAGTCAGTTATTCGTCAATGCGATCATTGGGATGTAGCATCATTTATCTGTGGCAGCTCCTGGAAATACAGGTCTGATCTTAAAGAAGAATGAAGCAGCTTCTGCAAGGATTGCTTTTTAACTGCAAGCCCAGCCCCTGCGCACGATGCCAAGCACCAATGTGGTGCACTGTCACCTTTTCCGCAATGACACTGACTTAAGTCCACTCAAATTAATTATTGTTCCTCTAACTGCCTCACTTGGCAGGAAAAACCCTTTCACATGCCAATTTGAACAGAGACAGGAGGTGGGTCATGAGCAATGGAGACATTAGGGAGAGGTATCTCACAGCATATCAAGTCGTAAGCATCAACGACTTATAGTTTTAATCTAAAAGTCACTGCACAAACCTGAGACATGGCTTGGAACTCATATAGATTACACCTGTAGGCATGTCAAAAGCTGAAAATTCTTAATGAACACACAGCAATCCAGAATGGTATTATCCCAGACAAACCTGCTGGTAGCCCAGACATGTCGTCATAGAGGGGCATGGTAATGCTTGGGGAACTCCCCATAGTCATGTGTAAGAATCCTTTTTCATGTGTTACTCCCTGAGAAGCAAATGCAGATTTTCAGCCTGAAGCTTAATCTGCAAGTGGCACTCAAGTCCTGGTCGTGTAGTTCCCTACACTCTGGTGTGGACCTGCCCCTGGTGAGGGTTTTGCTCCCAGACTTCCAGGCTCAGAACCTGATCTGTTTGTATACAAGGAGTGGATCTGTCCCTCAGTGATGGCCTCAGGTTAACCAAATTCCCATGGACTCATGTACACAGTGGGAAATGGGGTTTTCCCATGTTCTATGCATAAGGAATCTCCCGTCAGAAGTACAATTAACCCAAGCTAAGCAGGATTCTTAGAATTCTGGGCAAACTTGCCTCCACTGACCTGGAAGAACTAAATCTTTTGCTAAATTTGAGATCAGATAAATTCAGCATACCTCACAGCTCAGCTATCCTCAGACACTGCCCCAGATGTAACAATGTCCTCCACAATAATCTACTTTTTTCCTTTTTCCCAAACTCTGTGTCTTTCCTCAAGCCTTCATGCACTCCAATCTATCCCACTCTCCCCTTGAGCTTATCTTAACTTCACATAATTTTTCTGGTTCTTAAACCAATCTACCCTGTACTCTGTTACCCACGTTCCATATTCATAAAATCCTTTATGCATTAAGAAGTCTCTACTGAGTATTTCCTATGGATCCTTAGCTGAAAAGAACCACAGACTCTTCATAGAAAGAGGTGGTTTTTGTTTTGTTTTGTTTTGCTTTGTTTTCCTTTCTGCTGATATTTGTACCCAAACCGCCATATTTCTGAGTCCACATGCTTAACTCTACATCATTTGGTCAAAACAGTATTTTGCAGCATTGCCTGAAATTATCAACTGAGATTTTTCACTGCATCATTCTCTCATTAACTGTTAGGGACAAATGGAACTCTTCATTTATTCTACCTGATGGGCCCCATGATCTGAAGGTGGAATCAGCAGCCCCGAGGGCACAGTGCTGCTTCCAGGCATTTAACGTGCCATCCTCATGCGATAAATGGCTGGTCCCTTGAAATTCATGGCATTTACTTAGGTTTTCCTTTTTTTATTTAGCCCTCCCCCATTAATTGAGGATGGGGTATGTGGGTCACTGTGTCCCCATCCACTCCACATCTTGCCATCATTCTAGGAATATTCAATGTTCAGTGGAAACTGGCTCATTCTCGTCTCTCATTTCCTTGGTGTCCTCATTTCCAACAACTTTTGCTTCTGTTTAACTTTAATGAGCTGCCTCCATGGCTGTAGTCTGAAATCTGTAGTGATCCAGAACTCTCTACCACTGAAATAATAAATTCAGATTCCCTAGTCTGTGATCACAAATTTCCATCCTTTCAGCTCTCCTTTTGATTCTTTCTATTACTCATGATCTGCCCCCTTGCATTTTAACCTCAGTGAAATTCCAGATTTTAGCCTTTCTACTTTGTCTCTAAGTATGAGGCCACTCCTGGCTTAATGATCTTCTTTATTTGGCTTAGATTCCATAATGTATCTGTATATCTACACTCTTTCCCGTATCTTCAACTTCTTTTCCCCTTTAAATCCAACTTTCAAAAACCCAACTCATATAAATTCACCTTTTCCATAGCCTAATCCAAGATCCTGTGCACAACAGGAAAATCCATCACCAGTGGGGTAATTTGTTGACATGTATTCATGGTCTCCAAGCTAAACTCGGCCTTCAGTGATGCTGACACTCTCTTTGTGCATGTAGCTCCCTCTCCCAGCCTGCACGTCAGCAATGCCACACCTTCCCCATAGTCCTCAAGCCTTCACCTGGTTCCTCCCCACCCCTCAAACATGTCAACTCTCTCGGACTCCCTTAGGAACGCACACATCATCTTGCCCTTGCTTTCATCTCCAGCACATCTCACTCAACCAGTACATTTTCTTTCAATCCCACTGAACTTCTTTGAGTTTCTCAAACCCATTATTCTTGGGAGCTTCTGATCATACTTTTCATTTTGGCCTAAAATAGTCTTTTACCTAATCTTATCCTGGGTAACTTCTACCCATCATATAGGTCTTAATTCACTTATTACTTCACCCAGGAATCCTTACTTGACACTCTAATTCGGGTTTGGGTTCACAACCAAATGTTCTTCCAAAGCATGTAGACCCTCTATCATAATTCTTAATGCCAAAAAAATGGTCAGTGTTCAATAAATATATGTTGAGTGAATGAGTAGGTGGATGAACAAATCATTTAGATTGTCTTCCTGTTTCACCCTTGGACTTATGGTGATTATATTTTAAAGATACCTACTATCTTTAATTCTTAATTCTTTCATTTAGAAACAGAGAAGGATATTAGGTGAGCTCTGAGTTATTATCTACAGAAACATTTTGATATTTTTAGCTCTAGAAATGAAATCAATGCAAAGACCTATAAAAAGCATCAGTCATTTGTCAATGATTTTAAAATACTTGCCAAATAGGGTCTTTGAATTCCCAGTTCAGAGCTCAGGGGATGAGCCTATCACTGGAGCGCCCTAGCAAAGGCAGTGCTCTGTGAAGAAGGGGAAACTGTGTCTATCTTTGATAAAGCGAGGGCACTTGCCAGAATCTTGTGTTCTGTGGCAGGCTTTTAAAACCACTGTAATAACGCTGTATTCATACCCAAGTTTATCTATGGCATTATTTAATGTGGTAGTTTTCAGAAGAATTTTACCCACATGCAATAAAACTAATTTGTGCCCAGTAAAATTGAATATTCAGAACCAACCAATACTTTGAACACACCTACTAGGTACTCAGTACTGAACTTGGCATAGTAAAGGGTCCAGGAGACACAAACTAAGATACAATGTGAAACTTGCTGTTCGGAACATACTCAAGATCTAAATAGGTGCACATGAAATCACAAGAAAGCAATCATGTTTTTAGCTGCTTATTTCAACCATATGTATGTTCTATGTTAGTTCAGACAGAGGAAGAAAAAGAAATAATTAACCATCATTTCATCCATAATTATCTGAATTGAAATTCTCATCCATAAATTACTTAGAGAAAGAGAGCTAAGATGAAGCAATGGTTCAAAGCAGACAGGTTTAGGTTTGATAGGATTTCTGACACTTATTAGCTCTTTGTCACTGGGTACCTTACTTAACCTCTTTATGCTTCATCTGAAAGGTCGATCAAAGTTGATAATGTGTATGAAGCACATAGCCCAGTGTCTGTGTCTAGTAAAAAAGACCTCATTTAGACTTGCAGACATGTTGATTTAAGTTTATTTAACATGGCGGAGAAGTGCCCTTCTTTTCTGAGAGAAACCCAAAGAACTATCATGTAGTATTACTTTTATTCTGTATAGTGAGTTGAAGAGGAAAACAATGGAACAATTGTGATCTACAAGCAGTGTGTTCTGAGAATAGAGAACCAAACATCCCCAGATATTAGAGCCAGATGTGATGGTTTTATTTATAGAAAGGGACAACCTAGCTGCCTTTTAGCTCATGCTGACACAAACCTACCCCCCCAATTATGGTAATACTGATGTTTTATAGCAGCTCTTATCTTTAGCTGATTAGAACATGAAGGAGCAGGAAATTCCTTTACACCTGTCACACACTGACTCCTCTGTAAACATAAGCTTTTACTGATACGATTAAGCCATTCCAAGTGGCTTTGGAGGAGGACGTGAAAAGTGCCCATATTCCAGCCCAGCATAACACCTTTTCAGAAGTCACAGATGCCTGGTTTTAGAATCTAGACACCAAATCAACAAGATGATTCTAATTTATATTCTTTGGGTGCAGTATCGTTTGCTGAATTCTATTTTCCATTTCACAGCTCAGTTCATCTTTTCCTTCAAGTAGCCTGTTCCATTCTGATAATTCATTGGGTTACTCAAGCCATCTGTTGCCCCTGTGGGTATCCACACCCTAAGCGCCACCACCAGATCCCAGCTAAGGGCGTGAAGGTCTGGTATGGCAGGAGTTCAGAGAAGGAGAATCTTTTAAGCAGGAATAGTATGGCAGAATAGACACAGGTCCTGGAGACAAGGAATACCTATTAAGCAGGCAGAATTTGACCTCAGAACTAGAACTATGGAAAAGGGCACCTTGATATTTTTTATGCTTATAAAAGGCAGGTAAGTATAGTATGTGTAGAGGTCAGCAAGCATTTTTTTTTTTTTTTTTACCATATGGAGGGAAATGATCAGAGTTAGGTTATGGCACGTTTTATGTTATGAATTAAATGATGCCTCCCCCCCCCACTTCAAATTCATATGTTGAAATCCTAGCTTCCAGTACCTCATAATGTGACCTTATTTGGAAACAGGATCATTGCAGATGTTAAGATGACCTCCTATTGGAGTAGGGTGAGATCCTAACCCAATGTGACTAGGGTCCTTATGAAAAGGGGAAATCTGGACATAGACACACACTGGGAAAACACCATGTGAAGATGAAGGCAGTGATGGAAGTGATGTATCTCCAAGTCAAGAAATGCCGAGGATCGCCAGCAAGCCACCGGAAGATAAGACAGAGGCAGGAAACAGATTCATCCTCACAGCCCTCAGGAGGAACCAACACTGCTGACACTTGGATATTGGACTTTTAGCTCCCAGAACTGTGAGACAATAAATTTCTGTATTTTAAACCATCCAGTTTACTGTACTTTCTTATGGCAGACCTAGAAAACTAATTTATTTTGAACGTTGGACGAAGGACTGTTTGACCTTTAGTTTACAGGCAAAAAGAAAGCACAAAAATGTCAGGAAGAGACTTCATCTGACCAATTAATTTGGCTGTGGCATGTTAAACTGACTAAATGTGGGGTGTAGGAACTACAGACAGGGCGTCCAGTAAGAAGTCCGCAGCACAGGTGCAAGTCCCAGTGCCTGGCACCTAGTAGGTGATCAGTATATAATTATATTTTACATTTACTAGTAATTAATACCTGGCACATTACACTGAACCCTTGCAACCCTCCCACGAAGGAGGTAATAACAAGTATCTCCCTTTTACAAACCAGTAAATTGACGCTCCAAAGGGGTAAGTGGTGGAGCCAAAACTTAAATCCAGACCTGTCTGTTTCCAGGGTCCAAGTTCTTTACCAATATGATATGTAGTCCCATAATAAATGTATGTGTAATAACTGAATGAGTGCAGGCTATATGCTTGGGTTTGTATGCACATGCGTAAGTATGACTGAGAAATAAAGCCAAGAAGGGCAACTGCTATCATATAAATTCATCCCTTTAGATTATCGAAGTGGATAATTTACGGAGAAATTAATTAGTAAAAGGAATAACCATGTGTTGAAAATTCATAAGCATTTTAATAATTAAGAGTGATATGTAATTTATTCTGCCAAAAGGAAACTAAATCAATACGCAGATTGTAACTATGGGCATAAGGAGATTTGAGTATTTGACCAGTCGAGTCAAATTAAAAAATTAAGCCCATTTAGCCTCCATTTTGACTACTTTCAAAGACTTTAACTGATGTGTAACACATCATTTGACTCTCACGGTCTCCATTTCAATTCATCCTCGTTTGTGTTTATAATGCAAGGACAGCTGAGTTTAAGAAGACATATTTTTGTAGCCCTTTACATAGGTCACTTTCCCTTTCTTACCTAATCCTTTGTCTATATTGAATAAAATATAATGATATTTTAGTTATCTCTTCGTTTAGTTTACATTCAATGTTTATTTGATTACAGAAGATCTTTGAGGGCAAATAACAGCTATCAGGGCTGAAAATTCAGAGGAGAAATGTCTCTAAAAAAAGCAAAACAAAGAAAAAATATGTATAAGAGGCTAGTAAAGAAGTTACAAACCATGGGTCAGGATGCAGGAAGAGCAGTATCATGAAATACGATAATCGTCTCCTATCCCAGGACACTGCAGGCTCGTCTCAGAGAGCATTCTCAGCTGGTTGTACAATAGCTCCTGAGACAAACAGAGCTCCCACAAAGAAGGATGGATTCAGCATTGATGTCTGGCACAGATAGGCAAGTCTGATCATATCTGAAGGGTCTCAAGTTCTCAAGTTGCTTTTCAATCATACTAATATCAGTTTTCCCTCTATATAGATGTGTATATATATGTATGTGTGTGTACTGATTTATTTAAAGAAACACACTAGATGTGTTAAATTATAACATAGAGGCTTGTACAATCTACAGCAATGGCACCATCCATATATTTATCTATTATGAAATAACATGGTGCATAGTCTTCAGAAGAGAAAGTTCACAAAGAAAATGCATTATCAGGAAATACCAGCTGGTCTAATAGAGCACCTCCAAGTTCGTGATGTACATTCCAGTGCCTATTATTAATGCAGGGATGGAATGGACAATCAATCAGTATTGGTTGAATGCATGAACATTTTCAAAATAAAGGAACTGCTTCCCCTATTATGGAAACCTAAAACATGTTTTTTAAGTATTTCCTTTTAACACATCATCACACTTCCTAAATCAAAGAACAGCTCCCTCTTGCCTTAAAATACTCAAAGTTCTGCTAGAATTCTAAGAAAGAAATAGGTTTATTCCCCTAATTTATGTGTGGAAAACTTGTCCTACCACGGCTGTTGGCTGATAGAAATCCCTAAGCAGCTTTCAAGCCCGCTAGGAAGCTGCTGTAGCAGAGGGCAGAGTGGCAGCTGCCCCGAGGCCACTTACAATGTTCATGCTCCCAATCCCACCCCTTGCAGCGTCCTCACTGGGTACTCAATTGTCTTATGTACCATCCTGTACATCACAGAAGAAAGCCTTTGCTATGTTCTTCTCCATAACTCCTCTGAAGGTAACACAAAGAAAGAGCACTTCTATTCAATATTCACATAAACCCTCCCTATGACTGAACAGGAGAAACTCATAGGCAGTCCAATGACAGTCATCTTTTTATTAAGCTATATTGGCTCATGGTTTAATAGTTAGAGAGGTACCTGTTTTTCCCATTCTATTCACACACTCAGTTCTACATCCCATATATACTGATCTTTGCAAAATACAGCTTAATGAAACAGCTGACGTTTTCAGGTTCATACGGCTTGACTGTGACATTTTTTTAAGTAATTTATATTCAGGATCATTTGAAAAAAATATTTGAAAAGCATTAAATCACTTAGTTTTAGGACTTTACCTCCTGGCTTTTAGGGGACAAACTAAAATGTGTGTACATAACATATTTACTATAGTATCTACTGTAAAGTTTTAAAATATTTAAAAATTTGCTCTTTGAAAATATTTGGCTATACATTTCTTGTTTAATTTAGGACTGACTATAATTTTTCAGTAATTGTCCCTATTCTAGGGTTTTGGCAAAGGGAGAAAATACAACGTTAACATTATTTTCAAAAGAAATGGCTTTTTATGAATACTGAATTAAACAATTACACGTTTGCAGTGTATATCTTTAAAATATTGTTTATTATTATCTTACATTTAATTCTATTTTGTGTGAACATCAGACTTCGCTCACTGATGGGCGCTTTTGGTCAACCCTTCCTATGCTCTGTTCCTCAACCTTTCTGCTATTTTCACAGTAGATGCAGCATGGCCCTGCTTGTCTTATAAGTGGGCCTCTTAATGCATAAATCCATTTGCAAATGAGTTCCCGGAACATGCTAATGATATTTTGTTCTGGATCATTTCCAAAATGGTTGTAAGCAAACAAGCTCCTTTGAGAGAGAGAGACAGAGACAGAGACAGAGAGAGAAATAGAAAGAGAGAGGTGGGGGGAGAGGAAAGAGAGTGGGTAGGCAATTACTCAATGGCTGTTAATTAAAAACATTTGCACATAAACGTGATTTCTTGTGAAATAACATTCAAGCCTGATTGACTAGCATTGGAAATTGAAAATGGACTCCCTTGAAGTTCAAAAGCCTTACCACAAATCACGAGATTCATTAATTACCCTACATAGGATCTTGGGAGTTGCCTATTCATAAAATCTGCTACGTTTATATTCTTGAAGCTAAACTAGAGGAGGAGAGTCCCAGTAAGGAATTAAAGTATAGAATTTTATTAATAAAACTAACCCATAAACTGAAAATCTGAGAGAATGCCAAGAGTATACCGTTTGTGGATGTGGTTTGATTCCTCTATAGCAGTAGAATACGGAGAGCATGTAACTGTGGTGTGTTTAATCCAAGTGGGTTAAAATACTAGTCTGGGATTTAAAATACTAGTCTGGGATGGAGCCACTGTATTTTTTCAAGAGATAGAACTGATATGCATTGCTTGGTTTGAAAATTTTATTTTGTTTTGTTTGCTTTGTTTTCCTATTTGTGCCTGTAGTTATCTTTGGTTTTGGTTTTAATAAAATGAATAAATCACTTTTTACTTAATAAATAACTTTGATTCTGTTAAAATAATGGCTAAACAAATAATATCCCCACAGAAATTGCAGAAGAGAATCTAAATCATTTGTGCAAATTTCAATCATTTATGCTATGGACATTTCTGATTCTTTGTCAGTCTTTGGAAATGTTGCATGTTATTCGTATTCTAAGACACTGATAGGGAAATTAATAAGGCCCTGAACATTGCAAAACATTTTTTTTTTCCCCAGTCATGGAGATGTCACTAGAAAGGATTATTTTGAGACAATCTGAGATGGTAAATAAACCTTCAACTATTGCATTCCGTAACTACAATAAGTGAAAGTAACTGAGAGAGGGAGGGAGGAAGGGAGGGAAAAAAAGAGAGAAAGAAGATGAGTGAGCAGATCTAAAGAAAGCAGAGAATTGCAGGAGTCAGAATAACCCGGAGTTTATCAGTTTACGCTGACACATTTCCTTGGCAAAGGCTGCTGACTGTAGGCAAAGTCACGTGGCCGGGAGTCTGGTGTGTGTCTGCTTAAGAGCCCATGAAGCTCTTTGCTTCCAGACTAGCATGTGCACCATGTAATGCCGGGGTTGCCATGGTAAGTACACAGTGTGCAACTGAGTTGTTGTGTTTTTTTGTTTTTTTTTTCCTGATATGCTGCTTTAGCATAGATGCACCAGAATTCAAATTGATCCTATAAAGAATTCACTGGAAGAGGAAGCTTTAAGGGGCTTTGGTTAAACATTCAGCACTTATGCTAGATTCAGTAAGCAAAAGTGCCACATCATTTATTATTTTTTTCTCAAATATAAAGAGTTTATCTTAAAATGGTCAATGGTTTACCAGCATACAATTTAAAAATATATTAACCAGTTTCATTGTTTCCTCTTTTGCTATGTTGAGGCTTATATTATAGAGGAGTTCTTAGCTACCTGAATAGTTTTTATGTCACAAGAAAATGATTCTTGTTGTTTCTGTTCTTCAAAATATCACAGACATTGTAAGAAATTCCAGATGTACTGAACTTTGTGCAAATCTGAAGACATCATTATGAATTTGATGTAAAAGCTGCTCTGAAAACTAGATCATGGGTTTGGAGCCTTCCCGGCTCTTTCTGAGAGCTCAGAAGGTCCTCTCTGCTCTCTGCAGTGTCACTATGTAAAAGGCAAGCGAAGCACTCGGTTCATGAATTTGGAATCCTGAAGTTGCCCAAGTGACCTGTCAGATTGGCTCAAGTAGAAGCAACTGATGGGTGGGCCATTCCCACCCCTAAATCCCACTGCCAAAATAATGCATTATTTCTCACTATATTTATTCTCTTCTTATTCAGAATTGTTTTTACAAGTCAGATATACCTGAGCTCTAGCCCAGCCCTGCCCGTCACTATGTGATCTTGGCAAATTTCTTAAAGTCTCAAAGACTCGGTTTCTCTACCTGTGAAATGGAGCAAATGATAGAATCTACCTCATGGGAATATCATTTGGGTTAAATAGACACAGCATGTAGAAAATGTATAGGATCTGGTATGAAATAAGCATTAAGTCAATGTCAGTTGCTATTGTGATCTCTTTATGATTGTTTACATCTTTCTTTCTTACACTATGTACATTCTTGAACACTAGCTATCCTAGAATTTCAAAACTTCCCCCAAAGTGCTCTTGAAGCTTTATTTTGCATCTGGATCAGTAATCCAACTAAAGAGCTCGACAGCAAATATAGTTCTAAAGCCCAGTTTCTTGATGCTTTCAAATCACATGTTTGGGGAAGGCAGAATACCTGTGAAAATTCTTTCAGAAGAATTGGCCTTGATGGTGCCACTTAGATCAGCAAAAACCAATGCATAGACCAGCAGGGTTTGGAAAACGAATGGCCCACAGGTCAAACCTGGTCCTCCTCCTGTTTTTCTAAATGAAGTTTTATTGGAAGGCTGTCATGATCATTGGTTTAAGTTTTGTTGAAGGTGCTTTCACGTTTCAAAAGCAAAGTTGAGTAGTTGCCACAGAGTCTTTATGGTCCTCAAAGCCTAAAGTAACGACCATCTGAAAATGTTTGCTGGCCCATGGACTAAAGGATACCTGAGTAGGAAAGTAAAGGTAGAAGGGAGGAGGTTCCTAAAAAGCAGAGCTGCAAAATGATGTTTGGAACACCAATCTGTCATTTTTCCCAACTCCATCTTAATACCAATATTGAGAAGGAACTCAATCTAACAGTGAAGAGAGAGGAATAGTCAAGTATATGACTGGGACAAAAGCGAAGAATTTAAACTATAAATGATTTTAAACTTCTCTTCTTCACTTCCCAAGGAGGAAGAATGCTGCATTGCAAGGCTAATCCAGGGACCTGCTCTCTTGAGCAGAGTTCAGGCACTACACAATGAATGAAGGGGGAAAAACGAACCTCTCTTGCTTCCCCATAAGACCCCAATAGCCAGTTATCTTGATCTACACAATCAAGTGCCTAGTCAGAGAGGAGGGTAGTGGAGAGAGGAAAGCTAGGTTGTCTGGTATGGGGACTATTAGGAGTGTACAGATGGAAAGGAGAGTCACTGTGTTAGGTTTTCTGAAGGAAATGGCCCTTTGGCTATTCTTTGAGAGATTCCAGCAAAGATCTGTACCACTTTACAATTATTCCAAGTTATTAAACTTTCATTTGTTTGAATGGGACTCTGTGCCAGGGTCTGGCCATTATTTGGCTGTTTTAGTTTTACATATGGAAATAATTACAGAAGGTGCATCAAATGTAGAATTATAGAGTACTATGGAAGCAAGTAAGAAAGACTAAACAAGAGTGCCTGAAAACCAGTGAAGTTTTCAGAAATACTGCTTGAGCTGAGTCTTGAAGGAATCACAGGGACCTGTCTCAGACCAGGTCATGAATGGTTCGAAGTACAAGAGGCTGAACTTCGGGGGGAAGCACACATCCCTCCATGGCTGGAGAGCAGTGGTCGCTCTGGCAATACTGATATTCCATTCAATCTTCACTACCATCCAACAAGGAGGGCATTATGCCTGTGATTTTCATCAGTGAGGAAACTGAGCTAATTTGAGGATAAATAAATCTGACTACAATTACACATTTTTGTTTGTTTGTTTTTTGTTTTTTTTGCAGTACGCGGGCCTCTCACTGTTGTGGCCTCTCCCGTTGCAGAGCACAGGCTCCGGACGCGCAGGCTCAGCGGCCATGGCTCACGGGCCTAGCCGCTCCGTGACATGTGGAATCTCCCCAGATCGGAGCACGAACCCGTGTCCTCTGCATCGGCAGGTGGACTCTCAACCACTGCGCCACCAGGGAAGCCCTACAGTTTTATAGACTGCCATTATTTGCATTCTCACTAAGTATTTTTTTTAATTTATTTATTTTATTTATTTATTTTTGGCTGTGTTTGGTCTTCATTGCTGCCATAGGCTTTCTCTAATTGCGGCGAGCAGGGGCTACTCTTCACTGTGGTGCTCAGGCTTCTCACTGTGGTGGCTTCTCTTGTTGCAGAGCACGGGCTCTAGAGCACAGGCTCAGTAATTGTGGCGCACGGGCCCAGTTGCTCCGCAGGATGTGGGATCGGACCAGGGTTCGAACCTGTGTCCCCTGCATTGGCAGGCGTATTCTCAACCACTGCGCCACCAGGGAAGCCCCTCACTAAGTATTGTATAAAAAGATGACCCATTTGTTGACAGTTTCTCAGGTGTTAATTACTGAATGGTGATTATCTGGGTAACATTGAAAATTTAGCCAATCTAGATATTCCTTAATATTCATCTACCTATTTGGAGTTTCATGGAGAGGATCGTAGGATGTGAAGCATTTTATTTGTTCAGAGATCCTTAGTACGTTTTTAAACTTTCCATTTCTCTTATTCAAAGATTCCATATTTTATTGCCCAACTGTCTTCTGTTTTCTATTATGCAACAAAAAAATTAAAGGAGATAATTTAGGTCAATTATACCAGGAAACAGTTTGGCTTCTCTTTCTAAATTCAGCAACAATTTGCTATATGTTCAGGGAGCCCACTTTCCCTCTGGCTGACATTACATATTGATCTAAGTCTGAGAAAAATTGTATCGATAAAATAGGGCGTTTGTTACCAGCCCATTGCCACTCCTTTTAATTCACAACCTCTTTGTCTCTTTTATAACCCCTTAAAAGAATACTGCTCTCTAACCTATTATTAGGAATGGATGTAATAAATCATTCACAGGAAGGCAAAATTGACTAATGCTAATATGACTATACTACTATGTTGTGTCTTCACTTGCCTTATAAAGAGTAAACCAATGCAAGCCAAAAGAATAATTTTATGCTTTTGAGATACATAGTATTGGTTATATTTAAAAAGAGATTTTCACAGGGTGAGAGTTACATTAGCATACCCTCAAATTATGCCACATCACTAACTTCCTATTAACCCATGAATAAGGTCTCACAGTATCAATAAAACATTCAATAAATCATTCAAATATACTTATTGAACATCTACTGTTCCAGGTGTTGAAGATACAGTGACATGAAGCAAAGGTCCTGCCTTCATGCTGTGAATATTTCGGTGGATAAGTTAACGTTCAATTGGTGCTACGAGTTCTGTTTTAAGCCCTCTGCATGCCTGATGTCATTGGTTTCTTATAACATCATGAGCTGTAGACACTATTATTATCATCACTGCTTTATCATGGAAAAACCTGCAGCCCAGAGAGCTTGAACACTTTGTCCATGATTACACAGCCAGAAGGAGTTAGGAACAAAATTTGGCCTGGAAAGAAGTCTGATGCTGTAGATCACACTTTTATCTGCTATACTATACTATGGGCTCAGATGAGAATACTAAATAAGTAGAAAAAGAAAAGAAAAGAAAAAAAGAGATAGGTATAACATGAAATTAACTTTCCAGAGGACATAATAGTTTTCTTTTGATTTCAATTATTAAGAATTTATCCCTGACAAGCTACTTCCTTATTTTTCCTTCATATGGACGTTTCCCACTGTAACGGATTTAAACTTAAGTTTAAATTTTAATATTCTCTCTCTCTCTCTCTCTCTCTCTCTCTCTCTCTCACACACACACACACACACACACACACACACACACACTAATAATTCTACTTTCTCCTAATCCAGCCATCAAACTGAAAATTAGACATTTATGTAACATGTATATTGAATTAGTCCAATTTCATTATTAAAAAGTATTTGCCTACTTCATTAAAGTACCTGCTAAAATCTATTACAATTCTAATAAAGTTGTATAAAATCTAAAAATAAAACAAATCTAAAACCCCAAACATTTATCTCTGCTTGGATTATTCTCTACACAACAGGTAGTTTCCATCCTACCATACGACAAAAGATGTGACTCCTTAAATGTATTAGATAAACCTCTTTTTAAAGGCCTATTTTCAAACAGAAACTTGACAATAGAAAGCTTTCTTTAATTTTCCCCTCCACATTGTTTCCCATTCCAAGTGTGTGTCAAGAATTTAATTGCAGCATGAAATTAACCAGTTATAAAACACTGTACTTGTGCCCTTGCCTTCTAAAGCAGAATGCACTAAATAATTTGCCTAATGGCCTCTAACATGAGACCTCAATTTAATAACCAAAGTGCCCTTACTTGTTGGATAAATTCCTGGTGAGAAATGCTCTGTGTGTAATCCATCAAGACATCAATGGCTCAAACGCACACGAGCGCGCACACACACACATACACACACACACACACACACACACACAGAGAGAACTAAAATAAAAATAGAAATTCTCATATGCCAAGTTGACTAGTTTGAAATAAACCATATAGATGACTGTACCTTTTGTGTGAATCCATGAGCTCCCTTGTCCTGTAGCTGTGTCACAGCTGTGTCTGATTGACTCATAGTGGGAGAAGACATGGCCACTCCAAAGACACTCATTTGCCAGGCACCTGACATGTTTCTGTCTCTTTTTTATTAAAAGTTCTCTCCCTTAAAATATTAATTTCAATTGTTGAGGTTGCCAAAAGTTTGGTTTCTAGAAAAGCAATGTTACTGTAGTGATTAAGTGCCAGTTTAAGCATACAACTTTTAGTATGATGGAAACAGCTTCAAATTATTTTTGGCTTACTTTGTAAAACTGCAAGGATCCTTTTAATGACTACTCTTGACAAGCATTTTGCAAACTTACTTATAAATTCAGAGACTGGAGAAGATGGGAACACAGTCTAGCATTTTAGTGACTTGGCTAAGATTTCTCTGACCTCTATTCTCTCATTTCACTTTCACCTTATTTTTTATCTAATTTATTTCCATTTGCTGCTTTGGTTTAGGAGGACTAAGTCCTGCCCACATTTAAATATCTGCAGTAGGGGCTTTCCTGGTGGCACAGTGGTTAAGAATCTGCCTGCCAATGCAGGGGACACGGGTTCAAGCCCTGGTCCAGGAAGACCCCACAGGCTGTGGAGCAACTAAGCCTGTGCACCACAACTACTGAGCTTGCGCTCTAGAGCCCGCGAGTCACAACTACTGAGCCCACATGCCACAACTACTGAAGCCCACGTGTCTAGAGCCCGTGTTCCACAGCGAGAAGCCACCGCAATGAGAAGCCCACACACCACAACGAAGAGTAACCCTTGCTCACCACAACTAGAGGAAGCCCACATGCAGCAACGAAGACTCAATGCAGCCAAAAATAAATAATAATTAATTAATTAATTTAAAATAAATAAATATCTACAATATAAGTATCATAAGAGCATTGGCAGCCAATGCAATTACTTATATTTACCTCTCTAAACTACAGAAGTCAAGCTTAAGGGCTTTAGAATTCCCTCAAATTATACTTTCCTCTCTTTTGCCTCATTTTATATTCATTCCATGGTCCCAATACAATAATAGTAGAGCAAAACTTTGGGATTCTAAGTCTCAAAAGCCATTGTTCAAAAATTCCTATGCTAATTTATAAACCATGTACAACAGAGGACTCTTCCTACAGTTTATATGTGTGGGCTGTATTATTTATGTGGCTATTTGCCTTGCTCATAGATGATAATTAGGGCTTAAATAAGACAAACTGAGGTTGGAGATCATATATAGAAAGTATGCAAGTGGGATTTTTGATGAATGTGACGTCTTTATACCTGAGAAGAAAAATAATTTGATGAAATTTTAATTCATTTTCCCACTATCATTTTGAATACAAAGTAACATTTTCTTCACTCATTTTTAAAAATCTATCTGAATGAATTTAAAAGGATTGAGGGAAACGTCTTTTTTTCTCCAAAGTTCAGACATGAATATAAACAAAAATTAAATAAAATGTTGACTTTCAGGTCCAATCTTAAACACATGACGTTGCATTTCATCAAGTATCTTAGGGATTATATGGTCCACCTGAGGAGTAAAATTTGTCCAAATCTTCACTTTAGAAAGTTTTCTAAAAAGATAATTTATTTCCATCATTGATGATATCTCATGATCCATGTAGTAAAAGGATGAGACTAACTAAACTGTAGTGTCGAGAGATCCATCACGGGAAAACAGGCACAAGACAAGAAAGATAAAAGGGAATGAGAAACAGAGTAGTTACTTCCATGAATATTTTAATTACAGCATCTAGTTTGGTTTCTACCCATGAACAATTCTACTTAATGATGGATACCATAACTAATATCCTTCCCCATAGCTAGCTGTCAGAGCAGTCATTATTATAAGCAGTTATAAGCATTTATTAACTAAACTGACTACTCAAGGAGTTGAAAGTAGTGAGTGTTTCCATTACATGCTATTTCTTGTCTGCCAGGATATGCTGTGTCCTTATGAGGACCTAACAAGAGCTGCTAGTTGACACGTGGAGATAGTCTTATTGCATCAGGTTGATTATGCTGAGCCTGTTCATTAAAATGAGTTTTATCTGTGTGACTGAGTAACATAACATGCATGCATTATTAAAGCTCATCTTTAAAAAATAAACACGTGTCCAGGAGATCAGGCCACAAGAAGGGGGATACGTCCATTCTTCCACGTGTTCATTGAGGCCATTTCATTTTGTTCCCAGGTTATCATTCCTACAATAGTTCATACATGCCATCAAGCCTGAACTGAGCTTCTCATTCAACTCCAGGGTGACAGAGGTCATCTGTTTTCATATTAACTAAATCACAGTCTGTCTCAAACCAAGATTGCCAGTTGTGTTAAATTAAAGATAGAGGTTTTTGCTGAAGGCAACTTACACAGGGTGTGTTGACACCTTTAAGGTGACTTCATTTTAGAATTCTAAGTCACATTGAAATGGAAAGGCTTGGTCAGATAGGGTCACTGCATTAATGACAAATCCGCAAGCGGCATTCTTCTTAAACCCAATACGGGCCTAATCTTTCATTCTTCCACTTTAATGCAATCATGGAACAGTACAGGCTTAGAGTCCCCACCTCATTTCAAAATACTCTCTTAAATGCATGATATCTCCTTAGAGACTTTTAATCTTATAAGGGGTGATAGAAGACTTTCCCTTCCCCTATAGGTGAAAAGGGGTGCTTTTGTTTTCCAGTCATATGTGAAACTGACAGACTTCTTTAGAAAAATCACATGGTGTCAATTCAAAACAGAGTCTCACAGGGTGCATTATATTGTGTCTTGAAAAAGTATCTGTTTAATAGACACATAATATAAAATAGATAATCAACAAGGACCTACTGTATAGCACAGGGAACTCTACCCAATATTCTATAATAACCTATATGGGAAAAGAATCTGAAAAAGAATAGATATGTGTATCTGTATACCTAAATCACTTTGTTGTACATCTGAAACTATACAACATTGTAAATCAGCTATATTCCAATATAAAATAAGATTTTTTTTAAAAGCATCTGCTTATAATAATGACTGCTCTGACAGCTAGCTATGGGGAAGGATATTAGTTATGGTATCCATCATTAAGTAGAATTGTTCATGGGTAGAAACCAAGCTAGATGCTGTAATTAAAATATTCATGGAAGTAACTAGTTACTGTTTCTCATTCCCTTTTATCTTTCTTGTCTCGTGCCTGTTTTCCCGTGATGGATCTCTCTACACTACAGTAATGCTCTCATCTGGCTTTGCAAGATCTGTATTGACTACACACTTTTCCGGTTGCATTTTTAGCTGACACTTTTGGCAATGATGTTCAGTTGGATTACTCCCTGCCAGCTTATTTTTGTTAGATTGGTTCACATTCTATTGCTTAGGTCTCCAGTTATCTATCCTTCTGGCTGCTGCTGGCGGTGTTCATTCAGACAGACATCATTCTTCTCTTTCACCTGTTAGTCCAGTCTAACCCTGTGAAAAAACTCATCATGAGTCAGGGGAAATTCAGCATGGCATGTATTATTGGTATTGTGATTTGAGTGACAGGCAACCAACACTTGGGGAATAATTTATCTACCTGAATTGGGCTAGACATCACTAATGCACACGGCAGATTGATTGTACGGCTCTAGTGGACGTACTCTTTATTAATGAGATTCAGTATGATTTGCTAAAAAGCCTTTTACTGGGCAGTCATTTTCTGTCCCCCTCCCCCATCGCTCTTTATTCCATTTAATCTGTTGAACCATGTACCATGTTTTGAAAACGTGTTTCTCTCATCTATTTTATTTGAAATACCTACGCTTTTTAAAATAACTGTGCACAAACTGAAGCACACACACACACACACACACACACACACCCCAGATTGGAATTGAAGTGTATTATGAAACACAGGGACCAAGGAAAGGAATTAAAATCCTATAAAGATATTAAGAAGAAATAGAAGTAAAATTATATGGAAAAGAAGACATAATCTGAGAATAAAATTTGGCATTTGAAAAAACTGATTTCTAGAAATGAATGTGTCTATAACAGGAGCTGTAAAGCACATGAGATTTCTTTCTAAATAAGATATGTTATTTGTATTGATCTGCTGAGAGTTGGGAGTGGCTGAGGTTTGGGGCTTTCAAAAAGAGCTCAGTAAAAATCCAGAGAAAAGTCATAAACTACCCACCTCTTAACCTTTTGCTTCATCATCCAGAGGTCACAAGGCAGAAGGGAATAATTTACATCAATTATAATGAGTTTTTTCTGAAACACTTTAAAAGTAAAATAAGGGTAAATTATTTCAGATTCTAGTCTCACTCTGATTCAACATTCCCTACAATATAATTTCATACTTGGTATGGGAGGAGGATAAAAAAAGAAGTCACCCCCCCTTCTCTTGAGAGAAGAGTCTATATGTACTCTCATTGCTATAGATATTTCTCCATTGACTTTATAAAATATTTCTCCATTACTGTTTGTTTTTTCTGTAAATCACAAAATGCCATCTCTCCCCAAAACAAAATAGAATTCCAGCTGCTGAAAGAACAACGTTTCCTTAAAAATGATCTACAGAATCACTTGCTCGACAAGTGATTTCTAGTCCTGTTTTGTCACTTATCTCCAAAACAAATACTATTTCAATTGTGTATTATAATAGGCACTGGAATATTTCAAAAAAAATTTTAAGTTATATGTGACAATCTGAATAGAAGCATCCTAGGAGGTTAAGAATCCCTCTAGGAAAATTCTTAAAGAGTTGAGTATCTCCATGCAATTCTGGTTCCCTTTGAAAAAGAGCTGGATAGGTCAGTGTTATAATTACTGCATCAAGTGGTTTAAAAGGAAGATCTCTTTCCTGGTGTGAAGGGCAGGTAGATGTTTTCGTGTGGTTAGCCTCCCCATGGAAGCCTCAAAATAATATGAAGCTGAAATCTTTTAGTAGCATTTACACTGCCATGTTGAAAATATGTTGCTCTCCAGAAAAGAAATCAAATCAGAGTATTTAAAAACTCATTTTAGACTGTAGCTCCTGTAGATATAAAGTAGTTATGTTATCTTCATGAGTCATTATTTCTTTCTCTGTTTAGCTTTAGCCTAAATGTTACCGCAGTTTCTTCACAGAAAGTATGTATTTCCATGAAAAGAGTAAAAAATTTAGTAGCTCATTGCCAAGAGGGGAAACTTTCAGGGTAGTTCCCTGTAAATATCTGGAAATTCATTAGTGAATTACATTTAAAATATCACATGCTATGCTAGCTTATTTACTATTCCTTTGGGAAATAGATCATCAGTGCACTGAATGAGTTTGATACAATTTGGTATGACAAATGTTTCAAAACCTACTATGCGCAAGAAGCAATTTCTCTGCTCTTGGAAACCAGTTTAATAATTAAGACTAAAACTACCAATTAGTGCATCCTTTTGAGTCTATTCATGTGCCAAAATTCTTTCAGTCATATAATTTTATTTTAGGAGAAAGAACAAAAATATGTGTACATGAAGAAGATGAAACAAAATGATAAAGTAAGAAATTCACACTTGGGGTCTGGGTGTATGCGTCATTTGCAATCACTTGAAGCAAACAATCCAATTTCTTTCCTTGTGGTGCTTTCTACCTAAATGGAGGTAGATTTTTTTGGACATGGTGCCATATGTCATTATTAATGTAGCTACATTACGTGATGAAGATGAAGGTAATAATGATGACAGTAAAAGCAATGATAGTAGTGATAATAATAATACCAACGATAATGGCAGCTACCATGATATGGTGGCTACTCCACTGGTTGTTCTACGTGTGTCGTATCTTTATTTCTCTTAACAATACAACAAAAAGAATATTATTATTTCTAATTAACAAATGAGTAAACTTCACTTTAAGAATTAAGGACCCCTTTATGGGTCTCACTAAAGTTAAGAAGTGAAATAAACCAATGCCACCTTCTGTGCAGGGACTGGGATTTTCCCACTACTCAGTTATCCCCTCCTATACCCACACACACACTGTTACTCTAAATTCCATCTTACAATAGGGTGATAATCCACAGGTTTAGTAAAATACCCCAGGACAGGAAAACTGTCCAATGTGCATAAATTGACAAACTAATTATCTACGTCTCCATCACTGCCAAAAAGGCCATAAATGAACATGACCAACGCTAATAATTGAATCTACCCATTGTTAGAGCATTTTTCCTTTCTAAAAATGTCAAGTACTCTGCATGCCTACATCTGCCTTTCATCTTGCTTCTTAGATTATAGGACTAGGATGGTTATCTCTGCCCCAGCTGGAAAGCATCTGAGAGCACAGATCACATAGTTCTTAGAATCAAGATCACTTAACTCCACTAACTCCGCACAAAGGCAGAGACCTCCAGGCAATTGTTCATGTGCTCTGGTTAAGCTACATGCTTGCCCTTTGCTGAATAAACGTTAAAAATCATCTTTCCTCAAACTTAAATATGTGTGTGTACAACTTTGAATTTTGTATGTCTGTCCTGCATGCCAGGAGGGCAATTTAGCTCCAACCCTGTGATCTAGCAGTTATATTTCTAACGTACTAGCCTATGAAAATACTTCCAAATGTGCAAAAGATAGTTTGAAAAGAATGTTTATTATAGCATTATCTGGAATAGTAAAAAAAAAAAAAAAAGTTAACAACCTAAAAGTTCTATCGTGTGGAAAGGATCGAATAAATTATACTGTACACCCTAAAAAAAAAGTATTTCTATACAATTCTTCAATCTCATATCCACAAAGTATCAAAAATGAAACACAAAATTCTTACAGATACCGACAAATCATTAAAAGCCTAACAGACATCTCAATCTGCCCCAAACCTTTCTCACCAAAACCCCTTTTTCTGCTGTCTTCACCATCCCAGCTAATGGGAATGTCATCTTTTATCTCGCTCTCACACCCCACATCCAATCTGTCACCAAATCCCATCAACTCTACCTTCAAAATGTACCTCCAATTCCACCACTTCTCCCCCTGTCCAGCGCGGCTGCTCTGGTCCATATGCCACCATCTGTCCTTCTTGTGATGGTTTTTACAGGCTCCCAACTGATGCTCCTGCTTCTGCCCCACAGAGCAGCCAGAATGATCCTCCTTTGTATTAGAGGAGTCAGATTATGGCATTCTCATCTCGTCTCAAATGAGTGGAAGCCAAAATCTTGACCGTGACCTCGTGGCCCCGTTACTTCTGACCTGAACTTCTGACCCCGTGCTTGCTCCCCTCCAGCCACTCTGACCTCCTTATAGCTCCTCCCAACACGTCAGGAATGCTCCCCTCTAGGACCTCTTCTCTGCATGTTCCTTCTTCCTAGAAATCCACCCCAGAGATGCACACGGCTTCTCCCCTCACTTACTTCAGGCCCTTTCTCAAATGTGACATCCGTAGTGAGTCTCTTCCTGACCCACCCGTACACCTTTGCACTCTTTCTGAACCCCTGACCCCTACGCCCTGATTTCGTTTTCTTCATAGAACGTGTTGCATTTTAACTTGCTCTCTACTCTACTTGTTTATTGTCTGTCTTCCTCACCCCACTCACACCAGATTGTAAATCCCGTGAGGGCAAGCTTTTATTATTTATTTATTTATTTATTTTACTGTTTCGTTCACTGCTTTATCCCAAGCACCTAGAACTATCCCTGACCTATAATAGATGTTCAATAAATGCTTAATGAAAAACTTTACATAGAAACAAAATATCCATGCAACACATACAAACATCACCCTAACAGAAAATTAACAAGTCTTCTTGGTGAAGCTCTTCTTCACTGCTGAACCACTTCATTTCTTATTCAAACATCAGGATATGCTGAATGGTATACTTAGTCCCAAATCAAAGACTAAAATGCAATTTACTAATTAAAATAGTGGATTTTGAGGGCTGGTATTTTTATTTTGAAAACAGCTTCCTTGTACATCTTAATGAAAGTGCTTTTCTTTAAAAACTTTTTTTCTCCCTCTGCTTCCTGGCAGGCTAGTTATATTCATATTCTAGCATGGACATGAATATTCTGTCCTCTATTTCCAAATATGAATGTTATTGAGAATAACTCTAGAGGCATGTGTTTCACGCAGAGATTCATTTTGGGAGAGGGGCTTGATTTTCCGTCTATCAATTCATGATTCAAGCTAATTTCAAGGTGATCCATACATTTATAATGAAGATGTTTTCTTCAGGCTATGTCAAACTTGGACAGAAGCCTTCAAGCTATTCTATTAACATGCTCAGCCTCTGCTCTAGCCATATCATTTGTTACATTAGACATGTTCTCTAAGCTATATCGCATTTTTAGTAGCTAAAAAAAAAAATCCCCTGACTCATACCCTTGCTCTATAATAATTTATTTTCCTTATCTGGGTTTTTAAACCTTTTCCAAAGACCATGCTTACTTAAAGATTGAGAATATCCTCTGATAGGCTGAAGAGTATAAAGAAACAGCCCTAGACTAAAAACTATTGCCTCATTAATCTATAACCATCTCTAAATATTTAACACTACTTCTGAAAGAAAGAGTACCTTAAATTTTCCAATGGGTTTCTTTTCAGTGATTCAGGTCGCCACAGGTTTGGCTGTTTGGAAGGTTCACTCTTGCTGTGATTTCCTCAGCGTAAGAAGAGCTTAATTCTCAGGCTGACTGACAGTCTCACGTGGGATTGTGCTCTAAAAAGCCCCTCCTCTTGCCAACATCTGTCTATTTATTTCAGATACAGAATAGACACTGAACTTCTTAAAATGTAAAGTGAGTGCTAGGTCCCAGATGTAATTAAAGTTGAAACAACCAGAAGTACAAATAGCTCCCAGAAAGGTATGTGAGAAGAATAAAGGCTTACCTTAACACGAGCCATTAAAGGTCCCTCTTAACGTGACCTCCAATTGTCTTGGCAGGTGATGGAGTGAAAAACCTAAAATCACATCTATTACAAATACAGATGTAATGTGAATTGTAAACAGAGGAATGCTGATGTTTGTATAAATCCTCTTAAGACTGTGGCGACCCTTACTGAAAACAGGAGCCCAGCAGGACAGACACCATTTTGACTTATAAAGTGAACTGGCACAACAGCCAAAATGGACAAATGTGGTGTCCTTAGGCTAAGTGCGGAAAGTTAATATTAATGAGCATAAGTGGTATCATTAGATATATGCTCATTAATATTAAATTTCCCCTCCAGCGCTAAAAAAAATAGAACATTTTAAATAAATCAATTCATTTAGGATCAGCCTTGTCGATTTGGCTTCTGGCTCAATATAGAGCAGTGAGGGATGAACAAGGCAAATTATTGAATTCTCTCCTCTAATCGTATGGTCCTATGAATAAAAATCTCCCCATGCATTTGGTATTCTAGTGAAAATTATTCCAATGTCTGGATATCTTATTTAGCTTTGAAAAAAGAAATCTGGATGCACAATTTTAGCAACAACAAAAAAATAAGCAAAGCATCTCGTGGTCCTCTGAAATGATTAATAGAAAAGTGATTGGAATTAATCACAAACAGAAGAGGAAGCTGAAATTAGAGAGGGTTATTAAGATACTCTCTGCTGTTTAATCTCACCCCCTTATCAACACATTAACCTTGTTTCCTCTGCCTGAGCCCTGAGTCCTACAGCAAAATTAGGTCAGAAATTCACATCAGATCAGATCAGCTGATTCATTCCAGCAAGACCCTGACACGCTACAGATTTGGGTTTCATTCTAGATAGGAGTATGGCTGAGGGCTTTGGGGGTTTGTTCCCTATGCTTTAAGCATAGGAGATAGAGCTGGCTGTAGAGTATTTCTAAATATTCTAAGCTAGCTGTAGAGCATTTCTGAAAGCTTCTGAACCCTGTTTCATTTAATGGTCCTCACTTCACCTGAACAAAATGAACATCCATTTTCATACACAAATAGAGCATTTCATTTTTCTACATACCTGCAATTAAATCAAACCCAGTGAGATTACCTATTCATGACCAAAGTAGCTATTCACGTTGCACTGAATGGATATATCGCTCGCTAAAATGTACTTCAGTAAATGCTCCCTATTTCCATAAAGTCTGTCACAAATCATGAGTATGACTCCAGAAGCCATAACTATCTAAATAGGATTTATGTAACTGTTAACATTTCTCTAGTAAGAGCTCTCAATGTAATTATGTCTTTGGGTAATCATTTAAAATATTAACCAATTCTAAACTTCGGTATCAGAATCGTTTGCTTTTTTTAAGTAACAATGCTTTAGTAAAGGGAAAGCAATTTTTTTTTAATTTTTACTTTTTTTTTCTGTATCGTCTAAAGGATGAACTTTCCTGGTGCTTTGTTTCTCTTTGACTAACAGAGATACTGAAACCTTCAAATTTAAATAACTTCCAAGTATATATCCTAATATACAAATGCATGTATTTTTTTAAAGGAGCTGTAACTAATCTAATTCCATTTCTGACTGTCACTTTTAAACAGGAAATATAACCTCATATAGATCCCTTGAGGGCATCCACAGGGAATAGAGACATTCCTAATCAGCTTAAGTAGTCCTTTGTGTCAGAACCACTTTGCTAAAGTCCAGAGCTGTCTTGCGGACTTGCAATGTTTGGGAGAATTTCACTAATGTAGCATTTGTTTTATTAGAAAAAAAAATTCAACCCCTTTCTACAATAGAAAAAATACTCAGAAAGGCATGTACTGGGAGCACATTTTCTTGTTGCTTTTTATTTAAGGGATATGTCCTATATTGTTGTCAAAATACTGTGGCTAATAGTAAAATGAGACAATGCAGGGACTAGCTCCAGAATCCAGATAGAAAAATTCACATGAAGGGAAGGAAGCCTCAAACCTAAGCATGCATCGTTTGGTATACCAGATGATCTTTTATGCCCCTCTTCCTCAGTGAATATTCTTACTAGATGTCCTGAACAAGATGCTTCCTGTAAAGAGTGAATCCCCAAAGCAGACATATGTTCACAGGTACACACAGGTACTGCCTTACAGGTTGTTTGTAACCAGACTGTTCTCATTGGTCAGTTGCCTCCTTCTTAACGGCTAGTGCCTATGTGTGTCAATGTTCAACATACGTATCATCTCCGTCTTAAACATCCCTCTTCACCCACACACATGACAAACTAGGGTTTTGTAACCCATCTCAAGTGATCTCACTCGTTTGAAACTGTAGGTTTTGCATGTTTGTTTTCTAATAGGCTTTTTAATAAAAAATAAAATCTCCTTTAACAGTGCCTGCAGAAAACCATTAGAATTTAAAATAGCAGAAATGATGAGCTACTGAAATATTTTTTCATTCTCCATTAACTTTTCGCCTTTGAGTCTATCTCTCTCATTCTTTCTCACCAAATGTTATTTGGGGCTGTTAAGAAAAGTACTAACGAACAGTATCACTTTTTATTTATTTGAAATGTTTCACCCAATAAGACTTTTCAGTAAAATCCCATTTGAGAAATGGAAGTGAAGGTACAAGAAAGTTAGTAGTGACAAAGGACTCAAGTTAGTTTAAAAATAAGGAATTGGGCTCAGAAAGCTTAAGTGACTTAGAACACTGAGAATGTGATGAGGATATTCCTTTTCTAAGAGCTCAGTGTTTTAAGCTTCCCAGCTTCAACACAAAAGGCATTTTAGCACACATGTGATCTAGAAGGTCAATCATATGAAATCCTATTTCCATTTTTTAAGCAATCCCTGGCAGTCTGCACAGTTCTGAAATTGCAACTGGCATATTTCACAGAGAATTATCATCAATGCCTTTTCAAGGTCAAACATGCTCCATCTTTAGATTTTTCAGCATTTATATCCTATATATTAAATCATAGTATATATTAAAGAAGGCATTCGGCAGACATGATAAAGAATTTTAATTGATTAGACTGTGTTCATTAATGTCATGTTGAATTTCCTCTACAACTTGACATAAATTGCATGTTAAAAGTATTAAATTATGTGTGAAATTTAGATGTGGGTATTCTGCTTTGGTCGCCCTCTCTGGAACTCAGAATTCCTGTGTGACCAGAATCTTGCTAGGAAATATTCACAAATTTTAAAAATACACTTCCTATTAAGAACGTTGTTGAAGTAATTCTAAAACTGAACTGTGAGAATATTCTATATAATATTTAAGATTTATTATACTTTTAAATTGTCAGAATCCCAGAATACTGGTCACCATATGAACAAAATAAAAATTAAATTTGAACATTTCAACGGATACTGAGATGGAATAACTTGAGCTATCTGCAGCTATAGCCCCACCCCAAGTCGGGGAGGACTTTAGTCTCCTCCTGCTGCCCAATCATGACACTTTTGGCTCCTTTCATGTTTTCTCTCTCCAACTCTTCCCAAGACAACATCCAGAGGCTTCTGTGTATGTCCTCACACTGTGCATGGGCCCTACTTTTGTAAAAGAAAGTCATCTGGGCAACATGGATGGACCTAGAGATCATAATACTAAGTGAAGTAAATATCCTATGATATCACTTATATGTGGAATCTAAAAAAAAAGAATGCTACAAATGAACTTATTTGCAAAACAGAAACAGACTCACAGACTGAAAACAAACTTATAGTTGCTAAAGGGGAAAGGAGGGGAGGGATAAATTAGGAATTCGGGATTAAGAGATACACACTACTATGTATAAAATAGATAAACAACAAGGACCTACTGTAGAGCACAGAGAACTATATTCAGTATTTTTTAATAATGTATAAAGGAAAAGAATCTGAAAAATTATATATATATTCATTTTGCTGTACACCTGAAACATTGTAAATCAACTATACTTCAATAAAAAACAACCTCAACAAAAATAAACAAAAAAGAAAGTCATCTGAGAAGTCTCAAAATTTAGGAGATTTTACTAGTATTTTTTCTCTTCCAAAGATATTTGCACTTTAAATTAGGATTCCAGAAAACATTTGGGGGAAAGAGTGTAGGAAAGAGTGGGGAGGAGTTACCGGTAGCAAGATACATACTACATCTTTCAGTTCCTAGCGTGTGTGATACCTATGGCACAATAATAAAATGGTGTTTGAGGAGCCAGGTTTGGGACCGTCATACAGAATTAGTCATCCGTTCATTCATCGCTCAGTCACCTGTACATTGTGGCTGAACATTCCTATCTGAAATACATGAGATCCCATCCCTTCCCACCTACTCAAGGACATAATCACAGCAATTTTTCCTTCCCTCTCTTAAGTCGTTAACATTTCCCTTTCTACTGCAATCTTTCATATCAGCATTTCAGATAAGCTAGTTTTCGCTCTGCCTAAAGGGAAAAACCAGAAAAACAGAACACTATAGACCTCTCTTCCCCCTTCAACTACTCTCCATATTTGTGAATTTTGTTTAACCTCGAAAGTTCCTAAAATAGTTCTCTATTCCTCTCTTCCTTGTTTCAATTCCTCTTTTCGCATCCTCTTGTGAACATGACTCCACTGCGTTTTGTCCCCAGACCTCCACCAAAACTGTTCTTGTCAACAACACCAATGTAGTAAAAGGCATTATTCAATCCTCAGGATTCAATATATTTGATCTACCAGTAAAATCTCTCTCTCTTCTTTAATCACTTTTGTCATTTCACTCTGAGGCAACACCCACCTTGGTGATTCTTCTCTTATCCCACTAGCTGTTCTTACTGGATTCTTCTACTGTTCCTGTCATGTAAACAATTAGGTGTCCCAAGGAACAGTCCTATGTGCTTTTATCCTCTCTATCTAATTTTAGGTCCTAGGGATCCTTAACCAGGCTCGTGACTAAAAAATCTATGACTCTCATATTAAAACCTCCAGTTTTGATCTCCACCATGAGCCCTGGATCCAACTGCCTATCCAGAATTCTCCACTTGAATATCTAAAAGAGCTCCCAGCACTGGCTTATGAAAGCTGAACTCCCATTCCCCCACCATTTAAACTAAATTTACTCCCTGTTTTAGTCTTTACCATTTCATTAAGTGGATGCAGCATTCTTCTAGTTGTTTCAGGAAAAACGAAACATAACATAACAACAACAAAACCAGAACAGCAATGAGACAAACTTGAGAGCCATCTTCAATTCCTTTCTCTTATTCAACTTCTATGTCTCATCAATTAGAAAATTTTACTGGTGCCCCAAATTTTAGCATTTTATACCACATTTACTAGTACCACCCTGGTCTAAACTACCATCATCTCTCACTTGAATTACTACAAAAGCTTTCTCTCTGAATTCCCTGCATCCGACTATGCCCTGTCCATCTGTTCAACACATAAAAACCAGAGTAATCCTTGTTAAAAAGGGCAGTTTAGGGTATGCCATACCTCTGCTCAAGAAATCTTCAATGAATATTTTTTTTTTCTTTTAGAGTAAAACATGAACTTATAATGCTCTACATTACCTGGTGGCCCCACTACCAGTCGAACTTAGACCCCTTCCATCTTTGCTTGGTCACCACATGACACCTTCCCTTCTCGGAACACATCAAACTTGCTGTTTCTTCTGTCGAGAATTCTCTTCCCCAGACAGCCATGTGGCTCCTGTCTCTGGCAACAGGCTCGCAACGTCTAATGTCTCTGCTCAGCTGTTGTTGGATTTCAGAGGTCTTCCCTGGCCTCTATTCTGATTGCCCTCACCCTGCTTTATTTTATAGTGTAAAAATTTATTACCACCTATCATATATATTTATTTATACTTATTTCTTTCATGTTGCCTCTCTTTCACCCTTCTCTCAGAATATAATTCTTTTATAACCAGGAACTTTGTTCTGTTCATTGCTGTCTCATAAAGGTCTAGAACATTTCCTGGCACTTAGTAAGGTTTCAATAAATATTTCACCAATGAATGAATATACTTAACAGCAAGTTGTTTATTGAACAATAAGTTGGCTTCAGATCCTGTTCTAAGAACTGTATCTACAGAGTCATTCTGCTCATGAAACTTACATTGTAACTTGAACATCATCAACCATGTCACATATTGTGTGCATTACTTGCTCATTGTCTCTAATCACCTTGACCTCAGGTGAGAGATGCCCTATCTAGCTCACGGGTTCACCATCATTTCTTGCTTCCAGGATTAAAGCCTCTATGCCTGACCCCTTATTTCATAGGTGGGGTCAGAATTCAACTTGAACATCAGCTCACTTTACTATGACCTAGCAGTCTGCTGACCTCTAGTTGGTGTCCCCATGCCTGGGAAGTTGGTTTATTCTTCAACTCTACCCACATCTACTGACAAATTCTGAATAGCCTCATCATCTAAAATGCCACCGTCACTAGGTCACTGAGACATAAAGTACACACATTTATAACTCTCCTGTGGGTAACACCAACTACTGTGGCAACAAGAGCCTTACAAGCAATATTGCTATGGAACCTTAAGAGTAAACTGGCTTCAGGCATACCTACTCCCACGTCTCTGGCTTATGTCCTGCCATGGAAACAATGAAAGTGCACAGTAACTGAATATCTATCTCCTCAAATGCCAGATCCTAGAAGGCTCTTGTTTCTTCCTGCTACCAGTGGGTTCTTCATTTGCCTCCTAATCTGATTATAGAAAGATAAACTGCTAACTTAAAACTGACAAGTAGGGATTTCCCTGGTGGCACAGTGGTTAAGAATCTGCCTGCCAATGCGAGGGACATGGGTTCGAGCCCTGGTCCAGGAAGATCCCACATCCCACATGCCACGGAGCAACTAGGCCCGTGCACCATAACTACTGAGCCTGTGCTCTAGAGCCCGGAGCCACAACTACTGAGCCCGTGTGCCACAACTGCGGAGGCCCGCGCACCTGGGGCCCGTGCTCACCACAATGAGAAACCCACGCACCACAACAAAGAGTGGCCCCCGCTCTCTGCAACTAGGGAAAGCCAGCATGCAGCAACGAAGACTCAACACAGCCAATAAATAAATAAATTTATTAAAAAATAAAACTGACAAGTACCTTTTCTTCCCCCCTCTTTGAATCTTTACTTATTTGATACAAGAAAGAACACTCATACTCAGAAGAACTGTTTCAAACAAGACATCGACATTGATTAAACATACACCTCCCCCCCAACACACACACACAGGGTGGGTGACTTCTCTTGCCCTTACTCTGTTCTTAAGCAGGGCTAGACTACAGTTTTATATTGTGTTGACAGTGTGATGTGGAAGCAAAATTGTCCAGATCGTTTGGGACTTTTTCAATTCAATGTGTGATCTGAACTATCTTTATGTTTGTAATGTAATTCTAGAAAATATTGCTTTGTTAATGTAGCAGAACTAACACAAAGTCTCCTTAACTGAATTTCCTGGACCTCATTTACCATGCAATGACAGGGTTTTGCTGTGTCTCCACCTACCTAAATTCCAGCCCCTGTCCCCTGGACTTTTGACTCCTTGGAATTGTTGGTAATGCCCCTTTGAACACTTGACCACTTAAAATGAGTCATTTTTACTTTTTAATATCTACGGATCTTTAGACAGAAACTTTCTGAGGTTGTTGATGAAACACAGAAGCTAATAATACAGTGATAAGCACCCTGGGGTGCTCTGTACAATCTAATAGAACTATTCAGCAAATAATTTTGTCTCTATGCTTAGAGAAAAGAGTGAATTATGTTTAATGGCAAGATTGGGAAACTTTAGATTTTAGAGATGAAGTTATTTTAGAAATCACGTAGGATAACCTTTTTTGTTCTCAGTTTCTGAAACCTTAGACTCACAAAAGTAAATTAAAATGTTTACATACATATAGAAGTTCAGGGCTTCCCTGGTGGTGCAGTGGTTAAGGATCTGTCTGCCAGTGCAGAGGACACGTGTTCGACCCCTGGTCTGGGAAGATCCCAAATGCCTCGGAGCAACTAAGCCCACATGCCACAACTACTGAGCCTGTGCTCTAGAGCCAGTGCTCCGCAACGAGAGAAGCCACAGCAATGAGAAGCCCGTGGGCACCGCAACGAAGAGTAGCCCGCTTGCCCGAAGACCCAATGCAGTCAAAAATAAATAAATAAAATAAATAAATGTATAAAAAAATACATCTTGGTTAAAAAAAAAGAAGTTCATCAGAGGTAATTAGCAGAAAAAAAAAAAAGTTGTTCTAAGAAAGGGCACTTAGTGCATCCTAGAAAGGAACCTGTGATACCAACTAAAATTAGGTAGAAATAAAAAAATAACATATCTCAGAATAACATCTGCAATTATGAATATGTTTATCAAGCATGCCATTTTACAAATCTTTGTATACCTGGTAATAGAATAGATTTCCATTTGAATAGTCCAGAGAAAAAAGATGACACTCTTTCAACCAATCTTGTACAAAATTTCCAAATCTCTCGCCCTCTTTCTCTCTCTCTTCCTTCCCACCCTCTCGTACAGAGTTGTTTGCCATTAAATGATTGGAATAGTGAATCCTTACCTAGCTTCTTTATAAGAATCAATAGTTTACCTCAAAAGAATATGTTCTTTTCCTTCATATCATAATGTTCACAGAGAGTAAGCAAAAGGATTAATTCCAGATTAGATGAAAAATCCACCAACTGGCTATCAAAATAGCTTATTATTACCATTCAGTTATCCAGGCAACTGATGGATTCATTTCCTAAATTCTGTCTCTTTGCACTTAGTAAATGGACTCCATTGAAGAAACAGGACTCCATCAAACACATATCTCTACCTGTAACCCCGCAACACATACACTCAGAAAATATTGTAACATTTTTTGGAAAAATCAAAAGATATGTATCCTTACTTTGGTCTCAGCACGCTAGGGAACTTAGCCTCCATTTGGAGGCTGCAATCAGGGCTCATTTGCTTGTAGCAGGTAAGTTTTGCAGCATAAAAGTCATTTCATTTGAACAAACCTGGGGCACTCAGTACCAGACAAGAGATCTAATAGCCACAGAATTCTACACAGAGGGCACACACTGAGTATTCCACTTCAGAAACTCACATAATTATAATTACTGACAAGTCTTTTCATAATCTAGAAAGATGGTGAACTCTCTTATAAGGATGATACAAAGACCATTAAATATAGGGATTTTCATTAAATATTAAAGTGTGTGTTCCCTTAATCTTTTATCGAGAGATTGTTCAGTATGAACTTTTATTTAAAGGAAACTGAATTCTTTCCCCACCCCGTCTGCGTCTCCATACTCACGACACAAAAGTAAACAACTTTTGTTAACTAAGGCAAGTGTCCTGTCAGTAGGCTGCGTTGTGTTTTCATCACAGTTGAGAAGACACTTTCACTTTGTCTCCTCAAGTCTAACTTTGACAAAACCCTTCTTGACCAGGTGACAGCATCACAGCCTCTGCAGAACTCACAGATACCCTGAGGTGTGCAAAACTCAGAACACTTTCATTTATACGTACCGTTTTATTGCTTCTTCTTGTCTTCGGCGTTTTTCATTCTTTTCCTTCAAGTAGGCCAGGTTTGTTTCATTTCTCAAGCGATCATTTTCTCGCGCAATGTCCGATGCATTCTGAATAACCAATCCGTCGTAGGCCTTCATCCCCATATCCTCAATATACTGGAGAAACGTGTCCAGAGGGTCTTCCTCAGGATTAGAACTCATCATCCTGGAGGATTTCATGTGAAAAGGAACACTTCCTGTGGGATGAGAACACATTTTACCTTCATCAAAGATGTGGTTTTAAAAGCAAGGTGCTGCTTATTCTCTTAACATCTTGTCAGCCTCAAACTCCAATGATTATGGCGGGATCTACTTAGAGAAAATGTCTCATTAGAAATTACAGGCAGGAGGCTTCCGGGAAGATGGCGGAAGAGTAAGACGCGGAGATCACCATCCTCCCCACAGACACACCAGAATTACATCTACACGTGGAACAACTCCTACAGAACACCTACTGAACGCTGGCAGAAGACCTCAGACCTCCCAAAAGGCAAGAAACTCCCCACGTACCTGGGTACGGCAAAAGAAAAAACACAGACAAAAGAATAGGGACGGGACCTGCACCAGTGGGAAGACCTGCACCCAGTAGGAAGCCCCTTCTCGGGCGGAGACTGCGGGTGGCGGAGGGGGAAAGCTTCGGAGCCGCGGAGGAGAGCGCAGCAACAGGGGTGCGGAGAGCAAAGCGGAGAGATTCCCGCACAGAGGATCAGGGCCGACCGGCACTCACCAGGCCGAGAGGCTTGTCTGCTCACCCGCCGGGGCGGGCGGGGCTGGGAGTTGAGGCTCGGGCTTCGGTCGGAGCGCCGGGAGAGGACTGGGGTTGGCGACGTGGACACAGCCTGAAGGGGGCTAGTGCGCCATGGTTAGCTGGGAGGGAGTCCGGAGAAAAGTCTGGACCTGCCAAAGAGGCAAGAGACTTTTTCTTCCCTCTTTGTTTCCTGGTGCGCGAGGGGAGGGGATTAAGAGCGCTGCTTAAAGGAGCTCCAGAGACGGGCGCGAGCCGCGGCTAAAAGCGCGAACCCCAGAGACAGGCTAAGGCGCTAAGGCTGCTGCTGCCTCCACCAAGAAGCCTGTGTGCGAGCACAGGTTACCATCCCCACCTCCCTTCCAGGGAGCCTGTGCAGCCCGCCACTGCCAGGGTCCCGGGATTCAGGGACAACTACCCCGGGAGAACACACGGCGCGCCTCAGGCTGGTGCAACGTCACGCCGGCCTCTGCAGCCGCAGGCCCGCCCCGCACTCCGTGCCCCTCCCGCCCCCCCCGGCCCCCCCCCCCCCCGGCCTGAGTGAGACAGAGACCCCGAATCAGCGGCTGCTTTAACCCCGTCCTGTCTGAGCGAAGAACAGACGCCCTCCGGCGACCTACACGCAGAGGCGGGGCCAAATGCAAAGCTGAGCCCCCAGTAGCTGTGAGAACAAAGAAGAGAAAGGGAAATCTCTCCCAGCAGCCTCAGAAGCAGCGGATTAAAGCTCCGCAATCAACTTGATGTCTGTGGAATACATGAATACACAAAGAATCATCCCAAATTCAGGACTTGGACTTTGACAGCAAGATTTATTCTGTATAGCTTTGCTTCCACCATTTATCCTCGGGTTCTATCCGTCCGTTTTTATTTTTTGTGTTTTTTTTCTTAATAATTATTTTTTTATTTTAATAACTTTATTATATTTTATCTTTATTTTATTTTACTTTATCTTCTTTCGTACTTTCCTTCCTTCCCTCCTTCCTTCCTTCCTTCCTCCCTCCCTCCCTCCCTTCTTTCTTTCTTTCTTTCTTTCTTTCTACTTCTACTAATTCTTTTTTTCTACTTTTTCTCCCTTTTATTCTGAGCCGTGTGGATGAAAGATTCTTGGTACTGCAGCCAGGAGTCAGTGCTGTGCCTCTGAGGTCGGAGAGCCAACTTCAGGACACTGGTCCACAAGAGACCTCCCAGCTCCACATAATATCAAACGGCGAAAATCTCCCAGAGATCTCTATCTCAACACCAGCACCCAGCTTCACTCAATGACCAGCAAGCTACAGTGCTGGACATCCTATGCCAAACAACTAGCAAGACAGGAACACAACCCCACACATTAGCAGAGAGGCTGCCTAAAATCATAAGTCCACAGACACCCCAAAACACACCAACAGACGTGGACCTTCCCACCAGAAAGACAAGATCCAGCCTCATCCACCAGAACAAAGGCACTAGTCCTCTCCACCAGGAAGCCTACGCAACCCACTGAACCAACCTTAGCCACTGGGGACAGACACCAAAAACAACAGGAACTACTAGCCTGCAGCCTACAAAAAGGAGGCCCCAAACACAGTAAGATAAGCAAAATGAGAGAAGACAGAAAAACACACAGCAGATGAAGGAGCAAAAAAAAAACCCACCAGGCCTAAAAAATGAAGAGGAAATAGGCAGTCCACCTGAAAAAGATTTCAGAATAATGATAGTAAAGATGATCCAAAATCTTGGAAATAGAATGGACAAAATGCAAGAAACACTTAACAAGGACCTAGAGGAACTAAAGATGAAACAAAAAACGATGAACAACACAATAAATGAAATGAAAAATACTCTAGATGGGATCAATAGCAGAATAACTGAGGCAGAAGAACGGATAAGTGACCTTGAAGATAAAGTAGTGGAAATAACTACTGCCGAGCAGAATAAAGAAAAAAGAATGAAAAGAACTGAGGACAGTCTCAGAGACCTCTGGGACAACATTAAACGCACCAACATTCGAATTATAGGGGTTCCAGAAGAAGAAGAGAAAAAGAAAGGGACTGAGAAGATATTTGAAGAGATTACACTTGAAAACTTCCCTAATATGGGAAAGGAAATAGTTAATCAAGTCCAGTAAGCACAGAGAGCCCCATACAGGATAAATCCAAGGAGAAATATGCCAAGACACATATTAATCAAACTGTCAAAAAGTAAATACAAAGAAAACATATTAAAAGCAACAAGGGAAAAACAACAAATAACACACAAGAGAATCCCCATAAGGTTAACAGCTGATCTTTCAGCAGAAACTCTGCAAGCCAGAAGGGACTGGCAGGACATATTTAAAGTGATGAAGGAGAAAAACCAGCAACCAAGATTACTCTACCCAGCAAGGATCTCATTCAGATTTGATGGAGAAATTAAAACCTTTACAGACAAGCAAAAGCTGAGAGAGTTCAGCACCACCAAACCAGCTTTACAACAAATGCTAAAGGAACTTCTCTAGATAAGAAATGCAAAAGAAGGAAACGACCTATAATAACGAACCCAAAACAATATAGAAAATGGGAATAGGAACATACATATCGATAATTACCTTAAATGTAAATGGACTAAATGCTCCCACCAAAAGACACAGATTGGCTGAATGGATACAAAAACAAGACCCTTATATATGCTGTCTAAAAGAGACCCACCTCAGACCTAGAGACACATACAGACTGAAAGTAAGGGGATGGAAAAAGATATTCCATGCAAATGGAAACCAAAAGAAAGCTGGAGTAGCAATTCTCATATCAGACAAAATAGACTTTAAAATAAGGACTATTAAAAGGGATAAAGAAGGACACTACATAATGATCAAGGGATCGATCCAAGAAGAAGATATAACAATTGTAAATATTTATGCACCCAACATAGGAGCACCTCAATACGTAAGGCAAATACTAACAGCCATAAAAGGGGAAATTGACAGTAACACATTCATAGTAGGGGACTTTAACACCCCACTTTCACCAATGGGGTGACAATGGACAGATCATCCAAAATGAAAATAAATAAGGAAACACAAGCTTTAAATGATACATTAAACAAGATGGACTTAATTGATATTTATAGGACATTCCATCCAAAAACAACAGAATACACATTTTTCTCAAGTGCTCATGGAACATTCTCCAGGATAGATCATATCTTGGGTCACAAGTCAAGCCTTGGTAAATTTAAGAAAATTGAAATTGTTTCAAGTATCTTTTCTGACCACAATGCTATGAGACTAGATATCAATTACAGGAAAAGATCTGTAAAAAATACAAACACATGGAGGCTAAACAATACACTACTCAGTAACGAAGTGATCACTGAAGAAATCAAAGAGGAAATAAAAAAATACCTAGAAACAAATGACAATGGAGACACGATGACGCAAAATCTATGGGATGCAGCAAAAGCAGTTCTAACAGGGAAGTTTATAGCAATACAATCCTACCTTAAGAAACAGGAAACATCTTTAATAAACAACGTAACCTTGTACCTAAAGCAATTAGAGAAAGAAGAACAAAAACGCCAAAGTTAGCAGAAGGAAAGAAATCATAAAAATCAGATCAGAAATAAATGAAAAAAATGAAGGAAACAATAGCAAAGATCAATAAAACTAAAAGCTGGTTCTTTGAGAAGATAAACAAAATTGATAAACCATTAGCCTGATTCATCAAGAAAAAAAGGGAGAAGACTCAAATCAATAGAATTAGAAATGAAAAAGGAGAAGTAACAACGGACACTGCAGAAATACAAAAGATCATGAGAGATTACTACAAGCAACTCTATGCCAATAAAATGGACAACCTGGAAGAAATGGACAAACTCTTAGGAATGAGCAACCTGCCAAGACTGAATCAGGAAGAAATAGAAAATATGAACAGACCAATCACAAGCACTGAAATTGAAACTGTGATTAAAAATCTTCCAACAAACAAAATCCCAGGACCAGATGGCTTCACAGGCGAATTCTATCAAATATTTAGAGATGAGCTAACACCTATCCTTCTCAAACTCTTCCAAAATATAGCAGAGGTAAGAACACTCCCGAACTCCTACGAGGACACCAGCACCTTGATACCAAAACCAGACAAGCATGTCACAAAGAAAGAAAACTACAGGCCAATATCACTGATGAACATAGATGCAAAAATCCTCAACAAAATACTAGCAAACAGAATCCAACAGCATATTAAAAGGACCATACACCATGATCAAGTGGGGTTTATTCCAGGAATGCAAGGATTCTTCAGTATATGCAAAACAATCAATGTGATAAACCATATTAACAAATTGAAGGAGAAAAACCATATGATCATCTCAATAGATGCAGAGAAATCTTTCAACAAAATTCAACACCCATTTATGATAAAAACGCTGCAGAAAGTAGGCATAGAGGGAACTTTCCTCAACATAATAAAAGCCATATATGACAAACCCACAGCCAACATCGTCCTCAATGGTGAAAATCTGAAAGCATTTCCGCTAGGATCAGGACCAAGACAAGGTTGCCCACTCTCACCACTCTTATTCAACATAGTTTTGGAAGTTTTAGCCACAGCAATCAGAGAAGAAAAGGAAATAAAAAGGAATCCAAATTGGAAAAGAAGAAGTAAAGCTGTCACTGTTTGCCAATGACATGATACTATACATAGAGAATCCTAAAGATGCTACCAGAAAACTACTAGAGCTAATCAATGAATTTGGTAAAGTAGCAGGATACAAAATTAATGCACAGAAATCTCTGGCATTCCTACACACTAATGATGAAAAATCTGAAAGTGAAATCAAGAAAACACTCCCATTTACCATTGCAGCAAAAAGAATAAAATATCTAGGAATAAACCTACCTAAGGAGACAAAAGACCTGTATGCAGAAAATTATAAGACACTGATGAAAGAAATTAAAGATGATACAAATAGATGGAGAGATATACCATGTTCTTGGATTAGAAGAATCAACATTGTGAAAATAACTCTACTACCCAAAGTGATCTACAGATTCAATGCAATCCCTATGAAACAACCAATGGCATTTTTCACAGAACTAGAACCAAAAATTTCACAATTTGTATGGAAACACAGAAGACCCCGAATAGCCAAAGCAATCTTGAGAACGAAAAATGGAGCCGGAGGAATCAGGCTCCCTGACTTCAGACTATACTACAAAGCTACAGTAATCAAGACAGTATGGTACTGGCACAAAAAGAGAAAGATAGATCAATGGAACAGGATAGAAAGCCCAGATATAAACTCACGTGCATATGGTCACCTTATCTTTGATAAAGGAGGCAGGAATGTACAGTGGAGAAAGGACAGCCTCTTCAATAAGTGGTGCTGGGAAAACTGGACAGCTACATGTAAAAGTATAAGATTAGATCACTCTCTAACACCTTACACAAAAATAAGCTCAAAATGGATTAAAGACCTAAATGTAAGGCCGGAAACTATCAAACTCTTAGCGGAAAACATAGGCAGAGCACTCTATGATATAAATCACAGCAAGATCCTTTTTGACTCACTTCCTAGAGAAATGGAAATAAAAATAAAAATAAACAAATGGGACCTAATGAAACTTCAAAGCTTTTGCACAGCAAAAGAAACCATAAACAAGACCAAAAGACAACCCTTGGAATGGGAGAAAATATTTGCAAATGAAGCAACTGACAAAGGATTAATCTCCAAAATTTATAAGCAGCTCATGAAGCTCAATAACAAAAAAACAAACCCAATCCAAAAATGGGCAGAAGACCTAAATAGATATTTCTCCAAAGAAGATATACAGACTGCCAACAAACACATGAAAGGATGCTCAACTTCATTAATCATTAGAGAAATGCAAATCAAAACTACAATGAGATATCATCTCACACCGGTCAGAATGGCCATCATCAAAAAATCTACGAACAATAAATGCTGGAGAGGGTGTGGAGAAAAGGGAACCCTCTTGCACTGTTGGTGAGAATGTAAATTGATACAGCCACCGTGGAGAACAGTATGGAGGTTCCTTAAAAAACTACAAATAGAACTACCATATGACCCAGCAATCCCACTACTGGACATATACCCTGAGAAAACCATAATTCAAAAAGAGTCATGTACCAAAATGTTCATTGCAGCTCTATTTACAATAGCCCAGAGATGGAAACAACCTAAGTGTCCATCATCGGATGAATGGATAAAGAAGATGTGGCACATATATACAATGGAATATTACTCAGCCATAAAAAGAAACGAAATTGAGCTATTTGTAATGAGGTGGATAGACCCAGAGTCTGTCATACAGAGTGAAGTAAGTCAGAAAGAGAAAGACAAATACCATATGCTAACACATATATATGGAATTTAAGGGGAAAAAATGTCATGAAAAACCTAGCGGTAAGACAGGAATAAAGACAAAGACCTAGTAGAGAATGGACTTGAGGATATGGGGAGCGGGAAGGGTAAGCTGTGACAAAGTGAGAGAGAGTCATGGACATATATACACTACCAGACTTAAGGTAGATAGCTAGTGGGAAGCAGCTGCATAGTGCAGGGAGATCAGCTCTGTGCTTTGTGACCGCCTGGAGGGGTGGGATAGGGAGGGTGGGAGGGAGGGAAACGCAAAAGGGAAGCAATATGGGAACACATGTATATGTATAACTGATTCACTTTGTTATAAAGCAGAAACTAACACACCATTGTAAAGCAATTATACTCCAATAAAGATGTAAAAAAAAAAAAAGAAAGAAAGAAATTACAGTAAGAGTATTTAAAGTTAATATTAAACGAATGTTGCCTGGGTAGCAAACACTTCTTCAAAGCACCAAAAGTAGCAAATCAAAGGCTAAAGCTCTCGCACTGAAAGGTGATGTGAGGGTGCAAATATCTGGGGGAAGAAAAACGTAAGTTTATGTAAACAGAGTCATGATTTTGCTTCTCAAAAATGTGTTCATATACTAATAAGACACAGTAGAACCAAGGTTCACTTTTTTCTGATTACTACAAAGAGTTTTCTGTTCAATTTCAAATAAAATGATGTAATTATTTGGAATGAACTTTTTTTTAAATAAATTTACTTATTTATTTATTTAATTTGGCTGCACTGGGTCTTCGTCGCCACGCATGGGCTTTCTTCACTGCTTTGCACGGGCTTCTCATTGCAGTGGCTTCTCTTGTTGCGGAACACTGGCTCTAGGCGCATGGGCTTCATAGTTGTGGCTCGCAGCATCTAGAGCACAGGCTCAGTAGTTGTGGCGCACAGGCTTAGTTGCTCCGCGGCACGTGGGATCTTCCCAAACCAGGGCTCGAACCCGTGTCCCCTGCATTGGCAGGCAGATTCTTAACCACTGCACTACCAGGGAAGTCCTGGAATGAACTTTCTTATTGTGTGTTTCCTTTGCAATTTAAAATTAAGATTTATGAATCTGAATAATTCATGCAAAATATAGCAGTAATCAAGGAAATACACATTTCTAATATCATTTGTCTTAGAAATAATCTCTTTTTGACCCTCCACTATTTTCCAAAATGGTGCTCTGTAATGGCTTTGTGCTGTAACTCAAATATCGCAGATCACCAGGGCCACGTTAATCCTTACCAGTCTGGTAATTAAAGCGGTGGCAATTATGATGATCCTTGATACATGAGGTTTAAACACCTGAGCCACAGAAAGGAATAGTGAAAGCCAAAGTCAAATCAAAACAAAAACAGGAACATAGGACTTTCAAAGCTCACCTGTAAAATGCTGGAAATAATAGCACCCACCTCCTGCTTATGTGAAGATTATGAGAGGTGATGACTGTAAAGAACTTAGCATAAAGTTCAACAATAGTAAGAGTATACATAATAAAGTTAGCTGATATTATTGGCAGGACTAATAATGTAAAATGTGTATATATGTATACACATATATACACATGGGTGGATAAATAACCAGCAGGTATAAAAGTCAGCATGCCCTGAAGTAGAGGAATCCAAAGAATCACAGAAATAAATGAAGCCGGAGATAGAAAAATTGTATTTTAATCAATCAAAAGTAGAACTGAAGTTTAATTAATTATATACAAGGGTAAGTATTTTACCCATCTAGCTTAATAACACATTGTCCTCAATCGCATATTCACTGTGATAAAGCAAAATCAATTAACAAGGAGAAAACACTGGCAATTTAAAAATTATAAATTACCTTAACATCTTTTACTTTCTTCAAAAGGCTCAGAAAGATATATATTTTTTTAAATATCAGCCCAGCTTTTTAATGTAGAAGTCCTAGACCTTCATTTTTACCATTACAAATCATTTTCATTCTGATTTTTTTTTATAAGAGTAATCATGTTCCATAACCTGGATCGTAGCTATGGAAACTTCAGTTCTTATCAGAGTTTATTAGCATTTCAGCTGCCAGTCAATCCATATGTTACTTGAAGCCCAGTCTGAATTTAAGGATTTATTCCTCAATCTGTAAGAAATTGTTGAAACTAGATGGATGAGTGGTTTGTTGACTCATGGTTTTCTGTTATGTTGTTTTCTTATGTTTGGTTTGGTTTTAAGCCATAATGGGCTGGCAAATGAAATGGACTTTTAATTCTAACTATCTAACGTAATAAATTGTATTTCATTATCAGCCCATCAGATTAGATGCTGAAGTGGTGAACACACATAGGAATAAAAAATTGCTGCTACAAATGATTGTAATTTGGGGGGGAAATGCAACATGATTCTCAAACAGCTAAAGCGTTAGTATTATTGGGAATTCACTTCTACCAAAGACTACAGCACTAGGTGTGCTTAGGTAAAAAAAGATCTGCGTAACCTTATGGAAATTAATTCTACCATAGTTAATTAAGCAAACCAAGTCAGTGTTACAGGGATTCTAGGGAGAATGCCTCAGGATGGAAGATGGTCACTCCCACACTGCCCTGGAGCAAAATTGTCTATTTCTCACTGTGCGAGGCATTACCCAAAGATTTTTATTTCTTCCCTTAAGTTTTCCTCCCCATCCGGATGACACCAGTGATCCTTCACACAGTTTATATATTCCAAATATTAGCAAGGTTAATTGTGTACCTCTGAAAATTGATTATCTTCCTAAGTGGCCTTTCAAAGTGCCTGAAGTTTAAATTATGTTTATTCTGATAAAATATTAACTAATAAATCATAAAATATGTACACCATGGACAGTCATAGTGTAAGATATTTTAAGTTGAGATGAAAATTTGGGGGATGAAAATCAACCATAAAATCTAGTAAAACTTTAGAGCAATGAAAATTGGATGTTGGTGAACATGCTTTTGTCATCCAATTCTAGAGGATAATTGTTTCTACAATCATTTATTTATGCAAGTATTTCTTGAGCACATATTATGAACTAGGCACTGATAAAGGCAGAATCGTGTTCTTCTAGATGTTCACACTGCAGTGAAAGAACACAATAAATAAATAATCGCAATACAGTATAACAAGGGCGCGGGTTCATTTGGCAATGTTGGCATTCACTAGTTTGTCATGGTTACGTTCACCATTTTTGAGGATGAGCAGAGAACACTTTTTAACAATTATATCTAGTCTTCAGAAGTAAAAATAAAAAATAGACTTGGGCCCTACAAATGTTTAAGTATCATACTTTTTTGCTTCCTTGTCCACATATAAAAGGTAATTTGTAATGTAGGGGGAAAGTGAGGCAGTCTTGAACGGTATACAGTTGGGGAGTTGACCATAATGGCCTAAAAATCCTAAGCTAAAGCACCCCTAGATCTATGACTTTGTGCAAGTTAATCAACCTCCTTATGCATCACTCTCAAATTTTTTTTAATCATATTTACGCTATTGTGAGGATTCGGTTAGAAAATGTATGTAATTGTTCAATAAATGTGACCATAGTCATTAGTCACTAACATTACTATCAGACGATTTTCACAATTCTTAACTGTGGTGAAGATTACACCTTACTCCTCGGTAAGCATAGTTTTACTTTGAAACATAATAGAGTAGAATGTTTATTGTTCAACTTCCTTAATCACAGGTATTCAAATAGAGGCCACGAAAATGGTTAACAGATTTGTTCACTAACCAAATGCATGGAAAACCACTTATCCATTCTGCCCCATTTTTCAAATCTAGAAACTAAGGGCTTTGGGGCATATGAACCAAGATGCGCATCCCATTTCTCAAACACTTGGACTCCACCCTTCCAAGCCCAAGGATGTTTCTCAGGTAACTGGACTGTGAATGAACCTGGCCTCACTGAAGAAAAGTGAGTCTTGTATTAAGAGCCTATATCATTACAACTTCTACCATTCCCATGCAGTGAGAACCCACAGACAGGTATGATCTTAAATCTGCCCTGCAGAAATTTACATTTATGGCTAAGACAGATATTGAATCAGATACATTCCTTATCACTAAATATTTGGCTGCATTTTGATTATTGGATATTAAATCAAGATCATTTCTAGCCCTTGAACGACAATCTTGTATGCAAGCATTTTATAAAAACTTGTTTTCAGCACCTAATTCCAAAGTTGGCATCATAAAAGAACATAGTTAAGAAACAAATGGGCAGTTTCCTTCAGGTAGCATCTTTAGATATATTGCAATTAATTAATTAGTGTACCATAGTAGATCACAAATTATTGCATAGGATATTTGTAACAGATTGAGTGAGATTGAAGGGAACTTTTGCATTTCTCCAGGCATCCCCTTTATTTGAATTATGTGTCTGCAGCCATTTTTGCTGAAAACAAATTAGACATTTTAGCCCCCCCTAGAGCACTGGCTGAGAGCTGGCATCCATTGTCTTCACCCACAAAGCAGATATATTTTCTTTGGAATGCAAGGCGTTGATTCCAATAACAGATGATTTTCGTGTATGTGTTCTTTTTCTTGGAAGTTATGGTCAACATTTAAAATTTGTGTCAGGGACTCTCCTGGGAAAGCATCTAAGATAGTGGAGATCAGAATTCCCGTACAAACCACAGATAACTTCAAGTCTTCACTTTACGCCTTTCCTGTATTGCTGTATTCTGCATTTATAAGAGACTGCTTTTGTTTAATTTTTGGACTACTGTGTTTAGAATTATTCCATTCTAATAAAAGCTACAGATGTTGGTTTAAATACAACTGGGTGGTTAATTGCTCAGCTTTATTTTATTTTATTCTTCACTTTTGTTATTTACTTCCTATTGACCACACCCTTTATAAAGATTACTTTGTATAATATTGTGAGACTTCTCAAAATTTGAAATTTCACTCTACTCAGCTAAAATGCACCAAGTTAAACTGGTAGGATTCAGGTTGTATTTAAGACATTAAGCATTTTATCTTTTATTTGAGTTAATCATTTCCTTATTTTCTTTTGTGTAAAATCATCACTCTACCTTACCAATGCTGAGCCTAGAACTGAAAATAACTACATCACTTTACAATTATTTCCACTGAAATAAAACTATCCATTACATATATATGCAGAGCAGAAAATATACATAAGGCAATCCAAATGGAATCCCTAGACACATAAAAAATTGCCCTTTTTGCTCTCTCTGTAGCCACTGCTTGCATCCAAGGAACTCAAGAAGCTGAGACACTACATAACTTTAAGTCTTAAAGCCAAAAGAAATTGAGGTACATTCCTGAGATATAAGTATATGCAAAAACTTTAAGATCATACACTTACATGGGTTATTCCCTTTGTAAATTAAGAAATAAACTTTGTATGGTCTCAATTTACCGGAGGATATTTTAATGTGGCACTAACTGGTGTCAGGATTGGGTTTCCCCGTAGTCTAGAGGGCTTTTGGTTAATTATAGGCTGTTTTTGGAAAAAAAAATGTACAAAAAGAGTCAGATAAATATCAAGCATGCCATCTTCTCACATATGTTAAAGAATTTTTCTTTACTTATAAGTCAGAACAGATTCCTCCTTTAGTGCAATTTCATACATTGTGACATCAACTACTCTGGCTCAATAAGGAATGGCTCCAGTGGACGTGTACACTGACTTCTCAGGCAGAATCTTCCTGTGCGCCATTTATCACCATTTACCGAAAGCCGAGTTCTAGTATAACAGCATCACCTTAGTGAATTAGTCCACTGGCCCTAATGAGTGCTGGTTCTTTTTTCTCTTCTTAAAGTGTTTACTCAGAATTTCTGAAATGGAGCTGTTCTCCATCTAAAACTTTGGTTTTCCAAGATATAAAGTTGTGAAAGCTCTACTAATTCAGGTATTTTCCACATACACTGAGAGGTAGAGGAAGAAAAAGCATATGTTTGGGAGAGAACTGCTCCCCAATTCTTAAAGTTCTGTAAGAAGCTTCTTAAATTTTAGGTCACAGTTAACCCCATATGACAATGTTGTAGCTAGAATAAGATAGAGTTTATTTTGTACCATTATTGTCATGCTATTTGTGTTAACCAGGAAAAAACAAAATACATACGAGGGAATAAATTTCATGGTGGAAAGCTGAGACATTTTGCTTTCATTTCACATTTATGTTTTTCACTTTATTTGCATATGGGAAAGTTTTCTAGTGCCCACCCCTTATTTGTTTCTTAGGTTTTCAAACCACAGCTGTCTTAACACTGTGAGGAAGTTATGTGAATTTGAGTTATTAAAATTTGATTTTCCCTCCCACTCCAATCATTGCATCTTCTCTGAGATACAGAATCCTATTTTGCCCAGTAGTATCTATTCATCCAAATAAAAGTTTCCCAAGGCAATTTTGACTATATTTTTTGTTCAGGAAGAGAAAAAGATCTTTTACATTTTTCGCATGTACTCAAATCAATTTGAAAAAATAAGTACTTAAATAATCAGGCTTCATATACATATGTAAAATATGTATGCAAATTAATACCTAAAATTTGCTGACTTCACGCAGGACCAAATCAACAGACTAGATTGCCTGGCTTCACTCCATAACCCATGCAAACCATGTCAAAATTGTTTTTCTGATCAAATCTTATAATGTGTCAAAAATAAGTTCTATAATTTCACTTTGATTATGCTTGAAATCCTACCCTCAACCCCACAAATGATCATGCTTATTTTTTCATTCCACTGTCATTAAAATGCAGTTGTTCTGCCCAAAATGGGAAATGTTAGAGTTAAAACCAAGAGAGCTTGTTGAAGTGACTACAAAGATACTGATTGCTTTTTTTCTCAGAAAGCAGATTACTTTGTAGTGAGTTTTTCTCCACTATCTCCCTTCCCAAAATGGTTAACATGGGCATAGATCATGTTAATGTAGAGCACCATAAATCAGATATTTCCCCAAAACTTCTAGGTTGTCTGGTGCTATATGCCCATGGTCTAAAAAGACTGCATATTTCACTAATATTAGGGACTCACACAAAATGTCAGTAGCTGAGGTACTTTTCTGAGCCATTGGCCAAATGTTTCCAGATACTTACAAGGCAGTATTTGCAAAGTACATATAGTCAGTATAATAATTGCTGACTGGAGCTACAATAGAAACCATCTAATTGAATTGGGAGGTGATGACTTATTTATTTTTTTAAACAATAGCTAACCTTCCTGTCTCTAGGATTTGTACACTTCTCTCTCTAAACTTTACAGATGTTCCAAGTCCTTGGGCTTCTCTGTAGTTCCTTGTGAAGTTGTAGTATTTTTTCCTCAGGTCTTTTTTCACTGATTTTCTAAACTGTCAATGTCCTTCACAGAGTCTCTTCCTTTGCTGAGTTGGCAAACATATGTTGTTCTTTCCACAGGGGGAAAAAAAATTGGCATTTGTGGCTCACATTTTCTCATATTAATTTGTTTACCACTTGACTATATAGAAAATAAGTTGGAGCATTGTCTAAAATGTGAAGAATTAGGAGAGAAGTTAATTTCCCCTTATGTTCTACAGTCATTAATCCACACTACTTGGTTATAAATTCTTGCATGTTAAAATGACCAAAACTATACCGTGGAAGCTCTTCCATTGTGTTTTCTTATTTTTGGACTATATTTAGAAAAATATTCCAGTTCTATGATACTGAAACAACTTTAAATTTTCCTAATGATAATGAACAATATTATCATGGTAATAGTTCTCCCAGAAAGGGAATACCTACATTTCTTGTATTTAACATTTGCCAATAGTTGGAAAAATTAGAGTGGAGACACCCCAACAAAATAAGTGTGTGTCCCAAGTAAAACAAGTCCACCTAAAGTTCTATAGAGAATATTTATTGTGATGAGAATAGTGAAATTTCTAATATTGAGTGGTATTAAAACATACAATTCTCAAAGAGGTTTATGTCTGATCAGTTAGGAAGAAGCAGTTTCAGCTTTGGTGTATGTCTGATAGTTTGGATTTTTATTTTTTGGTACTGTGCCTTTTCTTTTCTTTCTTTCTTTCTTTCTTTCTTTCTTTCTTTCTTTCTTTCTTTCTTTCTTTCTTTCTTTCTTTCTTTCTTTCTTTCTTTCTTTCTTTCTTTCTTTCTTTCTTTCTTTCTTTCTTTCAGAACACAAAACTGGGCTGACACAAATGTGTTAAGAGACTGTTATAAAATATTTATGGTATGGAATAGCAGATAAATAACTCTAGCATGCACCACGTGAATGCTAATTAATACCCTGGAAAATATTTTCAATGCTTTTAATAATTCAACATAGCTTATTTTACCAATGAAAATCTAGTTTAACCATTTCGGTGGTAATATAACTAAGTGGGTAGGAGGGTACAAAATAGCCTGAGGCTCATTAAAGCCCTGGTTGCCTTCGCTGTGGCTTTCTTTCTGCTCCACCTAATAAGACATGCAAACTTCAGCATTAAGTATTCCCAGCTAAAATCCATTCCATTTCATAACCAGATTGCTTGATCTATTTAGTGCTGGATTCAATTAGCATGCTTAAAGAATCTGAAAAATGAGATACATACCAAAATTTAAGTCCCCAGGGACAGCTAAGTGCAATATTCAGAAGGTGACTTGTGTCTGTCAGAGCCCTCTCTCGCGGCTGATCTCAGGGCAGCTCTGTAGGAGTAATCCAGCACCATAAGAAACAGACTTGTAGTTCAGCTCAGTTTTTCTTCAATTAAAGTGCATTGTACCTGTATGGGAAAAGTGTCCACTCCCAGATTCTTCATCACTAGAGATCAGAGCATTCTTGATGTTCTTCCTATCAGATAAAATGGCCTTTAAAGTTTGCTAGGAAGATGCGGTGGCAGAAGACAGGTGCTTGCTTCCTTAAATCGACATTCAGAGAAAAGAAGGCATAGCTAATGGGTGGGGATGAACACACAGCCCCTCTCCTTCTAGGTCCAGCAGGGAAGAAATTGAATAATTTTACCCACTTTGCTACACAGATAATTACAAGACTCGAAGCAATCACCCAGGCTGGCTAAGTTGCCTCATTGATTATATTCTGTGAAGACAAAAATAAATGAAAACAAAAAATCAGAAACATCCCTTCTACACGTCTCGTTTCAGCCAAAAAGATGCTCTTTCTCATTGCCACTTACATACAGAAGGTTTGGAGCAGCCTAGCTTGTGGCATCGTCCCTCCCCCGTGACAACCAGCTCTCTCTCTCTCATACTCTCTCCCCTCCCTCCCTGCCCCTGACTCCCTCCCTTTCTGCTTCTCTCTCTCCTCTCCAGCTGCCTTAGTCTGTTGATGCTGCTGCTGATTAATCAGGGATTCTGAAACAAAGAACCTACCTTCTGAAATAAGCAGTAATCTTTCTTGTCTGTTTCTGCAATTCGTCTGCATTGAACGGCAAAGCTGCCAGCGTTCTAGCACCCTGGATAGTTCCCGCTCACTAGGCCCATTGGAAAAGGGAGGAGAAGCAACTGAAGAAATGACAAGAAACCCGAAAGCAGCATCGTTCTACTTCAGATTTCGGCTCCCTGGGGCTTCCCATCCTCATTAAAGGCCTCACATCTAGGCAACAGAACCTCTCTCTTTTATCTATCTGAGCTGAAGTCTGATTAGTAAATAATAAAATGAGAAGAGGATAAAGAAATCCCTTCATTTATAGCCACTACAACACTAATTCAGCCTTTATGAAGAAGAGGAATATAAATCCATCAAAAATAAATGTTCTTACTACCGAGGATGTTTAAGTCATAAGCTTTCACCCCTGGCATGCCTAATGAAAATGAGCAACAACTTAAACGGAACATTCAGATCTCAGTTTGATACCCTTATTTGATATCAATTTTGCTTCCACCCTCCCTGCATAGCCGAGCCAGGCACACAATTACTGCTGACGTTCTTTGGGCTGCTGCTTGGGGAAAGAGAGGAGGAGCCTTTTAACCTCATCAAAACAGCTTCATCCACCTGCTCCCATGGCATGAGAAAAAAACTAGCCCAGTTAGAAGGAACATGCACAGCACACGCCTATGTGGAATTAAGGTTTCAGTTGGAGTGCACGTTATTTTTGTGTGTATGTGTTTTTATTTTATTTTATTATTTTTTCTTAATATCTTTATTGGAGTATAATTGCTTTACGATGGTGTGTTAGTTTCTGCTGTATAACAAAGTGAGTCAGCTATACGTATACATACACCCCCATATCTCCTCCCTCTTGCATGTTATATTTTTTAACAAAAATAAAATGTGAATTAACCATTGCATGTGTGTCACTAACTCCTGTAGAATCACTGTTGAAATTATTTAAAGTCATCTTATTTCCTACATATACTAAGAACTCCCCTCATACATGTCTTAATATTCTACTGAATATATACATACCATGTTATATACATATATACACATCATGTTATATAATACGACCTATATACATATTTTTGTGTGTGTATATATATATATACACAAACTTATATGTGTGCATATACACAGATACACACACATATACATCAAGTCCTAAGTTTTTATCTAACCTGCTTTTCCTCAGAGTAAAAACTGTAACAAAGTAGATTAATGTAGATTACACATTTTAATGTGTAAGTTCATATACTACAGTAAAAGTAACAATAGGAAAAAAGTTTCTGCTTCATTGGGGCTTAAATATCAATTTTAAGGGGGAAAATGAGCTTATTATTCAATAGCGGCCTGTAGATTTTTTCCTGTCACATTCTTTTCCAATAACTCTTATTGTAAATTACCATCACTCAAAAGCTGATTTTCCCAAGAGTTATCCTAAACATCTAAATTCATAACTAATTTCTTAGAAAAATGTGTTCTGAATGTAATTTTTCACATATCAACAGACTATGAAAAAATAATAAACTTAAGTTCATCTTCCTGATTTTTAAGTGCCATCTGGGACTGTAGTATGGTTTTACAATTTTTTTAAAACTTGTAAGTATCTGTGGGAAAATGAAATCGGCACATTACATTACTATAAAACTTCTGGTTTTCACATGTCCTAGAGTGCATTCCTAACGTGAATCACAGAAGTCATTTATTTCCTGCTCTTTGTGCATCTACTTTTTGTTTGGAAAAGAACATCTGTTTAATGCACTCTGGAAGATTAGACAGATGAAAAGAAGGAAGGGAAATATAATTGGGAAAGAGAAGAGGCCATCTCTCTCTCTCTCTTTATCTCTCTTCCCCTCCCACCCCTGTCTTATGAACATTCTAAAAACTTAGCACATTGTAGAAAAGCACCTCAAGTGAAGCTTACTAGCTAGTAACAACCACCATGTTGTGATCAAAAGGTTTAGTAGTGTATCACTAGTAATAGTCAAGTGTCCTTACAAAAGTTGTCTTTCAGCACAGGACCAAAAGCAGAAAAGATTCTCTGTAAAGAAATTATATGACAGACATTTAGGGGAGTGGAAATATTTTATCATGACTGATAATTTTATCAGATAAGGGAAGGCTAAATTTTTCAGCTATAAAGAGTTTGAATAGACACTGGTGTAAAGTCCATTTCTACATATGAGAAAATTAATCCCCAGGTAGGTACACGGACCTGCTTCAGGCCTCACACTCACCAGCTCATTGGGACCAGGATCTAAGGTCACTGAGCTGATTGTGGATCTTTGGCCAATAAAGTGGTTCTCAGTCACCTTGATTTCATGCAGCAGGATAATTTAAAGTAAAGTAAGGAGACACTGACATATGGTTGCTAACTATAAAAAGAACCAACATTTTTTACCACAAAAATTTCAAAAGCTAAAGGGATTTTTTTTATCCCCCCAGAATAGGGAGAACATATTTATAATAATGTGTGGTCCATTAAATTTAATATTTTCAGCTTTAGGAAAATTTGTGATTATTGTTGTCTCCCTCCCTTCTTCCTTCCTTCCTTCCTTTTTTTCCTCTTCTTTTCACAGTACAGGGCTTGAGAAACAACACATTATATCAAACCCATCTTCCCAATCCCACTCTCTCCGCACTCCAGGCCACAGAGTCTATTGATCAGGCAATTTCTTCTCTGGAGACATATTAGTGTATCAGCTTTTATGGCACATTTGAGAGCCCGTGCCTAGAAGGTCCCAAGAACTACTTCTTTAAGTCTCACTGAATGAAACAGAAAAGGGTCTATACTTTCAAATAATCATAGAACCAAATGTAAAATTCATTTCTACTTGTTTCAGTAATATCCAAAGAAAAATGCATTGGACAAAATTAAAGTTGAAAATTCTTATATTAAGAATAAAAGTATAGCGGCAATTAAGCTCAAATTATAGTTATATGTTGGTTTATTTCTTGAACATCTTCATAAACTACATATATGGTTCCGATGTCAATAGGAAACCGGTCATTGAAATGCCTCGTGACTTATTTCTTTTAAAGTTCTTAACTCAGGGAAGTTTGTCTCTTTCTATTATAATATACTAACAGAGTTGATGCTCTTGGGGTTAAATAGGTCCCTTCTGTGAACTCAGATAGACCAGGAGAGTCAGAGTCCTGAAAATGCTTCTTAGTCTGTAAATCAGCCAGATGGTGGGGAGTGCTTTTTGTATAAAAGTGATGTAAATGAGAAAAGTGAGAACTGAAACTGAGCGATCGAGCTACCTAAATTTTAAGGGGTTTATTTAAATCTATCAAGAGGTATTCTCTGAAGTCATGTCATAATTTATAATAAAGCCTTTCTAGTTTTTTCCATGATCTGTAATTTTTCTATTATTCTTTCCACATTTAGCTTAAGGAGATGACACCTCTGTTATAATGAAATTATTCCACTAGGGAAAAAGCTAATCTCCTTACCATCCAATCAGGATTTCTAAGCATTCTGGTAATAGCCTGAAATGAAAGTCTTGGTAGAATGAGAACCATATGTTCCTCATGATTTTTGCCTATGCAAAAATATAGATTTCAACAGAAGTCGCACATATGATTTAGAAAACATGGGGCAGTGGATAACAATATGGTGCTCCAGGGTCCAGAATACTGAGTAACTGGGGAAAAAAAAAAAAAGATTTATTGTCTAATAACATACACAAAAACTACATTTGTACTGTGAAGGGATTGTCAATAAATGGGAATTCCCATGGCAGGAAACTTAGGAATTGATCCAGACATCCCTCCTTTGGTTTGTCCAGCAGATATTTTCCAGTGAAGATTTCAGAAGATTTTACATTTATAAAAAATGTATTTATCTCTGTACTCAAATATTATTTTTCAAATTGCTAAAACTAAATCTACATATTCTAACAAAAAAGACACTCCCACTCCAACCAACCATCTCCTTTCTTTGTATGAATTCTTACTCAAGATTAAAAAATCAGGTCTATCATACCCTGGTAGTCTGTCCCGACTTATCACAGTCAAAACCTGATGCTCGTTCTCTATGTTATGAAATTATCCATCAATAAATACCCCACCAATAAAAAGTAAAGCTATAATATTTTTTCATACTCTGCCAAACATGCTTATTTCATTCTCCAAGTGTGCTAGTTGAGATTACTGAAAGAGTGGGATCCTTCTTTTCTATTTCCAGGACCCCAGGACATTGATTGCACCTGGACAGCAGCAGGGATTTATTGAATGTATGCATGGCTCCAGATCTTAACTGATAGCATGGCCAGTACAAGTAGAAAATTCAAAAGTACCTATGTACGGAACATAAAATTCTCTTTTAAAAAATTCTATATCAAAATTACAAAACAAAATTAGCCACTCTAAAACTCAAATATTCGAGGAGGGAAAATATCTTTCCAAAGAGGCTCCATATTTTTCTACCTGGAAAATCAAAAATAACCAGTTTGAAACTGACTAGAAATAATGAGATAAGTTGACCTTCATAAGAAGGTCAACTGAATATACAAACATAAGGGCTATATTTAGAGAAATCAAAATTTTTCTGAGAGACTCTCTTAGTCAACTTAGGCTGCTATAGCGAAATACCATAGACTGGCTGGTTTAAACAACAGACATTTACATTTCACTCTCCCAGAAGCTGAGAAGTCCAAGGTCAAGGTGCTAGTAGATTCAGTTTATAGTGAGAACCCTTTCTCTGGCTTGAAGACAGCCACCCTCTTTCTGTGTCCTCACAGGGCAGACAGAGTGAGAGCTCTGGTCTGTCTTCCTCTTCTTATAAGGACACTAATGTTATCATGGGGGCCCCACCCTCATGACCTCATCTAAATCTAATAACCTCCCAAAGGCACACTTCCAAATCCCATCACTTTGGGGATTAGAGTCTCAACATGAATTCTGGGGTGCCACAAACATTCAGTCCATAACAGAGACATAGAAGACATGAGAAAAAAGAGATATTCCTTCTGGAATAGAAAGAATCAATTTTGTAAATAATTACTTCTTACTAAATTGACTTCAAAGTGAATGTAATGTCAATTTAAATGAAATATGATGTTTAGTCGAATTTGAAAAACGAATAGATCCTTTGATAGATATTTTCTTGACTAAATATTAAAACATTCTGCAAAGCTAAATTCATTTTATTGTAGTATTTGACAGGAATTGACTGTGAATCAATAGAAGAGATTAGAAAGTCCAGGAAAAGCATATATGTGTATTTAGCATGTGATAAGTATGGCATTGCATATCAATAAGTAATACAATTAAGTAAACAGAGAAATGCATACATATGCACATAAAAACTTTTTACGATTGTTTGCAAAATAAATCTAATCTTTTGCTAATGTAAGTGTGGTCCAAGAACCTGCAGTGTCAGCATCCTCTGGGGCTTGTTAAATATGGGAAACTCAGGTTTCTTCCTAGACCATCTGAGTCAGGAGCTGCATTTTAACACATGCCTAGGTGATTGGTGTGCAAATTAACATTGCAAAGCAACGTCCAATAAAAATTCCTAGGATGCACTGTCAAAAATGATTGCCACGAGCTACACATGACTATTGAGCACTTATGTGGCCAGTGAAACTGAGGAAATAAATTTTATTTTAACTAATTTAACTTAAAATTTACTTGTGGGTAGTGGCTACCATATTAGACAATGAAGCTCTAGAACTTCCTTTGAAATATTTGCATATGAAAACATTAATTTACTGAAAGTTTAATATGATCTTGGGGTGGAGACGACCAATCTAAAGATAACATCAAAGCTAGAAACTATTAAGTGACAACCAGAGGATTGAATACATAAAAATATAAGATATTTAAATGGAAAAAGATTATAAATAAAGTTGTCATTTAAGTGCAAAATGGGGAAATTATTTGCAACACATGTGAGAGCTAAGCAGATACACATTCCTCTTATATTAGTAAAAACAACAAAAAAGAAAAATTTACATATAAGCAAGACATAAACACCACAGTACTAAACAAGAACAAAAGATAGGAATGGGTCATTCAGAAAATAAGAATTTGAAATGAAAAATAAGTATGGAAAAGCTTGTTAACCTCAGTAATAGCAAAATCCAAATTAAAATAACAAATAGGTCTAATTTTTTATATAATTTCCCATGATGGTAAACATGTGGAGAAATGGACAGTTATGTGAATGTATGCAACCAAATGAAGGTAAAACTGATAGTTTTAATTTTTTTTTGTAATGAGCACAGTCTGAAATAATAATTCTACTTTAATGACGATAAGTGTACAAAACTATGTTTCAGTCATTTATAGTGTGTAATAGCAGATATTTGAAAACTTTTTACATATTCCACAGTAGGAGATTGACAAATAAATTATGATGGAAGTATTAAAACTATGATATAGATCTATATTCACTTATGTGAATGTGAGTACAGCAAGGAGGGCAAGAGCATTAGCTCTTTAAAGGAATTGTTGGGCTGGAGTACTATTCACCCCTATATCCTAACAGACAGACAGCGGTCAAGCTACAAAACTTCTCCCTGCCTCAGTTTATTGATCTATAAAATGACCATCATATTAGTGCAAAGTCATAAATTTATTATGAAGCTTAAATTAATTAATCATCTATGTAAAAGTCTATGTAAAAAGCTGTGTCTAGCATATAACGTGTACCAATGAATGCTAGCTGCTCTTAGTAATACATGTAATCAGAGCAGTAGTAAGCAGTACTTGGAAAGATAACCAATACCATGCGTAGCACCTATGAGTTCATGTTTTCAAATCCAGTGGCCATTTCTCTACCTTTATCATCCTAGTTGAAGTACTATTTTATCTGATCTTCCATATCTCTGTATTCTTCTGTTTTCTCTCTTATTTCAATGACTTCACCTTCTTTGCTGGCTCTCTGCCTGAGTTCTAAATGTTGGAATGCCCCAGACCACAGCCCCAGCCCTCTGTCTCATTTTGTTCATACCTTCTTCCCATTCTCCAATCAAAAATTCGGTCTATATCTCCAATATAAAATTCTGTCTTCACAAAATTCCCCCTGAAAGAGGAGCCTTTGAAATACGTGGGTTTCCTTTTTTTTTTTTCCATTTACTTTTAAAATAAGAAGACTGGATCCGGAGGATCGGTGAAATGGAAATGTCGCCAATGTATCACCAAGTTGGCAATATCTGCAAAAAAAAAAAATAGGTAAAAATTCAAAAGCATGTATGAGTAATGTATTGGCCAGATAAGATTTGGGGACAAGTTGTAAAGAAAAAGGGGATTGAAGGTGGCAACACAACCTATCTAATGAAAATATTTAAAGGAGGATTTAGGAGATTGTGTCCTTCAGTTTGTTGTCTGTGACTACCTTAATACTAAGCCAAGTCTTTCCCACTTTCTCAGGTTCTGCCACATAAAATGCTACAGCCTGTCTTGCCTGAATGGGGGGTATTGTAGTCTTATTTAAACTCACACAGAGTTAATAAGTATTTGAAAATGCCATCAGTAATTAGAGAGAGCAGTGGAAGAAACAAACGCAAGCTGCAGCGAACAGTGTATTTTTCTCCAAGTCTACTTCCTTACTTCATTTAGCTAATCCAAATAAAGTTATTTGAGGGAAGTTTAAGGCAGATGAATGTTAAGGCTACAGGAAATTTATTACTAAAGGCATGAGGTACTAACACTCGCTCAAAACATAGTAACGAAAAAAAATAATAAATTCAAGATTATTATTTCTAAACATCCAATCTTTATCTAACTCTAGGTTGATTATGAATTAAATTTAATGTGCTTAAATGTGCTAATATGGATCAAGTTTCTACTTAATTGAGCTGTAGTTCTCTCTAGGGGTAGCTGGTCATTATTCTAAGGTCAAATTTAAATACAAAAGAGGACCTTGGCGATCACCCAGTCTAACCCCTTCATGAGACAGATTAGGAAATTGAAGAGAGAATGGTAAACAGCTTGCCTCAGAATACAGAGCTGCTTCCTTGGGTTTCCAGGACTAAGTAGTTCTCTTTCTAGTCTGCAACGTTTCATTTTCATTCATAGGGTTTTTTTTAGCTCTTTTCCCCAAAAATTAGCAAGAATAAAGTAGCATATTTCAAATATAATCTAGGAGATAAAAAGCCTTTGCAGAAAGGTGAAGTAGACAACGAGCTATCCATTAAGGTCTGAGATGTATTAGTCAGGCCTTGGGTAAAATTGTGAGGTGTTTGCCTGAGGATCCCAGGAATCCCTGTCAACCTTCCCCACCCTAATGTCATTCTACTCCCTCAGCCAACTGACCTAATGCCTCCTACCTGACTCTTAGAATCTACTCTCAACATACACACTACTATATATAAAATAGATAACTAATAACGACCTACTGTATAGCACAGGGAATTCTACTCAATGCTCTGTAATGGCCTATATGAGAAAAGAATCTAAAAAAGAGTGGATATATGTATATGTATAACTGATTCACTTTGCTGTACACCTGAAACTCACACAACATTGTAAATCAACTGTACCCCAATAAATTTTTTTTTTTAAATCTATTAGTTCCAGTTTGCACTCATGTTTCCCTCCATTGGAAAAGCTCTTTCCCCAGATATCTGTCTGCCCCTCCCCCTTAATACTCCCACCAGCCTCTCTCCTGAATATCCTTAATTATCACACTACCCCGTTGGCTCTGGAGCTAGATTCACCTGGGTTTACAGCTCAGCTTTAGTCTTAGTTAGCTGTGTGACCTTGAACAATTATTTAATTTTGCTGTGGTTCAACTTTCTCATCGGAAAAATTGTAATAGGACCTACCTCATAGAGTTGTGATAATTAAGCGAGTTACTATTTGCAAAACACAAAACATTAACTCTTATTACCGTATTTTCTTCTTTTTTCATGTATTTTTGCTATATGTTATCATCTTGATAGTATATTTACTTATTTCTTCATTTATTTAGTGTCTTTACTGTTGTAATAAAATTCTAGGAGAGCAGGAAACCTGGGTTTCTTTTTTACTTTCTACCCTAAGTGTTCAGAGAGTTTCTTGGCAAAGAGAAGGCCCTTAATGAATATTTGTTAAGTAACCTAGTTATTCCCATTTTGGGGTACTTAAGTATGTTCTCAGGCCCCTTCAGTCTCAGCCTTATTTCTAACCACTGAATCAAGCTCCGTTTTGATTGGAGCTCTTTCACGCCTCAGTAAAGAGGGTGGTGAAGGGTACTGTAGGTCTATGTAAACAGGTGGCCCCAATTCTGTATCTATATGAGTCATCTGTGAACACTGAGAAGTGTCCCTTGTCCAGATGATTTTTCCAACTGAGCCACAGTAGCTTCTGAAATTCTGTTCTTTTCTTCACTTAAACTCTGCCTTCACCAGAGGGTTACCAAAGACCCATTCGAGAAATTCGTGTTCACACACAGGTGAATTCTAACTTTTGGGGTATCAACTAGGTTAATATTCTTTCTCATTGTAAATAGGCCTCTGACAAAAAAAGTAAAATTGTGTTTATATTCCTCTAATTATTTTGGCCAGTGCTTATATAAGGAAGTACCCAGACAGTAATACTGACAAAACCAGAGAGATAAAACATGGAGGCAACTCAGCTCGTCAATATGTAGCTACTAAAACTTCATATTTTTATGAATTTCTTCAAATTTTAATTTTTTTCTCATTTCTTGTGTCCGAGGAAACGAATGTGGCATAGGATTTCATATAATGAAAGGATATACAGAAAACCATGCTTTAGGAAAAAAGTCAAGAATTAAAGTAAATCAACTAATTTACAAGTTTAAGTCACATTTAATCTAAAGTGTAAGAGATTAGCAATAATATCTGAAGGAAGTACAGAGAATCAGGCTAACCACACACAAACACCAGAGTTAAGGAAATGGGAAGAGCTGATTTTGGAAGTGAAAACTTTTGATGACATACACACCTAACGGCCCCCTAGCCCAGGGGCTACCTTCAACAGATACCCAATAAATAGTACTTATAGAAAGATGACTGTACAGAATGGGGGCAACGGACTATTTCTAACTTGTCTTCTTGTTGTTGTTATTATTACTATTATTAAGTATTATTATTGTTGTTATTTTATATTTCCTATGGCTATCAAGCATGGTTATAAACAGTAGGGGCAAAAAATAAACAATGAATTTAAACAAACTTTTGTGAATGAGTACTCCTTGGGCAACTGGTGAAGAGGTTTTGAGACAGGGAGGGAAAAGTAGGTAAAAGCAAAGGAGGAAAGCATCATGTCCCATTTATTTTATAGTTTAGATTAGAGGCTGGATAGCCTAGAGACCTCTATTAAATTTCCACTTATATGCTAACATTTGGATGAGTTATTTCAATAAATTTTGCTTTATTTTCTGATAATAAAATGAGATATAAATTACCTTGCTTACACAAACAAAATACAACCATATCAAAATTACAGGAATATTATTGTAAGAAAACTGTATTAAATTAAACCACATAACATAAAATAGATCCATAAATTAAAATTTTTCCAATGGCTTTATTTTATAAATGAAGAATCTAAGGCCAGAAAATTTTGTGATTTGTGCAAATGCCATCAATGGTAAGTGTGTGGTCAGAATCTAATGTTCTGGAATAGCCGTTATGGAAAAGAACATGGAGCTTCTTCAAAAATTAAAAGTAGAACTATCACATAATTCATCAATCCCACTTCTGGATATTTAACTAAAGAAAATGAAATCAGTATCTAGAAGAGATATCTGCACTTTCATGTTCATTGAAGCATTATTCACAATAACCAGGATATGAAAACCACTTAAGTGTTCGAGGGATGAATGGATAAAGAAAATGTGATTTTTTTAAAAAAGGAAAGCTTGCCATTTGCAACAACATGGATGAACCTAGAGGACATTACACTAAGTAAAGTAAGCCAGACACAGAAAGATAGATACTGTATGACCTCACTTACGTGGGGAATCTAAAAAAGTCAAACTCATAGAAGCAGAAGGTAGAATGGTGGTGGTGACCAGGGACTGAGGGGAGGGGGAAATGGGGAGATGTTTGTCAAAGGGTACAAACTTCCAGTTATGAGATGAATACGTTCTAGGGATCTAATGTACAGCATGGCCACTGCTAATTAATAATACTGTACTGTATCCTTGAAATTTTTTGAGATTCGATCTTAAGTGTTCTCCCCACAAAAATAAAAACGTCACTGTGTGAGGTGATAGATGTGTTAATTAACTTTACTGAGGTAATCATTTCACACTGTATATGTATATTAAATCATTACATTGTATGCCTTAAAAAGTCACACTGTACAACCTAAACACACATTTTTATTTGTCAATCATACATCGATAAAGCTGGGGGAAAAAATTTAAAATATTTAATCAAAAGAATCTAATAATCTGACTCCCAGTTTGGTGCTCTTTTCCCCAGAGAGAAGACCTAGATGGACAGAAGCTGGAGTAAATGGACCAAACTTCTAGTTCTTCACCTAGGAAATAATACTTTGTGCTCGGGTGTGTTCCGAGGTTCATTCACCTGGGAAATCATGCAGTGAACAGCTCACTGCGAAGTGTATGTAACTTGTATGAGGGGAAATAAATTTTGTGAAATTCTTACTCCTTGAATTCCTGCTTATTGACATAGCATCATGAATTTTTAAATTCTTTCTGCCCTATTAAAGACAATAGTCAGAAGAAAAACAAAAGTCATAAGAGTATCAAAATACACCTTGAAAAGATCCAATTTTAGTAAATTCTTAAATGCAATGTGTAAATATTACCTATATACTCACAGATATAGATATATCTCCATATATATGTATATATATATGTGTGTGTATTTACATATCATATATATATAAAGTTCTTAAAGTCAATGCATCACCATAATTTTAAATTCTACTTGTTTGAATGTTAATGTAAAATTATACTACCTATAGATATGACATAAATTGGTTTTTAGTAGATGCTCTAAATTTCACTTTTTTAAACAGCATTAGAATAGGGAAAATAGTCTAGTATGGCTGGGTCATTAGCAGAAAGGTAATAAAAGTCCAGTGTAATTACAAGTGATTTTTAGTAAGACATTTACTTTGGAAACTCTTATCTCATTTAAAATATTTGGAGCATTGTCTATAATGTTTAACTTTTTTATCCACATTCAGAGAACACACATAGACAAAAGGATGCTATAGAGAGTAAAACCCAACCCAAGGCACTGAATACAAACAGCCTACTTTAATCTTAGTGAAATGTTAAATGATCTTTAGAATTTTTTTAAAGAAATAGATGTGGAATCATCTAAAATCGTCTTTAAAAGTTATTTAAAGCTACTTGGATTATCTTGAGTTTGTCTATTTCCCAACCATTTAAATTAGGAGTGTGTTTTAATGCATATATTACACTGTAAGGAATGCTGTGTCTTAAACCCATTATAAACTATGGTATTCACTTCAAACTCAAGTCCTAAAACTGAAATTGGAAACAAATAATAGTATGCAGCCAATACTTTATACAACCTAAACGAGTATTTACTTGATTGAGAGATTCTGTATATATATACATGCAAAATATTATATATATAGACAAAATATTTTTGTATATGTATAAATTGAATATCTCCTGAACTCATATGTCTTTTTCTATGAGTAAACTTAGATGCAATCAATGCAGTCATTTGGTTCTCAATCTTTAGTTGATTCTCCTCCCATGTTTTCACCTCAAGTCACTTTGGAGGACATATTTTTTCACACTGTTAAACGTGTAGTGGTTTTGGGTGATAATGGGGCAATTCCCTGAGAATAATACTTACAAGGTCAGCTATTTTTGTTAGAGTCTATCCTGATTTAGGAACCGGAATTTTTGCTTGTGACAAAAAACAGACCTAAATTAACCTGGAAAAAAAAAGTGGAGAGTTACTGGGGAAATACTATGGTTTGGTCCATCACTACAGAGGGTGGGAACAATCAATGGTGAGAGAGCTAGGGATGGATGAGCATCAGAGACAGCTAGATATAGGGATCAACTGTCAAAAGTAGAGGTTTAATCTCTCTGTCTTTGTCTCCTTTCTGCTGCAGATTTTTCTATGTAGCAGGAGACATGGCTGCCAACTGCTCCCAAGACTCATAGCTCACAGTTTTGTCATCAAAGGGAAATAACCATTTTTGAAATACCTGGGGAGGAAGCAGGAGAAACAGAGGATATATCTGTTTCCTTTAAGGGCATGACCTGAAAGATGCATCAGACACTTCTGCTCACATCCCACAAGTCAGAATTTAGATTCATGGCCAAACTTAGCTAGAAGGAAGAATGGAAAACATGTTTTAACCAGGGCAGCCACGTGTCCACAAATATTTTAAGGAATCTATTAAAGGAAGAAGAATTATATGAGCATTAGAGGACAACTCACAGTGAACAGTTATGGCAATGAAGACACGGTAAGAATAATTTGAGCATTGTTAGATCAATGTAACTGGAGTAGAATCAGAGATGGACCAAAAATATGGTTTCCTTAAAAAAGACAGGAGATCTTCGAAGACATCCTAAAAAAATCATCCTGCTATTGCAAATAAGGCTTTTACTTTTAAATTATTTTTCATAACACATTTAGTTAGCTAATTAAAATTAAGACCAAGCTGGTTTAGTTTTGGTTTCTTCCACTGGGTTATGGTAGTTTGGTTTAAAAGGTTAATTGGCGTGTTTGTCAGGGAACACTACAACTTGTTTCTTTTCAAAGAGAATATTGTTTCTTTGATAATAACACCTGAATTTCTGAAAGCTTCTTATTAAGGGATTAAAAATAATGTGCTGAACCCTGCTGGGTAAATAACTACTCACTGGGTGAAAAGTAGGACATTAGAAACACAGAGTGATTTTCTCCAACAAATGGTAAATGGCACTCCAGTGAGGCCACACTGACTGTTTCTGCTAAGTACTTATTTCTGACCTGGGAGCTGAGTCACTCAGTAGAGTCTGACCCCATGCACTTTTCAATTGCTCCCCCTTGTTCCCTACAAAAAGCAGAGACAATCAAACCTCTTTCAGGGACTCAAACCAGAGACACCTCCAAAATTCCTGTCAGCCTATGAGCATCCCTGATGTCTTGCCCAAAATCTCTAATGGAGATATTTCTGTTATGTCCACCTAAATGTCTTTCGCAGTTTACATCTGAGGCGTAATCCTGTGTATCACCTCCTGCCAAAGTAAGCTATTGTATATCTTAACTGGGAGAGGATGGCTACCACACGGCTAAATTGGAAGCATGGATATTTTTAGTACTTGGTGGAAGGACTTATATAAAGAGCACCTCTATTCACCCTATCGGGATCCTCTTATGTAAAAGGCTTGGCACAAGTGTAAGGTATTATTATGACTATAAAAGCTCCTCACTCTGTAATCATAGGAAAGGCAGTACTATGGAGAAATACCATGCAGTTGCATGGCAACTGAATCCTGGTGGAGTTAGTTACCACGCAGATGAGTTATTATGAGTGCTTCAAAGCAGCCCAACCAAGACAGCACCCAGACGACAAGCAGGGAAACACCCACTTGTTGCCTAAGGATGTTTTCACCTCCATCCTGGTAAATGAATGGGATTCAAGATGAAGATGTGGTTTTGGCTTCCCTGGGCAGAGCCTGAATATCAGTGAAGGGTGTTTTGTTTGACAAATTTCTAGCACGTTTCTCCATCATGAGAGAATGAAAAAGCACACATGTCATAAAGTGTCAGCAACAATGGGAAATCCACAGCTGCAGCTTTGCCAAATCCAGATGATAACAGAAATGTGAATAGACGTTACTAACCTCTAAAATGGGTGTAATATCTCAAGGTCTTCTCTTGTTAAAAAAAAAATTACAGATACTTTTCTTTGGGCCAATGTGATGTTTCGCCTGCCAGCATCCCTTCTCTTTTTGCAATCGATAAAATTGGATCTTCTTCTGAGAAACTACTCTTCCACTCTGGTCCATGTGGTTGGGATGGGGCCGAATCCACCCTACTCCGGGTTGGGCAGGTGATCAAGAAATAACCAATTGGACTATTTTATTTCCCTGAGGTTAGCTCAGGGTTGGGTATATGTCAAAACCAGGACAGTGAGACTTATTCTGGGGCTTCTTTTGAAACTTCTGGGCTGTCTTAGTCTGCTGGAGATCCACTCAGTGTGGTTGGTGGCCACCTTGCCTCCTGTGGCCATAACTGTCTCAGAGTGAAGCCAGCACAAAGGAATGCAGAGCCACAGGACACAGACTGCCAACTGCATCATTTGATTACTTGGGTCCAGTTGGAACAAATATTCTATCCCCAAACTTTGTCAAAACACAATTTGTGTGTGTGTTTTAAATTTAAACTAGTTCAAATTAGGTTTCTGCCACTTGCAACAAGGAGATTCCCTACTCATGTTCAGCATGAGTATGGGCTTTGGAATTTACATTCACTCTCTGCTGCTAATGAGCTGTGTGACCTGTGGCAGGTTACATACTTCTTCTGAGCTCTAGTTTCTTTACTTTTAAAATGAGCTAATGATGGTACCTTAATTCATAGTTTTGTTAGTGTTAAATGAGACAGTGTGCGTGAAGAACTTATCCAAGTGCCTAGAATAAAAAATGAGCTCAATAAATGGTATGTATCATTTGTTAAAAATTTTCAGAGGTTTCTGTCTGAAATGAGTGGAGTCTTCAGGTGTGCAGAGAACATGACTCTTTCTGGGACAGCTCAGTCACTCATAGTCTACTCTCCGGGGCCACTAGTTGAGTTTCACTTAACCCGGGAAACACTAGTTGGCCTTTAATAGGTTCAGAAAATACCTCTCATACTGACTTCCCTGGAATCCTGCAAGAGGGCAATGTAGGCCATTACAACTCAAGGGACCTGTGTAGATTTCCATCATTGTTCTATGATTTCGTGTAATCCTCCCCCTATCTTTTTCCCACAAAGCACACATCTCTCTCTTCTTCTCTTTGAGAAAACTGGCATAATAAGCTTGGGCCTTCAAAACCATGCAGGGAAGTCCTCTGCATAAAAGCATTTTGCTATGTCATGCTGCTTCCCTGGAGTAATAAAACACCAGGTACTGGGATACATTCTCGGAAGAGCAAATGAGATAAAAGGAAAAAATACAGAAGGTACAAAACACAAATTAATGTCTCAATATTTTGTCCCTACAGAGAAGCTAATATTCATTGAGTTGTTGCAATAGCCACGAGATGACTAGAGGTTCCCACACTTTCTCAGTTCACTGAGCCCTTATTAGCTTTCTCATGGTACCTGTAGACCAAAAGAAATACCTAACACTTCCATTTATTACATCTAAATTACTATTTATATTGTAAAATCTTAGTAGTAATTTGAAAAAATGACACATATATTGAACAAAAAATAATATTTTTATTTAATTCTAAAATACCCACAATTATTTACTAAAGTGTCCTGTGCAAATATTAGGCATCACACAGTTTCTCAAAATTTGAAACCAGTTTGGGCACCATCACCTTCATTTTCTGTTCCATGTCGATTTTTGCATGAGACTTGCTTTCTGTCATAACCACTGCCAAAACCCAGCTTCACAAAGAAAAAACACCATCAAAAGGAATGTAGAGCAATTTCATATTGAAATTGTAAAGCCAGCAGCTTATGGGATGTCCATTTTCCCTTGAACACTAATAATCTCTCCTATGAGTTGGGACAGCACTCAGGTGCACAAATGGGGGAACCAAGATACTAAACCACTTCTATATATTGTCTCATATTATCCATACGGTAGTCCTGTGAGCACGGGGACTTTATCAGTTTTTAAAGATGAAGAAACCAGATTTTTAGGTTTAAAGTTTCAGCTAGAACAGAGGAAGATGGGGATTTGAATCAGGGAATCCCAATCCCTGCCCTTCACCTCTACTCTCCAATGATTATATTAGGAAAACATGTATATATGGCTTACATTATTTTGTTAATTTCATTCCTTAATTTATTCAGTCATACACAGAATATTTAATGAACTCTAACACTGTGCTCATTGCTGAGCTTGGGGCTGGGAATCCAGAGTGAGACTGACCTCAGAAAAATGATGGAGACCAAGAAGGACAGTAAAATTTGTAAAGGTACCATCATAGAGTTATCTTAGGGTGCACAAGACCTCATGGGGTGATCATAAAAACTTCACAGAGGATCTAAAGAGGGAGGAGAAACTTAGATGATAAAAAGGTGCTATCATGTTGACTGTTCTTAAAATGCTACCTCCGGCAGAAGCAGTCATATACACAAAAGAACAAAACTATGAGAGACACTAGCCTGTCTGGGAGAAAGACAGCATAGGGAGTTAAGGAGGTGACATATCTAGATATGTGGTTGAAGAGGGAGGGAGGGGCCAGATTATCAGCATTTTCTGAGACTATATCCAGTAATTAATTCAGCGTAATTAATTCAGTGTTTCCCAAAGAGTGACATTGATGCTGGAAAGATGCCTCTTAATAAAGGGATCATGTGACTGTTAGAGATCCCCTCTTGGAGTTTCAAAATGAACATAAGCATTGTGAAAGCTTTGAGAATGTCTGCTGAAATAAAAGAACAAACAAAAAAGCTTTTGGTTAATGGAGTGTTTATATTTCTTGGATATTCTCCTCTGTAAGCGCCAGTGCTGGAGGCAATAAGAGCTTTAAATTCTCACTCACCTATAGTGATAACTTTTCCTTAAACAATTTCAAATCAATCTAGTCTTCTCTCAAAGAAAATGTACCTGCTAACTTTGCTTCCTAGTTCTCTTTTTTGGGAACTTGGAGAGAGAGGATGGATAGATACAAGGACTATGCTTTTAATCCAAGTGACTCATGTCAATGCCATACAGACCAGGGATGCAAGTAGCTGCCAGAAAGCTGAGGTATGACAATGCATTTGCACCCTGAGTATCTCTGGTCTAAGGTACTGAACAGAAGCCTGCTTGACGTCAGTCACACATTCTATTAAAGAAGCAGAGCCCTGTAGACAGGGTAGAGTTCAAATACATATGTATGCCAAAATCAGCTTCAAGGGGAGAGTAAGGTTGTCTCTACTCAAGGGTAGAACTGGCTCTGTTACAATTCAAACATACCATAAAAATGCTTAATGATGCATTTTCACAAGCCTTGCCCATCAAAATCTCCAAGTGCCTGATCTTACAATTACAATGCTAATGGATCAGAGTTTGGAGAGAGATTTACTACCAAATTAATGGGGGAAATGTTCATCTACAAATAATGGTTATAGTATATTATTTTTAATGTGCCAAGGCCTGTGTAAAATATTTTATGTGCATCTGCTGAAATTGCAAACAACCCTGAAGAGTCACTGTTTGCAGTCCCAATTTTATAGACAAGGAACTCAATAGTAAAGTGTCATACCGTTATGTAAATAGCAGAAGCAGAATGGAAATACAACTATAAATAAGCCTAAATCCATGGTCTTACCCACTTTTTCTTTTTTATAACAAACATATAACAACAAAACCATTTCCAAAAACATTTGTGCTTTGGTTTGTGACATGATACCAAGAGATTCCTGTTTTTAGACCCCTGGGAAACTTTGCTTTTTGAAACTACATTTCAACCATCCCGGATCCTTGCCTCAGCTGCCAGAACACTTGGAGAGAGGAGAGATGGATGGATCCTTCTCATGGTGCTTTCTGACAACCTCTGGGATCTGATCCAGCAATGGTGGATGTGACTGGGAGCTCTGCATATAAATGATCCCTTCATCAGAGGTTTTAGACACCTGGCTTTACTGAAATGCTTTACTCAAATTGTGTATGAAAGATACCTGACCTGCTCTGGGTAGTGGAAGTGTAGTTAGCAAGCAGTTCTAACCTGTATTTCTTCATTAGTCAAATTCTTATTATGAGTAAACTAAGAGATTTTCAAACAAAAAGGAAAAGAAGCAAAATCACCAAAGGAAAAATATATATTTTAAAGTCTTGGGGGGATCATTAGAAAAAAAAGAGATTTTTAAAGTTACTTCAGATATTTGTGGGTCAATACAATTCTGAAACCATCACAACAATAAAAAAAGATTTGGAGTACTGATTCACCTTTAAAATTGAAAAGAAAATTGAAAGAAAAGCCTTTATCATGCCACTCATCAGCAGGGCTATGGTTAATGGTCTATCAGAGTTTTCATTAGCCTTTTTCCCCGACACCACTGACAGCTACATTCCTCTTAATTAAGATAAAACAACACTCCAGCAAATCTGTAGTGTACAACAGAATCCTCCCCAAAAAGCTGAAAATAGAGAAACACTAAACTACCAAGTGAAGCACGGCATAATAAATGATTGTAAAGATCAAAATTTAAAATACAAAGCAGGGGGCTTCCCTGGTGGCGCAGTGGTTAAGAATCCGCCTGCCAATGCAGGGGACTTGGGTTCGTGGCCCGGTCCGGGAAGATCCCACATGCCGCAGAGAGGCTGGGCCTGTGAGCCACGACTACTGAGCCTGCGCGTCTGGAGCCTGTGCTCCTCAACGGGAGAAGCCACGACAGTGAGAGGCCCGCGCACCGCGATGAAGAGTGGCCCCCACTCGCTGCAGCTGGAGAAAGCCCTCACACAGAAATGAAGACCCAACACAGCTAAAAATAAATATAAAATAAATAAATAAATTTAAAAAAAACACAAAGCAGGTATAAGGCAGTCACAAATAAATACAGTTGTATTTAATAATTAAATATGGCTTTCTTGGTTTTGAGTGGTCTCTACTTGTCATAGATTGGGTTATTATTCAGCAGTCACTCACTCCTCACGCTTCCTTGAGGTGCGGTACTTCCTTATCTCAAAGGCTTTGGGTTTGGCCGTGTCACCTACTTTGACCTTTGGACAGTGAGCCGATGTGATGCAGAGAGAAACCTGAAATGTGCACATGTGGTTTGACCTGTCTTCCTGCACTCTTAGGATGGACATAAGAAATGCATACCCCAGTGAGACACTGCTTCTTCTCACATGGGGCACAACCAATCCAAAACATCCCAGCAGACATGGAACCTCCTGAAACAGGAACTTTCTAGATGACCCACAGACCCGTGAATGAGAAAAATAGATGTATGTTCTTGTATTGGGTGTGGTTTGTTAGACAGAATTATTGTAGCCTAACACCGCACCTCACTCCACCTCCAAGGATGTCTAATGACAATTTATTCTAGATAAACTCTACACAACCAAGTAGTCTGGGGGTCAAATTAAGTTAGTTCTCTGTCTCTAGCCAGTACAAAATACCCACTTCAGTGTTTCTCGCCACTGGCACAGATTTTCTCTTCCCATTCCTCTGATCCAGCTTCTACTTTCATGTAACTTGGATGGGACCCTTACCCAACAGGTAAAGGAGGGACCAGACTGTCTGCCCATGTGATTGTCTGCATCTCAGGGTGGAGGGAGTTTATACTTGGTTCCACATAGCTCTTCTTTTCCTGTGTGCACTACTAGAGTTCTCAAAACTCTGGTCTCGGATGTTGCTAGTCTAGCTATTCACATTTTGGTGGTGGCTCTCTTGTCATATCTGATATTGTCTAATTCTATATTTTGACAGGTAAGATAGTCTTGGGTGCCCAAATTGGTTTCTTCACAGAATTCATATATGGCTGAGACAGTAGGAACCTAGCTCCTTCCCCTAAATCCCACTCACTGTTGGAGTTCCCCTCATCAGCCTCTTTGGGGAGATGACAAAATATAAAACACTTCTTTCCAATGACATCGATGTTCTACCTCCAAGACCATGGGGAACCTGGGAATACCTCCAGAAACCGGAGAGTGGTCTTTACTCTCTCCTGCTCAAGTATGTCACTTGTACACCTCTTTTTGTCCTTCCCTAATACCAGAGTGAGCCCTTATGAGGTTCTCAACCTCAACTCTGCCAGATTTCCCAGGTTTGCCAAAGTTATGTGTTGCCCTTTGCCATCACAGGCAGGAAATTTAAACAAGAAGGATTCCAGCTGGGTTAACGTAGGAGGGAGTAATTTACTCACTGCTAAGGCAGAGATCAAGAAATCAAGTCACGGACTTCCTGGTGGTGCAGTAGTTAAGAATCCACCTGCCAACGCAGGGGGCACTGGTTCGAGCTCTGGTCTGGGAAGATCCCACATGCCACGAAGCAACTAAGCCCGTGCACCACAACTACTGAGCCTGTGCTCCAGAGCCTGTGAGCCACAACTACTGAAGCCCACGTGCCCAGAGCCCATGCTCCGCAACAAGAGAAGCCACCGCAATGAGAAGCCTGTGCACCACAAAAAAGAGTAGCCCCCGTTCGCTGCAACTAGAGAAAACCTGCGCACAGCAACGAACACCCAACATGGCCTAAAATTAAAATTAATCAATTAAAAAAAGAGAAATCACGTCGCTTTTTTGCAACTTGGCGTGAACCTGGGGCAAAAGTACGAATTTTGGGGTGGGGAAGAGAAGATTTAATGTTAATCATTAGAGAACTGAGTGCTTATGTTTTCCACTGTTTTCTATGTTAGGTAGTTAGAAGAAGTAGGGGAAAGAAAGCAGAAATCAGTATCTTATGTTTCAAGTTATTGCCACCATGTTTCACATACCAAGTCACTGAGGTCATTTTTCTTTTAAGTGAATGCATCAAAAAATAAGTTTGGATTTGAATGGTTGGATATTCATCTACAGAATATAAGTTCCATGAGAACAGGGACTTCCTTCCTTTGTTCACTGCAGGGAATTTAAAGTCAGCTACTTAAAAAGTGTTAGTTGAGTGAATTGATAAAATTAGCCTATAGCTATTTTTCCCACATTTACCTTTGACTTAGAAACATCTGAAAAAGTTGGGATCAACTTAAGGAAAATAGCCTGGATATTACTTTTATTTTCCTCATGTCAGTGTTTTATCTAGCTAAGTACAAGCTCTTCTTCTTACTAGAAAAATGTAAAACATTTTTTACATATATCACACATATATGTCTAGCTCTTTGTTATTCAAAGCCCCACATTATTTTCATTAAACGTAGTTGTAAGCATCATTAAACATTAACATGTTCATCATATTTAACAGTTTTTATTCATTAAAAGTAAATAACCCATTTTCAGTAACAAAACCCATAAGGTTATTTTTTTTAACTTCTTGGTTAACAGAACTATTTTGAATAATGTAGCTGGAGTTTTCATAAAAGATTTTCCAAAGTTAATAATTTGATCTTCATTCATAGCTAAAATCTCTTAACTACTTTTTTTGTGTGTGTACATATATAGAGAGATTTATTTTAAGGAATTGGCTCAAGCAATCATGGAGGCTGACAACTTAACTTTTACACAAGAATTAGGTTGTTCAAAGCCTTCATTAATTTCCTCTGGAAAATACAAGTCCGACTCCAAGGAAAAACAGTTTGAAAAGGTAACTTCATGGATATATACACCCACTATTGATTATAGACACTTTGGGAGATGGCCACTCCCAAATTAGCAGTTAAATTGAAAACACAGAATCTCCCTTATTTTCCTCTGATATCTTCATGTCCATCTCCACCCCTTAAATTCTGAAGATTACAGATACACCCTCGAGAAGTGAAGGAAATCAACCTCCTTTCTACTTCTTACTTCTTTCTCTTCTCACACAGTAGACTAAGATCTGATTTGAGAAGAAAAATGCTGAAGTTCAGCCAGCAGTCAATGTAAGATTGGTGGGTAAGACACATTACTGAGAACCTTCACAGGACAAGAAAATGTCTGCCTTCACTCTTGAAGAGTAAGGCACAGAGGTCTCATGCACACACGGCACACCCGGTCCTTTAGGAGTAGGCACTCAGAATGTATCCTTCCCCATGATATTCATTTGTGTACTCATCCCCTGTGTAACAGCATGGATGATTTTGGTAGCTAGCCTGTAATAGAAAACACCAGCCCAAATTGGCCTAAGCAATACTGAGATGTATTCTATCGTTGTTGGGAGACAGTTCCTGATGGATTTCTTATGTTTCTGTACACCTTGTGAGCAGAGACACTGGCTCTCTTTCTTCTGGTCTGTCTTTTCAGAGCTGTTGCATGGTGAATAGCCTTGGAAGACAGAGATAGTGCATTCCTCCAAAGTCAACAGCAGGCTTATTTTGTGTGAGGTATAATAAACAATAATGGCTCCTTCCTGACCAAAGAGCAGGCATGCTTACTGCCCATTATAACATGAGCTTACTGCTCAGGTTCCCTAAGCTCAGGGTTCCTCTCCTGTGACACAACCCACTGTGAGAGCAGGCATCACTTGACCTCCTTCCTGAAGGAGTAGGGAGCCCAGGGAACCAGAGTACATGCTGATACTCTGACTGCCACTATCACTTTAAGAACTGAATCATCCCTTGTTACTTACTCAGGAATCTCATGCTATCTGCCAGCATCCAGGAAATCGTGGCAAGCTAACTTACTGACTTGCAGGAGGGTAAATTTTTAGATGCCTCACAGATCTTGACCATCTCATGACAAGAAAACTAAAGATAGGGTCGAGTCCAGGCGTACATCTGGGCTCCAGCACTCCTCCTCTGTGATTCTCTCTTGTTCTGCCCTCTTTTGTGTGCTGGCTTCAATCTCAGTCTCCTAGTGAGATGGCTGTGGAAGTGTTGGTTTGCAAACTGACCCTATACATGGAGGGCAAGGAGAGACCAAAGAAAGAGACAGATCACTCCATATTGGTAGGTAGCAAGATTAATAAGCAAGGGAACTTACATATGAGACTTGTCTTGGGTGGTCACAAGATGAGTAAGATCTCTGCACCCATCTGCCAGAATCTTAAAAGTTTATATAGAGGTCTTAACAGGGTTCAGTCACTTATTCAGTCCGGATGGTTTCAACAACAATCTCTCTCAAGGCTGCATCCTTGAAATAGCTCCTAGTATGAGAATGGTGGGCATAGTGTACATTCCAAGAACAGGGTAGAGAGTGAGGAACCTCTGATTGCCTGGGTCCAGCTCACAGGTCAGCCAGCAGTCACATCCTCTCAATGAAATCCTCCAACAAGAAGTTCCAGAAGAAACATCCAAGCACAACATTGTTTAGCAAAAATGAGGGATGATGAATTTTGGTGTAATTTTCATGAAAAAGAAAACTTTCCCAAAAGGCACTGCTCACAATCTATTGTCCAGTCCTGGGTTACATGCCCATTCATAAACACACAAACAGAGAATATTGGAAAGACATCCCACTGGCCAGCACTGAGGGTCTTATGTTCTCTCCTATAAGCCATGGCAATAGCAGAGGGAAGATGAGGGAGTATGAACTGAGCTGATCCCAAAAAGGGTTAGTGTGGCTAGAGTTTGGGAATGGGGAAGACAGAAAGTTGTATAAGGAGCAGTTGAATTCCACATGAATACTGATAGTGGTAGAGATAGACAAAGTGGCTTATTAAGATGGTTTGCCATGAATTAAGTATGACTCTACTCTCTCCCCCTCTTCACACTTAGTAGTGTTGAGACAGTAAGTATAAATTGCTGTTGTCTTCAATTACTACTATATAGTGTTTTGAACTACCATTCCAACATGCAGAGAACAGGCTGTGTAAAATATTAGAGGTGATATCTGATTGAGGCTTTGTTGAAATGGGAAAGTGGATAAAAATAAGTCTTCCAGAAAATTACATAATTGCGAGTAATAAAATCCCTGGGAAATTTTTTTTTCCCAAGAGAGACAAATGTGTAAGTGTTTAGCTAATTTTTCCAGTCAACAAAATAGGGGGTGTATGGGTGAGGGGTTAAGAAAATAAGAGGTAAAAAGAAAAAAAAATACTTCTGACTGACTAGAAAGCATAGTCTGACCTGCAAGTAATCTCCCTCTCCTTTCTGTTTACAGGACCAGGAAGTGGCAGATAGATTTTAGCTTATGTCCTGTTGCCTCAGTTTCCCAAAGCAATTTATCTCTGTAAGGTTAAAGTAGAAATAGTTTGTGATGGATGATTTTATTTGTCAACCTGACTGAGTTGCAGGGTGCCCAGTTGGTCAAACATTATTCTGTGGATGTGTCTGTGAGGGTGCTTCTGGATGAGATTAACATTTGAGTTGATAGAATGAGTAAAACAAAGTGTCCTCCTTCAAGCGGGTGGGCCTCATCCAATCAGGTGAAGACCTGAGTAGAAGAAAGAGTGCCAAATAATTCCTCCTGCCTGACAGTTGAGCCATAGGTCTTTCCCAGCTTCAGACTCCCATGGAAACAGCAGCTCTTCTTGCATCTCGAGCCAGCTGTCTTCTGGACTGGAATTTATACCTTCAGCTCTCCTGATTCTCAGGCCTCGGACTCAGGCTGGAGCCGTATATCAGGTCTTCTGAGGCTTTAGCTTGCTGAGTGCAGATCTTGGGACTTAACCTCTATAAGTAATTGTGTGATCCAATTTCTTACAATAAATCTTTTTGTGTGTGTGTGAGTGAGTGTATGCGTATCCCATCGGTTCTGCTTCTCTGAAGAAACCTAATACCCACTCCTCAGGCAGTTTTATTTGGTCACACCTGCCAAGGCACACACATGCAAACAGTGTCAGTTAGACAGCAGGCTGCTTTAGGTATCTATTTGTATCCACCCCCAATAACCTCGTCAACATTCTGTTTCATATGGTAGTCACTAACCAGGCGTGGCTCTTTTGATTCATATAGAAATCATTAAAATTAATGAAACGTAGAAATTCAGTCCCTCAATCACACTAGCCACATTTTAAGTATCGAGTAGTCACATGGCTAGTGGCTATCACGTCGAATGGCACAAACATAAAGCATTTCCTTAATTGAAGAATATTCTATTAGACAGCCCTGGGTTATACAATAGTGGATTGCTATCCCATTGACACATAACTGTAGAATCCTTTTGTATACCTTGATTTCATTTGACAGTTTCCTACACAATAAAAACAAACAGGGAACACATGGTATATAGCCAAAAATGACCCTTGAAAATCCACCAAGTCACGGATAGTTTGTGCATATACCACTACACAGATATGTAAAGATATATAAGGCATTATTTAAATACATGTATCTGAAAAATACATGTATATGTAACTATATAATATAGTATTTAAATATTTCAATTGTTCTCTCAATACCCCTGACAGAAAGATCATTCCTGTATTTGTGTTAGCATAAAAGTGAAACTCTTCTGCTCTTTTCCAGTTTTCAGCTTTACAAAGGCTTTCTTATATTGTTCTAGTCTATTTCCAAGCCTGGCTGCAGGAAGTCCATTCCTGAGTGTGCTGATTTCACTGCTGGTCTGAAGGTACCCAAGGCAGAAACTGACTCATCACTTATCATTATGATAGCAGGTACCTCCCGCATTGTTGGTAGGTGGGTGCCTTCCTCAACCTGGATGAGGAACCAGAAAGGAATTCATCTGGGAGAGAGAACAGTAAGAATGAGAGAAATCATGATTGGTTTAGGCAGGATCAGAGGTAGCTCTGGAACAGAAAATATTAATATAATATGGCCGAGTGAAGAAAAACAGGTAAGAAATTTCACTTGGAAAAACTGAAGAGATCTAAGGCACAAAGGTGGGTATTGGCAGAGCTAGTTTTGAGAAAATAAAGCCCAGAGCTATCCAATATCTTATCTAGGCATCAGAGTCCACCTGAACTGCCCCTGTTTCTCAGCAGGTCATTCATACATCCTCTCTCTCATCTTCCCGATCCACTTGCTGCCTGCTCCCTCTAAAACCCCCCAGAACTCCTTCACCAGAGAAACTTATTCTGCTCTCACCTCCCCATCAAGTCCACCTCTCCAAAGCCTTGTCTGACTCCTGCTCTTGCACGCTCTGAGTACGTTGTTTATCCTCTACACTTTCCCAATCACATGCTTATATCTCTTTTCCCACTAAATTTTGAACTGCAGGGTGCAATACGTGTGTCTTACTAACCTATGTTCTCAGGGACCAAAACATAGTATGTGATTACCCGGCTTTAGAAAAAGTAAATTGATGGATTAATAAATGAAAAACAAGCAAACCAGAAAGAATAATAAATGCATGAGAAAGAGAGTGACAGAACAACTCAAGCCAGTGAATTACTGAGGTCTGTGTGGAGATAGTGGAAGTGCTACTAAGTAGACCAGAAACTTTTCCAACTTTTATCAATGTTTCTGAATTACTCAGGACTGGTTTGCAAGAGACAAAAAGCCAACTCAAAGTAGTGTAAACAAAGGAAGGATATCTTGGCTTCTATAGTTGATGAGGCCAGTGGTAGAAGCCTCGGAGGTAGAATGACTCATCAGGAATCAGTTGTTCCAGCTCTCAGCCATGCTCTTTTCTATGTTCAATTTGTTTTCAGACTGTCCTTTCAGTGTGGTGATCTGGCAGCTCCACGATGATCAGAGCTGACTATCACTAGTTCCTGTCCCACCAACTTTCATGGAAAGAGATCCTCCTTTTCCTTATTGTGCCAGCCAACTTCCAGGTGAACTAATCTTTGTACCAGTATAGACTAATCTGGCACAGTGTACGTGGTGTCGAGTGTGAGTATGGGATGCCGTGGTCGTCCAAGTTTGGGGCACATAATCATTCCTGAAGCCAGCACTGGGCTTAGCCCTCCTGGTCTATGTGGATTGGCAGTTGAGCTGTGGTATCCCAAAGTAAATTGGGAAGAGGGGGAACAGACAAAGGGAAGACCAAAACAAATACGCTCCCAGTGGTTCCTTTTCAGTGCCATTCTCTTCCTGTAATATTATATGAAGAAACTGTGGTTCATTACACGTCTTTATTTCCTCTGTGGTAAAAAACATGATGCTAATGCTTATTTCATAGCTGTCTCCAGATCTACAAGTGGCTGTCCCAAAGAAGAGAGTGAAAGCAAGCGCTACTTGCTGACACGTTCCTTTAATCCTCCTAAGGGTCATTGCTATTATATTATAATGAACCTCTTCCCAACACTGATCTGCTATTGCTTACCCATTAACCATGCGATTCATGTCCAGGTTGGTTCACTCGTTTTTTCCTCTCTGGCAAGGGAACGTGTCAAACAAACCTTTTTCCCTCTCTTCTTTCTGACATTGCTCAAAGAACTCCATCTAAATTGGTGTTTCTCCACTACTGGTAGTGCTATGTGCTTTTAGGTGGCCTTAAGCAGCATTCATTCACGTGGTGAAGAAGTTACTTTTCCTTACATTCTCTATATCTCCTAATTAAGTGGTCAAGAAAATCTTAATTTGAACCCAGTATACGCTTTTAGCATTTGCCTTTACCAAGGAGAACTAATTTTACTGAGTCTTTAGTGGGCACCAGTATCTAGTGAAAAGCTCATAATATTTTTGTGGTTTCCTTGTCTTCAGCTGTACCACTAACAACTATGCATGTCACATAGTGGTAGTTTCAATTTAAAGAAATGCTGAATATATGATTTTATATACAGTTATGTAAGTAAAAGAAACCAGCCAATTATTGCTAAGATATTAAATGCACAGAAGTACAGATGCTGTGTTGTAATGCAGAGGTCAGTGATATCATTTAGATGATTATGGGCTTGAAAGTGCTGCTGACAAGTGACTCTATTCAGTGCCTTCTCCAAGGCCACTTTCGCTTATATACTTATATAAACAAAATGGGATCTAGTAGATTCTTTTTAAGCTTCCAAATTGTTACAGAATATGTTTAAATATGCACTGAATATGAAATATTGCATGAAGTGATACTTTGGAGATGTAAAGGTTAATGCAAGATTGTGTTTTATTGAATTAACAGACAGGTGAGATCTTTTAATAGTTGCTGGTTTTATATCAATTTCTACAACGCAACGGGAAGCAGCATGCCAAGGGTCCTTCATGTCAGTGGGATATGGAGACCAATAGTTCCAAAATGATAACTTGAGACAACCTCTAAGGTGCTGGAGTAAACCTCCTCAGGGAACTGTAGATTTGCTTTCAGTGAAGTTCAATCACAACTGTTATTAATTAGCCAGAGTTAGTGATTAGGGACATCCTCCTCGCATTCAGAAGATAAACTGTTAACAAGAATTTCCTTCAAACTCAAATGACTTCACAGTAGAAGTCACTTGGAAACATTGTAGAAGATAATAACATATGAAGCACAGATTCACCTAAACCAAATAAAATGAATTCAGCAAATGATGAGGAGTCAATAGTTAAATATCTTGCCCCTCGTGGGATTTCGGTAATGTTTTTGTTCCACTAAGAATAGAGGGTAGGGGTTTCCCTGGTGGCACAGTGGTTGAGAGTCCACCTGCCGATGCAGGGGGCACAGGTTCGTGCCCCAGTCCAGGAGGATCCCACATGCCGCGGAGCGGCTAGGCCCGTGAGCCATGGCCGCTGAGCCTGCGCGTCCGGAGCCTGTGCTCCGCAACGGGAGAGGCCACAATAGTGAGAGGCCCGCGTACCGCACACACACAAAAAAAATAATAGAGGGTAAGTGCAACCCAGGAACTGAGGCTGCTCTTCCTGGAGTGCTAGAACATGGCTATTAGATTCTAATGGGACACAGAAAATAGACTTCATAATGAAAGTTTCCTGCAAATTTACTCATTCTCATTAAGGAAGATATTTGTTTTCTTATTGCCCCTCATTTCCCTGGTAGCCTAAAGAAGTAAAAGTTAAAGACTAATAACAAAAGTAAGTTCGGTAATTGTTACACTGAAGTTAAAAAAAAAAAACATAGCGAGGAAATAAGAGGAAACAATATTTATCCCAGTCTGGGGCACTGTTTATTAGCAAATATACTCTTTCAAACATTAGCTGAAACAGGCCAACTATTTTCTACTGCTCCGCTCTGTATCCTAACAGCATCAATTTCAGCTTTAGGTGCAATATTATGAAGTTTAAAAATCCAAGCAAGTCTTGTGGAATTAATACATTTTAGCAAGCAAAGTGTTTAAACATGAATTATTTGGTATAAAATTACTTTAAAATGGTGCACATCATAGGCTACATACTGAAATTACATATTGAAAAGACAAAGTATATAGCTTCTATTAAATATATAAGGTTATAGTAGTAATTCTATAAATAATAGTAACAGTTGAAGGAAAAGGCTAGTGTCAAATTTCCATTGGATTTTTTTTCAGATTTAATATAAAATAAAAATAGCATTCTCAGTGTAAATTGATTAAAAGCACATCTTGTAAATCTCTGAGTTATAGCTGCATCCCCATAAAAAACAAATAAATCAGATCCTTTTTAAAAATGTCCTCAAATATTGACAATTTAAAGAAGCCCTGTGAAAATAAATAAAATATGGAGAAATAGAACAGATATTATAAAGTAATGTATTAAGAAAAATAAGTGCTGGTTCTGTGCAAGGGAGGAGAGAACTTAATAAATACACAGAGGGCAAACAATCAAATAGAAACACCTGTGGAAATTCCAATAAAACTGCAAAGGTAAGAATTACATATCACAAAATTTGGATTAAAAGAGGAGAAACTCTTTTTAAGTCATCAGCATTTTTAAGTCAGGAAATAATAGTTAACATTCTATGTAAAATAGATTGGTGTCTGGGGAAATTTTAAATTATCAAAATTGACACCTACATCAAATAGTATTCTGTACGTCAATTATATCTCAGTAAAAAGGAAGAAAAGACAAATAAATAAAATAAAATAAAAAGTAGGCAAATGACTTGAAAGTATTTGAAAGAGAAATATCCATGTGGTGGCGTTATAGCATGGTTGAGAACATGAACTTTTGGTTTTGGAGTCAAACTCAGATTCCACCATTTGCTGGCAGTCTGACCTTGGGCAAGTTCTTAATCTTCTAAATGCCCTTAGGCCTTCTTTGCAAAATAGAACTTCTAATGCTTATATCATAAATTGTTTCAGTGAGTTAATAAAGTCACATATATACAAAGAACTTAGCATTACATCTATCTCATAGTTTTTAATGTGTTGATTTTTATTACATTGAAAGAACACACAAAAAAAAATAAACTGAGAAAATGTTCACCAAAAAAAAAATGGAATTGACTGATTTAATTATGATACTTCCAAGGAGATCAATATACCAAAATTAAAATAATAAATTTGAATGATATTTAAGGACAAGCAAAACATAAAAATAAATGGTAAAGGAAAACTGTGAAATTGTATAAAGAGGGTGGTACAGAATTTATTAAGAGAGGGAGAGAGGAACTTGGATAGATGCACTGAAATAAACACTAGACGAAAACATACCAAACGATGAACAGAAGCCCTCTCTGGGTGGTAGGCTTATGGGTGATTTTCTAATATGAACATGTGTTACATTTTTAGTAATAGAAAAAATAAAATAAAGGCATTCTTAGGGAATTAGAATAATGATATCCTAATATAGATGTATCTATATATGTATTTCAATGATCATTAAATCAAATTCTTATAAAATTTTAGAATGAAATTTTTATAACTTTATAAGGAAATAACACTGATATAGAATTTTTCCCATTGAGACTTATGTCCATAGTGTCTAGAAATCTCAAGTTTTCATATTTATTTTCACTTCAAAAATTTTCAGAGAGAAGACAGAGCTCCAATCTAGCATTTCTGAGGGGTGAGTAGATGGGAAAGATAACTCTAAAGGACATGAGGAAAGGAAAAACTTGTACTCTTAAAATGTCCTTGGAGAATCAACCTAACAACCTAAATTGGTTTCTTAGGAGACTAGTAGCAAGTTGTTTAAAAAGAAGGTCCGTGTTTCCAGAATTCTATTTTCTTCTCATCTAAAAATATCTTGGAATGTGGTAGTCTTGAAACCCCTTTGGAACTTGGCTTTCCTGAATGGCATTTCAAAATAAATTCAGTTGCTTTATTATGGAAGATTTTGTTAGGCTTTTAACTCACACATTATTTTAGACACTGACAATGAATCCAAAAATTCAAAACGTAAGCAAATAATTCAAAATTATCCTTGAAAAGCTACAAATGAGGCAGTATTTGTAGTGAAAAGAATATTGAACTGGAAGAGGATAGAGCTGTATTTCTGGATTTGTCACCAATGTCTGTGGTGATTCATTTTGATTCATTGGGGTCCAGTTCTCTGATCTGAAAAATAAAGAGGCTGGATGTGATGTTTTCCAAGTTTCTTTGCAAATTTAAAAAGAAGTCTGTGAACTGTCATAAGTTAAATGGTGTTGGTATTCCTAGGACATACGAATTCTGTGACTAATGAAGTGTATTAAAATCAGTGCATTTCGACTATCTTTCAGTGGGGAGAGATATAATCAAAATATTAAGTGTAACCCTGAAATTCTTAATATAGAGCATTTTAGTAGTGCAGCAATTATCAAAGCAAACCTTTGAATCCCAGAAAAATCAAACGGCAGATTTTCCTGAATTATCTTAGTAAACTGGCAAGGACCAGAAAGGCCGTATGTTCAGAAAAAGTGATGAACTTTAATTCAGTGGTGGCCCATTAAAGGCAGAATAAAAACCTGCTGATACAGATCCTCCCATAAGGGCTCATTCTTCAAGCTAGGCCAGATTTAGTCCTTGATATTGTCTGGATGCTAATTTCAATGTCTTTCTCCCTGTCTCTGTCTTTCTCCCTGTCTCTGTCTCTGACCCGCACACATCTAATGAAGGAAAACAGTCTTTTGTAAAAAATATCTTTTTAGTTCCGTCCAAATATTGATAAAATTTTAATAAAATTTACTTGGAAATTGGAGAAATGGTTGATTCTAGCTTCCCAAAATATCCAAGTTCTAAAATCTCTGATAAAGCTCTCCTGACAAGTTCCTACACAAAATACAGTGTCATGGAAGTCTAAATGTAAAAGATAATGGGCATCCATATATTGTCATTATAATACTGATAATATTGTATGATTATACACATCACATGATAATTATGTTTATATGACAGCATCTCCCTCTGTATTCTGAGCTCTCAGCGCAAGTAGCGTGTCTCTGTATAATTCCACAGGGCTCTGGACATGGTGGATGCTCAGTGTATGTCTGCAGAATTAATGTTGGATGAATGAAGATCAAGAATACATCCTGGATTTAAGGCATATTTATTTAGGGTTTTGGTTTTGCTTCTTTTTATTTAAATAAATTATCTTCTTCTCTGCTTTAGTATTTTGACAAGTAAAGCCAAGTAATTGTAATATCGTAGAATCATTTGGTGATGAAATAATATTTGTAAAATTATTTTACTGTATAAATATGTATCCTAATATGTTGCTATTATAATTACCAATATGATGTAATACTAAAAGTGAAAGAAGTCCTCCAACTCAGCAGTTACTCTACCAATTTTAATGTCACCTGAAAATTCTTTGAAAGATGTAGCGTCTTTTTTTCTTTTTCAAGACAAGACTGAAACCAAATATGGTTGTGAGGACCAGCAGAGTGACATGGATATATACCAATTACTAACGTCAGATTTTTTTCAGAGTTGGGTAGAGGAAGCGATAAGTGGAGCAGGATATGGAATGGGGAAGAGAAGGCTTGCAAGGAGGGGTGAGGCTTCAGGTTTCCCAAAACTAGCCCTCAGGATGTTGATGCCCTGAACTCTTCACTCAGAGGAGTTTTTAAAATACCTTTTTAATGTTCCAACTTTTTAATAAAATAATGTGCAAGCTCTTTCTCACTCGAGAATAAAAATGGCAACAAATTTAGCAGAGGGACTGTAGTCTGGGGGTGAAGACTATATAATAATAGATTCTGGCCCATTGCAGTCTTGACTCCAGCACTTACTAGCTGAGAGACCCTGGACCGTGTCATCACTCGGAACCTTGATTCCTCATTTGTAAAACTGGCATGATGTTTCAGAGCGTATCGTTGGGATTTAACGTTAGCCTTCTACCAGCCACGCCCGCATTACGAGAGTAGGAGAACTACCTGAGCTTCATGGTTTTGCTATTAGCCACACACGTGACAGTATCAACCAAACATGAAACACACTCAAGGAAATAAAGAAACCGCCTCATCTGAAGTGGAGAGGGTCGGGGAGCTCAGAAGCACAAGCTCCTTAGCCCAGCTTCTCGTGGGGTGTCAGTCTGCACCACATTCAGATGAATGAGATTTTTCTTATGCTGTTTTTGGAAGGAAGTAATTTAGGCACAGATAAGTTAATGTCCTTTTATTACGAAAACCTTCTTTTCTTCTAATGGAATAATGTTGCTTGTAAATCTTTCATCTGCCCCACAGACAGAGGTGTATGCCTGTGAGTCCCCACAGAGATTTAAAGAATTAATGTGCTCAAGGGTATTGTTCTAATTGTTGGAAAGACATAAAATGGGAGTTTGGTTTGATGATTTTGCAAAATCTCTTATTTTATTAATAAAGTTTTTATTTCCTTTAAATCTACTCTGTAATACTTGTTAATAGTACTCCTGCTAATATCTTTTATAAACATATCATCACAATGTTAGCAGTAAATAAGGGAAAAGGCTTAATGGAAAGAAAATCTGAAAAGATTTGGGTAATATTAAAAGCATAAAGTACAGGGACTTAGTAGTCTCTTTAAGTAATTCGTTATGAAGCCGTGTGTACTTAAAAACTCTATTAGGCTAAATGCTCTGCATAATATGTCAGCTAGGCTTATGATCAACCACCTTTATATCAGAAATAGGGCAAGTGGGAACTCACTGGTCTTTTACTAGCTGTGCTATGAAGTCATGGATATCTAATAAATCTCAACATGGAGCATCTCATACTGCTTCCCCAGCAAATGTGTTCTATCCACACTGGTTTTTCCTATGCTTTGCACATCATTCTACTTTTGGCTTTCATTCTTATATCCGCTTAGAATCCTGCTTACAGATTTTGACCTGGCCGTCTCACTTCACATGTCACCTCTTCAGGAAGGACTCCCATACTTTAAATGGTTCTCCTTTTATCCTGAAACTCTGTTTTATTTTTGCAACATTACTTTATTGTATTCTCAATGTCTAGAACAGTGCTTGGCACTTAGAAAGCAACAGATGTTGAATGAATGAATTGGCAAATTGTCTTATGTTAACCCTATGGTATAGGCGGATTCAAAACCAATACAAGCCCACTTCCTAGAGAAATAGAAATAAAAACAAAAATAAACAAATGGGACCTAATGAAACTTCAAAGCTTTTGCACAGCAAAAGAAACCATAAACAAGACGAAAAGACAACCCTCAGAATGGGAGAAAATATTTGCAAATGAAGCAACTGACAAAGGATTAATCTCCAAAATTTACAAGCAGCTCATGCAACTCAATAACAAAAAAACAAACAACCCAATCCAAAAATGGGCAGAAGACCTAAATAGATATTTCTCCAAAGAAGATATACAGACTGCCAACAAACACATGAAAGAATGCTCAACATTATTAATCATTAGAGAAATGCAAATCAAAACTACAATGAGATATCATCTCACACCAGTCAGAATGGCCATCATCAAAAATCTAGAAACAATAAATGTTGGAGAGGGTGTGGAAAAAAGGGAACACTCTTGCACTGCTGGTGGGAATGTGAATTGGTACAGCCACTATGGAGAACAGTATGGAGGTTCCTTAAACAACTAAAAATAGAACTACCATATGACCCAGCAATCCCACTACTGGACATATACCCTGAGAAAACCATAATTCAAAAAGAGTCATGTACCAAAATGTTCATTGCAGCTCTATTTACAATAGCCCAGAGATGGAAACAACCTAAGTGTCCATCATCGGATGAATGGATAAAGAAGATGTGACACATATATACAATGGAATATTACTCAGCCATAAAAAGAAACGAAATTGAGCTATTTGTAATGAGGTGGATAGACCTAGAGTCTGTCATACATAGTGAAGTAAGTCAGAAAGAGAAAGACAAATACCGTATGCTAACACATATATATGGAATTTAAGAAAAAAAATGTCATGAAGAACCTAGGGGTAAGACAGGAATAAAGACATAGACCTACTAGAGAATGGACTTGAGGATATGGGGAGGGGGAAGGGTAAGCTGTGACAAAGCGAGAGAGAGGCATGGACACATATACACTACCCAATGTAAGGTAGACAGCTAGTGGGAAGCAGCCGCATAGCACAGGGAGATCAGCTTGGTGCTTTGTGACCTCCTGGAGGGGAGGCATAGGGAGGGTGGGAGGGAAGGAGGCACAAGAGGGAAGAGATATGGGAACATATGTATATGTATAACTGATTCACTTTGTTATAAAGCAGAAACTAACACACCATTGCAAAGCAATTATACTCCAATAAAGATGTAAAAAAAAAAAAAAGATTCTTGAAGTAAAAAAAAAAAACAACTAATACAAGACAAAAGAAGCCCACAACCAAGGTTTTAAAATAGTTACTTTGGAATTCTATGTTTTATTCATTCAAAACAAAACAAAACCAACCAACAAAAAAGCATTCCAGGGGTGGGGTGAAGCAGGAAATAACATAATCAATAGTGGAGAGATTTCTTCTGCTCTAAATATGCCAGGGTAGGTTGGCCATCATTTATGCCTTGACAGCTCCCTCCTTGGTGGTATGAAGAAAGAAAGACAAGGCAGGCCAGCGTGGGAGTACGTGTGTGGAATGACCCAGGCATCTTAGGGAGGCTCTCCCAGGCTCTGCCTGCTGCCCCGCTGTATAAAGGCAGAGGGAGTTTTATAATATTTTTTAACACAATTGGCAACAAGAATGAGTACCTGGAATCTCATTTCATTCTGCCTCAGATTCCAGCTTTTGCATCATCAATCAAGCTGCTCTAATGTTTTCTTGAACTAAAAGAACAAAACAGTCATGGAAATATAAATACTTCTCCTAGCTACTTAAAAATTCTTGCATGTAGGGCTTCCCTGGTGGCGCAGTGGTTGAGAGTCTGCCTGCCGATGCAGGGGACACAGGCTCGTGCCCTGGTCCAGGAAGATCCCACGTGCCGCGGAGCGGCTGGGCCCGTGAGCCATGGCCGCTGAGCCTGCGTGTCCGGAGCCTGTGCTCCGCAACGGGAGAGGCCACAAAAAAAAAAAAAAAATTCTTGCATGTAAAAAAGGATATCATCACTCAGAGGTAAAACAAAGGAAAGAGAATAGAACTGAACTATTTTGTGGGTTGATTATAGGGAAAAACAATGTTTTTTGCCCTTGGTATTCTACATACTCAGAAGAGGGAAGAACAGCAGTATATTTTATGTATCTCCATATATAAAATATAATGATATATATAAGTGAGAAATATAATGTGTGTGTGTGTATATATATATATATATATGCATACTAGCTCTGTGCCAGTCACTGATAATACAGTAGTGAACAAAATGGTTGAGTGCTCTGCTTTTGTAGGAATTACATTCTATTGTAACTGGGAAGGCAAAAATAAATGAATCTATGAACAATACCATTGCATAGTATCTTACAAGTATTACAAGGAAAATAAAGTATTATGAAAGATATGATACAGAATAATGGGAGGATTATAGTGTGCTATAACTTGAGAGATAAGGAAAGATCAAAGTGGCATCCTTGTGGTGTCTGGGAAATTCTGAAAATAGAAAATGACTGTCCATGATTAAATAAATCCCTCTCTTCATGATAATATCTAACACATAGGATATTTTCCTTTGGGAAATTATACTAACTCTGGAGACTTTCAGAGAGCACTCTGTCCTCTTCTTTCCACTATGTGCCCGTCTCCGCATCACCAGCTTTGGCTCATTGTGAAGCTTTCTGTCTGGCTCAGCTTCATCGGCTGTGTTCAGTTCTCGGCTGTTCTCTCTAATTCAAGGAATCGGAAGTCTATTCATCGTTTGCCCCTTCCTCCTGAGGAAGAATTCTTTCCTTCCTACTTTTCCAATGTTGGGGTACACTCATGGCCGAGCTCTTTCCTCTCTGGCTGGTTTGTTCCTGAGCTATTCCCTGTCACTTGGCTTGACCCAGCCGCTGGGATGCAGTTTTTTTTTTTTTTTTTTTTTTTTTGCGGTACGCGGGCCTCTCTCTGTTGTGGCCTCTCCCGCTGCGGAGCCCAGGCTCCGGACGCGCAAGCTCAGCGGTCATGGCTCATGGGCCCAGCCGCTCCGCAGCACGTGGGATCTTCCCGGACCGGGGCACGAAGCCGTGTCCCCTGCATCGGCAGGCAGACTCTCAACTTCTGCGCCACCAGGGAAGCCCAGGATGCATTTCTTGTATGTTCTTCCCAGAGGCCACCTTTACCCAAGAATGCCAGTTATATACAAGATTGTGTGTGTGTGTGTGTGTGTGTGTGTGTGTGTGTGTGTGTGTGTGTATGAGACAGAGAAAGAGAGAAAGGACAGAGAGGGAGAGAGAGTGTTAACTCAGGTCCACGGTGTCTTTCTACACATTCCCCAATGGATTTAAGCATTTCCAAATAGTCCAAGGGCTTTTAAAGGTATGAAGTGACAGGGTGCTATTTCCTCACAAGGAATAACTAGCACTTTTTCTGAATGATAAGATGGTATATCCTCTCGTGCCAATACTTCAAACCCAGCATTCTTTTCAATTCCTTTGTTTCCAAGTATACATGAAATAAATTGCCAGTTTAGGAAGGTCCAGCAACGAGCTGGAGGAGGCAGATTAAGCTAAAGTGATGCTAAAATTGAATTCGATCTTAGAAAAAAAAGATATCTTTAGTATCTAAACAGAGTGTTAGGTAAATGGAAGAAGAATCTAGGCAAATTGCAATTAGTGGATATATTTAAACTCAATCTTAGTAATTATCTGTTAAGAATAGGAGTCAATAGCTCTTCCAGTGACCTTGAGCAAATTGTATAGTTCTTCTTGAAGTTAAAAGTTTCCCAGTGTGTAAACCAGAGTTAATACCATTTCCATATACTGACCTCAAACAACGATAGGTCCTAATGTGTATGTATTATGTGTTGAGACATACCTATAAAAAAAAAAGCTATCTTAATAGAAAACATCATTACTTTGTTGACAACTCATGTCATGATATTTACATAGTACCTCAAAGAGTTAGAAATTTATACTCCATTTAACCCACAAGGAGCAGCTGAGTTTCTGCTCAATTTCCCCACAGGTATTAGTTTGTGTGTTTCCAATATGAGGCTTTTGTTCTTTCCTGGCCATGTTTCTAACCTTTTCAGATCATTCTTTTTCTTTTTGTTTTCTGGGTTTTTTTTTTTTGTGTGTGTGTGTGTGTGTGACCAAGCCACACAGCCTGTGGGATCTTAGTTCCCCAATTAGGGATCAAACCTGGGCTCCCTGAAGAGGAAGCACAGAGTCCTAACCACTGGGCCCCCAGGGAATTCCCTCTTCAGATAATTTTATTTTTTCACCCTCACTTATGAATCCAAACCATCCAATTTTAGCATCATTAGTAAATTTAATTACCATGTTTCTGTCAGACGGTTAGTAATGATGTTAAACAAAAACCCTATGTGTTACTACGATGACACCAAAGTCAATCCCCTTTTTGTAACAACTGGTGATACAAGAGAGCAGATGTGAGAGTTTCCTCCACAAAAGGTACAACTGAGAGTAGAATATAGCAAACTGGGGAAAATGGGATTGGATATTCTTACTATTATATTTTATGAAGATCAAGAAATTTAATCAGAATATCAAAAGCAATGGGATAGCCAAACTTTTTTTTTTCTTTTTTTGGTCCCTTGAGGTCAGTGTGAGGAATGAAAGGAAAACTTTCTGAGTTCCTTCCCCCTTGAAGTCACTAGCTGGTTGGAAGTTAATAATTATAATATCTGGTATTGGATGAAGAACTCATGGGCATTGCGCTTGGCACTAGAATAAAAACAAAAAAAACCTAAGACACAAACCTTGATTTTAGAGATCTCACATTTTGTTAGGGACAAAGAAGTATAATTAATTTTAAAGCAAAATGAGAAGCGTAAAATGGGCCACAGAACACAGAGGAGAGAGTGAACTGCGTGATATGGAGGAGGTCAATGAAGAAATGACATTTAAATTAAGTTTTTAAATAAGAATTTGATCCCTGGAGAATAAGAAGTTTATCAAAGGGAGAAATTTATGTGTGCAAAGGTGTTTGAGAGTGAGTCACTTTCTGATGCTGGGAAATTGCAAATTGGCAAGTGTGGTTGGAATAAAATATACTGGTAGTAAGGGCAGGTGGAAATGGCAGAAGATAAAGTTTGAAGACAGAACAATGGATCTTGAATGGCTTGGAAAGTGTTTGAAGGGTACCCCGAGTAGAGTATTGAGTAGAGTTGGAGCAGCATAGAATTTTAAGTTGGATATTAACATGATCAATTTATGTTAATATTGAAAGCTGGACTGGTGTGTTAGGGAAAATTCAATCCTGTTTCAATATTATGCCTTTCAAATCATTTCAATAGAAGATATTTCGTTCTGTTGTAATAAGCAGATATGCAAGCAGAAATTCTACAAAATATGAATGAATATCTAAGTTTTGCTATTGATTTCTCTTCCATCCCTGAGAAGAAATTTATAATCATTAAAGTTCATACTTCTCCAAAATGATATCATATAAAATGTATTATACACTGAAAACAGAACTAATTCTAATGTTCAAAATGACATTATCTATTTTTCTCTAATTTTCTAGTTGTTATAATTAATTAACAAAGCTTTTTTAAAGCCTTGCTTTTCAAACATGGCTATTTTAAAGCCTTGCCTAATTATATATTATATTTATTTAATGTATTTACCTAATTTTCTAGTTATTTTACAAATAACTAACAGAGTCCATGCTAGAATTTTGAACTCTGTGATTAAAAAAAATCCTAAATCGTTTTGATACACTTTCCTACTTCAGTAAACATAATTAACATGGTATTAGTGCTGATGACACGCAATTTTGCAGTTAATCCGAGTTAAAACCTGAGTAACAATTCCCTTTTATATATATTAGCAAACATCTGAATGCAGAGGGTATAAAAAAGAGACATGTTCACCTCAAGAGATTATAAAAAGCTTTGAAACTTTAAAAAAAAATTAATTTGTGAGAACAACATGTTGGGTTACTCTACTCCTTAATAGAAAGACAAAAGGTTAATTAATAAGGCTTTAAACTGATAGCACTGAGCAGGACACCATCCAGATATTAAATTCTAGAGCTACTTTTGCTCAATGAATCAATGGATCTTCAGTTAAGTCACTTGTAATGTAAATTGATTAAACATTACCTGTTTTACTGACAGCTGTTCACCATTTCCCTGAGGCTCACAACCTGCTCTTGCCCATTTTTACTGAGCATTCACAAAGATTTAGGCACTGAACACATCCGGTGCATTGTCTCCCTGACTCATTGAAGTTTACTTTCTCATAGGACAACAACTGGCCTCTACATACATTAAACATGTCACAGCAAGATATAAAAGCAGTTCCACTTATATATTCATTCAACCCATGTTCTCTGAATTATTTGTGTGCCCTGCACTATGTTAGGTGCTTGAGATATACATAGAGAAAGAGGGCAAAGGATGAATGTGGTCTCTCCCTTCATGGAGTAGATAATTAGAAATGTCAAAAATGCTAAGAAAATTAGAAAAATAAAAGTGCTGTGGTATTCCATGGTTCGGGAAAATCTCACTAGGTTAAACTTAGAAAGTAAAAAGAAATCTCATTTCTCGTAGTTTCTTCAGTTTTGCCCTAGGTAGTTCTTATTTTTTTTAGGCCTATGGTTGAGATACAGGCACCATTTTTTTTCATTTCAACAAAGTTATTCAGTTTTGCAGTCACGTCTATCAGTGTGAAACTCAGAATGCTTATCCAAATAATTTGGAAATATTCCATTTATGATAGGGCCATCGGATGGGACAGATTTAAGTGAGGAGCTTGTATACTGCTGCCCTGCAGAAAACATCTTATAATTATGATTTATAAATTTCAAGCTGTAATATGCAGTGAAGGTTAACATAATGGGAGATAGGAGGCTAGTTCAAGAATATTAGAACTTTGGTGCTTCCCTGGTGGCACAGTGATTAACAATCCGCCTGCCAATGCAGGGGACACGGGTTCGAGCCCTGGTTCAGGAAGATCCCACATGCTGTGAAGAAACTAAGCCCATGTGCCTCAACTACTGAGCCTGCACTCTAGAGCCCATGAGCCACAACTACTGAGCCTATGTGCCACAACTACTGAAGCCCACACGCCTAGAGCCTGTGCTCCACAACAAGTGAAACCACCACGCACAATGAGAAGCCCACGCACCGCAACAAAGAATAGCACCTGCTCGCCGCAACTAGTTAAAGCACTCGCACAGCAATGAAGATCTAACGCAGCCAAAAATAAATAAATAAAATAATAAATAGATTTAAAAAAATAATATTAAAACTGATAAAATTGAGTAAATTATGTGAAGAAATGAAAGGAGACATTGGAAGGTGTCATCAGATTCTTAAGAAAATATCTTAATTATTTCTTAAATTGGCTTTGCTGTTACCACAATCATAGAAACAATGGGTGACATGGCGTTTTTAATTAAAACTCTATAAATCAAGAAATTATAGAAAAGAAATTTCTAACAGGAAAGAGCCAAAAAAAAAAAAAAATTAAATCTGAGTGATTTGGGTTTCCCTGGTGGCGCAGTGGTTGAGAGTCTGCCTGCTGATGCAGGGGACACAGGTTCGTACCCCAGTCCGGGAAGATCCCACATGCCGCAGAGCGGCTGGGTCCGTGAGCCATGGCCGCTGACCCTGCGCGTCCGGAGCCTGTGCTCCACAACGGGACAAGCCACAACAGTGAGAGGCCCGCGTTCCACAAAAAATAAAAAAAATAAAAATAAAAATCTGAAGGATTTTCTTCTGTATTACAACATTTTCCAAGTGTTATTCATCTTTACTTTTCTACACCCAAATTTATATCCAGTATTTCAACAATCAAACCAGTTTAGAAATGAAATGCATAATGTTTCATTACTTTCATAGAAATCTGAGGAACAAAGTTCATGTGGCTCTTTTATCAATCAGAAATTTGATCACCATTGTGACTCAGAAAAGATATGACACAAGAGGTGAGGTGAATTTTCTGCCCATGTGAATATGGTAATAGAAAAATGAAGGTGACATTATTACTTCTTATCTGCTAAGCTTCATTATTCATCTGTCTAATGTCATTTCCCAAGCACATTATCAGTTCGTCTTTCCTTGGGTGCTTCTGATACTTAACAATGGTTTAATTACAGTTACCCAGAATAATATGGAGAACAAAATGATTATACACTATAAAAGATATTTAATTTCCCAGTGTTGGCCACGAAACAAGTTTCATCTAAATGCCTCTATTTATTATGACCAGAAGTCTAGTCCCACATCTACAGTCATGGATGGTAACATTCTCCAGTGTGTTGGCACTTTCCTTTGATTTAATCTATTGGATAAAACATATGACCAAGAAGATACAGTCATGAGTAATATATGGATTCCCTGCACCTTCCCCACTTTCTCATTACACAACTCTCTCCTTCCCTTTCCTGTTGTAATCCATTACTAATTTATAGCAGCTGAAAGCTGACCTCAAAGAAAAAACTTCCCTTCTGCTATCCTTTGATCACTGTGGCAGCTACAAACTAAAACACTTTGCAAATCCCTCAGTCTGGGCATCCAGGGATGGACTATCAGTCAGGTGGTAACCTTTACTGAGTCTCAGCACGCGTGCAGGGCACTGCTCTCTCTGGCAGCTCTGGGATATCACAAAGGTACTGAAGAAATTCCTGCAAAAGGCCTGACCATCAGGGGCTCTTAGAGTAAAAGACAGCAATCAATTCCAGGATGAATCTATGACTGTATAAAGGGGGTCTGTTCCTGCTAGAAATTTTCCTGTGAACTTTCCTCTTCGACCTCTGAGCTTAAACCAAGATACTGATGGGATTGCCTATGACATGATTTTATAATTCAGCTGCCCAGGTTCAGTCCTGCCCAGAGAAGTCAATAATTCTAGGGAGAGAATAACGAAAACCATTTCTCTTGGAAGGAAAAAGCATCACTGGATACTCAAGAGAAATAGTATAGTATTCTTTTGATATGGGCAACTGCATTTCAGTTGGCAACATATTTAAGACTTTTTTGTCTTTTAGCAGTTAACTCCATTACCTAATTTGGAGAGCTTTACAGGAGACATTTGTTATTTGTATGTATGGCATTCCCACATGGGAAGAGATAGACATGGATTAAAGGGGATAATGACTAAGGAGCATGGGATTTCTTCTGAGGTGATGCAAATGTACCAAAAATTAATTGTGGTGCTACAATTCTATATACTAAAAGCCATTGTATTGTGATCTTTCAATGGGTGAAGTGTACTATATGTGAATTATATCTCAGTAAGGCTCATTAAAAAAATTCCCTCTCTGTATCTGTGGTCTTCTTGTCAAATAATATCCACAACCATCGTACTTGCTCCTTTCTTGACTGGTCATATTTGACTATTTACAAAATTCAGTTTACTCGTTTCCCTAGCCAACATAAAAGAAAATAAAAAGGCTTTGAAAGCTGAGCTTTTAAGAGTCTGAATCAGATTTTTACCTAAGGCACACACTTTCATGAGATGCAACATTTTTAATTACCCAGCTACATTCAATTATCCAAAATGCAGACCAAACACATAGCTGTTCTCACCATTCTCTGCCTTGGAGGGGCACCCATTTAACTCTGTCTGTATGTGGGCTATTGAGGTTGTTTCTCCCTAATTTTTCCCCAAAATAGATGTCAAACTGACTGTGCTGAGACGCAAGCATTAGTTTAGCAGAGTGCGACTGAGTTGTTTTCAAAGAACCACTGTTCCACAATTCCTTTTTTTTGTAGTCCATTATAACTATATAAAAATGCTTTAAAACATATTATATTACTCCTAAGTAAGTCATAGAAAATGCATGTGTTTTATGATTTGCTTGCTTTCATCCTTTCCCAAATGGCAAAAAAGTATTAGGTTGTCAGGTGTATGTGAAACAATAACAAAACAAAATCAAACCAAAAAACCCTAAACATATACAATAATTCTAGAGAGAAATACAAAGATGCCAGGTACATATGGGTACGTGCCAGGTACAAGATTCCAGGTACATATGGCTACTTGGCTATGATAGCTAGAAGACAAACCTTTGTGAAAGCTAAATTGTGGCTGTCATTTCCCCAAACCAGTTCCCTGCCCCATATTCCCTTCTGAAATCAGTTTGGCTCTACGGCAAAACCCAGGATAAAAAAAAAAAAATGTGGAATTGGTTCTTTAAGTTTATTTTAAGTTCTAGTTGTTCCCAGCTTGAAAGATATTCTGAAGTTAAGGCTAACTCCAAGGTCAATTTGAGGTTTAAAAAGTAATCAAGATTATACGTCAAGTGTTTGATAAAGAAAACAGGGGGATCAAAGAGATAACTCAGTATAGACCTTCAAACCAGTGCTCCTTGGGTCACAATAGCTCAGTCTTTCATGCTTAGGATTAATCTTTTTCTGAAACCAACAGGGATCATTTTACTTTATTTTTAATTGGGGTATGACTGACACATAACTTTATATTAGTTTCAGATGGATAACATAATAATTCAATATTTGCATATACTGCAAAACGATTACCACAATGTCTGGTTAACATCCATCACCATATACGTAGTTACAATTTTTTTTTCCTTATGATGAGAACTTTTAAGATCTACTCTCTTAGCAACTTTCAAATAGTCAATGCATGCAGTATTATTGACTATAGTCGGCAGGAATTGTTAAGAATTTTCAAAACTTCACTCATGGTTTATGTCCTGACAATTGATAATATACTGGCTCATTACTGGTAACTACCTGAATCATCAAATCTCTCTTTTCTTTCCTAGCTAAGCATGGGTTTTCTTTAAGACTCATTATTTAGCCTCTGCTAATCTCTCAGTTTTCATCATTGAGACACACTCCTTCCTCATGGATTTACCTAGCTCCTTTATGAATACCAACCAAATCCTTATCTCCAGTCCAGTACTCGATTCAAGTGGCAGGACTCCAAAAGCCAGTCAGATACTTCAGTTTAGACTTCATGAAAGCATCACGTCCATGACTGAACTCTGCACACACACCCGTCCCTAAAAGAACCTCCCATCCTAACTACTGTGTTTTGTCAGAAGCTATTACCATTTTCTCAATTTCCCGAGCTATAAGAAGCGTCATTTCAAAACATCATTTTCCTTCATTTTCTATATCCATTCAGTCACTAAGGCTTATTGATTTTTCGTATAAATTGTTGCATAATCATTTATATTTACACTGTACAAGACCTTAATAAAATTTTCCCTGGATTACTGTGACAGCCCCCTGGCAAACCTCCCCATTCTGCCCTGATTTCAGAGTCGGCCTCTTCAAATCAAAGTCCAACATCACTCTCAGGTAATCTCCCTTAATCATTGCATGTGTTTGTTAGTCCCAGGTTTCAAAAGCCTTGCTGGCTCAATGTTATGTGATCATTTGCCTGATGCCTTTCTATATTTAAAAGTCAAAAATCTTTACTGGAAGTCATTTAAAAATTTCAGTTTCTCCATATACTCTGCTTTGATTAAAACTTTCATTAACTCCCACTCCTCTGAATTACTACAGAACATAGGATTCATATAAACCTAAATGATCGATGAATTGCATAAGGCTTTGTTTTGTCAATATTTTTTTCTTGAGTGTTAGTTGAGATTCTTGGTCATAGGACTTAAGTCCTGTGTGGTTTAATGATAAGGGTGGTTTAATGATGATGACACTGATTTTCACAAATCGCTCACAATAATAAGGCACAGCTATGTTAGAACATAAACCGATCACTCCTGAAGGAAAGAAAGCGTAAGCCAAGGCTGGATGGCTGGATTTAGGGAAAAAGTTCTTCCAAGAAATGGACAAGAACCAAATCTGTAAAGATAAGGCATGCAACAAATGCCAAGTTTGGGAGAAGAGGTAAAGAGCAAAAGGGGCTTCTAGGAAGTGGATTCTGTCCAAATCAAAAATCACAGAAGTCCCTTCCAGGCAATTTGGCAGATTCTAGAAGCAGAATAAATACTTGAGAAAAGAGAATGGTAGTAATTACATAAGAGAGATAAAGATTCACAGCCTATGAGACTGGAGTTTGGGATTGTGGTTTAGTAGACCGGGCGTGGGATCAAGAGACTAGAAGTGGGAGCTAATGAGGAAAACTATGTTGGCCCTTAGGTAAAACAAGGGGGTCATGGCCTGGTCGGCTAAACCCTTCTTATACAGAGGACAATTTTTGTGGGAAAGCTTTTAGGAAGAGGGATTTTCTACAGCTGTTTCTAGCTTCTTTCCTATTGGTCAAAGCATGAAGTGAGAAATTCTGATGGTGGGTGCTAATCTGCTGGCCCACGTCTTTCAATTAAGAAAGCTAATCTAAAATAAATCCATAAATGTCAGAAAGATGGTACCTTTTTTCTTTCTTCTCCTTCCTGGACCAGTATCAGGCAGTAACCTGGGCAACTGTCCAGTCTGAAGACTCCAGTCCATGGAACATATCTGAACCAGAATGGGTGTATAAGAGGAAGGGGAGACAGAGAAGTAGCAGTACACTTCACTCTTGTACTAAACCATTTTCTCCAGCATCAGCTATGAGTGCAGAACACATTGCATAGGAGAAAAATGTCTGTCATCTGTTCAGAGATGATTTTTCTGTCCTTGGATAAGATAGGCTGAAATGTTCAAAATTAGTTTATTATCTCAAATCAGAGAGAGCCAGTTTTCTTAGTACAAACTGGAGGATTGGACATATTCCTGAGACAAGTCTGAAAATATAGAGGTCAGACCTGTATGCCAAGGCTTTGTAGTGGTTAGCAAACCATAGGTTTAAGGAACCTTGCCAAGACACCCTGCCATATTTCTCTACTTCAGCAGTGAGAAATATGCTGAAAGGTGTCTTCCTAGACATTTTACATTAAAACAATACACATGTCACCAAAAAAAAAAAAAAAAAAAAGCAAACCAAAACAGGAAAGCCTTCTATTTTGTTGTCCCTAAGGACAAGTTTTGTTTGCTATTCAGCATGGAATGAAGATTTCCCAAAACCTGAAGTAATAGGGCTAAATAGTAATTAATTAAAGGCGGGTCTTCTAAGGGCTGGTTATATGCTTTATTATATTTTGTTTAATACAAGATAAAGTGCGGTTCATATTAAAGAATAAATGGCTTACTTTCACTGTAAGATATATCTATGTTTTGAAGAAGGAAATGAATAAAGCCTTTGGAAACATTAAAGATATCACACATATACTATCTTTAAGATAAAGCCAGATTCAGTCATTCCACAAAATCTTATGTTATGTCAGACACTGTTCAAAGCAGTGAGAATATAATGATGAGCCAGCCTAAGGTCCCTGCTCTTAAAGAAATGACAAGGGAATTGAACACTGCCAGGAACATTTTTGAGCTCTCTTTGTCTATCATTTCGGCTACTCTCTGTGTGTTGCCTTTGTTTCATTAGGGTGGCTTTCTTTATACTTTGAAGGCATAGATGCCTATAGTTCTTGGCTTTCCAGCTTTTCAAGTTTAAAAAAACCTACGGAATTTTTTTAAAATTTCTCATTTTGGCTGGATAGCCATGCCTTGTGCAACACATAGTGATTGAAATATGTGTCTAAATTTGTAAGAAGGTAGCAGTCTTATTTGAAAAATGTAGTCATAGTAGAGGGAAGAACATTTCCTGAAGAAGTGCCAGTAGAGTACTCGAAAGACCAGACAATATACCACGAAGAGCACCTGACAAATTCTTCAAGCACAGTTTACATTATCAGAAGGTATAGGAAATAAAAGAAATGAACAATGAAAAAGAAAGTTCAAAAAGCTTTGTAAAAAGCAACAGGTAGGGCTTCCCTGGTGGCGCAGTGGTTGAGAGTCCCCCTGCCGATGCAGGGGACACGGGTTCGTGCCCCGGTCCGGGAAGACCCCACATGCCGCGGAGCGGCTGGGCCCGTGAGCCATGGCCGCTGAGCCTGCGCGTCCGCAGCCTGTGCTCCGCAACGGGAGAGGCCACAACAGTGAGAGGCCCGCGTACCGCAAAAAAAAAAGGAAGCAAAGAGTGAAGATTGAAAGCCATGAAGAAAAGTATTTATTCAGTAAGAGCAATTTCTCATATCTGCTCAATCTCCTTTACAATGACATTGCTTCCTACTCAGAATGATTGAGTTCAGGATCCATTTAGGGATCTATCTCGTAGAGAGAAATACTAGCTAGAGGAGTCTCTCTGTTCCCACACCTGGGCCTCTACTCTACAGTATATTTGTTATGTGAAGAGAACTTTGAACTTAATAAGGAGAAACTATCTGAAATCGTTGAAATAGACAAAGCAATGGGAATGGAATCATACGATCTTGGAATCAGCAGTTCCAAGAGACAAACACTGGACAAATCAAGATCACTGCATGTCTGTAGCACTATGTCTAGATAAGACAAGCAGCAATAAATAGGCATCTATGTATTACTTACTAAGTGTCATTCAGGGTCATCACATGGCACAACTCTAGGAGGTATCTTTCATTTGCTTAGAGTTGTGTTTCAGGAGGGTCCATTCACAGACGGTAATGTGAGCGGTCACCCCCGGAGGTACACAACATGGCAGGTGGCTCAGGTGTTATTTATATATGACAAGAATGGTTTCAAAGTCTGGGAATAACTACATGGTCACCACACTCAGAAAAATCACATCTTGAGGCAGAAACACAAACACACATGCACCTGCTCACACACAAATTTGCACACACACACACACACACACACACAATAATTCCAGCATAATAAGCTAAGCACTGCATTGTTGTACGTAACAAGTGGTTAGAAACCTTGTAGAGTTAGGCAAATAGTCATCAGAATTAGACATGGACTTCAAAACGCATCATGAAGAATTATGAAAGGAACAGTAGTTTTTAGACATACGTAACAATTACAGCAATAAAGAGAAATGCACAAAACACTACAATTCAATAACACCATCTAATGTTGAGTAAAAATCCATATAAATGCTGTTTTAAGAGAAAAGCCTAAAATAAAGGGATGCAAGCAATTTAAAAGAATAATAATAAAATACTTATTAATAACACTGGGAAAAATAGTAACTCTACAGTGAAGAAAACTTGGAGACACCATCTTAATCAAGTATTCTAAGCTAACGTCACCAGTAATGGAATAAATAGTTATCATGGGCCTCCTGATATAATGCACTGAGAATCATTCTTGTGGTATTTCTGAAAAACAAAAAAGAAAGAAAGAAAAAGCAGAGCCTAAATCTAATCATGGAGAAATATCAGAATAACTCAAATTGATGCACACTCTACAAAACAGCTGGCCTGTACTCTTCAAGACTATCAGAGTAACAAAAGGCAAAGGAAGTCTGAGAAGGGACATAGAGAATAGACTGGTGGTTGCCAAGGCGGAGGAGGGTGGGAGAGGGATGGATTGGGAGCTTGGGATTAGCAGATGCAAACTGGTATAGAATGGATAAACAACAAGGTCCTACGGTATAGCACAGGGAACTCTATTCAGTACCCTGTGATAAACCAGAATGGAAAGGAATATGAAAAAGAATGTATGTATTTGTATAACTGAGTTACTTTGCTCTACAGCAATAATTAACACATTGTAATTCAACTATACTTTGAATTACATTGAATACACATTGTACAGTCAACTATGCTTCAATAAAAAAGAAATTAAAAGTTTTTTTTTTAATTAAGAAAAGAAAGTCTGAGATTCAATTCCAGATTTAGAGAGACTAAGGAAATCTGACAGCAAAATTCAACGCAGGATCCTGGATTGGATCCTGAACCCAGGGGAAGAGACATGGAAAAGAACATTACAGAGACAACTGGCAAAATTTGAATATAGACTGCAGATTAGATGACAGCATATAATCAATGATACATTTTCTGTATTTGATAATGGTACTATGGGTATTTAAGAGAAGGACCTTTTTCTTAGGAAACACTCATTGGTGTATTAGGAGAAATGGGATATGATGTCTGCAGTTTACTCTCCAGTAATTCTGAAATATGGATATACAATAGATCAGACCTGTGAGAGAGGGAGATAATAGATAAATGATAGACAGATAAATAGACAATGTAAAGTGACTGGTGTAAAAATGTTAAAAACTTGTAAACTTAGGTAAAGAGTATATTTGAGCTCTTCATATGATTCTGTCAACTTTTCTATAAGTTTCAAATCATATTATAAAGTTATAAAAATGTTGACTTTCACTGTGAATAGATGAAGACGCCTAATGAAGTGGTGAGTAGAGGGTTGTTCTAATTTTGTTCATTTCTTAAGAGCAAAGAGGTTAAGAGCAAAGAAATAGAAATACTTCTTTTAATATCTAGCAAAGGGACAATTAAGAACCATATGGAAGTTATTTTTCAATATGAAATATTAGATCTAACAGAAGTTTTTCCATGTGAACAACTCCTTATACATTTTAACAGATTAACATCAAAAATTATTTTTCTTTTGATCTAAATTGTATTTGAAATTCTTTCAGGACTCTATCATGAAACAAATTTAGTAAACAAGTGTCACAGGGAACACCTTTCAGCCTTAACATCTCCCAAGATCTAGGTTTTTGGAGGCTAAATTATTCATTTCCCCCCTTTAGTTTTGAAGGAAGGGTGAAAAATACATACACTGACTCATTTACTTAATTCAGCTCTCAATTCTCACTGCAGAATTGACATTGCCACTTTGGGGGGCCACTGATGCCATCGGTACTAAAGTAGGGAAATTAGAAATAAGTATGTATTCTCTGCTCAGTAGTATTTTTTAATTGCCATGCCATTTAATTTCTTCCCTTAAGAAATTTTAAAATAGGTTCTCTCCTTCCCCCCAGGTTATGTGTCTTAAAAATGGTGATGTAATGTTTCTCAAAGTAAAATTAGTAACATATAGAAGAGTATGAAATCTCTAAAATCTCTAGTGAAGTAAAGCCACAAAAGTTCACATTTTCTCATTTCCACTATTAAAAAAAAAAAGTTAACTTCTTTTACTTTAGTGAGAACATTACATTAGAATAACTAAAAGTCAGAACAAAAACTATTCACTGTTCCATCACCTAACGAAATCATTGTCTTTATTCATGGTGCCCTTGAGCTTGCCTGCATGCAAATTCTATTTTTTACATGTATATGGCAATACTATAGATAGAATATTATTCTACATATCTAACACCATGCATGCATTGCTATTTAGTCACAGCACTTTTTCTTGTCTCTCTTCCGTCCTTTTCTTTTTCACTCCCTAGCCTCCTATTCATATACCCAATGTTAACAAATTGATATATACAGTTGGCCCTCTCTATCCACGGGTTCCACATCCGCGGATAAGGAGGACTGACTGTACTGCACCATTTTATGCAAGGGCCTTGCCCATCTGCAGATTTTGGTTTCTGCAAATGCTCAACATTTTTACAAGGGCCTTGAACATCTGCAGATTTGGGGGTCCTGGAAACGATCCCCCATGGAAGGGACAACTGTATCCTTTTACATCTTCTTCCATGCTCAACAGTATGTACAAATATACATGATCAAAGATCTATCTCTATCATAACTGGTAGTTGCTCAGCAAATGGAGCATAAAACTGATACACACATAACTTGAATGTTTTATTAATTTAGTCACATACACTTAAACACATGGTATTTTTTAGAGTATAAGCCACCTGTCTGTAAATTTTCCTGCAGAAATCACACCAAAAATTCCAGCTTCCGTTTCTTTCAAGTGGTTCAAGATTTTGAAGACATTTGCTAAGCCATTTAGCGTAGAACTTTCCTGTGTTTTTATAATTTTCTTCTCTGCTCTTTTCACAGTGTTCTTGCCCACACTTAAATTCCCAATATATTTATCAGTGACTTTCATTTATGGCATCTTTTCAAAGTTAAAATTTTGTTTTTCATGAAGTAACAACTCTTTTTTATCACATTTATTTATAATCACTTTGTGTAACATTTCATAAGATGTCAAAATTCCAATAACAGTAGCATGTGGCACAAAGGAGTCTGGTAACAAACAAAGCTGATCCTTAGTAAGTAAAGGTAGGAACAGGACTGTTTGGATGAGTTCATGTAATCAACTTTCAGGGGATAATCCATGTGCCTTTTGCATGTTTTATAGAGAGAGTGGATGACATAGATGAGTTAGGTGTGTTGGCTAAGTGGAAGATGGTTGAAAGAACTAACTTATGTATGTTTTTTGTCTTTGCTTTATGTAAATGAAATTATCCAATATGTTTTCATAAGCAACTTGCTTTTCTCACTTAATGACATAATTGCTATCTTTCCAGAACAATGGCTTAGGTCTAACTCATTCTTTTCAATAGCTAAATGATATTTCATAAAATGGATGTGTTAAAAATGCAGTCAACCTTCCCTTATTGATGAGCATTCAGAGTATTTCCAGGTTTGGTCACTTCAAACAATGTTTTAATGGAGATCTTTATGCATACATCCTTAGATACCACTGCATTTATTCCTATGAGAAATTCTCTAAAGTTTGTTCTTCTCATATTTCAATTTCTACTTTTAATATCCTTAAGTTTCAAGTATTATTATACAGTATTTTAAAACAAGGCCAGGGCTCAAAATGGATAATTGTAATTCATGTTTACACTTGGCAAGATTTTCACCAGTTTGAAAATTTCAACCAATCTGTGGAGGAACCTCTGATAATTTTGAATCCACCAGTATTCAGAAGGCTATCATCCATCTATTAGTTGAATAGTTTTGTAAGTAAATTTCCCTGGTCCCTGTACTTCTTGCAAATGGAGAGTGCTACATCTAGGACAGCTCTTATTTATTCCTGTCATTTTTTTTACTGCAAAATTTGTCCTTGAGTACAAAGAGAGAACAAGTAAAACATTATATTGAAATGGTATGGGGAAATACGAAGCATTTAAACACATAAAATGTTAATATAATATACTTCTAAACACATGATTTCCATTTCTTACAAATCAGAACAGTAAAATGTAAAAATTAGGTCAGTTTATTTCTCATGATAATGTGATTTATTTTCAGTTTTACTGTTATTATGGGCCAGTGACCAGCATTAATAAGCCATTTTAAGGAGATTCAAGGCTTGCAAATATCCCAGGAAACTTTCAGAGCCACCAGGTTACATGACTCTTCACTTTAATGATTCCAGTCATGTAATACATCTTCTAAATCAGCTGCAATGTGTGAACATCTAATGATATCTGATTGCTGATTCTGCAAGACACATTTCCACGTGCTTCAGCATACAGGAGACCTGATATAGGAACATGATAGCTGTTCTCTTGCTTATCAATATCTTTAGTTGTGCAAATTTTATAATAAGGAGAAACTTTGAGAGTTGGGCTTTTTTGCAATTTTTTCTTTACTCATTCTAGACATCCCTAGTATACATAAGTTACAGATGCAGATGACTGGGGTTATGAAAACATACCTTGCATGTTTTCACTTATTGCAAAAAGAAGCATTTCTTTCCTATCTGACTCTTCTAGAGTAAGTCAGAGATTTTTAAGGAAATTAAACAATTGTGTTCAGTGAAGTAGATCTGTACATTGATGGTTCAGAGGAAGTATGCATACCTCAAGTTTAGTTTTGCCTCCTGCCCTCACAAGTCTGGTTTAGGCAAGGACAATGATGAAGTCTGTCTTGAGGTTGGTATTAATGTTTGGCAGGCACAAATTAGCTACTTTGGGTTTATGTCAATCTTGTACTATTTACATACAGAGTTGCTGCATAGGTAAAAAATAAATACATAGGTGATAGGTTCTCCTTGTATGCTAGATTATGGTAAAATCTTGATCAAGAAAGTCAATATGAACCTTTACCCTTCAATTCCTGGGTTAAAAAAAATGAAATTGTGTAACTAACTGAATTGATCAAATCACTTGCTAGAAGAGACCTAACCATAATTTTTACGACCCAATATTTCCTGCGTGTCATCTTTATGTTATTTTCCACTCAGGATTTTCTCCAAAAACCACTGGATACCTAGTCCTTAGTAGACAGAGTAGAGAAGCATTGTAGAAAAGTGGGCTGTTGCTTGTAGGAATGGTTTCAGTCAGTGATATGCTGGTGGGGCTTAACCAACAGATCTCAGGAGTGGAGCCGCTCTGATTTGTAGCATTTGCTGATTTCCATGATGTAAATATTATCAGTAGGAATGATTTCCAGGCACCAGCGTGATGTCACTAAAAGCAGATTTGGGAAGAGATGCTAATAATTGGCTCTCAAAAGACAGCACAAACCTCTGCCATCACATCAATTAAAAATGTTTTACCCTCCATCATCCTGTTACATCTAACCAAGTGAAATTGAATGGGGAAGTAGAACTGTAGAAGTTAAAAGAGTAGTTGTGTTTCTGATTCACTGTTCTAAGAGCAAGTGGCTAAGGAGAATCAGAAAGGAAGTTAAATTTCAGATATGGTTTCTGTAAGGCTGTATTTCCAAGTCAAAATCACTTTTATTTTCCAATGTGCTTGAGAAAATATATAAATTTATTGTTCCTGGCAGGTCTAGGGCTGACTAATGAAACAAATCATGACTCATAATAGGTACCCAGTAATTCAGGGGGAATTTTAGGGGGTTATATGACCAGAATTTGAAAGAACTTTCTGTATGCATAACAATGCTAGCTATTTGGGATAAATCCGAAACTATTCAACACAATGTATTTTTCCCATATAACCAAGACAGGACATTTATATTTGAGGCAGTATAGTCTTATGTGTAATCATGTAAGACAATAGATAGATAGATAGATAGATAATAGATAGATAGATAGAATATAAAATAGATAAGATGACAGGTAGATAGAATATAGAATAGATATATAGATATAATACAGATAGATGATAGGTATTTAGAACATAGAGTAGATATATAGATATAATATAGATAAATAGATAGAGAGAGAGAGAGAATATAGAATAAATTTATTCTAACCCCTTGATCTTCCATGAGACTTTGTGGGAACTCACTCAACTATTCAGCACCAGAGTTTACTTCTCAACCACAGAGTTTACTTCTCAACCATGGATATTGTTTTACACTCATCTTCTTAGAAGATTATGACTAAGTAGTGTAAATAATAAGGATGTTTTGAGTAGTAAGTGGTCACCAATACCACCACAGACTATAGAACAATACTGTCAAATAGAACTTTCTACACTGATGGAAATGTTCTATATCTGCACTGTTCAGTTGAAAATTCAGTTTCTCCATTGAAGTAGCCACATTTCAAATGCTCAATTGCCACTAAATAGAATTAAATTAAATCTAAATTTAAATGGCCATATAAGTTTAGTGGTTCCCATTTTGGAAGTGCAGATCTAGAAGACAAACCACCAATGTTTATTTCTTCTTCATCAGCAAAATTGACAGCCAACAATTCTGTCCCATGTAGTGTCAAACATGGCATTTTGGGGGAAAAAAAAAACTTCATGAATTTTTAAAACTGTGTTTTTTGTTAATAGTGGCAAAAATAGAAAGAAATTGTATATACTCTCACAAGAAACTGATCAGTTCACAATTTTCAGTATCATCTTCCATCTTATTTAAAACATTTTAAGCCCTAAAACTCCCCTAAACCAAAATTCAAAGTAAAGTTTTCTTAGAAAATATTTATTTCTAGGAAAATCTATTCTAGAAATATCAGTTAAGTTTTAAGAAGAAAATGCATTGTATTATTAAATAAAACTGTTTGAAACACACAAAGTGTGTTTTAATGGCCTGTGTGATTTTATAGTGTTTATTAAAATCCAATTTCTAAATGTACATTCACTGTATTTTTGAAGTAGGAAGTAAACACATTTTTCAGCACATAGCTTTTCAAAGAATTTATTTTCTTGTCAACAGGAACTTAAAACATAGGTGAAAACTTAGTTAGAGGAAGGGAGAATAAATATTAAAAATGAGTGCAATTGTAGTAAATAAGTGAATATTTGAAAGAAGTCTTGCCTCTTCAAGATTCATCAAAATGCCTAATATAGCTCTTTGTTTTTCTATCATTAGTTTAAAAATATAGGCTGCTGGTAACATAAACATGTGAAGAGTTACTTAACACTTAGAAATGTAGCTAAAATCATCTTATAAAGCTGAAAGTTGATATTTAGTTGAGAATCAATTTACCATAATATTCTAAAATTTCATTTCATTTAAAAATAGCCTATGGTTATCCTAAACTGATGAAATTACTTCTCCAACTGTTTCTTAAAGTAGTTCACTGATCTTCCATTATGCAGCATTGATCTCTTGGCAAAACTGTTTGAACTATCTAAATCATATACCCAGGAAACAATATGTATTCTGCTTACCTGCCCAAGAAGGGCTTTGAAAAAAGCCCTCCTAGTTCCTCCAAATAAAATGTCAAAGGCATGCACAAAAAAGTTTGGCTGGTAAAGTCAGTGATAAGGAAACACAGTTTTAGTTTAATTCATTTTTCTAAAGTGCCAACTGACAAGCTTGCATTGAATTCAATCCAGGTTCAAAAGTATAATTGATGTCAGCCCAATTCTCAGCCAAAGACAAACACTGATTCTGTTGCTGTTGGCTTTGTTTTGGTTTCAGGTGCAGGGCCCCTGCCATATGGTATCCTTGGGTCAGGGTTTTTGTTATGGCGTGTGAGTATGTATGTGTGAGTGTGCTTGTTAATATTGCAAACATCCTTCAGTCGCAAAGCAAACAAAGGAAAGTCAATCCACTCATTGCTAGAACCACTATAGACCACTGACAGCTGAGTACTATTAAAGTTACATAGAACATTAAACAAATAGAAGTCCCTGTTCAAGATACTGCTTCACCAATGAATTCTTTATTTGCCCTTGACATCTTGTTTTCTTTTCACCACCAAATGGCTGTGCATTTATAATTAATGAATTAACACTGTATTTTTAATATGAAATTCAAGGTATTTTGCAGTAGACCAGTGTGTGTTTTCCAAGTTTTGCATCCAAAGTGTTTAAACATCATTGCCTGTGATAGTAGAACACTTATTTATCGATGTAAAAAATACTTGATTTGAAAACAAAAAATCATTTGGACTGAATGACAAATGAATGTTTGTGGAAGAAACAAATAATTACAATGTAGATATCCCAGCATGATCAATATATTTAGAACTATATTCAATAGATACGAAAAATTTAAGTTTTCTTCCTTGTTTATATGATTACAACCCTAATTACTCAAGTCATTATCAAGGCCCTAAGTTTAGGTATTTCACAAAGCCTTACAAGAAACAGACATAAAGCAAAAACTCCACACTCAAAATACAAAGAGTTTTCTTGTCTAATAGGAATACATATGAAACAACAGTGAATATTATAGGCAGAATATAATCATTAAGTATAAGTAGTAGTATAAACATAAAAACCCAAGGATATAAATGTCCTGAGAGGGTCCATAAGGAGGTGGGATTTAATGCAATTTTGAGGAATGAATAGATTTTACATAGAATGACTTGGATATGGAACGTTATTCCAGGAATGAGTAATAGCATGAAGAAAAACAAAGAGGTGAAAAGGAACATCCTAGATTTTTGGTAAATATCTACATCAGCAGAACTCGACTGGAGGGCAATAGGGATACAGTTAGCTACCTGAATTGGCAGGATTTGTGAACACCTGATTTTAAGGCACTCAGACTTGATGTGGAAGAAAGTGTTTTCAGTGAGATCTGGGATTACAGATGAGTGCATTCAAGGCCCCTGAAGGTGTCTGGTTAGACAAGGAAGGTGGGTTCCATAGAAAAGCTCCATGTTAGCTTGTTTTATATGTGGGAAGACTTTGTAAGACTTTAGTAGCTAAATTGCATTGTATTATTTAATTTAAAAAAGTTTTGATAGACAGCAAACTTCTATCTCCTTCAATCCATAACGGGATAAGTTTGGCCCCATGTAAACACATGCAATGCATTTACAGTGCAATGATTTTATCTTTCTGACTTGGTCATCACTGTGAGTCTTAGTAAGTTATTAACAGAGGACAAAAATTTACAAATCCTGACTCTAGTTTGTACCTACACTTTTGCTATACTATACACTATTGCAACACAACTGAAAAACATGTCCCCAAATAAAAAATAAATAAATTAGTTGATCCTATGGAGGAAATATAGTAGAGAAACTTAGGTGTTAAGTTGCTTCTGCTCAACATCTTAGAAGGATAAATTTTCAAGACAATTATAGGTAAGAGATTTTCCTCCTGTCATTATTGCACTCTCCATGAGCTCAAAGACTAATTTAAAAATATTGTTTCACATGTATTAGCTTCATCTATATCTTATTTTTTTTCTTCTGGGCCTTCATACATCTAGTAAATCTCAAAGACCAAATGTGCAAAAAATATGGTTGATAAAATATCCATTTCATGAGAGTCTTGGCTAGAGTCACTTAAATAATTCTGTTTCTAAAATTAAATTAAAAGTCAAACTCCTGCTAAATAGTATGACTTTCTAATGAGTCTACCTCTAAGCACCTCTCTGGCAGTTACCAAGAATTATGTTTCAAGTATCCTAACTCATATCCCTATTCTTAGGTGAATTCTTTAGTTAGATAACTAGCTGGATATTTAGACATTTGTCAGAGTTTCCTTTCTGAAATTTTATATTTAAGAATCAGGGAACATTTTTTTTAAAATTACTATAGACTAAATTAGCATGGATTACCTCAGTCTGGACAAAAAGTGTTAGAAATAATTATAATCAGTTGGAGATTTTACAATATAAACCAATCAATATAGATTCCAAATACTAGAGTAAATTACTTAAGTGTCCTCAGAGTAAAACATGGGCAAAATATATTTATAAATTATCCTGAACTCTAAGTTAACTTTAAGATTCACCTTAAACTAACATGTAAGCAACTCATTGACTTAAAAACCCTCTGGTAGTCAATGTTTCCAAAATTTCAAGACAGAGAAAATGAGTGAAAGAACTATATGTAAAGTTCTCCTCTTTAGAGGGCACCAGCTCTTCAAGATCTCTGACACATTCCTGAAAGAACTAAAGAATTGTTTCATCTCTGCTGGAAGTAGTCAATTACATCCAGTAGTCCACAGCTCCCAGAGCCAGTGCCCCTGCACTGTTGAAGCTCAGCCTTTTCTAACCCTCACCAGCGCCAGCAGGGAAATCAGTAAGCAGGTAGGATAGGGGACAAGAAACAGGAAGTGAGACATCCTCAGACCCTTCTCAACCACACACTCTCCTTCCTTTTCCCTCCCCACTCTATCACCATGACAACTGCAGGCCAGGGAAAAGACCAAGAAGGACACTGCTTGTTTTATTTTTCTAAATGCCATGAAAAATACTCTAAAATGAAATAGCATCAATAGGATAGTGCTTTGGGTTACAAAAACAGAGAGGTTTTGGGACTAACATTACCCCACCCCCTACTGTCTTTCTTAAATGTCTGTATTTCTCTTACTTCTTTGGCACTCTCATTTTCAACTGATCACAGCCCTATCAATTTGCCCAACAGATAAGATTTCCAGATCTCTCATTTCTTTCCTCCTCCCTTCCTTTGACTTTTCAATTGATTCTTTTTCTCTCTTTACAGGAGCCTTTGGTTGGTATCTCTGGTTTCATCTTCCCAGTTCTTTTTACTCTCCATTCTGCTGCCAGGATGATTTTCCTAGGGTTTCAAATCTGATTATCTAATTGTTCTGCTTTCTAAAAATAAGCAAAAAGACAAAATTCCCATTGCTTCCTTGTGCTGATGGGATAGATACAAAATTTTCACCATGGCATAAAAGTCTTTGCATGACTTGTTTCCAGTCTCATAAATGCCTCATCCTCTCTTCTGCCATACCTACCTTGTTTTCCACCAACTCAACTCAGAACCTTCTCACCATTCCTTCAACACACCACTTATTTTCTTGCTCACATAAGCTTGCATATGACATTCTTCCAGGACAGGAAAGAATATCAGAATTAGCATTTATTGAGCTCATTCAATTCGACAAGCGTGTAACCTGCACAGCAATGGAAAGGTGTAAGAATGATTGTTTTATTTTGCAGGCAAAGAAACAGAGGAGAAGAAAATTGTCCAGACACCTGGCCATGATATATGATGTTGCCTGGCTTAAAATCTTTGGCATTTCCCCTGTGTGGAATACCCTACACCTAATTTTTTTTGCCTGAAAACTCCTCATTTGGCCTTTAAATCTCACTTGAAGTTTAGCTCTTCTCTAAAGCCTTCAGGCAGAAGAATGGACTAACTTTTTATAGTGGCACAATACCTGTCAGGGTGATCCCAGAATTTCTGTATGGGGAGCTCAGGAGAGCAATACATGTGAAAGGAAAGGACAGTGGGGACAGGCAAGAAGATTTATCTTGAAGCTTTGTTTACATAACGAGTACACTGTTTCTATTTTGTGTTTTATGCTGATGAATGTGACACGGATGCAAATGCCCCCAGACAACTTATATGTTGGCATTGCAATATGCCCTCTCTAATGATACAAGTTATATTCAAATTTCCTGCTAATATATCTAACTGCCAGGCTAAAACAGTGAGTTCCTTAAGATTTTGCACATCTTATTCATCTTTCTATTCCATGCCCTTGTCAGGGACCAGGCTTTATGTAGGTGCTCAGTAAGTGTGGGACGAATGAGAATAGGACTGAATGGAATGGTTCTTTCCTGCCGTAATAACCCTTTGGAATATTTTTATTACACTTCATCAGAAGCCAGTTTGGAAATTTGGTGTTTTCAATTATCAAGAACTATGGTTCTAGCTATCTGTTAATACCATGCATGGTTATTTTAGTAATTAGGTTTTAATACATTTAAACAAATAGGTCACTTTAATACCCAAAGTCAATGATTCATTCATCCAAGTAAGTGCCATAATTTGCTTCTGAAAAGATAGCCCCACAGTTAATTCACTTCAATCTTGGTAATAGCTATATTTCTATTATTATGATTCAATTGAAATTAAGCCATTTTTTAAAAAAAATTAAGCTTGGGACTTGGATAGTTCAGATGAAAATAGTGATTGCCAATTGTGAAAGTTCTAAGAAAACGTGTCCTTTATGGTTTTATCCCCTCAAAGTGGAAACATCAAAAGGACAGGACTGTAATTCTCGAGGGAAACCTTAGAACTAAGATCTAATATGTTGTTTCAGATTTTGAGGGGGAAAGTTGACAGAGACTACATGCAGCTCATTGTTTCTTCATACATTCAGTGAAAGAAGACAGGAGACAATCATGATATTTTAATTCTATCACTGATGCTATGATGATCACAGTGACTGCTATTTAAGTTTCTATCAAGCAAAACATTAGATTCATGGCATAAACCATCCCATCTAATTATTACAACATACTCTAAGGTAGATAGTGCTCTAAGGTAGATAATGCATCTCCCATCTCTATAGTTGAGGCTCGAAGAGTTTACATAATTGCCTAAAGTATGTAAGGGAGTAAAATTTGAGGCCACGATTTGACATGTGTCTTCTGTAACTTATCTGATACAACCTTGCTCTTATATCTGTAAATTCTGCTTAATTATTTCAGACATATGTAATTCTTTAGGTTCACAATATCATTTAGAATCATAAACATTCATAGAACTTCATCTTATAATGCCTCAATTTACATCATAAAATTATTTTGAGGATGAAATGGTGGAACCAATGTAAAGCCGTCAGCCTGGTGCAAGGCTTATAATAAGCACTCAGTAAAACTTAAATGACGATGATGATGTTGATGATGATGATGATGGTGATGATTTATTCCAACCTATTCATTTTTCAGTGATTCATTAAGAAATCAGCTCAGAGAAATCAAATGCCAAGGACGCATAGAGAAATGGCAGATGCGGATTCTCATTTCTCTATAAGGCCTGTTTACCTAGTGATTGCTTGATAATACATTATAAAAAAAAATCACCATGCATATCCTGGCATGGTTATAAAAACAAACAAAAAGAGGTGATCTTCTCTAGGTTAAGGGTGATATATTGTCTTGTTTCACAGACCAGCAGCATCTGTATCACTTTGGAGCTGGTTAGAAATGCAGACTCTAGGGCTCTCCCCAAGACTTACCAAACCAGAATTTGCATTTTAACAAGATACCCAGTAATTCATAACCTCATTAAAGTTAGAGAAGCACTGCTATAACACACATCAACATGGAAGCAAAATAAAGATTTGGAAGATGAGCTATGGAGTAAGAGAGACCTGAGTTCCAACCCTGTCTCCACCATTTGCTAGCTGTAAAACCTTGGACAAGATCTCTGAAGGACTAAATGTTATAAATTATTTAAAGCACCAAGCACAATATGGAAACACTATTATAATAATTAAGGCAGACCAAACTAAACTCAGATTAAGAAGCACAATTTATATGACAATGAGAAGAAAGATTTGGGCGCGAGTACAAAACTTCCATCTTCTAAATGAGAGTAAAACAGATTTACAGAGAGAAAATTTTAAGGGTAATTATGAAACATATAAGTTTAGTTTAGTTACAAAAATTCTATATATGCATATATACATATATATGTATATAAAATTATATGTATATATACTTATATATATTTCTCAGCTGTATACAAGATATTTACTATCATTCATTATCATCCCCAAATAAATATCATATTAATGCAGGAAAAACAAACCTGATCCAAGAGTATATTTTAGACTGTGTCTACTAGCCATGGCTAGATTCTTAATTGACCACCATATTATGCCTTAAATCAGATTGTATAGAAATATACAGTTTTCATTTGTTGAGAATTAAATCAGTATTAATTTTTGTCTTAGTTTTCAGTGCATTTAAAAGCTGGAATATTGATGAGATAATCTCTTTCCTAAAGCTTTGAAAATGGCTTGGCCAAGTAAAAATGAAATAAATCTAGATGAACTAGATATGGTCCATATCACAGCAGAAGATAATGTTAACCAGAAAAGATGATGAGGTGCCCATGAGTTTTAGAAGAAGTTAGCTTTTCTTTTTTTTAATTAATTAATTAATTTATTTATTTATTTATTTTTGGCTGTGTTGGGTCTTCGCTGCTGCATGCAGGCTTTCTCTAGTCGGGGTGAGCGGGGGCTACTCTTTGTTGCAGCATGTGGGCTTCTCATTGCGGTGGCTTCTCTTATTGCGGAGCACGGGCTCTAGGCACACAGGCTTCAGTAGTGTGGCTCGCGGGCCCAGTAATTGTGGCTCGCGGGTTTAGTTGCTCCGCGGCAGGTGGGATCTTCCCGGACCAGGGCTTGAACTCATGTCCCCTGCATTGGCAGGCAGATTCTTAACCACTGTGCCACCAGGGAAGTCCTGAAGTTAGCTTTTCTTTGGCAAGAATGAAGTTATTTTATTAGCAGAACTTCACAAATGCTTTTAAAGTCTCAGAGTATCATTTTCTACATTTATAAAATAATGAAATCATGATGGCCAGTGATGAAATGCTATTTTAAAGCAACTTTTTGGATTTTGGAGCACATTCTATCATTCCTAATGCAATATAATTAATCTGAGTCTGGGCCAATTGTCAGCCATTATGAGGAGAGCTATGAGATAGCCACTTTATAAATGAAGATAGAAGGACCTTCCTCTACCAGCCATGCCTGGTGGCATCTACTAAATCAATTCTCTGTCACAGGACCAAAATATGTGCTCTTTAAATTTGTTTTGGTTGGTGTTATATATGAAACAAGAGTGGTTCTAAACTTATGTGATCATCAAATGGCCTTAGTGTAGGTTGGATAATGAGATAATAAATATTAAAATTTTTCTATAGAACATTCTCCTCCCTATATGGATAATTATATCTTCTTCTTCTAATTGCTTTTCTGAAACTAATAAGCAAATTATATGTTGCTGGCTGTAATTGTCAGATTTCAGTCTGTATTTTTCATTATCTGATGTTGGTCTTTAAGTATTCTACATATGATTGGGCCACTAAGGTTAATGTCTAGTTTGGGACACCTAATCTTTGGTTCTATGATGAAGGAATTCTAAAGCCATATAGACAGATTGATTTTGGTGGTTTGAAATTAATTTGACCTTTTCTTTTAAGTCACAAAGTAGTCTGGGTTGTGACAAAGATCTACTGACCTATTTCTCAACAAACTCTTCACCAATAAAACTTAGGACTTAATTTTTAGTCATTGTAGGAAATTCTCCTTCCATTTATTATCAGTTCACACCATGGACCTTTAGGGAGTGACTTGTCAGTGCTGATTTTTTGTCACTCTAGAGATCCTTGAAATATTATATTTGATAACCATCCCAAGACATGATTAAATTGCTTGTGATAAGAGCTTTATTTTTTTTTTTCCTCTCGAAACTCAGCCAGATAAAGTCCACTACAGCAGTTACCAGCAAGTCAGAATGACTTCCATCACCCTTCCCTAATCACAGCCTGGATAAATCACCTCTTTCTGATTTTTGAGGTTAATATGCATCAGATTTCTCCCTCTCACAATGGTGATGTCACGTAAGTATCTGGAAACAATTCTTTCACTCCATTATAATCTTGCAGTCTGCTTTCTGTAAAGGCTTTTAATTTAAGCTATTCTTAAAAATATTTGAAAAGGTCACTGACCTTAAAATTGCTATTATTATATGGAATCAAAACATGTTGTTTATTGTTCACAGATTATTTTCAACGTCTACAACAAGTTATAGAAGGTGCTTTAAATCACCCTCTGTATTCCATGCCCTGTTCTCACCTGCAACTACCTTACACCTGAAGTACTGCATAAGAGCCCAATCTGCTCTATCTGCTTCTTTTCTGTTTTCAGTCATTCTTCAATTATTGGATTCTTTAACACTGTTTTCTGGTACCCACTACATGCCCTCTGTTAGGTTCTCTAAGTACAGAAGAGAACTAAAAGAGATAGATTTTCTGTCCTAAATAATCTTAAAAGCAAACCGACAAAAAAAGAATCAAAGACACAAAAAATGTAAAGTTGCCAATTGATCAGTGCCAGACAGGAGAAGCTATGCAATTTTATGGGGGTCGGAGTGGGAGTGGAGATACTTCAATAGGGAGATCTGATCTGGGCCTGCAGGTCAGGAGAGGCCTTGCTGATGAGTGTTGTTTGAGCGAGAGCTACAGGATGACTAGGGGTTAAGTAGGCAAGGAGCAGGGGAGGCATCCCAGACAGAGGGTACAGATATGTAATGATCCTGTAGAAGGAGGCAGCAGGAAAGCAGAGGACTAATGTGCCCTGATTACGCAGCCCTTGGGAGCAGGGCGCAGGGAGGCTGGAGGGGCTGGCAGAGAGATGCGCATGCCTGACTGTATGAGCCAAGGGGAGAAGTCTTGCCTTCAACCTAAGAGCAGTGGGATGGCAACTGGGGATGGGGGATGATTTTGAAAATTCCCTCTGGCTTCATGTGAATGGCAGGGGGAGGGTAGAGCAGGTAAATAACTTGGGAGGCTATTAAAGGAGTAGGGACTTCAATAATGGTACTACGGGGACTAAGGAGAGAGTGGTGGACATGAAGAGGAGTAGATGTGTGAGATTTTTAAGAGCTAAACTTAAAAGAGAAGTTAAGTGATTGAGAGAAGCTGGTGATTGTCCAAACGTCACTGTCCTGCTAGTCTTCTCCAATAGTTTTGCTCTTGTCTCCAACTGATCTGAGAAGAGGGTCGTTGTCACTGAAAAACATACAGCTCTCCCTTGACTTAGGATGATGTTAGAGCCTTATGAACCCATCATAAGTTGAAAATATCTTAAGTCAAAAATGCAATAAATACACCTAACCTAACAAACACAGCTCAGCTTAGCCTTCCTTAAATGTGCTCAGAATTCTTACGCTAGCCCACAGTTGGACAAAATCACCTAACACAAAGCCTATTTTATAATAAGGTGTTGACAAGCTCGTGTAATTTATTGAATGCTGCCCCGAAAGTAAAAAACAGAAAGGTTGTACGGATGCAGAATTGTAAGTTTCTCCGTTGTTCCCCCTCGTGATCGCTTGGCTGACTGGGAGCTTCAACTGCACAGCATCACGAGAAAGGATCCTACCACATACCCCAACCCCAGGAAAAGAGCAAAAGTCAAACTTTGAAGTCGGGTTTCTACTGAATAAGTATCACAATAAGTATAAATTGTACGTTGAACCATTATAGGTCGGGGGCCATCTGTATTTATTGAACCTCAACCCAATTTATGCACCATGCTACTCTCTGGGGAAGTACCTTCCAGCTTGAAACTCTGTAAGCTGGCATGCAAACCTCTCAGTATGACCCTAACCACCTCATGGCATTTATTTTCTATTACTCTCCTCAGAGAACTCAAGTATGTAAAAACCTACCTAAAACAGTGGCACATAAATATGAGCTGAATATGGTTTCCCCTCTTCCCTCATCCCTCTTTTCTTTTCTAGCATCAAATTTCTGCTTCTTTACCAAAGCGCTTAGTTCCCCTTTGATTGCTTTTCTTACATTGATCCTCCCCACATTTGCTCTTCCCTAAACCCTAGCTGGAATTTTTTTCTAGCTTTACCATTTTTTCTAAGTCTTACCCTCTCTGCAAGGTCAAGCCCTAATAAAAATCCTAGCTCCTTCGTAATACTCTTCTAGAACATTTCAGTCTTCTTGGTCACCTACCCTTCGATTTCGAATTCCCCTATTTGTCAGTTACTCAGCGTGTGCATCCTAGCTTCCACTCACCTTTCTGTGAAATAGTTTAGCTTTTGAACTGAACTGTACACGAGTCAAGAACAGTGCTCCTACCTTAAAACTCTTATTTTCCAAGAGTGTAATATGATGCAAGGTAGGCCTGAAGTCATATCCTCATACCTGTGGCTAAAGGGCTACTTTGGTCCCATGTAAACCACATCAAAGGGGACTTCATTAGAAACCCTTTGTGACAGCTACCATGTAATACTGCCCATCACTCTAACAAACTAAATCACTATATTGTGTAAAGAAGACAATTAAGGAATAAAACATGGATTGTATGTTTCCACCAAGTCATTAACAATTAAACTTAAACCTGAATTTTAATTTGGGAAATTAGGTGAATAAAACCAAGAGTGGGGCTTCCCTGGTGGGGCAGTGGTTGGGAGTCTGCCTGCCGATGCAGGGGACACGGGTTCGTGCCCCGTTCCGGGGGGGATCCCACGTGCCGCGGAGCGGCTGGGCCCGTGAGCTGTGGCCGCTGGGCCTGCGCGTCCGGAGCCTGTGCTCCACAACGGGAGAGGCCGCAGCAGTGAGAGGCCCGCGTTCCGCAAAAAAACCCAAAAAAACAAAAAACAAGAGTGTTTATTTTCCTAGTAAGCATTCACTTAGGGGTTTTGGAAACCACTTAAGAGTAAAAGACATCAAAATAAGTACATAGAATTAATACCCAAATAAGAATTCAGTTAGATGATGAAGGCTACTTCTAACCAATTCCTGCTCAGATCAACGTAAAGGGATATCATCTCTTTAAGACTTACCTTGTTGGGCATCCCTGGTGGCGCAGTGGTTGAAAGTCCGCCTGCTGGTGCAGGGGACATGGGTTCCTGCCCCGGTCCGGGAAGATCCCACATGCCGCGGAGCGGCTGGGCCAGTGAGCCATGGCCACTGAGCCTGCGCGTCCGGAGCCTGTGCTCCGCAACGGGAGAGGCCACAACAAGACTTACCTTGTTACTGTTACCAAGTTCAAGCTCGTACTGCTCACTGCACGACAGGCCGATAAATAGACAAGTTGTTTGGGCAAGGAATAGCGATTTTATTTGGAAAGGCAGCAGACCCAGACGATGGTGGACTAGTGTCCCAAAGGACCATCTTCCCAGAATTAGAATTCAGGCTTCTTTTATACTAAAAGAGGAGGTGGTAAGGTCCTGTCTGGCCAGATTCCAGAGGGGATGTGATAATTTCTTCCTTCCTGCAGCTATTCACAGGTGGGCCCAGTCAGGATGTTTCCTGTGAGCTAAACAAAGGTATTTTAGCTAATGCTCATTACCTGGGAGACAGGGTTCCCAGGGATGGGCCACTATGTATAATTTAACCTTATAGGCAACATCCCTTCAGTGATTAACTTGTAATAGAATACAAAGTTTCTTCCCTATTACAGCCTTGCATCTTCCCAAGGGCTGGCCACAGGCTTCTCACGTTTGTGGTAAATCAGTCTTTTCATCTCGGCCAGACCTTGATCCTGAACAGCTGTGCCCCACTTTTGCTGGTTAGTCAGTGAACTTTGCTCCCTCCACCGCCAACCTTTCAGGAAGCAGCCAGGCCACTGATGACAAAGAGGTAACAGCACTTTTGCATCCTGACCTTCCTCTAAGTAAGAAAGGCTGCGTTCACCCGAAGTGCCTCCCTCTAACCATCTGACCACTGCCCCCGTCTCTTCCCTTAACCCCCATCACAACTTTGCATTTTTGTGTGTCTTTGATTCTTTTTTTGTCAGTTTGCTTTTAAGATTATTTAGGACAGAAATTCTATCTATCTCTTTTAGCTCTCTACTGTACTTAAAGAACCTAACAGAGGACATGTAGTGGGTACCAGAAAACAGTGTTAATAAATGAATCCAATAATTAAAGAATGACTGAAAACAGAAAAGAAGCAGATAGAGCAGATTGGACTCATGCAATACTTCAGGTATAAGGTAATTAGTTGCAGATGAGCACAGGGCATGGAATACAGAGGGTGATTTAAAGCACCTTTTTTTTTTTTTTGCGGTACGCAGGCCTCTCACTGTTGTGGCCTCTCCTGTTGTGGAGCAGGCTCAGCGGCCATGGCTCACGGGCCCAGCCGCTCCGCGGCATGTGGGATCTTCCCAGACCGGGGCACGAGCCCATGTCCCCTGCATCGGCAGGCGGACTCTCAACCACTGCGCCACCAGGGAAGCCCTAAAGCACCTTCTATAACTTGTTGTAAACGTTGAAAATAATCTGTGAACAATAATCAACATGTTTTGATTCCATATAATAATAGCAATTTTAAGGTCAGTGACCTTTTCAAATATTTTTAAGAATAGCTTAAATTAAAAGCCTTTACAGAAAGAAGACTGCAATATTATAATGGAGTGAAAGAATTGTTTCCAGATACTTACGTGACATCATCATTGTGAGAGGGAGAAATCTGATGCATATTAACCTCAAAAATCAGAAAGAGGTGATTTATCCAGGCTGTGATTAGGGAAGGGTGATGGAAGTCATTCTGACTTGCTGGTAACTGCTGTAGTGGACTTTATCTGGCTGAGTGTCGAGAGAAAGAAAAAAAAAAAAGCACTCTTATCACAGGCAATTTAATCATGTCTTTGGATGGTTATCCAATATAATATTTCACCATTTATATTTGTTTTCTATTGCTGTTGTAACAGCTTCCTACAAACTTGGAGGCTCAAAATCAGAAATCATTCTCTGCCAATTCTGGAAGCCGGAAGTCCAAAATCAGTGTCACTGGCTTGAGGTCAATCTGTCAGCAGGGCTGGTTCCTTCTAGAGGATTTAGGAGAGAATCCTTGTCTTTTCCAGCAACTGGAGGCCTCCTGCACTCCTGGCATCACTCCAACCATTGTCACATCACCTTCTGCCTCTTCTGTAGTCAAATCTCCCTCTGCCTCCCTCTTACAAGAACTTTTGTGATTATATCTTGGACCCTTCTGGATAATTCAGAATAATACCCCATCTCAGGATCCTTAACTTTATCACACATGCGAAGTCCCTTTTGCAATATAAGATACATTCATTGGTTCTAGGGATATGGACATGGACATTTTATGGAGCTGTCGTTCAACTAACCATATCAGTCTTGTTTCATAGGAGATTTATTATTTCAATGTACCCATTTATTTAAAAATTATTGAGCACATACTATAAATATATTTCAGGCAAAGTGCTCTTCAGTGGAATGATAACTTAATAATTATTCGTTTGCAACCTCGGGAATCCCCAGGTGAAATTCGAAACTGACCCCCATACATGGAGGGCAAGGAGAGACTAAAAAAAGAGGCAGCCTTCAGATGGGTAGGTGGCAGGATTAATAAGCAAGGGAACTTACATGTGTTGCTTGTCTTGGGCAACTGCGAGAGGAGTAGATCTTCCTACCTGTCACCAGAATCTTAAAAGTCCGTAGAGAGCCCTTAACAGGGCTCAGTCATGTATTCGGTCCAGGTAATCTTAACAACACCTTACTATCTCAAGGCTACATCTTGAAACAGCTGCTAGTATGGGACTAGTAGGCAGAACCTACATTCCAAGAACAGGAGAGGGGGTGAGAAGCCTCCAGTTGCCTGGGTCCAGCTCACAAGTCAACGAGCAGTCATGTCCTCTTGATGACCCCCTCCAACAATAATAAAATGTAGAGGTGGGGGAATATTCTTTAGAAATTCCTTGAATTTTTCTGCATTTCCAATAAATTCTGTAGTGTCATATTTACATTATAACATTACATGAACACTGCAAACCCGCTTCACCTCTGAGTCTTACCTAAATGTCTGGGTTCCCATTCCACTATGAACCTGCCCTTTTATACTTACACAAAGGACTGATTCTCTAGTGCCAGGCTCAGATTCCACCCTTACACCAATTTCCAGGCTCTTCTCCAAGCCTAATCTACTTCAGAATACATACCCTGCTCTACACCCCTAGTCCTGGCTCAGTCTGGCCTAGCTGATTAATTCAAGGATCTTATTTTTAGTCATTTGTAAATACAGCCTTTGAACAGAATCATTGAGAACATCAGCTGACATCAAATTAGGCATCAGAAGCCTTCACTCTGCTCACCCATGTCATCATTATACATGAATTAAGTGTAGCTTCAACATCTTATCTATTTTATGTATAGATAAAATATTACGTATCCATAGCATTCAGACACTTACATCACTTATGATAAAATAAACATTAAAATCCTAGAAGTTTGTTTATTGTCTAAAGTCATCATTTATCATTACTATTGTTATTATTAACAAGGTAATTTAATAGATGTAGCATAAAATAGTGTTAGGAATATGAAATGTCAAGCATACCTTTGATATTAAGCCTTCTTTCAGTTTCCACAAGCTCCTATGATGTTGATTTATTTCTCATGGACAATTATTATCCTGTGAAATAGAGAGGAATGGTTGGAAGGAAAACTGGTGGAAAGAGAGAAGCTCCGGCTCCTGGTCTTAGTTTGGTGAAGATAAAATTATTTTAAGAGTTTGTTCTATTTAAAGTGGTCTGGAAATAGGAAACAACAAGATCCTAGGGGCAAAGGAGAGGGCTAGGGTAGTGGAAAATTGTCCCAAATGCTTTCCTAAAGTCTTTGAGTAAGACAGACAGTTAATTAAATAACATGTTTAGAGTTAGGCAGAAAAATTGAGAAAAATTATACTTGGAATTCATTGGATTCCTGTCAATAGTCTCTTTGGTAGGTCAGAGGTAAATATACGCCTCCACCTTCCCTCAGAAACAAGTTCTTTTGCTTTTTTACTCATTGGGTATTTCTTTTTGACATTTTTTTTCCTTTTGACTGTATTATTTACAAAAATAAATTATCTCAAATTAAATACAATGTTCCAGGTGTAGATAGATCAGAATCAAGCAGACAAGTGAGGAAAATTGACTCTGAAATATGACATAATTTTCCCTATAATGACAGCTCAATATATTGTTCCGATTTTCCATACTTTATAAGTCCTAAACTAGGAAGTGTTGACATGTTTTATCCTTCTGTTATTCTATTACTCACAGGTATCTTACCATATTGGATAACATTTAATGATTTTTTAAAAAATTTTCCCTGGAAGGACATACATTTAGTGTGAAGAACTTGGAAAGCAAGAGATGCTGTTAGTGATGCAAAGGCCAGATGGGGAGAGCAGATTAGTTACCAGTCTGTGAGATTCTTCAAGGGGACACCAGGCCAACACGGTTGGAAGCTACACACTTAGGGATTCATTCCATATATTAATTTCATTAGTGAAAGATCATTTCTTTATGTTGAAAAGAAGTGAAAATATAAATTTTATTTAGGAAGGACTGGAGTTTAACATAACATCCTTGTTGAAATAAGTTCAATAAGAACAAAATGGGAGAATCTGAGAAACCAACTCATCTCTAGACTTACCTAATTATTTATAGAAGCCAATATGGAGGTGATTACAACTGAAATGCCTGGAATCTGCAAGCTGAGGTCCTTCCCTACGGAGAAGCAGCCTCTTTCTTTGGCATGCTTGGTTTTTCAGTGGGATTCAGAATTTATGTATGAATGGAGGATATGCAAAAAAAGAGACATGGCACACAAAATGCAGTGTACATATAATTGTCCTTTGTGGAATTTCACTAGCTATGTGCAGGCCAAAGTATCAGACCATATTATGAAACAGATCTCAGCTGTAGCTGTCACCAGGGCCCTTGGTCATTTATTTCTTTCCAGTATCTGCAGAAACCAGCTTAGCATGGGTACCAATAGAGAACGTCTCTCCTCCCACCCAGGCCCTGGACCCCTTATCTGTTGCTCTGTCTTCCCCTGTCCAAATGAAGCATGAGACCCTTGGGACCTGCTCAGTGGGATTTAACATACTGTAGGGTGGACCACTGACCAATGAGATGAGATAAAGCATCCAGCAGATACATCCTTCTTCCCCTCATGGACATACTATCCTGAGATGCTGGTATGCATATAGCTTCTCTAAAAATGGTCCTGTGAGACCAAGTGATCAGTTATGTTTGATACCAAGCAGCAGCCAGAAAGCTAAAACACTACCCTGTGTTTGCTCTTCCACATTTCCTGCTTCACTTCCCTTCCCCTTCACTCTTCATTCCCTGGGACTGTTCTTCCTAACTGAGTATCCCATATAAGCCTTTGCTTATTCCTATGTCTTCCAGGAAACGTGGTTTAAGATAAGTGGCTGTGGGCAAAGAGGCACACAGGTGGGTTCCTCTCCCAATATAGCCTCTGACAGAAGGTTGAAATGAATCGAAAGATCCTCTTTAGTTTTACATGAAATTCTAAATTGTCTCGTTTGGACATTTTGTCACTTTGGGCACTTTATTCTATGGTTTTACCAGTCTTTTTGGAAGTGAGCACAATATTATATCATATAATATACTAGTATATTCAGCTGTAAATTGTACCCCGCTGATAGTTTATGTAACAGAATGAGAAAATCATGATTTGGGCTCTGTCATATTGAGTAGGGCTAATAACTGTGATTCTCAAGGTAAACACTGAGTAATTGTGTTAAATTGAAGTCACATCTACTGCTCAGTCTCACCTGAGTACATGAAATTGTCTATCAATAGGCTCTTCTCTGACCCAGGAGCCCTAAGGCAAGCTGTGTAAATTGGACTCTATCAAGAAGCTGAGCAATGTGGTAGAAATTCTCAAGAGATAGGAGGAAAAGACCCATGTGAGGCATTAGACTTAAGCATCGCAAAAGCCCTCACTCCTGATACTTGGACATGATGGGGTCGAAGTTTTGATTCCATAAATTCATGTAACTTACAGTATACTTTCAGTGAATCCATGGAGACCAAGTAAATTATGCATAGAGCATTTTGGACAGTGGTTCTTAAACATGTTGGTCTCAGAAAGCTTTTGCACTCATAAAAATTATTGAGTTTTGTTTATGTGGATTATATCTATCAATATTTGATATATGAGAAATTAAAATTGAGAAATTATAAAATATTTAGGTGGTAATTCACTTAAAATAATAGTAAACATATTTCATGCTAACAGAGGTAATATACTTTTAGGAAAAAATATATTTCTAAAACAAAAAAATACTTAGAAAAGTGACATTTTACATTCCTGTAAATATATTCTGTATTCTCATATCTGTTCTATACTAAATCTGTAGTTGGGAAAAGAAGAAATATTTCAGTAGCTTTTCAGAAAACTATGGATATTCATCTTCTATATTACACTCAGACTTGACAAGAGGTATTTCTTAAAGTTTATATTTTACAATGCAGGTTCTAAAATCACATCAGTGATTTATTTTGTACTCTGTTACATTGAAATCCATGCAAATCTAGCCTACTTTGTATTTTGAATAGATCTTTTATCTGTACATGATTTTGTAACAACATATGTAGGTCAGTTGGAAAGTATCAGTTCACTTAGTTATGAATATCTTCCAAATGCTCATATAATTTAATATACAAAAACATCACAGTTGTTAACAGCACCACCAGTATTATTTCAAAAGTTTTTAAGTATTGGTAAATTATCAAGTTCACAACAGCAGATACAAATTTTCTAAAATTCTTATTATTCCTAGAAAGCTCAAATTTTATCACTGACAATAAATACTGTCAGTTATTTGCTGTGAAGACACACTCAATTCATTCATTTTTGAGAAAATGTCTTCCACAGACCCAAATCTGATCACCACAGTTTGTCAGTTTTCCAAGTAAAATTGGAAGAAAAAAAAAAAAAGAACTAGTTCAGCTCACAACTAATACAATCATACTAATCAAGAATGCTTTATGTACTTACCATTTTGTGGCAGAGATTAGAATATTAAATAATATGTATTCAAGGCCAATATTTAATAAAGTTATAAAATGAATACCTTATACTGCTTTATCAAATACATCCTTAAATGAAATTGGCCTTTTGTATGTATATGGGAATGTGTGTGTTTGTGTGATGGTGAACAAAGTATTAATACATTTTGGTATCCTTGTCTTGATTTGTACCAGTAGTTTAGCCCACGGTTGCTTTTGCACCATCTGTGCAAATATTAACACAGAGGAAAAGGAGAGTAACATCTTACTGTTATAAAAACAGTTTTGATCTCTAGGAATCTCAGAAAGTGTCTTGTCAACCAGCAGGGGTCCACAGACCACACTCTGAAAACCTCTGCTTCAGGGTATTTTGAGGGTAGGAAGGGATATAGGAAAGTGTTTCTGTGAGTCAAAGGTTTTGGCAGAGGGAGGGGGGAGCTTCTCTACTCCAGCCTTTGAAGCCATGAGAATAAAAAGTACACAAGCATCAAAAGACAAGGGAGAGGTCAAGGTGATTCCTTCTCATAAGGTTGCTTGAATGTGTGGCCAAATCAAAGATGGAGATTAAAATAAGAGATTGCAAACCCTAACACCAAGCTAAGGAATCAGAGGATTACATAGATAAAGAAGAAAGTATTAGTTAGGATGTCAGTGAGAGAGAGGCCCTGGGTGAATTTTGGAAAAAGACAAAACCCCAAAGCTGCTTGTTGTGATGTCTGCATGATGTAAACAGGAGGGGTGGAATATAGTGACATTAATTAGGCAGTCTAAAAGGAGAAAATATTCAAGAAAACCAAACAACAATGTGCTACAATCAAATTCAATAGTTTAGTAATTGTGGAAAAATAGAAACCACAAACCACAAGCTATAAATAATGCATCTTTAAAACTTCAACAGTAAATAAATCTTGAATAGGATTCAGAGTGTTACTCTTTATTACTGTTCTCCAAAAGACTCTAAATCATCTTTTCTGCAATTCTTTAAACTCAGGTATATTGTGGTTAAATATACATAGAGTCAAACTTACTCCTTTTAAGGTAACATGTATTTTGACAAATATATACACAAATATAATCACAACTACTGCAATCAAAACATAGAACATTTCCATTGTCTCCAAGAATTTTCTTATGCTCATTGGCATTCAGTCCTTACTCCCCAACCTCAGGGGAGTTTTATTTCTGTCCCCATACTTTTCATTTTTCTAAAACGTCATACAAATGGACTCAAACAGGACGACCCTTTTGTGTCTGGCTTCTTTCCCCTAGCATTATGCTTTTGAGATTTATTCATATTTGTTCATGTAGCAGTAGTTCATTGGGTTTTTTTGGTGAGTAGTATTCTATTATTTATTCATTCACCAGGTGATGGACAATTGGGTTGTTTCCAGCTTGGGAAATACTATAAATAAAGTTTATAAAATCACTTTCAGGTATTGGTATAGACATTATTTTAATTTCTCTTAGGTAAAAAATCTAGGACTAAGATTTCTGGGTTAGATGGTAAGTATATTTTCAACTTTATAAGAAATGGCCAAAACATTTTCCAAAGTGGCTGTACCATTTTGCATTCCAACCAGCAATATATGAGAGTTCCAGTTGCTCTTCATTCCCACCAGCACTTGGTACGTTTTTTCATTTTAGTCGTTATACTAAATGTGTAGTAGGACTAAATGTGGTTTTGATAGACCTAATGTTGAGCACATCTTCATGAATGGATATCTGCCATCCATATCTCTTCAATAGTTGTATCTATTCAATTTTTTTGCCCATTATATGTGGAGGAAAGGGTAGAGATGACTGGTAGAGGCTGAAATAAATAGTACTTATGCCCAGAAATACTCTGCTTCTATTGAGCAGTTAGTATGGGAGTTGAGTCTCTTTGTTCAGGAATTGAGCTATGTTTGTTTTTTGTTGTTGCTTTGGTCATCAATGCGTCAGAAACTTCAAATTCCTGCACCTGTGGGTTGCTCTTCCCTTGAATTTCCTGTGGAGTCAAGGCAACAGCTTTCTCAGTATTCTTCCTTCACTCTCAGATTCCAACACTTCCCACGTGTTTGTGTCAAAGATGGGATGCGCCTCTCTCTTCCTCATTGCTCCTCCACCAGCAGTAGATTTCTTCTGCTTCTTTCTCTAACCTAGGCTACTAGTGCAGATGGTGGGGGGATGGAGGTACAGCAAAGAATCTTGGTCTTCCTTGTCCAGCCTCAGTCTTGGCCTGAGTCTGAAGGATGAGCCTTTCTCAGCTCTCTCACCATTGGAGGCAAACCTCGGCCTTGTAACTCTGGGGGATCATGGGCAGAAGAGTTTCCTGCCTGCTCTGAGTCGTAGCAGACCTTGGCTTTGCATTGGTGTAGGGTCTGCAGTGTTTCCCGGCCTTCTCCTAGGGAGCAGTTGGTTTTTGCTTCCTTCCTTCCACGAGGAGCAGGGTCGTGTCCCTCCCAGAGCAGCCTAAGCATTTCGTTTCATGTGCGAGAAAGGTTCAGAGAAGTTACACCTATTCCAAGAGGCAGCCAGTCACCACCTGCACACCTGTCCCACCACAGAGGGCGGGAGCTTGTTTTCTGTGATGTCCTTTCCTGCATCTCCCAATCTTTGTCATGAGAACTCAGCCCAGTGCAAAGTCAAAAAAACTTATCGAAAGAAGACAGGAATAAAATATGCTTAAATGTTAATAGGTATATTTTTACGGTAGTTATAGATGAATTTTTAAACACTTGGTACTTTCTAAAACTTCTAAATCAAATTCATCATTTATTGTAATGATTATTAATAATCAATAAGAATATGACACAAAACTTTTTGAAACATTTACTGACTATCTGCTTAATGGAAGGCATGACTGAGCACCAGAGGTTCAAGGGTGAGAAAGTCATGGCCATTGCTTTATTGGGTTCCCATTTTATTAGTGAATAAGACATTGACTGGAATTTATGCAGAATTTTCATGGATGTTATTGCATTTTATCTTCACCCTTGCTTCGTGAGACAGGCAGGTCAGGGATCACATTGGTTTTGCATGTACGCAAACCAAGACATAAAGAAATGAAATGATTTGTCAGTGTTCTTGTTGCCAGTGCTTCATTTAAAAAAAAAAAGTCTCACAACTGTAAATTCACAAGCAAAAAAAAAAAAAAAAAGAATCCAGACACAGACCTTGCATTTTTCATCAAAATTAACTCAAAATAGATCATAGATCTAAAAGTAAAACACAAAACTATAAAAACTCCTAGAAGACAACATAGAAAGTCTAGATGAACTTAGGTATGGTGATGCCTTTTTAGATACAACACCAAAGACACAATTCATGAATGAAGTAATTAATGATTTGGACTTCATTAAAACTAGAAACTTTTGCCCTGCAAAAGACAGTATCAAGAGAATAATACTGTGTTCTTGGACTGGAAGAATCAATATTGTGAAAATGACAATACTACCCAAGGCAATCTACAGATTCAATGCAATTTTATCAAATTACCAATGGCTTTTTTCACAGAATTAGAACAAAAACTTCTACAATTTGGATGGAAAAACAGAAGACCACAAATAGTCAAAACAATCTTGAGAAAGAAAAACGAAGCTGGAGGAATCAGGCTCTCTGACTTAGACTATACTACAAACTAGAGTCATCAAAACAGTATGGTCCTGGCACAAAAACAGAAATATAGATCAATAGAATAGGATAGAAAGTCCAGAGATAAATGCACACACCTATGGCCACCTAATCTATGACAAAGGAGGCAAGAATATACAATGGAGAAAAGACAGTCTCTTCAATAAGTTGTGCTGGGAAAACTGGACAGCTACATGTCAAAAATGAAATTAGAATACTCCCTAACACCATATACAAAAATAAACTCAAAATGGATTAAAGGCCTAAATGTAAGGCCAGACACTATAAAACTCTTAGAGGAAAACATAGGCAGAACACTCTCTGACATAAATCACAGCAAGATCTTTTTTGATCCACCTCCTAGTGTAATGAAAATAAAGACAAAAATAAGTGAATGGGACCTAGTGAAACTTAAAAGCTTTTGCACAGCAAAGGAAACCATAAACAAAATGAAAAGACAACTTTTAGAACGGGAGAAAATATTTGCAAACAAAGAAACCGACAACGGATTAATCTCCAAAATATACAAACAGCACACATAGCTCAATATCAAAAAAACAAACAACCCATTCAAAAACTGGGTGGAAGATCTAAATAGACATTTCTCCAAAGAAGACATACAGATGGTGAAAAGCACATGAAAAGATGCTCAAGATCACTAATTATTAGAGAAATGCAAATCAAAACTACAATGAGTTATCACCTCATACCAGTCAACATGGCCATCATCAAAAAATCTTCAAACAATAAACGCTGGAGAGGGTGTGGAGAAAAGGAAACCCTCCTACACTGTTGGTGGGAATGTAAACTGGTACAGCCACTGTGGAGAACAATGTGGAGGTTCCTTAAAAACTAAAAATAGAACTACAGTATGATGCAGCAATCCCACTCCTGGGCATATATCTGGAGAAAAGCATAATTGGAAAAGATACATGCACCCCAGTGTTCATTGCAGCACTATTTACAATAGCCAGGACATGGAAGCAACCTAAAAGTCCATCAACAGAGAAATGGATAAAGAAAATGTGGTACATATATATATAACGGAATATTACTCAGCCATAAAAAAGAACTAAATAATGCCATTTGCGGCAATGCGGTTGGATCTAGAGACTGTCATAGTGAGTGAAGTAAGTCAGACAGAGAAAGACAAATATGAAAGACAAATATGATATCACTTATATGTGGAATCTAAAAAAATGGTACAAATGAACTCATCTACAAAACAGAAATAAAGTTATAGACGTAGAAAATAAACTTATAGTTACTGGGGGTAAGGGGGGAAGGATAAATTGGAAGATTGGGATTGACATATACACACTACTATATATAAAATAGATAACTAATAAGGATCTACTGTATACCACAGGGAACTCTACTCAATATTCTGTAATGGCCTATATGGGAAAAGAATCTAAAAAAGAATGGGGATATATATATATATATATATATATATCCCCATTCTTTTTTAGATTATATATATATGTATATATAACAGATTCACTTTGCTGTGTACCTGAAACTAACACAACATTATAACTCAACTATACTCCAAATAAAAATTTTTTTTTAATAAAGAGAGTAAGACAAGGCACAGCCAGAAAAGTGTTTGCAAAAGACATATCTGATAAAGGACTGTGCCACTGCGTTCCGCAGCAGACCCAGAACGAGAACACTGATCTCTCTCCCAATCTGGTTTTCTTTAGACTGTGTCCACCTCCTTTATGAATGTTTAATGTGTATTTTTAATTATGCCTTTTCAAATTGGAAACTGGAAGGTTGGAAGGGTTTGAGGGTGCCACTGCAACTCTCACATTAACATCCCTTTTTAGTTAATTGATTTTGGAAACAATTTGTCTATATGTATTCAAATGAATTCAGTGCAAAATCGTCAACCATTATCATCCCATCGAAGATACTGTACAATCTTTACTCTCCTTTACTGACATAATCCCACAGAGATTTTATTAAAAGTTTCATAATCATCATATGTAATGAGATTTTGTTTATTCATGTATTTTCTCTATCAGCTCTTGTATTGAAAGGAATGCCTTCATTTGAAAGTAATTTTGCATACTCTTTAAAGGTTTGATGTGTTTAGCCTGCTCACTAACCATCTTTGGTCAGTTTTGGTAAAGGGATCAAGGATGGACCTACCCTAACATGAAGGCTATAAACATTCTCACCTGATAACTAGAGACTAAATTTAAACACTGATTTGAGTCCAATGGTGAATGTTTGAACTAAAGATAAACCTCTTCTTCCCTTGAGAAAAGTAAATTCTGATAGGATGTTCCATCACAACTGACAAAAAATCTTTACAAAAAACTGCTATAAAAAGCTGTACGAAACAGAAGGCAAAGGCACTTATATGTCTTTAAGACTGATTATAAGGTCTTTGTACAGCAAAGAAGAAGATGAACTTGTCATAATTTGCTATAGAAATCCAAGTGATGAAAATATCCATTACCTCTCTTAAATTACTAGTAACTCTTTCATCCAAAGAATTCAAAACTACTCTTGCCATTATACCCAGTGATCTGAAGAGTATAAAAATGTCAGTAGCTGAGTAGGATACAGTGCAAATCACTTCATCATTACTGACCTATTATACAAAGAAATATAGTGTACTGTTAGTGGAGGGTTTTGTTGGTTTTTTGAGAATTATGAAGACATGCTCATCATCCTGAGCCCCTGGGCATTTTTCTGTGTTGCAGTACACCGAGCCACTAACTTCTCTTGCATTTTCTTCCACAGTTGATACCATTTGTAATAGAAATTCACATGCATTTGGGACTAAGATATAAATACAGCAAAATACAAAACTAACCAACAGAATATTGACTCAAAATCTAGACAAAAAATGAACCCAAACCAATACTGGTAGGAGTAAAAATATATTAATTGCCTTTTCTGATGGTAATTGTATGGCCATTTTTAAGAATAATCTGTTTTTGTTGGACAAAAGGAAGTAATATGTGGATCTTTTCCATCTACAGGATAAAAAACAAAATCCAGACAAGACATAAATACTGGCTAATTTATTAATGTTTCTTTTTATTTACATCCAGATTTCTTTTATTCTGTCCTAAATTCTTTCAAAGTGGTTGCATGCACAATCTCACTATGAAAGGAAGGAAGGAAGGAAAGAAAGAAAGAAAGAAAGAAAGAAAGAAAGAAAGAAAGAAAGAAAGAAAGAAAGAAAGAAAGAAAGAAAGAAAGAAAGAAAGAAAAAGAAAGAGAAAGAAAGAAGGGAAGGAAGGAAGGAAGGAATGTAGGAAGGAAGAAAGAAAGAACGAAAAGGAAAGAAGTGGGGGAGCAAGGAAGAGGGAGGGAGGGAGGGAGGGAATCAAATCTGGTTGTTTTTATTGGTTGATTTTTCCTGTCTTTTCATTGTATTATATTATGTGGATCCATTTCCTGTGTTGCCTGTTGCCCTCCTCTATTTTGTGCTGGCATTTAGTATTGAACCCTGTAATATTAGTATATCTTTTTCTTTAGTTATTCAACTCTCTGAGCAAGTGGATCTGTGTGAGCCTGAGAAAAAAACTGAAAGAAAGGGCTTTAAGAGAGTTTTTCATTTCATCTACCCAAACATTTCACAAGCCCAACAGGGTCTGCTTTCATATGTAAAGAAGTTTCTCCATAAGGAACTTTCATACCTCTGAATACATAACAAATTCCCCCAAATGGAAAATCTAATTAAAATATTATCAACAGTAAGATTTTCCCCAAATGTCTTAAACAGAGGACTTTACAATAGAAAACTAATTCAAGATAGGGGACAAGAAAAAATGTCTTCAGAACAGCTGGATTACTTCAAGGGTTAGGAAAACAAGCCAGTCTGTGCCTCGAGTTATTTTTTAATCTTCTCTAGGCAGCTAATGGAGTGGCTTAGGATGCCATGCTTTTAACTTGGCTTGGTTCTGTTGACATATGCATAGGGTGAGCAACAAGGTGCGAAGGAGAAATGTAGGGTTTTTTAATCTTCTTCAAATGAGAAATAACTAACACACTAGTTCTTTAAAATTCTTTCTTGATACAGCTTTCATCTTTTCTCCTCTCAGCAAAATGACATCAGGTGGCTTTGTGAGACGAGGTCCTAAGCAACGTATGGATTGTAACTGAATCCGATTTGTATAAAATAACAGTTCCCTTTCCCAAAAACTGTTAATTCCTGATTTAAGGCACATTGTCACCTTTAATTTACATGTCGAAGTTTACTCATGCAATGGACTTCTGAATTTTAACTCTCTCTGCTTTTCAAATTTTAGCAAGCATCAGAATCACTTGGAGGGTTGTCTAAACCCCAGATCTCTGGGATCCATCCACAAAGAGTTGGAATCCGTGTGTCAGGGTTGGCACTCATTCAGTTGCGTTTCTTTTTTTTTAAATTATTTTTATTGGAGTATAGTTGATTTACAATGCTGTGTTAGTTTCTGCTGTACAGCAAAGTGAATCAATTATAAATATATCCACTCTATTTTAGACTCTTTTCTCATATAGGTCATTACAGAGTATTGTGTAGATTTCCCTGTGCTATACAGCAGGTCCTTATTAGTTATCTATTTTATATATAGTAGTATGTATCTGTCAATCCCAATCTCCCAATTTATCCTCCCGTCCTTTTCCCCTCAGTAACCATAAGTTTGTTTTCTACATCTGTGACTCTATTTCATTTTGTAAATAAGTTCATTTGTATCATCTTTTTAGATCCCACATATAGGTGATATCATATGATGTTTGTCTTTCTCTGTCTGACTTACTTCACTCAGCATGACAATCTCTAGGTCCATTCATGTTGCTGCAAATGGCATTATTTCATTCTTTTTTATGGCTGAGTAACAGTCCATTATATATATGTACAACATCTTCTTTATCTATTCGTTTGTTGATGGACATTTAGGTTGTTTCCATGTCCTGGCTATTGTAAATAGTGTTGCAATGAACATTGGGGTACATGTATCTTTTCGAGTTATGGTTTACTCCAGATATATGACCAGGAGTGGAATTGCTGGATCATATGGCATTTCTAACAAGTAGTGTTAGATACCAACTGAGGCCAAAGCTTCATGCCCAAAGACTGTGCTCTAAGTATCAAGGCCCTGCAGCCATCATAAGATTCAAGTCCTCATCATCTGAAGAAAATCTTCAATTTTCTAGTAGAGACACTGAGTCTTACTATATCCCAAGTATAACTTTAGTATATTAACAGTTATTTCCCATTTCATTGAAAAGAAATGCAAGCATGCATTTAAATACGCTTTACATAAAAATTAAATAGGTAAAAACAGAACAAAAATTACTCATCTCTTATCTACTCAAGTACAAGTTTGCATAGAGGTTTTCTGAAATACTAGCCTGATTTACACTTTGTATGTATATTGAGATATAGGTTTTCACACATAAACACACACAAACTAACTCCAGTTTTAGGAAAACTGGATAAACTTGCCCCATTGCCAACATATATGTTTTAAAAAAACCAACAATTTAGGAGTCTTCATTGATGTTGACTAATGAAATACAAAAAATTAGCTGCATTCATAATTTTACAACTCATGGCTTCAGATATTTGCTCTAGGCTTTGCCATGTCTCACAGAAAATATTGTGCTTTTTTCTTTCAATTCAAAACTCTTTACAAAGAACTTACTATGTGATAGATGCTCTTTAGGCTTTATGGAGACTGCAAACCCCGACAGACTGTCAGAGAGGGTGCCAACCCTTTCAGGACAGTATAGAATCTATTCCCTTAACTAGGTCACAAAGCAGAGAAAAGTACAGAAAGCATGACATGGGACTTTAAAGAAGAAATATTATTTCCACCTGGAAAAATAATTAAAGGACCAGACTGGAGCACTTGGAACAGAACCTGGAACACAGGAGATATTCATCAAGCCACTGTTGAATGGAAATACCGTATGGCTTAGGGTTTTAAGGACAAATGTAGGATCTGGTCACAAAGAGGCGGAGACATTAACATTCCAAAAGTAGGTAACAGAATGATGGAAGAAGGCAACTAAAGCACAGGATTGTATGGAAGAGTTAACCTAGTTTTATGGCAGTGGAAGGTGAATGAACTAAAGATAAAGCTGGAAGTTAGTTGATATTAGATTGAGGAGGGATTTGGGTTCTACACTAAGGATATTAGTCTTTATTTGACAGAAAATTGGGAACTCTTGACTGTTGTGAATCAGAGCAATTTTTATAAAGATTAGTCTAGCAGCATACACAGGATGCTTTAGCACGTAGAAAGAATAGAATCCGGGGACCAATTAAGAGGCTGCGATAATAGTAGAGTTCGTGTTAGGGTAGACCATGTGGATAGGAAGGGATGAATTGGACTAATGCTACATGTGTAGAATTCGTGCTACACAAACTGGCATTTATGTGTGACAAAAGAGTGACCCAATAATAACTACAAGGCTTCAAGCCTCTGTAACCAAGAGTTTTGAGTCTGGTATGATGATGATGAGTTCATGTGGGGACATAAATAGTTTGAAGAATAGTTTAGTAGTCATATTTATTTTCTATTTTTCTCATGAATGGGAAACTCTCTTAGAATGCTTTTTTCCCCCTTTCTCGGCCCTAAATTAGATTTCAAAAATACGTATTCATAACCTGCAGCCTTTTTTGACCAATGAAAACAATTGCTAGAATGAAAAACAATTGCACGCACTAATGGTCAAATTTGCTGGCTTTAAAATTGCTAAAATGAGATTTCTGGCAAGCCAGTGCATTTTCAGAAATAAAGAAATGCACTCTTCTCCATGCCGACACTATGGCGAGCTGCGGTGGCAGGCTAGTCCAATTGCAGCTCTGACAATCTGTTCATGGTGGACCTCTCCAGAATCAACCGAGTGGAATCATTCATATGGTGCTTGTCACCGAACATGAGAATGACAGAAGTCAGCACATTGGCAAAGCCATCATCCATTCATCTTCCTTCTAGGAAAGTATCCTATACCATTTATATCTTGATTCATTTTTTCTAGCTTATTATTCAAATGAAGGACACAGCTCAAGTACATCTAAAAGGACTAGACACATTTCTTTGATCATACTTGATTTTGATTTTCGGAGATTAAGCGGCATGGCCCAGGATTTCTTAAGGGTCAATAACTTGGTTGGGATTATATTTGTGTGTTCTCTGGCCGAAGCTAAATAAAAATATTAATTTGTGGACTCTCAGAGGCAATTTTTAAGACTTCAGAATTTCTATTCTTAATGTCACACAAGAAAATTTTATTCGAATATACTGTTTCCTTGCATTGAAGAAAAACATTTTACATAATGATGATAAGCTTCTTGAATATTCTGTACATCTCCAAAGAAGGAGCCATCTTACACCTTCACCTCTAGGGTAGTAGTGATGCCAAGAGAAAGAAGAGGACAAGGTGAGTTTGAAAACACTTTCAATATAATGATATCGTCACCGATTCTACCTTTTGTCTATGGATCATAAAGTGCTGTACATAACAGTATTCTTCCTCAGCCCTCACTGAGGGAGGAATGTATTACCTGTGTTTTACAGTTGGATAAACAGAAGCTTCATCAAGTTTAAAATTGAACAGTAGGAGAGCTGGGAAAAGAGCCCAGAAGATCAGATTCCCAGTTAGTGGCCAGAATCATTAGTGTTGCTCTAGATACATTCTTCTCCTTGGCTTGGCAGTGAACTGTAACCCTAGAAAATGGAGAGAGAGAAGAGAAAGGGAAAAAACGAAGAGAAGAGAGAGAGGAGAAGGGAAAGAGGAAGGAGGATGGCTATGGACCCACTTTATTTTTGTACAAGTGCTCAGTGTGGAAAAAATAGGCATAAATGAATCTGTCAATGCCCACAGACTGTATGAACACCAGCCTCACACCTGCATACATACATACACAAACACACATTCACACACACACATATACATACACACATATGCACACTCTAGGTTTTTTTTTTAAATAGAGACAACACAGCACAGTATAATGGATCATGTCTGCTTATGTTTATTGTCTTATTCTGACACTTCAAGTGGTATTATCTTGGACAAATTAGTCAAACTCTTTGGGCCTTGGTTTACTTATCTGTAAAATCCAAATGGTAATTCCTACATCACTGTTGTGCTGATTAAATACAACTCTTCTTGTGTAAAGGATATGAGCCTTACCGCTGTCCAGTCCTACCCAAGCACATATGCCCAGGATTTTCCTGATCCTACCACAACTGCCTTTCTAGATTTCAGAGACCCCGCCCTTCATTTTAGGGCCATAGTCAAGACTTTAAAAATGGGCACATTTTTGCTAAAGAGTTTGGATGGGAACTTTAGAAAAGTCCAGGTCACAACTGGGAATCACTTCTGCTGGAATATCCATAGGAGATACTTCGAGACCTGTGGATGGAAGGATTTATCAGATGGCAATGAGGAAAGCAAATGTGACATAGGCAAGATGAAGAGCTTACCTGAACCCTAACGGGATGTTCCAAGCCCTGAGATCCAGCGATGTGGCCCTGCCAGCGGAGAGCAGAGCTCAACAGGAAGCCAGTGCTGACCAGAACCTCCTTCTGTGGGTCCCTCAGATTCTAGCTCATTGACCTCCACCAAGGTCAAACCGTTTCCTGCCCTTCCCGCCATCTCTGGCCCCAGTGCAGTTAATTCCCCTCTTGTCTTTCTGACAGTGGGCTAGGCTGGGCCTTCTTATATTCTCTTTCTAATCTGTTGTGACATAAACTCAATGCCTTGCTTCCTTTGGGGTTATCCCAAAAGCTTTTCCTTCCCTTAAAAAAATAAGCTTATTTCAAATGGAAAACCTTGGCTTTCAGGGTGTTGCTCCTGAAGACACCTAAGAGCCTGTTTTGAATGTTTTAACACTCAAATACGGTTTCTTCCCTCACTTTTCCCTTTTGTGATGATTCTAAGATTCCTTAAGGCAAAATGGATGCCACTGACCCAACTACAAGAAATGCTGAAAAGCAAAGTGCAAAGATAAATATTTCAGAGCATTATTTTGCTTCGTACGTGAAGCACTTAATGCAATGTCACATATTAAAAATTTAATAAAAAACCTGTTCCTATTCCTCTTAGGTGTGTTGCAGCCTAATGTGAGTCTGATAAAGCTTTCTGCATATCTTTATGGTTCCTTACATCATCTATACATTTTCAGTTGTCTACTAAGGATGGCCCTATGTGCCAGATACTTTGCTTGTTGCTGGGGAATATTAAGATACATGCTATGGCCCCATCTTTCAAGGAGATCAGCATTTAGGGGCAGAGGCAATCAGGTTAATAGGTTGCTTAAAAGAACATACTAGAGAGATGTAATAAGATATTTTAGGGAGTCCAGGAGAGGAAGTGATGATGAAAGATGGAAGATGTCAGATTTGTCAAAGAAGGTAATGTTCGAGCATGGCTTTGGAGGAGATATGTTTTCCAATCATGCTAAGTGAAGTAAGTCAGACAGAGAAAGACAAACATCATAAGATATCACTTATCTGTGAACTCTAAAAAAATGATACAAACGAACATATTTACAAAACAGAAACAGACTCACAGACTTAGAAAACCAATTTATGATTACCAAAGGGGAAAGTGGAGGAGGGATAAATTAGAAGTTTGGGATTAACATATATACCCTACTATATACAAAATGGATAATCAACAAGGAACTACTATATAGCACAGGGATCTATACTCAGTATTCTGTAATAACCTCTATGGGAAAAGAATCTGAAAAATGAATTGATATGTGTATATAACTGAATCAGTGGGCTGTACACCTGAAACTAACAACATTATAAACCAATTTTACTCCAATATAAAGTAAAATTTAAAAAAACACTGATAAGCATGTAACTTCAGGCAGAGGGGTCAGCATGGGCAGGAATAGGGAGGTTTTAAAGTCATAAGCTACAAGTTCAGTTAGAAACTTAACAGAACGGTTGGCGGGGAATGGTGGGAACCAAGAAATTGAGAGGACTTGGGTCCAGACGGCGAAAGCCCTGACACGCAGGAAGGGGTGGTGGGTAACTTTATCCTGTGGGCAAGTGGGAACCAATACAAATGATGCTTTCAGGTGCTTTCACTAAGCAACTGCTGAAACCCTCCCTCCTGACAAATATTTCACCAAAAAATGTCAATGTCAAGCCCTGATCATTTTTCCCAATGTTCAAAGTAAATGTTAATACAGATCACAAGAGTAATATTAAAAATGGGGTTTTTTTTTGTATTAAGTGTTAAAAGAATCATTGCTGATAAAGGTTAAAAAATTATATTTTATAAAAGTGCCATTAGAGGCTAATTCAGCTGATGTGAACATTGGCATGTTAAATCAACAGTTTTGAACTTCTCATCAGTAGAAAACAACGAAATACGAGTGACTGCCTTCCCCAGGATGAATCACAGTAACTACAAGTCAGACTTGATAACTTTCAGTCCTAGGTTAGAAGGGCCTCAGGCACATCACTTAAGACATTTTCAGGACTGTAGGTGGCTCTTTCTGTGTCCTCATGTCTTTCTTATGCCTGGCCCAGAACCTGTGTCCCAGTTGTCAGCGCAATTAGTCGATGGACAACAATGAATCGTGAGGCTGATTCTGTTGGTTTTATGATACCTGTGCTTCCAAATAGCTGTCAGAAATGGGATTCTTCCACTCTGAAAGCACACAAAACGGCAGAAGGTAGGAAGGCATGAGAGTTGAATAATATTGTCAGCCCTGGGCTGATGAGTGAAGATTACGCACAGGCTCTGCCAGTCTGCCATGCCTTTTTGTTGAGAAAACCCTTCCAAAACACAAAATAAAATAAAACCCTTAATCATGTGCATGAGTATATTAATTCTTGAAAATTGGCAGAATTCCATTTGGCTAATCCAGTTGGAATTATACACATTTCTTATAGCAGGTGTGAAAACACTGTTAAGAGAATTCTATATTAGCCATTAATATAGGTGCAATGTGATTATTATTTTTTCCTTTTCATTGTTGCCTTTGGCCATGTATGATCACAACCAGATTAACTAGTAATAATGTTCGAGTCATCGAAAAATCAATATAATCTCTTAGACCAGCAAGCACAAAGTTCTCTCACTTGATAGCTGAGCATGGTTTCTGCGGTGGAGGCGTCCCATATCCACTGGAACTTGCATCTACATGCCCGAAGACTGCTTACTGCAAATGCCCTTGACTGCTTGAAGATGTTGTTTCTGACCAAAGGAGTACAATCACCTAGTATAGAGAACAGTTTTCTACTACAAATTATAGATCCAGATTCAGGTAGGGATGTGAGATAAAAATATAGACCAATGCTTAGGCGTAGATATAAATATAAAATGATATAAGATAGATGGTATGAGGGACCTCCCTGGTGGTCCAGTGGGTAAGACTCCGTGCTCCCAATGCAGGGGGCCTGGGTTCCATCCCTGCTCAGGGAACTAGATCCCACATGCATGACGCAACTAAGAGTTCCCACGCCGCAACTAAGAGTCCACATGCCACAACTAAGAGAAGTCCCCATGCTGCAACTAAAAGATCCCGCATGCCGCACCTAAAGATGCCAAATGCCACAACTAAGACCTAGTGCAGCCAAAATAAATAATATAAATAAAATAAAGATAGATGGTATGAGAAAAATGACATCAGAGATACAAGTAATGAGATATAGAATGATATTAAAGATGAGATGATATTAAATATGATGATATTAAATACAGATATAAGTTTATTGTTGTTGTATTTTACCCAAAATGTCTGTGTGGTGGTGTAGGTGGGGCTCACTGCACCAGCTAAGTGTGTCATGTTATAAGAGATGCCTGCCATTTTTATACCATATTTATTTTCCTCTTTTACCCCCACTATAACAAGAGAACTTTGTTACGCTTTAGTTGTTCATTTTAAAGTTATTGATTCATACTTTCCAACTAAGCATTGCTTCTGAAGAATTTAGTTTTTTATTGCTACCAGATCTTAAAATCAAGCACTGAACTTCTCCTAAAGGAGTGAATGAAGTGGCATATTATATCTGAAGGACTTAGACCATGTCTGGCACAAGGTGAGAGATAGATGGGCACGTGTTATGCTGATATTGTTACTGTAGGAATGGAAGGTGGGGTAGAGAAAACATTTCTTCAGGTCACAGATAACATCCTTAATTAGTGTAGTTATGTTTCATATGTGATATTTAGTTCTAATTCTGCCTGGAGTGCTGTGTTAAAAGGAATCTGAGTGCACTAAGCTCAGTGAAAAGAATACCATTCTTGGACAAAAAAAAAAATACCCTGGTGAAGAAAACAAAGAACTTTGCCTTCAGACAATTACTTGGTAGTAACAAGGATTTGAACCCACGGCGTCAGACTCCACAGCCCCAGATTTTAACGGCCATATGGTTCCCCTGGGTTTGCAGACAGAAATGGGCCCTGAGAGATCAGATTCCCCTGCAATGAGATTCTGTATTTCTTGGATGCCAAGGTAATCTCTTGGGGTAATGAACCACCATCAACTCAGTACTTCATTCTGGAAAGAAACTGCAGGTAACAGCTGCATCACTGTCAGATTTCTCTGAAATCTCCATCCTTTTTCTTTATTGTATAGTTTATAAAACTTGAAATACACTAATTTAGCCTAAGATAAGGCAGAAGTGTTGCATATTACATAGAATTTAAACCTGGTTTACTTGCCGTTTTTTTGTTTTTTTTTTGGTTACCTCTTTCTTCCAGTAACAAGAGTAGAAGGATATCCAGACTAAGTATCTCAGGGAATTATTTTAATTTACTTCACCAAAAATGTTACAGTACTGAATATTCCCCAATTGAAAGTAATTAAAATGGTAAACCTCAATTTTAAAAATGCCCAGAGACTCAATTGACCCTAGATACCTTACAAAAGCAATAGAAGTTGGAGTCATAATCATAAATAAAACATGCAGGAAAAAAGAAACAGAAAGGATGTGAAATGCTATTAGATAAGCCAAGGATACATATGAGTCTGGGGATTAAATTGTATTAAAAATACTGGCAAATGAAACACTAGGGGTTAACTAGATATTGAAGGAGAATATTCATAAGAATTTGAAGTACAACAAAGTCATTGTCTATTTTATTCAAAGTCAAAAAATATTCCTCTTAATGGAGATTAAAAACAGATTTAGCATTAATTTCCTAAAGCAATTTTGAAGTTTCCCCTCTGGCTACACTTAAGTATCAGCTGTGTCCCAGGTTGAAATCTATGATAAACTCATCTATCCATCTCTGCTCCCACCTCAAAATCTGGATGGAAATTATGTACTCGGTACCAGGAAATTAGAACCATACCTTCACTCAACCCTAGCATGAGTACTCATTTAAGATCAGAAGCTAGACAGCCCTAATGCAATTTGCACTCAGCTCCTTCCCAGCCCCAATATCCCTGACTATTGAATTCACTTGTTTTATTATTTGGGTGCATTCCTGTATGTATGTTTTCTCCACTATTTTTTCTTTGAGGGGAAGAGGGCATCTTCATTCACCATTATATCTCGTACATTTCCTCACAATAATATTAACTGCTAATTACAAAATATCTACTATGTGGTGTCCACCCTCTTTGCATATGTTATTTCAAGCTCTTCCATCTCTGCAAGTATTTTATCCCCAAGGTTATCAATGGTATTAATTAAAACACCCTGATAAAACAAACTTTCAAGATGACCTCATATGGTATGAGGCATTTCCAAGTGGCCTTTCTTGAATGAAGGCCATTCTGTCTCCTCAAAGAACTGTTTTTAAATGTGTGCCGCTGACTCTTATGATAATTATAGCATGCTCTTGGTATTTAATAGGTGGGAAACGAAGATGCTAAATGTCTAGGAGTGCGAGACACAGCCTCCCTCAGTAAAGAATAATCTTACCCAAAATGTCAACTGGGCTTCATGGAAAAACATTGGCAGGCGGTCGTTTGTTCGTTTCTCTTGAATGACTCTCTCTCCTTTTATGTAGTGAAACATCTTAAAAGAATTGCATCCAGCTTCATTTAATCTTCACAGAATAGTGCCACTCTAACAAAGCAAAATAAAACAAAAAAGCATTTAGGAGAAATAAAGGAAATGGAGAGAGATTAGTTTCATCTGCCTTCCTGTCTTCAGCACAACTTCACAGTGAGATTATTTCCAGTCACTTAATACAAGTGGCTTTTCTCCCCATCAACCCTGTTAGTTAACTGATAATGCAAAAGATGTTAAATGTAACATGACTTCCCCTTGACACTTCTCACACTGCAAGCAAATTAAGAGTTCTCTTTACATCATTGTTTACTACGGGAATAATAAGCCTAGGAGTTCAAAATATATTTTTATGTACTTTATGGAATAAATCATTTGCAAGTGATATTACGCCCAGATCTGTCTCCTCTGACAACTGAGTTGTTTGCAGTGCTGCCGAATGGAAATGACACTAAAAGCATGCGGTGATTTAAGAGGTTGGTTGACTTATACTAGCAATGGCAGAATTGATGGCGGATGGGAGAGGGGTGAAAGAGAGTTCAGAATATCTGTATATTTCCATTGCCCTGTGAAGATTAGGCAGAAAGGATTTCAAAATAAACTTTTGTGCATCTACTCATCCTTGGCTTTATAATGAACTTAATACACATTTAATCCATGGGTTTTAGCCTTATCTTACCATAGAAAACCCTTTTTTTTTTTTTTTTTTTTTTGCCTATTTTGACAGCACCAAAATGCTATGGGCTGCAGCGGATACGTGACGGTGAGATAGTAAACAGTGCAATGGATAACAGAAATCCCCCTAGAGGTAGACCAGCTTGAAGAAACAGAAGGTGGTTGGGAAAGGAAACTGTGTCTCAAATTAGTGTTAAGTTGCCAACGGAGGCCTGTGTTCTATCACACCCTCTGCTGGCGGCGGGAAGAAACAGCAACGGATCTTGGTCCAGGCCTCACTGATTAATAGCAAGTTACTGCTTAGAGCATTTGGTCGCCACCGGGTCACGTGAAAGACCAGCCTTGGACAAAACGGTGTTAGAATGAGTCCTCAGTGTCCTTCTCTCATCTTCTATGTCACATTCCCCCGATCTTGACCCTTTCTCCAGTAGAATTTCTAGTTTAAGGAGAAAATCAATTAGACAGCTTATTGCAGATCTTTGCTTCTTTCCTTCCATAATTTTCTTTTATTTCTTTTTGATGTATTAGAAGCCACAGGAATAATGACTTCACTCAACACAACTATTAACTGTGCAACATTCATTAAGCATTCTGTCCTGGTGTTGGAGAGAGAGTTTAATGATGTTTATCACATTTTAATAGCCTTACATCAAGTACAACCAACATTTACTGAGTGTAAACTGTGTGCCAAGCTCTGTGTGGACTGCTTCATTATTAATATGACATCCTCCTTGCTATGGGAGAGCTAAATTCTATAAGGCAAAAAGGTAAATAAAGGATTTCAAAACAATGGAATGAGTAGCTCACAGTACAGAGGAAGTCCAGTGAGCCCATGGGGAATGGGGGTGTCCAGGTAGGTTTCAAGTTGGATATGAAGCAGTTAACCAGATAAATAAGGGGTAAGGGACTCCAGGTAGAGGAAGAAGTTTGCATCAGTGTTGATTAGCATGGTGTGAATGGGGGCTTGCTGAAATTCAAGGTTGCTAGCTCACTGTGTCTGAGGTAAGTTGTGGCAGAGGAAAAGAAAACAGAGACCAGGTCAGGGTAAGTCCTTCTGATGTGAACAAAGCTCATACTTCACCATGTAGGCCATGCAGAGTCACTAAGCATTTTTAACATGGACGTAACATCATAAGATTTCTATTTTAGCCAGAACACCCGACTAGTAGTATGGAGGCAGGATTTGTGGGAAAGCAGAGATCAGTGAGGAAACTCTGCAATAATTCTAATGAAAATAATTTGTCTGAATAAGGGGTAAAACTCATAGATTCCAGAAACTTTTAAGGCTTCATGATTGACTGGGCATGGGAATACTAAAGGGGAGAGGAAGGACTCAAAGCCAACTTCCAAGCTTCCTACCTGAATGGATACTGGTTTTCTTAGGTGAGATAGATAATACAGAAAGGCAAATACGTTTGGGGAGAAAGAAACTGAATTTAGTTTTGATCCTTTAGATTGGAGATTCTCATGTAGTGTTCATGTAAAAAGTGGAAAAGATGGGGGTGGAGATATGTATTTAGGCATCATTCTCATTAAAAAATAGTTAAAACCATAGAAGTGGATAATATTGCCCAGAAGACTATTATAATAAGGAGAGTGGTATTTACTAATATGACCACCTTTATTTTTTTTATTTCATATTTTTTCTTTTTTTATCATATCTTTTTTTGATTTTTTTTTTATTTTTTATACAGCATGCTCTTATTAGTTATCTATTTTATACATATTAGTGTATACATGTCAATCCCAATCTCCCAATTCATCCCACCACCACCCCTCCCCCTGCCACTTTCCCCCCTTGGTGTCCATACGTTTGTTCTCTACATCTGTGTCTCTATTTCTGCCTTACAAACCGGTTCATCAGTACCATTTATCTAGATTCCACATATATGAATTGATATACAATATTTGTTTTTCTCTTTCTGACTTCACTCTGTATGACAGTCTCTAGGTCCATCCACGTCTCTACAAATGACCCAATTTTGTTCCTTTTTACGGCTGAGTAATATTCCATTGTGTATATGTACCACATCTTCTTTATCCATTCATCTGTCGATGGGCATTTAGGTTGTTTCCATGACCTGACTATTGTAAATAGTGCTGCAATGAACATTGGGGTGCATGTGTATTTCTGAATTATAGTTTTCTCTGGGTAAATGCCCAGTGGTGGGATTGTTGGGTCATACAGTAATTCTATTTTTAGTTTTTTAAGGAACCTCCATACTGTTCTCCATAGTGGCTGAACCAATTCACATTTGCACCAGCAGTGCAAGAGGGTTCCCTTTTCTCCACACCCTCTCCAGCATTTGTTGTTTGTAGATTTTCTGATGATGCCCATTCTAACTTGTGTGAGGTGATACCTCATGGTAGTTTTGATTTGCATTTCTCTAATAATTAGTGATGTTGAGCATCTTTTCATGTGCCTCTTGGCCATCTGTATGTCTTCTTTGGAGAAATGTCTATTTAGGCTTTCTGCCCATTTTTTGATTGGGTTGTTTGTTTTTTTAATATTGAGCTGCATGAGCTGTTTATATATTTTAGAGATTAATCCTTTGTCAGTTGATTCATTTACAAATATTTTCTCCCATTCTGAAGGTTGTTTTTTGGTCTTGTTTATGGTTTCCTTTGCTGTGCAAAAGCTTTGAAGTTTCATTAGATCTCATTTGTTTATTTTTGTTTTTATTTCCATTACTCTAGGAAGTGGGTCAAAAAGGATCTTGCTGTGATTTATGTCAGAGAGTGTTCTTCCTCTGTTTTCCTCTAAGAGTTTTAGGGTGTCCAGTCTTACATTTAGGTCTTTAATCCATTCTGAGTTTATTTTTGTATATGGTGGTAGGGAGTGTTTTAATTTCATTCGTTTACATGTAGCTGTCCAGTTTTCTCAGTACCACTTATTGAAGAGACTGTCTTTTCTCCATTGTATATCCTTGACTCCTTTGTCATAGATTAGTTGACCATAGGTCCATGGGTTTTTCTCTGGGTTTTCTATGCTGTTCCATTGATATATATTTCTGTTTTTGTGCCAGTACCATATTGTCGTCATGACTGTAGCTTTGTAGTATAGTCTGAAGTCAGGGAGTTTGATTCCTCCAACTCCATTTTTTTCTCTCAAGGTTGCTTTGGATATTCAGGGTCTTTTGTGTCTCCATACAAATTTTAAGATTTTTTTGTTCTAGTTCTGTAAAAAATGCCATTGGGGACTTCCCTGGTGGCGCAGTGGTTGAGAATCCGCCTGCCAATGCAGGGGACGCGGGTTCGTGCCCTGGTCCGGGAGGATCCCACATGCCACAGAGCAGCTGGACCTGTGAGCCATGGCTGCCGAACCTGCGCGTCCGGAGCCTGTGCTCCACAACAGGAGAGGCCACAACAGTGAGAGGCCCACGTACCGCAAAAAAAAAAAAAAAAAAAAAAATGCTATTGGTAATTTGATAAGTATTGCATTGAATCTGTAGATTGCTTTGGGTAGTATAGTCATTTTCACAGTATTGATTCTTCCAATCCAAGAACATGGTATATCTCTCCACCTGTTTGTGTCATCTTTGATTTCATTCATCAGTGTCTTGTAGTTTTCTGAGTACAGGTCTTTTACCTCATTAGGTAGGTTTATTCCTGCAGTGATGAATGGGATTATTTCCTTAATTTCTCTTTCTGATTTTTCGTTGTTTGTGTATAGGAATGCCAGAGATTTCTGCGCATTAATTCTGCATCCTGCAACTTTACCAAATTCATTGATTAGCTCTAGCAGTTTTCTGGTGGCATCTTTAAGATTATCTATGTATAGTATCATGTCATGTGCAAACAATGACTGTTTTACTTCTTCTTTTCCAATTTGTATTCCATTTATTTCTTTTTCTTCTCTGATTGCCGTGGCTAGGACTTCCAAAACTATGTTGAATAATAGTGGTGAGAGTGGACATCCTTGTCTTGTTCCTGATCTTAGATGAAACGCTTTCAGTTTTTCACTTTTGAGAATAATGTTTGCTGTGGGTTTGTTGTATATGGCCTTTATTTTGTTGAGGTAGTTTCCCTCTATGCCCACTTTCTGGAGAGTTTTATTTTAACATCTTTATTGGAGTATAATTGCTTTACAATGGTGTGTTAGTTTCTGCTGTGTAACAAAGTGAGTTAGCTATACATATACATATATCCCCACATCCCCTCCCTCTTGTGTCTCCCTTCCACACTCCCTTCTGGAGAGTATTTATCATAAATATGTGCTGATTTTTATCAAAAGCTTTTTCTGCATCTTTTGAGATGATCGTATGGTTTTTATTCTTCAGTTTGTTATCATGGCGTACCACATTGATTGATTTGCGTATATTGAAGAATCCTTACATCCCTGGAATAAATCCCACTTGATCATGTTGTATGATCCTTTTAATGTGTTGTTGGATTCTGTTTGCTAGTATTTTGTTGAGGATTTTTGCATCTATATTCATCAGTGATATTGGTCTGTAATTTTCTTTTTTTGTAATATCTCTGTCTGGTTTTGGTATCAGGATGATGGTGGCTTCGTGTAATGAGTTTGGGAGTGTTCCTTCCTCTGCAATTTCTTTGGAGGAGTTAGAGAAGAATGGGTGTTAGCTCATCTCTAAATGTTGATTCTCTCTTTGATTCCTTCAGTGACCTCTTGGTTATTTAGTAACGTATTGTTTAGCCTCCAAGAGTTTGTGTTTTTTACATTTTTTCCCCGTAATTTATGTCTAATCTCATAGTGCTGTGGTCAGAAAAGATGCTTGATGTGATTTCAATTTTCTTAAATTTACTAAGGCTTGATTTGTGACCCAAGATGTGAGCTATCCTGGGGAATATTCTGTGTGCACTTGAGAAGAAAGTGTAATCTGCTGTTTGGGGATGGAATGTCCTATAAATATCAATTAAATCTATCTGGTCTATTGTGTCATTTAAAGCTTGTGTTTCCTTATTAATTTTCAGTCTGAATGATCTGTCCATTGGTGTTAGTGAGGTGTTAAAGTCTCCCACTATTATTGTGTTACTGTCGATTTCCTCTTTTATAGCTGTTAGCATTTGCCTTATGTATTGAGGTGCTCCTGTGTTGGGTGCATATATATTTATAATTGTTATATCTTCTTGGATTGATCCCTTGATCATTATGTAGTGTCTTTCCCTGTCTCTTGTAACATTCTTTATTTTAAAGTCTATTTTATCTGATATGAGTATTGCTACTCCAGCTTTCTTTTGATTTCCATTTGCATGGAATATCTTTTTCTGTCCCCTCATTTTCAGTCTGTATGTGTCCATAGGTCTGAAGTGGGCCTCTTATAGACAGCATATATATAGGTCTTGTTTTTGTATCCATTCAGCGAGCCTGTGTCTTTTGGTTGGAACATTTAATCCATTCGCGTTTAAGGTAATTATCGATATGTATTTTATTATTTTCATTTTCTTAATTGTTTTGAGGTTTTTTGCATAGGTCAGTCTCTTCTCTTGTGTTTCCCACTTAGAGAAATTACTTTAGCATCTGTTGTAGTGCTGGTTTGGTGGTGCTGAATTCTCTTAGCTTTTGCTAGTCTGTAAAGCTTTTGATTTCTCTGTCGAATCTGAATGAGATCCTTGCCAGGTGGAGTAATCTTGGTTGTAGGTTCTTCCCTTTCATCACTTTAAATATATCATGCCATTCCCTTCTGGTTTGTAGATTTTCTGTTGAGAAATTAGCTGTTAACCTTATGGGAGTTCCTTTGTATGTTATTCAGCTGTTGGTTTCTTCTAGTGTATTTTTCATTTCCGGTATTGTATTGTTCATCTCTGTTTGTTTGTGCTTTAACTCTTCTAGGCGTTTGTTCTTTAATTCTTCTAGGTCTTTGTTAAGTATTTCTTGCATCTTATCAATCTTTGCCTCCATTCTTTTTCCAAGGTTCTGGATCATCTTCGCTATCATTATTCTGAATTCTTTTTCTGGAAGGTTGCCTATCTCCACTTCATTTAATTGTTTTTGTGAGGTTTTATCTTGTTCCTTCATCTGGTACATAGTCCTCTGCCTTTTCATTTTGTCTATCTTTCTGTAAATGTGTTTTTCATTCTACAGTCTGCAGGATTTTAGTTCTTCTTGCTTCTGCTGTCTGCCCTCTGGTCAATGGGGTATCTAAGAGGCTTGTGCAAGCTTCCTGATGGGAGGGACTGATGGTGAGTAGAGCTGAGTGTTGCCCTGGTGGGCAGAGCTCAGTAAAACTTTAATCCACTTGTCTGCTGATGGATGGGGCTGAGTTCCCTCCCTGTTGGTTATTTGGCCTGAGGCAACCCAGCACTGGAGGCTACAGGCTCTTTGGTGGGGCTAATACTGACTCTGGGAGGGCTCATGCCAAGGAGTACTTCCCTGAACTTCTGCTGCCAGTGTCCTTGTCCCCACAGTGAGCCACAGCCACCCTGGCCTCTGCATGAGACCTTTCAACACTAGCAGGTAGGTCTAGTTCAGTCTCCTATGGGGTCTCTGCTCCTTCCCCTGGGTCCTGATATGCACACTACTTTGTGTGTGCCCTCCAAGAATGGAGTCTCTGTTCCCCCGAGTCCTGTCAAAGTCCTGCAGCCAAATCCTGCTAGCCTTCAAAGTCTGATTCTCTGGAATTCCTCTTCCCATTGCTGGACCCCCAGTTTGGGAAGCCTGACGTGGGGCTCAGAACCTTCACTTCAGTGGGTGGATTTCTGTGGTATAATTGTTCTCCAGTTTGTGAGTCATATATCCAGCAATGACCACCTTTAAAAATGGATAAATGGATAGAGGAAAAGGACCACAGAAGGAGGAAAGAAGATAAAGTAACACTTCATAGAAATCATAGAAGTTTTTTTTTTTTTCTAATTGGAGTATAGTTGCTTTAGAATGTTGTGTTAGGCTTTCGCCATCTCCAGCTCATGGTGAGTGTGGCTGAGGGTGCAGAGAGCGCAGGGAAATTGGAGGGTCTGGGGCCGAGCGGAAGGCGACCGGAGCCGGGTGCGGCGGGAGTTCTAGGAAACTGCTCAAAGAATTCATGCAAGTGGAACTTACAGCTTCCTTGATCAGACTCAACATTCAGATATCAAAGTAGACTGCAATACCTGTGTGGAAATAGAGGACAGAAAGGTTTCAAGACAACAGATGAATTGTGAAAGAGAGCAGCTAAGGGGACAGGAATAGAGGGGTCGGCGGGAAGATGGCGGAAGAGTAAGACGTGGAGATCGCCTTCCTCCTCACGGATACACCAGAAATACATCTACACGTGGAACAACTCCTACAGAACACCTACTGAAGGCTGGCAGAAGACTTCAGAGCTCCCAAAAGTCCCTCCTTTCTTTCCTTCTTTCCTTCTTTCTTCCTTCCTTCCTTTCCTCCTTTCCTTCTTTCTTTCCTCATACTTCTAATAATTCTCTCTACTTTTCCTCCCTTTTATTCTGAGCCGTGTGGATGAAAGGCTCTTGGTGCTCCAGCCCAGGAGGCAGGGCTCTGCCTCTGAGGTAGGAGAGCCAACTTCAGGACACTGATCAACAAGAGACCTCCCAGCTCCACATAATATTAAACGGTGGAAATCTCCCAGAGACCTCCATCTTAACACCAGCACCCAGCTTCACTCAACGACCAGCAAGCCACAGTGCTGGACAACCTATGCCAAACAACTAGCAAAACAGGAACACAACCCCACCCATTAGCAGAGAGGCTGCCTAAAATCATAACAAGGCCACAGACACCCCAAAACACACCACCAGACGTGAACCTGCCCACTAGAGAGACAAGATCCAGCCTCATCCAGCACAACACAGGCACGAGTCCCCTCCACCAGGAAGCCTACACAACCCGCTGAAACAACCTTAGCCACTGGAGACAGACATCAAAAACAACGGGAACTACGAACGTGCAGCCTGCAAAAAGGAGACCCAGTAAGATAAGCAAAATGAGAAGACAGAAAAACACACAGCAGATGAAGGAGCAAGATAAAAACCCACCAGACCTAACAAATGAAGAGGAAATAGGCAATCTACCTGAAAAAGAATTCAGAATAATGATAGTAAGGATGATCCGAAATCTTGGAAGTAGAATGGACAAAATGCAAGAAACAGTTAACAAGGACCTACAAGAACTAAAGATGAAACAAGCAACGATGAACAACGCAATAAATGAAATTAAAAGTACTCTAGATAGGATCAATAGCAGAATAACTGAGGCAGAAGAACGGATAAGTGATCTGGAAGATAAAGTAGTGGAAATAACTACTGCAGAGCAGAATAAAGAAAAAACAATGAAAAGAACTGAGGACAGTCTCAGAGAGCTCTGGGACAACATTAAACGCACCAACATTCGAATTATAGGGGTTCCAGAAGAAGAAGAAAAAAAGAAAGGGACTGAGAAAATATTTGAAGAGATTATAGTTGAAAACTTCCCTAATATGGGAAAGGAAATAGTTAATCAAGTCCAGGAAGCACAGAGAGTCCCATACAGGATAAATACAAGGAGAAATACGCCAAGACACATATTAATCAAACTATCAAAAATTAAATACAAAGAAAGCATATTAAAAGCAGCAAGGGAAAAACAACAAATAACACACAAGGGAATCCCCATAAGGTTAACAGCTGATCTCTCAGCAGAAACCCTACAAGCCAGAAGGGAGTGGCAGGACATACTGAAAGTGATGAAGGAGAAAAACCTGCAACCAAGACTCCTCTACCCAGCAAGGATCTCATTCAGATTTGATGGAGAAATTAAAACCTTTACAGACAAGCAAAAGCTGAGAGAGTTCAGCACCACCAAACCAGCTTTACAACAAATGCTAAAGGAACTTCTCTAGATAAGAAATGCAAAAGAAGGAAACGACCTATAATAACGAACCCAAAACAATATTGAAAATGGGAATAGGAACATACATATCGATAATTACCTTAAATGTAAATGGACTAAATGCTCCCACCAAAAGACACAGATTGGCTGAATGGATACAAAAACAAGACCCTTATATATGCTGTCTACAAGAGACCCACCTCAGACCTAGAGACACATACAGACTGAAAGTAAGGGGATGGAAAAAGATATTCCATGCAAATGGAAACCAAAAGAAAGCTGGAGTAGCAATTCTCATATCAGACAAAATAGACTTTAAAATAAGGACTATTAAAAGGGATAAAGAAGGGCACTACATAATGATCAAGGGATCGATCCAAGAAGAAGATATAACAATTGTAAATATTTATGCACCCAACATAGGAGCACCTCAATACGTAAGGCAAATACTAACAGCCATAAAAGGGGAAATTGACAGTAACACATTCATAGTAGGGGACTTTAACACCCCACTTTCACCCATGGACAGATCATCCAAAATGAAAATAAATAAGGAAACACAAGCTTTAAATGATACATTAAACAAGATGGACTTAATTGATATTTATAGGACACTCCATCCAAAAACAACAGAATACACATTTTTCTCAAGTGCTCATGGAACATTCTCCAGGATAGATCATATCTTGGGTCACAAATCAAGCCTTGGTAAATTTAAGAAAATTGAAATTGTATCAAGTATCTTTTCTGACCACAACGCCATGAGACTAGATATCAATTACAGGAAAAGATCTGTAAAATATACAAACACATGGAGGCTAAACAATACACTACTTAATAATGAAGTGATCACTGAAGAAATCAAAGAGGAAATAAAAAAATACCTAGAAACAAATGACAATGGAGACACAACGACCCAAAACGTATGGGATGCAGCAAAAGCAGTTCTAAGGGGGAAGTTTATAGCAATACAAGCCCACCTTAAGAAGCAGGAAACATCTCGAATAAACAACCTAACCTTGCACCTCAAGCAATTAGAGAAAGAAGAACAAAAAAGCCCCAAAGCTAGCAGAAGGAAAGAAATCATAAAAATCAGATCAGAAATAAATGAAAAAGAAATGAAGGAAACGATAGCAAAGATCAATAAAACTAAAAGCTGGTTCTTTGAGAAGATAAACAAAATAGATAAACCACTAGCCAGACTCATCAAGAAAAAAAGGGAGAAGACTCAAATCAATAGAATTAGAAATGAGAAAGGAGAAATAACAACTGACACTGCAGAAATAAAAAAAATCATGAGAGATTACTACAAGCAACTCTATGCCAATAAAATGGACAATCTGGAAGAAATGGACAAATTCTTAGAAATGCACAACCTGCCAAGACTGAATCAGGAAGAAATAGAAAATATAAACAGACCAATCACAAGCACTGAAATTGAAACTGTGATTAAAAATCTTCCAACAAACAAAAGCCCAGGACAAGATGGCTTCACAGGTGAATTCTATCAAACGTTTAGAGAAGAGCTAACACCTATCCTTCTCGAACTCTTCCAAAATATAGCAGAGGGAGGAACACTCCCAAATTCCTTCTACGAGGCCACCATCACCTTGATACCAAAACCAGACAAGGATGTCACAAAGAAAGAAAACTATAGGCCAATATCACTGATGAACATAGATGCAAAAATCCTCAACAAAATACTAGCAAACAGAATCCAACAGCACATTAAAAGGATCATACACCATGATCAAGTGGGGTTTATTCCAGGAATGCAAGGATTCTTCAATATACACAAATCTATCAATGTGATAAACCATATTAACAAATTGAAGGAGAAAAACCATATGATCATCTCAATAGATGCAGAGAAAGCTTTTGACAAAATTCAACACCCATTTATGATAAAAACCCTCCAGAAAGTAGGCATAGAGGGAACTTTCCTCAACATAATAAAGGCCATATATGACAAGCCCACAGCAAACATCATCCTCAATGGTGAAAAACTGAAAGCATTTCCACTAAGATCAGGAACAAGACAAGGTTGCCCACTCTCACCACTCTTATTCAACATAGTTTTGGAAGTTTTAGCCACAGCAATCAGAGAAGAAAAGGAAATAAAAGGAATCCACATCGGAAAAGAAGAAGTAAAGCTGTCACTGTTTGCAGATGACATGATACTATACATAGAGAATCCTAAAGATGCTACCAGAAAACTACTAGAGCTAATCAATGAATTTGGTAAAGTAGCAGGATACAAAATTAATGCACAGAAATCTCTGGCATTCCTATATACTAATGATGAAAAATCTGAAAGTGAAATCAAGAAAACACTCCCATTTACCATTGCAACAAAAAGAATAAAATATCTAGGAATAAACCTACCTAAGGATACGAAAGACCTGTATGCAGAAAATTATAAGACACTGATGAAAGAAATTAAAGATGATACAAATAGATGGAGAGATATACCATGTTCTTGGATGGGAAGAATCAACATTGTGAAAATGACTCTACTACCCAAAGCAATCTACAGATTCAATGCAATCCCTATCAAACTACCACTGGCATTTTTCACAGAACTAGAACAAAAAATTTCGCAATTTGTATGGAAACACAAAAGACCCCGAATAGCCAAAGCAATCTTGAGAACGAAAAAAGGAGCTGGAGGAATCAGGCTCCCTGACTTCAGACTATACTACAAAGCAACAGTAATCAAGACAGTATGGTACTGGCACAAAAACAGAAAGATAGATCAGTGGAACAGGATAGAAAGCCCAGAGATAAACCCACGCACATATGGACACCTTATCTTTGATAAAGGAGGCAGGAATGTACAGTGGAGAAAGGACAGCCTCTTCAATAAATGGTGCTGGGAAAACTGGACAGGTACATGTAAAAGTATGAGATTAGATCACTCCCTAACACCATACACAAAAATAAGCTCAAAATGGATTAAAGACCTAAATGTAAGGCCAGAAACTATCAAACTCTTAGAGGAAAACATAGGCAGAACACTCTATGACATAAATCACAGCAAGATCCTTTCTGACCCACCTCCTAGAGTAATGGAAATAAAAACAAAAATAAACAAATGGGACCTAATGAAACTTCAAAGCTTTTGCACAGGAAAGGAAACCATAATCAAGACCAAAAGACAACCCTCAGAATGGGAGAAAACATTTGCAAATGAAGCAACTGACAAAGGATTAATCTCCAAAATTTACAAGCAGCTCATGCAGCTCAATAACAAAAAAACAAACAACCCCATCCAAAAATGGGCAGAAGACCTAAACAGACATTTCTCCAAAGAAGATATACAGAATGCCAACAAACACATGAAAGAATGCTCAACATCATTAATCATTAGAGAAATGCAAATCAAAACTACAATGAGATATCATCTCACACCAGTCAGAATGGCCATCATCAAAAAATCTAGAAACAATAAATGCTGGAGAGGGTGTGGAGAAAAGGGGACACTCTTGCACTGCTGGTGGGAATGTGAATTGGTTCAGCCACTATGGAGAACAGTATGGAGGTTCCTTAAAAAACTACAAATAGAATTACCATATGACCCAGCAATCCCACTACTGGGCATATACCCTGAGAAAACCAAAATTCAAAAAGAGTCATGTACCAAAATGTTCATTGCAGCTCTATTTACAATAGCCCGGAGATAGAAAGAACCTAAGTGCCCATCATCGGACGAATGGATAAAGAAGATGTGGCACATATACACAATGGAATATTACTCAGCCTTAAAAAGAAATGAAATTGAGATATTTGTAATGAGATGGATAGACCTAGAGTCTGTCATACAGAGTGAAGTAAGTCAGAAAGACAAAGACAAATACCGTATGCTAACACATATATATGGAATTTAAGGGGAAAGAATGTCATGAAGAACCTAGGGATAAGACAGGAATAGAGGCGCAGACCTACTGGAGAATGGACTTGAGGATATGGGGAGGGGGAAGGGTGAGTTTTGACAGGGCGAGAGAGAGTCATGGACATATACACACTAACAAACGTAGTAAGGTAGATAGTTAGGGGGAAGCAGCCGCAAGGCACAGGGATATAAGCTCGGGGCTTTGGGACAGCCTGGAGGGGTGGGAGGGGGAGAGTGGGAGGGAGGGAGACGCAAGAGGGAAGACACATGGGAGCACATGTATATGTATAGCTGATTCACTTTGTTATAAATCAGAAACTAACACACCATTGTAAAGCAATTATACCCCAATAAAGATGTTAAAAAAAAAAAAAGAAAAAAAAAAAAAGAATGTTGTGTTAGTTTCTGCTGTACAATGAAATGAATCAGCTATATGTGAAGTTTAATGAGTGTGTGCGTGTGTGTATGTGTGTTGCAGATGGGGGTGGGAAGGATGGTGTAAGATCTGAGAAGTGAATGAAAATGAAGAATGGGAGAAAAACAAATGAACCAGAAAATAAAAGACTCTGCCATGTGTAGATGACTCTCTCTAGAATCCTACATGAAAGACATGATAACAGCAAAAAAGATGCCAATTTAAAAGTTTTTTGTTTTTTTTTTTTTTTAGAATTGGACATGACCAGAAAATGTTTAGCACTAAAAGAAGAGATTCAATCTGCAAGGATGAATCTGCAGTTATGGCAGTAGAGAGAATTACACTGATGAAGGAAGTTCCCAGAGAGATGGGAGTGCTGAGAAAATAAGTGAAAGTGAAAGAGCTGGCAACAAACAGGATGAAAAAGACCTCCTGTAATTGGAGGTTAGACACTGAAATGAAGATGAGTGAAGAAGAAATGTTGAGGAGGTCAAAACATGAGACTGACTGATTTCCCCAAAGGTCTTCATTTCCTTGTCAATACCAATGCCAAGTTTTCAAAGCTTGTATGGTGGTGGGACAGGATAGTGGGCTTGAGAAGAGCCATTAAGGTTCTTAAAGGCCATTAAATGAAGAGTCAGCAATGGTAAAGCCAGAGTGTGGATCAGCAGCATTGAGGATCCAAAAACAAGGGGATTCTATACATTTCTAGAGGTACCAGTCCAACCAGTTGGGTCCTTTTTTACACAATTCTCAGAAACCCAGATTGGAGACAAAGGGTAGATTGTTGTAGGGATTCCAGAGTTGAGATATTGTTGAGTGTAAGTTGCTGATAAAGCTTCTAAGAAAGTAAATTCATGTCATCACACAGGAGGTTAAGACAGGAAAACAGAAGAGAAAGGCCATAAATAGGATTTTTCAGAGAGGGAAAATAGGATTAGCACAGTGACAGGCTAGACCCTAAGGGGCTCATAAGAATTGGTTGTGCACCTTTCTTTTTAACTCGGTTTCAATGACCTCAAGTTGGTAGCTTGAATAAAAGCTCTGGTGGGAGTATTTATGTCACAGATATTGGCAAGCTTGACAAATTGGGAAGCAAGGTACCAGCATACCTGTAGATTAAAGAGTGGGAAAGTGGTCATTAGCCATTTAGAAGGATAGGAGGTCATGGTCAGAGTGTGAAAAATATTGACAGTTAATATCTGTGACATGGAAGGTAATGAAAAATGCCAGGCTGTTTTTGTTTTGTTAGTTAGATTTGGTTTTGTTTTTATTGGCTGAAGCAGAGGCGAAGAAAGAAAACCACATACATGGAGTTCAAGGCTACTGTAGTAGATGGTTCATAAAAATGATTGTTAAAACTTCTCAGGTAGAGGACAGGAGTTTATTCAGGCACCCAAATCTTCAATTAATCAAATGGGACAATCAGAAAAAAAGGTAAATACCATCTATGAGGAAAAGGACAGAAAGTTGTGTTGTGAACCACAAGGACTTATTTTTATGCAAGGTGTTTCCTACTGCTGCTGTAATAAATTACCATTAACTGAGTGGCTTAAAACAATGCAAATGTATTATCTTACAATCTTGGAGGCCAGAAATCCAAAATGGATCTCACTGGGCTAAAATCAAGGTGTCAGCTGGGCTGTGTTTCTTTCTGGAGGTTTTAGGGGAGGATCTCTTTTCTTGGCTTTCTTTGTTTCTAGAGGCTGCCTGCATTCCTTGGCTCATGGCCGTCTTCCATGCTTAAATCCAGCAATGTCCAGCTGAGCCTTTCTCATGGTGCCAGCTCTCTGTTCTGACTCTTCTGCTTCCCTGTTCCCAATTTAAGGACCCTTGTGATTACACTGGGCACACCTGAATGTCCAGGATACTCTCCATCTCAAGGTCAACTGATTAGCAACCGTAATTCTAATTTCAATCATAATTCCCCTTGCCTTGCAAGAATACCTACTCACAGATTCCAGGGTTTATGACATGAATATCTTTTGGAGGGAAGGGGGCCTGATTGTGCCTACCACACAAGAGAAGAAGTGCACTCTTTCTCCTAGATTTTATCAGACCTATTATATTTAATGAGATTTAATTCAACAGACTTTTATTGTTCATAATATTATACTAGATATTATGATGGGAAAGAGTACTTGATAATGAATAATTTAAACTTTATGGGAAATATTATTTTATTTCTCTTATAAAACATTTGAAATGAAAGGTTTAGTGGCAAAAGGAAGAAGGTTTTTTTAAAAATTTAGTTCCGTGGAACCCACTGGTGTAAGCTAGCTCATTTGAAGGTTGCTAGGGAGTTGCTAAGGGATATTGTATAGAGAAATTTAAGTTTTGCATTATCTGTGCTGATCAATGATAAAAGGGACAAGGCTTATTTCTTTTTTCAAAGAAGTTTAAAAATAATCACAGACCATTCCCAGCTGAGTGCTTGGAATGTACCAGGTGTCCGATAAACATTTTCTGAACTGAATTGAATGTCACTGAATGCCCTTCTCATTGGAAGATTTTTATTAGTTAACCTTTATTAATTTTTATTAATTAGATTTAATTTTCCTTTATTGTGGTGAGTTACCTTGGCTGTGACCATTCACCCCTCATTTATTTTCTATGGATAGAAGGCAGAACCACACTGAGGAGGGAAGTTTCTCTCTCCCCCTCTCCTCTTCATGGCACTAAGGGCCAATATCTAAGACAAACAACATTCTATCCTTCACCTCGTCTTTTCCCAATGCCCCTCTCAAGACATTTCTACCTTTCATCTTAAGACCCAAAAGATCCCATTCATGATTAAATCGAATATGAATATGAAAACTTCATATGAAAATATGACAGGGAAAGGCCCAAGGATAAACTTATAAACACACAGGAAAATGTTTTACTGACATCTTAAAAAAAGATATGCTTCCATGGTTATGAAAGGAATAGATACTAAAAAGATTGGAGTGCCTCCCAAATTCTTGTGTAAGGCAAATACTAGAGTGAGCGAGGCCAAGCAAAATCTCAAATGACATTTTATATTAACAAAATCGTTCTAAATTTTATCTGTAACTTTAGGCACTAAGAGAAAACAGCAATTGTGGAAAAAAAGTTATCATGAGAGAAGACCTATTCTACCATATATGTAAACACTTTGAAATTCAAAAGCTAAAAATTATCTCAAAACAATGTAAAATTAATATAGTATTATAAAATAGTTTGGCTTAGTTGTCTGAGTGTTTTGAAAGTAAACAATAGATAATCCTACCTCCAAGGTATAAATTTCAGATGAATTATTGTTGAGGAAAAAAATAAGCTATCTTGTAGTAGACACAGTTAGTGTTTTTCTCTAGCCTCTCAACAAACACAATTTGAGTGAAATCTGAACAATTTCCAAAGGCCAGTGCCTGCATCCAGAGATTACTCTGTTCCACCTGGTGATGGACAGAAATTCCAGGGAATGAAATTCGCCTCCCCCAGGACCCCCAGTCAAGGGATAACAGGAGAGTGTAATTACCCCAGCTTCCAAAACCCTGAATTTCTCAGATCCATAACAGGATTAAACTCCATGTACCTGTGCTGACAACCTGCTCAGGCAAGTTAAATACCTTCTTCTCTCCCCATCTCAATTCCTCACTCTCCTACCAGTGTTTTCCAGGATCACCAACAAAATCAATTAATTCTCATAATCTGGTCTTAAGGCAGCTTCTGGGGAACCCAAATTAAGACACACATCCCTTCCTCCCACAAAAAGGACATGAAGACACAAATCATGAAGGAAGGAAAGTTATCAACATGAAATTCCTGGCTCACAGTTACCAAAGAAATGAACAATAAAAAAGAAAAAAAATTTTCTTATTGATCAGATTGTCCAAAATTTTTTTAAAAATCCTCAGAGTTATAAAGGCTACGTACAGGGAATCCTCCCATACTCTGCTGATAAGAACACACATTGCTAAAACCATGAAAGAAAGAGATTTGACAGAATATGTAGTTTTAAAATATGGATGCCCTTGTGCTCATTGGATACACTTTTATCTTTCTTTATTCATTTACTCACCAAATTAAATTAAATTAATTAAAATGTCACTTGATTTATAGCATACTGTATGCTAAGTTAAGATCAGAGAAGAGGGGAACCCCCCAGTACAGGCTCTCAGAGTGTTAGTTATATTATGGGAAATTGGCAAGCGTAGGGGAGGAAGGGTTAATGAAGGAATAGACACATGTTCCCTGGAGTCTCTTACCTTTCTCCTTCAATCATTTCTCTTGGCTCCAGTGCTATGCTGGCCTCAAGGCCCTGGCTCTGATGCTCACCATTGCTTAAGTCTTGGCATCTCTTTCTCTTGGCCTATTTTCAGATCTTAACTCTTCCTGAGCTATGATATTACATTTCTGGCATTGGCTTACCTATTCTTTCCCTAATATCTGACTTGGATCTCACCCAATTTTCAATGTTAATCCTTTCACAGGTCAATGGTAATCTATTCTATTTTGTGATTCATTTTCACCCAGATTATCATTCCATTTACTGGAATATACCACCATGTTCCATGCCTACAAATCATGTGCCAACTGCACTATTTTACAATTCATGTCCTCAGTGGTGATTGAAGAAAAGTAAAACGAAAGGACTTTAGACATATATATTCCAGAGTGTTAGAATTAGCGTTTCTTAAATGCTAGGTATCAGTTTCACTTTTCTGCAAAAATTCATTCTAAACCAGGAAAATCACAAAAAAAGGGTAAGGGCCCACAGTTTGTTTTTTATTCATATTTTCCATGATGGGCACCTTTTCTGTTGAGTTCTTTTACACACAACAAACAACATTAACAAATAAAAAATCTAACTCTTTTTGTCATCCCCATGATATTAATTATAAGGACTTTTAAAGATAATTCCAAGACTTCCTAGGTTCTTACTTAAGGAGAATGAAATTTTGCTGCGTCTCAGGTTATGAAATGATGGGTTCACTTGTGGCAGCTACACATCCCAGGGATTCTCTAGTGCTTGATCAACTGGCCACCTGCCAAGATGTTCTGGTGTCTACAGGGAGGTGCAGAAATGTCACCGAACCAGATTTACAGATGTAATCGCAGTTGATGATCAGAGCTGCTGCTGATATTCTGTTCAAAAAATGCCAGGAAGTTGGGCTCCAAACTTGGACTCGCATCTTGGTGAAGAGAAATGTACATATCAGTCTCAAAGGGCATTAATTCCAAGAAGGTAAAAGAGGGTATAAATCTGTTGTGAAAATTTTAAAAAACCTTTAAATTTATTGCCAGCTATTTAAAAGTGAAATTTACTTTTCATTATATGTAAAAGAATCTGTCACATTTAACACTCTATAAACTGTGCAATAAAGTGTATTCATCCTCCTGGTACAAATATGATCTCTTTGGATTGCTGATGGATTTGTGGGACCAGACTTTAGGCAATTTCCATTCTAAAAGTGTGTCATTGGGCAGAGTGATACAAGTCTCACTTCAGTTTTCAAAGCCTTTGATGTACTGATTTGGGGCAGCTATCTTTATTTGCAAGTTTCAGTAATCAGACTGAAATTGTATGGACCCATATGTATAATTAGGTGTCATCTACTCTGGCTCCCCCAAACTCCACCTACAGTTTCTCCTCACCCTGAGGCTTACATCATCGTCTATGTATGGTTCTTTTGGCCATAAATATGGCTTGGCTTCTAATGGAGTTAGCCATATTGCTTTGCTCCATTATTGGGGAATACCCTTGTGTTGAAGCTACACGTGGGGGAAAAGTAACAAGTTTGATTTGACACCAAAAAATTAAGAAATAAAAATTTAAAAAAGAAAAATATGTCATGCTGGCTTAGATCAACATGATCAAAAATCTCAAAGTGTCAAACTGCATTTGACTTCGTGTTTCAATACATGACACTCCATGTATATCCATTTAGATCTTTTCCATTATACCTGTAATAAAAGTATATAATTTGAGTAGCTTTCACAGATTGAAAATGCTTTGGGAGATATTTAATGTTACATGTCAGAGAAAGTATTTTTTAACTACTAGAAATAATAAGATATAAGGGTCTTATATTTATATAGATATCTGCTTTCCAGGTATTTTCATCGAGCTACATGCAATTTATGTTTACGATATACTTGTAAAGCAAAAGGAATCAGCAAATCCAAAATTCCACTTTCCCAATGGAACAGAGCAGAATCAGGAATTTGCTAGAGGTCAAAAATTGTGTGGTTTAACAGGGACCTGAATAAGTATATCATTTGCTGCCTCTTGTTTGTGCTTTTCAACATAGGTGACCTTGAAAGAAGTAATCTTCTACTGACAGAATTTTATGTTTAATATGATAATGAATATTTATTGGTTTTCCAGATAATATTTTAGCAAATCAGCTCTGAGTGAGACAGTTATTTACTTTCCAGCGAAGATAACCTCTGCATATGATTTTTCATACCTTATAATTATAGTCTGCATATAATGAGCTCATTTTAACCATGTGCCATTTAGTTGTTTATTAATAATATTGTTTTAGTCCAGCAATTCGATTAACTTTACATATCATGGTGATTTCTAATGATTTCCCATTTTTAAAAACGAAAAATAGTACTTGGTTTGTGTCTTTTAACAGATGAAACAAAAATGTTTACAAAGTGACATTAGTCTACTTTGTGCAAGAAAGTAAGATGGAGACGAAATGCGTTCATGATGAGAATAAAAATAAGTGGAAGCTCCTGAGAAAATAGAATCATCATACTGGACTCTATCAGATATAACAATAAAGCATCCATTGATGTACTGATCCAAAATTTGCAGAACCCTTTTGTAGGTCTAATGTCACTCAATCCACAATGGTGGAAGAGTAACCAAGGAAAGATGAGGGACAGTCTGCCCTGGTACAGGCAATGAGCGCCCCTCCCATTTATTGGTGATTTTCATGATTTAGAATGAATTTCTACAGAAATGTGAAGCCAATATCTAGTGTTTGAAAAAAAAAAAAGTCTACTTCTTATATTCTGGAAAAGACATGCGGAAAGTCTTTTCAGTTTATAGTTAATCAGCCTATAGCCCACTCTCACATCATTAACAATATTAATTGTAAAATACTGAAATTGGTCCATGATATTTAGACATGGGACATGGTAGTCCATACTAGAAAATGGATCAGTAGTCTGGATGATAATGTCACAATATAGAATGGGTTACCACTGAATTGTGAGAAGAGTGACATTGAAAACTGGGTAAAATTCAAGTCCGACATTTGGGAAAGAATAGGTATGCCAGAAATGCAATGTCACAGCTCAGGAAGATTCAAGATCTAGAAACAGGCCAAGAGAAAGAGATGCCAAGATTTAAGCAATGGTGAGCATCAGAGCCAGGGCCTTCAGGCCGGTGCAGCATCGGAGCCAAGAGAAATGAATGAAGGAGAAAGGTAAGAGAATCCAGGGAACATTTTTCTATTCCTTCATTCGTCCTGCCTTTTCCATTCTTACCAATGTCTCTCATAACATAACTAACACTCTCAGAGCCTGGACTTAGGTTTCCCTCCTTTCTCCTCTTATACATAGTTCAAAGGATGCAATTAATCAAAATGTTTTCTAATTTACTAGATGTAATTTTCAAAGAGATCAATAAAGAATGAATAGAAGTGGGCATGTTAAATTGAATGGTATAAACATTTTTGAAAATACATGTGTACATAGTTTTGCCAAATATTCTTCTTTGATGATTGTATTGAATTGTATTTTCATTATCAGAGTATGAGAGAATTCTTTGAATATACTCAATAACAGAGTTTTGTTTCTTAATCTTGGACAATCTGACTGAAAAAGAGGCTCTTCCTTAAATATTCATTTCTTTAAAAACGAGGAAGGAAACGTTTTTTGTTTTTTGGGTTTTTTTTTTTCATACTTACTTTTCTTCTGCTTCTTCTTTTAACTGATTGAGTACAAGGAAAGACATATCCAAGGAGGAGCCTGTGCCCTGAGCCCAGCCAGCTTCCTAAGGCTTTAACCAGGGTAGCAACATGGTCAGTATTTGCTATTTAGATGAGTCACCGATATCTGGGCAGAGGATGAAGTGATGACCTGTAGGGATAGTGAAACCAGTTGATAACTTATTAAATACTTAAGGCTGCTATAAAATGAAGTCAGCCAGGTGTTTAAGACAATGTTATAGCCTGGTAGGTCAAAACCAAGCTCTGGAGCACAGCGGGGTAGTGGGGAAGGGTTGAGTTTTATGATTTGTATATTCTCTCTTTAAAATGTTATCGAGGTGCGCCTTTTTGATTCTCATCGGAACTTTTCCAGAAAGTAGTATTTGAGTGGAAGCAGTGAGTTTGGTTGGTAGTTTTGGGAAACTCTGGTCTGAGAGAAGGAAAGGGAGACAGAGAGATGAAGGTAACTGAGAGAAGGTCTGTTTTTGACTAGGTTCTGCTTTCAAATCACCCCATTCAGGGACTAGGGAGCTAGGATATCTCCACAAAGACTGTAGCCACTCTGTGGTTAGTGGGTGTAGGGGGCTGAGGATTCACTTCCTGGCACTTCCAGCCTGCCCTGGGTGCAATGCTCAGGGGAAGAGAAATAGGTGCTGGCTTCACTCCCACAGTATCAGCCCAGCAGAGTGGGTGAGGCATCAACAGTGTCCACTACAAGGTAGCCTGTTGTTTTTGAGGTTGTGTAAGAAAACTTTTCATTTTGAAGAATATTAATTCTCATTTTACTGGCAACTATTTTTCCTAATTTATATTTGTTTTTTTATGGAATTTTTTCATGAACCATTTAAAAATAATGTGATTCTTTTCATTTTCATTTTGTCCATTGCTCTTATACTTTAAAGTCTTTTCCTATTAAGAGATGTAATAAATATTCACCAGTGTTTTAAATTAGTTTTTATTTTTTTAGTGTTCAAAATACCATAAGAAAACACAAAATAACTGGAGTGTGTCGTATTCTGGCTGTGAACATTGAATTTATTTAAATATTTACTAATAATTAGGCACTTGTTGGTTGCATAATCTATAAATACTCCCCCTCTCTTCCCTTCCTAATGGCAACAAGAGTTTTCTTGGTTAGCTCTTCTGATAAAGCAATGCTCTCTCCACAAGGATGAGAATGAGGAAGCCATTAACTACCCTTTCTTGCACCCACCTTGCAGTTATGGTGAAGCAGCCAGAGAACTCAGCCAACACAAATTAAAAAACCACACTGAGGGAATCACAGATGAATGGACCCAGGGTCTTAACTGGGTTGTTACTACTCCATTGCTTCAATGGCATCATCCAATAATTCCCCCTTATTGTTTGGAGCAATTTTTTAAGGTATAATTGACATATAACATCATATTAGCTTCACGTGTACAACATAAAGATTCTGTTTGGAGCGATTTTTATTTTGTTTTCTTTGACTTACAACAGAGTCCTGATTATATGGAAGCAACCTAAATGTCCATTGACGGATGGATGGATAAAGTAGAAAACAATGGAATATTACTCAGCCATAGAAAATAAAGAAATAATGTCATTTGCAGCAACACGGATGGACCTAGAGATTGTCATGCTGGATGAAATAAGTCAGACAGAGAAAGACAGATATCATGTGATATCACTTATATGTGGAATCTAAAAAAAGGGTACAAATGAACTTGTCTACAAAACAGAAATAGAGTTACAGAGGTAGAAAACAAACTTATGGTTACCAGGGGGGAAGTGGGGGAGGGATAAACTGGGAGATTGGGATTGACATATACACACTACTATACATAAAATAGATAACTAACAAGGACCTACTGTAGAGCACAGGGAGCTCTACTCAATATTCTGCGATGGCCTATATGGGAAAAGGATCTAAAGAAGAGTGGATACGTGTATATATATATAGCTGGTTCACTTTGCTGTATACCCGAAACTAACACAACATTGTAAATCAACTATACTACAATAAAATTTTTTTAAAAATTAAAAATAAATAATACAAGAACATGCAAAAAAAATGAATATATGTACTTTTTGTCAGGATTATATTAGATGCATTTTTAGTCGGAAAGGAAAATCCTTCTCTGGACTCCAAGTCCCTTCATTCTTCCCAAACATACAAGTCTCCATGATACGCAGATTTCACTGAAGGATAAGGGCACTTGAAGAATGACAACTAAGAAGAGAATCCTTCTCAAAATAGTATTTTTGTAATATATGTGTCTCACTATAAATGCAGTAAATAAAAATATCTTCTAGTGAGCCCAATAAGTTTGAAATGTCGATGAATGTAAAAATTTCAAAAGATCTGCAAAAACAATATAATTTGAAAATATCTGTGATTCCTATTTAGCAAAGGTCTAGGAATACTGCTAGCTTTACTATATTTGGGGGGGAGGTTATATTCACAATAAAAGAACATGCTAACTTCTAATTAGAGATTAGTCATGAGAAAGATATAATGTTTCCCACCCAAATGCACGATTCCTTGAATTCTATCCATTGACCTCAGTTCAGAACTCCTTTGTAAAACTCTAACCCAACATTCTGAATATTTAGAGAGCTCAGAGGGGGAAAAAAAGAAAGTCATTCTGCCTCCCTAAGAAAGAATAGATTTAAATTCAATCTGTAGATGTTTTTTGAGTGCCTACTATGTGCAGGACGTTTGTCAAGAAATGTGGTTAAAGGAAAGAAAACGTTTTACTTAGAGCAAAATTAGTCTAAAGAACAATTTTCTACCCATTCATGTTGCTGGCTTTACAACAGAATTTCAGCTGTTCCCAGAGGGAGTCCTGTTTCAATTATTTAGACTTATGTTTGATCTAGTTTAACTAACCTACTTTCAGGGGGCCTGAGATTGGAAGAAGGAGAGAGATGCAAAGGATAAGGCTGTTCTATAGTGCACTTTTGTGATAACTCAAAACCCATAACTGATTCATCAAAGATTACCAAAATGTAGGAGTCTTAAGCAGTAGTAAATATTTAAAGCTCTGATGGAAGTGGAATTAGAAGCGGGAATTAAGTCGTCTAATCCTTTCACCTGCCCTGGTGCCATGCGAGGGCTTAGCGAGAGAACCCCTTGGATATTTGCTGATGGTGAGTTTGTGTGGTTCCCTTCCATTACTGAACACATGGAGAGAGTAATTTTTCAAATTGACATTTACTTTTGAAAATGCTTTAATGTGTTAAAATAAATCCAACAAACGTAAAGAATCCATTATTTTAAAGGAGATGAGGAGCAATAAGCTGATTCATACCATGAGAATAATTTTATCTTAGCAAATGTCTTCTGCATATAATCTTCAAAGCACTTGCTAAAAATAAACCCTTGAGGAACTAAACCGAATTGCTTTTTTTCAACATGTGTACATCCTCAAAATTCTAGAGCTAAGAAAAGAATTTGACCAGAGTACTGGTCACCGTGTCCTTTCGAAAGTTGAGTTGCCACTAATTTGCCTAATTGTTTCGCTAAATAAGCCTGTTATTCATAGAAGCAGGACATGGGTAGATGTATTTAGCAGAGCCTGGCAATTCAGAATTAATAACTCACTCTTGGGTGTCAGCTTTAGTGTCTCCATTGCCAGGAAGATAGTAAGATGCTGATCTCCCAGCCCTAATTCCGACACAGACCACCAGGCTGCATTTCAACTATGGTACCAGCAGTGGTGAGGGGCGGGGTCAGAAGAACTAAATTTGACTCTTCCTTTTACCACCTGGATGGTATTGAGCAAGGGCCTTATCCTCATTAAGGCTCAGTTTAGGTACCTGCAAAGTGGAGCTGATAGACTTTCTTCAAAGGCTATCAATGAACAACACATGAAATGACATATTTGAAAGTTTATATTATAAACTGTAAACTGTAAAATATAAGAGCCTGACTGGTACGTTATTTTAACTCTCTTTTTTTTTTCCCAATTTTTAAATTAAGTGGCACAGGTGAAATGAAATCAAGCAGCTTAGAAAGGACAGCATCTCTCAAGTATTAAGTTATACTTAAAAAGGAATTTGTAAAGTTCTGTATGTGCTCTTCTGAGGACCAAGGAACATATTTCAAAAGACAGTAGGCTAATGACAAGGAGTTTGCTCATCCTAGTAAGAGTTCTAAGGTTCATGAGTGCTTTGATGGACTTATGGTACGATGAAAAGGCCCTTTAAAACAATCCAACAGAAAACGCATATACCTGAAAAAGATTTGGTGTCCAGGATAAATAAAACACTCCTAGAACTGGATAATAAGAAGATACACACCAAAGTTAAATGGACAAGAGATTGAACAGATGCATCACCAAAGAAGATATACAACTCAAAAGTAAACACAAGAAAAAAGATTCCATCTCATAGTCATCAGAGACATGAAAATAAAGCAAACACATGAAATAGTACTATGCACTCATCTAAATGGCTAAACTGTAAGAATTACTTACAACACCAATCTCTGCCAAGAATATGAAGCAACCAGAACTCATACATTGAAGGAAAGGGACATGAAATTATGGGATTATTACAAACCAGCATTTCCGAAATTGTAAACAGCCCAGGTGCCATCCATAGAAGACTGGGTAAAATGTGGGATAATCATGTAATAATAAAAAGAAACAAAGTACTGATACATGAAACAATAGGGATGACTCACAAAATCCTCACATTGAGTAAAAGAAGCCTTACAAAAAAGCACGCATACCGTACGATTCCATTCACGATATGGCCTGAACCTAATCTATGGTAAAAAGTAATCAGAACAGTAGCTTTGGGCAGATGTAGGTGGCAATTGAAGTAAAGAGGAATGAGGGAAATTTCTGAGGTGAGAGAAGGAGTATGAGTTACACAGATGGATGCATTTGTAAAAAAATTCAGCAAATGTACACTTAAGATTTGTGCACTTCATTGCATCTAAATTTGACATCAAAATAAAAAACTCTATCCGCCTGCCGATGCAGGGGACACGGGTTCGTGCCCCGGTGTGGGAGGATCCCACATGCCGCGGAGCGGCTGGGCCCGTGAGCCATGGCCACTGAGCCTGCGCGTCCGGAGCCTGTTGCTCCGCAACGGGAGAGGCCACAACAGTGAGAGGCCCGCGTACCGCAAAAAAAAAAAAATAAAAAAAAAATAAAAATAAAAATAAAAAACTCTAAACAAACATTGAACCGTCATTAACATATGCACACTGAAGTATTTAGGGAAAAGTATACGGATATCTATTAATTATGAAATGCATCAAAAATAAGATAGACAAATGAATAGAGACATAACAAAACAAGGTACAATATAGAATCTAGGAGTTGGGTATATCAATGTTTACTGCAAATTTTTTTTCTATTTCGCTATCTATGTATTCAAAGTTTTTCATATTAAAGTTTTGGGGGGGAAATGTGTAAAAACACATCCAGCTATTCTATCAGTTGTGAATACTCTTATAAGAAGGTTCTTACTTGCAGAATGCAGTATATTTATATTCTCTGCCTCTGTAGCTTGAAATAAAGCCAGACACCAAAAGACCGAGGAGGGGCGGTAGCTCTTTCACCTAATTATGAGCCACTTTAATTTTTTTAACCACTCTCTAATTCTGAATCTTCTTACTTGGAGAAGTTAGGAGTCACGGGGAGGGCACTTCACTAGGAGCCATGATAATATTTCCATTAAGCTGAAAGCTGAGACTACCACCAAATGCTTCTGGGGAGCAAGTGGAAAGGTAGAGTGATGTTGAGCAAGACGAAGCCTTCCATCACTGGGATATGGTTGCTATTCTAGAGTGGAGACCTTGGGGACTCTCTACAGCACATTTTGTGTCCAGCAGTGAAAGGCAGCAAAAAAACTACAACAGTCCTAATAGACAAGATAGCCTACCCATGAACAAACCCTTCAGAATTGAAAGTGTGGGTGAACCCTGGGCTTAGAACCCTGGCCAAGGAAGAAAGAATAAGAAATAAATAGAGGAGGGAGGAAGTAGCAGACACCCCTCTGGCCTTAAATTTCCCCTGTATGTTAGCTTTCTTTTCCAGCTTTCCTCTGGACATTTGGTACAATGGTTCAGAATGACAACCAGTGGGCTGAATCCAGCAGAAGATGGCTCACACGGTGTCTGGTTCCATTTTAAAATTTTAATTTAAAATGTCTTTCACTTAAAACACCCACTCTCCTGTTCAAACAGGCTGCATTTCTCACATCTGTCTTACACCTGTCCAGATTTACACATTTATATTACCTCTGTAACCTCTACATGAAATCGAATTTACTGCCACTTATTTGAGATATTTCCTGCCTTTTTTCCTTATTTCTTTTTCTCCTTATTTCACTATAGCAGTCGATCCAGCTGTTGTCAGCTTTAAATTATCTTTTCTTTTTGCTGTTCAATTATTGGTAGATTTAGATGTATTTTTTTTTCAAGTCTTGCAGAACCCAGAGACTGTAAGCACTGAGACCAACTTACAACACTACAGCAATATCTCCTCCAGCTGTAGCCAGTAGTGTGTTACATGGGTACCATCTTGTCAGAGTGGAATGAGTATGTTTGTACTTAAACATATGATTATTGGAATATGCAGGGTTTGGGTATTTCTGTGGCTTGATAAATAGGGTGACCCCCTAAAAGCAGGACATAAGGGTCCCAAGTCCCTAGGAGATTCCTTAGCTCCAAATATGCTCAATACTTGTGTTTTCTCTTGGATGAATAAACCAATCCAATAGAACTTCTCCCTTGGGAAATTTAGTAAGCGAGGCAAGAAAAGATGGCTCTCTAGAACTTAGATTTTATCCTTAAAACTGCTGGGCTTGGGGTCCTCTAAGTCAAAGTGCATATTCCAGTCTTAGAAAAACTGGAACCAAGAGTACTCCTTGACTGAGGAGACAAACATCCCTACTCTCTCATTTCCTAATAAGTCCATGCACTAACACGTCAAAAGCAAAGATAAGCATATGCCCCTTATTCAACACTTGAACAATATTCCACGAATAGGTCGTTTATGTGCTCATGTATGTGTATCAATCTAGTATTATATGAAACGTGTGTCACTGTGTGTCTAAAGCCAGCCAAGTGCTCTGAACTCAGCCAGCATTAATGAGACGGCTGCTGCTGGCATGACCTTGTCCTAGGTGCTGAGGACATCAATTACTCACATTAAATATTTAGTAAATGAATAAATAACTTTCCATAAGCGCATCTTAGGTCACAGTTAGATGTTACTCTGAACTTTACTCTGTAGAGCTCTCAGAAACTTGAGGGGTAAATAATTAGAGTCACATACTTTTATGAGAGAAGTAGTTGGTCATATGGAGATCATTCACTCTGATGTGCTGATTTTACAGATGGCAATCACCCATTAAAGGCAAAATATCCCAGAATAGGTATTTGATAACTTTAAGGAAGTTAACTCTCCAATTCTGTCAGAATGAAAACAGTACAGAATAGTTCACATTTCTTCAGTTTAGACAATTGGAAAAAAATCTATTATACAAAAATCTATTATTGGAGAAGTTAACTCTCCAATTCTGTCAGAATGAAAACAGTACAGAATAGTTCACATTTCTTCAGTTTAGACAATTGGAAAAAAATCTATTATACAAGAAATATCTTGATGAATGTTTTCTTAAAATCTAATGCCATGTAAGCAGGGGTGTTATCATGCTTATTACCAAACCAGAAAAAAGTTGCTGTTTAACAATTCAGTTCAAAATAATTAGCCTCCAAGAGGCTGTGATTTAGAAATGCTACCCATAACTCCCATTAACTTTGATGTTACAGTGCCTGTAGAAAAAAAGGGAAAGCATAGTATTGCCTTTTAAAATTAAATTTAGGGTGAACTCAAGAATTATTAGCCTCTCGTTGACCTAGATTTTCTCCTGAAATCATTCCCACAATTTGTTTATGACCATTTCACATCATTAACTTTTTTTTCACATCATTAACTTTTATACTTTATTTATTTATGTACAGTAGGTATTGCCACAGCTTTTTCTTCCTTTCAGGGCTCCTCAGTTGTAGATTTCTAAAATTATTTTTGAATGGCTAATTATTTCCCAGTCACCATATTTCTTCCTAAGTCGGTCTTTGTCATTATCATTATGTACCTGGTTCTCCTAGTCTATTTACCTCCTCCTGGAGTTCCACTGTTGTTGTGCATACTTTCTGATTATTTCCCCAATGAGAGCCTTGCCACATATTAATAGCTAAGTCTAATCATCTACTGCCTCACTCTAGCTTTTCCAAAGAGACAGTTGCTTTTTTTTCACATCGAATATATGTTATATTAAGTACCATAGAAGAAAATCTAAATTGAAATCTGGACCTTACCTTGGGAGAATTATCAAATAAAACAATTCTGGGAAGACAAGATGCTAATGTAAGACAGAGACAGAATGAGTGGGTGGGGGAAGAAGAGGGTCCACTGTCACTTTCCAGAATACATACACTCTCTTTACCCAAATCTTGTGCTCCTACTGGGGTCTCTACTAATGTAGTTAACAGACATTTCCCCTCAGTGTGACAACTTCAACTTCTTTAAAATCATTAAAAAAAAATTCCAGAACTTAGAAAAGTATAGAAAAAAAACAGTTCCATTTACCAGATATCAAATTTTAAATTTTTTCCATTACTGCTTATATTTATCTTCTTCTGCTGTGTAACAAATTACTATAAGCCTAGAGTCTTAAAATAACAGAAATGTATTATCTCACAATTTCTGTAAGTTACAAATCTGGTGCAGTGTGACCTAGTTCTCTACTCAGGTGTCTCTAGGCTGAATCAAGGTGTGGGCTGGACTGAGTCCTCATCTGGAGACTCTGGGTGAAGTAAAAATCTGTTTCCAAGTTCATTCTTTTTGTTGAAACACTTCAGTTCCTTGTGGTTTCAGGACTGAGGTCCCTTACTTGCTGGCTGTCAGCCAGGGGCTGCTCTCAGCTCCTGGAGGGTGTCAGCATTCCTTGCCTTGTAGCACCTTCCTCATCAAGCCAGCACTGGCACAGAGCATCTTTCTTGTGCTTTTAATTTCTGACTCCTCTATCCCTGACCTCTAGACATAGATTTAAAGGGCTCATGGGATTAAGTCAGGCTCACCCAGATAATCTCTCTTTTTAAAAGTCGACCTGGGCCATTTAAGCTAATCTAATTATTGGGCATAAAATCTATCATATGCATAGTGTTGGGGATTGTGCAGGAAATGTATGGCATCAGGGATCTTGGGCGGCATCTTAGAATTCTACCCACCACACTACTTCAGCAATTTCTTATTGGGTCAAAACTTGAGAGCTTCCCAAGTGAAATCTAAATTGCCCATTGTACATGGAGGGCAAGGACAGCCCAAAGAAAGAGGCAGACCACTCCAGATTAATAAGCAAGGAACTTACATGGAGGCTTGTCTTGGGTGACTGCTAGACAAGTAGATCTCTGCACCTGTTACCAGCATTTTTAAAGTTTGTATATAGTCCTAAACTGGGTCCAATCACAAATACCATCCAAAAGATCTCAACAACACATTGCTCTCTCAAGCCGTCCTCCTTAAAAATGGCAACCACTGTGAGAATGGTGAGCAGAACATGAACTCCATGGACATAGGAGAGGGTGAGGAACCTCTGATGTCACAGATCTAACTCGTAGGTCAACCGAGGGTCAACACTTCTTGATGAATCCTCCAACATTTGTTAAATAATGTACTACAAACATACAATAACATACTACATTGCAGTTGAAATAAATGAGAATTTCTATATGGATCAACATGGATAAATCATCAAAAACAAATTTAAGTGGAAAAAGCAAGTTTAAAAGGATATGAATAGTGCAATACCATTCACGTAAATTTTATAAATGCATGTATATATATGACATGCATTATGCATGAGAGGTGAGTGGACCAAGTTGACAATATTGGTAACTCTGGAGAAGAGAGGCAGAGATAGCAGAGGCTGGGTATACTTGGTATTTAGGTGTTGCAGAACACACAACTTCTCTATCCCACATTCCAGTAAATTTCCCAGAGCTCTCATCGGCTGCTGGATCCAAGTGAGCCCCTGTTCTCACACCGTTTTTCTCTATGACTATCATTTCTAGAAGAAAGCTGCCTAGCTAACTCAGGAGGGGCAAGACACGGGAAGCCCAGTTATATCGGGTACTGCCCTGGGATAGATGTCTTTTCAGCAGACCCTTCCACTGATATGTTTTTATTTTATTTCATTTTCATTCAGCAGTCTGAATAAGTCAAAGTTGATGCTATTCCCTTTTGGATAGATCTCATCCAGCTTCCTCCTGGCTTTGTTGCCACCTCCCTACTAATGACTCCAGCGATGGCAGAAGCTTCTGTCTCCAGAGAGCTCCATCCCCTTATCATGGCTCTGGTAAAGCTCCTCTGAGAGTCTGCCTCCTCTCAGGACCCACCACTGCCTTTGATTTATTCAGAGGGATAGTGTTGAGCCCTTACTATCTGCCAAACTATCTGCCTTTCTTCTAGGGATTGAATACTGCATTTCATTTATTTATTTATTTATGGACCATAAGTAAAGTATATAATAAATACATATTGCATGTTAGGTAGTAATAGTGCTATAGAAAAAAATGGAAATAAGGCATAGAGTATATGTGCTGGGTTGTGGGTAAACTACAATATTTTTTGTTATTACTGCACCCATTTTCACAAAAGGAAAATGTTTTTCATTCTCCTCTCATATGTTATCAACCCTTTAAACCTACAGACCATGTCTTCACTAATTTCACAATTATTTATGAAGCTTTCATTATCTACTAGGTAGTGAGGAATACAATAGTGAATAGGTGTACAGGGGCCCTGTCCTCTCAGAGCCTAGAGTTTTGAAGGGAATGCTGGCATTAAGCAGATAATCTCAAGTGTAGTGAGTGGACATTCACAAAGTCATGGTCGCATCAATGGGAGAGCTGGAATCCTAAAGTATTCTCCTCCAGTCTCCTTCGTTACTCCTTTTTCCTTGGCCATAAAATCAGCATTAGTCTTCCCATTTCAGCTTTCCTGTAACACATACTCTGAGCAACCTGAGGTCTGAGCTACATGTGGTCTGAAATTTCCTGAATTATTTGGTGTCCCCTAGTTGCTGGCCACATATTAGACCCTCAATGAATTAGAGACCTGCATTGCCTACAGCTTCCTAAAACTACAGCTCTAACCTCATTCTGCCTAAATAACGTTAGCTGTACTGCCATCTCACCAACACTAGCATGCTTTTTCAATGAAAGGAAAACTAAACTTTAGCAACAATATTTAAAGGCTGTTGGTAATTGAAAAGCAGAGTACTTCCAGAGACAACCACTTAGCCAGAAAAATCTGAATTATTTTGTATTTCATTTGCCTTGCTCAGATTATTAGAAAGGCATAAAGCACGGCAAAAGTTTAGAATCATCATTTTATGTCATTCTGAAATATGATACACATCTGCACGCTCATTCGTTAAAACTAAATTGCTCTCTACTGCTACTGGCTGCCTAGGTGGGTGACTGGAATAGTGTAAGCACTTAATAAATTTGTTGGATTAATTAATAAATAAAGTAGCATTATGTTTTAAAGGGTTACCTAATTTCATATTTTTGAAGGTAAGACCAGTATTGTTAAATATTCTTTCCATCAAATAAAGAGTAGGAAAAATCATCTTTTCTAAATATGAGATAAGGTGCGGTATATGAATTCTATAAATGAGACATTAAATGGAAATATATAATAAAGTGCTTGATATTTAACAGGTCCTTAGTAAATATTAGTTCTCTTCCTTTTTTCCTAATTGGACCTACTTCATATATCAAAAACATAATTTCTCTCACTTTATATTTTACCTCATTTTCCTTTAATTAAAATGATTTCTTTTCCTCTATGGGTTATAGTTTGCCGATTTTCTTTTTTTTTAATCCCTTTATATGCTTTCCAAAACAAAGTCATCAAACTATAATAACCCATTTGCAAAACTGGGTAATTAACTTGGTTCATGTTTTCAAAATGATTTCTGGTATTCATGTCAATTTGCTTGTCTTATTCAAATTGAATTCAACTTTTATTCACAAAATGGTTATATAGAGGATTAGCCTAAAGCTTCAGTTACTAGTAGTAGTAGAGGGAGCCAAATCAGCTACAATTAAAGAACACAGTAAAATTAAAAATACATAATTTTATGATTGAAGGTTATTGTGCAGTTATTGGTATCTTCCACTTACAATTGGGGAACACACCATTTTATTCAAGTATGCTCAGCAGGAATATCTGACCTAAAACTGAGGATTTTTACATTGTGCAAAAAACATGGTATTTATGAGAAATATTGTTTTTCTGTGCACTTGTACAACTGATCAATCTAATAAGCAGTGGGAATAACTATCCCATTGGAAGAAACTTGTACTTCTTGATTACAACGTGGTACTTCTGTTATATTTATATCAAGGCATCATCATCGTCATTCATGTTCCTATTTTCTGGCATTCAACATTTCCATTTTAAAATGGAGCCACTAATGCTCCATTATGAAGAGTTCTATTGGCTGACATTGGTATTTATCCTGCCAATAAGCGCAGCAGCATATTTTCCATGTGATGATCAAATTTATTCCCTCTGAATGATACCCTTTGATGGCTCTATTCTGCCTGTTTTGCTATGGATTATTTCTATTATGCATAGTTACACCAGCAAGCAAATGCAAACACATTTTCAAGTCTCTTAGTAAATGCTCTTATTAAGGAGGATTGCTACCATGTTTCTGCTCACGAACCTAGGCATTTTTACTGTCATGCACCTTAACTCACTACCTTATTTGTCCTCTCTCGATATGACACTTTTTACTTGTAAAGAAATCATCCGAAATATTTAAAAACCATTATCTGTTAGAAAAAGCAGTGACCCACTCTCAGAGTGTAATGTTTCAATAACAACAAATCAATTGCCTAAAATAAGCTGCCTATTACTAGAATGGGATTGGAGAGATGAAGACAAAAAAGAGCGAAGAGATAATAACAAAAGCACATAAGGTGTTCTTATCAACTGTCTGTGGCTTAACTACCCCCCTTAACCATCACAGCATGGGGTAAGTGTTATTTGAGAAACATCTCATTTATTTTCTACAAAGTTAGAGGTTGGTCAGAGGGAGTCTGTGAAAAGCGGGCAAAAACAGGGAAGATTTCACGTGAGGAAAAAATTGACATTAAATTCAATTGTACTGACTTAGTAATCAACTACTAATCATCTATTCATGGTTTAGGAGGTTGAAACTAAAGCATGTAGTTGCAATTACCATATCTAGGAATTGTATGAAACACTAGAGATAAAATTATGAATAACCACTGGCATAATAATAATAACAAATGATATCATATATTGAAAGCTTCATAATCGTCAAGCTCTTTGCCATGTCCCTTCCTTGCCTCTCAAAACCTCTCATACATCTAAGTAGATACTAAACCTAACTGCGTTTTGTCAGAGGGGACTAGGTTCTAGCTGTGTGATCCTATCTGTCCCTCAGTTTGCTCATCTGTGAAATGGGAATAATTATAGTGCCAAACTCATAGGTCTGTCACAATGATTAAATAACCAAACAAATAAATAAGGGCTTAGAACAGTGCCCAGCATAAAGTAGGCACTAAGTTAGAGTTTAAGTGCTATGATGACATTGTATAAACTGCATAGGTTATAACATCATGCTCAATATGAACACAATTTTATTTATATACACACTCATAGCAGAAAGTTTATGCCCTAATATGTTAATACTAGTAATCACCAGATGGGGAGGAAGGGATAGAGTACAAGTTACAGCCAGTTTTTTTTCCCATGTTTTTGGCATTTTCCAAATTTTATAAAATAAACATGAACTTTTTACTAATTAAAAAATGAAAAAATTTAACAAAATAAACTGAAATTAGCAGTAATTTCTTTTCTTCCTTGAATCTGCAAATAAAGTTACCTTAAAAGAATATTCCTAAACATGAAGCAGTTTTGTAAGTTTCTTCAAATCACCTGCTCCCCTATTTGCCTGAGTTTATTTTTCTACCATAATATGTGAAATGACACTTTCCACATTATCAGTTATATTGTGGAATAAAATAATATGCATTTCCCAAGTAAAAATGTTCCTTCTGAAATTAATTTTGAAAATAAATATACGCTTTTTATTACAACTCATTTCCCTTCAGGTAATGCAAAGATGAAGAAAGTTCTGTTATATCATGCCTGCAAGATTAATATCTTAGCAACTATGGATATTCCGAGAATAACTGTAATAACCCAGAATGAAAAAGTGGGGCTGATAACATCTTTAGTTCACCTCTGAAGAACATGCCGAGCCAAGATGAGTTCATATCCAAGCTCTACTGAACTCACTGGAGCACCCAAGAGACAAAATGAACCTAAATTCAACACACACATATTAACTCTTTGACCATATGTAAGGATTGATTTTCTCAACCCATACCACATTGCAAAGTATTGTTTCAGACTCTGCAGGGAATTGAAAGAGGTAGACAACCCAGATTCCACTTCCATGAAACCTGCAATCAACTTGGGAAAGTAGGATTAAAGTATTGAACGACAGACCTAGCAATGAGAAGCAGTAAGTACATGGTCAGTTTCCATGGAAAGGAAGTGGCTTTGAGAATTTACACAAAGTAGCCTTGTAATACATCCAATACTAGATCAATTAATTCCATGACACCAGATGAAACTTCTTGTCAATACATTATTCTCTTGTGTGTGTTGCATGTATATGGCTATTATATTGACCCATCCCTCTTCAAGGATTAGAACACTATTTTTCTATAAAATATATGATCTAAGTATTTGTGTTGAAAGCCAGTGAATGACAGCTTTCTTGGACAATTTCTCTTTCATAACACTATTTCAACACCCACTTTAGTAGAGTAATTTTGGGTACACAGGTTCAATTCTCTCAACCCAAAAAGATGGAGCAGAATAAATTTTTCTTGTGAAATCTTTTATTGGAGTTGGCAGTACATAATCTGTGGAGGCATTTTTATTTGGCAATGCTTTCCAAACTTGTAATAATATAGCATGCTTTGTTTAGGAACTTAGAATGCATGATACACTTCTACTCAGATTAACTCATTTGATCCACAAAGAGGCTGTGTGGATGGGTATTATCCTATTATTCTACAGTTTATAGTACGTGGCTCTAGGACATTACCAGACTTGCTTGCACTCACAGATTGAGACACAAAGCCAATTTTCAGGAATTATGTCATGATCACTGGGCAGAAAATCTAAAGGGTTACATTTACTGGCATAATTAAAATTTTAACTTTTTAAGTTAAAAAAATAAGTCCCCAATTACCCTAAGTATATCCTGAAATACAGATTATAATGGCACAGCTATTAAATGCTGAGACACCATTGTTTTAAAACTCCCCCAGTTTTTCCTCAGGCTAATCTTAGTTTACTCCTAACCAATAAATTCTTTAAATACAAATTCAGACTTTGGATTCTACAAATTATTATAATTTTTCTTGTGATTTTTGATTATGATTATTTGGAAAGCACTGGAAAACTCCAGGAGCTAAAAATATCTCTAACTCAAGATGTTTCACGTGATGTACTCCTTAATGACAGAAAATTGTTAATAACATTCCTACAACAGTAAGACTCAGCTGTTGACAATTTTAAAATGTCACATATTGCAAAGATATAGCAGTCATTATAAATAGTAAGCATCTAAGTATTGACCCTGATGATGGCCGATACATAAGTGGCTCATTCACTCTGCTCTTGGGGTCTCTGTGATGTCTTAACATATCCTCAGATGTTTGTTTCAGCCTCAGCAGAACTGGTACTATCACCCTAGAATCCATTGACTAGGCTGTGTTATCTCAAGGCTTCTGACCTTTGTACAAGCTGCTCCACCTACCTGCATATTCCTCCCCCTATGGTGATTGATAAATGCCTCATCCTTAAAATTTCAATTCAGACATTACCTTCCTCAAACCAAATCCTCACCATTGTAGCCTGGATTGCTGCTGCCCTTAAATGTTCCTGTGCAACCCTACAGATTCTTCTTTATTTATCCTGATTTTATTCATTTATTTACTCATTCACTTGTTCAGTAGTTACCTAAATGTTTTCTCCATGCCAGTCACTGTCCTAAACACAGAAAATACAGTGGAGAACAAAAGAGAGAAGGTCATTGTCCTCCTAAAACTTATAGTCTAGTGGAAGAAGACATCAAATATATGATAAAAATAATGAATAAGATTATTAAAATTGTGATGGTTATTAAAGGGGAATAAAGGGTAATGGATTTGTGATAGAATACAAGTAGATGAGAAATTATATAAATGGTATTATCACAAAAGGCTATTCAAGAATAAATTTGAACTAAGATATGAAAAGTGAGATCCAGAAAGATATTTGAAAAACTGGGCTAAGAGCAATCCACTCAGAGCAGTCAAGAAGCAAGAAAACTTTCAGGCAAGAATGGGCTTGGTATGGCTGAGGATCCAGAAAACCTCTGGGTGGCTGAAGCTCAGAGAACAAGTGAGATGTGGTATGAAATGAGTATAAGGCACATGCAGTAGCTGAAATGTGCAAGATCTACTGACATTTTAATTTTATTCTAAAAGAAATGGAAAATATTGAATTGTTTTAAAGAGGGAACGACAATTTTACTTGTTTAAAAAGAGTTATTTCAAAGGTTTCCCATTTAATTTTCCATACAGTCTAAGAGATCGGATTATCAATCAGCTCCTTTTCTTTTCCTGTGTACCTCCTTCTCAGAGCCCTTCATCTCGCAGCTCCATTCTCAATGTGTTGGCCTCCAGATCTAGTGTACAGTAATCACCCTGAGAATCTCTCTTCACTAACATCTTGGAAGTCAACTTGCCTCTCTTCTCTACTAAATATGGCTATTATATTTTTATTTTCAGTACCTCTCTCATGGAACCCTTGGCTACTCTTTCTGTGGTAGATTGTACAATTAGTCTACACCTATTTATTCTCTCCCCACCTTTGTCATAACTTCACTGCAGGAAAAGTAGTTTCCTCTGCTCCACTACTTTGGGATTATTTTGGCCAATGGAATGTGAGCAGACATTATACCAGGTCCAAGCAAAAGTTTTAAATGCACTGACATGGTTTGGTTCTTTTCAGTTCTAGGAAATTTTTCGTGCACTAGTTTTAAATTTTTACTCACTAGTTTCTTCCCTTTTTCTATTCTCCTTTTCTGCAGCTCCTATTAGTGGCATCACTGATCTTCTGCATTGATTCTCTAGTTTTCTTAATTCTTTTCTTTTTCAACCTATTGTTTTTGTTTTTACTGGAGTATAATTGCTTTACAAATTTGTGTTAGTTTCTACCTCACAGTGAAGTGAATCATCCATAAGCATACACACATCCCCCTACCTCTTGGACCTCCCTCCCCGCCTCCCATCCCACCCAACTAGGCCATCACAGAGCACCGAGCTGAGCTCTCTGTACTATGTAAGACCGGACACTATAAAACTCTTAGAGGAAAATATAAGAAAAACACTCTTTGACATAAATCACAGCAAGATCTTTTATGACCCACCTCCTAGAGTAACGAAAATAAAAACAAAAATAAGTGAGTGGGACCTAATTAAACTTAAAAACTTTTGCAGAACAAAGGAAACCATAAATAAGATGAAAAGACAACCCAAAGAATGGGAGGAAATGTTTGCAAACGAAGCAGCAGACAAAGGATTAACCTCCCAAATATACAAACAGCTCATGCAGCTCAACCAATTGTTTTAGTTTTTTCTACTTTCTGAGAATTCACTTAGTTATGCATTGCTATCCTTTTATTGACTTCAAATCTTGGTATAAATAACTGTGTAGAATGCATTGTCATTTACTGTGATTTTTAGGACTGGTGGAGAAATAGATTTGTGAGGGGGAGGGGAAGAGTTCTATTTCAGTATTAAGTTTGGCTACTCTTGGAGACAGTCATGGATGCAACAGTCTGGACTCATACACGAGGTCTTAGCAAAAGGCATTAATTTGGCTATTATAAGCATATGCATGGTAGTTAAAGCTAAGAGAATGGATGAGGTCATTGAAAGAGAGAATATGACTAGGGAAAAGTTCTACAACCAAGTCATTAGAAGCTACAGCAATTAGAGGATTATGAGATAACAAGAAACTGCGAAGGAAATCCAAGTGAGATAGGAGTGAGTGTTGCAGGAATCAAAAGATGTTCTTGTGAATGGTAACAAAGCAGAGACTAGTCTACCACATTGGACAAATGGATGTCAGCGATGCCCTGTACACAAGGAGTTTCAGTGGAGTAACTGGTAAGGAAGCAAGAATTAATAGGGTTGAGGAGCAAAAGACAACTCCTTAGAGAAAGTTTTGTGAAGGAGAATAAACAACCAGAATGTGTCTCACAAAGACTTGGGCTTCCCTGGTGGCGCAGTGGTTAAAAATTCACCTGCCAATGCAGGGGACACAGGTTCGAGCCCTGGTCCGGGAAGATCCCACATGCTGCAAAGCAACAAAGCCCGTGCGCCGCATCTACTGAGCCTGCCCTCTAGAGCCCGCGAGCCACAACTACTGAAGCCCACGTGCCTAGAGCCCGTGCTCCGTGGCAAGAGAAGCCACCACAATGAGAAGCCCGTGCACCACAATGAAGAGTAGCCCCCCTCGCTGCAACTAGAGAAAGCCCATGCACAGCAACAAAGACCCAACACAGCCAAAAATAAAAATAAATAAGTGAATAAATTTATTTTTTTTAAATCTATCATTTAAAAAAAAGAAAATGAGATATATATAGAGATTCTCAAAGTATCTCCCTGAAAAAAGAATAATAACTTTCCAGTGGGGAAATCTAGCAGATATCACCATAACCAAACAGTCAAAGTTAGCATCACCAATTAATAAGACAAAGTGACATCATACCTCTCCTGATGTGCTGCAGTGAGAAGATCATAATTTCTGCATCCTTCCTGTAAAAAGACATCACTTCTGTGGTATTCCTGCCAAAAATGCATTACCTGAATCTAATCGTGATGAAGTATCAGACAATCCTAAATTGAAGGGCTTTGAGTTTGCTCCTCAACTGGCCTGTGCTTTTAAAAACGTCAATGTCATGAGGATAAAGGCTGAGAGAACTGTTCCAGAACAAAGGAAATGAAAGATACATGACAACTAAAGGCAGTATGTGGTCCTAAAATTGCTCCTCCTGAATCCAAAAACATGATTAATTGTTGTAAAGAACATTACAGAAACTGCTGGCAAAATTTAAATATGCTCTACGTATTAGATAATAGTAGCATGCCAATGTTACATTTATTAAATTTGGTTTAATTGCATTTGGGCTTATGTAAGAAAAACTATTTTTTCTTTCAAAATACTGAACTACTTAGAGGTAAAGTGTCATGCAATTTACACCTCATATCTAGATGATTTAATAGTAATAACAATAATAATAATTATCTATATAAAGGGAAAGAACAAATATGATAAATCACAAATCGAGGTCAAAAGTATAAAGAAATTTATTGCACTTTTCTTGTAAATTTTTTGTTTGATTTTTTTTCAAAATAAAAAGTGAAAAAAATTTAAATTGATCTTATTATGACTTTTCTGATGGTTTCTCTTAAACCCCTACAGTAGTTTCCATTTCTGTTAGAATAAAAACAATTCCCTAAAAGACCCTGACCACCACTCCAGCCTTCCCCCAAGCAAATCTTGTGATCATACTGGTTTTCTTTCATTTTCAAGAGAACACCGAGGTCTGTAATGTCTCACAGATGCTCTTCTTCTACGTGTATAGATGGTTTTCTATCTCTCTATCCATCTATCTATCTATCTTCTATCTCTATGTCTTCTTTTCCTTTCTTTGCTTTTGTCTATTTTATAAAGCTCCCAGATTAATAAATGTGAGCTCCTTAGAGAAGTGTTCTGTGACTACTCCACCCCATCCTCAGTTTTCTCTGAGTTCCTTACCTATTTCCTGCATAGCACTTTTAAAACTGACAGTTATTCTATTTAATCATCTCTTTACCGGTGTGTCAGTCATTTCCATTTGAATTGACCTTTATGGTTCAATATATCAGGAACCATGATCACCTTGTTTTACTCCCTTTTCCAGACGAAGAAATAGAGGGGTTAAATAATTTGTCCAAAAGCACACAGCCAATAAGTGCTGGAGCCAGGATTTTTACCTTCATTATATATCAAGCTGATTTTAATGAAATAAAAAGGGAAATTTAAAGAAAGTAAATAATGTGAATAAATTAGTCAGTTGCTCATACTACAAATTGCAAAATAGGATGGATAAGTTACATAAGTGCATACTTTTCCAGTGGTTGGTGCAGGGTTGATGTTGGTGGGTAGTACATGAGGAATGGAAGTTATATAATATTTTAGGTGTTAAAAAAACATTAAAATGAAAGACTTAGCATCTAATCATTTGGCAAGTCAGATCCTTATTATAATAGCATGTCTAATATTGGTCATCAGCCTTTAAAGGATTCTAGAACAACTGGAGAGAGTCCAAGAAATAGAAACAGAAGTAATGAAACAGGCAAAAAAAATCTGGTATAATAAAGCACTAAAATTACTTGCTAAATGAATACACAAATTAATGAATGAAATCGGCTTTTCACTGCAACAAAAAATACTAAAGGGTGACCTAATTACACTCTTCAAGGATGAAATGGAGTTGTTCTCTGCATCTGTGGGGATTTTTAGGAGGCCCTAAAAATCTTAAGATTTTAAGAATAATTTCTTTATTATCAAAATGACATGATAGTGACATAGAGGGTCAGGTAAATGGTGGACATTCATTAAGTGACAAAGAAAAGAATAGAAAATGATTTGTTATAAGTGATTTGGGCTTTTGGAGTCAGAATGCATGGGATCTAGACAATAACTCCCACTGTGACCCCCTCCACCTCTACTGTTCTTTAATTCCTGGTACAAAAACTATACCTTAGAATCACAAGGCTAGAAAGAATCTTAAAGGAACATTTACCCAGGAAGTTCTCATGTCTTGTCTTTCCATTTTGGTAATACTGTAAGGATCTCTGTTCTTCTCTCCTATTTCTCTCTCTCTCTCTCTCTCTCAAATCAGATCAGTGTTTTTATTACTTACTTACTAAAGCTAAAAAGGACTAAAATAAGAAAAAACACCATAAGTATCATAAAAATTGCTGAAGATTAGCCTAAAAATGAGAAGGAATATAATCAAGAAGAAAGAAAAGAAAACACTATAAATTGGATTCATTTCTTTCCCACTAATCACTTTTTTGGGGGTATGCCTACCCATTCTTGGGACCACCTTACTCAAAGACACTCTGGTTTAATCCATTCACTGTCTTTAAAAAAAAGAGAACAATACATTAAGATATTGCATGCATATATCAAAATGGTCTAATGCCCCAGCATTTCAATGACAAAATATATTGGTTTGAATTATGAAGTACCATTTTTAAGAAACTCATAGTAAAGAAAACTCATAGGTACATGTCCCATCCAGATGTTGTTTTATAAATGGTTTGTATAAAATAAATAGCATCAAAAAATTCAACAAGACTTTTGCACAAAGAAGCAGTCTTAAATTCAGGAAAAAAAACAAAACAAAAAAACAGCAGTAAACCTTTGCACCTTCACAGCAATGGAGCTTAGGAATTCAGATATCTCTTCCTTCATCTTCTCCAACCCATCTTATAATTTCTCATACAGAATAAGCTTTAAACAAACTACCTGCAATCCTCACTGATATTATTATAACTTGGAGTTTGAAGTTAGGCATTGTGAGTTTAAATAGGAGCTCTGCCTTTATTTTGTGTCTTTATTTTTTCATAATGTACTTTGTCTTTTTAAATCCCATCCCTGCCTCAACTTATTTTCTCTTTCTTCATTTTTACTACTTAAAAAATATAAACATTATCATTGGTAATTTTCTAGTCTACTATTTTGAGACAAGATGAGGAGTAAAAAAAAAAATACACATTTACATGCATGTATGTAGCCTGAATTTTCCTTTACCTCAGGAGCTTTTGGGGTATATGATCTCAGATGAAGAGTTAAAAGCAAATCAAGGTCAGGTCCATTGGTAACTTTTAGACCACTAGTTCCCAGGATCTCATATTTTCTCCTACAGCTCCATGAATTCTCCAAGGTAGTCTTACCCAATTCATTGATAATGTGACCTGTGCAATTCCCAAATCCACCACCCAGTCCATAGAGACCCTTCAGGTCTATACTCTGTCCCTTCATTGTCATGGCTCTCTGCCACCCAAGGGTTTAACTTTCATCCTCATGGTACTTGATATCTTTGAAGTCTTCTGAAAAGTAAGAAGTTGAATGGCTCTTAATCCCTGAGAACATCAATCTATGGGGATCTCAGTGCTGAGTTATTTGCCCCCATCATTGCTATGAAATTAATCCCCCCCACATATATTCATGTCATCCTGAATATGACGATGGATGGATTGAAATATCATCAGATTCTCTAGAACCACAACTACAATTTCCTTCCAACATTGAGACCTTATTGCTGAATCCAGTTTGCCATGTACCAGCTCTTTGTTGACTTAAAGCAAACTCTCAAGCAGGGAAACTTGTCATTCTGCATTTTAATATGGGTTTTGTGTGCTTCACAGCCCCCACCCCCATCACTACTACAATCACCCAACTTTACAAGATGTATCCGCATGTACCTGAATTCTGATTAAGGACATACATTTAGAGTTTTTGTTTAGTTTTGTGTTTTTCCTCCAGTGATATATCTATCCATATAAATTAGCAGATACAACCAGGTGTTTGGTGAGGGGCTAGGGCAGAGGACTACTCTTCTCCAGAAATTAAGTGTAGATGTATCTAAATCTCAGCCCCATCCCAATTTAGATCTGCTCTACAAAAACATGGGCTGAGAATTGTTAATGGATATTCAATGCTGGGCATTATAGCTAACATGTAGCGGTTATTCAATACATCTGATTTTCTTTTCTTTGCTTCTAGGAGGCAAAGCTGCTTCAACCCATAAGATACCTTTTCTGATTTTTATGGTTTCTTCAGTGACCTTTATCATATTGCTATGCTCAAAGATAGTCAGTAGTTGTTTACTAAGTAAACAAAAATAAAGCTTCAGTAAAAGAGATAAACAATGTTTAAGAAAAAGACAAATAAAATTACAACTGCCTGAAAATCCCACCATTTGTTGTGTGTCTCATTTTCTAAGAGGTATAATGAAAACATCAAGATAATGGTCTGAGATTCCCTATTTTTCACGAAATATTGGGTCAGTTAGATGAATATAAAAAAAACTTCAAAGCTATAGTCAAAGCAATGGCTTCCAAAGCCTGATCAAAACTTAGAGATAGATAATACACTTTGCAAACAATGACTGACATTGTGATTAAAAAGGTGAAATTGTCTATTACATTAAAACATCTACCACAATATATTAAGATTAAAAAAAACCTGTAAGCTCTATTTGAACTTAAAAAATGAATTTGATTCTGCTTCCTTCACCAAATGAAACATATTTACTTTGAAATAACACATTTTTTCATTTTAAATTATTCAGAAAGGCAAGATACAACTCTGGCATATTTTCATTACGTGTGCCCAAATAACTTTGTCTTGTAAGAAATGTCATTTTCAAAGTAACAATTATAAAAGATGAAGAGATTTAATATTTCCCCCTCAAAATTGGTTTAAATATGCTGGTTTTTCATTCAGACTTTGATATGTTTATATCAAGTTTCATATGTGACCATGATCTCTTCATCCAGGTTAATCACATTCCCACAATCACAGTAAATTTCATCAATCTTCTAGAGAAGGAGGAATGTAATAAATATTATGACAACAAGAAAATTTCTTAATATTTTTAGTTACCATTCTCGGGCTGACACTCTTGTGACTTTGGGTCTCAGGCTTCTTATTGGCCTAAAGTAGTATCTGAATGATCTGATTTATATGCTGTCATTGCATGTTCAGATTAATCTACAGAGTATATACTCCTAATTGCATCACTAGGTTTGAAATTGTAGAGTTATACAGAGAAACCAAGTTATCATGTTTAGAGAACATCTATGTGTTTATTGATAATGATTGCTGGCTTACGGTACTCCATCTCAATGTGAATACTGCTTGTTAGTCAATGGAGTCAAATATTTTTGGAGGTATATTTCACATTGACTTTTCCTTTTTTTGTAATCCTTCAGGAAACTCCAGTGTTACAGTGGTATTTTAGTCTTTTTTTAAGCTATCTAAAATTTACACAGTTATTTCTATTCAATGTCAAATACTATTATGAATTAATCCAAGATGGTTAGTAGATTCCTGACAACTGCAGTTTCTAAAAGGTAGCAGAGAGCTAGTGATTAGGTCTTATTGAATATTTTTAAATATTTTCAAGACTTTGAATTATGGTGGTCTAGATTTCTCTTCCTTTTTTTTTTTTTTTTTTTTTTTAGTCTAATGATCTTTTATGCCAAGAGCCTTTCTCACCGACCTCCTGTATCTAAGTGATTTATATACTTGCCCTGAAAGGAGGTATTTAACACCAGTTTCTGCATAGAAGGCAAAAGTGCTGTTTGTTTTCTGCTAGTCTGCCTGGTGTCTAATATCCACCATCTACGACAAGTAGATAAGCAAATGAGATTAAGGACTATATGTCACTAACATTTATGCTTGAAAACCTTTATATTTTCAAGCATAAAAAAGGCAGTAAAAACAGAAACAAGTCAATGAAGCAATGTCCTCATATAAATTATATTCACAAAAAGAATAAATTAGTTTTAAATTTAAAATGATCACTATTGTAGACCTTAAAAATAAATTCTATATACCTATAAAAATATTACTTTCCTCAAACTAAGGATTCACATTTATTTTCCATAAAGGCAAAGATATATTTGAGCTATTTTAAAATAATAATTGACATAGGGCATTATCAAAAAATTAATGTCTGATTTTTATTTCTTTTTGCAGAAAAGTATCTAAAAATGATATTCTGCTACTTTTACCTAAGCTATTAAAAGAATTTAGTTGTGTTTTCATATTTAAAATCACATTTTAAATATTACAACCTTTGACTAAGAACCAGTTTCAGGATCAGGTATAGCTGTGTCTTTTGAGCTCTAAATTCTTCTTGTTTCATTGTTATTCCTTATCCATAACCCTATAAGTAAATAAGGGATAATTATAGAACAAGAAAATATATTTGTGTAAGATTTATGCATGAGGCAATTGGAGAACGGAAGGGCAGGGAAACAAGACTTTTTGTTTAGACTATATTCAACATTCGACATTCATTCATTTATTTTGCACTGAAATGTTTACCCCATTAGACAATGTGCTATACTCTAAAGATTTTAGAGTGGATGACAGATTGAGTCTGCAGGCTTACAGTAAGCTTACAAAACATCAAAATACAATGTGCCTAATGATGTAAAGATCTGTGCTTAAAGTGATGTGGAAACAGTGGGTAGAGCCATATACATTTTAAAGGAAAGACTTCATAAAGAAGGGAGACCTTGAGATGATTTTTTAAGTAAGTTTTGTTGGTTTTTTAGGTTATAAAAATAGTCAAAGCTCGTTATAAAGTTGGAAAATATAAGAAGAAATAAGAAAATAAAATCTTTGTTAACTGATGTTTTTCATCATTTGTTTTTAATGCAAAAAGGCTTTATTTTTATATAGCAAAATTTATATATAAAATGTTTTAAAATAAAACCAGGCCATAAGTAAGTTTTCATCTTATCATATAGTTTTATAAACATCATTTTTTCAGAAACTATTTTTTATCAAACAGCAATTCACACAGGTCATACAAAATACCAAAAAGCATACTGGTAAAATTAAAATCATCTGAAGTCTTTCCAATGTTACAATGATCTGCTCTTTACTGCTTTTGTTTTGTACATTTAATATGGCATGTTGTACCATAATTTACATAAAATCCCCCCTTGATTGCTGAGTTTCCAATATTTGAGTATTTTTTTTAAGATATAGTTGACTTACAATATTGTGTTAGTCTCCGAAGATTTGGTTATACATATATATATATATATATATATATATATATATACACACACATATATATATGTATATCCATATTCTTTTCCACTATAGTTTATTACAAGATATTGAATATAGTTCCCTGTGCTATATAGTAAATTCTTGTTGTTCATCTATTTTATATATGGTAGTGTACATCTGTTATTCCCCTACTCCCAATTTATCCCTTCACCCCCTTCCCATTTGGTAACTATAAGTTTGTTTTCTATGTCTGTAAGTCGGTTCCTGTTTTGCAAATAAGTTCATTTGTACTATTTTTTTAGAATCCACATATATATGATATCGTATAATATTTGTCTTTCTCTGTCTGACTTACTTCAGTTAGTATGATAATCTCTTAAGTCCACCCCTGTTGCTGCAAATGGCATGATTTCACTCTTTTTTATAGCTGAGTAATTTTTCATTGTGTGTGTGTGTATATATATATATATATATATATATATATCTCCATTCATCTGTTTATCCATTCATCAGTTGATGGACACTTAGGCTGCTTCCATGTCTTGGCTATTGTAAATAGTGTCTCTATGAACATTGGAGTACATGTATCTTTTCAAATTACAGCTTTCATCTTTTCCAGATAGTTGGCTATTTTAAATAATTCAGAGGAGAAAATTTTTGTTCAGAATTAATTTTCACAATTGGGGTAATTTCTCAGGAATATATTCTAAAGTGTAGAAACACTGGGTCACAAGGAAACTAGTTCATGCAGGATAAATAGAACTGTGATTGGATTTGGGTATAGGGATGAGAAAAGGAATGTATACCTCCCAGGGAGAGGAAAGAACATGCCCAAATGATGGAGGTGCTGATCTCTCTCTGCCAAAGAAGACTGATGGGGCTAGTGTACAGCTCCATCTTTTATTGAAGCTCTCAGAATGAGACCTCTTTCAGCATCAAAAGTTGTTTCATTCAGTACAGGTATTTAAGGTCATATTACAAGAGTTGGGAACCTCTGCATTTCGTAGAGACAATAGCACTGTGATTGCTGATAGCTATTAGTAATCCAAGCTGCTGAAAATGACCTATAAGATCAGTTGCAGTAATACGGATACATAAAAGAGTTCTGCTGATTATAGAAGGCAAGAATCTTCTCCACGGCCCCAAATAATGATGAATGGTCAGATTGCCTAATTAAGGTCACAGAAAATGATATAATTTCTAAGGTCTCGCCAACTCTAAAATTCTGTGTGGTAGTAATATCATCTAATGGTTCCCCCACTATAATTCTGCTGGACACCTGACTAATATAATTACTTCTACCTCAAATTCTTTTGTGAAATGAGGTTGAGTACATAGAGATGATAGACAGAGAGAGAGATGATAAATAGATGATAGATAGATAGATGGGCAAGCCAATAAGTAGATTGGGTTTTTAAAATATTCCTGATTATATATTTCTTCTAAAAAAAAGGGAAATTGTTAGAACAACTGATTCAGAGCACCAGTATAAAAATTCTAATATCGTGTTGTTTTTCTATCCTTTTGACTTTTATGCGAATTGGTATCTTGTAAGAAGCCTGCAGCTGTGATAAAGAATCCATTCGATTATTTTTATGAAGTTCACAGTTTATTTGCTAAATGACAGAGTGGGGAATAGTGACTACATTGAAGCAAATAGTATTCATCTTACTCTGTAGACCATTCTTCCCAATCACCCTAGCAAGGATTTGTATTAAGGAGTTTAATGAACAGAAGCTACTATATACAGCATGTAGTTGTCAGGGAGTACAGACTGCATATGGACGCTGAGAATTACCAGGCAGCCTCAATCTTTAAATGCCCTCAAAGGAACCCTGTCATTTAAGTTTCTCAGTTTCCAAGATTCCCTGCAATTCCAGTGAATAGACTAATTAAGGCTTTTCTGAAACCCATTCTCTTAGACTGTTCTGATACACTAGTTTCCACAGAAATAGTGACCATTTACCCTGACCAATACAGTTCAACTGCCCCAGGATAATTATTATTAGTGCCCAGTGTCACTAAAAAAGATTAGATGATAAATTACATATTACCCTGCATGTAAAAGATTCTCAAAAATAGTTAGGGAGGAAGTTGTGCAAGATGATGGACTGAGAGAAACGTGGGAACCACCTCTATTCACTCTATACATAGAAAAATGCTCAGTAAAATGTGTTTAAAGAATTAAAATGCATAGCTGAGCTCAAAGCAAGAAAGCAAAATATGTCCTAGAGCCAGATATAAACCTAAGAACTGGTATACTGATGCCTGCTTGGGATGGGGTTTGGTACCAGAGAGCTAGAATGGGGTCTTTCACTGAAATGAAACCTTTCTATCAGGTGATTCAGATCTTTGGCACACAGGTCATGTGTGGAAGCAAGGTGTGACATAGCAGTTTTAGGATGCAGGCATCTGTGCCACATTTACAATGCTCATGTGGAAAAGAAAACCCAGGACATAAATGTCAAACCTTGTTTGTATCTAACGACTTCATGCACCCAGACAGAGGCAACTCTGAAACTGCCAACAATAGATCACCAGAGCTCAAAGGAAATTTTCAAATGTCATTTTCAGACAATAAATTTTCATAGAAATTGAGGTCATAGACAAATGTCACAAAAATTGAGCAAGTCCAACACCAGGAAAGATTGATTAGAAACCCAATAAAGAAGATAACTAAACTGAGAAACTCAAATGAGGAATTTGAAAGAATCTTTATAACTATGTGTTAACTGTTCAGTGAGATAAAGTAATGCCAAACACAAAACAAGAGGAGATTATAACACAGAAACAATCAGGTGTGAAAGAAAAAAAAAAGTATAACTCAGAAATTCAAAACAAAGTTGTGGAAAATTTTTAAAAATCAACAAAGAGGATTAAAAAATTGATTAGATATGGCCGAAGAGATAACTAATGAATTGAAGACAGAGAGTAAAACCTTCAGATTTCTTTCCAGTGGAACTTGGAAAAGTGTAGAAGTAACAGAGGATTCAGAGTAAAACAGATTTGAATTTGAATCTTGACTTCACTCCTCACTACCTTTGACTTTGATAAAGCCACAATCTGTATTTCAGTTTCCTCTTTTATGGAGGAAACAGTGTTTTTATAAAGATTAAGTGAAATATGTGGAACCATACAATGCACGGCCTGGCACCTACTAGCTACTCAAAAAGTTTTGTTTTGTTTCCTTTTATTAGCAACTGTTTGCTGGACTCTTTTCTAAATACTGACAAATAAGACACTTACAATATAATGAGTGTTTATTATGTACACTGTTCCTTATGTGCATTTACCTAATAATAATTAAACCCTATGATTTTGTATGATAGATAAATCCAGATTATAGAATAAAAAAGTGAAACTGACAAAATAATGTATATGTCCCAGGTCATGGTAAATAGCAGAGACAGATATTTGATGCAGGACTATTATATATCAAACGTCACTTTATTGACCCCTGATTCTTTTACCTTTGTCTTGTTGAAACCAACAAAGACTATCAATCAGTCAATCAATTAATTTTCCTTGGTATAGTCTGGGCAGAGAGAGGTTCCCAAGAGGTTTCTAGCAAGTTGTGGAGGCTCTAAAACTGGCTAGTGCTTAAGACCAGATTTTATAAATTCTACCAGTTTTCCTGTGTTACATCACTAACCTACCTCACCTCCCTTTAGAGACATATAGGTTGAGATATAAATGTTAAGGGATAGCTTTAATTAAAGGTGGATTTCTTCTTTATTACCAAAGAATAAAGTAGTGTGTTGAACATACCATTTGTTGATTATATCTCAGTTTCATGGCTCTTTTTATACATATGGTAAGAAGGCATTTTATATTTTATGTTCAAAAAAGATATTTGGGGCTTCCCTGGTGGCGCAGTGGTTGAGAGTACGCCTGCCGATGCAGGGGACACGGGTTCGTGCCCCGATCCGGGAAGATTCCACATGCCGCAGAGCAGCTGGGCCCGTGAGCCATGGCCGCTGAGCCTGCGCGTCCGGAGTCTGTGCTCCGCAACGGGAGAGGTCACAACAGCGAGAGGCCCATGTACCACAAAAAAAAAAAAAGATATCACTTTACAGAACAAAGTGAAGTGGTACTTCATCATACCAGCTATTTTACAGAAAAATAGTCTTTGATTCTTTAATTAAAAAAAAAAAAAACGAGAGCCTAAGCACAATACTTTTTATGTAGCAGTTTCCAGGAAAGAAAAGAAGACATTTTAACTCAGTTTTTGAAAATTTGAAGGAAACCTAAGAAAGGTAATAGAATGTGATCCATGAGAAAGCAAAAATCTATGTCTTCTTAGGCCCAAAGCCCTAACGGTGCTTGTTAGATGATAGATTTATTTTTTACTAGATTCAATAAACTTGTTAAATTATCTCAAAGTAAGGTTTTGTTCAATTTGCTTGGAAGAGTTTTGAATAAGATTCTTCACAAAATATTCAAAACTGACATATGATCTTCTCTTCTAATTTTACTATTATTTCCCAGTAATACTGGAATATATATTCTATCTATATTATATATAGTTCTGATATTTAAATTGTCAATTCATTTTGCCAGATAACTATAGCATGAGCGAGTGTTTGGAATGATTTACAAACATCATCTTAATTTCAATAGTACTATTTATGTATCTACTATTCATTGCTTTCAAAGGGAGTGCTGGATTGAGAACTTTAGATAAATGAGAAAATTATTTTCATAACTTTCTTTAATAATTGATCAAAATTGACTCTCCTATCATAAGCATGCTCAAGATTAGTTTATAGCATTTTTGAGGAGGGGCGGGGGAGTTTACCCTGACACAAGTATAAAACATCAGATGAAACTGGAAAATATGATCATTTGGTATAGCCTTTATGCTTCTGATTCTGGATAGTAGCTTTCATGATTCATTTACTTCATCAATGAATAAATATTTAACGAGTGTCAACTGTATGTGTAGCACTGAGCCAAGCGCTAGAAATGCACCTTGGATAAGACCTGGTCCCTGTTCTTAGAAGTTTACTGTTGATTGTGAGACAAATAAGGAAACAAGTCATTACAATACAATGTGATCAGCGCTATTACGGTATTTAGCACAGAATGCGGTGGGAGTGCAGGAGGGACAAGACCCACGAGGACATCCTAACAGAGGTGACAGTTAAATCTAGAAGGACACCTAGGAGATAAACAATGGGAGCAGATGAGGGTAAAGATATCCCAGGAGAATGAAGCTGCTTATATTTTTAAAAAGGAGCAAAAGACACATACATGTGGAAGTTCAATGATGGCTGGGGCGCAGCTTTGATGGGAACTCAAGAGGGCAGCACGGGCTATGTTAGGAAGAGCCTTTTCATGACACTACCAAAAATTTTACTGTCACATTCTCAGGGCAAAGAGGAAACACTCAATATGTTAGGTGAGTATGATGGTCAGTTTTATGTATCAATTTGGCTGGTCTATTGTTCCCATTTATCCAATCAAACACTAATCTATGTGTTGTGAAGGAATTTTGTCCATATGATTAAAGTCTATAATCAATTTATTGTAAATTAGAAAGATTAGCCTAGGTGATCCAGGTGGGCCAGCTTCAATCAGTTGAAAGGCCTTAGGAGCAGAACTGAGGCTTCCCCAAACAAGAAGAAGTTCTACCTTTGGACAAGAGCTTCAGTGAGTGCCTCAGTAAACCTGGGTTTAGTGTAAAGGCAGCAGGAAGCTTAGGGGGGGTGGAATGAATTGGGAGATGGGGCTTGACATATATACACTATTGATACTATGTGTAAAATAGATAACTAATGAGAACCTACTGTATAGCACAGGGAACCCTACACAGTGCTCTGCAGTGACCTAAATGGGAAGGAAATCCAAGATAGAGGGAATAGATGTATACGTATAGCAGATTCAATTTGCTGTACAGTAGAAACTAACACAACATTGTAAAGCAGTTATACTCCAATAAAAATTAAAAACAAATAAAAAGACAGCAGGAAGCAAGAAAAAACAGGAAGCAGTTCAGCCATGGACAGATTCAGGGAGAGTTGGAAAAGTTTTCTGTGTGCAACATAACTCGGGCACCCTGATTTTCTTAACACACCCCTCCCCCAATAGCAGGCGTCCCCTGCTGCCCATTCTAGCGTTCTGCCATAATGATGACCTAGTCACTGGCATTGCTTCTGATGTTATGACTACCTCTCATATTAAACTCTTCAAGAGAACATCACCAATGAAGGTAATGGTATTTCAGGGAAGCTGAAGTCTTTCATGTTCCTGACTTCCCCTCATGTCAGCCCCCCTTATTCCAGCCCCTCTCATGCTACAGCCAGGAGGAAGAGTAGGAACCTGATGTTCATATTTGAGAACAAAGGTTGGGCTACACTTTCTATGACTGAAACTTTTAAAGAAGTAATAGATTAGCTTAATTTGGTGTAGCCCATAATTGTCCTCAATGCATGGGACCGATAACAGCATGGCCCGCTCTCTCTCTCTCTTTATTTAATCTTCTAGCTTTTTGCCTCTACTCTGCTTGAATAGTAAGAGGTCTAGAACTATTCATAATCTAAGATATTTTTTCTTCATGCTACTTTAGAAAGGCTGCTCCTCTCCTATGTGACCACCATGCTTGGGCTACTGGATTAACTTATGAAGGTCTAGATTCTTGGGCCAGGGGTAGTATGGACATTGAGACCAGCATGCTTTTTTCTATAATATGTACACAATTGAGCAATCACTATGTCGCAGGCATTAGAAATCCAGGCTAGGACTTCCGGGAAGATGGCGGAAGAATAAGACTCGGAGATCACCTTCCTCCCCACAGATACTCCAGAAATACATCTACACGTGGAACACCTCCTACAGAACACCTACTGAACGCTGGCTTCAGACCTCAGGCCTCCCAAAAGGCAAGAAACCCCCCACATACCTGGGTAGGGCAAAAGACAAAAGAATAAACAGAGACAAAAGGATAGGGACAGGACCTGCACCAGTGGGAGGGAGCTGTGAAGGAGGAAAGGTGTCCACACACTAGGAAGCCCCTTCGCGGGCGGAGACTGCAGGTGGCGGAGGGGGGAAGCTTCGGGACCGCGGCGAGACCACAGCCACAGGGGTGCGGAGGGCAAAGCGGAGAGATTCCCGCACAGAGGATCAGGGCCGACCGGCACTCACCAGGCTGAGAGGCTTGTCTGCTCACCCGCCGGGGCAGGCGGGGCTGGGAGCTGAGGCTCGGGCTTCGGACGGAGCGCCGGGAGAGGACTGGGGTGGGCGGCGTGAACACAGCCTGCAGGGGGTTAGTGTGCCACGGCTAGCCGGGAGGGAGTCCGGAGAAAAGTCGGGACCTGCCGAAGAGGCAAGAGGCTTTTTCTTCCCTCTTTGTTTCCTGGTGCGCGAGGGGAGGGGATTAAGAGCGCTGCTTAAAGGAGCTCCAGAGACGGGCGCGAGCCGCGGCTAAAAGCGCAAACCCCGGAGACGGGCATGAGACGCTAAGGCTGCTGCTGCCGCCACCAAGAAGCCTGTGTGCGAGCACAGGTCACTGTCCACACCCCCATTCCGGGGAGCCTGTGCAGCCCGCCACTGCCAGGGTCCCGGGATCCAGGGACAACTCCCCCGGGAGAACACACGGCACGCCTCAGGCTAGTGCAACGTCACGCCGGCCTCTGCCGCCGCAGGCCCGCCCCGCACTCCGTGCCCCTCCCTCTCCCCCGGCCTGGGTGAGACAGAGACCCCGAATCAGCGGCTCCTTTAACTCCGGCCTGTCTGAGAGAAGAACGGACGCCCTCTGGCGACCTACACGCAGAGGCGGGGCTAAATCCAAATCGGAGCCCCTGGGAGCTGTGAGAACAAAGAAGACAAAGGGAAAACTCTCCCAGCAGCCTCAGGGGCAGCGGATTAAAGCTCCACAATCAACCTGATGTACTCTGCATCTGTGGAATACATGAATAGACTACGATTCATTCCAGATTGAGGAAGTGGACTTTGAGAGCAAGATTTATGATTTTTTACCCTCTTCCTCTTTTGCAGTGTGGATGAAAGACTCTTGGTACTGCAGCCAGGAGTCAGTGCTGTGCCTCTGAGGTCAGAGAGCCAACTTCAGGACACTGGTCCACAAGAGACCTCCCGGCTCCACACAATACCAAACGGCGAAAATCTCCCAGAGATTTCCATCTCAACACCAGCACTCAGCTTCACTCAATGACCAGCACGCTACAGTGCTGGACATCCTATGTCAAAAATCTAGCAAGACAGGAACACAACCCCACACATTAGCAGAGAGGCTGCCTAAAATCATAATAAGTCCACAGACACCCCAAAAGACACCACCAAACGTGGACCTGCCCACCAGAAAGACAAGATCCAGCCTCATCCACCAGAACACAGGCACTAGTCCCCTCCACGAGGAAGCCTACGCAACCCACTGAACCAACCTTAGCCACTGGGGACAGACACCAAAAACAACGGGAACTACGAGCCTGCAGCCTGCAAAAAGGAGACCCCAAACACAGTAAGATAAGCAAAATGAGAGAAGACAGAAAAACACACAGCAGATGAAGGAGAAAGATAAAAACCCACCAGGCCTAACAAATGAAGAGGAAATAGGCAGTCTACCTGAAAAAGAATTCAGAATAATGAAAGAAAAGATATCCAAAATCTTGGAAATAGAAGAGACAAAATGCAAGAAACATTTAACAAGGACCTAGAAGAACTAAAGATGAAACAAAAAACAATGAACAACACAATAAATGAAATTAAAACTACTCTAGATGGGATCAATAGCAGAATAACTGAGGCAGAAGAACGGATAAGTGACCTGGAAGATAAAATAGTGAAAATTACTACTGCAGAGCAGAATAAAGAAAAAAGAATGAAAAGAGCTGAGGACAGTCTCAGAGACCTCTGAGACAACATTAAATGCACCAACATTCGAATTATAGGGGTTCCAGAAGAAGAAGAGAAAAAGAAAGGGACTGAGAAGATATTTGAAGAGATTATAGTTGAAAACTTCCCTAATATGGGAAAGGAAATAGTTAATCAAGTCCAGGAAGCACAGAGAGTCCCATACAGGATAAATACAAGGAGAAATATGCCAAAAACTAAATACAAAGAAAACATATTAAAAGCAGAAATGGAAAAAAAACAAATAACACACAAGGGAATCCCATAAGGTTAACAGCTAATCTTTCAGCAGAAACTCTGCAAGCCAGAGGGACTGGCAGGACATATTTAAAGTGATGGAGGAGAAAAACCTACAACCAAGATTACTCTACCCAGCAAGGATCTCATTCAGATTTGATGGAGAAATTAAAACCTTTATCGACAAGCAAAAGTTGAGAGTTCAGCACCACCAAACCGTCTTTACAACAACTGCTAAAGGAAATTCTCTAGGCAAGAAACACGAGAAGGAAAAGACCTACAATAATGAACCCAAAACAATTAAGAAAATGGGAAGAGGAACCTACATATTGATAATTACCTTAAATGTAAATGGACTAAATGCTCCCACCAAAAGACACAGATTAGCTGAATCGATACAAAAACAACACCCATATATTTGGGTGGAGACCCATATATTTGGGTCTCTACAAGAGACCCACTTCACACTTAGAAATGCATACAGACTGAAAGTAAGGGGATGGAAAAAGATATTCATGCAAATGGAAACCAAAAGAAAGCTGGAGTAGCAATTCTCATATCAGACAAAATAGACTTTAAAATAAAGAATATTAGAAGAGACAAAGAAGGAAACTACATGATGATCAAGGGATCAATCCAAGAAGAAGATATAACAATTGTAAATATTTATGCATCCAACATAGGAGCACCTCAATACATAAGGCAAATACTAACAGCCATAAAAGGGGAAATCGACAGTAACACATTCATAGGAGGGGACTTTAACACCCCACTTTCACCCATGGACAGATCATCCAAAATGAAAATAAATAAATAAACACAAGCTTTAAATGATACATTAAACGAGATGGACTTAATTGATATTTATAGGACATTCCATCCAAAAACAACAGAATACACATTCTTCTCAAGTGCTCATGAAACATTCTCCAGGATAGGTCATATCTTGGGACACAAATCAAGCCTTAGTAAATTTAAGAAAATTGAAATTGTATCAAGTATCTTTTCTGACCACAACGCCATGAGACTAGATATCAATTACAGGAAAAGATCTGTAAAATATACAAACACATGGAGGCTAAACAATACATTACTTAATAATGAAGTGATCACTGAAGAAATCAAAGAGGAAATAAAAAAATACCTAGAAACAAATGACAATGGAGACACAACGACCCAAAATCTATGGGATGCAGCAAAAGCAGTTCTAAGAGGGAAGTTTATAGCAATACAATCCTACCTTAAGAAACAGGAAACATCTCGAATAAACAACCTAACCTTGCACCTCAAGCAATTAGAGAAAAAAGAACAAAAAGACCCCAAAGTTAGCAGAAGGAAAGAAATCATAAAAATCATATCAGAAATAAATGAAAAGGAAACGATAGCAAAGATCAATAAAACTAAAAGCTGGTTCTTTGAGAAGATAAACAAAATTGATAAGCCATTAGCCAGACTCATCAAGAAAAAAAGGGAGAAGACTCAAATCAATAGAATTAGAAATGAAAAAGGAGAAGTAACAACAGACACTGCAGAAATAAAAAAGATCATGAGAGATTACTACAAGCAACTCTATGCCAATAAAATGGACAATGTGGAAGAAATGGACAAATTCTTAGAAATGTACAACCTGCCAAGACTGAATCAGGAAAAAATAGAAATATGAACAGACCAATCACAAGCACTGAAATTGAAACTGTGATTAAAAATCTTCCAACAAACAAAAGCCCAGGACCAGATGGCTTCACAGGCGAATTCTAGCAAACATTTAGAGAAGAGCTAACACCTATCCTTCTCAAACTCTTCCAAAATATAGCAGAGGGAGGAACACTCCCAAACTTGTTCTACGAGGCCACCATCACCTTGATACCAAAACCAGCCAAGGATGTCACAAAGAAAGAAAACTACAAGCCAATATCACAGATGAACATAGATGCAAAAATCCTCAACAAAGTACTAGCTAACAGAGTCCAACAGCACATTAAAAGGATCATACACTATGATCAAGTGGGGTTTATTCCAGTAATGCAAGTATTCTTTAATATATGCGAATCAATCAATGTGATAAACCATATTAACAAATTGAAGGAGAAAAACCATATGATCATCTCAATAGATGCAGAGAAAGCTTTCGACAAAATTCAACACTGATTATGATAACCCTGCAGAATGTAGGCATAGAGGGAACGTTCCTCAACATAATAACGGCCATATATGACAAATCCACAACCAACATCATCCTCAATGGTGAAAAACTGAAACCATTTCCACTAAGATCAAGAAAAAGGCAAGGTTGCCCACTCTTATTCAACATAGTTTTGGAAATTTTAGCCACAGCAATCAGAGAAGAAAAGGAAATAAATGGAATCCAAATCAGAAAAGAAGAAGTAAAGCTGTCACTGTTTGCAGATGACATGATATTGTACATAGAGATTCCTAAAGATGCTACCAGAAAACTACTAGAGCTAATCAATGAATCTGGTAAAGTAGCAGGATACAAAATTAATGCACAGAAATCTCTGGCATTCCTATACACTAATGATGAAAAATCTGAAAGAGAAATCAAGAAAACACTCCCATTTAACACTACAACAAAAAGAAAAAATATCTAGGAATAAACCTACCTAAGGAGACAAAAGACTGTATGCAGAAAATTATAAGACACTGATGAGAGAAATTAAAGATGATACAAATACATGAAGAGATATACCATGTTCTTGGATTGGAAGAATCAACTTAGTGAAAATGACTCTACTACCCAAAGCAATCTACAGATTCAATGCAATCCCTATCAAACTACCACTCGTATTTTTCACAGAACTAGAACAAAATATTTCACGATTTGTATGGAAACACAAAAGACCCCGAATAGCCAAAGCAATCTTGAGAACAAAAAACGGAGCTAGAGGAATCAGGCTCCCTGACTTCACACTATACTACAAAACTACAGTAATCAAGAGAGTATGGTACTGGCACAAAAACAGAAAGATAGATCAATGGAACAGGATAGAAAGCCCAGAGATAAGCCCACGCACATATGGTCACCTTTTCTTTGATAAAGGAGGCAGGAATGTACAGTGGAGAAAGGACAGCCTCTTCAATAAGTGGTGCTGGGAAAACTGGACAGGTACATGTAAAAGTATGAGATTAGATCACTCCCTAACACCATACATAAAAATAAGCTCAAAATGGATTAAAGACCTAAATGTAAGGCCAGAAACTCTCAAACTCTTAGAGGAAAACATAGGCAGAACACTCTATGACATAAATTACAGCAAGATCCTTTTTGACCCACCTCCTAGAGAAATGGAAATAAAAACAAAAATAAACAAATGGGACCTCATGAAACTTCAAAGCTTTTGTACAGCAAAGGAAACCATAAACAAGACCAAAAGACAACCCTCAGAATGGGAGAAAATATTTGCAAATGAAGCAACTGACAAAGGATTAATCTCCAAAATTTATAAGCAGCTCATGCAGCTCAATAACAAAAAAACAAACAACCCAATCCAAAAATGGGCAGAAGCCCTAAATAGATATTTCTCCAAAGAAGGTATACAGACTGCCAACAAACACATGAAAGAATGCTCAACATCATTAATCATTAGAGAAATGCAAATCAAAACTACAATCAGGTATGATCTCACACCAGTCAGAATGGCCATCATCGAAAAATCTAAAAACAAAAAACAATAAATGCTGGAGAGGGTGTGGAGAAAAGGGAACCCTCTTGCACTGTTGGTGAGAATGTAAATTGATACAGCCACCGTGGAGAACAGTATGGAGGTTCCTTAAAAAACTACAAATAGAACTACCATATGACCCAGCAATCCCACTACTGGGCATATACCCTGAGAAAACCATAATTCAAAAAGAGTCATGTACCAAAATGTTCATTGCAGCTCTATTTACAATAGCCCAGAGATGGAAACAACCTAAGTGTCCATCATCGGATGAATGGATAAAGAAGATGTGGCACATATATACAATGGAATATTAGTCAGCCATAAAAAGAAACAAAACTGAGCTATTTGTAATGAGGTGGATAGACCTAGAGTCTGTCAAACAGAGTGAAGTAAGTCAGAAAGAGAAAGACAAATACCGTATGCTAACACATATATATGGAATTTAAGGGAAAAAAATGTCATGAAGAACCTAGGGGTAAGACAGGAATAAAGATACAGACCTACTAGAGAATGGACTTGAGGATATGGGGAGGGGGAAGGGTAAGCTGTGACAAAGCGAGAGAGAGGCATGGACATATATACACTACCAAACATAAGGTAGACAGCTAGTGGGAAGCAGCTGCATAACACAGGGAGATCAGCTCGGTGCTTTGTGACCGCCTGGAGGGGTGGGATAGGGACGGTGGGAGGGAGGGAGACACAAGAGCGAAGAGAGATGGGAACATATGTATGTGTATAACTGATTCACTTTGTTGTAGAGCAGAAACTAACACACCATTGTAAAGCAATTATACTCCAATAAAGATGTAAAAAAATGTTTTTGAAGTTTCATTAGGTCCCATTTGTTTATTTTTGTTTTTATTTCCATTACTCTAGGAGGTGGGTCAGAAAGGATCTTGCTGTGATTTATGTCATAGAGTGTTCTGCCTATGTTTTCCTCTAAGAGTTTGATAGTTTCTGGCCTTACATTTAGGTCTTTAATCCATTTTGAGCTTATTTTTGTGTATGGTGTTAGGGAGTGATCTAATCTCATACTTTTACATGTACCTGTCCAGTTTTCCCAGCACCATTTATTGAAGAGGCTGTCCTTTCTCCACTGTACATTCCTGCCTCCTTTATCAAAGATAAGGTGTCCATATGTGCGTGGGTTTATCTCTGGGCTTTCTATCCTGTTCCACTGATCTATCTTTCTGTTTTTGTGCCAGTACCATACTGTCTTGATTACTGTTGCTTTGTAGTATAGTCTGAAGTCAGGGAGCCTGATTCCTCCAGCTCCTTTTTTCGTTCTCAAGATTGCTTTGGCTATTCGGGGTCTTTTGTGTTTCCATACAAATTGCGAAATTTTTTGTTCTAGTTCTGTGAAAAATGCCAGTGGTAGTTTGATAGGGATTGCATTGAATCTGTAGATTGCTTTGGGTAGTAGAGTCATTTTCACAATGTTGATTCTTCCCATCCAAGAACATGGTATATCTCTCCATCTATTTGTATCATCTTTAATTTCTTTCATCAGTGTCTTATAATTTTCTGCATACAGGTCTTTCGTATCCTTAGGTAGGTTTATTCCTAGATATTTTATTCTTTTTGTTGCAATGGTAAATGGGAGTGTTTTCTTGATTTCACTTTCAGATTTTTCATCATTAGTATATAGGAATGCCAGAGATTTCTGTGCATTGATTTTGTATCCTGCTACTTTGCCAAATTCATTGATTAGCTCTAGTAGTTTTCTGGTAGCATCTTTAGGATTCTCTATGTATAGTATCATGTCATCTGCAAACAGTGACAGCTTTACTTCTTCTTTTCCGATGTGGATTCCTTTTATTTCCTTTTCTTCTCTGATTGCTGTGGCTAAAACTTCCAAAACTATGTTGAATAAGAGTGGTGAGAGTGGGCAACCTTGTCTTGTTCCTGATCTTAGTGGAAATGCTTTCAGTTTTTCACCATTGAGGATGATGTTTGCTGTGGGCTTGTCATATATGGCCTTTATTATGTTGAGGAAAGTTCCCTCTATGCCTACTTTCTGGAGGGTTTTTATCATAAATGGGTGTTGAATTTTGTCAAAAGCTTTCTCTGCATCTATTGAGATGATCATATGGTTTTTCTCCTTCAATTTGTTAATATGGTTTATCACATTGATAGATTTGCGTATATTGAAGAATCCTTGCATTCCTGGAATAAACCCCACTTGATCATGGTGTGTGATCCTTTTAATGTGCTGTTGGATTCTGTTTGCTAGTATTTTGTTGAGGATTTTTGCATCTATGTTCATCAGTGATATTGGCCTGTAGTTTTCTTTCTTTGTGACATCCTTGGCTGGTTTTGGTATCAAGGTGATGGTGGCCTCGTAGAAGGAATTTGGGAGTGTTCCTCCCTCTGCTATATTTTGGAAGAGTTTGAGAAGGATAGGTGTTAGCTCTTCTCTAAACGTTTGATAGAATTCACCTGTGAAGCCATCTGGTCCTGGGCTTTTGTTTGTTGGAAGATTTTTAATCACAGTTTCAATTTCAGTGCTTGTGATTGGTCTGTTCATATTTTCTGTTTCTTCCTGATTCAGTCTTGGCAGGTTGTGCATTTCTAAGAATTTGTCCATTTCTTCCAGATTGTCCATTTTATTGGCATAGAGTTGCTTGTAGTAATCTCTCATGATTTTTTTTATTTCTGCAGTGTCAGTTGTTATTTCTCCTTTCTCATTTCTAATTCTATTGATTTGAGTCTTCTCCCTTTTTTTCTTGATGAGTCTGGCTAGTGGTTTATCTATTTTGTTTATCTTCTCAAAGAATCAGCTTTTAGTTTTATTGATCTTTGCTATCGTTTCCTTCATTTCTTTTTCATTTATTTCTGATCTGATTTTTATGATTTCTTTCCTTCTGCTAGCTTTGGGGCTTTTTTGTTCTTCTTTCTCTAATTGCTTGAGGTGCAAGGTTAGGTTGTTTATTCGAGATGTTTCCTGCTTCTTAAGGTGGGCTTGTATTGCTATAAACTTCCCCCTTAGAACTGCTTTTGCTGCATCCCATACGTTTTGGGTCGTTGTGTCTCCATTGTCATTTGTTTCTAGGTATTTTTTTATTTCCTCTTTGATTTCTTCAGTGATCACTTCATTATTAAGTAATGTATTGTTTAGCCTCCATGTGTTTGTATATTTTACAGATCTTTTCCTGTAATTGATATCTAGTCTCATGGCGTTGTGGTCAGAAAAGATACTTGATACAATTTCAATTTTCTTAAATTTACCAAGGCTTGATTTGTGACCCAAGATATGATCTATCCTGGAGAATGTTCCATGAGCACTTGAGAAAAATGTGTATTCTGTTGTTTTTGGATGGAGTGTCCTATAAATATCAATTAAGTCCATCTCGTTTAATGTATCATTTAAAGCTTGTGTTTCCTTATTTATTTTCATTTTGGATGATCTGTCCATGGGTGAAAGTGGGGTGTTAAAGTCCCCTACTATGAATGTGTTACTGTCAATTTCCCCTTTTATGGCTGTTAGTATTTGCCTTACGTATTGAGGTGCTCCTATGTTGGGTGCATAAATATTTACAATTGTTATATCTTCTTCTTGGATCGATCCCTTGATCATTATGTAGTGTCCTTCTTTATTCCTTTTAATAGTCCTTATTTTAAAGTCTATTTTGTCTGATATGAGAATTGCTACTCCAGCTTTCTTTTGGTTTCCATTTGCATGGAATATCTTTTTCCATCCCCTTACTTTCAGTCTGTATGTGTCTCTAGGTCTGAGGTGGGTCTCTTTTAGACAGCATATATAAGGGTCTTGTTTTTGTATCCATTCAGCCAATCTGTGTCTTTTGGTGGGAGCATTTAGTCCATTTACATTTAAGGTAATTATCGATATGTATGTTCCTATTCCCATTTTCTATATTGTTTTGGGTTCGTTATTATAGGTCGTTTCCTTCTTTTGCATTTCTTATCTAGAGAAGTTCCTTTAGCATTTGTTGTAAAGCTGGTTTGGTGGTGCTGAACTCTCTCAGCTTTTGCTTGTCTGTAAAGGTTTTAATTTCTCCATCAAATCTGAATGAGATCCTTGCTGGGTAGAGGAGTCTTGGTTGCAGGTTTTTCTCCTTCATCACTTTCAGTATGTCCTGCCACTCCCTTCTGGCTTGTAGGGTTTCTGCTGAGAGATCAGCTGTTAACCTTATGGGGATTCCCTTGTGTGTTATTTGTTGTTTTTCCCTTGCTGCTTTTAATATGCTTTCTTTGTATTTAATTTTTGATAGTTTGATTAATATGTGTCTTGGCGTATTTCTCCTTGTATTTATCCTGTATGGGACTCTCTGTGCTTCCTGGACTTGATTAACTATTTCCTTTCCCATATTAGGGAAGTTTTCAACTATAATCTCTTCAAATATTTTCTCAGTCCCTTTCTTTTTTTCTTCTTCTTCTGGAACCCCTATAATTCGAATGTTGGTGCGTTTAATGTTGTCCCAGAGCTCTCTGAGACTGTCCTCAGTTCTTTTCATTCTTTTTTCTTTATTCTGCTCTGCAGTAGTTATTTCCACTACTTTATCTTCCAGGTCACTTATCCGTTCTTCTGCCTCAGTTATTCTGCTATTGATCCTATCTAGAGTACTTTTAATTTCATTTATTGCGTTGTTCATCGTTGCTTGTTTCATCTTTAGTTCTTGTAGGTCCTTGTTAACTGTTTCTTGCATTTTGTCCATTCTACTTCCAAGATTTCGGATCATCCTTACTATCATTATTCTGAATTCTTTTTCAGGTAGATTGCCTATTTCCTCTTCATTTGTTAGGTCTGGTGGGTTTTTATCTTGCTCCTTCATCTGCTGTGTGTTTTTCTGTCTTCTCATTTTGCTTATCTTACTGTGTTTGGGGTCTCCTTTTTCAGGCTGCACGTTCGTAGTTCCCGTTGTTTTTGATGTCTGTCTCCAGTGGCTAAGGTTGTTTCAGCGGGTTGTGTAGGCTTCCTGGTGGAGGGGACTAGTGCCTGTGTTGTGCTGGATGAGGCTGGATCTTGTCTCTCTAGTGGGCAGGTTCACGTCTGGTGGTGTGTTTTGGGGTGTCTGTGGCCTTGTTATGATTTTAGGCAGCCTCTCTGCTAATGGGTGGGGTTGTGTTCCTGTTTTGCTAGTTGTTTGGCATAGGTTGTCCAGCACTGTGGCTTGCTGGTCGTTGAGTGAAGCTGGGTGCTGGTGTTAAGATGGAGGTCTCTGGGAGATTTCCACCGTTTAATATTATGTGGAGCTGGGAGGTCTCTTGTTGATCAGTGTCCTGAAGTTGGCTCTCCTACCTCAGAGGCAGAGCCCTGCCTCCTGGGCTGGAGCACCAAGAGCCTTTCATCCACACGGCTCAGAATAAAAGGGAGGAAAAGTAGAGAGAATTATTAGAAGTATGAGGAAAGAAAGAAGGAAAGGAGGAAAGGAAGGAAGGAAGAAAGAAGCAAAGAAGGAAAGAAAGGAGGGAGGGAGGGAGGAAGGAAGGAAGGAAGGAGGGAAAGAAGGAGAAAATGTAGAGAGAATTAGTAGAAGTATGAGGAAAGAAAGAGGGAAGGGAGGAAAGGAAGGAAGGAGGAAAAAAGCAAAGAAGGAAAGAAAGGAGGGAGGGAGGGAAGGAGGAAGGAAGGAAAGAAGGAGGGAAAGAAGGAGAAAATGTAGAGAGAATTAGTAGAAGTTTGAGGAAAGAGAGAAGGAAAGGAGGAAAGGAAGGAAGGAAGAAAGAAGCAAAGAAGGAAAGAAAGGAGGGAGGGAGGGAGGAAGGAAGGAAGGTAGGAGGGAAAGAAGGAGAAAATGTAGAGAGAATTAGTAGAAGTTTGAGGAAAGAAAGAAGGAAAGGAGGAAAGGAGGAAAGGAAGGAAGGAAGAAAGAAGCAAAGAAGGAAAGAAAGGAGGGAGGGAGGGAGGGAGGAAGGGAGGAAGGAAGGAGGGAAAGAAGGAAAAAAGACAGAAAGAAAGAAGATACAGTAAAAATAAAATAAAGTATAATATAGTTATTGTACTAAAAAATATTTAGAAAGAAAGAAAAAAAAAAAAAAAAAGAACAGATAGAACCCTAGGACAAATGTTGGAAACAAAGCTATACAGAGAAAATCTTACACAGAAGCATACACATACACGTTCACAAAGAGAGGCAAAGGGGGAAAAATCATAAATCCTGCTCCCAGAGACCACCTCCTCAACCTGGGGTGATTCGCTGTCTAAAGGAGGGAAGGAAGGAAGGAAAGAAAGAAAGAACGAAGGTAAAGTACAATAAAGTTATTACAATTAAAATTAATTATTAAGAAAAAAAAAAATTTTTTTTTTAAAAAAAAACCATGGACGGATAGAGCCCTAGGACAAATGTTGGAAGCAAAGCTATACAGAGAAAATCTTACACAGAAGCATACACATACACGTTCACAAAGAGAGGCAAAGGGGGAAAAATCATAAATCCTGCTCCCAGAGACCACCTCCTCAACCTGGGGTGATTCACTGTCTAAAGGAGGGAAGGAAGGAAGGAAAGAAAGAAAGAACGAAGGTAAAGTACAATAAAGTTATTACAATTAAAATTAATTATTAAGAAAAAAAAAATTTTTTTTTTTAAAAAAAACCATGGACGGATAGAGCCCTAGGACAACTGTTGGAAGCAAAGCTATACAGAGAAAATCTTACACAGAAGCATACACATACACGTTCACAAAGAGAGGCAAAGGGGGAAAAATCATAAATCCTGCTCCCAGAGACCACCTCCTCAACCTGGGGTGATTCGCTGTCTAAAGGAGGGAAGGAAGGAAGGAAAGAAAGAAAGAACGAAGGTAAAGTACAATAAAGTTATTACAATTAAAATTAATTATTAAGAAAAAAAAAAATTTTTTTTTTAAAAAAAAACCATGGACGGATAGAGCCCTAGGACAAATGTTGGAAGCAAAGCTATACAGAGAAAATCTTACACAGAAGCATACACATACACGTTCACAAAGAGAGGCAAAGGGGGAAAAATCATAAATCCTGCTCCCAGAGACCACCTCCTCAACCTGGGGTGATTCACTGTCTAAAGGAGGGAAGGAAGGAAGGAAAGAAAGAAAGAACGAAGGTAAAGTACAATAAAGTTATTACAATTAAAATTAATTATTAAGAAAAAAAAAATTTTTTTTTTTTAAAAAAAACCATGGACGGATAGAGCCCTAGGACAACTGTTGGAAGCAAAGCTATACAGAGAAAATCTTACACAGAAGCATACACATACACGTTCACAAAGAGAGGCAAAGGGGGAAAAATCATAAATCCTGCTCCCAGAGACCACCCCCTCAACCTGGGGTGATTCGCTGTCTAAAGGAGGGAAGGAGGGAAGGAAAGAAAGAAAGAAAGAACGAAGGTAAAGTTCAATAAAGTTATTACAATTAAAATTAATTATTTAAAAAAAAAATTTTTTTTTTTTTTTTAATAAAAAACCATGGACGGATAGAGCCCTAGGACAAATGGTGGAAGCAAGAGTATACAGACAAGATCTCACACAGAAGCATACATGCACACATTCACAAAAAGAGGAAAAGGGAAAAAAATCACAGATCTCGCTCCTAAATTCCCCCTCTTCAATTTGGGCTCACTCCCTGTCTATTCAGGTATTCCACAATGCAGGGCACATCAAGTTGATTGTGGAGCTTCAATCCGCCGCCTCCGCGGCTGCCGGGAGAGACCTCCCCCTCTCCTCCCTGCTCTCACAGCTCACAGGAGCTCAGCTTTGTACCCGGCCCTGCCCCTGCGCGCAGATCGCTGGAGGGCGTCTGTTTTTTTGCTCAGACAGGACGGGGTTAAAGGAGCCGCTGATTCGGGAGCTCCGGCTCACTCAGGCCGGGGGGTGGGGGATGGGGGAAGGAGGGGCACTGCGTGCGGGGCGGGCCTGCGGCGGCAGAGGCGGCGTGACGCTGCGGCAGAGGCGGCGTGACGCTGCACCAGCCTGAGACCCGCCGTGCGTACTTCCGGGGAAGCTGTCCCCAGATCCCGGGAACCTGGCAGTGGCGGCCTGCACAGGCTCCGCGGAAGAGGGGCGCGGAGAGTGACCTGTGCTCGCACACAGCCCCCCTGGTGGCGGCAGCAGCAGCCCCAGCGTCTCCCGCCCGTCTCTGGGGTCCGCGGTTTCAGCCGCGGCTCGCGCCCGTCTCTGGGGCTCGCGCTTCCCGCCGCGGCTCGCGCCCGTCTCGGGGGCTCGCGCCCTCAGCCGCGGCTCGCGCCCGTCTCTGGGGTTCGCGCTTTTAGCCGCGGCTCGCGCCCGTCTCTGGAGTTCCTTTAAGCAGCGCTCTTAAACCCCTCTCCTCGCGCACCAGGAAACAAAGAGGGAAGAAAAAGTCTCTTGCCTCTTCGGCCGGTGCAGGCTTTTCCCCGAACTCCCTCCCGGCTAGTCGTGGCGCCCCAACCCCTTCAGGCTATGCTCAAGCCGCCAACCCCAGTCCTCTCCCTGCGCTCCGTCCAAAACCGAAACCCAAGCCTCAGCTCGCAGCCCCGCCCGCCCCGGCGGGTGAGCAGACAAGCCTCTCGGGTTGGTGAGTGCTGGTCGGCACCGATCGTCTGTGCAGGAATCTCCCCGCTTTGCCCTCCGCACCCGTCGCTGTGCACCACTCCGCGGTCCCGAAGCTCCCCCCTCTGCCTCCCGCAGTCTCCGCCCGCGGAGGGGCTTCCTAGTGTGTGGAAACTTTTCCTTCACAGCTCCCTCCCACTGGTGCAGGTGCCGTCCTTATTCTTTTGTCTCTGTTTTTTCTTTTTTCTTTTGCCCTACCCAGGTACGTGGGGAGTTTCTTGCCTTTTGGGAGCTCTGAGGTCTTCTGCCAGCCTTCAGTAGGTGTTCTGTAGGAGTTGTTCCACGTGTAGATGTATTTCTGGTGTATCCGTGAGGAGGAAGGCGATCTCCACGTCTTACTCTTCCGCCATCTTCCCGCCGACCCCTGCTTGCATCTTCTAACTGAATCTTCACAGCAGCCCCTTGAAAGTACAGGGTCTAATTATTCTCATGGAAGGAAGGATGGTGCTTGGTTTGAGACTACTTGAGCTTGCTTAGGAGTGGGAAAATGATAACCTCCGTGTGCTTCATCCTGGATCCTTCCAGATATTTAGAACAAAATCTCCAGCTAATAAAGAGTGATTTCACCTTTATTCTCATGTATATGTTTCAGAACTTCACAGGAGAAATAAATGTTCAGGAACTCCAGATGAGTACTTCCACATAACCTGCCCCAATATCTTTATGATTGTCTCCCTCACTGTGTTTTTTTTTTTTTCCCCTTTGTTTTTAGTTTATTGTTTCTATCAAGCAGCACATTCATGCTGAAAGTAGCAGAACAGAAGCTGGGTTTTGAGATGGAAATACAAACCCATGCCTGCCAGATAACTGATGGCCTTTCTGTTCTGGTGACACTCTGACTCTTCATGTAGTGGGGATATTTTCCAGAGGAACCTGGGACAGGTTTTCAACTTTGCATCTCTTACCTATTTAACCACAGATCTTTGAACATGCTGTGTTTACATGGAAATGCCCTGCATCTTTCTGAATGTACTGGCAAGTGTTCTGCACGGGATGGGCATATGTCCATTTTAAGAATGGACCGACCTTAATTATCACTGAAAAATTAGAAGAAATTCCATAACACAATGATGGAGATGACTTCTTGTGTATGTGCAGTCATAACTCATGGCATAATTCATCAATTTGGATAAGAAAATTATTAAAAGCTGAATGCTGGTGACTTTGCCTCAACTTACTGGCATGCTGCATCTTTCAGCCTCAATTCTCCCCTTAAAGTAACTTCTCTCTTACTTGGAAATGTGGGTTGTTTCAGCAGACTTTCAGAATGCCATAAGCTCCTCTCTAGTACATCTGCGTGCTTGATAGTCTACCAGTTATGGGGAAAAAATTAAGATAAATAAAGGAAAATAGGGCTTCCCTGGTGGCACCGTGGTTAAGAATCTGCCTGCCAATGCAGGGGACACGGGTTCGATCCCTGGTCCAGGAAGATCCCACATGCTGCAGAGCAACTAATCCCGTGCACCACAACTACTGAGCCTGCGCTCTAGAGCCCACGAGCCACAACTACTGAGCCCACGTGCCACAACTACTGAAGCCCACACGCTTAGAGCCCGTGTTCCGCAACAAAAGAAGCCACTGCGGTGAGAAGCCCGTGCACCACAACGAAGAGTAGCCCCCACTCACCGCAACTAGAGAAAGCCCACATGCAGCAACGAAGATCCAACTCAGCCAAAAATAAATAAATAAATAAAATTTTAAAAAGGAAAATATTACTACCCAGGTTGTGTGCTCAAGATGGTTCCTACAGGTTTGGGAGAGCTGAATATCAAATTTCAGGAACTTTGCAAACTAGTTGTTAAAATAGTCATTATTAAAAATTAATTACATATATTTAAAATTCAATGTTATATTAAAAGCAAGACAACTCCAGAAACAATCATCTACTAATTATTTTAGTGCATGTTACTAATATCTATGCTCTTGAGGTTATTTGTATCTATTGTATCTATAAGGTAGAAATATACGCTGTAATGGTATGCTAGTGTGCATCTCTTCCCAGGCAAACCAGTCACATCCAGTGGTTCTCAAACTTTAATGTGCATCAAAAATACCTGAAGGGCTTGGTTTTGTTCTTTTACACACAGGTTGCTGGGCCTCACAGCCACTGATCTGAGAAAGGACTTGAGAATTTGCAATTTTAAGTTCACAGGTGCTACTGATGTTGACTCTGAGATGGCCCTTTGAGAACTACTAGTTTACTAAACAAGCCCATGTGATAATCCTTATCATCTTGATTTAAAGGTGGAGAAACTGATTTATAGAGTTCAGGCGCCATATTCATTTACACCTAAAACATACATGTAATTATTTGTCTCAAGCATGTATTTTCTGGAGGTTCCTCAAGAAATTAAAAATAGAACTACCATGTGATCCTGCAATTCCACTGCTGGGTATTTTTTCAAAGAAAACAAAAACACTAATTCAAAAAGATACCTTCATTCACACGTTCATTGCAGCAATGTTTACAATAGCCAAGGTACAGAAACAACCTACGTGCTCACTGATGGATGAATGGATAAAGGAAATGTGGCATATCAATACAATGGAATATTATTCAGCCATAAAAAAAGAATAAAACCCTGCCATTTGCAATGACATGGATGGGTATCAAGGGCATTATGCCAAGTGAAATAAGTCAGACAGAAAAAGACAAATACATTATGATCTCTCTGACAGGTGGAATACATATGTTATATATATAATATTATATATTATATAATATATATATAATATATATATTTGTGTTTTAAAAAAGACAAATATAAGCTCATAGATACAGAGAACAGGTTGGTGTCTGCCAGAGGAGGGGATGGGGGTGGAAGAAATGGGTGGACCTGCTTTTGTTTAGTTTAGTTTAGTTTAAAAAATTGGGAAAAAAAGAAGCAGCAATAGTGTATTTAGAATTATAATAACTTAGCAGTGAAAATCCAAAGGCTAGTGGCAGAAGGTTTGTACATCAATGCCCAGCTGTTGGGACCTACTGACTCTTACACACTCTCTGTCTTCCACATGGTCTTCTCAGATCCCTCGTAAAGGAGAATTCATTACACACAGTGCTTTTGTAAGTAAATCTAAGGTCTTATGTGCAAAATGAACATTGTATTAATGAAATGAAAGAGAAAGAAAGAGAATTAAAGCTTTTATCAAAGCCCTAAACATATATATTTTTATTTACTCTTGTATCGAGTGAGGCAGGGGTTGAAGGGGCACCATTTGATTTCCAATAGCTTCCAGATGGGATCTCTCTCTTTTTTTTTTCTTCTTAGTTAGTCATATTTCTTGATAAAGCAGCTATATTATCAGAGGAATGTCTTGAAATATGAATGCCATTATTCTCAAGTTCAAATAAAGTTGAACAAATAATTTGAAAAACACCTATATTTTCATACCACAGCTGATTCTTGACCACAATTAATACTTTGATACAGAAAGCTGGAGTTATTGCTGCAGCAAATTACCCAGACAGTAGTGAAACGTCCGTGTGACATTTTGATGACATAGATACACGATTCATATGCTTACCTGTAAATAACTAAAGTTCTTAGCCTTTTCCTCTGTCATTTATTGGGCCATGTTCTGTTTGGTGTTCTACACTAACTGTAAAAGTCCTTTACAAATGAGGAAACCAAGGCTCATAGATATTCATGACTGCCCACAACATTTGTTATGTGACTAGTACCTAAAGACGAAAAATGATGTTTCTTTGACCTGCCACAGAGTCTAACTTATTTTTATCACAAAATACTTCAAGTCCAAATACAGAATAATATACATGACCGATAATTCGGAAGGACTTCCATTCTCTCAGGCCACTGCTAGCCTTAAATCAGGCGCCACTGGCCTTCTAATCGTACTGCGTGGAACCACCATGTAATTTCTCAGCCTTTTCTTTCTTTTTATTTCACATGTTTGTGAATTCTTTTCTTACAGTCACGGGCCGACAGTGATTTTCTAGCAGTGCTCAACAATGAAGCCTCAGTACAATCAAGCATTATTTAAATTCCTGGGGAGAAAAAGCACATGTGGCATAAAATTCAAGCTCTCCCTTAACACTCAAGCTAATAATATCTCAACCTTCAATCAGATCCCAGACATCAGAGATCAAAAGTATGTGTAGATGGTTTTCTTTTTTAAGGGGCAGGTTTTAAAGGACAAGCCACAGAGAGAGGAAGAAAAATTAACACAGATGCTAAAACGAAGGCTCTCTGTTTGTCTCAAACATTTCTATTCAAATCAGAACGTGAAACGGTGAGGTGGTCATGTATTAAGGACGACAGTTAGCACTGAAGAAGGTGATAACACTGACCCATGAGAAGTCACAAACTCATCGTACCAGCAAGACAGAGATTTCCACCTGGTATCATGCAAGTCAGACTCAGACACAGAGAGCTATGTGAAAGGGGTCTGAAAATTAACATCGTTTTACCAAGATAGTAAGAATGTGTGTGGGCTTATATTTTTAAACTCTTATTGCTCAGCTTTCTTTTAAAGTAAAACGATAAGAAAGGTGTGATATTGTGTTGATAATAAGAAATACTGTTTGTACTTTGTCCCAGTTTCTGGCACAGAGCTCCTAAATCCATTGGAATTTCCCCTAAGGGACAAGAGAGTTCAAAGTGTCTTTTGTTATGTTAATGAGGTGACTTTTGGAAAGCACCTAGGTTACTAAGGAAGGGAGCTGGTTGCCAGGAGAATCAACCATTGGATTAGAGTGTTGGGACTTTCAGAAAGGAGAGGGGCTGGAAGTTGAAGCAATTGCTAAGGGCTAATGATTTAATCAATCATGCCTATGTAAGGAAGTGTCCATAAAAATCCAAAAGGATAGGGTTCTAAGAACTTCCAGGTTGGTGAACACATGGAGATTTGGGGTGAGCAGTGCACCTGGAGAGAGCATGGCAGCTCCTTGCCCTTTCCCCATACCTTGCCCTATGCATCTCTTTCACCTGGCTTTTCCTTTTATAATAAACTGGCAATCTAGTAAGTAAAATGTTTCTCTAAGTTCTGTGAGCCACTCTAGCAAATTAATCAAACACAAGGAGGGGGTCCTGGGAATTTCTGATTTATAGTTAGTTGGTCAGAAGCACAAGCAACAACCTGGACTTGTGAACTGGCCTCTGAGGTGGGGAAGAGGCAGTCTTGTGAGACTGAGCGCTTAAACCATGGGATGTGATGCTGCCTCCAAGTGCATAGTGTTAGAATTGAGTTGAATTGTAAGACACCCAGCTGATGTCTGAGAGTTGCTTGGTAGTATGTGGGAAACCTCCCTCCCATTATGACTGAGTACAGAATTGTTCATCGGTGTCAGACTCTTAAAAGGGAAAAACGAACTGTATGTGAGTAGACAGGAGGAAGTTACCAAAACAACCAGTGTGGAAAGGTCTTCAGAATGGACCCCAGCCACACTGGAATTAGTTTTCAAAATGGACCAGAAGTAAACTGAGCAGAGAAGCAAGATCATTTCACTCTCAGGAAATGGGAAAAAACACGAAGAGGCAAAAGTATGAGTCCGGGGATGGGAGAAAAGTCTTATTTTGCCAGGACAGTGATCTCAAAACTTTAATCATGCCACTTACACATTTCTGCGTTACTTATTACTGCTTTAATGTTGCTGCTTTTAATTTTAAAATATTTAAAATAAGACATTGTGTCACTAAAATGAATAGAATAACAGTGTCTCTCCATGTGAATAGAAAAGCCCTTATAAAAATAAATGCAATAAAATTTTGATAGAATGAAGTGACTTCCAAAAGGCTCCCATCTCCTGGTCTCTTATGATGTTCAAGGTCACGCCCTTCTCCTGTCTCCCACCCCACTTCTCTGTTTTACAAGAACTGAAACATAACATTTGACATTATATTCAAATATATATCTATTTCAATGCAGTTTCCTGCTAGTAAGCCTACTTAAAACTAAGCTTTCTCTCCTCACACGTCTTCTTCTACAATGCAGTGAATTGATCAAAAGTATCTTCCGTATTACCAGCAGTGCCATATTTCAGAAGCATTAAGCTGGAATATAAGGTATGTGAATCAGAACCAGGAATCTCCAAAAATGAACCTCAAAATGATGTAAGGGCCAAATTGTCCATGACTTTTAATTTCTTGTTAAAGATAAAAAAACCATCAGGTGTTTGCTTGCAAATATCCTAAATTAATGCCCACTTCATTTATATATAATATGTATTACACATTTGTTAAACTCTTCACTCTTTCCACTACTCTTCCACCTCGTTTGAAAATACAGAGACATGAATGTTGGGCATTTTTTGAAAATCACTAATATATCATTCCTGTCCGATTTTTAAGGAAACTTTTTTATCTCTTCATTTGTTTTTTCCAAATTTAAATCTAAATCCATGCTGGTGCATCTGATGGGGCCAGTCAAATCTTCAGATATTCTCTACTCTCCACCTAGATTTCAACATGTATGAAAATAATAAGTACAAGAGAATTAGTAAATATCTAAGGAACATCTATTATGTGAAAACACAATAACAATAGCTTACCTTTTGATATGAGCACATAATTGCTAGTTAGTAAATGACTGGGCTGATTAAGTTGTTTTTTATTAATGTCTGAGAAAAACTTCCCTCTACAGAAAAACATATTTATAAACTGATGTGACTGATTAACGTTTGCCACGTGAAAAGTAGAATGTTTCCCCATTTTTGTCCAAGAAAAGAACACCTCAGACTCCTTGAATTGATTTGCAAGAAGAATTTCCCTCATTTCCAAGTCCAGCTTCTACAAATGAGGTAAAAAACACAGGAAAGAAGTAGAAAATCTGAGTTATCTTGTCATCAAGATTTGGTAGATTTTCTTTAATGTCAAATCATTAAATAATGCACAAATAGCAAAATAACAATATAAGAAGTTTCCTTTAAGAAATGGAAATCAACCATGTGTTTGCACACGAACTTTACAACTGACTACCCTCTACAGTCCATAGAATTTCAGATCTTTAGTTTTATTCAAATTTCCTATGGAGTGTTTAAGTGATGGATGTGTCTGGGACATTTTAACCAATCTTCCAGGCTCCATCTGCCAGGCCATCTGGATTCTGCACCCACAGAGAACTACTTGGTGAATGATTACAGACATGATTTTTTTAAAAAAGAAAAGAAAAGAAGAGAGAAAGAAAATAATGAATTGTAACATAAATACAAATGAAACTAAAATCATTTTTGCAGTCTTACATAAAAGGAAAAAGTTGAAAAATAAGGAGGAGAAATGCATTTTCTTGTTGTTTTTTATTTTTTCCATCAGTCACATGAATTACAATAAGTGCCTGACCTTTTTCCATAAGATGTTTAAATGGCAGCTGTTATGGCTACAGTATACCATTTGATCAAAAGCTCTTGAGGACAATAGTTTGTTTTGCAAAGGTCATTCTCCGTATATAATTGTGAAGGTGTTCGAAAGGCTTACCAACTAAATATACAGGATTTTCATTGAGAGTAAATTATATAACAGCTTTCAAATTAAATCTAAGCCAAGAAATCTATAGGGAATACTGTAACAGAACTTTGAAAATCCATCTCACAGTTTGTAAAGAATACACTTTTAAAACAAGTTAACTTGAATTAATAGGAAATGTAGGGTCTTTTATTAAATGATTTATTAAAATTACTTATATAGAAACAAGCTACTGGTTAAATCTTACGTCATATATAACAAAAAAGTAGACATGTTTAAATATAAGAATATGCAACAACTGGCAGAAAAATAGGAAAGAAGAAGAGTTAGTGTCTTGTCACCATGTTTCCAATATCAGGTCTTTTCTTAACTCCAATATTGATGAGGAAGCCCCAACACTTGTAGTTTATGTCAACATTAGAATACTAAAATCTAGAATACTAAAGTCTAAAATCACTAACTGATTGGTCTTTCTAGAAACTAAGGGGTTGTTGTTTTATTTTGTCAGGTGTATGGAGGTATAATTTTCATAGGATAAACTTCTTCCTTTGGAGTATACAATTTGGAAAGTTTTGACAAATATATATAGTTGTGTAATAGCCACAACGATTGATACGTCATTTTCATCAACACGTAAAGTTTCCTTCTGTCCGTTGGCAGTCAGTTCTCTCTCCCCACTCCAGCCATTTGACTTTGTACTTATGTTCCCTATAGTTCTGCCTCTTCTAGAATGTTATATAAATGAAAACATTCAATAGGTAGTGCCTTGTGCCTAACTTCTCTCAGTCATGATGATGTTTTTGTGATTCATACATGCTCTTGCATGTATTAGTAGCTTGTTCCCTTTTATTGCTGAGTCCATTCCCCAAATTAGATGCACCGCAAATTGTGTATTCATTCACCACTTGACGGACATTTGGATAGCTTTTAGTTTTGGGTGACCAGTTGCCATAAACATTCGTATACAAGTCTTTGGTCATAATTAACCAAAAAACAGGATTACTGTATCATAGGGCAAGCGTACATTTAGCATTATAAGAAACTGCTACATTCTTTCCAATGTGGTTGTACTGTTTTGTATTCTCACCTGAAATTCGTGAATGTTTCAGTCACTCCCACACCCTCATCAGCACTTGATCTTCTCACTGTTTTTAAACGTTAGCCTTTCTACCAGATGTGTAATACCAATCAAAAATCCCAGGCTTTTTTTTTTTTAATGTATTGGCAAGTTTATTGTGAATTTTACAGAAGTGCAAAACATTAGAACTGTCAAAACAATTTTGAAAGAGAACAAAGTTGGAGGACTCATATTTCTTGATTTCAATATTATAAAATTCAATATTTATGGTTTTGACATAAGAACAACCATATAGATCAATGGAACATAACAGAAAGTCAAGAAACAGACCTACAAAAGTATGTTTAATTAATTTTTGACAAAGATGCCAAAGGAAATCAATGGGGAAAGTATAGCCTTTCATTGTATGGTCCTGAAATAATATTTTTTTAAAAACACGATTCTTATCTCAAACCATATATTGATTAACTTAATATGGGTCAGAGATTTAAATGTAAGGACTAAAATTATTAAAACCTTCTAAAAGAAAATATACAATAAAACCTTTGAGTCTTTGGGCTAGGCAAACACTTTTAAATGGGACACAAAAAGCATGAAACATAAAAGAAAAAGATAGTTTGGATTGCATCAACAATTAAAATTTTCTGCCCTTCAAAATATACTGTTAAGACAGTGTGAAGACAGCCACAGATTGGAAGAAAGTATTTCCAAAACACATATATTATAAAAATTTGGATCCAGAATATATGAAGAACATTTACAACTCAATAATAAGACAAATATCAACAAAAAATATTGGGAAAAGATTTGCACAGTCTCTTCAGCAAAGAATGTAAATAGATTGCAAATAAGAACATGAAAAGATGCTCATCATAATAGCCATTAGGGAAATGCAGGTTAAAACCACAAAAATATGCCATTAAAATTATTTTAGAATTCTAAAAACATTTGGGGGAGAATTTAGATCAGAGTATGATTTTTAGTATATTATAAATAAAACAGATTAGAAAACAATTTAGGAAAAGAACAGATTTTGCCATTAATATATAGCATAATTACCTGTAAACACAACAAAGCGTTGTGGAATATTTTTAATACAGATTTTTAAAGGTTACTTTTGATGCTTTCTATTTCTTTTTTTTTTTTCTTTGAAAATTTAAAATTAGACAGTATCTGGACTTCAAAATGATCCTAGATTCAGTTTCAAATTCCATGCTTAATGTTTACAGAGGGAAAGTATTGGTTTTTATTATTTAATAACTAAACCAAATTTATGTGCCAATTTTTTTAAACTTTTTTTTAATTGTTTTTTTTTGTTGTTTATTTTTGGCTTCACTGGGTCTTCGCTGCTGCGCTCAGGCTTTCTCTAGTTGCTGTGAGCGAGGGCCAGTCTTCTTTGCGGTGCGCGGGCTTCTCATTGTGGTGGCTTCACTTGTTACAAGCTCTAGTCGCGCGGGCTTCAGTAGCTCCGCAGCATGTGGGATCTTCCCAGACCAGGGATCGAACCCACGTCCCCTGAATTGGCAGGCAGACCCTTAACCACTGCACCACCAGGGAAGTCCCAATGTTGCAAAATTTATATGAAAGAAACAGAGTGAAAATAAAGTAAGTTATAAATAATAGGTTAAATATCAACTAACAAAGAAAAAATGTCTTATTGGCAGTTTTAGTTTGCATTTTTTCAATAATGAAGTTAATTTTTTTTCTCATAGATGTACTTATTGATAAAATCTCTTCTGCAAAGTGTCAGCCTTTTTTTTCCTGTTGTAATTTTGGCAAATATTTTTGCTGCTTTTTTCTTTGCCACAATTCCTTTTGACAGAATATTCTAAAACAAAAGGGCCCTTATGTTCACCATTATACAACAGTAAATCTTCCTTCATAATTATGATCAGTCTAGAGTTTTGGCTACATGATGCCAAAACATCTGGCTGAAAAGCAAAAACTAAAAACAAGCTTAATGTGCTGTTTTAAGAACTTTTGAAAACAGACTGCGGAATTGAGAGCTTTTGAAGTACTGTTTAAATCTGTTGAAGGTGAATTTACATTAAATAAATTTTTTTTAATTCTGTGTTTTAGTTGCCAGATACATATAACATTTCTTTATATTACTTGCGGTAAATATGAAGTTTTGTGTTCAAATATATAGGAGTCCTTGAAATATTTTTAAAGTTGTAAACTTTGCAACCAAAAATATAGTGCAGAAACATTATATGTGCTTAGATATAGTTAGCTATAACATGGATTTTATAAATCTAAAAGATTCCCAGCTTTTTTAAATATATGAAATCACAAATTTGACGTTTATACTTTCACTCCTAGCTGTGGTAGAGTAACAAGAACTGGATTTACACTTCAGCCTTTGAAATAACCACATATTGTTTGATTATATTCTCATGAAATGTCCAGAATAGGCAAATCCATAGAGACAGACAGTATACAAATTATTGCCTGGGAGTGGAGGGATGAGACAAGTACGAGTACAGGTTTTCTCCAGCGGGTGATAAAAATGTTTTAAAGTTAATAGTGGTGAGAGTCACACAACTCTGTAAATATAATTAAAGGCTACTGGATTGTACACCTGAAAAGGTGAGTTTTATGTATATGAATAATAACTCAGTAGAACTGCTATAAAAATTACATGAAGAAATGGAAAATGCAAAGAGAAACACACAAATCCAAAATTTGCTGAGATTTCAATATCCTTCTATCACTAAGTACTCCTGTAGCTGCATCCCATATATTTTGATATATTGTGTTTTTATTTTATTTTCAATTCAAAATAATTTAATAATTCAATTCAAAGTAATTTATGACTTCTATTTTGATTTCTTCCTTGACTCTTTACTTCATAAGAGTATTTAGTTTCCACATATTTGGGGTTATATACATATTTTTATGAAATTGCTTTGTACTTTAAATCTTTCATACAACTTATTTTAGTGATTTAAATCCTATTAATTTTTTTGAGATTTGCTTTATGGCTCAGAACATGGCTTAATTTGGCAAATGTGCCATGTGGTCTTGAAAAGAATGTATTCTTTTAATTGTGGACTGTTCCAAAGAAGTCAATATGGAATAACTTCCCCTAAAGATAGTATGAACTATTGATACAGAACTCCAGGAATAGAGAAATATAAATTAGTTTGTAACAATGTCTGATCTCTCATATTTTTGCCAAAGTATATTTACCGGCAACCGAATCAAATAGCTCTCAGGAATGCCCCTGGCATTGGGGTGAATAATTGTGTCTAGGTTGTGCAGAGTAAGAAAGCCAATCAAGTAGAGTGTTCTTCCCTAAAATAATTCCTGAAATTTTGACTGAGATTAGACCTCTCATCAGCCTGGCAGGAGCATAATTTTTAGCTGCTCTCCCCTTTGGCAACCTCAACTAAAACAAATCTTTAGTTTATATTCAGTTTGTAAAACATAATACCATAATAAAAAGTACTTGATAACATAAGAAAGTACTTAATAAAATAATAATTAATGTACCATTATTAAATGTAGTAATGTATTATCTTCAACACCCTGAGTCATTTTCTCCATGGTATCTGTTAGCCATAATCACTTATAAAACAATCACCAGTAAGATATAGGAACAGAGTTAGTTCACCAGTATTCAAGTGACTTTCATCTAATGCATTGAGAATAACTGAGAAAATGACTAAAATGTGAACAAAAGCTAAATGGGAGGAAAATATGCTTTTACAAGATGCCAGGTGAATGGAACACAGCCTTGGTCCTCATCTAACACCTTAAGAAAAGAAAAGACACAAATCAGCTCTAGCTGGAATTTTCTCTGTGTAATTTCTCCAAGCTCATGCCCATTCTTTTCTGTAGAACTCCTATATTCCTTAATTAAAATATAATTATCTTCTGGTCTCTCAACTACATGTTTGCCGATGTGACAGAATTACATGAAATAAAAGATAGACAGTCTCCCAATCCAGTAATATGGGTGCAACGTGTGTAGATTATCACAAACTAGCACTGAGTTACATAAACAAAACAGAGTCTCAACAGTCTTGCCTAGCTATTTCTAGCCTTGACCAATCACACAGTCAGCAGTAGGATCCAATATTCACATCCTAAAAGGGATGTAGACGTGCTTCTAGCAAGATAGTTCATCTGGAAAGGCTTACGCATCTTAGAAACTTTAGAAACATCTGTCTTAGAAACACCCACCAAATTATCCTGCCACTGGGTCAAATCTCTTTGTAGTTAACCAGTTTTGTCTATCTCTCTAGCATCCATTCCTGCTTCCCCCCATAACTGTCTCCAGTTTCTAGTTCTCTATTCACGCTGTCTAAGTAGAGCTGCCTTAGCCTCGGGGCAGGACACAAGCACGATCAGAGGCAAGCAGTGTTTTCTATCTCTGTAACAGCCAGACACCCAATAGAAACAGATGGCAAACTCCAGTCAGGATAAATTGAGGAGGGCTTACTTACAAACAGACTGGTTGCAAAGGATGCACAGGGTATAGAGGAACCTTAAGGGTTAATGTGAAAAATCCAAGTTCATTGGCGCTGCTACCACCCATAGACTTAAGGTATTTGGAGAGGAAGAAATGACAGGAACCTAGAAGCAGAGAGAATCATGTAGAGCTAGGACCTGTGGGCTTTTGGTGAAGTCCAGAAGGACCCCACAGGGGACACAGAGGGGTAGTTATTCTGACCCGCTCTACTCCATGCCTGTGATTTCCAGCTGAGCTCAAACCTATGCTGGAGGGGTGGGAGCCTGCTAACGTCACCCACGCAGATCAGCCTCCTGCAGCTCCTGCAGGAGGAGAGGAGATCTGGAGAGCCGAGAGAAACAGCCCACACAATCTTCCCAGCCACGGTGGTTGGACAGGTGAGTAGGTATCCACGGCTCAACTACATACTGGGATACAGTGAGCACGAGGCCGTGGGCCCACCACCTGGACTCAGACAATAGAGTCAGCCCACGGGAAGCAAAGGCCAGTGATGGATTCAGGCAACATTATGTGAGTCCTGATCACACCTAAGGACAGAACTTTCTACCTAAAACTTGCTTTTTTATTCCTTAAGCCAATCTGAATTTTGTTTTTATTGTTAAAAACTGAAAGAGCCCGAACTGATACACTCTCAGCCATCATTGAGAGCCAGATTCAAATTTGAGTTCACGCGCTCTTTTTCTTCTTCCTTTTTTTAATTGAAGTATAGTGGATTTACAATGCTGTATTAGTTTCAGGCATACAGCATAGTGATTCGGTTATACATATATAGTATATGTAATATATATTATATATAATACATAGACAATATATGTAATATATATATATAGTATATATATATATAAAATATTTCTTTTTCAGATTCTCTTCCCTTGCAGGTTATTACAAAATATTGAGTATAGTTTCCAGTACTATACAGTAGGTCCTTGTTGATTATCAATTTTATATATAGTAATGTGTATATGTTAATCCCAAACTCCTAATTTATCCTTCCCCTTCTCCTCCTCTTTGGTAACCATGAGTTTGTTTCTTATGTCTGAGAGTCTATTTCTGTTTTGTAAATAAGTTCATTTGTATCATCTTTTCAGATTCCACATATAAGGGATATCATATGACATTTGTCTTTCTCTGTCTGGCTTACTTCACTTAGCATGATAATCTCTAGGTCCATCCATGTTGCTGCAAGTGGCATTATTTTATTCTTTTTTATGGTTGAGTAATATTCCATTGTATATATGCGACACCTTAATTCATTCATCTATCTATGGACATTTAGGTTGCTTCCATGTCTCAGCTATCGTAAATAGGCTTGTTATGAACATTGGGGTGCATGTATTTTTTCAAATTAGAGTTTTCTCTGGATATATGCCCAGGAGTGGGGTAGCAGGATCATATGGTAACTCTATTTTTAGTTTTTAAAGGAACCTCCATACTATTCTCCAGTGTGTTTTGCTGCCCAAATTCAGACCTCTCGTGATCAGCCTTTGTTCCAGTTAGTTCCCCAGCCCTGCCCCAAACTTAGCCGTCTCCCAACCTCTGCAGAAGCTCACCTCCGAGTTTGAGGTTCCTCTCATAGTCAAACTGTGCATGTTTTGACAGAACAATCCCTTTCAAAAATATTTTTGCAAAGACTTTATGGGATACTTTTTTGTAATCCAGGCATATTTGTTTTCAGTGTTCCCTAAACCCTCACAAATAATGGTGGAGCAAAAACTGACAGCACTTATCTGACATTTTTCTCAACTGCAGTGTCACTGCCAGTTGTGAGATGCATCGCAAGGAATGGGTTCTAAATAATAAGAGCACTAACTTTGACTTCTTTTCTCTTTTTTTTTTCCTGAGAGGAGTTTTAATATTGACCCGGCAGTAATGACACTCTCAGTCATTTGCACTGCAATAAACTTTCCACAGTGGGAGAGGAGAGAGATGGCATTAGAGTTAGCATACAAGGAATGACATGCCTCTTGGCCTAGCTCATCTATGGTACTGTCCAGTGAGAAGTCTTTATTGATATACCATTCATGATTGTTGTGACTCAAAATTATTGCAATGCTTGATATTGCTGGGGAAAAAATGAATGTTTTCTCAAAATCGGAGGAAGCCTACATATACCAGTTTGAGTTCTCCAAGAAACAGATACTGAGGCAGAATTTGATATTCAAAGGATTTTTTGGTGAAAATGTGTGTGTATTAGTTATACATTGGTGTGCAACAAATTAGCGCCGTACCTTACAGCTTTTCACAACAAGTATTTATTATATTAAACATTTTCTGGGGCTCAGAAATCCAAAAGTGACTTAGCTGGGTGGTTCTAGCTCAGAGTCTCTTAGGAGGTGTAGTTGTTAGCTGGAGATATAGTCATTTCAAACTTGACTGGGGCTGGAAAATTTGCTTCCAGGCTCACTCACATGGCTGATGGCGGCCTCAGTCCCTCACTAAATATTGCTGAGAAACATTATTCCCCATTATGTCGGCCTCTCTGTAGGTTGCTCATAGCATGGCATTAATTTCCCTCAGAACAAGCAAGCAGTCAGAGAGAGAAAGACAGAGGCAGAGAGAAGTATTGCAAAAGCAAGAAAAAGAGTGCTCTCAAAACAGAAGGTACACCCTTTTATAATCTAATCTTGGATGTGACTACACAAGGTTGTGGATGCTAGGATGGGGCGCCTAGATATTACCATATGTGAAGAAAAAGGAGGTAGGAATCAGGAAGAGGTAAGAAGGGTCTTCAGATAATGCTGCAGATCTAACGCCTGTGAAAACAGAGAAGGAAGAAATGAGTGAGGAGAGTCTCAAGTGCTGAGCAATACTGAGAAAATTTTATACAGGCTAAGGGAGAGGGCTCAGGGCAAAGTTGCCCCTTGGAAGACTCCTACAAGTGGAAAGGATGACTAGATTCCAGTTGCCTGCTGTGCTCAATTACTGGCCGTGAGTAGCTTGGCGGAAGTGTGGACTGCTGTAAATATTGTGGTTAATCCAAAGATGTGGCCGTTGGAAGCTGTCAATCAGAGATGCTCCCTGCAGCAGGTTCTCTCGAAGGGAGTAACAGAGCACCTCCATGGACTTTATGCCATGAAATGATGTTCTACCTTTGAGCATATTCATTATGTGTGTTACTATAAGCCAAAGAAGGAAGCACTGCCGATGAACACTCAAACCCTGACAGTGATTACAAAACTAAAGGCCTTCAGAATCTAGGCAAGGAATGGAGATGAATGAATCACCCTAGTTGACCCAGGGGAACTAGGGGATGCATGCCCATCAAAAGGGGTAGCTCACATATATCAGTTCAATCTAAAAGCTTCTAAGTGGACATGGCGGCCTTCCAGTCCCAGATTTTTAAATTTTCCAAAAAAAAAAGTTCAGAAATCTGAAATTTTAAATGAACTTTTATAAATTTTAAATGTTACTAAAAACTCAATTTAAAAAAACACAGTAGGCCAAATAAATATGTCTAAGGCCATAAGTAGACTAGTGGCTACCATTTTGTACATCATCTTATTAACAGTGATGCAGAGTAGTGTACTACAAAATAAGGCAAACGGACATATATACTCACCTAAAGGAAAACTAGAACTAGATCTGGTCAATGTTAATTTCTTCCTTTCATATTATAGAATGGTGGCCAGCAACCAAAGTCTTTCTATGTACAAATCTGCGTATTTTTTTCTCTTAAAAAACCATTTGCAGGTTTATAGTGCAATTTTTAAAATCTAATTCAACAAATGTAATTTTACTATTTTATTCTTTCTAAGGTATTGTATTTCCTTGGATATATTTAGCTTTAACTTATTATTTTTTTAAAAAGTCACTTCTAATTCTTTTAGGTCTTTTAAAAATTAGATATGTATAACAAGTTAGTTTAAAGTGGAAGATTTAACTATTTTAATAATGACCAATGATAAACACTTAATTGCATGTATATTCATAATAAGCTGTATTTATTCATTGGTGATTGATCTTCACTGTTGAAAATTAAAGCTACAACTTTTTACACTTATTTATTTATTTATTTATTTTATTTTTATTATTATTTTGTGTGTGTGTGTGTGTGTGTGTGTGTGTGTGTGTGTGTTATGCGAGCCTCTCACTGTTGTGGCCTCTCCCGTTGCGGAGCACAGGCTCCGGACGCACAGGCTCAGCGGCCATGGCTCACCGGCCCAGCCGCTCTGCGGCATGTGGGATCCTCCCGGACCGGGGCACGAACCCGTGTCCCCTGCATCGGCAGGCGGACTCTCAACCACTGCGCCACCAGGGAAGCCCCATTTATTTATTTTATAAAGAAAAAAATCCACAAATCTATCTTCCCTCAAGTTTCACAGCCTTTCTTTATTTTTAATAAACACATTCAAACCCTATGGTGTAAAGGAAGGATAAAGAACCCACTGGGATTTACCTCCGCACACAGTTTTCTCTGAGCCCTAATTCACTTCCTTTGAAGTGGAACTTAATTCCATACATATACCCAACCACAATCCCTAACACAAATGTTAACTAAAAGAAAGATTAACATGCTTCTCTTACTCATTCAAAGCACCTAAATTTTCTTTAGCATTATTTGTCAGGGTACAATAAAATTATACTTTTCATAGATTTGATTTCTAAAGATTTTAAATTATTCCACATTATAGTTTCTGGTGAGATATACATAAGCTAAGCAGATCTTCCAAATGTTGACACATTTTATTATACAATATATTTAGAAGCTTATTCCATAATACCATCATCAGACTCATTGAAAGAGTTCGTGATAGCAGGTACAAGTTTTCAAAATTTCATTTTTTACATGAAAGCCTGAATTTTATCATTAGCCAACTGTTTTCCTTACAGAGCTAGCTCATTTTGTTCACTTCAGAAAAAATATCTACCAAATATTCAGATCTAAGGGTGCATAGTTTGTTTGTTAGTCATTCTTTCAAGTAAAAATGGTGTTCCAGGAAAAGAATGTCCAACTGGGCTGACAATTCAATGGCACAAGGGCTTTTCCTTGAGACAAATATCATAATTTTGGTATGCAGCAGAAACACTTTATGCCTATTTCCTATTTTACACACAAAACATTAAAAGGATGTGTGATTAAAAGCGGAGATTTAATATAATTTGTATTGCTTCATTAAGGACATTCTTAAGGGAAACTGCCTTTTTCTCTTCCTTACTGGTACTGCCTTGCTCCGTGCTAAGTTGCCCGAAGTTTTTCTCACCATTGATTTTGCACCATCTACAAATATCATCACAGAGAAAAAGACAAATAATATCTTACTATTATTTTGAAAACAATGGTTTTATTCATGGATCTCCTAAAAGAATTTCAAAGGCCCCCACAGCTTCACAGACCACATTTTGAGAACCAATAGTGCAGATAATTATTTTATTTTATTAATTTCATAAGAATGATCTGAGCGTGTTGAGTTTATGTGAAGGTTGGTACATTATTCATTCTAATCTTTGTTATTCTCCATTAAAAACATATCTAAGGTTTTAAGATACACTGTCCAACTTAAACTCTGTACAACAGACTATATTTAGTCTACATTAGTTACTGCAGTGTACTTACATTGTGTGAGATCTACACTTAGTATAGGTACCATTTATCCAAAAGTTGGATTACACCCTATTTGGAACACAGTGATGCAATCAAAATTCAAAACAACAGTTAACACAAAGTCATACCCGCACATTTAGAAGAAAACACTTGGAGCTGCCCAATGAAGCATCATTCCAAATCCTGCAGACTGAATTGTGTGTAACTAAGATAATTGGCTTAAGAGTCCTATATATTTGCTTTTCCATGGCAATGTGGAAATCATTTCATTTTGTTTGTTGCAAATAGGAAAATAAAGGATTTCCTTAAGAAATCTTTAAAATCAACTACAATTGAATGTGCCTCTACAAGCTTCAAGTATAGTATTGAGATGTAGTATAGCATCAAGGTCAAATGAGCTGGGGTCAAGTCCCACCACTTGATACATGAGAGTTACTATCTGCAAAATGGGGATAGTAATACTACTTCCTCATATTAGTAGTAATAACTATTATTACTAATAATAAAATAGTTTTTGAAAGTCAAAATGAAGCAATACATTAAAGTTCTCAGGACAGTGCCTGGAATAGCAAGTAATAAACATTTTTAATTTCACTTTTAGGAAAAATCGTGAAAGATTTTGAAATGGGCAAAAGGAAGATTCCTAGTTGTTCTGTCAGTCCACCCCTTTAGATTATCCCAGTCTTTACTTGTCTTTGAGCTTATTTTACAACTTTAGAAATCATAGAAAACTGATAGTAATGCAAAAGATTCTTGTGGGGCAGAAAAAAAACACAACTATTAACTTGTGGATATTGACTACGTTTACAACCCTGTGTAAATTAATTTCAGCGTTCCTGTCCACCAGTGTATGTATATGTTCTTTGAATTTTCCTTTGAGCAGGTGGGAATGTTTTTCTGGATTCTTCATTAATTAATGAATTATAAAATCTGCAATGACCATTTTATGTTTATATGAGCATCATGATTTTAGCATTTAAAAAAATTATTCTTTAACTCGTTATTATTATTGCAAAGAAATGTGACGTTAATGAAAGGGGAAAACACACTATGAGGAGAATTAATGTAATTTTGGAATACGGCAGGACCAGGTGGCGTAGCTTACTGGAGATGTCATTGGAAATCCTCAGGGATGAGTTTGAGTTCAAAGGCAATCAGGTTAGACTGTTGACGACTGAAAAAGGTAGGGAAGGGAATACAATATTTTTTAAATTAGTTTTTTAATTGACAGTGGTTAAATATTTTAATTTAGGCTTAGTTAGCCAGAATATTTACTTAGATAGAAATTCTCATTTCTTGACAAAGCTACCTATATAAAATGTTATCTACAAAAATCTAAACATTTTTCTCTCTCCTGCTCTGTCACTAATTTAAGTTGATTCCCTGAGTGGTTTGTCCAACGTTATAATTCTGGAGCTGGAAACAGTAAATCATCAGCTGTTCCCATCCCACTATTTTTCCACAGGCAGTCTGAAATTTCACTGAACTACCATGTTGAATTTCTGATCCATTATATGATGGCATCTCATTTTAGTATTTAAAAAACTGGCATTTATGTTATTTCATACAAAATTTATAACTGAATTTTTAGGAATGTTTAAACATACCTGTGTTTGAGAGTACTTTTATTTTTCCTTTTAGTATCACCCTACATGTTAAAATACTAACACAATAAAACCAGGAAGTTAGAGCTCAGTAATTTAGAAGTCTTAATAAATTAGGCAGGGAAGGACTAAATTGGCATTTACCTTTATATATCTATTCATTTCAGAAAATGATTTATTGAGTGTATTTAGTATGAAATAGTTCAAAATATCTATGTTTTATTTATTAAAGGAAGTAAAATAGTGCAAGATCTTTAAGTGTTCATTTCCACATAACGTTTTTGATATGACAGATAATTATTTACTGATTTAAGATATCTACTTTTAAACTTAAGATAGTCTGAGTTCCCAATATACACCAAACATACCTCAGTGGCTTTTTGTAACAATATCCCATAATTCAAAGCAATCTTCCTCATAAATAAGCAAAAACGTGGGTGTTTCTTTACATGCATAGAATATAAAAATGTTTTTATCCTAAAATATCTTTATTTGTGCAAATTTATTAAACACATTGAATTGCCTGTTTTATAGCAAGGATTCAATATCCGACTTTACTTTCCTGCCATTGCTTTATTAAAAGAAGCAACTTAATTACGTCCTCCTAGCCATATGAAAAGAAAAACCTGATACATCAACATAACAGAGTCAGGCTGCAAGCAAAGAGGAGAGCTTTGCCCATACATCTCTCCAGCTATTACAGAACTGGAAAGCTTTAATAAAGATTTGTACCCTCATGCCAAGTTTCTGACATGCAATTATGTAAGCAGAAGTAAAACTAAAACCTTCTGGAAAACTGGTGTTTAACCAGCATAAAATTCAGTATTTCCCAAATGACCAGTAATTGCATGCAGTATTTCTGAAAAGTAGATTAATTCCCTGCATTCTGATGTGAGTGTACTCAAATGATCTCTAATCTTGGACCACTTGGACTGGTCAAAAGACTCTACAGATCAAACTCAACAACTTCTACTTATTACCTACCAATAAAGGAATCAGAGAGAGTCAGAGGACGAGGGAAAGAAATCCCTATTTTTGATGAGATACTAATGAGATAATGTGGACTTTTCATTAAATTATAAAATCATCTTAAAAACGAAGCTTGGTTTATCACCCTCCAGTCATAAATTATGCAAGCTTGCTGCCAGTTGAGAATTCTTAACCATGTGGGGAACTCTTACAGAAAACAGTGATCTATTTGGAGAAATACTGCAAGAGACAGAAGGAGGGCTACTCCAGGCAGCCTTGGTATAGAAGGCCCAAAATCTATGAACTAGGAATTAGGGTGAATGCCAGAAGCCTGTACTGCTTCCACAAGCTCACTCTGTGGTTTCAGGTCACCGACCTCATTCGGACATTTCTTCATTTATCTCACCTTTTCTCTAACAATGCTTTAGGCCCTGGACTTATTTAAATTTGACAAGCTTTAGCATTTTTTTTTTATGAGTAAGAAAGTAATATCTAATTCTTTTCAATTTTATACGAAAAGATGGATTTTCACTGAACAAATTAGATTTGGAACCATTAGGGAAGAATGAGTCATCTTTAAAAACATAAAACTATTTCAAGACTAGGAGCAAAATAATTTTTTTTGACCTTATATGCCTATTACTTCCCATAGTAACCTTACACTATATTTATAACTAAAACAAATCTCCTCAGTAAAATAACATACCCTGAATTCTTTCTGGGGTTGTGATAAGAATTAAGTACAATAACTTGGCTAAAGTCCATATACTTATAGTTTAACTGTAACATAATTTTATAAATTCAAATAGTAACACGAGGGCTTCCCTGGTGGCACAGTGGTTGAGAATCCCCTGCCGATGCAGGGGACACGGGTTCGTGCCCCGGTCCGGGAGGATTCCACATGCCGCAGAGCGGCTAGGCCCGTGAGCCATGGCCGCTGAGCCTGCGCGTCCGGAGCCTGTGCTCCACAACGGGAGAGGCCACAGCAGTGAGAGGCCCGCGTACCGCAAAAAAAAAAAAAAAAAGTTTTCATGAATTCTGTAAGTTCAGGCTCACTTCCTTTCACTACAATTGCAAAAGGCATGATAATAGGAAATGCAAATGGCAATAAGTAGATTTTTTTTTTAATGCAATGTTAATTCTGGCATGCTATCTTCTGACCTTTCACAGGTCAAGTCTGGAAAGCAGAAATCTCACTCTGCCCCAGCAAAATGCTTTATTCATGACTTTGAAAATGCCAAGATCAAAAGGGGGTGTATTCAATTCAATTCAATTTGCTCAAGTGGACAGAAAAGATGTTCTTTTATTCAAACGACAAGGACATTTGATCCAGAAAAGCTGTACTACTTCATTCTTGAAGAAGGGCACACACCTTGCTTTATGAATTCCATTTTGAAAATTTGTTGATCAGCTTATTAATAGTCAGATCCAAATAACCATCTAAAAATGAGGCAATTGGCCAGTCTTTGTTTAAAAAAGGAAACAAGGTGCATTTCATTAGCAACAGCCAATGAACATAAAGACCCATCTATAGGATTCTGTTCCTCTGAAAACCTTGGGTGGATTTAGGGGGATTCCACTTAAGCTCTGTGAATTGAAAGAAAAAAATAATTCACATAGTGTCAATAAATCTACCTGGTTTATTTACCAAAGGCCAGAGGACTACCCTTGTTCTCATCTCTTGGGGACCAAATAAGGGAAAAATAAATTCTTTTTCTATAAAAGAATTTCCTAAATAGTACCTATGCCACTGGCATTCTGCTAAAGGCTAGGGCAAACCTTAGAGTCTTTCTTTGCTCACATATGAGCTGTTTGTTTTAGTGGATACACCAATGCTTGGTCATATATGATAAGGAAACATGACGAAAAGACCAAAGGGGACTTGAAAACACAAAGTACAATAAAAAATTACATTAAGGGGCGTGGGAGAATGTCATTCCATTTGAGTGAGTCTTTTGGGGGAATGTGAGATTTTAATACCAATGTAGAACTCCAAGTAAAATATGGATGTTCCATTTCAGCTTGCCTGAAATTTGGTATCTCACCATCTCTCCCTGATCAACCTCTTAAATGTCAGCCCTGACCTTTCAGTCCCATTGGGTAGAGGAGTTCCTAGAGATGGGGCACGGTTCTCACCCTTGTCTGCAAATCAATATCACCTGGAGAGCTTTTATAACGTGTTAAGTTTGAGTCTCTTTTTTCAACCCATTAAATCTGGGTCTTTGGGTGTGAGTCCCAAGTACCCCCAAATGTTCAGCTAGAGTTGGGAGTCATTGATTTGGGGGGAAATACAGGAGTTGCAAAGTGGAAAGGTAAATTTAGGACGTATAACAATTCAGAAAATAGAAATGTATAATACATGCATTCTCTCTCAAGACTCACATGACATGTTGTGACCTCTAGATACCACTTTTTCTCTCTTTGCTATTTCCTGGTCAAAGAGGAACTGTATTTGTCCATTACCACTGTTCCACACTGTCCTCTTTCCTCTTCTGTGAATCTTCCTTAGTCATAAACAAGATTAGTGAACTATAAAGAAATTCATTTTACACTCACATGGTGACCTCCTAACACAGGTCCCTGCTCCTATGTATCCACTGAGTTCTGTTAGAAGACAGTTCGGTCCCTCATGAATTTCTCCAAATATTTATAACTTGTGGTGGATCAGGGCATTAAATAATTCCTACTTTCTTCTAGTTCTTATTTATTACTGATCCAGTTATATTCTAGAAACTAGATGGATTATACACTGCAGGTTGCTTAGCAGTATAACTAAAATGATATGAATCCAGCAATGCCAAATACTCCAACTTGAACAATTTGAAATAGATTAATGATAGACAGGTTAGTAGAAAATCTGAAACATGACGCACAGTCTCAAAACAGTACAAAAGTCAGTCTCTCTCTCTCACTCTCTTTCTCTTTTTCATTGTCCTTAGATCAAATCCTGTGGAAGCAATCGGATAGGCCTGGCTTGTTTCCATGCTCACCTCTTGGACCAGTCCAACATGAGATAATTATCAGCATTATCTCATGCTGATAATGAATGAGATTCAATGACTGGCCAGACTCAGAATGTATATTGAGATTGTCAGATCCACTAGAACCACATGGGATCAGGGAGAAAAAACTCCTGCATTGAAAGATGACTGAGTAGCACCAATGAGAAGTGACCATACTCCTAAGATGGATAAGAGGTCATAACCACCTCTCTTGTCCTAGTTGCATCGAGGAGAGTCTCACTCAAGTGTGCCTGTATCTAGCTCCTTCCTGAGAACTAATAATCCAGCCATCTTCCACTGAGAATGTTTTAGCATCTGCTTCCCAGATACTGGGGGGAAAACCCACTTGCCTCTGATTCGAAACACTCCTATATTCTTGCAAATTATAGAAATTTGCAGTTGTGGTACCCAAAGTCCTCAAGTTTTCTTCGACTTCCCTTTTCCTTGGTGTCAACCTGTATATACTTAAATACATTGTCTATTTCCCTTTGGACCCTGAATTTGTGGTATCTGACATGTGTACCTTAAGTTTGTAACAGGAAACTCTCCAAACAAAGTTCACAGCCAGTATGCCCCCAGTCGTACACTGCTCTCCCCAAATCTCATCTATACTCAGAAGTTCATTTTTTCTGGAACTTGCATAAATCATGACTTTTTAAAATGATAACGGAAACATTCTTTCCTATGGTATTTTTCCTGATACCAGATGCATATGTCTCTATTTCCTCCAGGTTTCCATTTCTATTTCCTTCTGTTATTACCATCTCCTTCAAGCAGATCTTAGCTGAGATTTTTAAAGTTCAACCTGCTTCATCAATTAGATCCAATTTCTCTTCTACATTTGTGAGGCTAGATACTCATTAGATCAGAGTATTCTCTTCTTTTTTTTTTTTATTTTTTTTATTTTTATTTATTTATTTATTTATTTATTTTTTTTAATTCTCTTCTTTCTTTATTTTTCCCATGGTTCCTCTTTTTACCGCAAAACAAACATTTGTGGTTCTTTGTTTGGCTGGTTACTCAGCTAATACTACTACTTGTGTTTCAGATTTTCCTTTTCCACAGCCTAAGCAGTAATTTTACCTACTGGGTAATTAATTCTAGCTTGCGCAACAGACAAGCCCTGAAATCTCAATGACTTGACCATGGTAAACGTTCATTGATTGCTCACGTGATAGTTAAAGTTCGGACGAGTGACCATCATCCATAGCAATGCCATCTGGACCACACAGCCTCCAGTCATCATGGCAAGAGAAGAGAAGGCCAGAAGACTGGATGGATGGTTTTAAGGCTTATGAGTAGCTTACATAACTTCTTCCACATTATGTTAGCTAGAAATTAACCACATGACCTCAGTCTAACTTCAGGGGAGCCTGACATAGCTGAATGGACACAGGCCTGTATAGACAGGATGCAGGATAAGCACTAAAACTCATACTCTACATTTGCAATTTTCCTCACGCTCACAACTTTTCTCTATCTCAGAGCAACTGTGGTTGGACACTGGCAATGTAGCTAGTCTAAACTGAAATATGCTGTGAGTGTAAAAGACACACTGAGTTTCAAACACAGGATAAAATAAGGATTAAAATATCTCACATTTTCTATTGATGACATGTTGAAATGACAACATCTGAATATATTCAGTTGAATAAAATATATAACTAAAATCATTTCTGTTACTTTTTGCTTTTTGTTTAATGTGACTGCTAGAAAACTTTTAAATTTCATTTGTGACAAATGTTGTCTTTTAATTGGACAACACTGCTCTACAGTGTTCCAGACATAGGCTTGCCTTTAATTATTTTCAATGATTGCCCTGCAATGATTTCTTTGAGGTTTTCTTTCTCTAAATCCAGGAGACTGACATACTTTTTATAATAAATATCCTAATTTTTATTTATTTATTCATCAATGATTTCCACTCCTTCACTATATGTATATCTGCTGTCTGGATATCTGAAATCCAGAACCAGGAGGAGGATTTAACCAATAAACATACAAGACCCAACTCGAGAGCAAACAGTGGGACAGATTCTGGGATATCATAGCCACACGAATCCCAAGAAGATTCTAGATAGTAGATACGCTAAGGAACATAATGAAGCAGTTGATCTAATACTACTGGTGTCAATTTGGCACCTCTAATCTAAATAAATTAAAGATTCACACATTAGAACTTGACATATGCCGAGTAGTGTCTACCTTGAAATGCAAGGGTACTCCACTGCTCTTGTTACTTGAGCAAAAACCTGCCTTGGCTCCAAAAATGCATCCTTTTCCTCAGATTAATACAAGAGTCTGCCTGTAAGAAGCAGAAGTCATTCCCCAGCAGAGATAGTTGGCTAATCCTTGCTTTCTTCATGTAGTACTTGTTCAACTGCTAGTTCCCTTGATAAATGCATTAGGACTACTGAAACCATAGCAAATATGAGAAAACAGGGTGAGATTTTGATGGGCTAAGATATCATTATGTCCAGGTCATCAAACAATAGCCCCAGCTGTAGCCAGAATCTTCAAAGATCCTGGTGAAGATAAGCACACGGGAATGAAAACAAACATTTTGAAATTCTTTTTTCTGAATCTCTGTGTCTCAAGGAAGAACTCTGACAAACTAAGCTGCATTTAAGTTGGTAGGAGGTAGAAGCCTATGAGGTCTCCTTCCACACGGAAATCTGCCCCCAAATCTCAGAATTTAATAACCTGGAATGTTGAGAGACTAAACAACCTATTTCCACTTAAACCCAGACTTGAATTTCTACATTCTTGCCAACCACATGGAAGGGCCGGCTCCAGGACAGAAAGCCTGGGATGAGTTTCCTACTGCAGTTAGAAAGGTAGAAGGAAAGAGAGCCAAGCATACCATAGGCTGACATTCAAGTGCATGGAGGTCTCAGCATTCTAGACAATCAGTGTCCCGGAAACTGAAAAATCAATGACACCATTTTATGGAAGAGAGTGGAGTGGGCACAGTGGAGGTGGAGGTATGAGGAACAGGAACCGAATGATCCTGGAAGTCATTTTCCTGGGAGTAACAGCCAACTATGGGCCAAAACTTCAAGAAGAATGACTTCCAAGTCAATTCTACTTCTTTTTGGAATTAAAAAGAAAGCATATTAACACAACATTGTAAATCAACTATACTCCAATAAAAAATTGTTAATAAAGCATATGTAAACTCTTATTTTCTCCCAGTATGTTATGTAAATATCTACTAAGTTTAAAATATTTGTTGGAATTAATAGGAAGATTTAATTGTTGTTGTTGTTTTATCTTTAACCTGGGACTTGAGGTTACGGTGACACTGGTTTCCCCCAAATGCACTGAGCATGTCCACATCCTCTCCTTTATTCACTCTGTCTCAGCTCCTAGAACAGCTTCCTGTGCATTTATAGTCCCTGACACATGACCTGATATTTACCATTTGGAATTCATCTTTTCTTCCTCTTAATTCTGATATAATTATACATGCTTCTCTAATGATACACTTTTTATATAGTTTTCATAAACATGCCTGAGGAGGAATTTACATCGAAATATAGTCTATTTTTGTGTTGAATGGCATATGGAAAAGAAATCTTTTCTAATATTCTTTTCATTAGACTGTCAGCCTGGGTCTTCTAGAAAGCAGAATCCCAAGGCAAGAATGAAATTGCTGATACTATTTGGGAGACACAAAAGCAGAGCAGTGAGAGTGAAGGTGAAAGGGAAGCGATGCGTAGCACTTGGCCTTCCAGATCAGCTGCAGAGCTAGGGAGCCACATTCATGTTAACAACTTATTCTTATAATTAATTAGTGATAGCAGCCTGTCCATCTGTCTGTCTGGGACATCTAAATATCAATATCGAGGCGTGAAGAGTGAACATGAGGAGAGCTGCGAAGAAGCTGTGAGCCAGAGGTGAAGTTGCAACACACCACCAGAGAGCTCAAGTCATGCAAAAGGACTCCGACTCTGTCGACTGAAAAAAAAAAAACGCACAACTTCAAAGTTGAGAATTAGGTTTTACTTGGCAGACAAAACTGAGGACTTAAGCTCCGGGATGCATCCCTCAGATAGCTCTGAGGGACCGCTCCCAATGTAGGAGTTTTTGAAACACACACCAGGTACTTACAGATTACTATTAATTAAAGGAAACCAGACATCTCAAGTCAAAGAATGTGCTGCTTTTCTGTGTATGGGAAGATGCAAAATTCTTGAGCTCATTGAAATCATTCCTTTGATATGCACCTCAGCTATCTGGGGCCAGTATCCTGTATTTTCCCACCCTGAGTCTCCTCAGGGTGCACCGCTGGGGGGTGGCTGCAGGGGCTGAGGGCTGGATGGCAGGCATCCTATTTCTATCCTGAGTTCCCTCAGGGCTCACCCTCGGGGCAGCTCTAGTGGCTAGATGGCTGCGGCATCCTTTGTTTACCAACATGGCAGGCAACATTTTGTCACTCACATGTCCTCTCACCCACCACAACAATATTGTTAACTGTAGTCACCATGCTGTACCTTAGATCCCTAGAACTTAGTTATCTTATAACTGGAAGTTTGTTCCATTTGAGCAATATCTCCCCATTTCCCCCACCCCTCAGACCCTGGCAACCACCAATCTACTCTCTGTTTCCATGAGTTAGGTTTTTTTAGATTCCACATAAAAGTGATACCATACGGTGAGTGCTGAAGTCCCTTATATAAAATGGCATAGTATTTGCATATAACTTATAAACATCCTCCTATATACTTTAAATCATCTTTAGATGACTTACAATACCTAATACAATGTAAATGCTGTGTAAATAGCTGTAAATGCTATGTAAATAGTTGCTGGTATGTGGCGAATTCAAGTTTTACTTTTTGGAACTTTCTGGAATTTTTTTTCTAATAGTTCAATCCACAGTTGGTTGAATCCTCAGATGTAGAACTCACAGATATGGAAGACTGACTGTACTGTTGAATTAAGTTTGCTAGTACTTTGGTGAGAATTGTTGCATTGATATTCATCAGGGATATTGGCCTGTAGTTTGCCTTTCCTGTAACGTCCTTATCTGGCTTTGGATAAGCATTGCCTTATCAAGGTAATGCTAGCCTCCTTGTAAAATGGGTTTGGGAGGGTTCCTTCCTTTTCAATTTTTTGCAAGATTTTGAGAAAGATTGGTGTTAATTCTTTAAATGTTTCGTAGAATTTACCCATGAAGCCATCTTGTTCTGGGCTTTTTGTTGTTGGGAAGTTTTGGATTAGTGATTGGGATCTCTCCTCGGGCACCTTGGCCAACAGGGACATGGTCTGCCAAGTTCTGCTGCATACTTATTGCTGTGAGCCCCATCCCCTTTTCTGGTCTCTAACGGACTCTCCTGGTGATCCCTAGGAGGTGGTATCTAAGTGGATCTCCCAAGAAGCATCCTGGAATGCTGGTGAAACTGAATGTCCACATTGGGCTCTTCTTTTCCACTGAAGAAACTGTAGGCCCAGGGGGAAGCTCCTTGATGCCAGCCTAGGGGAGTGGCAGTGTGATCAAAGTGAAACCATTCCCCTTACCCTTCAAATGCAGTTTTTCTCAGGTTTTTGTGGTCCAAAGTGGTGCTTCAGCCTCACACTTGTTCAGGATCTTGCAAAGACATCTTCTCTATGGCTATTTACTAGTTGCCCACTGTGTGGGACACCAAAATCAGAAACCTCTCTATTTCACCATCCTGCTGATGTCACAATCATTTTCCCATAAGTTTCATCTTGGTAAGAAGAGGTGGAAAATTAATAAAGATATAAACATGTGAAGAAGATCATTTTAGCTTTTTTATAAGCTCTATGAGCAAATAAACAGAATTATATGCTGTAGAATAATTTGGAGTGTGCAGGAATGCACGGTGTGGGGTGGCTTTGAATCAGATAGCCCAGAAAAGCCTCACAGAGAAGGTGATATTTGACCTCAGAGTAGAAGGATGTAAAGGAGCCAGGCATCTAAGGACCCAGGGAATGTGCATCGCAGGCTGTGAGACTAGTATATCGAATGGCCCTCAGACAGGAAAGTGCTTGTGGTTTTTTGTAGAAGTGAAAGTTAGCCAATGTGGGAGGAGTTTGGTCAGCTAGAACGTAGATCAGCAGTTTTTTTCTATAAATGGCCAGATGGTAAATCATTTAGATTTTATAGGCTAGGTCTCTGTTGCAACTACTCAGCTCTCTGTTGTAGAATGAAAGCAGCAGTAGACAACATATATTCCAATAAAACTTTGTTTATAAAAGCAGGATATTGCCATCAAGCTGTAGGTTGCTGACCCCTGAATTAGAGGAGAATGGTGGAAAAGGTTAGGGAGGTTGGCAGGAGTCAGCGCAGGAAAAGCCTGGAAGGCCATAGTATTGATACATCAATTATCTACCTCTGCGTAACAAACCACTCCAGCTCCCTGTGTCTTAAATCTACAACAACAATTCATTTGCCATAATTCTGAAATTTGGGCAGGGCTCAGCAGGATGGTTTCTTTTGGTTCCCCACAGTCTTCATGTGGTGGCTCAAGTGGACCTGGAGAGTCTGAATGGCTTCCCTCTCTTGCCTGGTGGCTTAGCTGAGGTCGATGGAAGAGCCAGAGGCTACCTGGGCTTCTCTCTCTTTGCCTTTATGGTCTTTCAACCAGCAAGTGCCCTCTCTCTCTCTCTCTCTCTCTTTCTCTCCACAAGACCTTTTGCTGCAGTAAAGTAGTTGGACATCTTTGGTAGCTGGTGTTATATGGTACAAGGTGTCCTGAAGCCCAGGTCTGTAATAGGCATAATGTCATTTCTGTCTCAATTTCTTGATCAAAAAAAAGTCACAAGGATAGTCTGGATTCCAGTGTAAGGAAAACAGAAATTAATGAGAAAAATTGTCGTTAGCCTTATCTGCAGACCATTCTTGGCACATTATAAGGAGTTTACATTTTTTTCTCAAGTGAATTGGGGAGCCATTTTATCTTGCAAAGGTATGACATGGCATAATTTATGATGAGAGAGAAATGTCTTAGCTGCATATTCTTGTAACAATCTTTTCACGATGCCTGGGAAAGATCAGCAGAAACGTGGAAAGCAAACTATAAGAATTCAATGGCTAACGAAGAAGCAATGAGTTTCACAGCACTTGGCCTGAAATTCTCCATTTGAAAAGGATCTCAACTCCACCAAATTGTATAGAGCGTATAAAGCAGTATGTCAGGGGTGTGGACTTGATTCTTTCATCCACCAACTTGTTCGATTTTATTCCATAATTATGGAATAAACCCATGATGCCTGCTATCTATCTCACAAATCTGCTCATTTAACCACAAGGTGGATCAATTTGGCAGAAACCAGGACTTTGTTGGATTCATATCCATCATAACAACTAGAAAAACTACCAAACTCCTGTCCTACTGACAACAGGTCATTAAAAACAAAATGATTTTATAAATTTACTAAGCTCTTACATTATCAGCTTAACTATCCTAGCATTAAATTAATAGGTATATCAGAAGCCAAAGTGTTCATTGTCATGCTTACAAAACACCTATAAATGCAAACATAAGTTGCAACAGTATTGGCTCTCCCAAATATCTTTTTACACAAACTTTGTTCTTCAGTCACTCATCCATTTTATATTTTCTATTCTTCATCAGATATTTTTATTGATATTGTGTTATATAGTAAACACTATTACTTATTACATTCTTCTTTTGGAGACATAAATGTCCGTTTGACTTCAGTCCACTTGAAACTGTATTCTGAACATTTATGTATTATTTATTTATTTAAGCCTCTTTCAATAAAAACAAATGTCTCGGGCAAAATTTACAGTGAACAATAAAGAGATTTAGTCCCAGTAAGTAGGTGTGTTTTCTAAAATAAAAATTAGAAGTATCAGGCATCCAATCATTAGAAGAGTCATTAACGATAATGGTGATCGTGCAATGGCCTTACTTCTCTGTCATTGAAAATAAGGCAGAGAATTGTGCTCTAAAAGAATGATTCGAGAATAGTCTAAAAGTCAAAACTAGCTAATCAGCTACTTTTCCTTAGGTAGTAGAAGTAATATTACAATTTCTTTCCTGTCATAGTATCAAGAGAATAGAATAGATGTGTTTCAAGCATCACCTGAAAGAGGAAAGAGGAACAATTTTAAAACATTCTCATTAAGCTTAGCATGATTTCATTGTCCTTCAGCAAAACACATTTCTTACCAGGGAACTCTGTTTTGCTATTCTCTTGAAACACTGGCTTGGGGAGGGAGGCATGAACAGCTTGAATAATTTCCTGCCAGCTCAATGCTATTTTCTTACTGGTGCTTTTCCAGTTATTCCATAAAAGTAGACTTGGCTTTACCTAAAATTTAGAGTGCAGATATTATGTTTATGAATTGAACCACAACAGCAATGAACAGTTTTTAAGAGACCCTTATTAAACTTTCTTGTACAAGAAAGAATTCTTTTTTAATACCAATAAGGAACCTTGATTTATTTACACTGGACCTGGCGAAAGACTGAGAAACTCATGCCACGGGTTGAAGGAACTGATTAAGGATTTCTACAAAGCATGTGAATGACAAGAGAAAAGGATATGGCCAAAGGAGATATAAGAGCAGTGGCTGAAGAAGAGTTTGCTATAGATGCTCCCCACTCTGACCACAGCTCCCACGGCGCCCTGGGAACTTGTATATTCCATCTAGGACGGCTGCATGCAGAAACCAACAGAGTCACTTTCACTCTCTGATTTAAAACAGTATCTCTTCAACATCCAGGTACAAACTTTTCTATCACTTCCAAGGGAAAAAAGATAAAGAAGTGATGGGAAAAAGTTTCAGGGGAAAGAAGGTTCAAAAAAAACCAAAATCGGCATGGACTGTTACGTAATTTTGGCATAATGACGACTTTGTATAATGGACTGCCATTCTAACAACTCGAAGGCCATAGCACTCATCAGTACCAGAGAAATCATGGGGCATTCCCATCAGAAGCCAGCGTTGCCCAAGATGGCAACATGAGGTGGCCAGCAGAGGCAATAATGTACTATGGCCTTTGTCCAGATTCCACGCAGCTGATGAAAGAAGAAGAAACTGGTGTTGGACTAGCAAGCAGGATTTGCTTGTCAGTCGATATGTCCAACAGCACATATATTTTTCTTTTTTTAAAAAACATCTTTATTGGAGTATAATTGCTTTACAATGGTGTCTTAGTTTCTGCTTTATAACAAAGTGAATCAGCTATACATATACATATGTCCCCATATATCCTCCATCATGCATTTCCCTCCCACCCTCCCCATCCCACCCTTCTAGTGGTCACAAAGCACCAAGCTGATCTCCCTGTGCTATGCGGCTGCTTCCCATTAGCTATCTATTTTACATTTGGTAGTGTGTATATGTCCATGCCACTCTCTCACTTCGTCCGAGCTTACCCTTCCCCCTCCCTGTATCCTCAAGTCCATTCTCTACATCTGCATCATTATTCCTGTCCTGCCCTTAGGTTCTTCATAACCATTTTTCTTTTTTTAGATTCCATAAATATGTGTTAGCATACGGTGTTTGTTTTTCTCTTTCTGACTTACTTCACTCTGTATGACAGACTCTAGGTCCATCCACCTCACTACAAATAACTCAACTTCATTTCTTTTTATGGCTGAGTAATATTCCATTGTATATATGTGCCACATCCTCTTTATCCATTCATCTGTCGATGGAAACTTAGGTTACTTCCATGTCCTAGCTATTGTAAATAGAGCTGCAATGAACATTGTGGCACATGACTCTTTTTGAATTATGGTTTTCTCAGGGTATATACCCAGTAGTGTGGTTGCTGGGTCATATGGTAGTTCTATTTTTAGTTTTTTAAGGAACCTCCATACTGTTCTCCATAGTGGCTGTATCAATTTACATTCCCACCAACAGTGCAAGAGGGTTCCCTTTTTCCCATACCCTCTCCAGTATTTATTGTTTGTAGATTTTTTCATGATGGCCATTCTGACGGGTTGGAGGTGATACCTCATTGTAGTCTTGATTTACCTTTCTCTAATGATTAGTGATGTTGAGCATTCTTTCATGTGTTTGTTGGCAATCTGTATATCTTCTTTGGAGAAATGTCTATTTAGGTCTTCTGCCCATTTTTGGATTGGGTCGTTTGTTTTTTTGTTATTGAGCTGCATGGGCTGCTTGTAAATTTTGGAGATTAGTCCTTTATCAGTTGCTTCCTTTGTAAATATTTTCTCCCATTCTGAGGGTTGTCTTTTCGTCTTGTTTATGGTTTCCTTTGCTGTGTAAAAGCTTTTAAGTTTCATTAGGTCCCATTTGTTTATTTTTATTTCCATTTCTCTAGGAGGTGGGTCAAAAAGGATCTTGCTGTGATTTATATCATAGAGTGCTCTGCCTATGTTTTCCTCTAAGAGTTTGATAGTTTCCAGCCTTACATTTAGGTCTTTAATCCATTTTGAGTTTATTTTTGTGTACGGTGTCAGGGAGTGCTCTAATTTCATTCTTTGACATGTAGCTGTCCAGTTTTCCCAGCACCACTTATTGAAGAGGCTGTCTTTTCTCCATTGTATATTCTTGTCTCCTTTATCAAAAATAAGGTGACCATATGTGCGTGGGTTTATCTCTGGGCTTTCTATCCTGTTCCACTGATCTATATTTCTGGTTTTGTGCCAGTACCATACTGTCTTGATTACTGTAGCTTTGTAGTATAGTCTGAAGTCTAGGAGCCTGATTCTTCCAGCTTCATTTTTCGTTCTCAAGATTGTTTTGGCTATTCAGGGTCTTTTGTGTTTCCATACAAATTGTGAGTTTTTTTTTCTAGTTCTGTGAAAAATGCCATTGGTGCTTTGATAAGGATTGCATTGAATCTGTAGTTTGCTTTGGGTTAGTATAGTCATTTTGACAATGCTGATTCTTCCAATCCAAGAACATGGTATATCTCTCCATCTGTTTGTATCATCTTTAATTTCTTTCACCAGTGTCTTATAGTTTTCTGCATACAGGTCTTTTGTCTCCTTAGGTAGGTTTATTCCTAGGTATTTTATTCTTTTTGTTGCAATGGTAAATGGAAATGTTTCCTTAATTTCTCTTTCAGATTTTTCATCATTGGTGTATAGGAATGTAACAGATTTCTCTGCATTAATTTTGTATCCTGCTACTTTACCAAATTCATTGATTAGCTCTAGTAGTTTCCTGGCAGCGTCTTTAGGATTCTCTATGTATAACACCATGTCATCTGCAAACAGTGACAACTTTACTTCCTGTTTTCTGATTTGGATTCCTTTTATTTCTTTTTCTTCTCTGATTGCTGTGGCTAAAACTTCCAAAACTATGTTGAATAATAATGATGAGAGCAACAGCACATATATTGACCAGAAATAATTGAATGGTTACTTTAAATGGTGGTTATATGTACATCAGAGGGGAACTGCTGTGTTTCTAGTCATCTAGGACCATTTCTCTCTTAACTAATGGCGACATGATTTCCTCTGGGGAATTACATCTCCCCTCATTGTGTGTTGTCTTGTTTATATGGTAAATTATGGTGCCGTCTCATTATAAAAACCAAAGAGAACCCCAGGGACTTTGAAAAATCACACCTCTTCCTGCCTAATAAAGGTCATGATTCAGAAACATGCCCTAAGTGATAGAAATTGTCCTCTCTTCCCAAGCACTTTGACATGTGAGCATAGCAAAATGCATTAAGCACTGAAGAAATAGAATGAGTTGATTCCTCCAGTGAAGGCATCAGAGCCATAATGTCAGATAAGTTATATTTTGAGATTCCCCTAAATCAGTGGTCCCCAACCTTTTTGGCACCGGGACCGGTTTCGTGGAAGACAATTTTTCAGTGGACGGCGTGGGTGGGGATGGTTCAGGCAGTAATGTGAGCGATGGGGAGTGATGGGGAGCGTCAGGTGAAGCTTCACTCGCCCACCTGCCGCTCACTTCCTGCTGTGTGGCCCTGTTCCTAACAGGCCACGGACTGGTATGGGTCTGCAGACCAGGGGTTGGGGACCCCTGCCCTAAATTGACTATTACTAGTTTCTGTTATTTCCAAACAATATTATGCTTTTCCTTCACTCCTACTAGTTTCTTATATATCTACCAATACATTCATTTTATGCTTAAGAGAGATATAGTCTTTCCTGCTTATGAGAAAAGTATACAAATAAAATAGTATAAATTTTATAGTAAAATAATGGTCATAATTGTCATGTCTTTAAAAAACCAATGTGATATACAATGTCTTACTTAGTACAACATGATATTATTAGAAGTCAGATTTTAGATGCATCATTGATCTACCAGCCCAGCAGTTTCTGTGCAGTGTGTTATGTGATAAGACCTTGGTAACAGGTCCACGACTGTACCTCCTTTGCTGTAGACTGGGTCCCTTGGCCTGAGATAACTGTATGAGATATACTGTGTCAAAGACCGTCAGTGGATCAGATACTGTAGGCCTTCAGTAATGGCCATAAAGACAAGAAAGACACACCCATGCCAGGAATAAGTATCATTTCCAGTCAAGATGAATCATTGCCCATTCCAGGGTAGAAGGAGTCCAACGTGATCAACTTGTCACCAGTGGTTGACCTGTTGCTTTGAGGAATGGTCCCATATCCAAGGGCCTGTTATCTATTACTGTTGTTTGTCTGTTGGACCTTCAGTGAAGGCAGTTGCTACATCAGCTCTGATGAATGGGGACCCATCCTCCTTTTCTAGAAATGGGTTCTGAGTCTGAGAACTGACTCAAGTCAGAAACTGGACAAAGGATTATATTTTATTGCCCTAAGCTTCTTTGTTATCCATCTTTGATTGCTTTTGACTGTATACATCTATTTTATATATATATATATATTTTAGACCACACCATGCAGCATGTGAGATCTTTGTTCCCTGACCAGGGTTCGAACCCATACCCCCTGCGCCTGCATTGGGAGTGCTTTTTACTGTATATGTTGAACAAGATTCTGTCTGTCCTAAAGCAAAACCACATCTCAATAGCTATCTGCAGGACAGGCCAGCCTGGCTGCCACTTTGATGTGCTGCTCATTATGGTAAATATGCACACCTCGCTTCTGAGGGTTGAGTGCCACCACCTGTCTCTACTATTTGGGGACTCCATTACCTCACTTTAATCAGGGAAAACAGTTCTATTCAGTATCTCTACCATCTTCCCTACTACAGGGGATAGCCACTACTTAAATTCTCCCTGATGGTGACAATAGTATTCCTCTCACCAGCACAATCTTATATCGATAAATGGAGTATTCCCTGGGCCCTCTCACAGAATAGAGTTGATTTTCTGGCCTTAGGTATTATATTAATTCTAGCATGCCATGTCTTTGGGCCTTGCATTTATTCCTCTATTATTTGTATAACAGTCCTGGCATTTCTTTTGCACCTAGAGCAAGCCTTAACTTTCTCCAAGCTTGCAAGAGCTGATATAGGAGCATATTTGCATTGTTTCCCAGCTTTGTTAGGGAGTAAAATTCTGACCAGTCCCATACATATGTTCCTGGATCCTGCTGTTATATGTTGACTAGGTTTTGGAAATAACCCTTTCCTCTTTTTTTTTTTTTTTCCTGCGGTACACGGGCCTCTCACTATTGTGGCCTCTCCCATTGCGGAGCACAGGCTCCGGACGCGCAGGCCCAGTGGCCATGGCTCACGGGCCCAGCTGCTCTGCAGCATGTGGGATCCTCCTGGACCGGGGCACGAACCCGCGTCCCCTGCATCGGCAGGCAGACTTCCAACCACTGCACCACCAGGGAAGCCCACCCTTTCCTCTTTTAGGAGAATATACTAGAATACACTGGCCAGGTTACCTTGTAATAACCCCAGTTATTAGTCTGGCATCCAGAAGCAGAGGTAGAGATAGATCCTGACTTGCAAGGTAGCAGCTTCTATATCCTCAAGCTGGTGCAGAGTAGAAGATTTTAATTAGCAGGAGTGGACCATTTCTGCAGACCTAGTGTATTTAGGGGTATCTAAGGTTTTCAAGGTTCTAGTATATTCATTTCAGGTGTCCCCATCTCAGTTCTCAGGTTTCAGACCTTGCCAACCATGACCCTAACCTTGACTATAGCAGACTTGTTAAGGATGAGAATTAGAATTCAACCTTCTCCGATGCTCTGCTACTCCTAATTATACCCTGGCCTGATGCTCTGCTTATCCTGGCCCCCAGCTGCAAAATATGGGACTCTTTTTCTGTGCTGCCAAATAGGCCCTCTGATTTTCACATTTTACCTTGAATTGTTGATTAATTACCATCAGCCTTTCATTGTCTTCATCCAATGCATCAATAGTACTCTGATTCCATTGTCCTTATAATTGCTACTTCCCCCAAACCTCTCAAATATTTGAGATATTGCAGTAGCCAGTGCATTACCTTCCCCAACCTCCCATTTCAGTTCATCACCAGGGAACATTTTAACAATTGTTTTGCTACAGCAGGTCAAAGGCCACAGGTGCTCTACATACCAGGGATGTGATCCACATCGCCAGCTGGCCTGGGGTGAATCAGCTCTGAATTCCTGTTTTTAAATCTGCTTCCTGGAACCACGCTTGGCATCAAATATGTAAGGCCAGGTTCCCCATACGTGTGTACTGTAAGACAAAGATTTGTATGCAGAAAGTTAATTGGAAGAATACTCACTGGAACAGCATCCATTAAGGATTGAGGGAAGAATTGGTTAGAAGATGAAGTTGAATGCAATGAGTTTGCAAAAAGGTCTCAGCTGGTCCCACAAGAGGCACTCAACTAGGATGACCCTTCAGAGTTGTCCAAGATTGAGGCCAGGGATGGGTCTCTGCACCCCTGGATGCATGAGGTCATAGATGTGGGCTGCCCCTGTGGAAGAGGTATAACCTTTGTGAAACAGCTCACTCAGGCCAACATTCCCGCAGCTAGTGGCTCAGCACTGATTTTGGAGCCATCCTAGCCTCTACTACATTTTTACACATCACACTAGATTGTACAATAGATTTGGAGTTTGAAAAAAGTCTTAATTTATATATTGGCCCTACCAGCAACAAGAAAAATGACTGAGCAAGATATTTAACTTTTCTTGGTCTTGGCTATCTCTCTTGTGGAAAATAATCTACTTATTTTTCTTCATTTTCAACATTTTCTTAGTTATTCTCACTTCACTATTCTTTCAGATGTATTGTAGATTTATCTTGTTAAAGTCCTATTCGTATTAAAATTCCACTAGTATCTTAAATGAAATTAAAATAAATACGTGGATTAATTTGGAAGATCATTGTATCTCTTCTATTGTGGATTACTGAGTTTTCTTTCTCTTCTTTATACTTTCTCTCTCTCTCTGTCTGTCTCTCTCTCTGTCTCTTCTGTTTGTCAGCTCTGTCTGTCTCCCTCTCTATCTCTCTCTCTCACTCCCTCTCCTTTGTGAGTTGTCACTCTAGATCATTCTCACTCTTTCAGATAGCCTTTAGTCAGTCCAGGCTGCTACAACAAAGTGCCATAGACCGGGTGACTTATAAACAGTAGAATTTTATTTCTTACAATTCTGGAAGCTGGACATCTGAGATCAGGGTGCCAGAATGGTAGGATTCTGGTGAGTACTCTCCATAGGATAGCAAATTGCAGGCTTTTATTGTATCCTCACATGGCAGAAAGAGGGTAAGAGAGCTCTCTGGCGTCCCTTTTATAAAGGCACTAATCCCATTCATGGGGGCACCACTGTTATGATCGAATTATCTCCCAAAGCCCTCACCTCCCAATGCCATCACATGGTGGTTATGATTTCAACCTATGAATTCGGGGTGGGACCCAAGCAGTCCATTGCAGATCACCTTCAGTTAAGTTTTGGTATGGTGAACAGGCATCTCTAAAGGTTTTTGGTAATTGCTGTAGGGATCTGTATCCTCTTTTAGAATTTAATTTTTAATTTGCCAACTTAGTAAACTTCTAGTTTTAAATGGGATGAGGAATTTGTTCACATTTTCTAGGGAGAAAATTTCATTTATTTCATTTTAACTGATATCTCATCTTTTCAAATTTATCAGCACTGATTTCAAGACAATATTTTCTTACATTTAAAAATCTTTTTGAATCATAGTTTTGTCTGCCAAAAAGTGGGATTGCTGGATCATGTGGTAATTCTATTTTTAGTTTTCTGAGGAACCTATATATTGTTTTCCACAGTAGCTGCACCAACTTACATTCCTACCAACAGTGTAGGAAAGTCCCCTTTTCTCCACACCCCTCCAGCATTTGTTATTTGTAGACTTTTTAATGATGGCCATTCTGACTGGTGTGAGGAGGTACCTCATTGTAGTTTTGATTTGAATTTTTCTAATAAACAGTGATGTTGAGCATATTTTCATGTGCCTATTGGCCATCTGTATGCCTTCTTTGGAGAAACGTCTATTTAGGTCTTCTGCCCATTTTTGGATAGGGGTTTTTGTTGTTGTTGAGTTGTATGAGCTGTTTGTATATTTTGAGAATTAAGCCCTTATTGATCACATCATTTGAAAATATTTTCTCCCATTCTGTAGGCTGTCTTTTCATTTTGTTTATGGTTTCTTTGCTGTGCAAAACCTTGTAAGTTGACTAGGTCCCATTTGTTTATTTATTTATTTTTTATTTTTATTGCTTTGGGAGACTGGCCTAAGAAAACATTGGTATGATTTATATCAGAAAAGGTTTTGCCTGTGTTCTCTTCTAGGAGTTTTATGATGTCATGTTTAAGTCTTTATGAAAAACTATAATTCAAAAAGATACATGCACCCCTTTGTTCATAGCAGCAGTATTCACAATAGGCAAACATGGGAACAGCCTAAATGTCCATCCACAGATGAATGGATAAAAAAAGATGTGGTATAAATACATATATACAATGGAATACTACTCAGCCATAAAAAAGAATAAAATTTTGCCATTTGCAACGACATGGATAGATTTGGAGGGTATTATGCTAAGTGAAATAAGTCAAACAGAGAAAGACAAATATCGTATAATATCACGTATATGTGTAATCTAAAAAAATTCAACAAACTAGTGAATATAACAAAAAAGAAGCAGACTCACAGATATGGAAAACAAACTATATTTTTTATTTTTTAGAGAGAATTTTAACAAATACCATATTATTCTTTATTGATTAGACACATTTAGATATTTAAAATTAGACATTGCGATGAATAGGACATGTGAACCTCGATTTATTGACTTCCTCTGGTGAAACTACAAACATTTTTGCATGTTTTTAATTCCCTCTACTCTCACCTTCTCACTTCCAGAATTTTTTCTAGGACCTCAAAGAAGGTGAAGTTTGAATACAAAAAAAATTTGGAGCATAGCATTTGTTTTGAAGACAACATAGATTTTTATATCATCATGGAAAGTTTCCAGCATATAGCATTAATGGGTATTGTGCTAGCAAAATGTGTATATTCTGACAATTTCCCAAATGATAAGTAAAGTGTTTTTATGCAAGGGTATCTTTTTCTAATTCACACGAATATAGACTATTCCTGGGTCTGTTTAATAAAATATGCGTTTATTATAATTTAAATTAAATCTCTTTCAAGATTGATTGTTAACATTTTTCTAAAGTTTCATATCTTCATTGAAAACAATATAAATAAAAAACAGAGGAAATTCTGCTTCCAACAAAGATGGAGTAACGGGAAGCCAACTTATCTTTCTGCCTTAAACAAATAGAAAGCCAGAGAAAATAACGGTGGTTTTCAGAACTACTTTCAGACAAGTAGTTTTTGAGCAATGAGCAGCTCTTGCTGGTGACCCCTGGGGAGGGCAAGCAAATGTGGGGAGCCTTCCGTTTGCCCCGGATTACTGCCTGAGTGTTTATACACTGAAGGGCAAGAAAGGGAAACCAAAACAGAGCCTCACAGCCTCTCTGACTCAAGAAAACCAACTTGAGAATTGAGTAAGACCAGGGCAGCTGGAATTTGTGGAGCAGATGACCGGAATGGAGAGAGAAGTCTTCATAGAGAGAGCTCTGGAAACCTGCAGAAGGTTTTCATAAGTTTTCACACAATATTGATCAGCATGTACACATGAGAAAACTCTAAGAGGCCAAGCTAAGAGGCACCAGATGTACAAAAGTGGGTAGAATTCATCACCAGCAGCCCTGCCCTGCAAGACAAGATAAAGGAAGTATTTCAGGCCAAAGAAATGGGATACCAATGCTCAGATCTTGGTTTTGAAACACTATTCTCCAACAAAAAGAATGCAGGCTCCTTAGAGAAATGGCTGATTCTAGTACTGGGACACAGAAAACTCTTGTAGCTTGTAATCATCTTGTAGAAGAAGTCAGTACTCAAAAAACAAGAGGACAGAGGCATTTCACAGGGACACAAATGCCAATCTGAAAAACCTCAGATTGGAATTTAAAACTGGAATAATTTATGCAATAAAATAATGTAGTAATGGGTTATAAGCCAAAATATAAAATGCATAAAATGAAGTCCATACTGATATAAACAAATGAATAGATAAATAAATGGAGATGCAAGGAGAGGCAAACTTCCTTATAGGAACATTACAAATAACATAAAATTTTATTTAATTTAAGGGTTGTCCTCAAAGTTTGTACATATTACATGAGAAACTTTGGGTCAGTCAGTTTCCCATAATAAAGTAGATCACGCTCCATGCCCATGGGAGGCTGAGTGATACGTGGATTTCCAGGCTCCTTGCTTACCTAAGCTTGAAGCTTACCTAAGCTTCAAAAAGCCAGGAGGAAAAGATTGCAAGCCTTCCCAAAGCATACAGTGTGACATAGTGCATTGCCTGTTCTGTATTCTCACATAGCACCTCAAAGGCATGTCAAATTCATCATATGTGACCTAAAGTCATAGCCTACCTCCAAAGCAGCTACCCTGTCCCATGCGGGCTGTCTACTATTATTTCCTATCTTAATTAATGACAATATAAACCAATAAGCATCATAAACTGATCATTTATATCTCTCAAATTCAGTCTACTGCCATGTCCAGTTACTCTTATATCCTAGATGACTCTTAAGCCTGTCTATATATCTTCTGTATATCTTCATTACTCTACCCAAATAAATGGCCATCAACTTCTTTCCTGGACTAAAGCTGTATTTTTTCCTAACTGGTTTTCTTGCCATCCCAAACTCCACACTGTAGCCAAAGATTTCAAAAATGCAAATGTAATGATATCACACGTTTCTTAAAACCTGCCAATGTCTTCTCATTGCTCTTGGAATAGAAACAAAAATGTTTAAAATCTCACACAAGACCTTTCATATTCCAGACTTTGCTTATGATTCCAGATGGGCTGGCAACAACTCAACATCACTACCATCTCCTTCTTCTAAGAACTTGCCTGGGATGAAGACAAATCCAGGAACTACATTTCCCACAGTCCTTGGCACTCATGCAAGATCCTGAAAGCAGAAGAGAGGAAAATCCATTGTTCTCCTGAGACTGTGGCAGCAGAAAGCATGAGCAGCTCTGAGAGTCACAGCAGCTCCTAGCAAGCTCTTAAAAAGCACATTCTTTGCTGAAATCCTTGAAAGCAGTTCTATTTTTCTCCCTGCCCTTCAATGATATTTGCCCTGACCTTCCTGACCTCCAGTGATGACTTCTATGATCCTTCAGCTTTCAGTGGTTGCCTACAGCTCTGTATTTCAGACTCACAAAAATAGAGAGTGACGTCTGTTTCCCTGACCAAATACTGCCTCACACACTTTTTATCCTGGAGTTGGTAACAGGGAACAAACTTTAACGATGAGACTCTAAAATTGGTTTGCAGGTCGGATTAGATTTAAGGCGCTAACGCCCTCATTGCCAGTGGAACGTGACATCTTTGTTTCGTTTTCCCCAGAATCAGACCTTGAGTCAAAAATGTAAATACAAGTGACAGATGATTGTAGTGAGCTCCACTGTTAAGAAAGTAGGGAAATGAGAGAGCAAGGAGAAGGAAGACAATTTAAAAAGTCAAGAGTTCACTGCCATAAGCAGCTGGAGCTCACCAGTGCTATACGGGAGCAGTACGAGAGGCAAGGTGTATTGTCACGCAGAGGAAGCCCAGCTGAGGGAGGATGCTGGGGTTTCTATCCACTAACTGCCCGTTTATTTTTGGTTGAAACCTTCTCCCAGGAACATTGACTCTTCAGCCTATTTGACTTGCCCTGAATGCACACTGAGTATGTTCCTGCATCAGGAAGAAAAACAGAGAAGTCCTCAGGCAGAGAGCCACAGGTATCCACAGTAAGCAGCCTACAGCCTATGGAAGAGAGTGCAGAGGAAATATGGGTGGGGCACAGAGCTCCAGTGAGACATGGGCAGTCCCTCACAATAAGTGGAAGGAGAGCTGTTTATATTATAAACTTCAGTTGCATGGTGTCGAATGTCTGTGCAAAGTAAGGCTTTAGAAGACAAAGTAGTAGTTGCAATAGATGTGACTTTATATAAGTGCACTGGAGAAGCTGGAGAAAGAAACTGACAAGCTCAAGATTTTACATTCTCAGATAAAGAAGATGTGGTACATATATACAATGGAATATTACTCAGCCATAAAAAAGAATGAAATAATGCCACTTGCAGCAATATGGATGGACCTAGAGATTATCATACTGAGTGAAGTAAGTCAGAAAGAGAAAGACAAATATACCATATGATATCACTTATATGTGGAATCTAAAATATGACATAAATGAACCTATCTAAGAAACAGACTCACAGACGTAGAGAACAGACTTGTGGTTGTCAAGGGGGGGTGGTGGATTGGGAATTTGGGATTAGCAGATGCAAACTATTATATATAAAATGGATAAACAACAAGGTCCTACTGTATAGTAAAGCAAACTATATTCAATATCCTGTGATAAACCATAATGGAAAAGAATATGAAAAAGAATGTGTATATATGTATAACTGAATCAGTTTTCTATACAGCAGAAATTAACACATTATAAATCAACTATGCTTTGATAAAATAAATTTTAAAATAACAATAAATGTTGAAACATTAAAAAAAGATTTTACATTCTCAGTTCAAGTCACAGAGTACCGTAGAGATGATAGGATTTCCTTGAAATTATTCCTTATAATTTAAATTTACAAAGTGAGATTTCTAAATCTGATCCTGTAAGTGATTGAATTATTATACAACGGGAATTGAATTACAGCCTTGATAGGACTCGTATGTTACAGTTAAGTCACTGGTGGAAAAAGAATGGAACATTAATGATAAGAATGGGCATATTTCAATGAATCTAATAACCTTGACCCACCCTCAGAGTTTCCTGAGTTTTCCTTAGCAACAAAAGCAGCCTCTCCCCTCCTCTGGGCAAGATTATTGGCTTCTCCTTGCCTGAAGACCATAAAATCATTGTCAGAGTGTTCACCATGGGGATCATGCTGAATCCTTAACACCTGTTGTTATTTTCAGACTCATAAATATTCTTTTGTATGTTTGATAAAATATAGACAACATAATATTTACCATTTTAACAGTTCTGTGGCATTAAGTACATTCACCTTGTTGTGCGGCCATCACCACCTTCCATCCCCAGAGCTTTTTCATCTTCCCCAGCTGAAACTCTGTCCCCATCGATCACTAACTCCCCATTCCTCTCCCTGCCAGCCTCCGGCAGCCACCATTCTACTCTTTATAAATTTGATGACTCTAGGTACCTCATAGGAGTGGAATCGTACAATACGTGTCCTTTTGCGACTGACTTATTTCACTTCACATAGTTCCATGCTGTAGCGTATGCCACAGTTTCCTACCTCTTTAAGACTGAAGAATAGTCGACTTTTGTTTATCCATTCAACCATTGATGGGCACTTAGATTGTTTCCACCTTCCAGCTATTGTAAATAATGTTGCTATGAACACTGTTGTACAAATAACTCTTCAAGTCCCTTCTTTTAGCTCTTCTGAACACCAGTGAGCTTGTGAGAACCACCTGTGATAGTGCTCCAAGCTTCAGACTTTGATAGAGGTTCCCGTGGCATTTGATATTCACATCTTTGATAGCTATGCCCCAGCTCTTCCATGTTACATATGTCCTTGCGTATCTTGAACATATAGAATGGTTTCTGGCTTCCTGGCTGTTCCATTTAACTTTCATGTTGTGTGCTCCCTCCCACTCATTCTCTGTGCTACAGTGATATCAGCATTCTTTATGTCTGTTTCACTAGCCATTCATTCTCTTTACTATCCCAGGGCCTTAGAACCTGCTCCTCTAGGTGCTTGGGTTACTTTTGATAGACACCCCCCCCACACCTTTTTCCCCAATTAACAGCTCATCTTTCAAATCTCAGCTCAGTGTCACATCCTCAGGGAAGCACTTCCCTTCTCAGGTATCTTTGAGGACTATGTCCTCTTCCCTTAGAACACTTAACTTGGTTTCACATTTTACATTTACCTGTGTTCTTAATTAACATTTCCATCATAGTCCAAATGCTAAGCTCCAGATGATCAGAGATTCTCTGCTCAGTTCGTATTCCTAGCACAAAACTGCAACACTGTGTAGCAATTACTATGACTTCAAGTCATTTTGGAGGCCTATTAAAGAACTATGAACTCCGATAGATGCTAGCGCTCTCTGGAAGGGGCACTGAGGGATACAGTGGAGCTAAAACCAAGTGGTTCAGGTTGCTCTTTGAGTCAACAGCTGAGAGCAGATGTCAGAGCTGAGAACACACTTGCTCATATGGGCAGTAGGACGGGGAGGTGATTCTGGTTGACGGGGTGCTATTTTAACTTTGTTCGGCATGGTGGAGATTGGGGGCTTACATTCTAGACCTCCTTGAGGAAGGAGAGCACTGACTTCTCACTGTAAAATTTGGGGTCTTCAGGGAGACATCAACTCTGCAACACCCAAAGCAATTCGAGCTGGAATCCAACCTTTGTAAAGGGAGTACAGTGACTAAGGAGCGGTTAAGTGAGTCTATTTTTTTTTTCACAGATTATAAGCCTCTAGATCTCAAATTGCAGTCTTCAAAGATTCAGAAAGAAAACACACAAGTACACAGGAATGGAATAAAAAGAAAAACATAAGTATACCAATAAGAGATAAGTTGTTTACGTATTTTTAAAGGGAGATTGTTGCTTCTGCTTTCCTTATGAAGACTGCACATAACTGTCAGACATCATTCTCCCAGCCTGACAAAGAGAGTTTCCGAGTTGATATTCCGTCCAATTTAAGCAAGGATAAAAAATATAACAATATGTTCCTAACTTAACCATATATGTAATTATGTATATGTGGCCTTATACATATGCCCACCCAACCCCCAAACTTGGGTTTCTACCAAGCCTGAACACTAAAAATTATATTCTCTCCAAAACTGAGAACTGATTCGTTAGGTTACAGTTACAATTTTATAAGCCTAGTCATGGTGACTAGTCTAGGTGACTCTCTAAAGAACTTCACTGGAACCCCTAAACTACTAGTTTTTCTCTTCGGATTCACCCAAATTTCTGACGTGACTAATGCTTTGATGATAATGAAAGGTAGCCTAAGTAATGCATTTAGTCACCATCTCACAAAGTTTTCTTCGAGGAAAACAAGCTCTAATGATACAGTTAAGTGCATGATAATTGAGTTCCAAGGCATGGCAATTCAAAGCTGCTGCGAGGTTTGGTTTTCATTCTTGTTTTAGTTCCTCAAAGTTTATATGTTCTAGGTTATGAGTAGAAATAGGAAGAGAGGAAGAGAGTGTGGACCTGAGGGCACAGCTTGAGGGAAAAGGACATAAGTTGATGCAGGTTCCAGGAAGCAGTAAGGTAAGAAGCCTAATCAATCAGAGAAAGGCAGAGACCACAGGTATCGGGAAAGAGGAAGGCCAAGGCCATCCATGCACCCTTCGCAAACTGCAGACTGTCAGGACATGAAGAACCACGAGCCGGTAAGGGCAGGGAGTTGGAAGGTCAAGCAACTAGTCAACCAAGTAGCTGGCAGCCCAGCAAAAGACAGGCAAAACACAGATTCTGTAGAGCAGTGGGGACAAGGAAAAAATTCAGATTTGGTGGCAGCTGTCTCTGTTTACCTGTCCCCCTGGAGAAAGCGATTCCTGAGTGGACCCAGTGATGATAACAGAGAACAGCAGGTGGCATAACAAATGTGCATGTGGGGAGCAGATTCAATTCTCTGGCAAGGAGACATTTCCCTGAAAACCAGAGCTTCCTTGTAATGTTATCCCCAAGGTCCACGTTAACGGTACACACCCTACAAACAAAACCATGCTATAATGAGTACTTTTGCACATACCCCCAGAAACTCAAAACCTCCTTGGAGGGAATTCAAGATTGGTCCAATGCTTGATTCCAGCCTTTTGGATTTCATGTTATGGTATAGTTCCGCCCTATAAATGTGAAACTCTCAATGAAACCATATGCAATCATATTACAGTTGTGTACATGACATGAAAGCTGTGCTTCTCTGACACCATCAACATAAGGAAAATGAAAATTCCATCTGCCACCTGGCTACGTGGACTCTGGAATGGAAAGCAAGTGTGTATTGGGATGACACAGAGACTATCTGAATGAGAGACTCCTTTTCACTTGACTCCCTTTCACTTGTTGTGACATAGATGTAATCTTAAATTAAGGTAGAGAAATTTGATTTTCAAAGGACACTATTCTTGAAAACCTCTGAATATTTAATCTACTCTATGGGGTGGGTAAAAGCTTAAATCTATAGTGAGAGAAATGGGAAGTTTTATATGCTTTCACCTGGTCCCTGGGTTCTTTTCCCCCATTCATCAGCTCTCATAAAATAGTTATGGTCATGATATATGAATGTACAATGCTACAAGCACGTTTGATCCTCTTCAGATTCTATTCCACCATTTTTCCATCCCCAGACCAGCTCGGATAGGTTCAGCAGGAAGAACAGGGGAGGCTAAGGAAAGCTGGACAAGTGTGGACATGAGTAAAGAAGAAAGCAGGCTATGGTGCCAAGGTGAGATCCCTCAGTCATAGTCACAACATCTTTTACACTAACATGGGTTTGATTTATTGAAATTATCCCCACAAGTGTACCCTTCATACTGAAAATTCACCTTAGGTACTGTCACTACACCCCAAGCAAGAACACTCTCTAAAACTCATTAAACTGATTACATTTGCATAATCAAACAAGTTTTATAATGCACAGTCCAACCTATGACTTTATCCAATTTTGTTTGCAGCTATCAGGATTACTGATGGAATCTCTAAACAATCATTAAGAAAGCATTCCAAAAAGGAATTTCCCAGTATCGCTCCTGAGTACTTATTCTTAACTTAATTCATGAAGGCTTTAATATGACAGCTGCTAAATCTTCACAAAAATGCTATCATGCCCCACAGTTTTATCAAAGTCTAATCAAATGAACCACTTGACTATGGTGTAGGTTTATCTATGACAGATAATCTTATATGACATAAGTCAAGTACTTAGAATATATGACTTAAGAGGGAAAATACCTAGAAAAAATATTTTTCCTTGAGATAGTTCTATTTTTAGGTTGAGTATTCTCTTAAGTTATATACAAGATAACCATCTACTCTGAGATACAGGTCAAACTAAATATTATCCAAACAGCATCAGCAGGGAACTCAGTCAGTGGAAGGGAGGTTTTGCAGACTCCAGTGGACTTACATGCTATTTGGAAATCAGTGGCGTGCTGGTTGCCCAGTGCAGCTGTGGTTGCTATAGGGATGGAGTCCTGTGAGTATTCCATCTGCTACAAGGGGGACAGCTTGGAAACCCCTCACAGGTCTTAAGAAGAAATGAAGCAAACAAATGATTCATCTGGTTAGGAAGGCTGGTTTTGTCTAAGTAGCTATTTCAGCAGATTTCAAGCATGTACATACCACAAATCTGTACTCAAACCAGAAAAATCTTAAATTTCAAAATTAGTTGCAAAAATTATTCAAATTTCAGTCAATTCCTTCGAAAATGTACATGTTTCTCAAGCACAATGTGTTGCAACATTTTTGTGTTAAATTTAGCAAATGCACTTTTATGTAAGCGTTTAATCCACATTTTCCAGAACAATTAATAATATCTACTAAACAAAATGAAAGTCTCATTGAACAGACTTATTTTGGTGAACACAGCAAAAACAGACTTGTGTGATGAGTCCATATGGAATATGGGGGTCTCACCCATGCTGAAAAACATTAACTCAAAGTTGTCTGAAAGTATATTTTTTTAGCATTGTCCCTCATTAATAAACAGAAAGATTGATAGAAAACTTGGGCATATGCTCATACTATTTTTAAACTCTTACACCCGTCCAAACTTACAGAATTAAGTAAGGTCCAGTATCACGCATCTTGAAAAATTAGAAAAGCCCCTGTTTTTTAAACTCTCAAAAGGAAACCAAATATCCTAAAGGGAAAGCAGGTTGTTGAACACTGAGGTTTCAGAGAACACAAAATACTTGCAGACATGACTGAGAATGCCACCACAGGGCATTTTTCTGACTTAATAAAATAAGGTTTTGTTTATTGATTTGGTAGTGGAAATATAACAGCTCCTAACTCATGTAGGTTTCATTTTATATAATTACTTGATATGGCTAATGCAGCAGAGCCATGTTTAGGTCAGCTGGATCCTCAAAGAATTTCCTATGGAAAGGTGTATTTGAGTAAAATGTGATCTTTTATAAGTTGTCCCCTGAACAGCCTAACTATTCAAACATATCAAACAAGAATTAGACAGTATTTGAGAGTTCTGTTACTTGAAATGGTACCTCCATAGGCCACCTCACCAAACTGTCCCTGAACAAATGACCCTGCTTTCCTAGAGGACAGAGAACTTATCTTCAGAGACTCACAGGAGAGGCAGAAGGGATATACCCATGGTCCAACATTTTTGTTGAATCAAAGAAAACAAAAGCTAGAAGACAGTTACATTTTAACATAAAACTGATAACACATTCAGATATGACCTAACTCAGTGTCTTCAGGTAGCCTTGCTTCCCAAAGCTCTCCTTCTGGAGTTCTGTCCCTGGCATGACTTAAATGCCGATAACTTCCCCAATTCTCCACCACTATCAAATTTAGACACCATCTTTTCACTTTCTCATGGTCTTCCCATGTTATCTAAGATGTTAATGACTAAAAATGAATTCATGTGGCATCCCTCCCACAGGATGTCTTTAAAATTTTTATCACAAGCCTTGCTTTCTATATGCTGATAAGTAACAAATGATATGTTTAAAGCATCATCACAGCGGTCTCCAACCTTTTTGGCACGAGGCACCGGTTTCAAGGAAGACAATTTTTCCATGGACGGGGTTGCGGGGGCGAGGAGATGGTTCAGGTGGTAAGGCGAGTGATGGGGAGTGACGGGGAGCGGCAGATGAAGCTAAGCTCACTCACTCACCACTCACCTCCAGCTGTACGGCCCACAGGACACAGACCGGGCCCGGGGGTTGGAGACCTCTGATGTAGAAGGAACTAAGAGATACTTTGGAACCAGGCAAAGGAGCAAGAGAGGTTTCAATACCTCTAATTCTGCCACATGCTAAATGGTCTATTCTACTTAAATGTAGGACAGGACCTTTGCTTACCCTGCACATAGTGTATTATAAAAATATCAGAAACAATAATTTTTGTACTGAGATACTTTTGAAACCATTAACGGAATAGTCTCCAAACAGCGTTACATATACACATTTTACATAAATGTAATATGCATTTTATTTTACTAATTCTCTGAAAATTCATGATCCACTCATGACTGAAGGGAGTCTGTTTATCTGTTTAATGGGGAAGAAAATCAGAAAGACAAGGCTTAGGATAACCAGAGACTAACAAAAGACGGCCAAGTCATTGGTTTGACAGTTTTACAAATATGGAGGGAAGAGATGAAATAAAGACAAGATAGGCTAACTCGGAAGCAAATAGTGAAGAAACCAATTTTGTAGGATTTTATTTTAAATAATTGTTTGACCCTCTTAAAAAAAAATCAAAACAACAATAAAACCCCTTAGTAGAAATTTGACACATCAGGCAGAGTAAGAAAAGATTCAGATATCTCAAGATTCTAGAATCAGGCTCAAAATGAGGTAATCAGCTGGATATAAAATCTTCCTCTTCTCCCTCTCTCTGCCCCTCTCCCTCCTCTTCTTCCTCTCCTCTCCTTCTCCTTCTCCTTCTCCTCCTCGTCCTCCTCCTCCTCCTCCTCCTCCTTCTTCTTCTTCTTCTTCTTCTTTCTTCTTCTTCCTCCTCTTCCTTCCCTCTCTCTCCTTTCCTTCCTTCTTCTGCTTTCATTCAACAAGTATATCCCTAGTGCACACACTTCTGGATACCAGGATACAGCAATGAGCACAATAGCCAAAGTTCCTTTTCTCCAAAGTTATGTTCTAGTCAGGAGAGACAGACAATTAACAATATGTCTGTGCTGATAAGTGCTACGAAAATTGTTGGTCTGGATAACAGAATGAGAATTTTGGAAGAGGAGCTCCCTTAAATATCTTGGTCAGAGAAGAGCTCTCCAATGAAGTGATATTTGAAGGAAGGAAAAGGAATTGAACAGTAATGATATCTGTGTGAAGCATCCAGAATGCAGAGGGAATGATACATTAAGAGACCCTAAACAAGTACATTTGGTTCTTTGAGGAAGAGCCAGGAGGTCATATTGCCTGCAGCACAGTGAGCAAGGAAGTGGTGACCAAGGTTGAAGCAGTACAGGTCACTGAGGGCCATATTGGGAAGGCTTTCTAAGCCAGGGTAAGGACTTTTTTTTTTTTTTTAATGAGAAGAATAAGAGTTTTGAGCAAAGGAAAATCATGTTTTCCTTTACATTTTTAAGGGAACTTGAAAAATTTAGCTAATATTATTGAATCGCTAAATACCTTTATCTACTATCTCATAGAAAAATATCAATTAAAATAATTATTGAAAAAGATGTGAAAGTGATAGTAATGTATGTCACAATTTGCACAACTGGAAAGATTCTGAAGAAATTATTTTTTTAAAAATCAAGACCTAGACCTTAATTAACAGCCAAACACAGACCAGTTCAGGGTTTTTGAAGTTGCAAGGGCCCAGCAAGAGGGAAGCTATGGATCACCTAGTCTAACACTGCCACTTCATCGAGGAGTTAATGGAATCCTCAAGAAGTGTACTACTTCTTTGGTGACACAGACGAATAAAGGCAAAACCCTGGACAAGCACACTGTGCCCCTCATTTCTACCTTGTTTCTCTTTCCAAAGCATTCTATTATACTTTGAATATCCTGAACACATAGGTTGGAAAACATACAGTAGATATGAATTAACTTGAAAGCCAAACGAAATGTTTTTGAAGAAGATCCATCAAGCAGGACCTTAAATTGTTCCATTGGAACCCAGATATTATGTAGAAGATTTATTTGCTTGTTTGTTTGATCTAAACAGAATCAATGAGTGGAAGCTTGGAAACTAGGGCTTTGACTTCTTAGCCTCCCTGGCAACTTTGACTTATTAATTAATAGCTAGCTTCTTTATGTGTAGAATAAACAATAGGAGAATGCATGCAAGAGTTTATGAAGGACAATGTCAAAACTAAAAAGCAAAAAAATTAAAAGGGAGAGAGAGAAAACAACAATGGAGCATGATATTTGCATTATTTTATTGATTTAAAAATAATGAAAGCAGATTTATTGGAAAAGCATTATTTTATTTATTTACAATTAAAAGAAAAATTGACTATATTGACAGGCAATATTTAAAAATCCATTTGAGAGATCAATATTTACAGCAATTTTTTAAAATCAGACTTTAACAAATCACCAACTAAATCATAAGGAATAAGTACAATTTTGTAAGCTTTTTTGGCAAGGTAAAATGTATATTATGGATAAAAGGTTACTTGTGACTATAAGCTATTATTTTCTACCCTAAATGCACGCTCAGCATCTGACCACAGGATAGCATGAAGAGCATACAATAGTGGATATCAGCCAAAACTTCAAAATTACATTCAAGATTTTATCTGTACTTATAATTGGACATGACAATGAATTCACTGCCTTCAAGATATTGAAGTTGTTCTTCCAAATATTTAAAACCAGTTAATTTTCTTAGAACATGGATTTCAAAATTGGTCAGCAAAATTCGCATAATATATTAAGCTCATAATGATGCCAGGAGCATACTCTTTCTATCTGTTAATTTTTTTTAGTAATTGTGAAAATGAAAATAGAATTAGAAATATTCTAATACTAATTACATCATATTATGTATTTACTAATTATATATGTACTAATATATTGTGTATGTACTATGTATCAATATTATGTATGTACTAATTACATAGTATTTCATATTTTCTAAGATTGGGAGGAAAATTCATTGTTTTTGGACCAAGGACTTATTCAACTACAATCCTGTGTTTCAAGGGATGAAGTGCTCAAGTGTTTTAGCTTTTCTAATAAACATTAGTGTAACTCTAAACTTATATGGCATGTGTATTTAATAACTTTCACATCTTTAGTCTTTTATCATTTTAATGTGTAGAGCCCACCTATGTGAGTAAAGAAAGGAAGTGATTTACAGAGATCATCATTAGAAAAGAGAATGTAATATCTTTTCTGTATCATCAGGGCTTCAATCTGATATTATGGCCTCAACTGATTATATTTATACTACTATTATTACATTACTGTTATTGTGTTAAATAAATTTGTATGGCTCATTACAGGTCTTAAAGCACTTTCATATATATTCTCTCACTTGATCTTTAAAACAAGCAGTTGGAGTAGATATTATTATCTCTCCATTTTGCACACAAAGTTATTGAATTTGGGTGAGTAACCGCTACAGTGAAGATTCAGAATGAAGTTCATAAAACTGTTCTTTTGTGGTTGTTTAATGGGAGCTTTGTGATGGCTATAATAGATGTGGGAAAATAGAGGTATAATCCACAGCATTTATATTTAAATAATTTATGATATAGTTGAGAAGGATGCACAAAATTATCATTTGACAGGTGAAGAGTATACTCAGTTAATTCATCCATTTAAAATCTTGGTAATAAGTGATAATAACAAGGTTGCAGGATACAAGCTTAACATGAAAGTCAAGTGCCAACAATAAGCTATTGGAATGTGACATTAAAAACACGATCCAGTAGCACGAAAAAGTGAACGATTTAGGTATAAATCTAACCAAAAATATATAGGATCTACCTGTGGAAAACTACAAAACTGATGAAAGAAATCAAAAAAGGTTCCTGGAGGAGGGTTCCAGAGAAGATAAAACTTAAGAAATATGCCCGATGGAGAAGATAAGAAAGATTAAGATTGGGATTGACATATACACACTACTATATATAAAATAGATAATTAATAAGAACGTACTGTACAACATAGGGAACTCTGCTAAATACTCTGTAATGACCTATATGGGAAAAGAATTTAAAAAATAGTGGATATATGTATAACTGATTCGCTTTGCTGTACAGCAGAAATTAACACAGCATTGTAAATCAACTATACTCCAATAAAAATTAATGAAAAAAAAGAAGAAGATAAGATTCCAAGTAGGGGAAAGGGCAAAACTGACGAAATGCCAGAACAACCCATGCAAGCAATCTAAGTTGTATGATTATACACACACTCCTGTCCTGACACACATTTACTGGTTCACCCACTTGGAGAGGAGGGGACTGTTTCTGATGTGTCATTGGCTGATAGGTGGGTTTCTGAAGAATACATCCATTGAATCACAGCACAGCCAGCTCTGATTTTTATATGCTCTCCAGTGAGGGGCAGGGATGGAGAGGCATTCACTTGAACACAGAAAATTCTCGAACATGTTCAGATCCTCAAAGCTGTACATTGCATGCACGTTTGGATAAAGTGAGAGCACATTTTGGATTCCTATCGGTTCAGCAAGATCAAGGAATAGCACATTCAAACTGCCTTTAAAGAAGAGGTTTTTGTTTTGTTTTTTTTTTTTTTTGCGGTACGCGGGCCTCTCACTGGCTCCGGACGCGCAGGCTCAGCGGCCATCGCTCACGGGCCCAGCCGCTCCGCGGCACGTGGGATCTTCCCGGACCGGGGCACGAACCTGTGTCCCCTGCATCGGCAAGCGGACTCTCAACCACTGCGCCACCAGGGAAGCCCAAGAAGAGGTTTTTATTAGAGGGAAATTAATAGGAACATACTTGGAAAATGATAAACAAAGGTGAATGTCTGTCAGGACGAGGTAGAAATTTTTCACGGAAAGATTACTATCCATGGAATAATGAGAATTCATGCATAATCAAAAGAGAACAAGAGATTTTAAAAAACATTTTTACATGTTTCACAATCCAATTTTAAAGACAGAAGACTTTATTGAATAGTGTGCTATTGAAAGATTGCATTTTTCCTCTTAGTAAATGATCGTACAAGTGAATTAAAGTAACTTGGCAAACAAGTAGATTTGCCCATACTAAAAATTGCTATTTTTTCACCAAAAAAAAAGGACACAGAAGAAATTCAACCACGGAGTGTGGGTGGGGGGAGAAAACATGACTCTAATCATCATGCTACCTTTTCTAAACTATGAATTATTTGTGATTCACTTCTATACAGTAAATTATGGCAATAATAGTTTATTTCTACACAATGATTGTTCCCATTTCACTTTGGTTTTCTTTGGGAAAGTGTCCCATCGCCCATCCCATATGATTCTAAAAATATCATGAAATAGAGCGCCCACTCATCTCCTAGACAAAGAGGTGAGCACATTATCCAAGTCCTGTCGATCATGGTCCTATATCTCCCTGTCAACAGTAATTGGTTCAAGAGGCAGGTGTGTACCAAAACTAGGCTCAATCAGAGTACTGCTATTCTATTTATTGTCCCTAAGAAATAAAGAGTTTCTCTTCCTTTTAGATTTCATGTTGCAAAGATACAGTCTTAGGGCTCTCTGCAATTCTCTTTCCTGCAGCAGGAGAGAATGAAGTTAACCAGAGAAAAGCAAATCTAGAGATGGAAAGAAAAAGATCCCTGGTAATGTTATTTTGCTTGAGCCACTGGATCAATCACACTTAGATTTCCCGGCTTTATGAGACAAATTCTATGGGTTTGAGAGTTGTTGTGTTCTTTTAATATTTTTTGTGTTTTGTTTTCACTCAAGTGGAAGTTTGAGTTGAGCTTCTGTCAGTTACACCAAAAATTGTCCTGATCAAAATATGTTTTTCCTTGAAAATATGACTTTTAAATGAATACTAATATGGCAGGATAATCACAGAATTACTTTAAAAGATAATTATAAGAGAAACTCAGTGCTGGTTTGGTATAGCTATGTCATCATTAAGGTCTACATCTATTCTAATGTGTCAGTAACTACGCTCAACCAGTTATTTGAATATTTTGGATGTCATCTATGAATAGAAACTTGAAGAAAGAGAGAACACGGAGACCAGATATATACAAGTGATAATGCTTTGTAAACCATAAAATGCTATAGAAATATTAATTGTTGATGATCTCGTTCAGATAATCCATGGGACATTATACTTCCTCATTCTTTGAGAGTTTGATAAAGAAATGTATCTCGAAGAGGAGTCAAGTTTCTCTTACACAGTGTCACTTATTCCAGTGCATCAACCAGGTGAGTGGGTTCCCAATGCTCCTGCAAGTCAGGTAAAGACAAGCAGAGAGACGTGTCCAAGGTAAAAGTATTGATAGCTTGTGGCCAAAATAGTCTAATGAATTCTTCTATGCTTTGCTCTTTGAAACATACCCCAAAAATGTATCACTGTCCAGTTCATATCAGGGAAATTAACACTTCCCATGAAGTCAGATACTAATCTCATAAGTTTTTGTAAACTATTCATTTGAGGTCACACCTACTTTCTCTTTCTGGATTAAGTATGCTATCAGCATGTTTATTTCCTATTTCTATTTTTTATCTTGGTAATACTACCAAATTTCTGTAAGGACTTCTTTCTATCTCTGTACATAACTTTTATACATTCATGTATGTATGTGTAATCTTTACATTCTTAAACTGTAAGGTAAAATGAACTCCTCTTTTTCCTCAGTCTAGCATATACATTATCTCATTATCCCTACCAAATGATCATTTTAAACGAAAAATCTTCTGCTTACCTGTATATTCTATTTGTGCCTTACATTTACATCTGAATATATCCTTCTTTTTGCAAGTGTTTATATCACACTTTGACCCTATTTTTACATTTTTGTAATTTCTAATATGAAGTCTGCAATTCAATCTACATGCAAACTGATATGTAAAACTAGATTTTAATGATTTATACAGGATAAAAATAATTTAAAGCTTTCTCATGAAATCGTTATGTTTTCTAACATTCTCTCCTCTTTCTAAATGGCAGAGATATGATATGGTTTTCTAATCCTTTGTGCATGAAGATAAATGCCATCTTTAAAAATTCAATGTATTTTCTTCTACAAACCCTATACAGCAGTAAATATACTCCTACTAGGTATTTGTTTCTTTGGGTATCCTTCTGTTCAACTTGGAAGACTGACAATAATACCACCTGAGCCCTGTCCCATTAATGGTCAATACTCAGCTGGGTTTTCAAGCATAAAGAAACTAAAAGTTAAACCTATAGCTTTCAATGTTGTGTCTGTAACACCAGATGCTAAGATACTGAATAAAAGCCCACAACATCACACATAAAAGGAAAATCAAATAAATGAAGAAAAGACTTTTCAAAAAAATTTTTTTAAGTTAGGACAACATAATGATCCCAAATCTCAGACACTTTGGCAGGAGTTCAGATTATTGCAAACACATGGAAGAAAGTCCACGGTGGGCTTTTGTATATGAATTCATATTTTGCCCACACATGCAAGCAATGGAGTCAGGTTCTCTTCCCAGTGCAGCTCATGCTGTTTCTCCCTGCAGAGACAGAAAGCAAAATTGGACCATGGGTGATTTATGTTCCTGGACCTTCCAATTGAAGATACTCCATGCTACCTTTAGCCAAACAGCAGAAAAAAAGAGAGGTTTCTGATGTTAGACACCCTAAGGTTAGTCTACACAATACTGAAGCAATTAATTGATGAAATGAAAAAGTTGCTCAAATTGGTCATTTGGTAAAGGAAAATATAGAGGAGCATTTGCATAGGGACCCCTTTTATAGCACATATCACGTTTATGTGCCTGCTTCCACTACTAAACTACCATTTTTAAGAAAAGGCTTATGTATGACATTTAGTTCTATTGTCCATATTCTAGCAGGGAGGCTGGGTGACAGTAAGTACACTACAATCTGTTGTTGGCTAAATGGATGAATGAATGAGTGAATGAAATATTGCTCTCACACACCTTACTACTAGTTTAAACTAAATTTTGTCCTTATTTTTATGCCTAGTGTCAGTCAAGAATTTTCGTAACATGGCAGTTCGTCCTGAGACCAGTATGCTAATGAGTCTAGAGTCTAGGTAACCACTTTGAAGTGATTCAGGATGTGCATTTCATTATGATGAAGAAAAATTTAATCACGTCAAGCATCAGAGTAAAGGGTATGCCTTATTTTTTCCATTAGCCATGAAGGAAAAGGGAGAGCAAAGCATTAAAATGCTCATCTTCAAACAAATCAAATACGAGATGTTCGAAAGGGATCTGTTTAAAAAGGAAATTGTCTTCCCTGACCTTTGCAACATCCATGAAAAATAATATACTCAAAGTAGCAAAAAGATTAAAGGTCTGTTTACTAAGAATTAAGACTAGTAACAAAGCACAATTTTTCTTTCAAACTTCATTTTGTAAAAAAGATCATTTTACTCTGACTTATGAAACACTGAATTATAGAATACTGTACCTGTCTCTGACCAGATTGGAGGTCACACAGTGCAAAGGATAACACCATATAAATATGGCATTTTTTAGAGAGAAGAGAATATTTGAAAGATAATCAGCATCTGACCTTTTGAAACACTCATTCATTTTTCACAGTTCAAAAGCACTGATGTTTACTTACTTCTCTTTTCACTCGGATAGAATAGTTCTGATAACTAGAAGAGAGCACTTCCTGTCCCAATACTAATAGGCTTTGTCTTATAGCTCTGCATGTTATTACACACACATACACACACATACATGCAAAAACTAGCAAGGAATAAAATATTTTAATTCTCTAAACTCAAAAGGATAGGAAGATTTCTTTCCTCTTCAAATCAAAGCTCCTTTAAAAAGTAGACTACTCCTGTTATCTCATTCTTCACGTTCTCCATAATTCATTCATCAATAAATATTTGTTTTGGACTTAATCTGTGCCAGAAATTGTTGTATGTGCTGGGAAATCAACAGTAAGCATAAGAGACAAAAATCCTTAGATGTAAGTATCTCATCATAGTGTGAAGGGGTTAGACAACAAACATCATGAATAAGTAAAGCACCTAGTACATCACTTCCACGGATGAAAAAAAAAATCACAGTAAGTATACCGGAGCTCTAGTGAGGGAGTCATTTTTAGTAAAATGCTTATGGGTGAGCAAAGATTTGATGAACGTGAAGGATTTAGGCAAAGGGATAGTAGAACACTCTAGGCAGAGAAAAGAGCCAGTGCAAAGGCTCTAAGGTGGAGTGTGTCTCTGAGTTTGATCAATAACAACAGGAGACCAGTGTGGCTGGTGGACCTGAGGTCAGAGAGGGAAAGAGGGCACCAGAGTATGCACAGCCTTGCAGGCTATTGTAAGGACTCTGGTTTTACAGGATTTTGAACAGAGAAATGACAAGATCTAACTTAGAACTTTAAAAAATTTAAGTATTAATGTTTCAGGTAGGATTTAATGAATAACAAACTACTCCAAACTTATTGGCTTAAATCAATAAACACTTTTTCAGGTCATGATTTGGAGGGTCAGCAATTTGAGCAGGATTGGGCTAAGCTGGTCTGTGCTTCTACCAGTCTCAGGTTTATTGATGTCTGCGGTCAGCTGCTGGTCAGGTACGTGACTCAGCTTTTGGAGGTTACATAGTTGTCACCTTGGAAGATAGAGCAACTGGACCACGTGCATCCCATCATCCATCAGGCTAGCCTGGGATCCTTCACCTCATTGCGACTACAAAGGTTTCGAAGAGCAGAAAAAGGGCAAGTCCAAATAAATGCACACGTACTTTTCACATCTCTGTTTGCATCACGTTAGTATGTCCCACTGGGCAGAGCAAGTCTCACAGCTATTCCAGTTTCAAGAAGTACAAAAACAGACTTTATATCTTGATGGGAGAGAAAGAGCATTTGTCAATTTTTTCAGTCTACCCCAGCTGATATTAGACCGTGGAGCGGGGCTAGGGGACAAAAGTCAGACGGGGTTATGAGGCTTTTGCAATAACCCGATGAGAGTTATGGTTTTGGACAAGGTAAGAAATATTTGCTTCCTGAATATATTTTTGAAGTTTGAACCGAAAGGATATTCTGGCAAATTGGAACTGCAGTATAAAATAAACAGAAGAGTCAAAAAAAAAGAAAAGTTTGGGGCCTGAGCAACTAAGAAGATGAAGTTGCCATTAACTAGTAAGAGCAAGTTGTAAGGGAAGTTTTGATGTTCACTTTGTGATTATTAAGTTGAAGATGTTCACTAGATACTCAAGTGAAAAAGCCGGATTGAAGAGGATAATTTATATCAGAGTTCAGTGGTGAGGTCCAGTGTTTAAATATAAATTCGGAAGTGGGCAGGACGCATATGCGACTGGATAAGATTACCAAAGGAGTATGTTTAGGTAAATCAAAGGGAAGGTCCAAGGACTAAGTCATTCCAAAATTAAGAATTCTGAGAGAAAAGGAGAAACCAGCTAAAGAGACTGAAAAGGAGCTGTCAGTATAATAGGAAGCAAACCAGAAGCATGTGCTGTGCAAGTCAAGTGAAGAAAACATTTCAAAGACAAGAGAGTGTGCAGCCGCATGTCAAAAGCTTCTGGTAAATCAAGGAAAATAAGTACTGAAAAGTCCTTTGGATTCCACAATGTGGAGGTGACCTATGACTTTGATAAGAACAACTTCCGGTATAGTGATAGGTTCCAAAGCGTGAGTGGATAGGAGACATTCAGGAATGGGAGGATAGAGATAGAGGAAAATGGAAGTGGGTAACACTTCCTAGGAGCTTTGCCATAAAGGGAAGCAGAGAAATGGGGTGACAACTGAACAGGGCAATGAGTTTAAGAGAAAATACTTAAGATGGGAAAGTGACATGTTTGTATGCTGATTGAAAAGGCCAAATGGAATGCCAGAAAACTGAGATTATAGGAGAGGGAGATAAACATTGTTGAATTGATACTTTAAAGTAAGAGAGAGGTACAGGATCTGAGAGGGAGATAAACATTGTTGATACTTTAAAGTAAGAGTGAGGTACAGGATCTGATGCTTTATTGGTTTTAGAAATAAGCAGGGGTAGTAACAGGAAGGAGGGTGCATTATATGGAAGAAGATGTGATGATGAGAGTTCATGAAATTTCTCCTCCAATTGTTTCAGTTTTCTCCAATGAATAGAAATCAAGGTCATCTGTAGAGTGTAAAAATAGAAGAGGAGGTGCTGGAAGTGTGAGGACTGGGGCAGGGGAAGAAATAGTATTGAGGAAAGAATGTGTACGAACCAGGAAAATGCAGTATAATTGCCTGACTGCATTAAAGGCCCATTCGAGGTTCACAAGTGTTCATTTATGTTTCCTCTTTAATTTTTCACACAGTACAATTCATTCTTTTTGAAGTAGAGTTGAGTTTTGACAAATACATAGAGTCCTCTAACCACTTCCACGAACAAGATACAGACATCTCCATCAACCCCCAACCCCCAAATTCCCATAAGCTTCCCCTTTCCGGTCAACCACTTTCACCATCCCCACCCTCTGGTAATCACTGATCCTTTTTATGCCTCTAATTTTTTTTCTTCTAGAAGGTCATAGAAATGAAATGATTTGTAACATTTTAAGTCCAGCTTCTTTCACGTAGAAGAATACAGTTGAGATTTACATATGTTGTTGGTGGTATCAATAGTATTCCAATGTATGTATGAGCCACAGTTTGTTTATTCATTCACCAGGTGAAATCAGTTATGAAAAAAGCTACTATAAACATGTAAAACTTTTGTATAAACATAAATTTTGGTTTCTCTTGGATAAATATCTAGGAATGGGATTGCTGGATCATATGGTAAGTGCATGTTTAAGTTTAGAAGACATTGTCAAAAGTTGAAAATCAGCTTCCCAAATGGCTGTGCCATTTTGCATTCCCATGAGATATGTACAAGAGTTCCAGTTGCTCCACATCTTTGCAAGCACTTGATACTGTCAGTTGTGCTCTTTGCCCATCTAGTCTCAAGATGTTTAATGGAATATAATTGAGGTTTTTGTTTGTGTTTTTCTAATAACTAATAATGTTGAACATCTTTTCATATGTTTATTTGCCACTTACATAGCTTCTCTGATAAAGTTTCTGTTTGAATTTTTTTGCCGAGTTTTTTCAGGTTGTTTACTTTCTTCAGATTCGTGCTATGTCCCCAGTATAAAGAGTAGATGGGTCAGGAAACAAGGAGAGGAAGCTGGAGTGGCCCCATTTACTTTCATTCCCAATTACCCACTGGAAGACACTTTTCTTCCTATTTCCACACCGCTGGACTTTATAGAAAGGTCCTGGTCCCCATAAGGGTGGAAGCACTCTTATCAGGAGACATGTCAAGGGTTTCATGGAAGAACAAGCTACAGCAGCCACCTGGCACTTTGGACTTCATGTGTCTGGGAACTAGTAGGCAAGAAGAGTCGTCATCATCTTGGGGTAGTATTTTCCCTGATCATCAGGAGGAGTCAGGGTTGCTGTTACACAATGAAGCAGGGAGGAATATGTATGGAACCCAGGTAATATGTATGGAACCCAGAGAGCAATATGTATGGAACCAGAGTGCCTCTAGGTACTCACTTACTCACCTGTGACTGTGAATGGACACGGGAGGCAGCCTCAGCCTAAGAAACATAGGGTTTCTAGGATCTCAGACCTTTCAGATCTGCAATGGTGACACATGGAGGACAGGGGAATTTGGAACATATAGCCTGTAGGGAGACAATGAGTACCAGTCGGAGACCCAAGATCAGTTGCAGTAGGGGGACAAGAGCTCTGGTTCATTTCACTAATCTCCCTCTTTTGAGGGTCCTCTCAGGAAGAGAAGCCCACTGGAATCCTGGAGGAGCTGCTTCTCAAACCTACGTGGAGAATTGGGTCTGCGCAGAATGAGGTCTCCACTGTGGCAACCGTGGAGGGACACAGCTGGGACGGACGAGCTGTCCCACAGGCGTTAGCTGACAGCTTCCAGCTTTAGAGCCTTCAAGACCAACCTCAGTTTCCAAGTTCTTCCCAGACAGCCACCAGCCAATAATGAAGCAGAATGAAGATCTTAGGGCCTGGCCATTTCAGTCCAGTGCAGGATTTTCCTCATGGGGAATTTTTGCTTCCAGCGTTTTCTGTCGGGTGGACTGAGACTGTCAGGTCTAGTTCATAGTCTGGGGTTCTTCCTACCCAATTCTGCCTCCTTCCCACTTTCCTTTCACAGATAATAGATCTGCATTGCTTTCTGAAAGCCTTACCTTCCCAGTTCTGCTCCCTGTTGATTTAGCTTTCATGAGCACCACTCCACAATCTATCCCTGGCATTCTCAGTTCTGCCTCAGCTTCTGCTTCCAGAGAAGCCAAATTGATACACCAGCCCACTGACAGAATACCCAGACATGCATAATAATAACTTAAATGAATCATCTATAATATTTTGCCAACTTTTAATCATAAAACCGTACCTTTACATTAAGTATAATTTCTTGTTATATAGTTACATCTATCAAGAAATGAGAGTAGCATATAATATATTCAACTGTATTTTAGCTTGACTTGTTAATTTTAAATATTTAATAAATTGTATATATCCATTTCGATTTGTACCCTTGTTCTTGGCCCAGAAATATTAGGGATGATCAGGGCTAGGAGAGAGAAGTGGTGGCAATATTAACGAACATTGCATTACAAAGAGAACTCAAGCACTCCCCAAAGTCTACTGTCATATTCTGTAGATGGTTTACCTTCTATCAGCCATATTCCATCCTTAGAAAATACTTTACCAATCACAACAGAAATAACTTTCTGTGAAGCTCCATGCAAAGAAAGATCCATAGGGGATTGATTCAAAGATACCTCATTCTATTAATGAATCTGAATTTAATGGGAAATTACTTTGTGCCTTTCACTATGACAGGTGCTGTGGGCATGCAGAAGATATTATGAATCACAGCAGTTAGACCAATAAAAGGCTCACAGTCTGGCTGGAAAGAGAAGATTCTGTAAAGTCAACGAAGTAGTGAATGACCCAGGAGGAAGATAAGACTCCAGCCCTGAGTGTCATTATACAAACTACATGTAGAAATTCAGGTTCTGAACTTCAGTCATCCCTACGCGTAACTCAGTATACTGCATGGCATAATCAGATGTGATTTCGTGCATACCCACTTTGGTAATACCCTCCAAACAATGCCCTCTTCTTTGCCAAATCTGGCATGTGGTCCCGCCCTTATTCTTAGGAGAAGTAGGCTTCAGTCAGCATGAGTGAAACCTCTCCTCAGTCACCCTGACATTAGTCTCCATATTAATCATCACAGGAATGAAAAGGAATTTGTCTCCACAGATGACTCGAGCCCTTTACAGGAAAGCTTGTAGGTAATGGCATCTTTTTGCTGACTGCAGTAGTACTTTTTCCAGATATGAGCACTTAGTTATCTCACAGTAAGTGAATTAAGATATGAAGCCCCTTTCATTAAAGCAACCGAGTAGCCTAGCGTCCTGTCAGTACCAAGCCCTGTTTCGAGCAGCCCCTTCACCTGTGCCACAGCACCACCCTGCCAGGAACACCAGCAGAAGGCTCTTATCAAGAATTGTTTTTATCCTTTTTGTCCAGACTCCACAGTCTCCCTGTATAACTTATAAACATTTCTCAAATATGCAGCTACATCTGAAATGATAAGACCATCTATTTTGGTTCACAAAACAGTCAATGAATATTTTTCTCTTAGCATGTAGAATAGCTAATGCTGCAAACCTAAAATGTTACGATTACACTGTAGGTTATTGGTCCCCATCTTTTCCCCTGTTTTTAATTCATAGGAGGGACAGAGACCATAATAGGTGATTTCAGAAGCGGCGGTTGCATTTCCTGGGTAGAACTCTCTCTCCCTTCAGTTATGCTCTTGTATTGTCATTCAGGGAAAGGAGAAGGAGCAGTGAGGCTTTAAAGATACCAAACAACTTACAATAAACTGTATCCCATTAAGCTGTAACACTACGTATCGGTGTGAAATTCAGAATCTTTTAGGCTGAAATCTAAAGCAAGATAATGTGATGTACTTGAATGATCCCAGCTCCTGAACTAGACATAGACTAGCTGTGCCAATTTCAAACTTTCTGATCCGTGTTTCTCTCACTATAAATTAGGGCGGTTAACCCTCATCCCACAGAGTCGTTGTGAAGTTCTATGATGTGATATAAAAATGCCCAACATAACATCGAACATTAAATGGTAGTTGCAATTAGAAATAATAATAACTGGAATGTACTAAGGATAGGCACCATGCTAAATGCTTTTCAGTCGTCATCACATGTAACCTAGTAAGAACCTTATGAGGTAGATGCACCTATTATCCTAGTGTTGCCAGATAAAATCAAGGATATTTGCTAAATTTGAAACTAACATATCGTGCAATATCTGAGACACGCACGAAAAAATTCATTGTTTACATGAATTCAAATTCAAGAGAGCATTCCGTATTTTTATTTGCTAAATCTGACAACTCTCTATTATTCCCATCAGATGACTAGACACAGAGTTCTCAAAGACACTTTCCCATTCACAGGGCTAGCAAGTTGCTGAAAAGAGATTTGACTCCATCAGAGTGTCTTCAGAGCCAGGGTGCTGAAACCCCACACTCTCCTCCTGCTGTCCTTGTTACCATAGAACACAGCAGTAACAGTGTCAGGGGGCCTAGATTACTCTTCTCTCCTACTTAGGCTGCCGGGAGAGTGATTCTCTGCTTTTCCTAGTCTGGGATTCCTCATTTATGGGAATCTAGACAGTGATGCCAAGGAGTATAGAACAGGAGAGATCACATGAGTTAAGCTCCTATAGCATTTATTACTGACACTGACTTGACCAAGGCCAATGGGAAAAGATGGAGGCCAGCCATTTAAGGAAACTCTTTACCTTTGACGTGATATTCTAATTTCCTGTCACACACTCCAACTTTATGAGAGTTATCGAATATGTCCAACATCACCATCAGCTAAGTTACTAAATAATATTGCCAGCTTCCAAACAGCTCCGTATACTTACCAATGAAATTGATCTGGAATATCCTTCTTCGGCTTTGGAAACACAGCAAAAGCCAAAAACTCTGAGCCACTATTTTGTTTTTAATTCATCATAGTGGGTTCCATCCTAATCCTTGCCCAATTCCAATGATCATATAATAGATGTATACGGAAATCTTTCTCAGTGGCTAAGTTAGGTCAACTGACAGAGGCAATGTGTCTCCTCTGGGTTCAGTCTTTCTGTCATATCTCGAAAAGTCAATCTTTGTGGAGGAGGAGAATGAACGGATGATATTTTACTAAGTGTGATGCTGCAATTGCTGGGCCTACAACAGTAAATTGCTCTTTGACCCTTCCATGTTCATTTTGCCTTTAACTTCGCTCAGTCAACCAGCCTAAGGGAGCACCCTGTCTCACATGGTGCTGATGAAAACCCCTGGGTCTTAGAGATTTCCTCCATAACGGAGGAGGGGAGAGATTAATGCAGGTTGTTCCCCTGACCTTGAAGGAAATATGAAATCACTGGTGTAAAGAGACCACACAAATTTTCACCCACAGGAGGACCGCTGACTCTGCCAATTGTGATTAACGATGAATTGATAGAAAGAGAAGAGGTATCAGAAAATGCCAAGAAAGCTTCAAGCCCCATTCTGTGGCTGGTTCAGTCATAAGGGAGAAATAGCCATTTGTTCCAACCTCATATGTCATACGTCTTTTGCTAGAGGCAAAACCACAAGCTAAAGCCAGCACAGAGATTTCTGTCCCTCTTTTCCTATCAGCTCGTATGAATTATAGTTACTTCTTCTAAAGAGTTGGCTTGCGTTGAGACAGTCCTTTAACCTCATAAAGAATATCATAAACATTTAGTAGATGTTACAATGTCTGAGAAGAAAATTGGGCACCAAGGCACACTGCTACACGTTATTCATTTTCAGCCATTGACAATGAAAACTTGGCTGGGAATCCTAGGGCTGAGGTCTTTTCCTCCTGGCACCTGTGCCTCTTCTTATCTTGGACAAGCCATCTACAGGAACTTCTCTGGAATGTGTAAATGCACACACAACATACATATATTTTCTAACTGTATGTGTTGTGAGTTGAATTGTGTCCCCCAAAAAGGCACATGGAAGTCCTCATCCCCAGGACCTGTAACTGAGATGTAATTTGAAAATAATAAAGATGTAATCAAGTTAAGATGAGATCATGCTGGATTAAGGTGGTCCCTAAATCCAAGGAGACGCAGAGAGACACAAAGAGTGAAGAAGACCACGTGAAAACAGAGGCAGAGAGTGGAGTAATGCTGCAACAAGGTGAGGAATACCGAGCATTGCTGGCAATGGCCAGAAGCTAGAAAAAGCAAAGAAAGGTTTTTTTCTCCAGAGCCTTCAGAGGGAACTTGGCCCTGGAACACGTTGATTTCAGACATTTGGCATCCAGAATGCTGAGAGGATACATTTCCGCTGTTTTAAGCCATCCAGTTGTGGTAATTTGTTATAGCAGGCCCAGAAAATATGCAATATGCACACACACATAAAGTGTATGTGAAAGATCAGATTTTTGGGGGGGGGGATGTGGAAAAGTCATATCAAAAAATATACTGTCTCTGTCTTCCAGTTCTACAATCTAATTGAGAGACGAAATCAAATTAACAAACTTGCCAGCAAACCACTGCAAGGCAAGATAGCATCAGGTGCCAGATTCTATGGGACGCATTAGAATCATGAAGTGTGAAATTAAATTTTTAAACGGGATGATTAGGTCAGTGATTAAGTCAAGGATTAAGTCAGCAAGACCTAAAATTGCAAGTGCTTCTTCGACAGCTTTGAACCTGACAGGGCCCCCAAAGACCCAACCATGATATGTTCTCCCCAGCGTTGCCCCTTGCCCAGCAGGAAAGACTCTGCGCCCATTAGCCACAGGGCAAGCTGCTCTCCCCCTGGCCCTCAACCTCACGGTCTTGTGTCCCTGCCAGACCACAGAACTGTTCAAACAAGCCAAGCACATCCACCCAGCCTCCGGGCACCACGAAGCCTGCCTCCACAGCCTCTGCAGGTCCACTCTTTTCCCAAGTGCAACCCCCTTGTGACCCTGTATGGTGTGCCTTGTCCTTCCCCCCGGGGACTGTGGGTATATGCCACTAATCAACTGCTGTCAACCTCATCTGACCCGTGTCAGGTATCCTGTGCCCAGCAAATCCCTAGAACCCTCAGGCAGGAATTTCTCCTTCACCTACGAGATGAAGAGGAGGTGAATAAAACAAGGAAGGGCATTCATTAAGGGAAACAAAAAGAGCCCTAGGTGGGGGACATTTGAGCTGGATTTTGAAAAAAAAACAACAACAGTAAATACCAATTAGTGAAGAAAATATAAGACAACACAAATGTGTAAACAAAAGAGATTAACAAATTGAAAGCAGAGGCATTCACTTCATCATTTGAGTGAGCAAAAGTGTCACATTTACAACTAGGAGTGATTGGGTTGAAACAGAACTCAGATCCCATTAATATCACTTGAAGATAGAATATAAGGCAAAGACCCACGACTCAATGGGATTATTTTCAAATAAAATTTCCCAGTCCATATTTATAGATTAAATGTGACTGAAACTAAGAACTATTAGAGAAGTTAATTCAGCCTTTCAGTTGAAACACAGGAGTTTCCTTTGATTTTTATATACCTTTCAGAAATCTAAAAATATTATCCTGGATAAAATCGAGCCAACATTGAAGCTCTACAGAAGGCAATCACCTAAGGCCATGAAAAATGTGCCAGGGTAGTATCATTTTTGTCCAACACATGTTATTACCAGAAAAACACCAAAAAATCCCTTACACTTCTGGGTTTTTCTTCAAGAAAAAAGTATCAGTGTATGCTCAAATCGACAGTATTCCACTTATATTTTTCTCTTCCGTATAACACTGAAATTTTCTACTGTTTTAATGAATGTAATTTACTTGTACTTTATCCAATGATTGAGTTCAGTACTTATTTATTGGTTTTTTACATTTGAGGGCAATGGGGAATAAAGTACATTTTCCTGTTGTCAACTTTTGAGAACCACAGACAAGAATTATTAAAACATCCTTTTAGGTCAATGAATGATCATAGCTTTTTAAAAGTAGAAAAATGGAATTATTGGAATATCAATTGCATTTCTGTCTACCATTTTTCAAATGTGTTTTTTGAGAATTATGAGGTAGCTACAATACCAGCAGCTAAAAAGAGAAGGAAAAAAATTAATGGAGCTGATTGAGTCTGAATAATAGTTTCAGGATAATATTCTCTAAAATCAACTTTACTGAGGTATAATTTACATACAATAAAATTCACCTATTTTAATTGTAAAAAAGTAAATAAAATAAAATTTCCCAGATCTGCCACCCACAATTTATAAATATAATATGTACAATGTTAAGATATGTATATTTGCAAAATATACTACATATGTATATTATATTACGTGTATATATATTTACAACCCCATAGGTCTCACTCCCCTGCCAGCCTACACAATTATTAAAAAATGTATACAGGGCTTCCCTGGTGGCGCAGTGGTTGAGAGTCCGCCTGCCGATGCAGGGGACACGGGTTCGTGCCCTGGTCCGGGAAGATCCCACATGCCGCGGAGCGGCTAGGCCTGTGAGCCATGGCCGCTGAGCCTGAGCGTCCAGAGCCTGTGCTCCGCAACGGAAGAGGCCACAACAGTTAGAGGCCCGCGTACGGCAAAAAAAAAAAAAAAAAAAAAAAAGTATACAAATACTACATGTATATACTATACTACATGCATACACTGCATATGTATATATATATTTACATAATATAATACATGTGTATACTATATTATTTATAATTATACAATATTTAATATTATATACTATATATCCCATCTTGTTGATTTCACAAGTTTGGAAAACAAACATTATTTTAAAATTACTAATATATAGTTATATAGAATATGACATAATATTATTTACTATATACATAACACAGTATTTAATACATGTATATGTATACATATGTTTATAATATAGAGATAGATGATAGATACATAGATAGATAGATAGACAGATAGATAGATAATGTATATATAATGCACCTAAGCATGCAATCCCATGCTTTGGAAAGTGTTGATGATTGATGACCAATGAGTTTCAACAAAGGTTTTGAAGGAATAATATTGAGCTCTGTGAAGAGCCCAATTTGTCCCAAATTGAATACATTTTTGTCTTCAATTTTCCATCTATGACTCTGAAATTTCTAACTTTGTGGAGGTTATTTAATTCATTTTCACACCATAAAGTGGAGTAAAACCCTTAACAAATCCTTTGGAGAAGTTTTACCACCAGGATTTTAAGGGACGAGGGTCAATCCATAGATAAAATGATATTTTCATATATTTATTTTTATCTGTTCAATAAAGCAGATATTTTTAAGTGCAATGGACATTTTATGACTAGTTTCCACAATCTACCTGATAAGTTGTGGCCATATTATCATGGTGAATATGGCCTGAATCGCATGGTACGCTCTAACCTTTTTTTATGCCCTATTATATCTTCTATTTTTTCCAATTGTTCTCACCTTTTAGAGATTATAATATTAAATGCATGCAAGGGGATGCCTGATATTAATTATAAGTTGGTTTGGAAACTCCAGAATTTTTGTCTCCTTCATTTGCTGACATTTGCATAATGGATTTCTTCTGTTCCTTTTATTCCCAGATAATTGAGTTAGAATATCTTTGTTAAACAAACAACCTTTCAGAAGACCCTTGGACCTAATTGTAACCATAGGTAAAATAAGACTACAGGTAACAAAGTAATGTCTCTTTTTCCTCATCTGGAGCATAAATTCTAGAATACAAGGTGTTGAAGCTTGTCATGAGGAATTAAAAAGAAAGAAAGAAAGAAAGAAAAACCTGTATTGCAGGCTTATTTGGACATTAAAGGGACAAGGGACAAAAGTGGCCATTTTCAAGCTGCATATACCAGTAAAGTTCATTTAGTTTCCTACCCCCGGCAGGTGAGAGGGTGCTGGGGTAAGATGTGGGAAGATTTGATTGGCAAAACTGGTTCTTTCTAACACAGAGAGCCCAAAGTATTAGAAGGCACAGCGACCTAAAAATCTTCTTTGCCTTGTCAATGACGTTAATACTATTTTTATTATTTAATCAAATGATATAAACTTTATTCTTAAAATTCTAAACAAGTGTTTCTATATGTTGGAATAAGCCTATGTCATCAGTTCATGTTTCACATTTATCAGTTCATTTTTTCCTCATTTTAGATGCTTTTGTATTTTTGCCATGTGGCTTATCTGACAAAAAAGCACAATGGCTTTGACCTTCATGTTTATATTCTTTATGCATTTTTTTATTATTTTGTGTTTAAACGTTATTTTTATCTAGTGTTAATCACTTGGTTTTACTCATTTCTATATTGTCCTAATATTCTCTCCTGACTTTTCAAAGTATCCATTACAAAAGGTTGCCGAAAAAAAGTCTCTATTGCTGTTCTACTATGGTGTAACTGAACTGCTGTTTTAATTTTATTTTTATTTATCTCTCTGATTCCAGCATTTCTTTTCAGGATGATGGTCTGGGTAATTTTTATAATTCATTATTTCCTACAGGCTCCTTTACCAGAGTGATCTATGCTCCCATATTCTATTGAACTATCTCATGTATTTTTATATTCATTTTATGTTTATAATACCTGAACTCATTAATATCTGTTAGTGTTATGCTATTCCTCCTTTTTTTTCTATTAACAAAAATATTTAAACCACCTATTGCTATGCAACCTCCTAATTTTCATCTCTTCATAAGTATGATATCAGCTTCATTTCAAGTTAGTACATTAATTCACTCTACTTGTGAATGAAGAATATGTAAATATACTTTGCGATGAAAAACAGCACAAGATTTAAAACTGATATCAGAATATGGATTTTAAAACATTGAGAGAACAAAGAAAATTATGTGAAAAAAAGTACAAGTTAGATGGATTCTCTTAAAATATGCTATTTTATATCAAAATGTGATTTTTTTGTGTGCTTTTATAATCCATATGTTCCAATAAGACTTTAAAGATAAAGTTCTAACCTGTAGATAAAGAGCCATATTGGTTAAGAGATGCAGTCTCTCTTTTTGTGAGCAGTAATGGCCATCCTTGGTGGGTTTGCCCTACAAAAGATAAACCTTTTTTCATAGAATTCAACCTATCACCATTCAAATGAAGTAGCTCTATTTGTATTACCACTTACCACAATGATTGCTCCGTACAGTAAATTAACATGCTATATTACTTAAGGTTTTGTTTCATGCTTAATTATATTTTCCTCCATTTAATACAAGTTAAAGACAATAATCAAACCTCACTCTAAACTTCTGAGGCTAATAAATTTTCCTATCTGTCACAGAGGGAAGCTTCCCTATGCCACTTCCCCAACCCCAGACCACGTTCCTTTCTTCTATGTTCTCATGTAAGAACAACATCCTCCACTTTCATAACACTTAACACAATTGTAATTGTTTTATTTTATTTATTGAAGTAGAGTTGATTTACAATGGTGTGTCAATTTCTGCCGCACAGCAAAGGGATTCAGTTTTACATACATATACAATCTTTTTTTATATTCTTTTCCATTATGGTTTGTCACAGGATATTGAATATAGTTCCCCGTGCTATATAGTAGGACCTTGTCGTTTATCCATTCTACATATAATAGTTTGCATCTGCTAACCCTAACCTCCCACTCCATCCCTCCTTCTCCATTCTAAGCCCCACGTAAGCACAGCCTAGAGCCATTCTGGTTAATGCATGTCAGTGATAAAAGCTCAATAAATATTTGTGGGCTGAATGTGGAGTAAACTTCAGTGTTATATACCCAAAACTATTGCCAAGAAACTTCTATGACAGAATATTTTAGGGTGGCCAAAGAATGACACTTTTGTGAATTAAACTATAGATTAAAACAGTTTCCACTTGACTATAAGCACTCAGCTTCAAATACCACAGCAAAAAGTCAGCACCTATCATATGTCATCTGTAAGCAGCATTGTTTGGGAGTATTTGGGTAAATGCTTTTAAGCAGATGGAGTGAATGAGCAAACTGAAAAGAAGACAAATTTGGGCTTAGGATTCTCTTTTAGTTCAGCCAGTGACCAATATGTACAATTAAAGGTACTAATGCCTCAGAGGGAGAGTAGTGTTATACCTTGAAGTAATTATTTTTTTGGAATGGTGATTCCGTTGCGGAATACAAATCCAGTCTTACAGCTGGTCACTCGACAAAACCGTTCTGAGAGAGATTCATTAGTTCTTTTGTACGGTTTTGCAGTGGGCCAAGCACTATTCTTGATGCCTTTCTCTTCCTTTTATGTTATGTGTGTATGAAATCTCAATATAGATGCTTATATAGTTCACTCTATAAAGCACAGCTGTGAGATTATTGCTTACTATCACGTTAAAGAAAGAAACACAATCGCGAGGCCTGGATACAGTGAATAACTGATGAGAGCTATGATTGAAATGCCTTTTCCCTGCTTCCACATTTCCAAATGTAGTAGCAAAAAAGGAGGTCATTTGCATATGCTATGGGAGTGGAATACAATCTTAATAATTTGTATACTTTAAACCAAAGCTGGTTTTTGCTATTATTATCTTTGTTAATCAAACTGAACGTTCATTATTTTCTGTTATTATTACTACAGTCTCCATCATAATATTTTTTAAAAATTAGAAGGAGGGGATCATTGACATTATTTAAAATCAAATGTTGACATATATATTTCACTCTTCCATTTATAAAAATAACCACGTTATCAGGCTCCTGATGTAAGAAAGAGAAAGAAGAAGAAAGGGAGGGAGGATAGAAAAAAGAGAGGATGGAGAGATAGTGGAGGAGAGAGAAGTAGAGTCAGGACAGGAAGGAAGGAGGAAGGAAGGAAGGGAGAAAGAAAGGATTTTGAAAGTCTTTTAGCAGGCAAATTTGAAACTAAAGCTAGCCCTCTGCTGCAACCTGCTGGCAGACCGGAGAACTACAAGTGAGAAGATAGCCTTGGCAATAACAAATTTATTACAAATATTTCTTTTAGATCCAGAAGTCTTCATAATTTTATTATAAATCATACAGTAGGGTATACCTGAAACAAATCATCTGTATTGTTTCTCAATTAGAAAATAGATTTACTCTTTGCAATAGAACGTATAAATATTATACTTCTTCATAGAGGGTAGAGATTGATACTCCAAATTAGAACGTAATAACCTGCCTTCTAGTCATCCCCCGGTTAGTTAAGGACTCAAGTTCATGTTCACACAGATAAAACCATGGTGGGGACAGAGCACAGATGAAAATCACTGTATAAGGAAGACTGCTCAACATCATTCAAGGATCCATATTTGACCAGAAACTCCAAGACTACATCTGAGTGTCTTAAATATATGAGAGTCCTGCAAAAAGATCAAAACATCTGTTGTAGGGGTTTCCCTGGCGGTGCAGTGGTTGACAGTCCGCCTGCCGATGCAGGAGACACGGGTTCGTGCCCTGGTCCGGGAAGATCCCACATGCCGCAGAGCGGTTGAGCCCGTGAGCCATGGCCGCTGAGCCTGCGCGTCCGGAGCCTGTGCTCCGCAACGGGAGAGGCCACAACAGTGAGAGGCCCACATACCGCAAAAAAAAAAAAAAAACACATCTGTTGTAAAATAGCCAGAAGTTTGTTTTGTGGAACTGCAGGTGGAAGCATACCTGAGAATTTGGGATCAACTTTTTCTCTGTTCTGGTAAGGCTCGCTGACTAATCCGCTTAGTCAAAACTCAAGAACTCACTTACTCACCAGACACTGGTGAGGAAACCACAACATAACTGCTTAAATACATGTCTAATAATACAGAAGGCTTTTAAAAAGGAGTGGAGGACTTTCTGTCAAGGATAAACACACACACACGCAGAATTACTTTATGTGACTTTATGATTTTTCTAGTAGGCTGAAGGACGGGACTTTAGAGCTTCTAAAACAGGGGAAAATAAGCCCTGAAGAAGAGAAGCTAATCTCGGTTGGAAAGACCCCCACGGAGATGATGGTGCTCAGGACCCCAGCAAGGAAAGTCACCGAAGAGGTCCATCTACGGCCGTGGAAGCGGGCACTTAAGACCAAGTTTTCTGTGTTGCAAGACTCTCATGGTATTTTCACATTTTTAGTTCAGTTTTAATGACTACAACTGGTTGAAGTCTTAGTTTCCAGAATTTTTTTAAATCCCTGAGAATAAAAATTTAAAGGAAAAGTTTTAAATGTAATAGTTTGAGCAGAACTTCTGAATTTTTCCTCAAATTTCCTTAAAATGTATAGTATGTAAGAACCTTAGAAATGAAAGAAGGAGTCAGGGATTAGAAGTTGGGTGCAGAATGGCTTCATTTCAAGAAAAAGGAAGAGAATAATCTTTGGTTTATTATTAAAGAAAGAATTCTTTTTTTGGTCGGGGGGTGGGTACGCGGGCCTCTCACTGCTGTGGCCTCTCCCGTTGCGGAGCACAGGCTCCGGACGCGCAGGCTCAGCGACCATGGCTCACGGGCCCAGCCGCTCCGCGGCCTGTGGGACCTTCCCGGACCGAGGCATGAACCCATGTCCTCTGCATCGGCAGGCGGACTCTCAACCACTGCGCCACCAGGGAAGCCCAAAGAAGACAAAGGAGAAGTTCTTGGTGGCTTAAGAGACAGAATTTGAGTGAGATTTTAAAATCCTCCTGTTCAAAGGAATTATAATAAAATATAGGGGGTGGTGATGCTAATCCTCCAGAATTTCCAACTACTCCAGGTGTGGGCTAGTGGCCTCCTATGGTTTGGGGAAAATTCCTCAGACTTACAGAGGCAGATACTAGCTTCTGGGATTTGGCTGAAGCATACTGACTGAAATGCAATGAGATGTCAGAGATCAGAGTCAATAAGGATTAGTAATAGATTGGACCAATTCAAGGGTTACGCCTTAGCAGGACCATTGTGCTGATGATGCTGTGATGGGGAGGATGTGGTGGATGATCGACAAGGTGACAAGGAAATCTGATAGAGGGACAACCATGTGGGGCTACATACACATGACACATCTCCCAGGAAACTCATAGAAATCCTCAATGGCACTGTGAGAAAGGCTAGGATTTATGGCGGTCACGTGCGGCCTCCTATTATCATGATTTGAATATACTAGAAAGATGATCTCATTTGTAGCCACTGAAGAATGACACCTAGAAATGTGATTTACATGATAACAAGATGGCCTGCAGTTTATGATCTCCAGAATTCTATAAGTTGTCGAGAGAAGGGAATGAAGAAGCTAAACATGAACATCTATAAAATCTACAGCAACATTAGATTTATTTGCTAAACTGTAATCAAACTATATGACAGCAATCAAATATTAAATTTGGCTTACCGATGGACATGACATAAAAGTAAATTAAATCATTACGTTTAAGAATTTCAATTGACATTCTGTTAGGTTCACCAGTGTAAAGAGGTAATTTTGAGGGATGTAAGCCGGCTATTTTACGTCTTTTCAAATGAGGCGATAGAGCCCATGGGTTTGCTAACCACATCTGACATATAAAGCACTCACAGGCAGGAAAAATGAAAACAAAATTTCTTCACTCTAATAAAAAAAAAAAATACTTGCCTGGGCTTCCTAGTCACCAAACAATCCAATTTACATTGAAAAATACATTTAAAAGAAAATATAACAGAATTTTCTAACAATATCCTTCCTCATATCCTTGAAACACTGCCTCTTGTTATTTTCTTCCTTTCCTTTCTTCAGTGTATCAGCTGACAGCTAAAATTGGCCTATAAACCCTTTCTCGGTTGACTCCTCTCTGACCCAGTTCAGGCTCCCGAGTTGGGGAAGCACAGAAGCAGAGCCAACATTCGGAATTTGTTTACTTCTTTATGTTTCAAATGATGGTACCACTAGAAAGAGTCCGGGGAATAATGTTTCTTTGTTTTGATGTAGCTTGCACACCTGCGGGGTCAGTGCAGGCATTGTTTTGTGGTTTTCTCATATGCCAGACCAGATGAGAAAGCAATTTTGTTATTGCTTTGTGATTCAATCTACCAAGCTATTCTTATTCCCACAAAATGTGGGGAGAAATGTGTATGGGACTAAGCGTAGACTTCAGAACTCTAGGCAGTTATCAACTTTTTCTCTGTTTTACATTTTCTAGCAGATGTTGATTAGGAAAAATCTGGACTGCAGTGTTAATCCAGTTGCTATGAGATCCTATCAGTAACTGGTGGTTTCACCATTATGCTATGAAAATTGCTTCTGTGAAGCAATTTTCAGAGAATTATAATGCATTTTCCACCATTCTACAGGACAATTTTTTCCTAATTTCTCTCTTTGTGGTTGACCAAATAGAAGATTTTTTTACTCTGCAACAAAATTATCTGGAAAACTGCTATTAAAAAGTTAATTGAAGAAATTGTTAATTTATTCATTTAATGATGCATTGTATATTGTGGACAGTTCACTGGTATATGTAAATACAAAAATTATTACCCCAAATTTTTCAATTTATATTGGAGCTCAGTGGACGTAAACTATTTATAGTTAATATGCTGAAGGCATTAGTGGTAAACAAGGGGCCAGCATTACCGTACTTCTGTGGATGATATCAGTATACTAAAAGGCCATTGAGATTGTGACACAGGGTAGAGTGTAGGGTTCCAGAGGAAATAGACAAGCAGAATCCTCCCCGTCTTAGCAGCAGTCAAAAACGAAATTTGGCTTACCTACAAGACTTGAGATATACTCTTATCCACTCCTAGATTTTGAACATTTCCCTTATGGGTTTGGTTTCTGGGCTGTAAACTGCTTGTCTCTCGGGGGGCAGTGAGAATTAAGAGTTGTCATATATTTTGGCAGTTTGGGGGAGACACCAGGAGATACAGTCTCCCACAATCTAGCACTGACTGCCAATATTTATACTGAGCATTTCATTAACAATGAAATATCTATTTCATTTGTACCACTGTTGGAAAACTTCAGGCCCTAGGGATTTCTGGATCTCACAGATGTGACAGAAATCAGATGTCAACAGCTTTTGAAACCAAAATGCTCCTATATAGGTAGAAATTCCTACTGTGTATTTCCGTACTTTCTATGAACATTTTAAAAGAGAAGTAGCAAGTATTTGAAAGCAAGTACTTGACTTTGTTAAGGATATTTAATACCTATGACACTCTGCTTTGTTGGAAATTATTCAGTTTTTATGACATTTAAGAACAAATCCACGAGATGCAGTTTAGAAAAGCAGCGGGCCGGGAATCAGACAGAACAAAGTTTAAATCTGGGCTCTAGCATTTAAGAGTTTTCTACCCTTGGGCAAGATACTTAAACTTTCAGAACTTTTTAATTTTTAATTAATTAATTTATTTTTATTTACTTTTGGCTGCATTGGGTCTTCATTGCTGCACGCGGGCTTTCTCTAGTTGCGGTGAGCAGGGGCTACTCTTCGTTGTGGTGCACGGGCTTCTCATTGCGGTGGCTTCTCTTGTAGTGGAGCACGTGGGCTTCAGTAGTTGTGGCTCACGGGCTTAGATGCTCCTTGGCATGTGGGATCTTCCTGGACCAGGGCTCAAACCCGTATCCCTTGCATTGGCAGGCAGATACTTAACCACTGCTCCACCAGGGAAGACCCAGAACTTTTTAAATGTTTCAGTTTTCTAATCTGTTTTTAATACATAATAGGTCTAAGGGAATGGTTAAAAAAATTGTGAAAGCATCCAGGGTACTGAGAGCATAAAGTCCACAGTGTTGAGTGACATGAATCTAAATGGAGTATGTGCGGTGGGTATGCCCACCAACAGCTACCGTTCCTGCATTTGGAGGAGGATTGTCACAGGGCAGGTGTCTCAATTAGGAAAGGCAGGGCCTGTGGCATAATCCATAATGCAGAAGTGAGAATTGAGGGAGTTAAACTGCTCTGTAAAATTGAATTTAAGCAAAGGGGGAAGGGTGTCCTTTGAGCTTGAGATGTTAATTTCATGTAAAAATGATTTGGGGGTTCTTCGGGGTAAGGCTGGAGAGGTAGGAGTCGGAGGACACTGAAAGTGGGGAACTGGTGAGACAAAAGGGGGGGCTCTGGATGAACACTGGCCACAGCAACTGGAAGTAGGCTGTGGTCAAAGGATGGAGACAGCTGAAATTAATGATCTTCCTGTGCTGAAGTTCAACTTCTAGACTTTGGAGACAATGATGTCTGATGTCCAAATTTAATGATTTTCCCACTGTGTAATGGAATGCCCTGCCACTTACCACCCTCTGGTTTTCAGTAAAGGCTTATCAACCACTAATTTCATGCTGGCCTTCCATGAATGCAACCTTAAGGATTAAGGCGAGGAGGTTTTGACCATGTTGAGAGAGGGAGTGGTCCAGAGAAAACTGGATCACAAGGAAAATACAGCCATGAGATGGCCAGGTTCTGTCAAGGAGCCCAAGAGCAGCTGGGGCCAAAATTTCAGCGTGACAGGCCACAAACATGATATAAAAGCAAACTCTGAAATTTTTCAACAATTGTTACAAGGAGACTGAATTTCTTACATTTACATCTAGGTGAGACTCATTATTTTGTGCATTGAAAAAAAAAAAAGATAAACCCTAATTTCAGGAGAACTTGAGGACCTTTCAGTTACATAAAGTGTCAGTAAATTTTAATTTATAAAAATAGTACACAAGTAAGAAACTAAAAAAAAAACTCTGCAACCAAATTGATTTAATACGCCTCGTTGGGTGTTATTCAATGGTTTTTAAGGGCCAGTAATCTACCTACAAAGCAGTTATGTAGAAGGGGAAAGAAGAAGGAAAATAAATTATGCTGAGCCCTGTCTCTGTGCCAGGCACCTCAGGTTATCTCGTTTTGCTCTTAAGTCATTCCTACCAGGGGAATCGTGTTTCTATTTTAGAAACGAGACCACTGATGCTGTGAGAGGTTAAGTAACTTGCCTCAGTGAGTCATTCAGCCATGGCAAAGCAGAGACGGAAGCCAAGGTCCTTTGACTCTCACCTCCCTGCATGTTCCAGGTCTCCCCAATGAGCTAGCAACGTTCCACGTCAGGAAAGCGAGGCTGGTGCCTCATCATCACAAGGGCACACAGATTCTTTTAATCTGTTCTGATTGCTCCCAGAGAAGAATGAGAGTCTAATTTCATTCTCTACTAATATCACTGCTACATGAAATGTAATAAATTTCCCAGTTTAAAAACAGCGGTTCATCATTACCAAATGCATTAGAAAACATTTATTAATATCTGAATTGCATATAATAATGGTAATATTTATAGAATACTTAATGCCAGACACTGTATTAAGTGCTTCACATAGATTACATCGTTTAATGCCCACAAAACCCATAAGGTCGATATTATTCTTTTCCCCTTTTTATATTTGAAGACATTGAGACTCAGAGAGGTTAAGCAATTTGCTGAAGGTCATGCAGCTAATAAGAGTCTCAATTAGACCAGGCGGTCCAAGTGGAGAGCTCGCATTTTTAATCGACATACTATAAGTCCTCCCATATAAAACTTTACCAGGTACTGGGCACAAGGCCTAGACTTGGTCTTTCTCATGTGGAGCAAGATCCACACCAAATACAGGGAAAATGATACTTTATAGATATTCACAAAAACCTAGGGAATAGAAGAAAGGGAGAGAATGTGAGGGACCTGAGTTACTACTGAATTTTCCTCCCTCCCATCCACGCCCCCAGCTCCTCAGTTACAGTGTTTCTGCAGATGAAAGCAAGAGGACTAGAGAGATTAAACAACTTGCCCAAGGTCACCTACCCAGAGCCAAATCTCTTGACCTGCAGGTCAAAGGAACTTTCACAATACACCTCAAGCCCTGAGAGAAGTTAGGCTATATCCCAGCAAAAATCCAAACAGTGGATCATGCTTTCAGAACTGTCTTTTGAAGATAGTTTTGTTTTAGAGAAATATCCAGCAACCTTTCCTTTATTTAGAAAGGTTTGTCAATGAAATGGTTGATTGATGGGGGTTCGTGATGTTCATACATACCTTAATATGACAACAATTTTAATTTTAGGTCTTGACATGGCCATGAAGAATGGAATTGTTCATTTTTTTCTCCCCTGGAGGTGTGATTTTATGATTCCAGACTCTGTTATCAATCCTGTCCAGGCTTGAAATGGTAGTATTGTGTCAAGAAACAGAAAATTTCCTATGGAGTTACATATTTACTTCTACAAGGTTTGGTTTTCTCCTCACAGTATTGAATAAGTTGGCACTGAATCTTTGGTGCATGTTTAAAACTTGAGTCCTTGGGATGTGTTATCTGGGGTCTTTGGGTCATGAAGTCTGACTACCTTCATTAAGGATTCATCAGAGAGTTGTTGAAGTTGGTCCCATTTGCAGAGCTTCTGTACCTGCAATATTCCATCACCAATAGAATGACTATGGATATGGATGATAATTATTGGATATGATGATAGCTAACCTTCCAAACTTAAAATTCCTCATGTTATATTTCTTTACATCTCCTACAGTTCTTAGCATATTACAATCCAATTCACACAATAAGCTGAAGCAAGATGGGAAAAAAAAACAGACCAATTGCTCTGTTATATCAGTATGGTAGAATCAACTAATTACTCCATAAAATTTACTCCTTCATCTGTAGTAGTAAAGGTTAAGGTCACTCTTGACTGCCAACTTTGGCTGTCAATGCCAAATGAAATGAGACAACACTTCTCAGCCTTCCTAAAGACTAGATGTGGTTAGATGATTAAATTAAGGCCAATGGGATTGAACATGGATGATGTTTGCAACATGTGGATGATCTTCAACTTAAAACACAAGCCATTTACCATGGAGTTCCTCTCTTTTTCTCTTGTTCTGTAAAACAGACACAATTGTGACCCAGCCTCAACTATGCAGGTGAAAAGAATGCCTTAGGGCATAGCAAAGCAACAAGATGGAAGAAATTGGTCATATGGCAGAGCCACCTCCCAATCTAAACTACTCACCTCAAGACCCTTAAATGAGAAAGAAAGAAATACTTTCTCTGTTTTTGAGGTCCATTGTTATGTAAACTTAGTTTTTACTTTAACTTTACTCTAGGACTGCATTCATCAATAAAGGGCTAACTCCTGAATTCCTATGCCCAATGAGGCATGTGCATGACTCACTATTTTTATTAGTAAAAAGTAATTATAATCATTTTGTGCAAGGTTTTATTTTCTTTGGCATTGTTAAACAACTACTTTCCCTACCGTATGTGAGGAATTAAGATGAGAGCTAAATGAACTGTTCAAAGTTGTGCTGTCATAAAGTCACTTTTTTCAAACTACTCTAATGCTTGCTTTTATGGTTAACTGATCTCTTTGCTCTATGTTAGTATAACAGGAGAGATGTTTCTTTTAAGAAGGAAACATAGCATGCAGTAAATGATCCTAATTTTTCATACTGAAGTCAAATCATTATTATGACCAAAAAATGCAAATGGAGATAACCTGTGATATTGCTCTGGTTAATGCTTGTTTTTCAAAAGGTAAATGACAGATTTTATTAAAGTAAAATCATTTGAAAATCATTACATTGAATCATGTGAAGATCTGAAAACTATCCAATAAATACCTATACCTACTGGGAAACTGGAGCAGGACAAAGAAACTGGTGCAATAACTGCAGTGCTGATTTTATTAGTGGCAAAATTTACTACCAATTCGCCTCAGAGATTATTTTTGTAATTTTATGCATTTAAAGAAATCAGAAGAGTGTTGTGAAAATAACTATGCCTAAAGAATCCTAATATTGACATCATTCAAGGGTAAAAACATCTCCAAGAAATAATTCTAAATTTTGTATGGAAGCACAGAAGTAAACATTCTTGGGAAAGAAGAACAGTGCTGGAGGAATCACACTCCCTGATTTCAATCACACTCCCTGATACCACAAAGCTATTGTAAACAAAACAGTATGATACTTCCACAAAAGCAGACACATAGAACAATGGAGCAGAACAGAGAGCCCAAAAATGAATCCACCCTTATATGGCCAATTAACCTATGAAAAAGGAGGCAAGAATATGCAATGGAGAAAAGACAGCCTCTTCAATAAACGGTGTTGGGAAAACTGTACAGCTATATGCAAAAGAATCAAACTGGAGTACTTTCTTACACCATATACAAAAATAAATTCAAAATGGGTTGAAGACTTAAATGTAAGACCTGAAAGCAATAAAACTTGTGGAAGAAAACATGGCAGTATTCCCTTTGACGTTGGTGTTGGGAATATTTTTTTAGATATGTCTCCTCAGGCGAGGGAAACAAAATCAAAAGTAAACAAATGGGATGACATCAAACTAAAAAGCTTTCACACAGTGAAGGAAACTGTCAACAAAATGGAAAGGTTGCACACTGAATGGGAGAAGATACTTGCAAATGATATATCTGATAAGGGGTTAATATCCATAATATACAAAGAACTCATGCAACTCAATTAAAAAATACTAATTAAAAAATGGGTAAAGTACCTGAATAGACGTTTCTCTGAAGGAAATGTACAGATGTCCAATAGGCACATGAAAAGATGCTCATCACCACTAACCATTAGGGAAATTCAAATGAAAACCACAATGAGACATAACCTCACACCTGCCAGAATGGCTGTTATAAAAAACAAAACATAAGAAATGTTGGTGAGGATGGAGAGAAAAGTGAACCCTCCTGCACTCTAGGTGGGAATGTAAATTGGTGCAACCACTATGGAAAACAGTATGGAGATGCCTCAAAAAATTAAAAATAGAACTACCATACAATCCAGTAATTCCAGTTGTGAGTATTTTTCCAAAGAAAACAAAAACACTAATTTGAGAAGATATATTCACCTATATATTCACTGCAGCATTATTTACAGTAGCCAAAATATGGAGGGAATCTAGTGGCCATCAACAGATGAATAGATAAAGATTTTGCATATATATGCAATGAAATATTACTCAATCATAAAAAAGAAGGAAATCATTTTAATTAATTTATCTTTTTATTATTTACTTATTTCTTTTTATTGGAAAAAAAGAAGAAAATCTTGTCATTAACAACAATACTGCTGGAGCTAGAGGGTATTATGCTAAGTGAAATAAGTCAGACAGAGAAAGACAAATACCATATGATTTTACTTATATGTGTAATTTAAAAAACAAAACAAGTGAACACACATAAGTCAGAAACAGAGTCATAGATACAGAGAACAAACAAATGGTTGCCAGAGGTGAGGGGGACTGAGGGGATGAGTGAAAGTTACAAGGTAAATGAGTCATGGGGATGAAATGTACAATGTGGGAAATATAGTCATTAATAATATAGTATCTTTGTATGGTGACAGATGATAACTAGACTTATTGTGGTGATCATTTTGTAATGTATAGAAATATTGAATCACTGTGTTGTACACCAGAAAATAACATAGTATTTAGGTCAATTATACTTCAAAAACAAACAAACTCAGAAAAAAAGATATTAGCTTTGTGATTACCAGAGGCAGAGGATGGAGCTAGAGGGAATTGGACAAAGGGGGTCAAAGGGTACAAACTTCCAGTTACAAGATAAATAAGTACTAGGGATGTAATGTACATGATTAATATAATTAACACTGCTGTAGACTAAATATGAAATTTGTTGAGTTCTCATCATAAGGAAAACATATTTTTTCTTTTTCTTTTATTTTTTGTCTATAGGAGAAAGTGGATGTTCACTACAATTATTGTGGTAGTTATTTCATGATGTATGTAAGTCGAACCATTATTCATTACACATCATATCTTGGGTCACAAATCAAACCTTGGCAAATTTAAGAAAATTGAAATCGTATCAAGTATCTTTTCTGACCACAATGCTATGAGACTAAATATCAATTACAGGAAAAAATCTGTAAAATATACAAGCACATGGAGGCTAAACAATACACTACTTAATAACCAAGAGATCACTGAAGAAATCAAAGAGGAAATCCAAAAACACCTAGAAAAAAAATGACAATGAAAACACGACGACCCAAAACCTATGGGATGCAGCAAAAGCAGTTCTAAGAGGGAAATTTAGAGCAATACAATCCTACTTTAAGAAACATCTCAAATGAACAACCTAACCTTACACCTAAAGCAATTAGAGAAAAAAGAACAAAAAAAACCCAAAGTTAGCAGGAGGAATGAAATAATAAAGATCAGATCAGAAATAAATGAAAAAGAAATGAAGGAAATGATAGCAAAGATCAATAAAACTAAAAGCTGGTTCTTTGAAAAGATAAACAAAATTGATAAACCATTAGCCAGACTCATCAAGAAAAAAAGGGATAAGACTCAAATCAATAGAATTAGAATTGAAAAAGGAGAAGTAACAACTGACACTGTAGAAATACAAAGGATCATGAGCAATTACTACAAGCAACTCTAGGCCAATAAAATGGACAACCTGGAAGAAATGGACAAATTCTTAGAAATGCACAACCTTCTGAGCCTGAACCAGGAAGAAATAGAAAATATGAACAGACCAATCGCAAACACTGAAATTGAAACTGTGATTAAAAATTTTCCAACAAACAAAAGCTCAGGATCAGATGGCTTCATAGGCAAATTCTACCAAAGATTTAGAGAAGAGCTAACACCTATTCTTCTCAAACTCTTCCAAAATATAGCAGAGGGAGGAACACTCCCAAACTCATTCTACGAGGCCACCATCACCCTGATACCAAAACCAGACAAAGATGTCACAAAGAAAGAAAACAACAGGTCAATATCACTGATGAACATAGATGCAAAAATGCTCAAAAAATACTAGCAAACAGAATCCAACAGCACATTAAAAGGATCATACACAGTGATCAAGTGGGCTTTATCCCAGGAATGCAAGAATTCTTCAATATATGCAAATCAATCAATGTGATACACCATATTAACAAATTGAAGGAGGAAAACCATATGATCATCTCAATCAATGCAGAGAAAGCTTTTGACAAAATTCAACACCCACTCCTGATAAAAACCCCGCAGAAAGTAGGCATAGAGGGAAATTTCCTCAACATAATAAAGGCCATATATGACAAACCCACAGCCAACATCGTCCTCAATGGCGAAATACTGAAACCATATCCACTAAGATCAGGAACAAGACAAGGTTGCCCACTCTCACCACTATTATTCAACATAGTTTTGGAAGTTTTAGCCACAGCAATCAGAGAAGAAGAAGAAATAAAAGGAATCGAAATTGGAAAAGAAGTAAAGCTGTCACTGTTTGCAGATGACATGATACTATACATAGAGAATCCTAAAGATGCTACCAGAAAACTACTAGAGCTAATCAATGAATTTGGTAAAATAGCAGGATACAAAATTAATGCACAGAAATCTCTAGCATTCCTATAAACTAATGATGAAAAATCTGAAAGAGAAAGTAAGTAAACATTCCCATTTACCATCATAACAAAAAGAATAAAATACCTAGGAATAAACCTACCTAAGGAGACAAAAGACCAGTATGCAGAAAATTATAAGATACTCATGAAAGAAATTAAAGGTGATACAGACATATGGAGAGATATACCATGTTCTTGGATTGGAAGAATCAACATTGTGATTCTGTAGATTCTGCAATCTACAGATTCAGTGCAATCCCTATCAAACCACCACTGGCAATTTTCACAGAACTAGAACAAAAAAATTCACAATTTGTATGGAAACACAAAAGACCCCGAATAGTAAAAGCAATCTTGAAAAAGAAAAATGGAGCTGGAGGAATAAGGCGCCCTGACTTCAGACTATACTACAAAGCTACAGTAATCAAGACAGTATGGTACTGGCACAATACCAGAAATATAGATCAGTGGAATAGGAGAGAAATCCCAGAGATAAACCCACTCACATATGGTCACATTATCTTTGATTAAGAAGGCAAGAATATACAATGGAGAAAAGACAGCCTCTTCAATAAGTGGTGCTCAGAAAACTGGACAGCTACATGTAAAAGAATGAAACTAGAACACTTCCTAACACAATACAGAAAAATAAGCTCAAAATGGATTAAAGACCTGAATGTAAAGCCAGACACTATAAAACAAGAAGAACACTCTTTGACATAAATCACAATGGATACTTTTTGACCCACCTCCTAGAGAAATGGGATTAAAAACAAAATTAAACAAATGGGACTGAATGAAAAGTAAAAGCTTTTGCACAGCAAAGGAAACCATAAACAAGACGAAAAGACAACCCTCGGAATGAGAGAAATTATTTGCAAATGAAGCAACTGATAAAGGATTAATCTCCAAAATATACAAGCAGCTCATGCAGCTCAATATCAAAAAAACAGACAATCCAATCCAAAAATTGGTAAAAGACCTAAATAGACATTTCTCCAAAGAGATATAAGATTGCCAACAAACACATGAAAGGATGCTCAAGTCACTGATCCTTAGAGGAAGTCACTGATCCTTAGAGGAACTCAAATCAAAACTACAATGAGGTATCACCTCACACTGGTCAGAATAGCCATCCTCAAAAAAACTACAAACAATAAATGTTGGAGAGGGTGTGGAGAAAAGGGAAGCCTCTTGCACTATTGGTGGGAATGTAAATTGATACAGCCACTATGGAGAACAGTATGGAGGTTCCTTAAAAAATTAAAAATGGAGCTACCATATCACGCAGCAATCTCACTACTGGGCATATATCCTGAGAAAATGATAATTCAAAAAGAGTCATGTACCACAATATTTATTGCAGCACTTTTTACAATAGCCAGGACCTGGAAACAACCTAAATGTCCATCGCCAGAGGAATGGATAAAGAAGATGCGACAAATATATACAATGGAATATTAGTCAGCCATAAAAAAAGAAATTGAGTTATTTTTAGTGAGGTGGATGGACCTAGAGTCTGTCATACACAGTGAAGTAAGTCAGAAAGAGAAAAACAAATACCGTATGCTAACACATATATATGGAATCTAAAAAAAAAATGGTTCTGATGAACCTTGGAACAGGACAGGAATAAAGATGCAGACATAGAGAATGGACTTGAGGACCCAGGGAGAGGGAAGCGTAAGATGGGACGAAGTGAGAGAGTGGCATTGACATATTTACACTACCAAATGTAAAATAGATAGTTAGTGGGAAGCAGCCGCATAGCACAGGGAGATCAGCTTGGTGCTTTGTGACCACCTAGAGGGGTGGGATGGGGAGGGTGGGAGGGAGACGCAAGAGGGAGGGGATATGGGGATATATGTATAAGTATAGCTGATTCACCTTGTTACGCAGCAGAAACTAACACATTGTAAAGCAATTATACTCCAATAAATATGCTAAAAAATAAATAAAATATAGGTTCATTGATGTTGAGATATAATTAAACAGATGATAGTCCAAGATTAATGCTAGAAGAAAAATTATAATTAACTGAGAAGGAATAAAAAATGTTCAAGTTTCCAAAAGAAAAATATAGAAGGCTGGACCAGCAGCCATTTTCCAGGGTTGTGCTATGTTATTGCACAAATGCGGCACCATCGGTGCTCATCACACTGCAGGCCATGGAGGGTGGTGCTCCAAGGGCTCTGTGGAGTTGTGCTCTACAGGGTTCCATTATTCCCTGGAGTGGTGCCGCACAGTGCCCTGGATTTACATCTGATCCCTCAGGAATCGCTCTGTTAGTCGGGGGGCACTTTCCCTACCCCCTTTCAGCTTTTCCTTGGCTCCTCCTGCATCTTCTCTAAGTCTAATAGTAGAAACGTCAGAGAACAGCTAGGCAGAAAGGAGAAGAAAAATAAGTGTCTCTCTATACTCTGTGGGTGGTCACTTTTGGAGCAGAAGCGCTCAGAAGAGATTGAGGGTGGGGCTGGCGTGGAACACTGGGCATGCTCTGGGGTGTGTCGCTTCGCACCTGCACAGAGTTCCAAAGGACCACACTGTGAATGCTCAAGGCAGAAGTAAATGCTATTCTGTTTCCTTTTATCAGTAGAAGCAGAGGCAAGTGCTCCCGCCAGCCCCCATTCCAGCTACAAAGTAAAAGTAGATAAATGCACACTAACAGGAGACCTGAGAGCCAACCCACATGACCTCTTTATTCACACACTCACTCTGGACAAATTTTGCCTCTTTAATGATAAATAAGAGTGGGGGGAAATGCATAGGGGTCAGGAAAATGGAGATCTACGGAGAATGAAGTAACAATGGTACTGAAGGATCCAGAAGAAGGTGGCATCTTTCATAAAATACACTAAGAAAAGAAATTCAAGGCATAGGAAAGAAAACAAGGTAGCATGATATGGAAGATGGATTAGATAAAGAAAGATTTCAAGAACACTAAAGACACAATATAGGAATGATAAATTGAAACAGAATGGATGCTGTTTTAAATTAAATCAATATTGTGGAGAACAAATGTGAGCCGTTCTCCCAGAATAAAGATGAAAAGGACCAGGGGAAAACAGTGGTATGAAAACAAGAGAAGAGAAAACATAGAAAAGGAGTGAGGAGCCATCCAAGAGAATAGACCTTAAGTAAAAATAAAAGAGAAAAAATAAATAAATAAAACACGTGCGTCCGTACAAAGGGATCTCTGTACTCCAGGCAAAATCCATGGAAAAATAGAAAAAGAAGACTAGAAAGAGGAAAGAAATGTTTAATCATTTTACATTCTGGGAACATTTCTGAACTACTAGCCTTTCATTTAAGGATGAACAAAAATTTATCTGGGCAAAAACAAGAGGTTATACCTACCACCACCACTTCCTTCGGAAAGAATAACAATAGTAACAATGAGTAAACCCTAATCACAGACAGAAGATAGGGAAGTGACACTGGCTTAGACCAGTGGTTCTCCAAAATTTTGATTTCAGGATCCATTACACTCAAAAATTATTGAGGATCCTGAAGAGCTTTTGTTCTGTGGATTACATCTGTCGATATCTACTATACCAGAAATAAATGTGAGAAATTTTAGAACATATATTTATTCATCCATTTTAAAATAAACCCATCACATATTAATATAGTTTTTTTTTTAAGTTTTCCTAAACAATAAAAATTTAATGAGAAGAATGGCATCATGTTACATTTTTACAAATCTCAATGTCTGGCTTAATAGAAAACAGCCGGATTCTCACATCTGTGTCTATGTTTAATTTGTTGCCCCGTTACACATCACATAACCTCTGGAAAACTCCACTGTACACTCTGAAAGAATGAGAGTGAAAGGGCAAATAACATCCTGTTATTATTATGAAAATAGCTTTGAATAGCTGAAAGGGTCTCAGGGACCCCTCAGGTTCTCACACTTTGAGGACCGCTGCCTTAGGCTAAAGGATATTTATGAAATACTATAAATAACAAAACTATGGAGGGAAGGTGAGTCCAGGGTTGCTTATTTCACTGGTTCATTAACATGATCAAGAACTCGGGTTCTTTCCACCTTCACCGCTGTGCCACTCTCAGAGGGTGCGCCGCTCCTCTTTGCCTGGCTTCCTTGTCCTTCTAAAACTGCCAGAGTTCCAGACCTCAACCCTCAAGACCAGAGACAGAAGAAAAGTTTATTTCATGAACACTTTTCATAGTGAAGAAACAATTTTAAGACACCTAAGCAGACTTCCCTTATGCTTACTGACCTAAAATGAATAATGTGTTATTCTTTGATCAGTTAGCTGGATGAAATCACCACACTTGGGCTTTATACACATACATACACATACATACACACACACACACACACACACACACACATATACATATCTTGAGATGTGTATATTTCCTTTGAATTTGCAATTCTATTTCTAGATATTTATCCTAATGCAATTATCAAACATGTGAAAAGAGGAATGCATGTTGATATTTTACATGGCATTTTAATACTAGTGTATAATTTTTTAAAGTCAATGGTCCAATCATAAGAAATGGGTTAAATAAATAAATTTTTTTTGTGCTTCCATCAGTGAAATGCTCTGGAATCACTAAAAGTGATGATCCAGAATTATACTTATTAACATGGAAATCTGTTCACAGCATATTATTAAATAAAAAGTAAAATTTACAAAATAATGTACATAGTATGAGCCCACTTTTATAAAATATATTCAACAATGTGTGTAGAAATATGTCAGAAAGGCTATATATAAAAATAGTACTAGTTGTCATCTCTGGTCATATTGAAGGTCGTTGGTTTCTCATACTTTTCTGAATTATCTGACTTGTTTATGAATATTTTTATGAACACATTATTTTATTATAATAATTTAGGAGAGCTATTTCCATCTTTAAAAAGTGGATGTGGGCTTCCCTGGTGGCGCAGTGGTTGAGAGTCCGCCTGCAGATGCAGGGGACGCAGGTTCGTGCCCCGGTCTGGGAAGATCCCACATGCCGCGGAGCGGCTCGGCCCGTGAGCCATGGCCGCTGAGCCTGCGGGTCCGGAGCCTGTGCTCCGCAACGGAAGAGGCCACAACAGTGAGAGGCCCGCGTACCGCAAAAAAAAAAAAAAAAAAAAAAAGTGGATTTAATGCAGAAATGTTTCTAGTTCACTGATCCCATGTAAATAAATTTCATCTGAATAACGAATTATTATCACTAACTCCCCTTCCCCTTCCTTCTCAACATAGGAAAGATGTTATAGTTTCTTAAAAATTATCATGAGTATACAATAGTTAAGTAATTTAATGGACCAGTTTGTATTCTGTGTGATTTCACAGCAATACCAACGTAAATCAAAATCATCAATCACATTTGAAAGTATGTATATCTGACTCACATTTCCTTAAATCATAATTAGGGTTAATCTTGGGCTGTAAAAAAAAAACAATGCCCTCAGTCTCTCTGTAATTGGTTTGAAAGCACAGAAATCACACATTTACTTAAGGTCAGGAAGTGTTTGTAGAATTATAACCTCAATATCAAATATAATCCACTCACTTGATTTAAGTACCTGCAACATCTCATTCAAGAAATGCTTCTTTAATTTACCTGCTTAGGGGTCAAAATAATTTCTATCTTCAATTTACTATTGATTTTTCATGTCCAGTACTCTCTACCACTGCCTAACATTATTCATTCATTCATTCCCTGAAATTACTGACAACCTAAAATGTCCTGCATACAATGATGGGCCCCAAGGCTACAAAAATAAATGAGAAAAGTCCTGCTCAGGCAGATGTGAGACATGAGACTGGTGAAGAGGTGTTTTTGTTGTTGCTGTTTTTTATCTGAAATGAGAAGGAAGCAATGATGCAAATATGAATCATTTTATGGGGAGAGAGGCTGAGATTCAAGAGAATATATGCCTGAGAGTGTCTACCTGCTCTGTAACGTGGGAAGCAATGTCCTTGGCTAAGACTCAGCAAGGATGTGTGGGAGACAAGGCAGGCTGTGCCTGGATGCTTGAGTAAAGAGGTGAGTGTATGGGGTATTCTCCTGGGGAAAAGACAAGGACGTGCACCAGGAAGAAAGAGATAGATAAGTGAACTTGAATTCTCTATAATTTCAGAACAACCGATAGAATTATTGGAAATTGGGAGGATGAAGGAAAGGTAGAGTGATGGGTCAGGAAGCCTCAACTTTCACTTGGAGAAGTTGAAAGACCAAGAAGTTATAGTATAAGCATGTTAATGTAAAGTAAGTAGGCTCCCAAAAGAACTAAAATAGGAATGTTTAAAAGGAGTTGCCTCTGGTTAGTAGGGTGAGGTGGGGCACGGTGGGGTAAGAAACTGGCTTTTTGTCGTTAGCTCCTCTATATTCTTTGGCTCTTTTTCTTTGTGTGTCTATTATTTGATATCAAGTGTTATAAAAGAGAAATGGACTCTTTACTGTAAACTTTTGGTGGCAAAGTGTGGGTGTTATTTCTTTTCTTTTTCACCATAATTATTTTCTTTCTAATCTAGAGGATGCATCTTTAAATGGCTGTTTTCCACTTTCTGTCCCAATGCTATCGTTAAAATAATAAGCAATTCTGTGGGTAAAGAATAAATCGTTCAGGGGTTGAGACCCTGGAATGAGATGATTAAATCACCAGGGGAAAATTGAGGTTCTAACTTAGCTGCTATATATGCAAGAATATCCAAACTTTAAAACCATATGAATTTTTAAAATTACTTATAGATTTTGCTGAATTGATTACAAAGTATAGCGCTTGATCAGAGAAGTGATTCTATGTTATTTTTATCTTGCTTTTTTCTCAGTTTTTTTCATCTGCATCTTATTATAAACGGGCAAATTAATATTTGAGCAGATACAAATAAGAATATTCATAAGCTACAAAATAACATGTTTACCTTTTAAAAAAAGCACTTAGATGCCCCTTCTATTTATCAACTTCCTGAAAACTAACTCTAATCTCTCTACCCTGCCTTCATTTCTTTTCTAGATACCCCCTCCTCATTTCCCTTCAATCCTCAAGGTTTCCAATGAGCTATTCTTGTTTTGTTGCTTGTATTCATGTGTCTCTCAGCCAGCATGGGACACAACTGGCCAGTCCCCACTTCTCCATCCTTCTCCTCTTATGGCATACAGCCTGGTTCAACTCTTTGGACAAAACAACTCACAGGGCACATCCACAGTGATTTACTCCTTTCCCTAACTTACAGATCACTGCTGGATCTCACCACCACAGTTCCAGATCTTTCAAGATTTTAAGTTTCTCAAAGTCATGGATCAAATATTCAACCTTGCTTCCTTCTCACATGGTGACCAGTACAGTACTGGGTAAATAATAGGTCCAAAAGATATTACTTTTTGTTTAAAACTTTAATGATTGACTCTCCAGATTCCTAATATCTGTATTCTAGTGCTGTTCCACAATCTGGCCAATCCACCAAGCAAATGCAATGGCCTCTATTTTTGTGTAATTGTTTTCTTCTCCTTCAATTTATTATATTTTACTTTACTTGGTATAATTTTTCTCAGTAACCCAAATATTTTCAGAAACTTGATATTTTCATGGTCTCTATAATGTATATTAGTTCTCTTTTTCAAAGTACTCTATAAAACTAACATGCAAATGCAAATCCAAAATACCAAAATATAAATTATTTTATAGCATTCTAGACTTTTTAAAATGTATAATATATATCCTCATCAGCTTTTCAAGGGTATCTGAGTTGACTTGCAACAAAAAACTTATATCTAATAAGCTTATTTAAAATGAAATAGATTCTAGAAAGCATTATATTTCAGACCAAATTTCCAATTTGTATTCTTTTGGCAAAGGCAAGCTTTGGCTTTTATTTTTTAGCTTGGAAATAACACGATTAAATGATCATTTTAGGAAAACTTGTCTTCTGGTGTTAAAATATCTGTCTATGCATCTCTAACTAGTGGATGGAGGAGTTTTAACTTGGGGTCTAAACATGAAAAGATTTCATTTTGCTCCAGTAACTGTTCCCTAATTGTGCTCTATTCATCCTACCTTTCCCACTGTGTACTTTAATGACACCTTGGCAAGATTCAGTAATTTCCTACTCAATTTCATTTATTTGAAATGTCTCATTTTTAGCAATAAAGAGTCAAGACTCTAGCGGCTTGTGGGTAGGGCTGATAGGGGAACTGTTGGGAGAGAAGGTGCTCCAAGTCAGAAGGAGGGGGCTGCTTTTGAACCCCCTCTCACTCTGCCCTCTTCTAGGGTGAGCTGGTCCATTGTGTTGGGATGATGAGGAGGGAGTGGTGAAAAGGCAAGCCTCTCTCTCCTGGCTGAGCAGGGAGCAGTCTTCTCCTTGATTAATTGACACTCTACTCCTTCAAGGTCCTTCACGTGGCTAGTTCCCAAATGTTACCACTTTAATGTGGATGGGCCCCTGTGGGGACCTCTACCCTAAAAGAGGCAGTTCTAGTTCTGGATAGCCATCTTCCATCAATACCTCTTACACCTAGTGCCTCTGACTGGTGGACTTTCCTTACCCAGAGGGTGACCTCTTGTGTGGAGTGCCTGAGTAAAGGCTTAAGCTCAGCTCTCTGTACAGTGTCCACTTGACTTGCAGTGAACATATGTATTCCTGGCATGCCTCTCCCAAGTTTCTACCTTGCAGCCTTACTAGTTCTTCTCCTCTGCTCTGAGGACACAAAGAAATATCATGTCCCCTTGATCAGCAACCAGGAGCACTCCTAGACCTAAGTAACGGGCATCTTTTTAGTGGACTGGAAGGAGAACAGGTTATTGACCTTATTGGGTCTTTGAATTTTCACTTTAGCTGGAGTATAGAGAAAAAATAATGGATTGGGATAGACAAGAGGGAAAGTGAGAGCTGAAATACCAGTAGCTTGATCTCAAGTGGTGAGGCTTTACAGAAAGAGTTCAAGGTACCAAGAAGTAGCCATCCTGGTGGGATATGATGAAAATAGTCATCCTAATGGGATATGATGAACAAATAACTAAGTAGGTAAGATGGTAATAAGTCATGGTGAGGAGAGCCAAGCTTATGGCAGAACAAGAAGGAACAGGATGCAGATATGAACATAAACAAGAGAGGTGAGTGATTTCAAGCTCAAGACATAAGGCATTTCTCCAGAAACAGAACTGAGGAGTGCATCTGAGCTGGTGGAAAATCCAAAGTATAAGATAAAATACCTTTGGGAAATCAGAGCATGTCTGTAATATGAATGCCATAATGTTGGGCAATAGAGCTTACCACAGATAAGAGTTTCTTACATGATTCTAGTGGAGAAAGGAACCACAATTAACCCAAGAAGCACAGAGTGACAACCTGCCACACCTGTGAGGTCCTGACAGCAAGCACTACATCACCAGATTTTCCAGGGTCATTAACAGAAACAAGGTAAAAATAGGACTCTGCAGAGGGACACTGTTAACACTCATAATCACATATTTTAGATGCTGCAAACCATCAGTGCATTGCAGCAAGGAAATTAGGAGGCTGAATTAAGGATTTCTCCTGAGGAGAATGCAGATAATGAAGTCTACGTTGAATATAAACTAAAACCAATTAGTTCTCCGGCACTGCTGCACAGGACTATAAATTCTGCTGATGCAGTTTGAACCAACAAAATGAAAAACACTATGAATATATTTATTAACACTAAAACAAGTTAGTCATAGGACAAACAAGCTATCTTATCATTTAATGGCATGTCAAATAATAAATCTTTGCTTGACATTCGTGCTCTGTTGTTGAAAGAAACAAACAACTAATAATCAGATCTCCAATAACCACTCCAAAGCTTCATAATGATTCCCCTGCCCCCAGTATAAGCCTATCCCAAAAGGAGAGTAGGAGTCTCTAAGATTTTATAGGTGATAATTGTTGCTTCATTGCCAAACTTAGGAAATGCCTCCTGCTTTGATGGAACTACCTCGTCCAACTCTTAGTTTGCAAGGTTTTTCTGGGGCCTCACTATGGGATACAAGGGCAAAGCAGGTGACCTTAGTTTAGACCAGTCAGTACATTTCTTCCTAGCGATTGGCTCAGGGATGGAACTGTGACTCGGTATAGCCAGAGAAGGAGTGAATACTTTGGCTTCCGTGGGAACTATCCAAAAAGACTGTTCAGCTGGATTTCCAACTAAAGGAGGAAGGTTAAGGCAGCTGTAGCCTCCTTGTGACCGCAAGTTCAGAACCTTGTTGCTTATGGAGCCAATTTGGAAAAAGTAGAGCTGAGAGATGGAAAGAAACATGTTCTAAAGCCAGACATACTCCTGGACTTTTCATTTACATGAGTCAATGCATTTTCCTTTTCACTTGATTCAGTTTGGATTGGTTTTTCTATCACTAATATGAGAGAATATCTTAATTGATACGGTATGCAATATAATTGAAGAAACCCAGCAGATATTACCCTCACTCATCTCATTTACATAGTATCTATTAGATGCTGCCATGGTTCTTGATCATGGGGTCTCACAGCCCATCTGGGGAAAGGGTATTTGCCATATGGAATAAAAAACAACAACACAAGCCAACAAGGAGTAAATACCAGATGAAACGTGCCACCAGTTTGGTGAGCACCAAAAGTATAAGAAGATACAACATGGTACCTAGGATACACCAGCACCGTCCACTATGAGAGCTGTTAAGGTTATCAACCCTGACTATAATGTTTATCTTTACCGTTCATGGGATTTTGTGTTTGTTCAATTTGGGGTATAAATAGATCGACGATTAATTCCCACACTGTATATGCATAAAAATCCAACAATGTCACAAGTTATAATGTAAATCTTCTCAACCCATCTAAGACTTCTAAAAATAACCTAAAGCAAAAAGAAAGCAAAGGCAAAATGACATACAGTAAGGCCTTGAGTTTCACTTCCCTAAATTCCACTGAAATTTTAACTATCGCAATTGGGAAAATTATTTCTTATAATTTTTGTTCTAAAATAATCATAGATTCAGAAGAAGTTGCAAAATAAAAATTTACAGAAAGATCGCACGTATCCCAGCCTCCCACAATGACAATATCCTGCACAACCAGAGTAGAATGTCCAAACCAGGGAACTGACCCCAGCAGGATCCACAGAACACATTCAGACTTCATCAGCACTGCATGCATGCACTCGTGTGTGTGTGGGTGTGGGTGTGGGTGAGTGTGTGTCTGTGTGTGTTGGGTGGGGACCCATATGATAACTAATTGTAGAGACCTCATTGCTACTCTCTGCCTACCAGGCCTTCTGAAAGAAGGGTCCATGGATTCATCTCAATACATTTATCTAACTTTTAAACTCTCCAGTTTGAGAGTTTGGGAGTCAGTCCCTTCACTCTAGGCTTCTGGATCCTTCTGGGATTTCATCTGACCCTTCCCCAGAGCTCTATATTGTACTAGGAAGGCCAGTCTTTGCTTGGCCCTAAGCGGTGGATGACAGCTTTCCTTAACCTTCCATAACAAGAGAAGTCACCCAAAATATTTTTATTCCAAAAGATCTTCTCCAAGTTGAATTGCCTTCTGGATCTCCAAACATGGAAGTGGATAAAATAGTTGTTTTTTCTTCAAATCCCACCTCACCATACACCCTAATACAATTTCCAAGATGCCTTAACATTTCTAAACAAGTTTAATGATAACAATAACCCATGTAGCCCATGATTTAAAGCCCCTAACGAGGATAGAAATGGAGAACGTTTATATGGAGTGCATGCGAGTTTAAAACATTTAAGAGTTCAGATATCTCTTCAAGTTACTGGTTTCATTTCCTTTGGATATATATCCAGAATTGGGACTGCTGGATCCTATGGTAGTTCTATTTGTAATTTTTTAAGGAACTTCCATACTGATTTCCATAATAGCTGTACCAATGTATACTCCCACCAACAGGTATACGAGGGTTCCCTTTTTTCCACATCCTAACCAACACTTAACTTTTGTCTTTTTGATAATAGTCCTTCTTATATGTGTGAGGTATATCTCATTGTGGTTTTGATTTGCATTTCCCTGATGATTAGAGATGTTGAGCATTTTTTCATATATCTGTTGGCTATTTGTATGTATTCTTCTGAGAAATGTCTATTCAGGTTCCTTGCATGTTTTTAAATCAGATTATTTGTTTTCTTGCTATTCAGTTGTTTGAGTTCCTTATACATTTTGGATATGAACCCCTTATCAGATATATGGTCTGCAGATATTTTCCCTGATTCCATCTCATCATTCTGTTGATTGTTTGCTTTACTGTGCAGAAACTGTTTAGTTTGATGCAATCCCATTTGTCTACTGAAGAAAAATTTTATAAAAGGTTTCCCAATTCTTAAACTTTTGAAGTGGCAGTGCAGTAGAAAGTGCAGGGGATTTATATTTATGAGAATCTTGATTCTAAGCTCTAGTTTCTCCCACTTACAGGTTGTATGACCTTGACATAAACCTTTCACACACATTTACTGGATAACATTGTATGCTGAACGCTAGCCTCCATGAGTTCATGGTCCAGTAGGAGAGGCAGAAAGTAATCAACTACCATTGTAAAATGTTATAATTGCCAGAATGAAGCATGCAATGTGTTTAGGGTGCTTACAAGGCAACTTATTCAGAGTGTGGAGCTCAAGGAAGACTTCTGTGAAGAAGTGATATCTCAGCGGATTTACTGGATTTCCGGAGCCTCATTTTCCTCATTCTGTAAAATGGGAATAAACACTATTGCACAGAGTGGTTGCACAGATTAAATAAGTTAATCCAGCACATTATTGGCACTCAACAAGTATTAAATAACCTCTCCCCCACCCCCGGCCTTTTTTTGGTTAAGGAATCCTAAAAACAATCAATGAAAAAGAATACAGAGAACATAACATAGAGAGAAGCTTCTCCAAGTACAATGAGGTATAAAGCAATAATAACTAATGGACCTTAACCTTTCATTCTAAATATAAAGTGAAATCTCCCCAGGTTCTGCCTTCTCCATTTGGTCTTCATTTAATCATACTTTATTTCAGAGCAAGAATTGCTTCCTCTATATTCTGTGCAGTGCTGTGCCCCGTATCCAATATGTTGTTGGATGAGACTAAGTAAATTTTATTTAAATTAAATTGACATACACACTCATAGTCCGTACTTTGCAAGCCATGTCTAATCATTAAGCCAATTAAGAACCCTATAAGGAGGTTATATTCCTCCCATTTAATTATTCCTGGTTTGTAATCCATGGTCAAGGAAATCTGGAGATTGAAGCCTTCTTCTCGGCCTAATCAGTAGCTAAAGAAGATTTAAAGGAAGGCTTCCTGATTTCCTTTCCTTTAACGGAGATGCCAGTCCCTTTTTCCAGTTGATGGTTATTTATTAAGAAAAAATCATTAAAAGGAATTAAAAATTCTATTCTCCTCTGATAGCCACATATTACATTTCAGAAGTAGACCTTAGCTTTCTTAATGTAATAACAATAGATCATCTTAAAAATTTGCATCCTGAAAAACAAGAATAGATTTTAAAGTTGCAAAAAAAAAATCCCTTTAGTAAAATAAAGTCAGTTTCTACAGATAACTAAGTAGTAGATTCGTTATTTTTAAGCTTTTGAAATAGCTGAAGATTTTAGGTAGTTTAAGATTTTTATTTCTGTCTGGTTTTTCATTTGCTGATTTTAGCTTTAACCCTATGACCATATTTGTAAGACATTCCACTGGGGACAAAAGAAGCATGATTTGTGATTTTTAAATCAAAATTTTGCTGAGTTCATTATAAAAGAAATACAGCTAGGATACGCTGGAGCACACAGTAGACAAGCAATGCATTGAGGACCAGTGATTACTGAACATTAGAGCTGGTAGGGACCTACAGACTCTAATCCAGAGATTGCTAAGGTTGACACTGGGAGAAAAGTACATGTAAAGTATATGTATATACTTTTACTTTTTAAAAAACAAAAAAGCTAATAAACTACATATATATAAAAATCTCCTGCCAATATGGAGTTCTACAAATTTTTTAACTAGTTCGGAAACTTAAATTTTGGAGATTCCACCTAAAAAAATCTAGGTTTCTAGCTTCTCTTGAAAAATAGGTAGATATGGCAACACAGGGCTCACATTCCTGTGTGATTATTTTTGGCTGGAGCTGAGTAGAAGCTCCCTTTTGAGAAGGGATGAATGTTGTGTCACCAAACACCATCCTCTTTCCCTCATTTACTGTTCTTTCCTGCCCTGAAGGCAATCTGAGTTTGGATCACCAGCCCTATCCTAACACCCTCGTGTTGCCAAGAAGGAAATTTATCCAGAGGAAATAGAACAAATTATTTCTATGGCTCTGGTAATGCTACATAACAAAAAACCCTCAGAAGCTCAACAACAAACAACAGTAAGCATTTGTTTTGCTCATGTGTCTGGGGGTCAGCTGTGTTCAACTAATCTAGGCTGGGTTGGTCTGGGGTGACTTGACTTTTCTCCACTTGTCACTTATTCTCCTTCTAGCACCAGCACACCAGCAGGGCAACTTCTTCTCAAGGCAATGACAGAAATGGAAAAGGTCAAGGGAACACACGAGCTCTCTTAATATCTAGGTTCATAGCTAACATGCCTTCACATCTGTCTCTTTCAAGTGGGCAAAGCAAGTCATACGGCTGACCTAAAGTCAAAGGAATGGGGAAACGTGCACTGCCTCTTTAATGGGGTGACCTTCCAAAGCATATCATGGATGGGAGCAGGGATAAGGTTAAATAATTAGAGCCAGTAACCCAAGCTACCATGGAAGGGGTAGTCAATCACCCATTGCACAGTCTCCATCAAGCCTAACCTCACTCATTCATCTCCCATTTCTGCCCTGGAGTCATCTGATTTGGAAGCAGCTGGTCTAATCTCATGACACAGACAGAGAAACTTGAGCAGAACCAACAGAATCAGAGCCCTGAGAAGACCCTGCCTCTTAACCTAGTGTCTTCACTTCTCATTTTGATGACAGAGCACGATTATCTTACCTGTGTGAAATAAAACAATTCCTCATAGTTTTTGCCAATAGAATTTCGTATTTGGAAAGAGCTACATTAAAGCTTAAAAGGCATTACATAACTGGACTACAAATCACTCATTAGGATGAGTTCTAAGTACTCAAAGCAATCTCCTCCTTAATAATTCTCAGAGTCTAATTGCACCTTATGTGGAAATATGGCACTAGAGACCTCCATTAGGGAAAGAAAAGAGCTTCCTACAAATTAGACGGCATTATTTACTTTAGGTTGGAAAAATCTCAGCAGGCTTCCCTTTCAGAATTGTAGTTTTTCTTGTTCTCCGCTTCTAAGACTTGATACTTTTAAAAAACACTATACTCAAAAAGCTAATAGACCACTGAATCGCTCATGGATGAAGAAAGGAGAAACAAAGCTTAGTAAATGAATTTTAACATGTTAATTTGGAAGGTCTCCAATCAATGGCCATGGGGATCCCTTAATTCCTTACAAGGGAGGCTCCACTCAGACAGAAGCTCCTTTTTCCTGTAGCAAGAGTCCCTGCACAGCCCTTCCTCCTCTCCTAGCCTGCAGGGGTGAGCAGTCCCCCAAAGTCCCGCGAGCTCTGTTTGCTAAGCCTAGAGGCAGCCCCAGTACCCAGCTCCCAGGGTTTTTCTAGGACCCAACTCTTGTAGCTTTAGCTTTCCAGAGGCACTGTTGTCACACAGGCAAAATCAACCTCCCACCCCACAAAATGAAAAGGCACAAATGTAGAAATCAGAAACCAGGAAGGTGCCAGCAGTTCACAAGATCTAAAGCTTCCAAAAGCACCTGCAGTCCCAAAGTTCATCACACGGACCACGCCCCAGCCATGCTCACACACCTCAGTGTTCAAATCCTTTCCATCCCTTGACCTATGATACTTCCCCAGCCTGATTTTGTTTCCTTTGGGAAAGGTAGACTGCGGAGGAAGGAGAACAGACAAATGGGAGTCTCTATATCTCTCCTCCCCTCCTTCCAAGTCTAGAGTAAACTATTTTTCTTTCTCTAAAATCTTTCCTACCAACGATATAAATATTTTGTTGACAGCTTTGCTGGTTCAAGCCTTTTCACGTGAGCCAGCCAGCTGGGTCCATGCTATGGTGCCTCGACCAGGCCCTGGCTCACACCTTCGTCTTCTGTGAGTACGTCATGATAACATCACCCTTCCCCAGGGAGAGTGAAGTGCATGGAGAAACAAAGCTCACCTAATAACTGGACATTGAAGAATTCCATAAGGAGTGCATCCCTCCATGAATGTCAACATATCCAGCAGGGATGAGAAACAGGATTTCGAGATAAAGCACTTTATTATCTGTCTTCAAGGATTTAAAATCACTTAAACCACACAACCATGGTGAAAGTTTGCATTTTCATTTTGTAGACCAGGTGGCGCGGGGGCTTGAAGTTGTGAGGCACGAAGTCATATGTTCAAAGTCACACGTAGCAAGGAGTAGAGCTTTTGTCATGGGGGTGGCAGTGGGTGGGTGGAGGAAGATCTTGGACGCTGCCAGGCCCCTTTGTCCTTGATTAAATACTACAATTAGAAGTCCTGTTAAATTATCCTTTCAGTGCCTGTAAATATATGTAAGGAATAAAATCAAAGTTCTCTCTCTCACAAAACAGTTGATCTTGCCATTACAAACTTATGCTTTTGTTTGTTTGTGTGTCTCTCTGAGATGGTTTCTGCACATATTTTAAAGCTGTTTCGGCAAAGCATTAATGCTTTCTGACTGTATTTTTCTACAAGAATTCTTTAGGACAAATTGACTGGTACCAAGAAGCTTGGAATCCAAGAGCAGAAGTTTCCAAAGTCTTGGTTTTGGATAATTTCAGAAATTGTGCCAATGTGTATAAAACCTGCCTTCCTCCAGACAGCGGGAGAGACTAAAGATGTGAGTGTGTGATGGGCAGAGTTCAGAAGCCTTGCCACGCAGCACTTCCTGTGGTTTAGATTTCCATCTGTTCTTCAGCTGCCAGGGTGACGCGGGAAAAAATGACCAGGCTCTCTTGGGCATAGTTGCAATAAAACCTTCACCGCTGCTTTTTCCTACTTTTTTCTACCATTAAAGATTAAAAATATACTTTTGCAAGGAAGGAGTATAAAATATAAAATTTTGTGAATATGACAGAATATGACAGTCTTTGTCCTAGTTTTTGGCCTAGTGGGAAATTGTCTCTGAAAGCTAACCGCAGTCTCTATATCTTATAGTTATTTGGCATGCTTTATAAACGTCTTTGCACTATATGAATGCAATAAGCATTCATAACCATAATTCAGCTTTTTCATCTTCAATTTGAAGGATAGCCATTGTTCTTTCATAATTTGTTTCGGGACTATCAAAGAAAGTTCGGGCAATCCATCTTGATACAGGATGCTTGAAATATTCCCAGTGTTCTGGGGTATAGCCTTCCGGAATTTCTACTAACCTCAGCTTCACCAATAAATACATTCACCAGAGTTATGCCAGTTGCTACTGGAATCCCAGTCAACAAAATGTAGAATCTCATTCATTTCAAAAAACATCTGTCATAGAACCCAGAAGTCTTGATGATAAAGTCTTTTCCAGTGGTCTCCACTGTGTCGCATAGGAGCGACAGTCTTAGGAAAGTCACGGGTGAGGAAGCCCCCCCAATCCAAGTCGAGTGCCAAGGCGGCGGGCCGGACAGAGTGGCCACTGCAGGGACTGAAGCCCGCTGCAATAAACTCATGGCCGCCATGGCTACTATCTGTGTTGCTTTTAGCTAGAACTAGAAATCACATCAAGGCTCTGGTACAACAGCCACAGGAAACTAATAGACATTAAAAAAAAAAAAAAGTTTCCAAATAAGCTTTTTCTGAAGGCATGCTTTTACTACACCCGGAGACACAATATGTGACTTTTCAGTATCCTATCAACTGACTGGTATCTTACCGAGAGACATCACAAATCCCCTGGCTGGGCAGAGATGCAAATAATTCTTTAAAAACAAATGTTGGACTTTGTCATTTTTTTTCTGTTGTAACATTAGAATATCAGCAAGCAAAATCAATTGTAGAGGAGAAGTAATAAAATATTGGGGATATATTCTTCAAAATACTTGAAAATATTTTTTCATGTGATAGTAATATCTGTTTCAGTTGGATTTCAAGCAGTAATGGGTCAGAATAGAGGCTTTCCCCCAAACCATCTTGCCATATATTCATCCTTGATTTTTGGTACTTGATAAAGAGATACTATCAATATTGATTAACTATCAATTTTAGACTGTTGTGAATTTTTACTTTTAAAGCACATTGATAAATATCTAAATCATGCCCTAAACTGTTCATTTAATTTTCAAAGGTTGTGATGGAGCCATCATTCTTAAGTGATAGAATTCTGAAAGTCAGGAGTGTGTTCTTCCATACCACTATTTTTGCAGTTGAATGACAGCTTTATTTATTTATTCCAAAGTTGATGCCAAACTCTGATTTCTGACTCTCAAGGAAAAGAATAAAAGATATGGGTCTCTCTGAACTCCGAAGGATACCAAGGCAGGTCCCACCATGACACACTCTCCTGACACTTAATAATTTTCCTTGACAACACCTGCCACAATTATAACTAATAATCAGTTGTGTAATTCTTTATATGATGTTTTCCTTTCTCTGCTAGCATAGGTCCCAGAAGGGTAGGATGCGTATATACCTCATTTACCTTTTATCTTCAATGCTTAACATTGCTTGGCTCATAATAAATATCTGTTGAATGAATGGATACAATAAATGTATGATATTGTCATTGCTTATTGAGCTTCCCAAGTTATATGCTTAGCTCTGATATTAATTGTTGCATAAATGGATGGGAAATCTGTGTCATATGGCATATCTCCCACTTGAGAATATGTCAATCTTAATAGTACATTTATAAAACTACTTTATTTATATTATTTGAACATTACAAGGAGGATAAAGTCAGAAATATTGGGACTAGGTATTAAACACAATCGATAAAACATTACATGACATAGAGAATACAGCACCAGTATCTAGCACTGTGAATATTAAGTTAACAATGCAAGTACCAGACAGGGATTTTTCACTTAAATAATTTACAACCTTATTACATCATAATAAATGAGGATGATATGGCTTTTTATTCATGTATATTGATATTAAGAAAAAGTTATTTTATCTGCCTTTAAAATACATAAACCAAGATCCCAAAGTAAAATATTTACAGATTATTGTAATCAAGTTCTGATCATGACAATATATATTAATAACTACTCAATACATGTACACTGGATGAAAATGATATGTAAAGATACTGTGGAAGATACAAAGAAAAATGACATCCTTCCTGCCACAAGGAGACTAAAATTACTCAATGTGGGAATGTTTCAGAAAATCAGCCCTAAGGGTACCCCATCCTCCCTCCCCACTCCCCAACACCTTCCAACTCCTGCACACACAACCGTACCTCCAACCAACCTCCCTCACTGCTACATAAGCAGGGTCAGTTGGTCTGGTCAAGGAAGGAATCAGGGGAAAAGATGGCTTGAGCTGCAATTTGAATGATGGTTAGAAGTGAGATAAGCGGTGAGGAAATTCCAAGCCAAGGAAATCACTTTGAAACAAAGTTGCAGAAATAAAAAAACCATAAAGCATATTAGAGATAATGAATAGGCCTATTGGACCATATGTCTTAGTAAGGGACATGCAGCAGAAGCTATTGTGATGATAACTTCTATCCTTTTCTACGTGCTGAAAAACTTTTTTCCCCTTTCTGCCCCCAGAAATGTATAAATTTTTTTTCCCTTTCAGAGCTGGCCTTGAAGAACAGCCCCACTCATGCTATTGAGGGATGAGGCAGGAATTGCTCCACACTGAAAAACTGATGCCTGGACTAGAAACAGAAGTCTTACCCAGAAAGGGAGTGATCACTCTGAGACTGCAAAAGCGACATGGACTTTCTGGAGGAATCATGTGAGGTAGCTCAGTGGCCCACTCCCAAGCCTCAGCTCCACCTGATCACTCCTACCTCCTTCTCAACCCCCTTCTCAACCCTACAGTGTATGCACCAGCTTTGTACCGTGGCTGCCTTCTCTCCTCCTCTCACTCTTATCCTGGCTAAACCATCTTTGGAAGATCTTATATAATTTTGTAATTATTTCTTCTTTGAATGTTAGAACTGGCCAGTGAAGTAAACTGGACCTCAAATGTTCTGTCAAAGACTGATTCAATGAACTTACCCTAATGATCATAGGACTATTATGATTTCCTATTATTTATTAAGTTTCAATAAGCTATATTTTTCCAGAAACCTTTCCATTTCATCTAAATTTTCTAGTTTCTGCCACAAGCTTTCTTATTAACTTTTTCATTTCTTCTGGCCATTAGTGATTTTCTGTTTGCTATATCTTCTAATAATCTACCACAGGCTTTTACTATAACCCTAATGTTAGCATGTGTCCCTTCTATTTACTTGATCAATCTCTCCAGAGGCTTATCAATTTTATTTTTTTCTCTTTAAAGAACTATTTTTGGCTTTATTAAGCTTCTTTATCATGTGTTTGTATTCTCTTTCGTTAATTTGTGCTGTCACTTTTATTATTCCCTATCTTCTACTTTCTTTGGGTTAATTTTGCTATTGTTTTAAAAAAGTTATTGTAAAGGCTGTTTAGCTTGTTAATTTTTAGATTTTTTTTAATCATATAAGTATCTAAGAACATATATGTTCCTCAAAGTGCTGATCTAACCCCAACTCACATGATTTTATATTTAGTATATGTGTTATAGATCAGTTCAACCTATTTTCTAATTTCCATTGTGATTTTTCAAGTATTTAGAAGTGTATTTTGTAATTCGAAACATACGGAAATTTTACAACTTTACCATTGATTCATATTATCTCATATTGTGAAATGGAATAAATGTTGTATGATTCCAATCCTTTGATATAATTTGTGTATTCCTTTTTGTCCAATCTGTTAATTTTTATATCTGTTCCATATGTATTTTTTAACATGCATTGAATAAAATACAACTTACCAAAATTCATGGGATGCAGCAAAAGCCGTGCTTAAAAGGAAATTTATAGCATTGGCTGCTTATATTAGGAAAGAAGGAAGATCTAAAATCAATAATCTAAGCTTCCATCTTAGGAAACCAGAAAAAAAAAGAGTAAATTAAATACAAAGTAAACAGAAGAAAAGATAATAAGAACTAGAAGAATAAAAATCATGAAATTAAAAACAGGAAATCAATAGAGAAAATCAATAAAATCAAAAGCTGGTTCTTTGAAATAATCAGTAAAATTGATGTGCCTCTAACCAGGCTAGACAAGAAAAAAAAGAGAAGACACAAAGTACTAATATCAGAAATGGAAGAAGAGACATCACTACAGACCACAACTCTATGTCCACAAATTTGATAGCCTAGATGAAGTTGACCAATTCCCGGTAAGACACAATTTTCAGAAACGCAGAAAAGAAATAGACAATCTGACTAGGTCTATTCTGCTTGACACTCTAATGTAGACTCATCAGTTGTAATTCGTGTGCCAGTGTCGCGCAGGATACTGATAGTTGAGGAGTCTGTGAGTTTGTGGGGATGGAAGTAAATGGGAACTCTGTACTTTTCACTCAATTTTGTTTTGAACCTAAAACTTCTCCAAAAAATTTTTATTTAAAAAAGAATACATGTTTTGTAGTTGATGCAATGATCTCTACATATATGTAGAGATATATAGATCTCTTTTGTTAATTATGTTGTTCAAATCTATATCCTTGCTGACTTTTTGTCTATTTATTATAAAACAACACACACTCACAAACACATATTTAACTTCAATTTTTCAGTTATTCTCAACTACACATCCCACCATTACTGGAAGCAGAAGTTTGTGTCATGGCAATTTTTTATTAGTCTATGCCATTCTCCATTTCCTTCAAACAAACATTCATCCTGTCAAACTCCTACTCAGGCTTCAAGATCTTCCTTAAGTGTGACTTTTCCAAGCTGGTTTCCTGACTGCCTAGCACAGCTTAGTGACTTACGCTTTGTCACTCTATTTGGATTATCATCATACTCTTGTCACCTGTTATTTATTCCTTCAAGGGCAGAATTTTTCTATATCCAACACCTAGAATGGTTACTTCAAATACTGTATACTAAACAAATGTTGGCAGCATAAATGGATGATAAAATTCATTTGGCAGAATTATAATGGGAGATTTGGCCAAACTCCCTCCAACCTCAATCCTTTCTCCTATTCACGTTGGCTTACAATTTTTCTAAGGTTTCTGACACTTGTGTTTCTCCTGCTCAGATACAGAATTATATCATTTCTAACTTGGTTGAGCAGTCCCTGTTCCTGCTTCCCGCTCAGATTAGTGATGAAAGACCATGTAGAAAGAGAGGCCACAAGGAAAAGTCTGAAGGCAGCTCAGCAGACAAGTGAGGCTGTCTCAGATGTTCCAGCCTCAGCAGAGCTGCTAGCTGAATTCAGCCACATGAGTGAACCCATCAGAAGAACTGCCCAGATGATTCCAACCAACTGCAGAATCATGATAAATAATAAATCATTCCAACGTATGGACATCAAGGGGGGAAAGCGGCGGAGGGGTAGCGATGGTGGTGGGATGAATTGGGAGATTGGGATTGACATGTATACACTGATGTGTATAGAATTGATGACTAATAAGGACCTGCTGTATAAAAAAATAAATAAAATAAAATTCAAAAATTAAAAAAAAAAATAATAAATCATTGTTGTTTTAGTCCTAAAATAAATCATTTTAGGTTTTGGAGTGGTTTGTTATACGACAATAGATCTGGGAAATACCACCGTATCATTCTGGGTATTTGAGGCAAAAAGAAATGTAATAAGGAATTTAGTTTTACAAAATCATTGGAAAGGCAAGATGGACCCCTCCTGGACTATGGAGTCCAAGGTTACAGATACACCTCCTAACTGTGATCCAGATGTCAGGAAGCTTCCATGGCTGCTACCGCAGGTGTTGTCACAACTGCCTCTCAAACCTCAAAGCTGGTGACTGAAAACTGAGTGATTGAGTCTGCTTCCACCTACTCACCCCCCCACACACACCACGCCTTGCATCCCAGCCACCACAGCAGCTGGAAGATGGCACGCACGTCACTACTGCCTTCCGAATCTCTTACAACTGCTTCTAACTGGCACACGTTCCATCATATCCAGAATCCTAGATTCCAGAGACTTTGAAAAGTGTAGGTTCAGCTTTCCAACCTCAAAGACTGGAAAGTGCATGGAATGAATGATGAGAGAAGTCTCGTATTCATGACCACAGTCCTCTGGCTCTGAATTTAGTCAGTATGACACACAGAAATGATGTAGGAATGGGAAGACAGCAAATATGATTTCCCATTCTGGTTCTGATGTTTATTAAGTGTTTGAACTTGGTCAGTCAGGAAACCCTCATCCCTGATTTGGAGGGTTTTTCAAGAACTCAACACGGCTTTCATAAAGCTCCTGGCAAAGTGCCTGGCACATAGTAGGTACTCAGTGATTGATAATGGTTATTATTAATGGAGGAGAGGACAAGTGAACAAAATACAGAAAGTATTATTTGATCATGTAGGAAAGACATCTAACAGACTGGGAGAGAGAAAAGACATCTTAAAGAAGGTGATTTTGAAATTTGAGATGGGCCAGGCAAAAAAATGGCACAAAAGGGAATTCAATATACTGAGGTCTCTCTCTGGCCCCTTCCATAATTCTCTAGGTAGGACCATGACTCTGGCGGCTTACTTAGTAGATTTACATGTTAACCACTAGGTTTGGTCTTCATAGATATACTTCATCACACTGATCAACATTGGTTGGATAAATGTTGGAGCCAATGGAAAAAAAAAGGGTAGTAAAAACCTGGTGTCTTTATGAAATATGTTATTGATCTTCAAGAGTCATACTCAGACGCTTTCAAGTAGCTCCCACCCAAGCACCTCTTTAACAGAAGATAGGGTACTTGGCAGGTGTTAGGGAACAAGCTCTTGTTAATGTGAGCTTGGAGCTTTGCACACATGATGATGCTAATGGTACCCTTTTAAAATATACAAAAAGTACTCTGACTTTATTAGGATTTTTTTAGACTAGTTGCATAATAATTCTCCTATTGCTTTAAAAACTTTATAAAAATAGCTATTTTCTTCTTTTTGTCCCTCTAGCAAATAAAGAAACAAGGAGAAAGGGGAGAAGATTCACGATTAGCTCAGAACAGAAAAACATTTTCAAGTCTATACATGAGAAAATGCTAGAAGATAAAGCTATGAAAAATCCTAATCTAGTCATATTAACAAATTCTAATGATCACATGGAGAAGAACAAAAGCCCACTGACTTTCATTTGAATAGGCATCTTCAATGCTCGTCAAACTGCCAATTTTGTTTCAGGCTTTGGAAACGCGTGCACAGTTTGTATTGTTTTTCTCCCTCTGCCTTCTCCTTTTTCAAAAACTGAGCTCTGGGCAATGGTGTTATATTTCTATTTCACTTCTTTTTAACACATCAAGGGCAAGGGTAAAGCAGAGCATACGCACAGGAAATGGGTTAGTGCAAATGCAACTACACACCAAAACCACATGCCTGGGAAAAGACAGTGACAATGTTGGATAGACTTTTTTAAAAGAAAAATTTCCTGGAAATAAAATAGTTTCTTTACATCAATTATATGCACCAAAAGCATGTCCTCCAACTGTCTTCTACCCACCTAATCAGGGTATAGAATTAATGCTTTGAAAAACTTTATAAGCGTAGATTAAATATTAGTATGTTTCTTTCTGAGGCTGCCTATTAGGAAATAAAACACACCCTTTATCTCTTTTAAATAATCACTTGGTATTTGTTAGGTGTATATTTGGTGTAACGCTCTCTTTACTAGATGAAGAAAATGGTAAATGATACCATGACTTCTGATTGCTGTTGGCAACATCCAGTAGTGAAAACAACAAACTATACATATACATAAATATTCGACTTATATCCAGAATATATAAATTAGACTTTAAGATGAATGAGATAGGCTAACAACCTAATTCAAAATGGGCAAAAAATTCGAATAGATTTCTTTCCTTTTCTAATTCAGAGTTTCTCTCTTAGGAATTTGCCTATTTGAGGTATTTATCTTGTCAGTTGAGATCTTTGTATATTAGAAATATTTGCCTTTCTTGTTTATTTTTATTATAAACATTAACCCAATTATGTTTGCCTATGGCTTTTTTATTTTTTCTTTTGCCATAATGAAAATTTAAGTTTTTATGTATTTAAATATTACTATTTTGTCCTTCTATAATATCTGGGGTTCCTGTCTTGATTAAGAGAGTTTCACCCTATTAATGAAAAACCAAACAGTAAAACATAGTCAAATTAATAAAACTCAAGACCAGTTCCTTGAAGAAACTAATATAATAGCTAATCCCCCTCGAGAACACAATTAAGGAAAAAAAGAAGAAAGTAAGAAATTCAAGATTAAGAATGAGAAAAGACTGGATAAAGAAGAACAAATTAAATGTCAGTAAAAAGAAGTGACACAACTGAGTTAGTCTCTTCAACAAGTCAATGTTATTATCAAAAAGGAGGAGGAGAATGGTTTTAAATTAAAGACTTAAGAGACAAGACAACCAAATATCTTCTATGATTAAATTCGGGATTCGGCAAATCAGCTATAAAGTGTTTGGGGAACAATTGGAGAAATTTGAATATGAACTGGATGATAAAAGTTATTAAGAGATTGATATTGCAGTTATGTGGGAGAAGTTTTTACTCTTCGGAGAGAAATGCTGAATTGCTTAAAGATGGAGGGTTATGACTTCTCTAATTTAAAATGGTTAACGATAGCTGGGGGTTAGATGGGTGCTCACTGTATTCTTTTGAAACTCTTTAGACGTGTTTAAAATCTTTATAATAAAATTAAAAAGAATACAGGATGGAGGAATATATATAAGTTAACGCTACGTGCAATTCTAAAGCAAAATGTTTTTGAAACCTGGAAAAATGGGTGCTATTCATTGTAAAACATAAATTACTAAGAATTAAAAGAAGATGTGTAAATCTTGCCTAGACCAATTACTATAGAAAAGATTTGAAAGTGATTATAGATCGCCCCTTAAAAAAAAATGCACCAGGACCAGATGGCTCCACAGCTGGATTCTATTCAACCTTTGGAGACCAAATGATCCCAATGTTTTAAAAATTATTGTAGGCCATGGAAGGGGACAGCAATTGCTCCAATCCACTTCAGGAAGCTAAAGAAATCTTCCTGGCAAAATGAAATAAAGTCACTTCCACAAAAGAAAAGATGACCAATCTCACTCATGTATAGAGATGCAAAATTATCAAAGAAATAATAGAAGACAGATTCAATTTTATGTTGCTCTCTTTAAAAAGTAAAAGAAATAATTATGTTATAATTTGTTATATAAGGTGTATTTCTGTGAGAATTGTGAATGCCTGGAGTAATCAACATATTGAAGAATAAGAGAAGGGCATTGAAATGCCTAGAAGAATAAAATAAATACAGGGTTTAACTATGCATGTAAGAAATTGAAAAGGTCCCATTCTATGTTTACTAATCATTTCCTTCTTCCTCATATCAAGCCAAAATCTGCCTCTCAGTAATTTTTACAGATGGAGAAATAAAGGTCCTGGGACATTAATTCCCTAAGGCCAGACTACAAATTAAATCCAAAGCAGGATAGAAAACCCAGAGACTGGTTTCCCGTCCAAACTGTTCTTTCCTTTCAAGTATGTGCCTCTCTTTGAGATATGCCCCAAGGATTCTGGTGGACTTATTGTGCTCTGCATGTGGAGTGTGGGCAAAATATACAGCCCAGCAGAGAGTTTCACATTCAAATCACATTATATTAAGTGAAATTTTCTTCCAAAGAGTGATCTGTCTTCTAAACACGGTAACAAATCCATATCAAATTTAATTCCTTTGCCCATAAACAACATGGAGGCACTCAGCTTTGTCAAATGGCTCTAGCTCTGGCAAAGACTAATGGATGCCCATAAATATCACACCTCTCAAATCATATTTTCCTTGCTGCTTTTTAATATTCCCTTGGCAAGGTGAAGAAAAATGTACCTTATGAAATAGGATTCAGCCAAAAAGCCACTGGAAATAAATACAATTGTTTAATTTTTATCTTAATATTAGAGAACAAAGAAATGTTTACGGCAAAGTATTTTTCTTATATTTTGGTTTGCGATTCTGATACTTTATTTACTTATTGCTGAATAGGACAAATTTTATACTTTCAATAACCAAATACAATTATTTTAATTTACCCGCCCCAATCACAGTCACTACAGTGTCATGGCAAGTCACCTACTTCTGTGGACCTCTTTTCCTATTATAAAAAGAGGATAAATGTACTTTTCCCTAGATAGGGAACTAGGAAGGAAGTCTTGATAATATCACAGAATAATTTTAGCTTAGACATTTGTACCCTAAGCCTTTTTTTATTAATTAGCAAAATGCTCCTCCTTCTAATTTCAATGTTATTAAATTATCTCTCAGTTTTATCTTATGGACAATGGGGGCAATATTTCATGCTTCATCTGCCTTTTAGGATGAATTATTTTAGAATCAAATGACATAGTGACTATATTTTGTAAACTGTGTAACATTAGGCAAACTTGAAATGGTTAAACCTTGAGACAGGCTAAAGGCCAGGCTGACACCTAGGGTGCAATAGACTTGGTATCACTTAGGAAAGGTGGCTTAATGCCATGGAATTAGTACAAGGGGTATTGTCCTAGTTTCTACAATCTCTGAGAACCGAAACCTGGACTCACACCCAGGTCTTCAGACTGCTGGACTAAAAACTAACGGAATTTTCACACTATTGAATCTATTGTATCTCTAGATACAGTAAAGATAGTACAGTTTTCACTTTTATACTTATTACTGCTAAACTTCCTGAGAGCTTTCCTTACTCATAAGACTAGTGTAATCAGCCCTGGGCAAAGTCATGAAGAAGGATGATAGGAGAGGACTATTGACAATTTCATTTTTCTAGTTGTACAGAGCTTCAAACTGTACCAGGGCAGGTAATCAGTGCTTACTGCATCTTAAGAAAGCCATTGATGCTTTTGAATAAGAGGGAGAGTGCCTGAGCTTTAAAGAAGGAAAGGAAGGCAGGAAGGAAGGAAAGAAGGAAGGAAGGAAGGAAGGAAGGAAGGAAGAGGGAAGGAGGGAGGGAGAGGGGGAGGGAGGGAGGAAGCACCAGAAAATCCCATATTATTGAGACGAATGTTTTCAATCTTAGAGCTCTAAGAATATAAAATATAAAACGTTAATACGGGTCCTATCTGAGAGACTCCATTTCCAGAATATTACCCTCCACCCCTCACTAGTGTTTTATATCAGTTTCTCTATTTGAAATTAAGTTATCTGCAGGCAGAGACCATTTGCTTTGCTCCCTGCCCCCATGGCTTAGGTTGAGATCCTGTCCAGAGTTGAGAGTCCATAAATGTCTACTATTGAAAGTGGGGTCATTTCTTTCCTATTAAATGGCTTGGTCCATGCCACCTCAAATAAAGAGGAGAATTAGAACTTGATAAAACTTGATTGCAGGCTATGTGCTCTAAATACTAGGAAATATGGAACAGTAAAAGATTGAATTTAAGGTCATTGAACAAAATTTGTCACTTCATGACTTTTTTTAACTTTAAAAATTTTTATGGAATCTGTAGTTAATACCTTTTGTCATTTCATTGTAATTTCTTTTGTAAAATATTATTTTACTTATTAGTTTGTGAATAGGTTATTACACATGTGATACAAAATCCAATAAGCATACAGGGTGTATATATTAACATGTATATTAATATATATCGACACTCCTGTCCGCCAGCTGTCAAGTTCCCCTTCCCAAAAGCAATAACTAAAATCTGTTTCTTGTGCAACCTCCCACCCGATTAATTTTAGAACATTTTCACCATACCCTAAAGAGACTGTGTACCCATTAGCTGTCACTCCCCACCTTCCCCCAACCGCCTCCAGCCCTAGTCAACCACTAATCTACTTTCTGTTTCTAGATTTGCCAATCCTGGGCATTTCGTTAAAAAGGGTATCATAAATGTGTGATCTTTTGTGGCTACCTTCTTTCACTTAGCATAATGTTTTCATGGTTCATCCACATTGTAGCACATACCAATACTTCATTTCTTTATTGCCAAAAAATACTCCATTGTATGGATATACTGCATTTTGTTTATCCATTCAATTGGTGGATATCTAAGTTTTTTCCACTTCTTAGCTATTATGAATAAGGCTGCTGTGAACATTCTTGTATAATACAACTTTTTATGTGAATATATGTCTTCATTTCTCTAGGAGTGGAATTGCTGGGTCACATGGTACCTCCATGTTTACCATTTTATCGAACAGCCAAATTGCTTCCAAAGCAGCTGTGCCATTTTATATCCCTACTACCAAAGCACAAGGGTTCCAATTTCTCCACATCTCCCCAACACTTGCTATTTTCCATATTTTCATTATGACCCTCCTTGTGGGGTGGTATCTCATTATGGTATCTCACTGTGGCTCTTTGATTTGCATTTCTCTGATGACTAATGATATTGAGCATTGTCTATTTACATATCTTCTTTGGAGAAATGTATGATCAAATCCTTTGCCCATTCGTCCAATGGGCTATTTGTCTTTTCATTGTTGTGTTACATTGCTTTCTTTGTTTTTGTTAACTTTTGTTTTTAGAGCAGTGCTAAATTCACAGCAAAATAAAGAAAAAAATACAGAGATCTCCCCCTACGTCTCCACCTGTAAAACCTCTGCCATTATCAACATTCCCCCAGAAGAGTGGTACATTTGTTACAACTAATGAACCTACACCGACACAGCATAATCACCCAAGTGCATAGTTTACATTAATTAGGATCTTCACGGTACTTTCATAGGTTTGCCTTTACAAAGCATCTTAGCCATGTCTCTCTAGGGAACTGAGAGATGGGTGACCAGCAAAGAGTCAGAGAATCCCAAATTAGCAGACCTGAAGTTGTGTCTCTGCAGCAAAGAATGTGTGTGTCTATGCAGACAGTACTCTATCCTTGAAATCCAGAAGGCAGCTTAACTAAAAGCTACATGACTGTCAAGGGCCATTATTGAAATGTCCTGAGTGTAAAGGTCACTTACATTTACCCCCCTTCTCAGTGTGACCCATGGAGTGAACATCATACAGGGTAAGGGTAGGACAAATAGGCATCTGTTCATCAAATCCTCTCACACCAGTGCTCTGGGTAACCCCCTGAAGCTGGAGAAAGCGAAGTTTGCGGTAATAAAAGATGGGCGAGTGATTTTCTGTTACTTGATACTCTTAAAGAATGGGTTGCGTGGGATCTCGGTGTTTTGAAGCAGCTCAGTGCCTTGCTTGCCATACCAAGGACACATTCTGAGGAATTTTCAGGTATGCCAGCCTTCCCTTCCAGCACACCTTTCTGTCTGTCTCTACCTCAGGCACTCAGCTCTCAGACTGCACCAGCCCATCGAACCCTTGGGAAAGTCATCTGCAAATCAATATTAGCGAGCAACTCCTGTGTTCTGAAACCATGGAGAAAGACTAGATACCTCTTCTTGGGAAGCTCAAGTTCTTTCAAAAGTGCTTAATGAACTATCTCTCTCAAGAAAGTATGCATTTGAAAGCATCACCACAAGGCACACCTGTTAGAGGAGGGTGTGGCTGGAGGGAGATACTCCCATAGAGATCTTGTGTGTCACCACAAGGCAACCACCTACTTTGCTTACCCTTAAAGGTGACCTTGGTCACATATTGGGTACCAGTGTGAAAGCATATAACGCAAGACACAGTAGTTTGCTATGACGGGTATAGTAGAGCCGACCAGTGTTTCATATGGCACTTCCCAAATCTTCCAGAGCCTCTGTCCGTCACGATTTCTAAATAGAATGTGCTGAAATGATGCCACACCAGTACCTCTGGCTAACTGACTCCCAGACATCAGAGAGCTGACTCAAGTGCATCTATCAGCCACTTAAGAGTTCTTTCTTTATACCCAAACGCAACCTTGTGTTAAAACTATATATTGGCTTGGGAAAAACGTCAGGGTCACAGATTTATAAAAAGCTGTTAAGAAAAACCTAGAATACTTGGAGTGGCTGCCCTGAATCTCTTCAGACTGGTATCCTAGGGGCGGGGGCTGCTCTTCCCGACTCCCAGCCCCACATGGAGTTGGAGAACCACCCTGGGGTGTGACTCAGGATGAGAATTCTCAGAAGACTTTAATCAGAGAGCTAGGGACAATGTGCAGGCCAGATGCATGTGTGGCAAGAGTGGGAGAAGAAAAACAAGACAAATATAAGTCCACCCGCATACCTGACCCACACCACCTGGGAAGGCCACCATCAGTTCTAGCCAGTTCACCCTATGTGATACTCCCCAGCTTCTTACCTCACATTACCCTGATTTATTGGTTTCTAGCTTGTATTATCTGAAACTCCCTTGTTCACGTACCTGTATTCTTTTATTAACTTGGTTATCTGCTGCCTTCTACCCCAAGCTCAAAAACCTCATCAGCCCCTCACAGCCTTAAGGTGGGGCTGGTAGGTTCCCCCTCTTAGCGCAGTTTCCAGAACAACGTGCACTGGCACATAGTAGGCGTTTCATGAATACTGGTTGAGGCATCTATGAACTTGCAGACTTATTCCAAGGCCCTGAGTGAGGACTTTGGGCAAAGGAGACTTTGAAAGCCTGGCTCGGGAGATGCTGCGGAGATCCCAGCCACCAGACCGTTTATAAGCCTCTGATCCGATTCCAAGGCTGGAAGGGCGAACTGAGCTCTGCCCGCGCCCTCTCGCCAGCCCCGGAAAGTCGGGGCGAAACCAGCGAACGCGGCCAGAGCTCCAGCGCCGCAAGGAGCCTCCAAATGGGCACAAGGGCGGTGGGCAGGCCCCGCCCGGAGCCCCGCGGCCGCCGCCGCCCCGCGCCCCTCCCCCGCCACACGCCGGTCCTGGGGGCTGCGGGCACAGTCGAGGGTGGCCGGCTGAGGCCGGGGGTTGGCGCGGGCTGGAGCCGCCCCACGCGCGTCCCGCGGTCTCCACTCCAGAGGCGCAGCAGCCGGGTCGGGGCCGCCTGCCGAGTTGGCCGCGTGCGCCCGCAGGAGCGCAGAGTTTGGAAAGTCGTCGCGAAGCTTCGGCGGAGCGCAGGGGGTGGGGGGTGTCAGAGAGAAAAACCCGCCTCTTGCGAGTAGAGCGAGGAAGGCGGGGGGGGGGGGGCGGGGGGAGGCTCCGAGTTCCGCTTCCTGAACGGCGGTGGGTAGAGGAGGTCGGCGCCGGCGAGGGCGGTGGGACGCGCGCTCCGGGCCCGCGACGGGCGATGGCCAGCGAGCGGACCCGCAGGTTCACCCGGAGCCTGCTGCGACCCGGGCAGGCGGCCGAACTCCGGCACAGCGCCGCGTCCGCCGCCGCGGTGGCTGTCAGCAGCCGGCAGCAGCAGCGGGTGAGTGCAGCGCGTCCTCCGCGCCTCCCCGTGCGCCCCGGGCTGCTGGGGGCCCGAGCCCGGCCTCCCGGAGCTCTCGGCGCCCGGTTCCCTGCCGCCCCCCGGCTCCCCCGCCCCCGCACGGCCTCCCCCGCCGCCTCGCCCGGGGCCGCCAGCGCCACCTCTGCGAGGCAGCGGCACCGACGCGTGAGGACCGGGGGCACGTTTGGGGACCGGGGACGCTCAGAGGATCAGCCGCGCGGGCAGCAGAAGCGCAGTGTGGGAGAGGATGTGCCTGGGTCTGGGGGTGTGAGGAGGTGACGGGAACGCATCGCGAGCCCCGTGGGCGTTAGGTTGTAGGGTGCCAGAGACCCGAAGGGTGGATAGTCTACGGAGCGGAACCCCTCGGTCCTCGGGTCTCCGCGCCCCCTTCACCCCTGGCGACTAGGGCGCAGGAGGAGAGGGTGTGATCCGAGGTCCTCGCCCGGGCTAAAGCTGGGAACCTCACCTGAACGGTCTCGCGGAAATAAATGCCCTTCTCACCCCCCTCCCTCCACGGGGTAATTAAAAACCCACAAACCGCTTTATAGGAGTCCAGAAAGGGCTGAGGGAACTAGACTGGAGGAGACGTGAGTCGTTAAGTATTCAGTGGTTCCTGGTTTCTAAGATGTTCGCAGGGTTCTCCCGCCAACTTTACTGGTTACTTCCTTATTGAAACGCCTTCTAAGAGAGCCGGGTGATTTCCGCGGGAAATCCCTGGGGCAGCAGCCAGGCGTTCTCATCTGATGCCCAAATCATATCCATACCTCCCCAGATGTTCGTAAGTTCCAGTAGGTGTCACACGCCGGGTTGGAAGTGTCAGGAGGAAGAAGAATGAACTCTTGTGGGAAAGGGAAGCGAGTGGGAACAGACTTAAAGCAAGACTTGGGTTCAGCAGCGACACTCTTGGCCTGCCTTTGCTGGACCGGAATCCCACGTTGTGGGTTTCATTTTACTTTTTGCCAGGAAACATCATTAGGAATTAAACGGCTTCTTTTAAGAGTGTCAAAGAAAGTGTTACTCTTGCAAGTCACCCATCAGGAGGGAGCCAAGAGCTGCCCAGAGCCAGTTCCCACAGCCAGGACTTTTCTCTAAAGCCAGAGGTTGGAAAGTTGAACAGAACGGAAGCTAATTGCCTGGCAGAGGAAAGAGGCATCAGATGCCCAAGAGGGTGAGGGTGATTGGAGTGTGAAATGAGTCAGGAGTCAGTGGCCAGGGTGCCTTCTCTTTCACTTACCACTGGCTACAGTCTGCAGGCACCCAGAGGGGATTTAACTGTTAGCAGACCCTGTGCCAGGGGCTGCCCTGGTCCCGATATCAGCATGCACATTTTCAAGGCAGGAAGGATAATCGGTCAAAAAGAACATTTGAAAAAAAGGTTCAGCTGGAGTAAAAATAGAGATAGTAAAATCCTCAGGCATGCATAGAACATAATTTTCACTTTGGAATGATTATTCAGGATTGTGGCTTTGTCATTGTCTGCCATTTGCTTTAAGATAACTTTATTTTGCAGTTGATTCATTTTACCAAATCTCAGTAATGATCTGGTAGACAAGTGCACAGAAATAAGTAGCAGTCAATTGGAATAAACAGCCCTAAATGTTGTTTTTGATTTTTGTTTTATTTTTAACGGGGTTCTCCTAGAGTTTTTGGAGCACTCGACTTTTCTCTAAAGAATATGTATCCTAGATACCTTTGTACGCGGACACACACATTACTTTCTCCAAATTGATGTCAGATTTGAAATCCTAGGGTATCTTGTCAAAATGAATAAGCCCAGTGTCTTAAAAAGAGTTGGGGGAAGGGGTGATTCGCTGGGAAAGGTGTCCCTGCCCCCCTCCCCTCACTTCAGCACCGTGGCCAACACCCTGGAGCCAGCTCTTGCCAAGACATATCAATGGATCTGACCCATCTAGTCAGGCAGCTTGGGCAGTGATTTTGGCAGCACGGACTTATGTGCCTGGCATCCGTCCCATCAGTTAACTCTTAAAGGGAAACTGGAAGGTGAGGCATTCTCTGGGTTGGCACCCAAACGCAGTGGGATTCTGTGGGGCAGAGCATCCCTTTTGAACCTAAAACCTTGTAATTGCACTGTAACTGCAGTGAAGATGAAGCTTAGCTTACATTGATCCACTTCCTGAAGACTCCGTGTTTGTTGCTTCAAGTCCTCAAATCCTAGTTGTCAAGGGAGAAAATGAATAGTCTGGGGGAAGAAGATAATGGGTAGCCCACTTCAATACAGGAAGTGGAATAGTGTGTATTGGAGCCAGCTGTCATCTACTGAAAAAATATTTGAGACACACTAGAAAGTCTTGCTGAGAAAACCTGTCTCACTGCTGGATTCATACAGTACCCTTTCTGAAATCTCTCTTTTGGGGACCGAAAATATAAATACAAAAAATATATAAATATATATAAAGACATATATATCATACAAACATACACATAATAGGACAGGAAATCTTCAAAATGTGTTTGGATTATGGAGATCAGAGAACGAAGGGATGCTGAGTGAGGGCATTTACCGGGGGGCCTACTTTCAGGGCAGTTGCTGAGGAAAGTAGAGGTGGATTCCAAAGCAATCTTGATTTTAGTTTTAACCCAAGGCACTGTAGTAGCTCATATGCCGGCAGACTCCTAGTGAGGACCCGCCTTATTCTACATTCCTCTTAAGAATAATAATGAAAAATTATCTGCACTCCCAACTTCATTGCAGCATTCTACACAATAGCCAAGATATCCCATTACAATGGATATATAATATTCCATTGGGGTGTGTGTGTGTGTATACACACACACACATATTATTTAACCTTAAAAAAGAGGGAAATAGAAGGAAATCCTGCCATTTGTGTACATTATATTAAGTGAAATAAGTCAGACACAGAAAGACGAATACTACATGAACTCACGTATGTGTGGAATCTAAAACGGTAAAACTCATAGGTGCAGAGAGTAGAACAGTGGTTGCTGGAGTGGGGAGGGGAGCAGAAGGGGAAATGAGGAGATGGTCATCAAAGGGTACAGATTGGTCACCTCTGCACAATGAATGAGTTCTGGAGCTCCAATGTACAGCGTGGTGACAATAAAATTTGCTAAGAGGATAGATCTTTAAATCTTCCCAACACACACACACACACACACACACACAATGGTAACTAGGTAGAGGTGATGGATAAGTCATTTAACTTGATTGTGGTGATCTTCCCACGATACATCAAAACATCAAATTGTACTCCTTAAGTATATACAATTTTTATATGTCAAAGGTCTCTCAATGAAGTTGTTGGGGAAAAAAAGAGTGAGAACAATAAAGAACAATTATGAGCAAAAGCCATAGATTTTGAAAACAGAAATATTTCCTCCTTAGTTATCCGAAAATTTTTTCATAAAAAAACAAATGAATCACAACTCATGCAAACGCCAATCTCAGGATCAAGCACAGCTTAAGTATTTCCTGACCGCCCCCCTTTCATAGTAGTCCCACAAAGCAAACTTGTGTATCGCAGAATCTCAGTTCAAAAATGATTAGGAACATTTCTCTCATGTCAGGGCTTGAGTGTTTTTATTTTTTTTGGTTGAGTATACTACTGTGTTGGCCACAAAGTTGTAACGCCACTAATTAGAGATTCTTTTTTGCTAAGAAGCTCTTCTTTTAAAAATGTGTGAAGTGCATTTGTACTTTCACATGAATTAGTTCATCTAAATAGCTTTCTACAGTTGATTAAGCTATAAACATAGGATTGGTGCTTTTCTCCACATATATATTATATTTGTTTGAGAGATACGGACTTTTATTTCTGGAACATGATTGGGTGGGTCACAGGAATGATTTCTGGAACATGATTGGGTGGGTCACAGGACTGAGTAACAGAGAGGCTAAGAACTAACTAGGGTCAGATGATGGGAAGGAAACACAGAGGCAGGTGGAGGTTTACCAAACACCAACTAATCATTCGGTCAATTTTTGCCTAATGCCTTTTATGTGTTTCCTAGATGAGAACATACCACTTTATTTACATGTATTCTTTAGGACATTTACTCTGCTGTTACACAAAAATTGCTCTGCAACTTATGTTTGAATTGTATCCAAATTTATTAATTTCTTTTAAAAAGGAAACATCCTGCTAAAAGCAACTGATTAAGTAATCAGTGTGTTTTCTCCCTCCCCACCCAGAAAGGCTAAGAGAGGAGAGTATTGATTCAGTATTCCCCCAAATTCCATATCCTTGCTTTGATTTGGTGTTTCCTAACTACCTCTGTTCCCCAGTGGTACTCCTTTTAATATTTTAGGCAGCTTTGAATAAGCAGAACCTTTGACCGACTGAAGATTTCTGGTTGAGAAGCTATGAATATGGAAACATGTTTACAGGGGCAGGAGGAAGTCTTAGAAGGAAGATTTTCCTTCCCTCTGAACTTTGTGATATTTAATAGTTGAGAGTAAGAGGGTTTTAAGAAATTGAGTGGGAGATACTAGAATTTCCAAAAACTCCTATGCCTGGAGTAAGAATCAGTGAAATGATGTGGGAAGTGATATTGAAGAAAAATGAAACACTTGTTTTGCTGTCAGTGTCTAGAATGAAAGCAGTATGCAAAGCAGAGGCCTGTTAGTTTGGCATTCCCAGCACCGTCTTGTTCTGTTCCAGTTTTTTTTGACAGGGCTCTTCATAACAAGGGTGTTTACATTTTAGCAGAAATCAGAGGCTTTAGCACAAATCCCAATCCCACGTTTATGTTTTCAAATGAGGAAAGTCCCTAGCCCAGTGAAGAACTCAACACACTTAGTTTACAAGATCAAGGTTGAATGTTATTATTGACTGTATCAACTCGTGTTTTTGACTTCTCAAGGGCATTGCAGAGGTAACTTTAAAAATATATGGTAACAACGGTGGGCTCTAGAGAACTTTTACATGGGTCAAAAAGTGAAAGAATGAATAAACATTTTCGTCTGTCTCTTTCTTTACAACCTTTTTCTCTAAGGCCTAGCATAAAAAAAGAGAGCAGTAATAGTTGTTATATAATAAACCATTTGCTGAGAACCTACAAAGTGCCTGACACAGCATTGTTTTATTTAATTCTCAGAGCAATCCTATGAGGAAGTCATTATAGTTACAGATTACAGAGGAGGCCACTGAGACTCATAGGGTTAATACCTTGCTCTGAGTTAAGTAACTGACATGGGACCTCTTTTGCATCCTGAATAGCAACCAGTTTTGTAGCTGCTTCCAATGGCATCTCTAAGTGGGAAGACACAAGGATTTTACTTTGGTTAATGTTGCCTTTTGATGGGTAGCTCTACCTAAGGAAGAAGAACTCTGTCCTTCCTACTGGCATTTCAGAGTACCCGTGAGGGGTCGCTTCAGTTTTCCTCTGAGGTTAGAAGCCACAGGAGAGGCTGTTCCAGTTACCCATGTTAATAATAGATCTTCCCAAGGCAACCGGAGCTCAGTGGTTAAGTCCTTAAAACATGGAACTTACTTAGCTAACCCCATGCCATCTATCTGGCAAAGCCATAAGTGAATTGTGAAAGAGGGTGGAGTTAATTCTTCTCAAGTCCACTTCTCTCGCAGGACTGGCTGCTTCTCCATTCTCAATCACTTCACCCACTCCAAGCAAGGGCCTGACATTTTCCAATGCCTCATGTGTCCTTGACGATGCATACTTCCATTTGACTGGGTTGTGTTGAGATTCTTTTCTCACACACTATCTTATTCAAAGGAGTGATTCCAAGTGTCTTGCAAAGATGCATGTAACATAGCAGCAACGAAAAATATAGTGAGGAGGTAAAAAGCAATATTAGCAACAACGAAAAGCAGTGTTAGGAAAGGTAGATGTAGTCAGGAGTAGGTCAGTGGAGTACGATCGTATACAAAACGCCTAACCATTAAGTCCTGTAGTCTGGCTAAGGGTGCATCCTAGAGAACCAAGTCAAAGAGGAAAACATGATCAGCCGTGAGATTAAGAGAGCCATAAGATAAAAGAAGATCATTTGCTCTAGACATGGTCAGCTTTAACTTGTACTGAGACTCCAAAGACAAGATAGTCTTTCTTCTGTAATTTTTCGCAAAGGGCAGCATGCTGCAGTGATAGACCCTTATTCCTTAGAATGTGGTCCATGGGCCAGCATTGGCATCACCTGGTCACTAGAAAGGCAGAATCCCTGGCTCTATACCTGATCTCCTGGATCAGAATGTGAATATTAATAAGATCCTCTGATGATTTTGTAAGCACATTGAAACGTGAGAAACACATACACACTCACACACAAAGCTACAATTTTAGCCGTAGTTTTGCAGTGTATTGTCAGGTAAAGGCAATTGTGTGAGGGTCTAGTACACCATGGTTTATTCTGCAACTCTTTGAAAGAGTCTCTTGAGACAAAGATAAAGTTTAGACCACCTAAGGATAAAAATGAGATTTGTTCATTGCTAAGTGACTTTAGGGAAGTCCGTTGCTTATTTGCTTTGTGTTTTCTCCTCCATCTAGCACCTTAATTGGAGAGTGAACTTAAGTTAAGCTTCTAGGTTAAGGAAAAAATTCTATAACCTACATGACATAGTTGCAATGTGAATCTGCAGAAGTTCTCACCCTGGTTATAACCCTAAAGATGGGCTCCAGGATGAGGCCAGTGTCACCCCACTTACCAGAGAATTTGAAAGCAGAATCACTCCAACTCAGGTAGGACGTGCAATGATGATTACTTATTGCTTTAGAAGATTTATGTTGCCATCATATTGAAACCCTTAGTTATTTGAAAATAATTGGTTATATCAGAATATCTGATTGCTAGAATCAGAAAATGATGAACCTTTTTTCTTTCAGTCATTGACTCTCAGAAAAAAATGGTTTTTCTTGTTCTCATTTGAATGTCCTAAGGATGGGATTCCATGGAGTTAAAGACCTTGGTTTTTCCACATGTTGTAATTAATGTGGTCCAGGACCCCTTTGATTGGCTGTCCTTTACCACCATCTGGGGACACTCTTTCCTCTCGACGGCTGTCCAAGTTGAAGTTCCCTCATGCAGTTTGAACCATTTGGCCAGTTTGGGAGTTGGTGTAGTAAATATCAGATCCCGTGAGACTGGAGACCAGAATTCCAGCCCTGGCTCTGTGACTTCTTTCTGAGTCACTTCCCTTTCTGGAGTCTCAGTTTCTTGATCTGTGAAATTAGGACATGAGATGATTGGATCCTTACATTTGCCCTCTCCCTGCCCTGGAGTCCTCACGGCTTCTCCTCCTTGCCCCTCACGTTCTCAGATGTCATCTGCTCAGGAAGGTCATCTTGGATTCCCAACTGCAAGCGGTTTGCCCAGCCTCCCTCTGCTACAGACGTCTCTGACCCATTACTGTTCTTCACTTTCCTCATAGCTCTTACCACTATCTAAAGAGATCTTTCTACTTATTTAATTTCTTATTTCTCTTTTCCAGGCTTTCTGCCTTCAAATATAAATGCCATTGAGAGAAGGGAACTTGTCAGTTTCACTTTTTATGCTATATTGACTATATGAAAAGGGGTGGGAGTCTCCCTTCCCACTGCAAGTGAGTGCTTAAGGAACGTCGGGAGAGTGGGCTGGGTGTATATCAGTGAGAGACTGTAGTAGAGTTATGACTTCAAAATGTCAGGGTTGTCAGTATCTGCTTATGCTGTTCCTTGAGGCATCTTCTTCACGGTCTAGTTGGTAAGTGGCAGAAATGCAATTAAATAGAAAGATATTGAGCACATCCTATGTGCCTGGTACTTGACTCGTACAGTCTCTTTTAATCCTCGTGACAACCGTATGGGGAAGGATTTCTATTCCTATTTTACGGACGAGGAAGGAGATGCTTGGAGATCAGGAACTTGCCCCAGATGAAATGGCTGGTAATTGATGCATCCAGGAGTCACATGCAGGCAGTCTGACTCTGGAGTCTGTGTTGCCCACGATTAGTCTGTTTTGTTCTGAAGACAGGTCCACCAGGCAGACAGGCAGATCTCATTAAACATGCAGTTAGCATCCACGTGAGAGAGCAAAGAGACAAAAGGAAATCTCAGAGTACCAGCCATAGGAAGAGGTTTTTAAGAAGAGTTTCTCAACAAGAGAAGAGCCGCGGTTACTTTTGCTCTGCTGAACAGTTTTTCATTTATGACATCTCAGCAGAGTGGGATACTGGGAGTGACACCAACTTTGGACACTCCGTCAGTGTGATTCTTTCCCAAGGACAGGACCGGCATGGAGTGTGTTAAACTATGCAAACAATGGCTCCTTCATCTCCTGAAAGGGGCATCATTTGATTCTTCTCCTTCTGTAGAAATACATTTCTGGCACGATATGCATGGCGTAGCTGCAGTTGCAGTATTACATCTGTTACATTGTCTTTTGTAGTCTTGATTTGAATGTTCGTGTTTACAAAGGAGAGGGTTTTTTTCCCACTGAAGTGAGATTTGTTTGCCTCTTATCATTCACAGCAGTGTCAGTGGGCTGGAAAGAAATGCTTGTGTTTGCTGGACTTGACATGTTGACGTACATTAAATGATGTAGAAATAATAAAACTTAATGAATGTGACCGAGTTAGTGGCTATAGAGCAAAACACTTGCCTTTGAAAACGTTAATATTTGTAACTGGATTGCAGTGGAAGTGTCTGCCTCTGAGAATAGCAGAGTTAATGGACCCGAATCATCAAAAGTTCCTTTAATTGTGCTGCTAAATGTGAAAGTAGTCAGTTTTCCTAATTCAGTTTCAGCACAACCCCCTCCCCTGACACGTAGAATTGGGGAAGCGAGGCAGCTCTCTACGTTAAACACCAAAATGGCAGAGTTTAACGATAGGATGTGGAGGAGGTTCTATTGAAAAAGATGGCACCATTTATGATCACCACAGTGAGCTTTTCTTCATACAATTATTTTGGTAATTACCAATCTAAATGACTAATTAAGGCTGTCAAAATGACCAGTGACTTTGGGGCTTTCAAAACACACATTCTATAAACAGAACACAGGCTTGAGCATCTGACTTGGCAAACAAGCGAACCAAAAAACTTAACAAAATTCGCTATTCAATTAAATATGATAATTAAGTTATTTTCAAACACGGATTGTTTATTTGATTAGCTCTTAAAAGTCCCTTTGTCACACTCTTCAGAAGGAGAAAATGGGAATTAACTACAGCTGAGTAACCTTCACAAAAATGAAAGTGACGTCAGAGCTCAGTAACTTTTGTTTTTTTTTTCTTTTTTTTGCGGTACGCGGGCCTCTCACTGTTGTGGCCTCTCCCGTTGCGGAGCACAGGCTCCGGACGCGCAGGCTCAGCAGCCATGGCTCACGGGCCCAGCCGTGGGGCATGTGGGATCTTCCCGGACCTGGGCACGAACCCGTGTCCCCTGCATCGGCAGGCGGACTCTCAACCACTGCGCCACCGGGGAAGCCCTCAGTAACTTTTTTGGAGAAGAAAATTCAAATCTGGAGAACTCATATTGAAAGTAATTTGCTTTCATGTTTTTTACATTATTTATTTTAAAATCAGACATTTATTCAAAAGAGGATTTTATTTTCCAACGAAAAGTGTTCCAGTTTACTTTAAAGCCTGTATATCTATAGTAGCTATAAAAGTTCCCTGTGTAACTGCCAGTAATAAAGTTTATTGGCATACCAATATGCACAGATAAGATTCTTTCAGGACCTTTCTGAGTGCTAACAGGGAAGGTTCATTTATTAACTTCCATTTTTCAAAGTCAAAAGCCATTATGTGGTTGCTATTCAATCAATTTGAAAAATGTATCTTTTTATCATTAGGAAGCAGTGGTTCCCAGGCTCTGTAACCTTGGCTGTGTCTTTAAGATTCTTCGTCTGTAACCTTGGCTATGTCTTTAAGCTTCTTCGGGTTTTAGTTTCCTTGTCTTTAAAACAATAAGGTTGGACAGTAAAACCTTTAAATATGCCTTAGTTCTAAAAATCTAGGGAGTTATTATTCTTTTTAAGAGGTTTTCATAGATGGTTCTTTTTTTTTTCATTTTAATAACACCATTATTGATTAAATAGCTGATTTTAGCAACAGGTAGAATGGCTCCAAATGATCTACAACCCAATTTGTATTTCAGAGATGAAAATGGTAGCACAAAGTGGTTATTTGAGGATGTAATGAAGGGAATAGCATTTATACACCCAAAGAACAGGGCTAGAGGCATCAGAATTAGCAGAAGGACAGCCAGCAGTGACAAAGGTGGGCAAGACAGGTTCCTCCGACTTGGTGGAGGCTCAGAGGCAAGCTTGTAACCTCATTTCCCACTTTCTATTCCTGCAGAGAACTGTAGGCTCCATCTGCTTTTAAGACCACGAGCTCTCCGGTTCCCATGCCCAGTCTTTGTAATTGCAGCTCTCTGGCTTAATGTCTGTGCCAGGCTCCTCCTAGCACCCACATGACTAGGGTATAGACCAGGGTGGGGGGCGTTTGAACCATCCTCCACGCTCCACACCTCTTCCCTGCCATCGAAAAGCAGTAAGAAGCTCTTTCTTTTTCAAGTTCTGTCTCTGTCACCTCCTTCTCACACCTAAGAAAGGTAGTATGATCTTTCCCTGTGATCTGTCTGGTGTGATTTCCGAGCTGTTGAAAAGACAGCAAAATCTTCCTTCCCAGATCATTCTCCTAGCAACCTGTTCCCTAACAAGGTCCAGCATATTTCATTCAGCAGTTAGAAGTCAACCTTAAAGATAAAGGATGAACATTGACTTGAATTCACACCAAAGTGTAAATCCATTCCCCAGCAGGTGTACCTTGGAAATCGCCTTTACAATGAATGGGCGTAAGAATGGGAGGCTTGTACCAGAAATAACGTTTCATCTTTTACTGGTAACTAGTCTGATCTCTGGCATGTAAATGCATGACACGTGTCCCTGTTGCCTCCCCTGGAAATGGAGAATGAAGTGTGGTTTTGCCCTCACATCTCCAAAACCCTGAGAAACCTTCTGGATAAGCACTGTGGTTATTGTTTCCATATTTCCAGGACAGCAAGGTGGTATACAGTAGTATTTACTAAATGCTTGTTAAATGTAAGAAGGAAGGTCACCCTTGGAGATGACAGAAGTACATGTTAGGCGTGTGAAAGGGAATCTAAGTGCCTGGTTTGCAGTAAAGAAATTCTCAGGTATGTTTCAGAAGAAATACTTTGGTGAACATCTGACTTGGCAAACAAGCGAACGAAAAAACTTCACAAAATGTACTGTTCAATGAAATATGATGATTAAGTGCAAGCATATGGAATGTGCTCAGTTGTCACAAATTGAAATATCCTGAATGGAATTGAATTCAAGATTCCCAACAAAAGCTATTTAAAGATAAAAAAAAAATTAAAATGTTAATTGGCATGAACGGATGCTCTTGGATAAATAAGACTCAGCCCAGCAGGTGTTAGTGTTGTTCTAACACCAGCTCCTCCCCTTGTGGGCGCCTCAGTGGCACACACAGGCTTCACTGTTCGGCCAGGGGTGTCACTGTCATTACCTCAGACGCTGTTAGCAGTCACAAGGCTGGGACAGATTAAAACTCTGGGCGGACTGCAGAAAATGATTGATTCAAATGCAGGAAGTGTGGGCGACAGAGTTTGGACAGCAGTCCGTCCCCAGTCCCATGATGGAGAGAGGTTTATGTTTTCAAGAAAACACTTCATAAATCACCAGAGCTGTATGAGGTTATCAGTGAACGTGAGTGTTATTTGAGTTCTTAAAAACTCTGCTGCTTTTCTTTAGGTCAAGGAGCTTTCCTGACACTGTTTCAGAGGGTTGTAATAACTGTGCTCTATGTTCTCTTTTTAATTCCAATTTTCATCTGATAGTCTCTTTTTACAGCTGTACTTTGAAAACCTTTATTAAATTGATAACTCAAAATATAGATAATAATGGAAAAATAAAAGCAGTGATCACCCATAATCTCACCACCCACTGGTAACAGCTTTTGGTGTGTTTATTTTAAACATTTGTCTGTTCACAAAAATATCCTTTGACACACGTTTAAGCTAATAGTGAATATTTAAATTTTTCATGTGTGTTCAGTGATTCAAGCTAAATTTTGTCCTGAGAATTCTTTCTTCTGGTGCTTATGGATACCAACTCCATGTGAAATGTATGTTGGGAATGAGAAAAGAGAAATTGTGCTACATTTCTTGGTGTCCTACCATCATAAACATTTAGACCTAGAGGAAAAAGTCTAAAATAGATCAGGAAGTTGAGTCACAGGGAGGTTGAAGTGGATATGGTCAGGGTGACAGAGCAAGGTTGATGAGCTCAGACCCAGTGCCTTTTCTCCCTCAGCCCAGGGCACCGTGAGCAGCCCGAAGTATAATTTAATGTCATAAAAGGAAAGTCTAGAATTTTACTCAGAATTCTATGGGGCTTTCCAGTAAAAGTGAATAAGCCTTAAAGCCAATAGAACACCGCTTTCAAAGGAGTTTAAACAGTAAACACACACTTAACCGGTGCGTGCACACGTGGCTTACTTCCTGAACACGTGAGAGGGGTGTTACCTGTTGCTGCTGAGACTCTGTGACCTGTGTTTAGCAGCAGGTTGAAGTGGTGGGTCTCTGATTTGTGAGCGCACGGAAGGGTGCGGTTGTGCCCTTGGGCTTGTGTCGTTCCTGTAAGCTGACACTGATGCCTTTTGCTGCCACCTTGAGTGATCTGAATGGTGACACGTGATCTCTCAGGGCCCAAAGAAATGATCAGAACTTGACCGAGTCTGGGCTTCTGTGACTTTGTGGAGACACCAGCACTGTCGCTAGATTTCTATTGCTGCCATAACAAAATTACTACAAATTGTGGCTTAAATAACACAGATATATTATCTTCCCATAAGGTAGGTAGGAAGTCCACAGCAGTCTCCCCAGGCTAAAATCAAGGTGTCAAGAGGGCTGAGTACTTTTCCGCAGGCTGGAGGGGAAAATGTGTTTCCTGCTCATGCGGGTTGTTGGCAGAACTTCTTGTGACGGTAAAGTCAAGGTACCTGTTTTCTTGCTGGATGAAAACTGAAGGCCATTTCCAACTTCTAGACACCAACAGATTCCTTGGCCATGGCCCCTTCCTCCATCTTCAAAGCCAGCAGTGGTAGATCGAGTCCTGGATGTATCACATCTCTCTGACTCATTCTTCTGTTTTCCTCTTTTGCTATTAAGGACTCATGTGATTATGTTGAGCCCTCTGGGTAATGCAGGATAGTCTCCCCATTTCAATATCCTTAACCTTAATCACATTTGCAAAGTCTCCCTTTCCAGGAAAGTTAGCATACTCCCAGGTTCTGGGGATCAGAGGGTGGACATCTTTGGGGATCTTATCACACATGCATTTAGAAGGACTATTAAAAGGACAAATTCTTCCCCAAGTACCCCTGAATTCCCTCTTTTGGAGGTCGATTTAGGGCCTAGTCTCTGACCAGGCCTCAGTATTTTATGTGAGAGTAACTCTGATCCATGGTAGATCTCAACCCTACCAGACCCTGAACTTCCTTCTCCATATTGTCTTTAGTTTCATATACTGAGGACCCTGGTGGGCAGGACCAAATATTCTGTGCAGCAGTTCCAGACAAGCTGTCTACAACTTTGTGCACATGGACTCAATAACCATTACTCAGAAACAGAGGCTGAAACTACCTTTTATCATTTTACCTAATGGCTAAAAGAACCATTTAACACAAGCAGTCTTATTCAAAATGGCATCTTTGATTCATTGATAAACAGAGACTCAGTACATTTTGGGGCACAGAAGAGTGGATCAAGAATTCCTCGATATATTTTCAGATCACGGAATACCTCTAGGGGAAATGGACCACCTAATGTTGGAATTCACCAGGGATCTAGCCTTAGACCTTCTATTCTCTGTCTCTCCCCAAAAAACCTCCCTCCTTGGTTCATCCTCCCACAGATTCAACAACTCACTTATGCACTGATGTTTCCAACTCTGTCTCTACTTCGTGCTCTGTATCCGAGCCCTGCCTATTGATGCCTGTATTTTGGAGTCCCCTAGTTACTTCAAATTCAACAGGATCCATATCTAATACATTTTTTCTTGCCTCATAAATCTGTTCTTCTTTTTACCTGCGTTTTACATCTCAGTTGATCCTTTAATCTCAAACTGAAACCATGCTGAACTCTTTCCATTCCCTGCCACCCTGCAGGGGATCATGCTCCAAGTGTTGACAGCTCTACATCCTAAGTATTTCAAGCATCACCCTGACCACAGTGATCTAGGTAAATCGCTCTCGATTTCTTCCCCAATGCAATTGTCTTTTGCAATGGCCTTGAGGTTTTTCTCCAGCGTTCTAACTACTTCCTGTCTCTGTTCTCCCCACCCAGTCATCCACCTTCCACACTTCATCTACCCTATCTCGTGAGCACAGACTTCTGATCATGATATGTTTCTTCCTGAGTGCCGTTCAATGCGCTTGATGACTGCCCCAGTGGATTCAATCTCACCTGGTTCCAAACTACCTTTCCAGCCTCACTTTCCATTGGGTTCTTTCCTTGCTATGCACTATAGCCACTTAAGGTTCTGGGCGTTTCCTACGGATGCTGTGCACTTTTATGCCACCAGCTGCTCTTTTTTCTCTTCTTGTTCAGCTCCTACTCCCCTTTCAAGACCCAGCCCTTCACCTGTTACCCTCCCTAAATCTATAGGCAAACAATCTCTTCCTCTCCTGAGTTTCCATAGCACTTCTTGATATGTGATTTACTTTTCATTGTAATCGTTTACTTATTGTCTCACCTCATCAGACAGTTAGTTTTATCATAATGTAATAAATGACTGGAGAGATGTCTGTGCATATTTACAGTTCTTTTAAATGTTCTAACCACTCCATGTTCTTTTGAAAGTGAAATGTACTGCAAATATTGTCGTACAGGAGAAGCAGTAAGGCATTATCTTTCTCTTCCTTACTTAGATACTTAAATATTACCTAGCTTTGCAAATAATAGCCCAGCATTCAGTCCAGTGCTTCTGACAAAAAAATGAAACCGGTTCAGAGATTTTTTAAAAGGACCCATTTTAATTATTGCCTTTCAAGAATGGATGTGGCTGTGAGGAAAAATTGCATTTTAGGTCTGCGATTTCTTTATTTTTCAAAGCGCACACCCTGTCATTTCTCATTGAACATTTCTAACATTTCTAAATACTTTTTTCTAGTTGCAGTTAGTTACAATAAATTGGACATTAAATGTTTATGAATTATCCAGTTTGCTGGGGGAAATACAGACACATTAAATTGCCCCAGTGCTAACACTGAAAATCTTTGATGTGGTAGTTCCAGACCCCAGCCTCCCTTTGCTCCCTTGTCAAAGGCCCAGGGGCCACCTCTGAGCACCTGGTGTGCAACATGCACCTGTGAGGCACGGCCCTGACTGGGTGTTTCCCATCCCAGAAGGCTCTTTTCTCCCTCACCTGCCTTCTCACATATCAGTTCCTCCAGGGACCCTTCCCTCATCTCCAGCCAAACCCTGGAAGCTTGAGTTGCGCTGGGTACCGCCTTCTGTGGCAAATATGGGTTTCCTGGTTATAAACTATGAATGCTTCATATATAAAAAGAATATCTAGAGCATATGTTTATTCCTGAAAGACTACAGATGAAAGTGTTGTTTATGAGACGCTACGAGCAGCACCTTCACAGGCCTCTGTCCGCCTCTCCGCATCCCAAGCTCCTCCTTCCTGCGAAGTAGCCACTAAACAAAATGTCCTCAGTATTCATTCCCCTGCTTCATTTTTTTCCTTTTCCTTTTTCATTTTGAGGAGCAGTCAGATTTATTTTTTTAACATCTTTATTGGAGCATAATTGCTTTACAGTGGTGTGTTAGTTGCTGCTGTATAACAAAGTGATTCAGCTATACCTACACATATATCCCCATATCCCCTCCCTCTTGCGTCTCCCTCCCACCCTCCCTATCCCACCCCTCTAGGTGGTCACAAAGCACTGAGCTGATCTCCCTGTGCTATGCAGCTGCTTCCCACTAGCTATCTATTTTACATTTGATAGTGTATATATGTCCATGCCTCTCTCTCACTTTGTCACAGCTTACCCTTCCCCCTCCCCGTGTCCTCAAGTCCATTCCCTACGTCTGTGTCTTTATTCCTGTCCTGCTCCTAGGTTCATGAGAACCATTTTTCTTTTTTATTTAGATTCCATATGTATGTGTTAGCATACGGTATTTGTTTTTCTCTTTCTGACTTACTTCACTCTGTATGACAGACTCTAGGTCCATCCACCTCACTACAAATAACTCAATTTCATTTCTTTTTATGGCTGAGTAATATTCCATTGTATATATGTGCCACATCTTCTTTATCCATTCATCTGTAGACGGACACTTAGGTTGCTTCTGTGTCTTGGCTGTTGTAAATAGAGCTGCAATGAACATTGAGGTACATGACTCTTTTTGAATTACGGTTTTCTCAGGGTATATGGCCAGTAGTGGGATTGCTGGGTCGTATGGTAGTTCTATTTTTAGTTTTTTAAGGAACCTCCATACTGTTCTCCATAGTGGCTGTATCAATTTACATTCCCACAGCAGTGCAAGAGGGTTCGCTTTTCCCCACACCCTCTCCAGCATTTATTGTTTGTAGACTTTTCGATAATGGACATTCTGACCAGTGTGAGGTGATACCTCGTTGTAGTTTTGATTTGCATTTCTCTAATGGTTAGTGATGTTGAGCATCCTTTCATGTGTTTGTTGGCAATCTGTATATCTTCTCTGGAGAAATGTCTGTTGAGGTCTTCTGCCCATTTTTGGATTGGGGTGTTTGTTTTTTTGATATTGAGCTGCATCAGCTGCCTGTATATTTTGGAGATTAATCCTTTGTCAGTTGCTTCATTTGCAAATATTTTCTCCCATTCTGAAGGTTGTCTTTTTGTCCTGTTTATGGTTTCCTTTGCTGTGCAAAAGCTTTTAAGTTTCATTAGGTCCCATTTGTTTATTTTTGGTTTTATTTTCAGTTCTCTAGGAGGTGGGTCAAAAAGTATCTTGCTGTGATTTATGTCATAAAATGTTCTGCCTATGTTTTCCTCTAAGTGTTTCCTCTATAGTGTCTGGCCTTACATTTAGGTCTTTAATCCATTTTGAGTTTATTTTTGTGTATGATGTTAGGGAGTGTTCTAATTTCATTCTTTTACATGTAGCTGTCCAGTGTTCCCAGCATCACTTATTGAAGAGGCTGTCTTTTCACCATTTTATATTGTTGCCTCCTTTATCAAAAATAAGGTGACCATATGTGCGTGCTTTTATCTCTGGGCTTTCTATCCTGTTCCATTGATCTAATTTGTTTCTGGTTTTATGTTTATCTTAGTTTAGTATTTAGAATTTATTATCATTGGTAGATTTGTTTATTGATTTGGTTGCTCTCTTCCATTTTTTATGTATATATATATTTTTTTTCCTTTTTCTCTTTTTGTGAGTGTGTCTGTGTATGCTTCTTTGTGCCATTTTATATGTATAGCTTTGCTTTTACCATTTGTCCTAGGGTTCTGTCTGTACGTTTTTTTGGTTTTTTAGTATAGTTTTTAGCACTTGTTATCATTGGCAGATTTATTAAAAAGTAAAAATTAGTGGAAAAATCTCATATACCCTTCTCACTGAGATTCCCCAAATCTTAACATTTTACCACACTTAATATTAATCATTCTCTCTCTCTCTCTTTTTCTCCCTCCAGGCTCTTTTTGCCTCTCTGTTTCTCTCTCTGTCTCTTTAACACACACACACATACACACACACACACACACACACACACGCACACACACACACGCACACACACACAATATTGTTTTCCTGAAATGTTTGAGAATAAATGGCATACATGATACCCTTTTACCTCAAAATACTGCTTCAGGAATATTTCTTAAAGCAGTTCTCTTACATACCTATACTAGAATGATCAAAATCAAGAAATTGACATTGATACAATAATAGTATCTAGCCCATACATCTTCTTAAGATTTTGCCAATTGACCCACTGTTTTTTTTTTTCTGGTCCCAGATCCAAGGATGACATTGCATTTAGCTGTCACATCTGTTTAGTTTTCTTTCATTGGAACAGTTTCTCAGTCTTTCTATGTCTTTCTTGACCTTGACACTTTGAACAGCACAGGTCCATTGCTTCGTAGAATGGCCGTCAGTCTGGTTTTATACAGATGCATTCTCACGATGAGATTCAAGCCAAACTGTTTGGGGCAGGTATGTAGCAGAAGCCATGGGGTATCCTCAGTGCAGCCTGTGGGGCAGTGGGGGACATGATGTCAATTTGTCCCATTGCTGGTCACTTAGTTGCAATGGTGTCTGCCATGTTTATCCTTTAAAGCTACTAGGTTCCTGCCTGAGTCAACTTGAGCAGCTATAACAAAACACCATGGACCAGGGGGTTTAAACAACAAACATTTATTTCTCACAGTTCTGGAGGCTGGGAAGTCCAAGATTAAGACACAGGCAGATCTAGGGTCTGATGAGGGTTCTCCTCTTCATTTGCAGAACGCCATGGTCTCAGTGCATCCTCACGTGGTGGAGAGCTGAGACGGAAGCAAGCTCTCAGGTGTCTCTTAAAATGTCATTAATCCCATCACTAGGACTTCACCTCCATGACCTAATTACCTCCCAAAGGCCCCGTCCCCAAATATCATCACATTGGGAGACTAGGATTTCAACAAAAAATTTGGGCCAGTGGGTGGGGGAACACAAGCACAAGCATTCAGCCTGTAGCAGTTCCCTCTGTAATAAACCAGTAACTTGTAGGGAGACCTCTGAGACCCTCCTCTGTTTCTCCTTATACTTTAGCCACTGTTTTAGATCTGTAGATGGTACTTTCCTAAAGTAGTTATTGCTATGGATGGACATTTAGGTTACCTCCATTTTTGTTTTGTTGTTTGCTATTTTAAATCTCCTGGTGCACAAATGCAGGGACTTCTCCAGGGCACACCTTCTTTAACTTTAGCAACGCTGCCAGATCGTCTCCAAAAAGACCATATCGCTTTCTATTCTCACACACACTTCTTAAACTTACTATCAAGGCTTTTTGATTTTTGTTGGTTTACTGGGTAAGATGGCATCCTATTGCTGATTTTATTTGCATTTCCCTGTTCACAAAGTAAAGCATCTTTTTATAGAATAGTAAAGCATCACTATTCTTGTTTCTTTTTCAAGCTGACAATTTAGCATCTATTTGGAAGATTTGAATTTATATCAATAAGTATTCCAAGGATTAAAGGTAGGATGATTATTAGAAGTTTTTTTGTAGAGGAAATTTTTTGAATTTAAGTTGCATTTTGAAGTTTTGTTAGCATTTTCTCAAAACTCTGTTGGTAATTAGGATCAGTCCTCTTCCACCATCAAGTTCATGGACTTCATTATTCACTACATTAGTGTCCTGTATAAAATTCTCATAATGAAATTCACAACAATAAATGCAAGCAGGTGTTTCCATTTAAGAAAATTCCATTTATTTGAACTTTTGCTCAAATCTAGGGACAGAAGGGCTATTTGGCCCACAGACTTTCCTGGCCCCAAGCATCTCTTTTGCAAATGTTTTGTTTAAATCAGACTGAACTGAACAATATAAAAATGTTTTGAGTTTGAAGTTGTAGTAAATACCCAGCCTGAAGTCTCAATTTTTTTCTGGCACAGCTTCTGGTAGGAGTATATAGTTTTATATTAGAAGATTCTGTTAGACTTTCAGTTTAGGTTAACAGTTAGATTCTACACTTGTATGAAAATGTGTGGTTTTGCAAGTGAGTTTGATATAAAAGAATGGCTCATTTTTACTGTCACAGGGCTGCTGTTGATCAGGATTGTGATGTGGAGCTGGATGTGGGGACCCTATGGTATGGGTTCTGGCAAAATTAAGCCTTCAAGGAATAAGCGAAAGGGCACCTGCAGAAATGGAGCTGGCAGCTCAGTCTGACCCAACCAGAGTAATGGACTGAGTGGTTAAGTAACTTACTCAAGATTAAACAATTTTAAATGGTAGAGAGAGCTCTCAAGCTCCGGAACTCACAATCTTAGCTACTCTCTTGTAAAATACTGTGTGTGTGTGTGTGTGTGTGTGTGTGTGTGTATGGACATTACAACATTATGCATTTTGGAGCATAATGTTAAAAATGCGTAATTAGGAAAATGCCATTTTTAACGTTCTTGAGTGTAGAATCCAACCTGATTTGTGTCTTTTTGTTACTTAATCATTGGAAAAGCAGTTTCTACAAAAGTTCATTAAAAATAACTTATTGAAATGAAAATATTTACAACTTTGTAGACCGTTGTAAATTATTTAATATCTGGGTCCCATCTTCGTGTTATGTGGTGAACTTCCAACTGATCAAGTTCCCAAAGTTAGCTCATGATTTCTCTGCTCCTTTGCCAATGTGCTCACCATCTTTTATCTTGGTCTTTGCTGTGACTCATCTGTTCTGCTCTATAGACTATATTGACCACAGATGAACATAAAACCATAACAGTTTTGTTAGGCTGACATGTCGATTTATCTCTAGGAGTGGCCTTGCGATTCCTGAAGAGCACAGGCACTCAAATTTGTATGTCTTGGAGAAGAAGTAAAACAAACAAACAAAACAACAACAAACCTTTATGACTCTTCTACCCTCTATCCCAGCTGAATTAGGAAATCAAATTGCAGATTCAGAACACCCAAAGTCTACCAATATATATGATCATATACAGGAAGTAGCAATCTTTTGCAAGTATTTGATGTGTGAACCTCACCACAGAATAGAATGAAGCTCCACCCCAGAGGGTGCAAGGTCTGCAGGGATAAGTCCTCGCTGGAGTTCCTCTTTTTCCCACATTTCTCTCGCCTTCTTAACAACATGTTTTAAACAAATAACATTCATTCAAATAAACAGTAAGGGCAGTTTTGAATGGGGAAATTGTCATAAATGGGCATCCTGGGGTGGGTAGGTAGGGCCGTAGATTGGGATGAGGAGGTAGTATTTGCATAGCTTAAGTGGAAATGGAAGAGTGATGAACTGATGATTTACTCACTGTTTAACCAACTGCCTAGTGCTCTTGTCAAGTTCTCTGATGGACACAGGATATACTGCGGAACACAATGTTTAGGGTCTCTGCCATTTATTGGTCCCTGCCACATTAGTTGTTCAGCACAAGACACAGCTCTCCAACTCCCCTCGCATTCAGCAAACTCCCTCGACTTTTGCTCAGCTCTCCCCCAAAGTGAGTTCCTGAAGCAAATTGCTGCTCGTTTTATCTTCACAGACGTGTTTAAAGCCAGTGAATATAAACAGTACATTTCTGTGTCACATATGCATTCTGTCACATTTATGGAGCTGTCTTCATACAAGTGCAAGAGGGGTGTGTATGTGTCCGAAACACAAGATTCTTGGGAATCTAAACCAATTTTATTTTCTTGAATAGGAGGAAATGCTCCAGTGTATCTTAGAAATTAGACTGCTGAGGATGGGGATCGTCCTAAGTGATAGCAAATGTTGTTTCCTTCATCTCCTGTTGAGATGCTCGCAACACATTTTTAGAAAATGACATCATTTTATGATTGCCATCAAGTTGACAAATTGTCCCTTAGAATCTTAAAATAGCTACCTCTACTCAGAGGAGAGAAACCCTGCAAAATCCATCATAGCCATCAGTGTCACTTTTGTTCATCCACATAATGTAATAAAGTATGATTTTTGGAGAACGGTCATCATAAAGTATAGGGGAAGTTGCTTCTAAAATATTATGTGTTGCTGTGTTAAATTGTTCGGCAGAAAAAAATCCTTTGTTTCGTGATTAGCTCATGATTTCTCTGCTCCTTTGCCAATGTGCTCACCATCTTTTATCTTGGTCTTTGCTGTGACTCATCTGTTCTGCTCTATAGACTATATTGACCACAGATGAATATAAATGTATGTCTTATTCTCAACAAAATGCCGGGGACATATAGTTCAAAGTGTTACGCCTCCTTTTTAAAAAATACGACATACTTTAATAGCGATTTCAAGACTATTCACTTACGAATCATTACAAACGTGAGGGTTATAAAATAGGAGAGCAAAATAACATCAGATTGTTGGCAGTTTCAAATTCTGAAAAGACATAGAGGTAAGTGCTCTGTCTGTGTAGACAAATAGCTATGTATACGTTGAGTCTGTATCTCTGACTGAGCTAGATTCATAAGGAATTAGGCACGAGAACTACATATGGATGGCAGATATGCCCGTAATTGACACCCGTGTCTTCAGGCTTCAGCTTGTTGGTTTAGCTTTGTCAGTTGGTCACATCGCTTGACTGAAAGCATGGGAACTGACCTAAATTATACTGATTATGGCTGCTGATTCTCCTCTTAATGGTTGTGAAATCAGTAGACCATGCTTTGCAGAATGAGAACCCAACATTAAATACCTTCAATCTTTTTATTCACCCTCACATTCCAGCCTGATACCCAAGCCAGAGCTCAGGGCTGTGTTTGCTAAGGCGCTGCCAGCGATGAGAGGATAAACCATCCACTTCAGAATGGAAGACCTGGAGGCAGAGAAATGTGGAGCAGGCCACTGTGTTTGACAGCAAATAGTAGGCATTGAACAGCTGGAGACAAATGGAAGCCAGGAGGGAGTAGATGCCAGGAGTAGCAAAAATGGGTTTAAAGAAGAAAACCAGGCAGGAGCATGGGACACTGAAATGGGGTTGGCTTGAAGATTTGTATCTCAGCCAGGAAAACAAAATTAAACCATGCTCTCTTGAGCTTTGAAGTTGCCAACCACCAAATTCACAGTTGTCTTCTTTTTTGTTAACCATGAGACTCTGCTTCAGATCTTGGAAACTTAGAGCCTGTATTAGTTGGGAAATGTGGTCTTTCTCCATATCCATTCAGGAAACTACCACATCATGTGGTCAGGGTGACAGCCTTTACTCATTCAAAATCCCACACATCATAGCAGGGGTCCTGAGCATATGGAGGGCTGCACAGGCAGAGAACCTGATGAACAAACTGTGAGATGATTGGTCTCCACTGTGGCCTAACCCATAGGGCTGTTTTCTCTCTTACATAATTACCAAGTGTTCTTAACAATTCAAAAGGAAAGGTTTAGGGCTTCCCTGGTGGCGCAGTGGTTGAGAGTCTGCCTACCGATACAGGAGACGCGGGTTCGTGCCCTGGTCCAGGAGGATCCCACATGCCGCGGAGCGGCTGGGTCCGTGAGCCATGGCCGCTGAGCCTGCGGGTCCGGAGCCTGTGCCCCGCAACGGGAGAGGCCACAACAGTGACAGGCCCGCGTACCGCAAAAAAAACAAAACAAACAAACAAAAAAAGGAAAGGTTTAGAAAATGGACAGGCACTCAAAAATAGATTGTTGCTAATTGGTAACAGAGCTTTTTTTTTTTTTTAACATCTTTATTGGAGTATAATTGCTTTACAATGGTATGTTAGTTTCTGCTGATAACAAAGTGAATCAGCTATACCTAAACGTATATCCTCATATCCTCTCCCTCTTGCATCTCCCTCCCACCCTCCCTATCCCACCCCTCTAGGTGGTCACAAAGCACTGACCTGATCTCCCTGTGCTATGCGGCTACTTCCCACTAGATATCTATTTTACATTTGGTAGTGTATATATGTCCATGCCACTCTCTCACTTTGTCCCAGCTTACCCTTCCCCCTCCCCGTGTCCTCAAGTCTGTTCTCTACATGTACGTCTTTATTCCTATCCTGCCCCTAGGTTCTTCAGAACCTTTTTTTTTTTTTTTTAGATTCCATATATATGTGTTAGCATACGGTATTTGTTTTTCTCTTTCTGACTTACTTCACTCTGTATGACAGACTGGGCATATACCCTGAGAAAACCATAATTCAAAAAGAGTCATGTACCACAATGTTCATTGCAGCACTATTTACAATAGCCAGGACATGGAAGCAACCTAAGTGTCCATCGACAGATGAATGGATAAAGAAGACGTGGCATATATATACAATGGAATATTACTCAGCCATAAAAAGAAACAAAATTGTGTTATTTGTAGTGAGGTGGATGGACCTAGAGTCTGTCATGCAGGGTAACAGAGCTTTACATACATTTACATGATAATTTGGAAAGGCCTAGAATTGCCCCCCCCATAATTTTGGCTGCAATTTGGTGCCCTTCCGTGAAACTAACTGAATGCTCTGTCCTAGGGAGAGAATGATGGTTAAGATGGGATGCATACTGCTCATTTCACAGCCCCCTGATTCAGTCCTGCAAGGAATGGCAACTCACCATTCCTTCCACACCAATCCCTGGGCCAGCACTTCTCCTTTTCAGCTGTTCAGAAACAGAGATGAACCATTTAGTCCCCATGATTGTGATGATACGCAGAAGAGAATAGAGGACACTAAATATTTTGTTTAAAATATTGGTTATAAAAAAGGCTTCCTCATGCACTGTATTTTTCTTTGAAAATGTATGAATTCAGCACTTGGAAAGCAAGTTGTCACCTCAGTAAAGTATTCCTTAAAACTTTCTTTCTGTAGAAAATCCAGTCAAACTTGAGATGTGGCACAGCTCTAACCTAGGGGCCACCTCACTATGACCGTGAATGCGTCTTATTCCAGCAGAGTAGCTGACATGGAAAGGCAGGCAATGGGGGCTGGCAACCAGACAGTGACCTCTGTTCTCTGTTGGCAGGGATAAGGAAGAAGAGATGCAATTATAAATAGAATTAGAGACCAAACCAGGATTCCTTGGATAACTCAGTCAACACAAGGTTTTGTTTGATTCAATTTTCTAGATGATTTCATCAATGATTAACCTAACTTTGTTAGTAGAGATCTAAAAAGAGAGCCAGCTTAAACATATTCAGCCCAGCCAGCATTTCCTTTTTGCTTTTTTTGAGTGGTAGGCATATCTCCAAATATTGGCTTCTTTGGCTAGACAGTGCTGTTCACATTTTTTTTTTGACAAAGCAGAAAAAAATCACTAAGAGATTCTGTTTAGAAATCTAAAAGAAAATGGACAAGCTGGAGAACTATTCATGCTGAATAATTACCTTAGATGTTTTAACGAAATGGCATACCAGGCCAGACTGCCGAATCAATCAATCAGTCTTTGACTCTCTCTCTCTCTGTTGCCCTGTTTCTCTCACTACAATGTCATTTTATTTCTATTTCTTTCTGTATAACTTGTGACTCTTTGCATGAACAGTGAGATTTGTTTCTTTGGCTAAGCTGTCTTCAAAAATAAAAGTTGGATGGTTAATTCCATCCCAAACTGGTCATTTTGACGGACTTATAATGTACAGCCTTTGCAAATGCATATCAAAGGCCCAAAGCTGGACTGAATGATCCAACCACTCTTGCCATTTCCTAAAAGTGAAATTATTGGATAACAGATTTTGTTAAGAAATCCTTTCAAAAGTTTTTCTGGGTTTAATTTTAGTCTTCTTTGGGCTTTAGCTTGGGAAGTTAAAAATATAAGTAAGAGGATTTGCTATTTAGGAAAGAATGTACATTTAAATAATATCACCACCTAGATTTTTAATAACATATTTGCCTTCTTGCTCATATCAATCAACATGAAACTTTCTCTTTTTTAGTCAGAAGCTTCTATACAGATACAAATTATGACATATTATGAAAAGTGACCCATGTTTTGAGTATTAAATCTAAGAAGTTGTCTATATATTGTAAGTCCAAATAAAAACAGAAAGTCTTGACATGTATACCAACTATTCTGTTTTTCATTTTTACTTGCATATTTTATATAATAAAGGTCATAGTAAGACATTTAGAAAGCAACTTATATGCTAGTGACAAACCTGTTAACAAGACCCATTAACGCTATCTGACTCTAATGAAGCATCCATGATAGACTTGAGTACAAACACAAATAGTACATAATGTTTTATGGTTTTACAGTTTGCAAATTATTTTAAGATGGGATTATCTTAAAATAATCCCATCTCATTTAAGTCTCAGCAAAAACTCTAGGATGGGGAAACTGAAGCTTAAAGAGTCTGAGTGAAATTTCTGGCCCAAATGTTCTTATTCTGGTTGATTAGTTTTCTTTTTAGTTAGTGATATTTTATTTTATTTAGTTGACATTTCAAGGCCCCTACTCCACCTTTCCTATCCCTATCAGGTGTAAACATTTTTTAAAAGTCTTTCAAATAAAAATAGAAATGAAACAGAAACACAGAACAGTAAGGGGGGACTGGAAACAAGAAACAGGTGGGAGAACTGGAAATAGAACAGGGGTATTGGTTCTGAAAAATGGGTGCTCATTCAAGGTGGGCATCTGAAATCAGACTCAAAACTGGAAACCAGGAATTGGAATGGAGCTTCAGTGTCCTTGAATAAGCATGGAAAAAGCCACCATCCCTGTCCCATTCCTAAGAGCCATATTCCTTAAACACAGGTTCTCAGCCTTGGCCAGTCTACCAGCTGGCCTGGATCTTGGGTCTCTCCAGTCACCATGTGATGGAGTTACCAGGCCCGGGTGGAAAGACACCCCCTACAGAGTAGGAGATGACCCCCTACTCTGTCTCGAGTCTGCATGCTAAAATGCCAGAACATGTGAGGAAAATGAATGCCAACCAAAGTGCCCCCTTAAATCAACAATCAAAAGATGAATTTAGTCCTGATTACAAGGAAATCATAGCGTAATCTGGAAAATACTTCTTTAAAACTATAGTAAAACCCTGCCATCATTGAAAAGTGGTGATCTGATAAAAGTTCAGTCACACAAAGTGCACAAGTTGCATTACTGTAAAAATAATGGAATATACTTCGGCTGTCTTCCAGCTTCTGTGGGAAAAAATACAAGGAAGATGTTTTTATTTATATATTTTTATTTATTGAATATATTAGTAAGTTTAAAAAAAAAACAGTTCACTATTACAAAATTTGTATCACACACTAAACTGAGAAAATCCCAAATGATCATAAAGTGGTCACTTCCAAACTATGCCCTCCCCCACCGACCCAGACTCTCTGTTTCCAAGAGTCAGTAAGACTTTCATTCAACCTTCAGATGAGAACAGGCAGGTGATAAGAGATCAGTCACCAATTACATTATAACCACATAAAAGTATTTTGTGTCCCCTTACAATGGAGTTTACTTTCGAATATCCAAGAGGTAAAGAAGAATAAGTGGGTGTAAAAAGAATAACAAAACAAGAACATATAGATTTTTAAAATCATGGAAATGAAAATGATAGCCCCTGAAATTAAGGAATAAACTTCAGACTAGACCCAGTTCAGGAGACAGCTAATGTATTAAAAGACAGTACTGAATTCACACAAAATAAAATTCAGAGAAATTAGATCAAAGATATGAAAGAGAAAAATGATAAATTCAGTTACATTAAAATTCAGAGGAGAAATAAAATGTTGAGCTTCTAAACCAGCAGAGGAGAAAAAGAAAAAGAATCTAAAGCATATCTTTCCAACCTAACACATAATAAGAAAAAAGACACAAACAAAAGGCGTGATTAGTAGACATCTCAAAATAAACTTTTAGACATTAACTACATCAATAACTAATCACAATAAATGTAAGCTGAGTAATCTCGTCAATTACAAAAACAGAGTATACTTCGTATTTATACTAATACTATGGTATACTATAATATTCTATAATAATAGCATAGCAACTTTTATTTTTAAAAATCTTTTCTAGCTTTTATAAGGAAATTTCCATACACTTAATTGCAATTTTTCAATAACTGAGCTTTTTCTCAACACAGAAACACCCAAAATATCATTTCAAAAATAGTCACTGTCTCCAAAAGATATGTGAGAAAATAGGCTACCATGATATCTAGTTACCCTAGGAAGTAGGTAGTATCATTTGAAAATTCCCAGAGGCAAAATGTGGGCTTAGGGCTTCCCTGGTGGCGCAGTGGTTGCGAGTCCCCCTGCCGATGCAGGGGACACGGGTTTGTGCCCTGGTCCGGGAAGATCCCACATGCCGCGGAGCGGCTGGGCCCGTGAGCCATGGCCGCTGAGCCTGCGGGTCCGGAGCCTGTGCTCCGCAACGGGAGAGGCCACAACAGTGAGAGGCCAGCGTACCGCAAAAAAAAAAAAAAAAAAAAAAAAAAATGTGGGCTTAAAATCCACATTTTGATTTCAGAATTTTTATTCCACATACTATAAAGTGTTTGTTTCCAATGAGTTTTTAAGTTGTATTTCTTTTTTAAAAATAACCTTCATATTCTGACTGCCAGAAATTTTTTAATGATATTGGCTACTTCTTACAGTTATAAAATGTCATAGTAGCCAAAAACGCTTTTCTCATATATTTTTTGGAGACATTGAGAAATTTCTGAAATGACATTTTGGATGTTCTTGTGTTGAGATCAGCTTAGTGGCTAAAAAAAATTCTAATTGAATGAAAGGAAATTTTGGATTTTATCTAAAAATGCTATAATATATTAAGATAAGGAGATGATGCTCTAACACAGTTGAATTCTAGATAAGTTATATTCAAGGAGAAAATAATGCTAAGTACTATATATATCTAAAATGCTGAAATTCTTGGTGGCAGATGTCTTTAAAATCCCACCATTATTACAACCAAACATCCTCACTAAAAGAAAACCTTTTTATGTTGGGAACTGGGAGGTCCTAGAAGAAAAAGGGGACATTCATTTCCATGGAGAACTCAAGCTGTTGTTTAATTTCTGTGCACTTTGATGAAACTCTGTCAGGGAGCCCTGTCATGCCTAGTGGTCCCCTACTCTGGCCGAGCTCAGCCAAACTCCCCTGAAGGGGTCGATATGGTTCTCTTACTGGGCATCTGTCTGTCCCTGGTCTTGGAGACCATGTCTTATCTTGGGCTTGCACAATCAGCAGATGAGTTTGGGGAGCTTCAACCAGCAGGGATGAGTCTGATTTTTTTTTTTTTTAATTCGCAATGTCCTCATAAGAACTAGACAAGTATATTTCCTAAAGATTTTTAAATTATGACTGTTGCCTAAGGGGAAGTTTGCTAAAATACACAGAAAAAGGAAGGAAGAAAAATATGTAAGTTTCTTAAATGCTTGGAAAGCTCAATATTTCTTGAGCTACTTAACTACTTTTCCTCACCTGTTATTACCACCTCCTTTCTATCCCTCCCTCTCCCTGCCCTATCCCGCGCAACGAAGAGTAGCCCCCTGCGCACACACACACACACACACACACACACACACACACACACACAGCTACAGCCTGTGCTGACTTTTCTTGTCTTAATTTTATGATGTCAGTGTTTGTAGGGAGTCAGTGTTTGAACTGAAGAGAACCAAAGGAAATTGTAAATTCCTCTTTCGAAAACTGGCATTGAACACATGTAGGATGCTATCCCTGATGCCTGTTATAAAGTAAGGTCAGTTGCAGAGAGATTAGGTTGCTCCAAACCAAGCAGAGTGAAGTGTTGAAGTGCTTATTATCTAGATGATTTGAGAATCTAGCTTGATTGACACACATGTCCTAACTCTCCACTTCACTTTGGCCACAGCGATCTGACCTACATAATTTCCTTCATGTCAGAATCATGAACTTTCTTTTCATGATTTTACCGGTTAACAGAAACACAGATTAATGAATGGGGTTTAATTATATTTCTCCTGGAACCATTTCTGAGACATAATACTTTAGAATAAGCCTCACCATACCTTTCACAGCAGCACGTTTAAATCTTTGAGCACCATTAAATGTACTTTTGAGTGATCAGGGACCTTTATATTCAGGGTTTGTTCGTTTTTTTAACTAATTGTATTTATTTATTTATTTTGGCTGCGTTGGGTCTTGGTTGCTGTGCACACACTTTCTCTCATTGTGGCGAGCGGGGGCTACTCTTCGTTGCTGTGAGTGGGTTTCTCATTGCAGTGGCTTCTCTTGTTGCAGAGCACCGGCTCTAGGTGAGTGGGCTTCAGTAGTTACGGCTCGTGGGCTCTAGAGCACAGGCTCAGTAGTTGTGGCTCACGGGCTTTGTTGCTCTGAGGCATGTGGGATCTTCCCAGACCGGAGATGGAACCCGTGTCCCCTGCATTGACAGGTGGATTCTTAACCACTGCGCCACCAGGGAAGTCCATTCAGGGGGTTTTGATGATGCTTGCTATCCAATATGTAAATGATTATTTTCTTGTTTTCCTTTAGAGTATGAGAAACTCGGTATATTTGCACTGAAAGGGAATGTGGTTTGATTTTAACAAAGAAATTATGTACTTTCCTCGATTTAATTAACTCGAGTATTAATCGAGACTGAATTATTACTTAACCCTGCTGTAGCTAGTCAGGAAAATAAATTTCTAAATGTTTTGATATGCAACAAGGGCTTATGAATATTAGAGTCTGTGTGACTTGGGACAACTAACAGAATCTTTCTGGGGTTCAATTTTCTTTTCTGTAAAAATGGGAACAATAATCACACCTGCCTTACAGAGTTTTTGTGAAGATTGAATTTTTTTAAAAGCAAATAATTAAAAAAACTTTTTCTAATATTTAAAATTGAAATGTAGTTGATTAACAACATCATGTTAGTTTCAGATGTACAACAGAGCAAGTTAACATTTTTATAGATTATACTTCATTCAAAATCACCACAAAATAGTGGCTATATTCCCCTGTGCTGTACAATACACTCCTGCAGCCTATCCACTTCATACATAGTAGTTTGTACCCTTCAATCCCATTCCCTGTTCTGCTTCCTCCCCATCCCCACTGGTAACCACTAGTCTGTTCTTTTTTTTTTAATCACTTTAAAATGTATGTTTTATTTTATTTTTTATTAGTTACCTGTTTTATACACATTAGTGTATACATGTCAATCCCAATCTCCCAATTCATCCCACCCCCCCACCACCCCGAGCTTTCCCTCCTTGGTGTCCATACGTTTCTTCTCTACATCTGTGTCTCTATTTCTGCCTTACAGACCAGTTCATTGGTACCATTTTTCTAGGTTCCACATATATGTGTTAATATATGATATTTGTTTTTCTCTTTCTGACTTACTTTGTTTGACAGTCTCTAGGTCCATCCACGTCTCTACAAATGACCTGATTTCGTTCTTTTTTATGGCTGAGTAATATTCCATTGTATATATATACCACATCTTCTTTATCCAGTCGTCTGTTGATGGGCATTTAGGTTGCTTCCATGACTTGGTTATTGTAAATAGTGCTTCAGTGAACATTGGGGTACATGTGTCTTTTTGAATTATGGTTTTCTCAGGGTATTATGCCCAGTAGCGGGATTGCTGGGTCATATGGTAATTCTGTTTTTCATTTTTTAAGGAACCTCCATACTGTTCTCCAGAGTGGCTGTATCAATTTCCATTCCCAGCAACAGTGCAAGAGGGTTCCCTTTTCTCCACACCCTCTCCAGCATTTGTTGTTTGTAGATTTCCTGATGATGCCCATTCTAACCAGTGTGAGGTGGTGATACCTCATGGTAGTTTTGATTTGCATTTCTCTAATAATTAGTGATGTTGAGCACTTTTCATGTGCCTCTTGGCCATCTGTATGTCTTCTTTGGAGAAATGTCTATTTAGTCCTTCTGCCCATTTTTTGATTAGGTTGTTTGGTTTTTTTAATATTGACCTGCATGAGCTGTTTATATATTTTGGAGATTAATCCTTTGTCCATTGATTCATTTGCAAATATTTTCTCCCATTCTGAGGGTTGTCTTTTCATCATGTTTATAGTTTCCTTTGCTGTGCAAAAGCTTTTAAGTTTCATCAGGTTCCGTTTGTTTATTTTTGTTTTTATTTCCATTACTCTAGGAGGTGGGTCAAAAAAGATCTTGCTGTGATTTATGTCAAAGAGTGTTCTTCCCATGTTTTCCTCTGAGAGTTTTATAGTGTCTGGCCTTACATTTAGGTCTTTAATCCATTTGGGGTTTATTTTTATGCATGGTGTTAGGGAGTGCTCTAATTTCATTCTTTTACACGTAGCTGTCCAGTATTCCCAGCACCACTTATTGAAAAGACTGTGTTTTTTCCACTGTATATCCTTACCTCCTTTGTCATAGTTTAGCTGACCATAGGTATATGGGTTTATCTCTGGGCTTTCTATCCTATTCCCTTGATCTATATTTCTGTTTTTGTGCCATTACCATACTGTCTTGATTACTGTAGCTTTGTAGTATAGTTTGAAGTCAGGGAGTCTGGTTCCATCAGCTCCATTTTTTTCCCTAAAGATTGCTTTGGCTTTTCGGAGTCTTTTGTGTCTCCATATAGATTTTAAGATATTTTGTTCTAGTTCTGTAAAAAATGCCATTGGTAATTTGATAGAGATTGCATTGAATCTGTAGATTGCTTTGGGTAGTATAGTCATTTTCACAATATTGATTCTTCCAATGCAAGAACATGGTATAACTTTCCATCTGTTTGTGTGACCTTTGATTTCTTTCATCAGTGTCTTTTAGTTTTCTGAGTACAGATCTTTTACCTCCTTAGGTAGGTTTATTCCTGGGTATTTTATTATTTTTGTTGCAATGGTGAATGGGAATGTTTCCTTAATTTCTCTTTCTGATCTTTTGTTGTTAGTGTATTTGAATGCAAGAGATATCTGTGCATTAATTTTGTATCCTGCAACTTTACCAAATTCATTGATTAGCCCTAGTTTCTGGTGGCATCTTTAGGATTATCTACATATAGTATCATGTCATCTGCAAACAGTGACAGTTTTACTCTTTCTTTTCCAATTTGTATTCCTTTTATTTCTTTGTATTCTCTGATTGCCATGGCTAGAACTTCCAAAACTATGTTGAATAATAGTGGCAAGAGTGAACATCCTTGTCTTGTTTCTGATCTTAGGGGAAATGCTTTCAGTTTTTCACCATTGAGAATGATCTTTGCTGTGGGTTTGTCGTATATGGCCCTTATTATGTCAAGGTAGGTTCCCTCTATGCCCAGTTTCTGGACAGTTTTTATCATAAACGGGTATTGAGTTTGTCAGAAGCTTTTTCTCCATCTATTGAGATGATCATATGGATTTTATTCTTCAGTTTGTTAATATGGTGTAACACATTGATTGATTTGCATATATTGAAGAATTCTTGCATCCTTTGTTTAAATCCCACTTGATCATGGTGTATGATCTTTTAATGTGTTGTTGGATTCTGTTTGCTAGTATTTTGTTGAGGACTTTTGCATCTATATTCATCAGTGATATTGGTCTGTAATTTTCTTTTTTTGTGATATCTTTTTCTGGTTTTGGTATCAGGGTGATGGTGGCTTTGTAGAATAAATTTGGGAGTGTTCCTTCCTCTGAAATTTTTTGGAAGAGTTTGAGAAGGTTGGGTGTTTGCTGTTCTCTAAATGTTTGATAGAATTCACCTGTGAAGCCATCCAGTCCTGGACGTTTGTTTGTTGGAAGATTTTAATCACAGTTTCAATTCCATTACTTGTGATTGGTCTGTTCATATTTTCTGTTTCTTCCTGGGGCAGTCTTGGAAGGTTATACCTTCCCAAGAATTTGTTCAGTTCTCCCAGGTTGCCCATTTTATTGGCAGAGTTGCTTGTAGTATTTTCTTATGATGCTTTGCATTTCTGCAGTGTCCATTGTAACTTCTCCTTTTTCATTTCTAATTTTATTGATTTGAGTCCTCTCCCTCTTTTTCTTGATGAGTGTGACTAAAGGTTTATCAACTTTGTTTATCTTCTCAAAGAACCAGCTTTTAGGTTTTTGTTTGTTTGTTTGTTTGTTTGTTTGGCGGTACACAGGCCTCTCGCTGTTGTGGCGTCTCCCGTTGTGGAGCACAGGCTCCAGATGCACAGGCTCAGTGGCCATGGCTCAGAGGCCTAGCCGTGCCGTGGCGTGTGGAATCTTCCCGTACCGGGGCACAAACCCGTGTCCCCTGCATCGGCAGGTGGACTCTCAACCACTGCGCCACCAGGGAAGCCCCCAGCTTTTAGTTTTATTGATCTTTGCTATTGTTTTCTTTGTTTCTATTTATTTCTGCTCTGATCTGCATGATTTCTTTCTTTCTACTAACTTTGGGTTTTGTTTGTTCTTCTTTCTCTAGTTCCTTTAGGTGTAAGATTAGATTGTTTATTTGAGATTTTTCTTGTTTCTTGAGGTAGGATTGTATTGCTATAAATTTCCCTCTTAGAACTGCTTTTGCTGCATCCCATAGGTTTTTGGATCATCGTGTTTTCATTGTCATTTGTCTCTAGGTATTTTTGATTCCCTCTTTGATTTATGCAGTGATCTCTTGGTTATTTAGTAACGTATTGTTTAGCCTCTATGTATTTGTGTTTTTTACATTTTTTCCCCCTGTAATTTATTTCTAATCTCATAACATTGTGGTCGGAAAAGATGCTTGATATGATTTCAATTTTCTTAAAATTACTGAGGCTTGACTTGTGACCCAGGTTTACTGAGGCTTGATTTGTGACTCCAGGATGTGATCTATCCTGGAGAATATTCTGTGTGCACTTGAGAAGAAAATGTAATCTGCTGTTTTCAGATGGAATGTCCTGTAAATATCAATTAAATCTATCTGATATATTGTGTCATTTAAAGCTTGTGTTTCCTTATTAATTTTCTGTCTGGATGATCTCTCCATTGGTGTAAGTGAGGTGTTAAATTCCCATGCTATTATTGTGTTACTGTCGATTTCCTCTTTTATAGCTGTTAGCATCTGCCTTATGTATTGAGGTGCTCCTGTGTTGGGTGCATATATATTTATAATTGTTATATATTCTTCTTGGATTGATCCCTTGATCATTATGTAGTGTTCTTCCTTGTCTCTTGCAACATTCTTTATTTTAAAGTCTATTTTAACTGGTATGAGTGTTGCTACTCCATCTTTCTTTTGATTTCCATTTTCATGGAATATCTTTTTCCATCTCCTCATTTTCAGTCTGTATGTGTCCCTAGGTCTGAAGTGGGTGTCTTGTAGACAGCATATATATGGTTCTTGTTTTTGTATCCATTCAGAATGCCTGTGGCTTTTGGTTGGAGCATTTAATCCATTCACATTTAAGGTAATTATCAATATGTGTGCTCCTATTATCATTTTCTTAATTGTTTTGGGTTTGTTTTTGTCGGTCCTTTTCTTCTCTTGTGTTTCCCACTTAGAGAAGTTCCTTTAGAATTTGTTGTAGAGCTGGTTTGGTGGTGCTGAATTCTCTTAGCTTTTGCCTGTCTGTAAAGCTTTTGATTTCTCCGTCAAATCTGAATGAGATCATCCTTGCTGGCTAGAGTAATCTTGGTTATAGCTTCTTCCCTTTCATCACTTTGAATGTATCATGCCACTCCTTTCTGGCTTGTAGAGTTTCTGCTGAGCAATCAGCTTTTAACCTTATGGGAGTTTCCTTGTATGTTATTTGCCATTTTTCCTTTGTTGCTTTTAATAATTTTTCTTTGTCTTTAATTCTTGTAAATTTGATTACTATGTGTCTCGGCATGTTTCTCCTTGGGTTTATCCTGCCTGGGGCTCTCTGCTCTTCCTGGATTTGCATGGTTATTTCCTTTCCCATGTTAAGGAAGTTTTCACCTATAATCTCTGCAAATATTTTCTCGGGTCCTTTCTGTCTTCTCCTTCTGGGACCCCTATAATGTGAATGTTTATGCATTTAATGTTGCCCTAGAGGTCTCTTAGACTGTCTTCATTTCTTTTCATTCATTTTTCTTTATTCTGTTCTGCAACAGTGATTTCCATCATTCTGTCTTCCAGGTCACTTATCTGTTCTTCTGCCTCAGTTATTCTGCCATTGATTCCTTCTAGTGTATTTTTCATTTCAGTTATTCTATTGTTCATCTCTGTTTATTTGTTCTTTAATTCTTCTAGGTCTTCATTAAACATTTCTTGCATCTTCTCGATCTTTGACTCCATTCTTTTCCCAAGGTCCTGGATCATCTTCACTATCATTATTCTGAATTCTTTTTCTGAAAGGTTGCCTATCTCCACTTCATTTAGTTGTTTTTCTTGGGTTTTATCTTGTTCCTTCATCTAGTACATAGTCGTCTGCCTTTTCATTTTGTCTATCTTTCTGTGAATGTGGTTATCATTCCACAGACTGCAGGATTGTAGTTTTTTTTGCTTCTGCTGTCTGCCCTCTGGTGGATGAGGCTATCTAAGAGGCTTGTGCAGGCTTCCTGATAGGAGGGACTCTAATCTGTTCTTTTTATCTGTAATTCTCTTTCTGTTTTGCTATTTTCACTCATTTGTTTTATTTTTTAGATTCTACTTATAAGTGATAACATGCAGTATTTGTCTTTCACTAAGCATAATACCCTCTAGGTCCATCCATGTTGTTTCAGATGGCAGAATTACATTCTTTTTATGGCTGACTAATATTCCATTGTGATATCTATACCACATCTTCTTAGTCCAGTCTTCTGTTGATGGGCACTTGTGTTGCTTCCATGTCTTGGCTATCATAAATAGTGCTACTATGAACATTGGAGTGCACATATCTTTTCCAATTGGTGTTTTTGGTTTTTGTCACAAATATATACCCAGGTGTGGAATTGCTGGGTCATATGGTAGTTCTATTTTTAGTTTTTTGAGAACCCTCCATGCTTTTTTCCACAGTGGCTGGCTGCACCAATGTACATTCTCACCAACAGTATACTAGGGTTCCCTTATCTCCACATCCTTGCCAACATTTATTATTTGTTGTTTTTTGATTGTAGCCATTCTGACAGGTGTGAAGTGATAACTCATTGTGGTTTTGATTTGCATTTCTCTGATGTTTAATGATGTTGAACATCTTTTAATGTGCCTGTTAGCCACCTGTGTGTCTTTTTTGGAAAAATGTCTATCCAGGTGTTCTGCCCATTTTTAAATAGGGTTATTTGGGTTTTCTTTTTTTCTTTTATAATGAGTTGTATGAACTGTTTATATATTTTAATTATTAACCCCTTATCAGCAATATCCTTTGCAAATATTTTTTCCCATTAAGTAGTTTTTTTCATTTTGTTGATGGTTTCCTTTGCTGTGCAAAAGTTTTAAATTTTAATTAGGCCCCATTTGTTTATTTTTAATTTTATTTCTTTTGCATTAGGAGACAGATTCAAAAAAATATTGCTATGATTTATGTCACAGAGTGTTATAACAGTGTTTCCTTCTAGGAATTTTATGGCTTCTGGTCTTACATTTGGGTCTTTAATCCATTTTGAGTTTATGTCTGTATATGGTATGAGAAAATGTTCTAATTTCATTCTTTTACATGGCTGTCCAGTTTTCTTAACACCCCTTATTGTTTTTTCTCCATTGTTTATTCTTGCCTTTGTCATAGATTAATTGCTTATAAGTGCATGGGTTTATTTCTGGGCTCTGTATTCTGTTCCATTGATCTATGTGTCTGGTTTTGTATCAGGACCATGCTGTTTTGATTACAAAGCAGTATTATACTGTTTTGTAGCAAGTCTGCAATCAGAAGTATGATACTTTCAGCTTTGTTCTTTTTTCTCAAGATTGCTTTGACTATTCAGGGTATTTTGTGGTTCCATATAAATTCTAGGATTATTTGTTCTAGTTCTGTGAAAAAATGTCATGGGTATTTTGATAGGGATTTCATTAAATGTGTAGATTGCTTTGGGTAGTATGGACATTTTAACAATATTAATTCTTCCAATCCATGAACATGGGATATCTTTCCATTTATTTGTATCTTCAATTTCCTTCTTCAGTGTCTTAAAATTTTCAGAGTGTAGGTTTTTCACCTCCTTTGTTAAATTTTTTCCTAAGTATTTTATTCTTTTTTATGCAATTATAAATTATAAATGGATAGTTTTCTTTAATTCTCCTTCTGATAGTTCATTATTAGTGTATAGCCAAACAACAGATTTCTGTATATCAGTCTTGTATCCTGCAAATTTACTGAATTCATTTATTAGTTCTGATAGTTTTTTGGTGGAGACTTTAGGGTTTTCTGTGTGTAGTATAATTTCATCTGCAAATAGTAACAGTTTTACATTTTCCCTCCCAATTTGGATGCCTTTTATTTCTTGTTCTTGTTTGATTGCTATGGCTAGGACTTCCAATACTATATTAAATGGAAGTGGCAAGAGTGGGCACTTTTGTCTTGTTCCTGATTTTAGAGGAAAAGAAAAAGCAAGTTATTTTTAACATATTTTTTATACAGTCAATGTTCAGAATTATTAACCATTATTACTATTATTATTATTATTTATGACATCAAATGAGATATGTGGTTTGTAAGCTGTAAGTGCTTTGTCAACTCTAACAAGGTGTATATACTAGTTTTATTTTTAATATCTCTTTTTGATTATATGATGGAAAAGCTAAGTTATATGGGCACTGTAATTTTTTGAAAGCTGAGTATAAAACTTAGAAAACAGATGTTGCTACACAAGTAGATTAAAGGATTTGGGAATTATCTTCCTTTCTTTTACTTTGAAAATAAAGTGAAAGCAGATGGAATTGAGTATGAAATTATTAATGAAATAAAATGAACTTAGGAAGTATATCTTGGATGATTTATATAGTCTCCCTAATTGTCATGCATGCCTCCAAATACTTTCCAGAGCTCCTTATTTAACACAGAGATGATTCAGGATACTTCCAGCCTTTGCTTTGTGTGAAAGGATCCTATCTCATTACTGTCCGTTATGGTCTGGTCCATAGTAGAGTCTAACCCAGGTGGAGAGCCTTCAGCCTTTAGTATAACCTGTGACCAGTTAAGTCAGTGTCTGGGTCTCAAGTTTCCCTTCGTGCAATGAGAGGGGAACTTTTTTCCCCTGCCTGCTGTGGATTTCAAATTTTGAATGAGTGGGGCCTCATTCTGAGATATCTGGAGACATGGCATATATAATATTGAATTGTTACTGATAGTAATAATACCATGTAAAGCCATTTTCATGTTCTCTCTCCTTAATGAATTCGGGTGACACTTTGTTTTTCTTCTCCCAGGGAGTACACAGGAGCTAGTTTCCATTCAGATCATACCTGCATCGAGCGTGCTCCTCCAGGGGGCTGTTCTCAGTGGGGCTCATCTCAAAGAGCAGCTCAGGCCCGGTTGACTCTGGATACTTCCACTCATGCTGTAGCTGAGAGCAGCTAGACCTTTATTTCAGAGCCTAACATTTTGGGTGCCTGTTTATAATGCTAGTGGCAATTTGCATATTGATGTGGCCTCTGTGCCAGTAGCCAGATGTTCCTCCAAGCCCCAGAGTCTTCCTTTTACTCAACTCCACCCAACTCTGGACTTGGCTGAATTTCTTTCCTAAAAGACAGAGACTCTTCTGTTTTGTTTACTCTTTAAGGATCAGGATTGAATAAATGCATTTCATTTTAAAAACTATATCATAAAAATTTTATTGTATTAGGAAAGTCATACATATACTGAAGTCATAACTAAAGACCTCTGTTTGCCCTCTTGTTGGTTGGTGACACTGATCACAGTATTTCTAATAAGAGCTAAGTTAGTTTGTTTTTCACTTGTTTTTTAAGCTAACTTGATTATCCAACCTCTTTCCTCTAATGAAAGAGAATCCCTTTAAGAATCTAGAACTTCTAGTGTGAATACCTCCAGCAGGTTTGTTTATATGGCAGATATGATGCTTTTATTTAATTTTCTTCCTAGAAGCAAAGAAAGAAAATGTTTCCTGTGACTTCTCCACTTTCCATATAAAGCCCTAAGTCCTTTCTGGCAACTACTGTGACATCGTCTTTTTTGGGTTTTGTAGTAATCTTCATTGGCGTGAAATCATCTTTGAACCTGATCATTCGGCAAGACTTGCTTGCTGTGAAAAGAACTTGGACTATCCACATATGCTATTATAGATATCATAGCAATATATTCCATCACTATTTAACGTTATCAGAAAAGACATGTCCTGCTGTCAGGCAGAGTGAGTCACAGTCACGCTCACTTCTGAGACTTAAAATATTTCACTGTGTTTTCCTTCAAAATATTTGACGTGTCAGCTGAGAGGATATCAGACCTTTATTCACCATTGGTTTGATTTAGACCAGTGCAATGATGGGTCCATATGTGCTTGCTGTGCTGTATCACTTATTAGCTGGTATGCTTCATACAGGCTAAATACTTCTTTGGAAGAAAGGTTTTTTTGGATTTAGTTCTGTTTCTAATCCTGGATCAGTTGATGTCTCTCCTACAGAAAAACATCTGTTTTCTGTATTCTTTTTTCAAGGTTGAATCAATATTTCTCACTGACACCCTTTCATCCTTAAACAGTGTTGACCCTCCCAGATTTTATGAACTGTCTGGCTTGAACCAAAGGGTGAAGTGCCCGAACTGATCTTGGAACCAATAAGAACCTGAAGCTCCTTCCTGGCCCCACCTGGGCTTTCTATAGTGGTAGTTCTCAGTGTGTGCCCTTCATCTCTCTTCTCTCAGTAACATCAGCATCACTTGGGAACTTGTTAGAAATGCAAGTTAGCAGGCCCAACCCATACCTCCTACTTCAGAAAGTCTGGGGCCAGGCCCAACAATGTGTGTGTCAGCAAGCCCTCCGGGCAGTCTTGATGAGCAGTAGAGTTGAAAGCAGTAAAGTTGATTATCCCCTTTCTTCTTTCTCTGACTCTTTCTTTTGCTTTCTTGATCCTCCTTCCTTTTGTCAAATTCCACTCTTCAAAAGAAATTGCTGTCAGATGTGTGTACCAGTGATTGAGACGTTTGTCTGTTTGTTTTGTGTGCCTTCCTTCTTGTTGGACCCTAGAAGACTCTGTCCCCTATCCTGGGAGATGGATTGAATTAACCTCCCTTGTTCTTCACACTTCCCTCTATCTAGGTGCTTTGGGGGTGCCTTCCCACATTGCCTCTGGGCTTGGTGTCATGATTCGCTTTGGCCAATGAGACAGTAATAAACAACACACATACAGAAGCTTAACAAGCTTTTGAGTGCCTCTGCTTCCTCTTTTATTCCTCTGCCTTCATGATGAGAAAATGCCTGGGTTAGCTGCTGGAGGATGATACCTAGAAGAGAACAGGGGAGTCTGCCAAGACCCCAGAGATTCTCAGAGCTGCCTGGCTGACCTGTGGCTGACAGCAGACCCATGGGTGCATTCCCAGCCAATACCAAAAGAACTGCCCAGTCAACCGATAGGCGCCTTAGCAATAAAAAATGGTTGCTTTTTTTCATAAGCCGCTGAGTTTTGGGGTAGTTTGTTACTCAGCAACAGCTAACTAATACACTGTTAAAGGAATGTAATGCTTCAGCTAAGGGGAGAGGGCAACACAAAGACCCTTCTCAGTCTATCAGAAATCGTGTCCATAGCAGCTTGCAGGAATTGACCGCATCATTAAGTATGGGCAAAACCCTAGCAAACTCTTGAGTCAAAATGAAAATTCGTAGCAGGTCTTTTTAAGTGGCTAGTTTGAATTCATTACTGTTAGAGAGTTTTCCTTTTTAGGCAAATTCTGAACATAGTTTTTCAGCCTTTTTTTAATCCCTAGGGCCTGCCTTTGTCCTTTTTCCCTTCACACCCTTCCATCTATATTTCTTCTCTGCAAACATTCTGCTAACTTCACCAAAGGCCACCCAGAGAGATTTGCAGGGATACACTGGAGCAGAGTAAATCATCTTTCACAAGAAGGATGATTGCAAAAGTCATCTCCCATTTGGTTGAAGCAAATACTTGTATTTTGTGGCTATTTTACACTCTTGTTTTTGAAATCTCAAAGAGGGAAATTCCCCAAGTATTTTTATTAACTTAGAAATCCAGCTGAGAGTGTTTTATTGTTCCGACAGCCTCCCTGCCTGGGGTTCACTCCTAGAGAACTTAATATCTGTTTTCAATATTTTGAGTCAATGATTGGTGTTTTATTTTGGTGGATAGAATATTACATCTTAGCTAAAAATCTAATACTTATTTTAGTTGAAAAATTCTTATGGGGACATGAAATTTTAACTAGACTCTTTAAACTCAGTCATCCGTGACCCCTTACTTAGGAGTCAACCTGGTTTTTCAAGTAGTTCTCCCTAGAGGGCGCCATATGCTCACTTCACAACTTGGTCTGGAAAGGTTGGCTGCCGGCCTGTAATATCATATGTGAAGTTGAAGTCGTTTAGGTTAAAACATTGGAACCTTTTAGTAAATCTACCAGCAGTGGAGACTTCATTTTAACATGATAAATGCATAATTTACTGATGCATTTTGTTTAGGCATTATGGCAAATGAGACACAGTCTATGGAAGGAGGCGATAGTGTTTATTTGGCGTGTTTGTGGTTGTCAGTGAATTCTAGTCCACCTCTGTGGAATATTATGGACAGCTGGTGGAGTACTGGATAGAATACTGAGGATGGACTGAGGGGACCTGCGCTCTCATAATCTCTGTGTCGCTTACAGAAGGTACTTACCCCATTTGTACTTCAGATTCCTCATTTGTAAGATTAGAGGGCTGGTCTTGTTTTTCTTCACAATCCCACTAGCTTTGTGATATGAACTTTGGTACATAACAATAGTTCTGTACAGTTTGGTAGAGGAAGTGATACGATAACTGCTAATTCTAAGGAAATTTAGGTAGTTACCCGGTGAAATTTTGGTCAGCCTACAGAAAATATCTAAAATTTTGAGAAAGAAATTATAGCTTGATTATTGAAAACCATAAATGCTCATAAATATGTTTTTATGTCTCTTCTTAAAGCATGAATATTTTCATAAAGTCAGCATAATGTATTGGTTTAATAACTGGCTTGGAAGAACAAGTGTCAACTAGCCAAGATCTATCACCATGTGTAACAAAGGGTCCTCACTCAAGAAATAGTTGTTGAATAAATGGCAAGATGGCTAATTTCATTTTTGGTACAGCTTTTATTTCTAGAATATTCTTTATTATATTGAGTCAGAATTGATCTCTATAAACTTCCAGCAGTGGCTTTAAATCTACTCCTTTGGGTTGTATTGACCATACTGTATTTGCTATACATGGAGAGTTACTTTTATTTTTTTCCCACCCCACTACTAAAATAGTTGGATGGTAATAGAGTTTCTGAAAGCATGGGATGCATACCACTGGCCATACCCATAAATTAGGCATAATTCTTTTTATACGGCCATTTTTAAGTTTTAGGTAATAATTCTCTTACCTGGTATAGTTACATCTTTTCAAAGCTAAACATCATCTTCATAACTTCCTTATACGTGTTTTTTTCAATGTCTTCATCACTCTCCTCTAATGAGTCCTGGTTTGTTTGTATCCTTCCTACATGTCACCAAGAACTGAGCAGTTTTCAATGTTTGATCAATGCTAAGAAAACCAGGATTACCTTCACCTTGATTCTAAATACTGTTTTTCTGCTGATACAACTTAACATTATATTCTTCACCACATGTTGGTTCATACTAATACCCAAGTCTTTTTCATGATTGTGTTGTTAAATCACATCTCTATATCATTGTGATTTTTTAAAGATTTAAATCAAGATCTTTTACTCTTCTTTGAAGTACATCTTCTTAGACTTAGCCTGCATGTGGGAACATTTTGGATTCTGGGTATGTCCATCTACTAATTACTTGTGCTTCTACTTCATGTCATCTACAACAATACTGGCCCCATGACCTAGTCACATGTTTCATTTGTGCATGTGTCTGATTTAACAGAGCTAAGAGAGCAGTGATGCTCACTGCTGGAAACCATGCTTCAGGATGTCCACAACAACATCTTTGAGGTCTTGTCAGATGCCTTTATAAGGTTCACTCCATCATTCTATCTCAGGCCCAAGTAAAAAGAAACAAAATTATTGTGACCTGATTTGATGTAAGTGATCTATCTACGTTGACTCTTCATGACCACCTTTTCCTTTCCCAAAAGCCGATAAACCATCCTGTTAATATCCACTTTAGAAATTTGCTGGAAATAAACATAAAACAAGGTGTTGGACAGCAGAATGCACCTCACGTTCCTTTTATGTATTTTGTGATGCATTTGTGCATCTCAAGTCTTCTGGCCTATCCATACATCCACAGAGCCCCTGATGGAAGTTGAGTGAGTTCTTTCAATACACCACAAAGTAATTTCATGGGCTTAAAGTTTGAGTCTTCAGAGCTATTGTTGAGGGCTTCATTTTCTCCTTATCAAGGTTCATTTACCATTTTTAAGCACGGATCACTGATGTTGAGAAGATAGAGGCAATATGAAAGATGAACTTTGATATCCACCAGTATTTTTTTTCTTCAGCTCTAAGCAGCAGGTCTATCCCTTCCTTGTTGCTTCTCTTTCCAAATGTAAATTAAAACTATCAATAGTTGGGAAATATCTTCAAATAACTCATTTTGGAAGGTGTGTGATGAGCATAACAGAAGGAATAGAAAGGCATGCAGAAGAGGGAAATAACTTTGGTCACAGGGCCTCAGGAAATCTACTTTTTTGAACTGGTCATGGAAAAAATAAGTGGGATTTTGACTGAAAGGATTCAGAGGGAGTCTAAGTGGGAAGAGTGATAGGAGCAAAACCATAAATGGGACAGTGCTTAAATATTTAAGAAGTAGCTAAGAAACTGTTAATTTACCTAGTAGATAAGAGCTAGATTAACAAGGGCCTTGTGGATTGCAACTCAGTTGAATCATCTAATGGAGTTAAGGAAGATTTTAAAGGTTTCAACTAAAGCTGTGATATGAGTGAATTAGTAAACTTAACCCGAAAGACTGAAAAATTGCAGTTAGAAAAACTACTAGGGAATTTTATAGTAACCCATGCCACTCCAACTAAGATTGCAGTAAATGGAAAGGATAGAAACAGTCCATAAAGCAGAGATAGGGAGAAAAATGAAGATGGATTTCATATTAAATATTTAAAGTATACATATATTGTACTTGTTCTGTTTTGAAAAATTACTTTACCTATCCCCCCTACCCCGAAATGTTAGTGCTCTATGCCAAGGTGTGAAATGCATACCCGTGATCATTCTCAAGATTATTTTAGGTGCTTTCCCACACAGCTTTAAATAACACTGAATCATACTGTGAAAAAGGTATTTTCTCTCTTTTTTTTTTTGACTTCTTTCTTGAAGTTGCTTTACAATGAAGTGTTGGTTTCTGCTGTATAACAAAGTGAATCAGCTATACACAAACATATATCCCCATATCTCCTCCCTCTTGCGTCTCACTCCCGTACTCCCTATCCCACCCCTCTAGGTGGTCACAAAGCACCAAGCTGATCTCCCTGTGCTGTGTGGCTGCTTCCTACTAGCTATTTTACGTTTGGTAGTGTATATGTGTCCATGCCACTCTCTCACTTCTTCCCAGCTTCCCCTTCCCCTTCCCTGTGTCCTCAAGTCCATTCTCTATGTCTGCGTCTTTATTCCTCTCCTGCCCCTAGGTTCTTTAGAACCTTTTTTTAAAATTATTATTCCATATATTTATGTGTTAGCATACGGTATTTGTTTTTTCTTGTTCTGACTTACTTCACTCTGTATGACAGAATCTAGGTCCATCCACCTCACTACAAATAACTCACTTTTGTTTCTTTTATGGCTGAGTAATATTCCACTGTATATATGTGCCACATCTTCTTTATCCATTCATCTGTAGGTGGACACTTAGGTTGCTTCCATGTCCTGGTTATTGTAAATAGAGCTGCAATGAACATTGTGGCACATGACACTTTTTGCATTATAGTTTTCTCAGGGTATATGCCCAGTAGTGGGATTGCTGGGTCATGTGATAGTGCTATTTTTAGTTTTTTAAGGAACCTCCATACTGCTCTCCATAGTGGCTGTTATCAATTTAAATTCCCACCAACAGTGCTAAAGGGTTCCCTTTTCTCCACATCCTCTCCAGCATTTACTGTTCATAGATTTTTTGATGATGGCCATTCTGACAGGTTTGAGGTGATACCTCATTGTAGTTTGATTTGCATTTCTCTAATGATAAGTGGTGTTGAGCATCCTTTCATGTGTTTGTTGGCAATCTGTATATCTTCTTTTGGAAAAATGTCTATTTAGGTTTTCTGCCCATTTTTGGATTGGGTTGTTTGTTTTCTTGATATTGAGCTGCATGAACTGCTTGTAAATTTTGGAGATTAATCATTTGTCAGTTGCTTCATTTGCAAATATTTTCTCCCATTCTGAGGGTTTTCTTTTTGTCTTGTTTATGTTTTCCTTTGCTGTGCAAAAGCTTTCAAATTTCATTAGGTCCCATTTGTTTTTTTTTGTTTTTATTTCCATTTCTCTAGGAGACGGTTCAAAAAGGATCTTCCTGTGATGCATGCCATAGAGTGTTCTGCCTATGTTTTCCTCGAAGAGTTTGAGAGTGTCTGGCCTTACGTTTAGGTCTTTAATCCATTTTGAGTTTATTTTTGTGTATGGTGTTAGGGAGTGTTCTAATTTCATTCTTTTACATGTAGCTGTCCAGTTTTCCCAGCACCACTTATTGAAGAGGTTGTCTTTTCTCCATTGTATATTGTTGCCTCCTTTATAAAAAATAAGGTGACCATATGTGCATGGGTTTGTCTCTGGGCTTTCTAGCCTTTTCCCTTGAACTATATTTCTCTTTTTGTGCCAGTATCATACTGTCTTGATTACTGTGGCTTTGTAGTATAGTCTGAAGTCAGGGAGCCTGATTCCTCCAGCTCCATTTTTATTTCTTAAGATTGCTTTGGCTATTCGGAGTCTTTTGTGTGTCCATACAAATTGTGAAGTTTTTGTCTTAGTTCTGTGAAAAATGCCATTGGTAGTTTGATAGGGATTGCATTGAATCTGTAGATTGCTTTGGGTAGTATAGTCATTTTCACAATGTTGATTCTTCCAATCCAAGAACATGGTGTATCTCTCCATCTGTTTGTACCATCTTTAATTTCTTTCATCAGTGTCTTATAGTTTTCTGCATACAGGTCTTTTGTCTCCTTAGGTAGGTTTATTCCTAAGTATTTTATTCTTCTTGTTGCAGTGGTAAATGGGAGTGTTTCCTTAATTTCTCTTTCAGATTTTGCATCATTAGTGTATAGGAATGTAAGAGATTTCTGTGCATTAATTTTATATCCTGCTACTTTGCCAAATTCATTGATTAGCTCTAGTAGTTTTCTGGTAGCATCTTTGGGATTGTCTATGTATAGTATCATGTCATCTGAAAACAGTGACAGTTTTACTTCTTTTCTGATTTGGATTCTGTTTATTTCTTTTTCTTCTCTGATTGCTGTGGGTAAAACTTCCAAAACTATGTTGAATAATGGTAGTGAGAGTGGGCAACCTTGTCTTGCTCCTGATCTTAGTGGAAATGGCTTCAGTTTTTCACCATTGAGGAGGATGTTGGCTGTGGGTTTGTCATATATGGCCTTTATTCTGTTGAGGTAAGTTCCCTCTATGCCTACTTTCTGGAGAGTTTTTATCATAAATGGGTATTGAATTTTGTCGAAAGTTTTTTCTGCATCCATTGACATGATCATATGGTTTTTCTCCTTCAATTTGTTAATATAGTGTATCACATTGATTGTTTTGCGTATATTGAAGAATCTTTGCATTCCTGAGATAAACCCCACTTGATCATGGTTCAAGTTACTTTTCATGTGCTCTTGGTTTCTGTTTGCTAATATTTTGTTGAGGATTTTTGCATCTATGTTCATCAGTGATATTGGTCTGTAGTTTTATTGTGACATCCTTGTCTGGTTTTGGAATTAGGGTGATGGTGGTCACGTAGAATGAGTTTGGGAGTGTTCCTCCCTCTGCTATATTTTGGAAGAGTTTGAGAAGGATAGGTGTTAGCTCTTCTCTAAATGTTTGATAGAATTCGCCTGTGAAGCCATCTGGTCCTGGGCTTTTGTTTGTTCGAAGATTTTTAATCACAGTCTCAATTTCAGTGCTTGTGATTGGTCTGTTTATATTATGTATTTCTTCCTCCTTCAGTCTCAGGAGGTGCTGCGTTTCTAAGAATTTGTCCATTTCTTCCAGGTTGTCCATTTTATTGCCATATAATTGCTTGCAGTAATCTCTCATGATCCTTTATATTTCTGCAGTTGTTACTTCTCTTTTTTCATTTCTAAATCTATTGATTTCAGTCTTCTCCCTTGTTTTCTTGATGAGTCTGGTTAGTGGTTTATCAATTTTGTTTATCCCCTCAAATTACCAGCTTTTAATTTTATTGATCTTAGCTATTGTTTCCTTCATTTCTTTTCATTTATTTCTGATCTGATCTTTATGATTTCTTTCCTTCTGCTAACTTTGGGGTTGTTTTGTTCTTCTTTCTCTAATTGCTTCAGGTGTAAGGTTAGGTTGTTTATTTGAGATGTTTCTTGTTTCTTGAGGTAGGATTGTATTGTTATAAACTTCCCTCTTAGAACTGCTTTTACTGCATCCCATAGATTTTGGGTCGTCATGTTTTCGTTGTCATTTGTTTCAAGCATTTTTTGATTTCTTCTTTGATTTCTTCAGTGATCTCTTGGCTATTTAGTAGTGTATTGTTTAACTTCCATGTATTTGTATTTTTCACAGATTTTTTTCCTGTAATTGATATGTAGTCTCATAGCATTGTGGTCAGAAATGATACTTGATACTATTTCAATTTTCTTAAATTTACCAAGGCTTGATTTGTGACTCAGGATATGATCTATCCTGAAGAATGTTCCATGAGCACTTGAGAAGAAAGTGTATTCTGTTGTTTTTGGATGGAATGTCCTATAAATATCAATTAATTCCATCTTGTTTAATGTATCAATTAAAGCTTTTGTTTCCTTATTTATTTTCATTTTGGATGATCTGTCCATTGGTGAAAGTGAGGTGTTAAAGTCCCCTACTATGATTGTGTTACTGTCGATTTCCCCTTTTATGGCTGTTAGCATTTGCCTTATGTATTGAGGTGCTTCTATATTGGGTGCATAAATATTTACAATTGTTATGTCTTCTTCTTGGATTGATCCCTTGATCATTGTGTAGTGTCCTTCTTTGTCTTTTGTAATAGTCTTTATTTTAAAGTCTATTTTGTCTGATATGAGAATTGCTACTCCAGCTTTCTTTTTATTTCCATTTGCATGGAATATCTTTTTCCATCCCCTCACTTTCAGTCTGTATGTGTCCCTAGGTCTGAAGTGGGTCTCTTGTAGACAGCATATATGCGGGTCTTGTTTTTGTATCCATTCACCCAGTCTGTGTCTTTTGGTTGGAGCATTTAATCCATTTACATTTAAGGTAGCTATTGATATGTGTGTTCCTATTACCATTTTCTTAATTGTTTGGGGTTTGTTATTGCTGATGTTTTCCTTCTCTTGTGTTTCCTGCCCAGAGAAGTTCCTTTAGCATTTGTTGTAAAGCTGGTTTGGTGGTGCTTAATTCTCTTAGCTTTTGCTTTTCTGTAAAGCTTTTAATTTCTCCATCGAATCTGAATGAGATCCTTGCTGGGTAGAATAATCTTGGTTGTAGGTTCTACTCTTTCATCATTTTAAATATGTCCTGCCAGTCCCTTCTGGCTTGCAGAGTTTCTGCTGAAAGAGCAGCTGTTAACCTCATGGGAATTCTCTTGTATGTTATTTTTTCCTTTTCCCTTACTGCTTTCAATATTTTTTCTTTGTATGTAATTTTTGATAGTTTGATTAATGTGTGTCTTGGCATGTTTCTCCTTGGATTTATCCAAGGAGTATGGGATTCTCTGTGCTTCCTGGACTTGATTAACTATTTCCTTTCCCATATTAGGGAAGTTTTCAACTATAATCTCTTCAAATATTTTCTCAGTCCCTTTTTTTTTCTCTTCTTCTTCCCCTATAATTCAAATGTTGGTGCGTTTAATGTTGTCCCAGAGGTCTCTGAGACTGTCCTCAATTCTTCTCATTCTTTTTTCTTTATTCTGCCCTTCCGTAGTTATTTCCACTATTTTATCTTCCAGGTCACTTATCCGTTCTTCTACCTCAGTTATTCTGCTATTGATACCTTCTAGAGTATTTTAAATTTCACTTATTGTGTTGTTCATCATTGTTTGTATGCTCTTTAGTTCTTTTAGTTCCTTGTTAAATGTTTCTTGTATTTTCTCCATTCTATTTCCAATATTTTGGATCATCTTTACTATCATTGCTCTGAATTCTTTTTCAGGTAGACTGCCTATTTCCTCTTCATTTGTTTGGTCTGGTGGGTTTTTACCTTGATCCTTCCTCTGCTGTGTATTTTTCCGTCTTCTCATTTTGCTTAACTTACTGTGTTGAGGTCTCCTTTTCACAGGCTGGAGGTTTGTAGTTCCCATTGTTTTTGTTGTCTGCCCCCAGTGGGTAAGGTTGGTTCAGTGGGTTGAGTAGGCTTCCTGGTCTGGGGGACTGGTACCTGTGTTCTGGTGGATGAGGCTGGATCTTGTCTTTCTGGTGGGCAGGACTGCATACGGTGGTGTGTTTTGGGGTGTCTGTGAACTTATGATTTTAGGCGTCCTCTCTACTAATGGGTGGGGTTGTGTTCCTGTCTTGCTAGTTGTTTGGCATGGGGTGTCCAGCACTGTAACTTGCTGGTCGTTGAGTGGAGCTGGGTCTTTGCATTGTGATGGAGATCTCTGAGAAAGCTGTTGCCATTTGATATTACGTGGGGCCGGGAGGTCTCTTGTGGACCAATGTCCTGAACTCTGCTCTCCCACCTCAGAGGCCCAGGCCTGACACCACTCCGGAGCAGTGAGACCCTGTCAGCCACATGGCTCAGAAGAAAAGGGAGAGAAAAAAAGAAAGATAGAAAAATAAAATAAAGTTATTAAAATAAAAAGTGAAAAATATATTATTAAAAATTTTTTAAATAAAAAAGTTAAAAAAAAGAAAGAAAGAAGAGAGCAACCAAACCAAAATACAAATCCACCAATGATAACAAGCACTAAAAATTATACTAAAAAAAAATTAACCAAAAAAAATGGACAGACAGAACCCTAGGACAAATGGTAAAAGCAAAGCTATACAGGTAAAATCACACAAAGAAGCATACACATACACACTAACAAAAGGAGAAAAAGGAAATAAATATGTATATTAAAAAAAAAAGGAAGAGAACAACCAAAGCTCTCTAGTTTTTTTGTGGTGCTGTCCTCCTCTGGTGTAAGGTAATAATTCTATCTCTTGAAAAAAAGTTTTTTCTAAAGAGAACATGAGATCCCATTTCTCAATTCGCTTCTGAATTGATTCTACTATATCTAATGACCTCTTTTCTAAAATTAGTTTCATGAAGGGCTTGATTGATTTCAGGCTCTTTATGGATTGAATTTAACGTTCATTCTCCATTGTATTATTGCCCAGCATGCTTAAAGGTGATTATATATATGATTAGAGAAATAAAGCAAGGCCAGGATTGCTACTTTGGGGGCCAAGTGTAGAGCGGCTTTATCCCTGAATCAGGAAGCAGGGCCACACGTGGACTGAATTGCTGACGAACAGACCCTAATGGCTCTTTTAATGCAAGCAATTGATTCTGAAGGCGGGAAGCTGCTGGAAAGGCTGCCCTGAAACTCTGCATCAACACTCTCGTCATTCTTGGTTTTTTCTTAGGAAAACAAATGCTCCCTAGACTGTTAAACCAGGCCTGTGGCTTTATGCTTAAAGCCCAGATTTTTGAGTCAGAAAGATAAGTTCAAACATGGCTCTACCATATATTAATGCTAGCCACGTGGCCCTGGGAAGTTATTTGACCTCTCTGAGCTTCAGGTTTCTCAACTTTAAAATAGGGATGCATTAGTGTCCCAGGGCTACCATAACCAATTACCACAAATGGGCAGCTTACAACACCAGAAATTTCTCACAGGTCAGAAGTAGTCAGCAAATCTAGTAGTCAGCAGGTCTGTCCTCCCTCTGAAGGTTCTCAGGGCAGATCTTTCCTTGCTTCTTTCTTTCTTTTTTTTTTTTTTTGGCGGTACGCGGGCCTCTCACTGGTGTGGCCTCTCCCGTTGCGGAGCACAGGCTCCGGACGCGCAGGCTCAGCGGCCATGGCTCACGGGCCCAGCCGCTCTGCGGCATGTGGGATCTTCCCGGACCGGGGCACGAACCCGTGTCCCCTGCATCGGCAGGCGGACCCTCAACCACTGCGCCACCAGGGAAGCCCTTTCCTTGCTTCTTTGTTTCTGGTGGCTCCAGGCATTCCTTGGCTTGTGGCTGCAGAACTCCAATCCCTGATCCATTTTCACATTGCCTTCTCTTCTTTTTGTGTCTTCCCCTCTTCTGCCTTTTAAAAGGACACTTATCAGTTGATTTAGGACCCGCACAGATAATCCAAGGTGATCTCATCTTAAAATCCTTAACTTAATTACATCTGCGAAGAGTCTTTTCCCAAATAAGGTTACATTTGCCAGTTCCAGGGATTAGGATGCGGACGTATCTTTTTTTTTTTTTTTTTTTTTTGGTACGTGGGCCTCTCACTGTTGTGGCCTCTCCCGTTGCGGAGCACAGGCTCCGGACGCGCAGGCTCAGCGGCCATGGCTCACAGGCCCAGCCGCTCCGCGGCATGTAGGATCTTCCCGGACCGGGGCACGAACCCGCGTCCCCTGCATCAGCAGGCGGACTCTCAACCACTGCGCCACCAGGGAAGCCCAAGGACGTATCTTTTTGAACGCCACATTAAACCCACTACAAGAGCTAATCATATGCTTACATCACAGATTAAATAAGGAAATGCTAAGTGAATAAGACATGCTCAAGAAATGTTAGTCATCATCAGTTTTAGGATTATCAAATAGCTTCTTGGTTTTGTCATTCTAATATTTACTTTCCATAGACTTACCAAACTTAGCAGTGGGCTCTGTTATGATTAGGCCTGAGGAGCAGATATAAGTCTCTAGTTGCCTTTGAACATTTCACAGGAAAAAACGTTGGCTTTTCTCCCTGAAGTGGCTTGGAAGTCATTGACCTTATATTATCAGGATAAATGCATATCATAGAATTTTAAAGACAATATTTCTTGTAGTTTTAGCAGAGAAGGAAGGTCTTTAGGGATCAAGGATGCTAATGAAATACCATGGACTCCACTCCATAAAATTTGGAACAGGACTGCTTTTAGATAAAACCTTTTATTTGAAACTAAAATCAACGGAGAGTGTGTCTGTGCTTTGGATATGTGTTTTTTGAACAGAAGGTTCATTTGATTAAACGTGAAGTCAACGCAATCAGTAAAACATGACTTCAGGATTGTGTGTCTCCACTCTGACCCTAATTGAGAGCATTGCACTGCCAGAGATAGTTCTGCTGCTAAGATCCATCTTCTGGTGGAATATGGTGGAACAAAGGCCCACCTCCCACCCTCAGAAAGCTCAAACTGTCCTTGAGGATATTTACTCCAAATTCCAACTCCAAACTGTAACTGTAACCTCCTGAAATTCCTTTCCATTCTTAATTAGAGATGGCACTTGACACCTTCTAAAGCTTTCCCTGCTCATTCCTCGGTTCTCACCTGTCCGCCCCAGGGCAGTCTGCACTGACATTGTTCTTACCGACTCTTCAGTGGGTTCTGAGCATCTAACAACACTCAAAGCCCTTCCTGGGAGCTGTGGGTAATGAGAGGCTATCTACTGATTCCTTTCCTTCTGCATATGTGGATGCATCTTTCTGTCTGCCTAAGCCGATGACCAGCTCCTTGAGGCGTGGCCCAGCTGTTGTCACGCTGTGGTAAGTAGTCTCTGAAACACTTTCTGTATCTCAGTCTACTCGCCAGTTAAAGAGAGCTGAACGGTTGACCAAATCTCAGCCACTAAGGCCGAAGAAATAAATGGAAGTAATTCTCTTCACGTCGGTCAATAAGGGCCCTAAGAAGAAGCAGATTTATTTCTGCGTAAACTCATTGAGAAAGCTTTGCGTGTGGTTGTGATTGTTATCGCAGTTCCTGGTCAGAGCTCACCCCTTTATTCATTGTTACGACTTAGGGATGAAACTTGAAGAAATGATGCCAAGGATGACACTTTGGTCATTCTTATAGAGCAATATGGCAAAGAGGATGAACGTTCGCACTTGAGGCCTCTTCTCACAGTGGACACCAGGGGGCAGTGCTTATAGTAAAAGATTTCAGCCTCAGGCAGAGAAGTGCGTCCGTCTGCATAAGTGGGATGCCTTCAAGAGGGGCACAGCAGTTCATGATTTTCCGCACTTTACTTCCCAAAGGTCTTTTAACCATCCTTCATAATGCCACTCAAATCTTTTAGCCTCTAAAGAAACCATATCTAACTGTCCTGGCCGAATTAACTGCCCCTCTCTGACCTTTCATAGTATTGGGTTGGCCAAAAAGTTCATTCGGGGTTTTCATCGGTTACAGGAAACCCCGAATGAACGTTTTGGCCAACCCAATACTTTGAATAAAACTCGATTTTAGGCGATTTGTTGCACACCTCTGGTAAGCCCTGCCCATGGCTTAGCAACATCCCCAGCATCTGCCCTTGCCTTCTCTATACCTATTGCTAAATACATATACTCTGAAAGATTACCGAAACTACTACTATTATTACTTCTACTATTATTAGCTAACCAGTAACTTTAAAGCTAATCATTTAAAAATGCTGTTAAGACTCACAGACTTAGAGAACGAACTTATGGTTACCAGACGGGAAGGGTGGGTGGAAGGGATAGATAGGGAGTTTGGGATTGACGTGTACACACTGCCGTATTTAAAATGGATGGCAACCAAGGTCCTGTTGTGTAGCACAGGGGACTCTGCTCAATATTATGTAACAACCTAAATGGGAAAAGAATTTGAAAAAGAATAGATACATGTATATGTATAATTGAACCACTTTGCCTTACACGTGAAACTAACACAACATTGTTAATCAACTATACTCCAATATAAAATAAAAAGTTAAAAAAAATTTTTTAAATAAAAATGCTGATAAGATGCCACTTCTCATAATAATCTTTGCCTCCCCACTGTTGGCAGGAAACAGCACTAAACCGGTTCAGTAGGTTAACTCCTTCAATGCCAAATTAACACATCACTTTCTAGTAACTGCTTTTCTTTCTAGGAACAGCTAGAGCACTGTTCCGAAGCCCCTTTCTCTAAAGGAAATGCAGAGAGGCCATGGCTGGCACATGGACTCACATTCCAGTCCCTTGATCCTGCCCTACTTTTGGCAAAGACACCCTCCAGATGTTGTGACTGTGTTGAAATTCTGTTGGCCTCCTAGCGGAATTGGCGGTATTACTTTCCATGAGCTGTGGACAGGAAGTGCTCAAAACAAAAGTTTAAAAGTGGGCTTGGTCACTCTAAAAAATACATCTATTTATTTTTTAAAGTGGGGAGGGGGAAAGAGGGGTTGCTAATCAATGGGTATGAAGTTCAGTTCTGTAAGGTGAGTAGGTTCTCAAGATTTGCTGTACTACCTTGTGCCCATTAGGTAACAATACTGTACTGTCCACTTAAACATTAATTAGAAGGGTAGATCTCATGTTGAGCGTTCTTACCAAAATAAAGAAAAAAGAAGAGAGAGGAGGAATAAAAGGAGGAATAAAGTGGGTTGTTTCTTGCCCTGTTAAAGCATTTACCTTTTGGTCTTCCATACACGGAAAGCACAATTCCATTAATGACTGTAGTAAACAGAATATATGTTTCCCAACACTAAGAGTTCCTCAGAGGTCGTGATTCTTTCCTTGTGTTTTCAGAAACCAGACCCACGAACCATTAGAAACTGCAGCAGTGAGACTGAAGCATGACCTGTGAAGCTAGTAATTGTGTGTGTGTGTATAGCTTGAGTGATCCCAGGACTTTTTTTATAAATAATAGGACATAATTTGTGTAGCTTCAGAAGACTCAACCGTGCATCAGCTCCTTGGGGCCAGCAGTAGTTTTGCATATAAATCGTATGATATGAAAAGCCACATCCTCTTACCCTGTGATAGACCGTAGTTTTCTGATTTAACAGTGCCTGCATCAGCACCTCGTGGCGCCAAGCAGGGTGCGTTCTGAAGAGCCATCAGAGGGAACTTGTTACATCACGCATAATAGAGCTTTCAACCCATCGCTGAGTTTTTCCAAGTACTTGGCATGCAATAAAATAAATTCTAATATTTACTCTGAGTATTGTCAGATTGTAAGTATCAGGTTGGAAACCTGGGAAAAGTTGCTTCTTTGGGCTTAATTTTTCTCCTCTGAAATTACGGACATGCCACCAGGCAGTGCTCATTTTAGGCTAGAGAATCCTAAACACCATCATGGTATTTACGGGTAAGCTTTTCCTAGGAGGAAATCATATTTTATTTGAGACTGACATCAGAATGTGAGCCCCGAGGGGCAAGAGCTCTCATGTCCGTGTTCACTGCTCTATCGCCTGAGCCTGGGACAGTGCCTGGCACAGACTCACCTTTAGTAGATATTCATTAAATGGAGAAAACTTCTTCCTTTCCTTTCTTCCCTCCCTCTCTCCCTTCCTTTCTTCTTTCCATGCTTATTAGGAAGGAAAGGAGGGAGGGAGGGAGGAAGGAAAGTTGACATATTAACACCTCATTAAGCTGAACCTGCTCTCTGGGATAGCCACGTGGAAGCAACCTTGAAGGTTTGCATGTGAAATTTCATGCTGTGAGCGATATTTCAAGAACAGTTTTGTAAGAGAAAAAGTACACTGAAGGATGTCAGCAATCTTTTTTCCATCTAGAAATCACATGGCTGGGCTGGCTGGTGACCCTTTGGTGAAGAGAGTTCGATGAAATGGGTGCCGGGGGGTTAAGAAAGAATGGGAAAAGAGGAAGGAAAGAAATAGGGTCTTTAGATGATGCTTTGCAGTTGTTTGCCTGTGAGGGAAGGCGAGAGAGTCTGGTAGCCATAGAATTTTCAGGGTTGAAAGAGGTTTTATTTTAGTTTGTTTATATAATCTGTGGGAGAAGCTTTTATGCTGCCGAGGGGAAGGAGCCAGTAGAGGGGGAGGGGAATGATGGACGGAGCAAGATGCTGGAGAGTGCGCGGAGATAGGCCTTGCTTCTGACGCTAGGGAGAATGTAGGCAGGATGTGAGTAAACATTTTAAAAGAACAACAATAATACAAATAACACCAAGGTGCTGAGCCAAGTGAAACCAGATGCTTCCGAATGATTTTAGTAACTTCGTTTGCCACTTGTTCATTCATTTCCATTCATCTGCTCGTGCTGACTCACAGACAAGCAGTAAGAGAAGCAAAATATTAAGAAAATACATAGAAAACTTATAACTCATGTAACATGTAACTCTAATTGGAAATTGGAAATAGATTGCCATTTATTTTTACATTGCCTTTTTTTTTTTTTGCGGTATGCAGGCCTCTCACTGCTGTGGCCTCTCCCGTTGCGGAGCACAGGCTCCGGACGCGCAGGCTCAGCGGCCATGGCTCATGGGCCCAGCCGCTCCGCGGCACGTGGGATCTTCCCGGACCGGGGCACGAACCCGTGTCCCCTGCATCGGCAGGCGGTGTCCCAACCACTGCGCCACCAGGGAAGCCCTAGATTGTCATTTTTAAATCATCAGTGTCTGGCTCTTGGAATGCCATGAGACTGCAAGTAATAAGAACTAGAGCTGGGGTTGGGTGGCGCTAGGAATTGAGACATGCAGCTGTGTTCACAAGTCCCTGGGAGATCTGAGGGTACAGACCTTCACAGATTTTGGAACCTATACTGGGGGAAACACAGACAAGAGATAGCTGGAGAGACGCGTGTTTGTTCCACAGAATGTTGTCCATATCCCCAAGCCTACACACCCACATCCCTCTCTTCTGGAGCCCCCTTGGGTTCACCACTCTCTTTTGGACCCCGGTCTTGCCTCTGGGAATCTGTCTCCAGATCTAAAATCCTCTCATGGCTTTGGATCACATGGCATGTCTGGTAGTGACTCTTTTTGGATTCTACTCTGGTCCTCCTTGGCTTGCTGGGAGTTCTGGACTTCAATTCTCGGGCTCACTGTTCTTGAGATTAGCCACCTGTGTCATCAAGCCTGGGTTTCGCATGTATTCCCAGCACAGGCTGCTGTCTGATTCCTGTCCTCCTGGCCTCCGTCAGCAGCGCCTGGGAGCTGGACTTGTTGCCCGTTGCATGTGGATGACTGTGAAGAAGGAGACAGCAAAGGTTACCCCAAAGTCTGAGGAACAATGGCACAGCCATTAAAACCAAGAGGACCACTACTACTTATAAAATAAATAATCAGCCAGGGCCTACTGTATAGTGCGGGGAACTCTACCCAACATTCTATAATAACCTACATGGAAAAACAATCTGAAATAGAATGGGTATATGTATATGTATAACTGATTCACTTTGCTGTACACCTGAAACCAGCACACTGTGAATCAACTATACTCCAATATAAAGTAAAAAATAAAATAAAATTTAAAAAAACAGGATAGTTGCAAGGCAGAGGTGACTCAGAAACAAAGCCCAAAGGCAATGTTGAACTTGGCAGGGCACAGAATATCTAGATGGAAATGTGGAAATAGGCCTTTGGGGGGTTGGAGTAGATTTTGAAGGTAGAAGTGAGGATTTAGGGATCCCAGGTATAGAGGAGATCTGGTTCTTGGGAGGCCACATGAACGCTAAGTTGGAACTCTTTTCTTTCCTTCTCCTGCCCCTAAGCTCAGTCAGCATGATTAATGAAGCCTCAGACCTTGTTCCTACCCCTCCTGCAGCCTCATGTCTGGAGCCCACATCCCCTGCCAGCCTGAAATTTACTCTCCTTGCAAGCCAGCCACCTCCATGAAGAACCAACATCGAAAGCTGCTCAGCACTTATCGTCATGTTGTTCAAACTGGACCCCTCGACCCTTAAGTCCTGCTCGTGTTACTAACATTTATTGACACAATTATACCAAACACTCGGCTAAATGATTTCACATGGATTACCTTATCTGATTTTTTTTACCTTACTTGATTTTCATAGCAATCATACACATTAGAAATTATTACCAAGGTGACCGTGCATCTGATTTTGTCTGTGCATAGCCCCTATTTATGCCTAATGTCTTGGAGTCATTATTAATAGCACCCTCTAAAAGGGTCCTGGTTTGGACGGTCAATTATGCGGCCACTGTTACCACACTTACTTTCCTCAGTTTACAGATGAGACACCAAGACGTGAAGTCCCTTATCCATCGTCACATTGATGATCCGTGGCTGAGCCAGGACTCGGACTCTGGCATCAGATCCCTCATGCCAGCCTGTAAACCACTGTGTTCTGATTCATGTTTCCCGGTCCCCTTAAGTTTTGACGGATGCCTCGTCTTTAGGATTTATTTGCTGCTGATTTAGTTCTGATATTCTGTGTCGCACCGGGCAGCTTATCCTCTTTCGCCCCCATCTCCACCCCTGGTGACCACAAGGTCCCACTGCGTCTGACCCCCAGCTATAACGTGAGCTTTTACCATATGGGGCTGGAATGGAGAGGAGAGAGATGGGGTGCTTGCTGGAGTGGGTAGAAGACTTAAGAGAAATTTATTTTAAGGGCTGGAAGATGTGAGCAGTTTGGTACAAAAGACTTGAGCAAGAATTTTATTGAAGGAGAAATGGTTAAGCCAAGTAATTGCCCAGCCTTTTATTTTGGACAACTTACCCATTGACCCAAATGATCCCACAATCAATTCCAGTGAAACAAATAGTATCAATTACAAAACTGGCTAAAAGGCCTAAGAACAACTACGCCACGTACAAGTGCACCTCATCTAAACAGACTTGGTTTTTGTCAAAATTGAATTTTGAAAATCAGTAGTGTCCTTTTCATGCTAAAGCGAGTTGATGGCCACAGGTGTGAGCAATGCATACTTAAAAATCTTCCCTCATATGCAATACCTTTTCCTGAAAAAAGAAAAAAACACCAAAAAACTTTAAAATGCAGCCATGGTCACTTTCCACATCCTGAAAACGATGAATTTACTAAGATTCACAGAGTTAACCATGTTTTCATCACCACTGTACCAACGTCCACTTCCTGTCATAACTAAAAGTAGTATTCCAAGGGCCCTCCTGATCACACACCATCTCTTCCAGAGTTTGTCACAGGTGGGTAGGTCCGCCTTTGCACGGAAATAGGTAGAAATCTGAAACCCCGGCTGTACATCAATACCAGGTGATGGGACCTTGCAGCACCTTTCCAAAACAGCCGTTAGCATATCACGTATGTACTTTTACATGCATTATCTCTATTAATTCTCACAGCAGTCCTCTGAGGTGGGTCTGAAAGTGAAGAAGAGTCACGTGAGTTGCTGAAGATTTTCAAGCTAGGAAGACACAGACCTGACTTTCAAAACCAGGCTGGAGTTCTGCAGAGTCCTCCATGCCCAGCACATATACTAGACAGTACTGCCTCTGATGACAACGTTCAACTTGCTTCTTTTTTTTTTTTTTTTTTTTGTGGTACGCGGGCCTCTCGCTGTTGTGGCCTCTCCCATTGCGGAGCACAGGCTCCGGACCCGCAGGCTCAGCGGCCATGGCTCACGGGCCCAGCCGCACTGCGGCACGTGGGATCTTCCCGGACCGGGGCACGAACCTGCGTCCCCTGCATCGGCAGGCGGACTCTCAACCACTGCGCCACCAGGGAAGCCCTAAAATTGCTTCTTAAGCTTATAGCCCCATTACCTCCTACAAAGGTGGTCATAATATAAATTGTTAGGCTATTCCTTTCCAAATAAATTTGATATATTAAATGAATTACAAAGTGATCTGAAATGCTACGTCCTTATTCATAGATGTGTAGTGATAGACTGCTTTAAAAGCCAAAATATGTTCATCGGAAATTTGTTCTCTTCATCCCTTGGTTGGGTGCACATTAAATCTTTATTAAGATTTGCACTGAGATATCTGGCATTGCCTTTGAGGAATGTAATAGAATCCTATCCTGCTCACACATATACTTCTAAAGACCTAAGGGCACAGGCAGTTGAATTTGGGAAATCCTTGTATGGCCAGGTTTCAGGGTTTTTCAGAGTAGAAGCGTAGCAGCGTGGAGGCTGGGAGCTCAGCCTCACGGAATCCAGCAGCCCTGAGGAAAATCGCCATTGGCTCTGCAGCTTTGTTCGCTGGCAGCTCGGCCACCTGCTGGGCTGCTTCCGGCTCCAATAAGGACTGTGTAGTCTAGGCTGACGTTAAGCTGGCCACAGGCTGGGCAGGGCTTTTGTAGCCCCCTCCTCAGTGCAGGGCAGGGCTCCTGTATCCTCCTTGGGTAGGGGTCATAGTGGGCGAAGGGGAGGGAGGGAGAGACTTTCCCGTAGTCAGAATTCAGTTCCCTGAAATGTGTCTTCCTCCTGTTCCTTTCTGCTCCTGAATAGAAAACAGGATGACAATACTTTGCCTAAAGGGTAAACATTAACATCCTGTATTCTGTCTTGCATTCTTCTCTTCTAAAATGCTGGGAGCCTAGAAATTTCTCCTACTAGGGGAGGTTTTCTGTTTCTCCATGACTCCTAATGTCGCCCAGCAGTGAGAGGCACACTGCCTCACTGGGTGTGTAGCTGTCAACTCGGAAAGTCCCCGAGTTGAGTTCATAAATAGCAAAGGCTCTCTATTTATTGGGTCCTTACTCCGTCCCGGGCACGGTGTTGAGCGTGTTAAGTACTTCATTTGGATTATCTCAGTTACTCCTTCTCATCGTATAAGGTAGGGGTACACTGTCATCACCCCCATTTCACTGCAATGGAAACGAAGATCAAAAGGTTGTTTGCTCAGGGCTTCCCTGGTGGCGCAGTGGTTGAGAGTCCGCCTGCCGATGCAGGGGACGCGGGTTCGTGCCCCGGTCCGGGAAGATCCCACATGCCACGGAGTGGCTGGGCCCGTGAGCCATGGCCGCTGAGCCTGCGCGTCCGGAGCCTGTGCTCCGCAACGGGAAAGGCCACGACAGTGAGAGGTCTGCGTACGGCAAAAAAAAAAAAAAAAAAAGGTTGTTTGCTCAGGGTCACAAATACAGGTAGTGACAAGCTCAGATCTGTGGGACACCGAAAAGATCAACCTCTGGAGGAAAGCCAACCGCGTCTTAACCGTTACCGTACCATCGTCCTGCTTCCACTCCATACGGTGTTGCTGTACCTATCAGAGCTCATTGTGGTAAAGATTCTGGCTATTGGGCTGGATCAGGGAAGGGAGCAGGTAGGATAAAGTCCTGCTGGCTTCTGACTTGGCAAATGACTTGATCACCAAAAAAAAGAAATGGATTTAGTTGGACCCCCATCCACTACATCAGTTCCAATGTTTTCCTCTTCCCCCTCACTCTTCAGAGTGCTTTTACCTCTTTTTCAACATTGTTTGTGATTCACTGTAGCCTTTAAAAAAAATATTGGCAGGGGGAATGTGGGAGATAACAGCAACAACTTTTTCTATCTCCCCCTCTTTTGTTTGTATGTTTACTTGTGACTGACCCCAAAGCCCAGACATGTGTTATTGGTCTTTGTGAATCCGCAGTTGGAGAAAGCTTTTAGACCCTAGACCTAGAAGGAACCTGAGCTTATCTATTCTAACTCTCTAACTTTATGGACAAGCAAACTTAGATCCAGAGAGAGAGAAGTAACAAGGACTGTCTCAAGTCTTAATTAGTGTCGGAGCCCAAACCCCATCCACTGCTGTGGCCATCACATCCCACTGGAATGCAGGGTACCCAAGTCACCCTGCAGAACTGCAGTAGCTTCATTTGTCAGTAGCAGCAAGCAGAGATAATAGGAACACAAACTTGAAGAATCCACATCCTGTAGTTTAGGGTTTAAAGAGAAGCTGAACATTATTTTATCAAGTTAATCTTTTGAATATAGCTCCGCCCCTCCTTCTCCTGCTGGGTTTAAACCTTGCTTTGTCCTCATTTCCTTTCAACAGCCTGAGCTGGGTGCTTTGCACCAATTCTAAAATTATATGTTGGGTTGCTCCCCTGAGTCCCGGCAAAGAATGCAGAGTTGAGATTTGCTCAAGTTGACACGATCCTTTTCAGCTCTTGAATTGGTTTGGAAAGCACATTTGTAAATGACTTAAAAGACTGCCATTTTCACGTTTGGAAAGCAATTCATGATTTATTGTAAATGAGGTTTAACTTGGAATGTTTAGGACGTGGGTGGCTAATTCCGGCCACAATTCAAAGGGGTAAGAAATGAACACAGAAAATAAAATAGAATAAGTACTGAAAGTACAGTTAATAGCTCATTGATCCAGCCTCAGCTGAGAACATTTTTTACATAGCTAACTTGTGAAGATCACAAAATTGACCCCATTTAATCATAAACTTTTAAAAACTAAAAACAGTCTCTGGTGGAAGTTTATCTCGAATGTTTCAGAGGTTTCTCTTCCTCCTGAAGCTGTCGCCCCTGGACATAATTTGACTTCTCCTGATGCATCAGTATCATTATTGTGAGCTCTCATTATTGCCCTGGACTAGAACACTGTACAGTTTACGACCTTTATGATGCTTATAGTCCCAGATGCTAGGGATACCGATTTCCTTTACTTTTGTCTGTCTGTTTTGTCAGCCCTTCCTTTTGTGGGTGCTTGTACCTTTAAGTTAGTTGGACTCAGGCAGCTAGGTGGTGTAAAAGAGCCAAGGACGCTTCCTGCCTCACCTCACTCTTGACCTTGCCAATTCATTCTAGTGCCAAGGCTCTCTCTTTTGTTTGTGTGTTTACATGTGACTGTATCAGCGTTGAACCTTGACTTACAGGACTGTTACTTACCCTCTTTGGCACTTTCTTGGAATAATAGTGATAATAAACATAATAGTTTTATTAATAATGCAGGTAAAAGAGTGATAAAATCTAGCATCTATGCCAGTGTTTCCTACATAGCATGTCTTTTGTTATAATAACTCTGCGAAAGAGGTCATCGTAGTTCCCTTGTAGAATTGAGGAAAATAAGGTTCAGAGGATTCAAACTTCGAATCACTTCCCAGGTACCAAGCTAGAACCATGAACCCTCATCTCTGCCCCAGATACACAGTCCGCAACCCCATCTAGTGGCGCGGGTCTCAGTAGCCCGCTGGTTTAATTGCTGGGACCACCGCAACCCTCTGAAGAAGCTAGAGGCTGTCAGCACTCCATTCCTCAGCAGGGACATCCTTCCAGTTCTAAGCGGCTCGGCCCTGTTCCCACTGGACCAAGGCAAGTCAGAATTGTAGTGCTTCTGGTCAAAGGCTGTTGCAAGCTTAGTTCAGCAGCCTCTTTGGAATCCTGTCTAAGGTGGCTGTACAAAGACCCCTCCTCTAAACCACTCCTGTAACCTTCCCAGATTAACGAACCGGGTGCTGTCTCTTTCTGGCCCTGCAGGGGCTGTTTCTCTTGCTTCCCGGGGCTTGGCTGTGATCAGAATAGTTGAGGTTGCAAAATGAGTGCTCTCTGGGTAAGTGAGGTATTATTATATTATTTCAAATGTGTTTATTCATGGAAAAGCACTGGGAAGGGGTTATGGAACTTGTCTCATGTTACCATGGGAGCTAACTTCAAAGCACGGAGGAGGCATGCCTAATACCCTCGTTCCTCCATCACACAGGGAACATCGTGTGTTACTCAACAAGGAAGAGTCCAGAGATTTTTTTTAAATACCACTTGTAAAAGGGACAGGGAAAAAGCAAGCAATGTTTGAAATCCTTAGATCTTCTCTCTTCTAGTAATAACTAAGTCGCATGTATTGAATACTTACTTACCATGAGTCTGGCACTGTGCCAGGCACTGACATGGCGATTAGATCCTCATGAGTACTCATTCATTTAACAGATGAGGAAACTGAGGTTTAAAATGTTTGCTTTAAGTCACAAAGGTAGCAAGTATCTCAACAGGGATTTATATTTGGCAGTCTGCTTCCTGAGCCTTTGTCTTACTGCAACACTATACCATCTTCTACTAAGAATAAGAAAGATTTATTCTGACCTGACAAGAGTTCAGTCAAACACAGAAGCCTGAGAAATGTAAGGTATGATATTAATGGAACATTGACGTTATCCACACATTCTGCAGGAAGCTGCTGAGGAGGAAGCCACCCCAGAGAGGGATGAAGGATAATTTTCTGATGCATCTAAATGTACCAACCAAAGAGTACTCTGCTTTTAAGCCGGACTGGTGCCAGAAGGAGGGAAATGAAGACAAAGAAGAGCTTGGCAGCAGCACCTGGATTTCTTAAATGAACGAACAGTGTGCCTGTTTCCAAAGTGATTAATTAATTGTACAACTCAATAAATGTCAGCGCGTGCGAAAGATGCCTGTAAAGAGGAGGCCACTATAATTAAGTGAAAATGAAGAGAGAGAAGCTGAAAGAAGAGAACTTTACAAATCACAGATGGGGAAAAAGAGGTCATGGTTACTATCAAAATAGACAAGTCCCAAGCTCTTGAGTAGAAGTAGCACCAGGAGAGGCAAAGATGCAAGTTGATAAAGAGCCACTGGGCCTCAGGGAGAATCACTTCGCTGGGTTGTATTTTCCACTTTTTAGCTAAGAAAGCACTGATTGACTCCCTCCTATCCATTTAATTGAGTTTATATACCTGAGGGGACTTACCCATCTGGAAATAGACAAGTTAAAAGATTCATTCTAATCCCTGCCCTGGGAAAGTGGCCAGGTCCGTGACCTGGTTTTACTCTGCTTGGGGTTAAAGCCCCAATTGCTTTTTTTTTTTTTTTTTTTTTGCGGTACACGGGCCTCTCACTGCTGTGGCCTCACCCGTTGTGGAGCACAGGCTCCGGACGTGCAGGCTTAGAGGCCATGGCTCACGGGCCCAGCCGCTCCGCGGCATGTGGGATCTTCCCGGACCGGGGCACGAACCCGTGTCCCCTGCATCGGCAGGCGGACTCTCAACCGCTGCGCCACCAGGGAAGCCCGCCCCAGTTGCTCTTAATCTATGAGAGTTCTCCTCCTTTGGGGTCACTTTCACTTGGGAACAATTGCTGAGCCTCTGGAAAATTTACAAAGCAGCCCAGCAGGATTCAGACCTTGAGGGTGATAATGATGAGGAAGAAGAGGGGGAGTTTGTTTTCGTTACATATTGATTGATTGATTCACTCCACGAAGCACTGAGTTCCCATGGAAAGGATGTGCTCCAACTTAAAGAAGTGGATGGAAGTTTCTACCTTGATCTCCAGTTTCTTTCCATCACACAACTCTGTATAGAATAGTGCTGGTGGTGAAGGAGGGGGCAACAAAGACTGGGGGCAGTTCCACTCCACCAATTTCATAGTCCCCACCAAATTCTCATGCTGGCCCAGAAAAGCAGGTGGCTGGTTCCCTGTGAACAGCAAGGTGTTCAGGCTGTCAGCTTCCAGTGGATTCCAGGGGGAGTGGCAGCAGGCTTCTTCCTGGAGCCATGTCCAGGCTCAAAGGGTGTCCTAGGGTGATGGCTTCATTCTTGTTGGACCCAAAGTAGCCTCTTGGGGCATTTCGGTGTTAACCAGCATCTTTGTATGTAAGGACAGATGTTGCATCAAGGAGTTACAAAGCAAGCCAATCACGATTCTGTATTCGAACTGTGTGCTTTCAGAACCAGTTTCGACAGGTGAGTCATTTCTGCCAATGAATGCTTCACATAGTAAACACAGCATATCTTTTTAAAAATTATCTTATCAAATTCATTACATTTTCAAATGTTTTAAAATGAAATTTAAATGATCACCCCAAACAGCTTGCTAACACTGCTAGCTGCCTTCTGAAACTGTGATCCAAGGAAGCATCACAAATTTTCCTCTGAAGGACAAACCGGCTCTCACAGGGGATGTTCCGGGGTTGCATCCCTACACTTTGCCATTCGCCGAATGTTTTCCTGGTATAAATCCACCTTTGGAAGATAAAAGGTTTACTTGGCATATATTTGGCTTTCAGAATTGGTTTTAAAAAGCTCAGACCCTGCGGCCACACCAGCTCAATTCAAATTCTGGCTCTGCCACTTAAATAGCTGTGAGTCTAGAAGGAAGTCATTTAATTTCTCTGTGCCTCGGTTTCCTCAACTGTAAAATGGGGGTGATCAGAGCACGACCTCATAATGGAGATGTAAATGAATCAGTATGTGTAAATATCAAGTAGAACTGTGCCTGGCACATAAGAAGTGCTATGGAAGGGCTTGCTTTATTATAAGTTTCATTATTGTTATTGTTAATTATTATTCACTGAGCATCTACTGCATGGTTACACAGGGCCTATAGTGAACGAAGCACAATCCCAGCTCTTACAGAGAGGGGGCGACAGCTCTTAAAAATGAAATCCATCGGAATTTAATTTCAGCTTATGTGTTAGGAAAGAAGCCCACAGGGTGCAGTGATAGGACTGCGCTTCCTGATTACCTCGGGCTGTGAGACGAGGTCTGTCAGGGGATGCTTCTCGGGGGCAGTGTCATGTTTAAGCCAAACCTGGAGGCTTTGGGGAGGAGACCGAGCTTTCACCCTCCCCATCAGCACAGGTAGTCTCACACTTGCTCAGTGAATGATGATTACGGGCCAGGCTCTCTATTGGTCTTTTTATTTATTTATTTGGTTGCACCGGGTCTTAATTGCGGCAGGCAGGCTCTTAGTTGCAGCTCGCCGGCTCCTTAGTTGTGGCATAGCGAACTTGTAGTTGCAGCATGCATGTGGGATCTAGTTCCCTGAGCAGGGATTGAACCCAGGCCCCCTGCATTGGGAGCGCGGAGTCTTAACCACTGCGTCATGGGGAAGTCCCTCTGTACCGGTCTTTTCAGTTACTCTCCTCCCGCCGACATCCTGACAGGTGTAAAGGATTATCTCCATGTTACAGCGGATACTCTCAAGGCTCAGAGAGGTTAAACGACTTGCTCGAGATCACACAGCTTATGGGTGGCAGAGCCTCGACTGAGCAGGAGTGTGTCTGATTCTGCAGCTCACTGGGAGCCTTTCTACTGCCTTCTGCTGCCGCCTCTTCCTCCAGGATGCCACCGGGATCAGTTAGACTTGAACCGTGTGGCTCAGTACATACACTGTCAGTTCCTCTATGAATAAATCCAAATATAAGGAGGGTTCTACTTAGTTTGGGTAGCCTGAGTGCTCTGCCCTCCAGCTCTGGGAACAGGGAGAAAAGTCCTAGAGGCCCCCTTCTTCACTAGGTTCAGACTGATACCTGACTCTCAGCTCTCAAACTGACAGGTGTGCCCATTGCCATCTTTTCTTCAGAGTGTGTGTGAGCCAGGCGGGCAGGCTGTAGACATGCCCGCCTCCATCGGCCAAGGGGAGCTGACACCTGGGCTACTTATTCTGGAATCATTTGCCCTTCTGCAGAGAGCTACTGTGCTCTAAAGTTCTGTCTGCTGGGGTGAGGGGTAGGGTCCACTAGCTACTCTCTCACACCCAGTGCCTACTTTCCTCGAGCTTGGAGGGCCCCTCCAGGGCTCTGTTGAAAACTGTGGCTCCTCTTTGCACGGCCTTCTCCTGCCCTGGAAGTTGTTATTCATCCTTCATTTTTGGTTATTGATCAATGTGACCATATTCACTTTTCATCTTTCAGAGAAACTCTGAAAACTCTCATCTGCTCGAAGATCCATCCCGCCCCCAACTTTCTCACTGTCATTGATATATTCCCTTTTATGCCGCTCTGTTGTCATTTCACTTGGACTTTGGGAAGAAGGGAAGGAAAAATATGTACTTCATTTCTCAATTACAGTACTTGCATCTGAGTGTATGTTTTCTAAGATAACGTACTGCTGTCAGCAATAGTGTTCGGTGCACATTTAATGCTTGAAGGCCAAATTAATGATTCATTTTATTAGTACTTCAAAGAAAATGGCAGACACCTGTGGGGAGTTGATTCTTCCTTTTTTACTATTTCCTGTGTGTCAACATCTATGCCAAATGTGAGGGAAAAAAGGTCCCTTATGTCTGTGGGTTGATTTCTGTCTCTTCCCCCACCCTACCGCACCTCCAGCTTAATTTACTATTTCAAACTTAGAGCTCAGAATCCGATCCCTTTCTTGCAATTTTGCCGCACGTTTGAAAATTTTCAGAAAACGCTGGACTGTATGTCCAGCTATTATTCTCTGATTTTCATCCTTCCGGTCTCTTGTCCATTGGGTAACTGTAGTGTGTAATGAATCCACAAGAAACTAATTCTTGGAGGTTCCCTTTCCTTGATGATGGAAGTTGAGAGAGCGAGAGCGAGAGAGAGAGAGAGAGAGAGAGAGAATTTTGAGACTCAGCAGTCCATCAACAACAGGGATGAATTCCTCAGAGGCAGAACAGGGATCGATGAATAAAGCAGGACTCTAATAGCTAGAAAGCACATCGCTTTTTTCCCCCAAGACTTTGTCATCTGCCAAAACATCTGACTCCAAAAGCCACCCTAGAGGTTAGCCAGACTTAGCGAGAGGTGGCTAGAAAGGAATTTGGGATCAAACTGCCTCTTCCCTGCCAAGCCCATGGTATGCAACTGAGGGATCCACCTTCCCTTTCCTGCTCCCCCACAGGAGTTGCTGGAGTGTTTAAGCACCTCCAGTCAGTGTCTTACTGCATTCGAGCTGTTCGGTCATGAGCAGATGACCAGAACCCGAGAGAATGATTGGAGAGTGATAGGTCATGGAGTATGGGAGTGGGTGGACAGGGTGAGCACCGACATCCAGGGAGCCCCGAGGAGCAATCCTATTTGAAAAGACACATTCATAATCATGGAAACCCACTCCATGCTTTGTCTCTGGTGGACACCATTTATATAGATATTCAATACACAAGCCAGACAGGCTAAATTGTAACCTCTCTTCTGTAAATGCCCTAGTTGTTTGGAGTAAAAAAAATGGTTTAGATTAGCACCCGGGCACTCTGACAAAGGTCCGGAGGGAGTTCAGGGACTTGCCAGCATCATTAGCATTTTTTTCTTCTTTTTCCAGCCGCACTAAAATATGTTTGCTCGAAACATAGGGAGATGAAAAACTACTGGTAGCCAGTACCTCTTAAAAGAAAAAAAAAATGTTTTACTTCTCTGGCAAACATACCAATTAAAACGAGGCTGTGTTGTGACAGATTATGGAGCAATTAATGCCTAATTGAGCCTTCTGCTAGATGCTTCTGTGAAAGCCACTTTACTGGGGTCACACCTTAGAGCAAAACAAACCTCCAAACTTCCTGCAACACCCTCTGCTCTGCGGAGCCCAGAAACCAAAGAAAACATTTTTGAATCTCTAAGAGTTACACCAAAAGGATTAGCTAAACGGAAGGATCTCGACATTGAAAAATCCTACCGGGGATTTCATAGTTTCTTCATTTGTAAGCAAAATCTATTTTCCACAAGATATTTTTGGTGCAAGCATCCCCTGCTGTCCTGTTCTCTTAGAGTATACCATTAGATCTTGAGGCCATTCCAGGCAGGTCACGTGACTTGTAAGCATCTCTCCGGTTCCCTCCTAAGTGACTAGTCTCACAGGAGTCAGGGAGTACTAGACTCTTAACTACCAAAGACCTCAAAGTCCTTCCTGAAGCCTTGAATTCTTATTGATAGGATGTGAAAATGCTGTACAGCTGCTTTTTCGAAGAGGTCAGCTCGGTGGAGCTCCCTGCCTGACCTCAGTAATAGAGATATTTTCAGCCCTGCGAGCCGCCTGTGTAAATATAAAAATGTATTAGGCTGCAGAACTGCATGTGTGGGATCAGAACAATCGTGCTCTTGAGAGGAAATCACAGGGGGAACACTGGTGTCACTCACATGGGTTTGGTTAATGAGTTCACACTTTCGATAAATCGTTTTGATTCAGCGGACCGCATGTTTCAGATGAGCCCATTTCATTTCTGGAACTTACGAGCTCTGATCAGTAAAACCCCAGTCCCTTAGTAAGGTGTCTAATAAAGTTTACTTCTGGAAGTTTTAACATTTGAAAACAATCATGTCACTCTTTGTATGACACTCATTTGCCTTATAAAAAAATGTTAGTGTGAAGTCAACTTTTCAGTTGTTTAATGTGAAAAAGAGTGATTTGTTTAAGTGTCTGAGAGGGAAAGGTATATTTATTCAGACCTCTGAAACTAGAATCGAAGAGAATCACTGTAATGAACAGGAAACATGCTCTTGAAATGAGCTGAGCAATGCTCTCTGAGCGAAATGCTCTAATATTCCTGAGTGTGTTCAGTTTCAGTGGATCAAATCTTTCCCATCTCTGCATCCAAGCTATTTGGCAGTGATCAGATGATCAGAGCTCAAGGAAGTGATTGGAGAGTGAGCTCGCTGCAGCTGCAGTGTAGGCTGTTTTCAGGGACAAGGAGCCACTGTTTTCAAACATAGCATCAACATAGAAGTTATTTTGTGGGCTCCAGGATGCAGCGATGGGCTGCACTGCCAGCATTGTTCTGCTTCAGGCTTTTCGTTCTGTGGTCCAGAGGAGCTGTCCACACATTTGTAGACGACGCCAGGAGGAACCATCCCATGAAATTTTGCCTCTGGAAAGTGACGATGAAATGAGTAGACCCAGAACCCTCATCATAATGGTATGGTATCTGTGGTAAAGCAGCCTCCGTTGATTAAACTGTTATTATAGAAATGAGGTTGCCGTTCAAGGTTTGGGTTTTCAGCTTTAGATAAAGAAATGTGTGACCTAGAGTTTACTACTGCACTTCCCTGTTTGGGGAACATCTTTCAAAATTGTTTCATGTATTATTCAGAGAACTGGTTTTCTTTCTCTTAGATCTGTCCTGAAAATGTACAGTTTATTGGTCTATGAGAAACTGTCTTCTGCCTAACATTTTGTATGCTGTTATTAACTTTTGTGCAGAAACAGAAAATTTTGAAGTCTTGTTTAATTAAGTGGATTTTATTTTATAACTCAAATTTGAAAGCAGAGCCCCAGATAGATATTTTTATATCACATGTAACCCATCGAGTTGTGTAAATGTTGGTAGTTAGATCTCTAACTTCAAAGTATTTGAGGCCTTTATTTCCGATGCTGCTATGGAAATGCCTTTCCAAAATGCTTAACTTACACATAAAATCAGAATGAAGTTTTTGAGAATTTTGTGGAATGCATGGTGTTTTAATTAGAAAGCTGTTTCTTGCCACTTGTCAAATTACATTTTTGTCTGTGCTTTAATTATAATAGTGTTACTCCTTCTTTGTGTGTCTGTTTGATCAGCAAGACTAAAGTAGAGGTTAGTCTTTCCTTACTTTAGGTTCAGGGAGAGATTTGCCTAGTCACTGAAATTCAATGTTGGGATGGAAGTAGTGTGCTAAAGTTTCCAAAATTGGGGAGGCGTTGAAGTCTGCGTGGTTTCAGCACAATTGACTTTTTTCTCTTAGATTTCAATGTTCAGATATCAAGGATGCAGTAAATAATGAATGATAAATACCTGTTACACTAAAAGTTTTTAAATGAAAGTCATTTGGCTTGGGCTGTGCCTTTGAGTGACAGAATACTAAGCTATAACATTCTATGCCAATTTCTCCAACAAATCAGTATCTGGTTTTCAAAAGGGCAGGACTGTTCTTCAACTGTTGGGCTATGATGATCTCTAAGATATCATTAGTGGGAATATTTTCATACTTATTTTCCCATAAGTTTTCACAAATTAAATTTAAAAGGATTTGACACATTTGTGCTCCAAGTTTAACTCTTAATAACACATTCTATAGCTATGTGTATTACTCATGCCAGCTCAGTCATTAAAGCAGTCAGTTTTCCTAATTTTACTAATTAGACTATAAAATTTTGCAGCTAGAAATTTGCCCCTAAAACTGTATTTCAAAGTAATTGAGAAATAAAAAATAATAAATTCACTTAATAACAATGCCCTGTTTTTTTCAAAGATCCTTTTAATTCATATGATACCTTTACTGACATTAAATGAGGTGATGATGGATTTATTGATGAGGAAAACAGGTTCAGAAAGATTGAATACCTTGTTTATATCACACAGCTGCTAAACGCCAGAGCCTCAGGTCACACTTAGATCAATTATTCCAAAAGCCAATATACTTTTTCACTCTGTTCATGTCTCTAAGGAAATAATGATAAAACTGAGAAGCGTGAATTTTTATGAGAAGTCTGATGGAAATGTTGGACCACTCAGAGTAAAATATGCTCATAGAAAGTTATCGTGCAACTTGAAAGTTTCCTCTGGGCCACTTGAAGCTTCACACACTCCACAGCTATTTGTTGCCGATGCACTATCGGCCAGCCACTGTTCTAGGTACTTGGAATCCACCAATGAACAAACCCATCAAAGATCCCCGCCCTACGTGGCAAAATTTTACTGTGATTGTATAGTTTGCAGATCTCATTATGGAATTACTATATTAGGGTTGTGACGCTTAGTGTCCTAATTTAAGTCAATGAAACGATTTCCTATTTTCCAAGATGGTGGTTTGAAACCTTGAATGTGTTTCAAAATCACCTAGGAGTTCTTTTTTTTAAATTTTTATTGGGGTATAGTTGATTTACAATGTTGTATTAGTTTCAAGTGTACAGCAAAGTGAATCTGTTATACATATACCTATTTGCACTCTTTTTAAGATTATTTTCCCATATAGGACATTACAGAGTATTGAGTAGAGTTCCCTGTGCTCTACAGTAGGTCCTTATTAGTTATCTATTTTATATATAGTAGTGTCAGTCCCAATCGTCCAGTTTATCCCTCCCCCCCCTTACCCCCTGGTAACCATAAGTTTGTTTTCTACAGATTCTGTAACTCTATTTCTGTTTTGTAGAGAAGTTCATTTGTACCCTTTTTGTAGATTCCACATATAAGCAATATCACATGACATTTGTCTTTGTCTGACTTACTTCACTCCGTATGACAATCTCTAGGTCCATCCAGGACTTCTTATTTATACTAATCCTTGGGCTCCTGGCCCCAATGACTCTGCATAAGAATGTCTGGAGTGGAGCTGAGGAATCTGAACTGTTAGCAAACACCCCCTGAGTGTTTCTGAGAATCTCAGATTCTGAGATTCCGATGGAGGAGCGTGGTGGATGACGCTCTGAGAACCGGCGCTCTGGAAACTGATCATCTAACCCCCCCACCTTGCATCCTCCTTTAACCTGATATGCTAATCGCCTTCTCACTCTGGCTACAAGCTTCTGAGCAAACTGATATTTTATTCTCTTACTTTCCCATCAACCACTAGTCACCAAATTTTGTATTTTGATCGTGTGTGGGTGTGTGTGTCAGAACACAGACTCTAGAGCCAGAGACTCTAGGTTGCAATCCTGAATTCATCCCTTCTGGGCTGTGTGACCTTCTGCATACTTTTTAACTACTCTGTGCTCTTTTCCTCCTCTGTAAGGTGGAGATAATAGTTCCCTCAGCCCAGAGCTGTTGTGAGGGCTTAATGAGGTAAGGATGTTCAGTGCTTGGAATCATGTCTAGATATGTTATTAAGATTATCAATAAGAAGGATCGGGGTCATCCTAACGGAAAAAGTGACATTTGAGGGAAAGACCTGAAGGAGGTGAAGAGTGAGTCGGACCACTTTCTGCAGGGAAATGGCTCGGGCAGAAGGACCAGCCAGGGTGAAAGTCCCTGATACGGGAAGAAGCTTGGGGTGTTTGAGGACCAGTGAAGAAGCCAATGTGGCTGAGTGAGCCAAGGAGAAGGCAGTAGAATGACGTCGTGGAGGGAACAGGGGACAGGTCACGTGAGGCTTGGCAGGCCATCATGAAGACTTGGGCTTTTTCTGAGAGTGAGAAGGGACGCCATTGGAGGGAGCAGGCACAGAAGTTAGGAGCGTGGGCTGTGGAGCCAGAATGTCAAGGTTTGAGTCCTGTGTCTGCCTTTCACTAGCTGTGTGGTCTTGACTTGTCCTAAGTGCGCCTTCATTTCTTCACTGATGAAACGCAGAGAGTCACAGGACCTACCGTGTAGGGCTATTGTGAGAATTCAGTTACTACTTGTAAAGAGCTTAGAACAGTGCCTAGTGGGTAGTAAGTGCTGTGTTAACTATAGGTTTGTTAATTTGGATGGCCTTGAGCAGGGCAGTAACAGGATCTGTGGCTGCCAGGGGTCCAGGGTGGAAGCAGGGAGACCATTAGTCAGGAAGCTATTGCAATGATCGCAGCTAAAGACGCGGATGGTAGTTGCTGAGGTTGTGAGAAGTGGATCGATTCGGATATATTTTAAAAGTAGGACCAGTAGAGTTTGCTTACAAATTGAACACAAAGAGTGAGAGAAAAGGAGGAATGAGGGATGAATGTATGGTATTTTGGTTTTGTTTTTTCTGTTTGTTTATTTTTTGGCCTGCACAACCAGAGGACTGAGTTGCCATTCAGAAGGGGAAGGCTGCAGGGGAAGATTTGGCAAGCTAATCTAAGTTCACTGTGAGACATGTTAAGTTTGAAATGCCTGTGAGGTCTATACATGGAGGTTTCAAATAGGAAATTGGATATATAGCTCAGAGTCCCAAAGAAGAGTCTACAGAGAAGATATAATGCTTGGCACTGTATGAATACCAATTAATGATTGATGAATGAATACATGATCTCTCCTCTAATTTCCTATAACACTTATAGTGTGTCAATCCATTTGTAGTTAATCATATCTTTAGCTATTAAATTGAACTTGTTTATTTACCTTATTATTCATATTTTTTTATCCCACTGGTAGGTGGAAAACCCCATGTAGGTGGGAACTAAGTTGGCTTTAGACCCCAGTGGTGCCCAGCACCATTGCTTTTATAGACTAAAAGTTCAGTATCATCAATGATTTGAAATCTTAAGCAACTGACACCAACTTGAAAAGTTCAACTGTTAAAGCTGCCTTCCTAACTCTTCATCGAAATGTCCAGGAATAAGTTAAGAATGAAGACAGCTACTACAATAAATACAAGGGTTTGAATGTTCTGCAAAAGGCTTTTGCACTCAAGTCATCATTATATCAAAGCATCTCATTGCTGAGTCCAGGTCCTGAGTCTTCATATAGAGATCAGCTTTGGGCTGGCACTGATTGTAGTTTGGCTGCATAGTCCAAAGTGGAGACACTTGGTACACATCAAAATAAATCATTGTAGGCCCTTGGCCTTTGCAAGGGACACATGAATCCTACCATCTGAGACTATTACAATGCCTATTAAAATGTAGCCAAATTTAACTGGGAAAAAATGAGGAAATTCCTTCAAAGCTCTAATTTGTCTCTTCAAATATTTTTGCTCTGATGGGAGAATTAACAGGAACCTTTTCATGAATTAGTTTTTCTTACATCCTTTATAGCATATTTTGTTGAAAGCCTCAGACACTAATTTAATTTATGGAGATCTGCTGTTTTCTGGGGAATGTCTATAATTTCAGATGTAATTTACTAATCACCAACCCTGGAAGTTGGCTTCCATTTTAAGGCCTATTTCCTCTTCCCCTCCCTGCCCCCCCACCCCAAGAGCATTTATATGATGCAGGGTAGAGATAAAATAGAAGGAGTACAAGAAGCAAGTGCTAGGCAGGCTGCTGGTCTCTCTCACTATATGCCCAAATTCCCAAGCACAATTTTAGGATCTTAAAAGTGAAATGCTTTTAAAATCCATGAGCATTTGGGGATGTCTCTGAAATAGTAGAAACCATGAGATTTACAGTTGTGAATGCCAGGGATCTAGTGCAGATAGCATGCGAAATGTGGCTTTGTCTTTAATTTTGGTTGAAGACAGAGGAAAATAAAAAAAAGCCTAACTTGTGGTGAGTCGGGGAGGTGAACTCTCTTCTGTGAGTCAAGGATGTGCCCTTGTAGGATAAACATTTCAGAGCCAGGGAACTTCAGGTGCTGCTGAAGATCTGCATTACAAGTCATCCTTTGGTGGTTGCCAGGTCCAGGGCTCTGATGAACTGTGGTATATGGGTCCAGTCCCGCCCGCAGTCCGTTTTTGTATGCCCTGTGAACTCAGAATGGTTTCCACAACTTTTTTTTTTTTTTTTTTTTTTTGCGGTACGCGGGCCTCTCACTGTTGTGGCCTCTCCCGTTGCGGAGCACAGGCTCCGGACGCGCAGGCCCAGCGGCCATGGCTCACGGGCCCAGCCTCTCTGCGGCATGTGGGATCCTCCCGGACTGGGGCACGAACCCGTGTCCCCTGCATCGGCAGGCGGACTCTCAACCACTGCGCCACCAGGGAAGCCCTCCACAACTTTTAAGTTTTGTAAAACCAAACAAAAAAGGAAGAAAAAGAAGACCACTATACGACAGAGACCATATATGGCCCCCAAACCTAAAATATTTACAATTTGGCCTTTTACAGGAAAAGTTTGCCAACCCCATTCTGGTGAATGATGTGGGCTCAACTAAAATGGAAACTTCTCCTTTTTTTTTTTTTTTTTTTTTAACTTATTTGATTTCTGCAGTGTACTTGGTCTCTGCCTAACTAGGTGTAAAGGAACTTGGGTTTTTCCTGGGCACCTTTTGTTCACCGGAGGGTCTGAGAATGGTCGTGATTCAATGATGAATCTTAGATTTGGAGTCAGAAGGCCCAGTGTCTGAGTCTCAAGCCATCACTTAAAAGCCCATATGACCCAGACATGCTGATTCATTTGTCTGGGTTTGTGAAATGGGGACTACTCTCTATTCTGTCTGTTAGAAGCATCAGAATGTTTGTTTTTATGGAATCACTTTGTAAATTAGTGAGCATTATACAAGGACAAAATCTTGCAGGTAGGGAGCTAACTTTATAGTACCAGAGATGCACTGTAGGTCACTGTCCCAGTGAGAGTTCATTAGCCATTGGGTGGCTCATCAGTGATGTGGGGAGGTAGTTTCCACTAGGGTTTTACTGTATTTGCTCCATGTCTACCCCAAAAGGGTGGTATAGTGAGTGTGGCCAGAAGAGAGGGTCCATGAGTGAACTGTCAAGCTTCTACTTGATTAGCTTTTTTTTTTTGGTACGTGGGCATCTCACTATTGTGGCCTCTCCCGTTGCAGAGCACAGGCTCCGGACGCGCAGGCTCAGTGGCCATGGCTCACAGGCCTAGCGCTCCGCGGCATGTGGGATCTTCCCGGACCAGGGCACGAACCCGTGTCCCCTGCATCGGCAGGCGGACTCTCAACCACTGCGCCACCAGGGAAGCACTTGATTAGCTTTTTGATCTTCAATAAATCTCCACATTTGTGTCCCCTCATGTAGAATAGGCATAATAGTCCTTCCTTCCTGGTCAAGTTCTTTGAGAACCTAAGATAAGGAAGGAAGCTAAATGAAGGACATCAATTATTTATGAAACTAATGATGCCATCTCTTTGGAACACACATTTGTTTACATTTATGTCCTATGAATAAAATCAGGACCAGAGAGAAATATACTATGGGAGCTACTTCAAAGGAAATAAAATAATCTCTCTTCTTACTCTACAATGAATATTCCAATTTAATAAAACTTTATCATCACCAAAGGGATTTTAACATGTTTTGCCCAGTTTCTGCTTTATGCATGTGGAGGAAACAACTTCCATACATTCTCAATCCTGAGTAAATGTTCTTATTTCACTTTAGTGAGTTTGAATTTTGGATATACTAATGTAAGATTCCCCAGAGAAAGGAAGCTTGTGAAATGGAGACTGATTTGAAATGGTTTGCCGTAGATAGATGGGTGTAATGTGGAACGTAAAAGCACAGGGAGTCTTTTGCAGTTATTTACCCTTGGGCACTGAATTTGCACTGAATCTCAAAGCCACAGAAAATGGATAAATGAATCGAATGGCTTCTCCATGGGTATAAGAATTAATTGAATGTGACTGAGGCTTAGTAGTTAGCAACACAAATCTTTGAGGCAGAGCCATACTAGATTCAAATTACATCTGGTATCATCTTGTCCAAATAATCTGGCAACTTTCTAGTTCTCCAAATAACACATATTTAGAAATGATAAGGAACAAAGACAAAATATTCAAAATCTAAAATGTTTAAAATTTAAAACCACCACAGTGATAAAGAAAAGCAGAAAATCAGGTATATGGGAGTAGAAACTTAGACCAAAAATAATTAGCAAATTCAACTATAGATAGATATAAATAGATATTTATATTATTGATAAAAATATATATTATAAGAACATGTAGAAGATTATGCTTTTAGTAGGTATAACTGTTTGAGGGGAGACCATAATGTGAAGATTAAAAAACAATTTATTACAAGTAGAAACACACAGTTATATGGCTAGAAAAAGTCAAGACTCAACAAATAAGTGGTAACAAAAAGTCCCTTAACTTTTTTAAATAATCAAATATAGAAAAACCCTGGTTATGCTTGTTTTGTTTTTGTTTGTGTCTTTGCCTTCTAGAAGAGTAGATTTAAAACTTATCCCCAAGTTGCAGGTTTCAATACGGTGAAATCTTGTGCAAACTGAGTAATATAGTTGAGGATAAAAAGGCATCTTTTGGCAAACCAAATAGAGTATTTTTGTCATGCTTCAACAGATTTCTTCTGGATAGTTCTTTTATTCTCTCATATTTTCTTCTCATGGAGCTGATTTACTCAGGGGCTAAAATCTAGGAGTTTTGAAATTCATTTCCCATAATCTGCTTTATTCTGCTGGAATACATTTTATTCTCTAAGACCATGTCCAACGAATTGAACATGTGTCAAACGAATTTGGATTGTTAATTATCTAAACATCAGAAATTCAGTAGACAACAGAGGGACAACTACACCTTACCTTTGACAGGCACAGATGGCAAAGGCTAGCCACTGCCCTGCTTTCATGGAGCTTACAGTTTGATGGCAGAGACAGAAAGGACTCAAACAAATGTAAAACTGTAATTGTGATAAGTGTTTCAAATGAGAGTTACATTCTACCTTAAGACCATACCCTTTGAGCATCCAACCTCATACACACAATCAAGGAAGGCTCCCTCTAAGGAAGTGACAAGGGAGCTGAAACCTGGAGAGTGAGTAGAGGGAGGAGTGCCATGTGCCAGTCCTAAGTTTTATTTTGTTGCCATGGGTTAAGAACCCTTGGTCCATGGACCTATTCCATCTTCAAAGTCAGCAGTATAGTGTCATCAAACATCTCTCTGACTCTGACCCCTGACTCTCCTACCTCCCTGTTCCACTTACAGAGGACCCTTGTGGATTACACTGGTCCCACTTGGAAAATCCGGGATACTCTCCCCTTTTCTAGGTTGGCTGATTGGCAACCTTAGTTCCATCTGCAGCTTACTTCCCCCTTGCCATGTAAATAACATATTCACAGTTTCTGGGGCTTAGGATATGGACAACTTTGGAGGGCTGTTATCTGTCTACTGAGCTATTTCATGGAGTTATTGTAAAGTTCAATTAGTGAATACAAATAAAGGATCTATTATGTACCTGGAATTTAGAAAGACCTCAATAAGTTTTAGCTATTATGATTGCTTCCATTGTCTTGTTGAAACTAAGAGAGGTTCACAAATTTAATATACTTTAAAGAGTTATTTTAGGAAAAGAATTGAACTGCTAAAAGGAAACTTAATTTGTGCTTCACAGAATGTGGAGAAATGGAAATTCAAGATTAGCGTATTTACACGGGCACTGCAACCCGTACTGAATAGATTATTCAGAGAACACCTGCGTTTATTAGAGATTCTCTTCTATGTTGTCCATCAGTTGCCACTTTTCTGAAATTTAACTCTTAGTTTCTTTTTGTTTTCCCTTTATCATTTACAAAAGAATACTTCATCTTTCCAGGTCTCCAAATTATGCCAAAGTTAGAAATAAGGAACAAAGAAAAAACATACAAAATCTTAAAAAGAAATGTTTAGAATTTAAAACTTCCACAATAATAAAATAGAAAATCAGGTGAGAGAGAGAAGAAAAAAGATAATACATTTTAAGTTCAGTAAGGACAATTGAAGTTATTAACTTAGCGATGAAGAATGGACTGCATCTTATCATTTTAAAGCTATTTCAGTGTTTCCTGATGTGAGCAGATTATTTTTTTATTACAGGTCTATAACCGTTAAGAAACTTAAGAATGCAAAACTATGGAATCTAGGTTCTTCAACAAATTGGTACTCAGTAAAATGTTTGATGAATGAATGAATGAATGTAAGCCATATATTACAGGTCATGAAAGTTATAAAAGTAGGAATCTGTGAGGTGAAAACAAAATATGGGTTCATTTGGTAAATTATCAGCATCCCTGCCATCCATTGGTCCCTGTGCTGTCAGTGGCCTTCTTGGCTCTCGTGCACTTTATGAGAACAGATTGAACATCCCACAGAATATCTCCAAATTCTGTTTCGTGAGTCAGAGGAAGTAAGGCTGGAAATCGCGTCCACAGAAGAACGGCTCTCGATTGAGCACGTCCAGCTATTTGTCAAGCACTTTGCTAAGAACTTTGCAGTTATCTTTTCTTATTGCCACAACAACTACTGGAGGAAATTATTTTTATTCCCATATCATTAAGGAAGAACTTAAAGCATATAGAGCAGCTCTGCCCAACTGAAATACAGCAAGCCACATAATTTAAAATTTTCTAGGAGCCATATTTTAAGAAGTAAAAAAAAAAAAGATGAAATTAATAGTATATTTTATTTAACCCAGTATATCCAAACTCTTATTTTTTTGCGGTACGCGGGCCTGTCACTGCTGTGGCCTCTCCCACTGTGGGGCACAGGCTCAGGACGCGCAGGCTCAGCGGCCATGGCTCACGGACCCAGCCGCTCCGCGGCACGTGGGATCTTCCCGGACCGGGGCACGAACCCACGTCCCCCGCATCGACAGGCGGACTCTCAACCATTGCGCCACCAGGGAAGCTCCAAACTCTTATCATTTTGGCATATAATCAATATACAAATTTTAATGAGATAGTTTACCTTCTTGTTTTTATCCCAAGTTTTCAAAATCCAGTGTGTATTTATACTTACCACACATTCCAATTGGAATATTCAATATTTATCACAAATACTTGTGCACTATTTAGATTTCATAAAATTTACATTTGAAAGTGTAAATTCACGTAGCCAAGTTGTTTCAAAACTAGTTAAAGGGCTTCCCTGGTGGCGCAGTGGTTGAGAGTCCGCCTGCCGATGCAGGGGACGCGGGTTCGTGCCCCGGTCTGGGAGGATCCCGCGTGCCGCGGAGCGGCTGGGCCCGTGGGCCATGGCCGCTGAGCCTGTGCGTCCGGAGCCTGTGCTCCGTAAGTGGGAGAGGCCACAACAGTGAGAGGCCTGTGTACCGCAAAAAAAAAAAAAAAAAAAAAAAAAAAACTAGTTAAAGTTTTCCACTAACTGGCTACAGTACCAGTTTTTAAAGTTAAACCAAAATTAATTAAGATGAACTCAAATTAAACATTCAGTGCCTCATTCACACTAGCCACATTTCAATAGCCACATATGGCTAGTGGCTGCTGCAGTGGACAGTGCGGGTATACCTAGTGGTTACCGAACTTGGCCAGGGTCACGCATCTGGTAGGGACCTGGACTGGCATTTGAACCCGGAGCGGTTGCTTGTAGTCACGGTGCCACACTGCCTCTCCCTTGCCACACCAGGGAGTGGTGAGAAGCATGAAGCTCGGCCCGCCTTTACCAGTGCGTTCTCTGTTGCTTTCCCATGGACGTTTGTTTCTCTGAATTAAATAAAACGAAATAACAAAAAATAGGGCATTTAATTTCTTTAAAGTGTATAGGGAGGGCTTCCCTGGTGGCGCAGTGGTTGAGAATCTGCCTGCCAATGCAGGGACCACGGGTTCAAGCCCCGGTCCGGGAAGATCCCACATGCCGCGGAGCAACTGGGCCCGTGAGCCACAACTACTGAGCCTGCGCGCCTGGAGCCTGTGCTCCACAACAAGAGAGGCCGCGATAGTGAGAGGCCCGCGCACCGCGATGAAGAGTGGTCCCCGCTCGCCGCAACTAGAGAAAGCCCTCGCACAGAAACGGAGACCCAACACAGCCAAAAATAAATTAAAAAAAAAAAACAGTGTATAGGGAGGGGGCAGGGGAGACTAGAATATCTATTAATAGGAAGATTGGGGGTGAAGTAAAAATTTGTCATTTTTCACCTGTCTCTAGAAAATTTTTCCAAGGTACGTAAATATTGTTATCAGATTGGCAAATGAGTCAAAATAAATTTAAAAATTAATTAGTTAATTAATTAAAAATGAAAAAGCTACCCAGGCTAGAGATGAAGTCAGGGGCAACCGCAGTGTGGCCCTTATCAAACCTGTAACTGCCACCTTCCCTGTGACCCAGAAACACCACTTCCCCCTTCCATTCCACCCTCCTCCCTCACTCCACCCTCCTCCCTTCTCTGGCTCTTATGCAGCCACACCCACCCCACCGATTCACCCCCTTTCTCTCCACCCCTGCAGCCTGAGTGGGCCCACTTTCCCCACTGCACCCTCCTGCCTTCTGTCTCTGTTAACTCAGGGACTAAGGTCTCTGCCATGGCATTCTTCTGCTGTGTCCAGCGTGGCAAGATGCTTGGTACTTTTCTTAAAAATTCAGAGTTTTCCATGTAGATTATATAAAATAATAACATGTTATGAATTGGGGATCATAGAATTCAGCTGCCTCATTTGAAAAGTGAAACCCAGAGCCAGAAAGACAAATTGACATATCTGTAGCTTTCATAAGAGTTGGTGGCAGAACAATGACCTTTGCCCAGGTCTCAAAATGATGAGACCCTCGCTCTTTTAAACTACATACTCTTCCTTTCTCAATCCAGAGATAATGGGCCAGAGTAGGTGCACAGTTTTAGTTCAACCACATAAATGCTAACTGCAAAATAGTAATAACATCAGTAGCATAGTAAATTATATCCAGTCTCTGATTATTTTAGAAGAATAAGTTGATATAGGGATGGAAAACAATTTTGTCATTCAATAGATAAGGGACTCTTACACCAAACTATTCTCTTGACTTTTCTTTAAGGATTAAACACAAAGAAAATGAGTTCCAGTTACTGTGTAGAATAAACCAGTAAGATGAGCAGATGCTGCAGAGATACAGCATCTTTTCGTCTTATGGTGTTCGGTCTCAGGGGTCCCACAGCAGGGAGAGCAAAGAAAAAATAAAAGGCAAATCACTCTCTTGTAATCTCTTCAGATTGAATAGTTTACAGAGTTCCACTTGGAGAAGTGTGTCTCTCCTACCTTGCCGAACTCTGAATCCCAAAATGCTGTGCTGTACCAGAAAGAATTATATAATGACAAAACATGGGATTTGATGCCAGACTTGTGCCCTTTGAAAAGTATCAGACTATGGGAGAATTCTTTGCATTCTTTAAATCTCAGTATCCCAATTTGCGGCGCAGTAATGATTCTTCATAGTGCTGTTGACTACCTGAATGAAAATTGAGGAAAAGCACTTAGCACAGTGCTTTTATTCCCTGTTCCTGAAGAGAGTGTGCCTCTTTTTCATCTGCGAAATGAGGAAAATATCTCCTGCCCACCTGCGTCATAATTGATGTAATGACTTCTGTAAGTTAAACATACACTGTTTACGATATTGTGTTAATTCCAAAGGAGACATTTTGGTATGCCTGACTGTTCATTTTTCCACCAGATAAGGCAACTAGAATGTTAAGAGACTTAGCAAGTAAACAAGAGTTATTCAAAAAGGGGACTCAGTGAAAAAGCCAGTGAACCAAATGACATTCCCCAAATGAAAGCCATCGGAGGAATTAAGTGGACCAAAAGCTAGAGATCAGGATCAAGGACAAAGAGATGTAGGCAGGGAAGAGGCTCACTGAGCAGGGAGCGAAATGCCTTTTCCTCTCTCAAATCAAAGTGGCCTTGAGGATGTTAAAGGGTCCTTTTGTAAGGTTTGCTTAAAACCAGTCTGTTCGGGCTTCCCTGGTGGCGCAGTGGTTGAGAGTCCGCCTGCCGATGCAAGGGATACGGGTTCGTGCCCCGGTCCGGGAAGATCCCACAATGCCGCGGAGCGGCTGGGCCCGTGAGCCATGGCCGCTCAGCCTGTGTGTCCGGAGCCTGTGCTCCGCAACGGGAGGGGCCGCAGCAGTGAGAGGCCCGCGTACCGCAAAAAAAAAACTAACTAAAAAGCCAGTCTGCTTTTGTACCACTCTAAAATAATGGAACATTTCAGTGTCATTCCTCCATCCTAGCTTTTTTTTTCTCTTAAAGATATCTGTTCTTTCATAAAGCTGCCATATTTCATCCCATTTTTGCCCATGCTGTTGAAAAAGAATACTGATGGGTTTTCAGTTAAAGATTGTGTGTATCCATGCCGTTCCTTTAGCTCTGAAAGTTGAGTGGAGCATGGCAGATCTGTAACTGATGGAACTGGCATAGAATCACATCTTCTGATAGCCATTAGAGGCTTTCGTTTTGACTGACAGGCAAATGAACCAATGAACATTTCTAGAAATGTCTCCATGAACAGCCATGTAGTATTCATTTGCAAAGATATGGGGAATAAAGAGTTTGATCGCAAATACATCTTTTTTTGCACAGCTAAAACAAAAAGAAATTATGAACCATACCTGAGTTTACCACAAAGCAGTAAGCACCATTGGAATCACTTAAGTTTTCCTTCGGAAGCTTTTTAGATCTGTTATCAGAGAAAGTGTATTTATTTCACTACAGGTGTGGTTAAGGTCATTAAGGATCTTCAAAACTTTAGATTACTTACGTAACGATGGAGATTGAAAAAAGAAACAGGATTGTGGGGTTCTAGTATCACTAAGTAAATTTTAAAGTATTGGAAGAAGCCTGTTGCCTCATTTTGGGAGGACTGCTACTTCGACAAACAGATGCACGTAGTGAAAACTCCCTTGGCAAAAGCAGAGAGCCCAGTCTCAAGCTGAGACCACAGAGAAGTAAAGAAATCGTGGCTGAACAGCTTTGCCTGACGTTTTGCAGTGGACACTGTGCTTCTCTGAAGGTGTTACTGCCTGGACTTGGCAAACCCTACTTTCATTTTACCCTCCCAACCTTCTGCCCCTATTTGGTTGAAGTTTGTACGGGTAGATCTGTGTGCTTGTGTGTGTCTGTGGCTCTGTTTGTTTTGCAGTCAAAGAAACTTTCCAACCTTGTGTTGTCTTTGAGCATTCAGCCTCATTATATCCATATATGCACAGTTAATTTACAGGTCTGCACCCATGTAGCTATACAGACTGATACGGATTCAACTGTGGTAGTACATCCATTAGCCTGATACACAGAGTTTTAAATGGAGCCTGGTGTGTGTGGAAAATGTAATCTACTACCTTATTTAGCCACTTAGGACTGAATCAGTTATTTCAGAACGTTGTGAGGATAAAGCCAATGAGGACAAAATTTTTGAGACACAATTCATAAATCTTAGCCGATATTCTCATTTCATCTCTTACCTTTTAGCAATAAATGTCGATTTATCACTGTTTTACAAAGAATGCTAAATATGCAATGTCAAATAGATTCAAAGAAGTAATGTGCTGAGGGCCACATAGGCAGTGGAAAATTGAGACCAGGGGCCGATCGGCTGTAGGATGATGTAGTTGAGACCTAACTCACACCATCTACGGAGCAGAGAAGGGCTTACTGAGCCCCAGAACCTGCCCCACCCTAGATTATTTTGTGCTTAGACTCATATTCCTTGTGGTTTAACGAATCCAAAGTTTAAACTATTCTTAGTTCTTAGAGGATGTTTTTTGACTCTCCTCTTTAAATACCACATGGGAATTATTTCAGTCAGTAAAACTAGACGTATCATTTTCTGTTAGCTTTGTCCTTGCCGTTTCTGTTTCTCACAGGCTCGAGTTCCCACTCAATGCTCCCTTTATGTGCCTGATCATGGTCGTAATTTAACATTGTTTTACTTTCCTGGTGGTAATCTGTCTCCACATGCCAAGGTACAGATTTAGATGAATCCATTCAAATTCAGCTAGTGATTCCTCTTTAGATGTTTCCCCAAAATATATAATGATCGTGATGAGAAAACGACAGTGGCAAAAGAGTAAAAACCAAGACAGAATAACGCCTATCAGTTTTTCTCTTTTATATTTTTTTAAATTGTAAAAGAAGTATATACCACGTGAGCAATGTAAATAACAAATATCGGTATAAAATGAAACAGTGAAAATATTTGAGAGATTTTATTCAAACTTCTTACACGCATTCCCACATTCCTCTCACATCCCTACAAATAATCATTATTAACACCTACATATATGTAGTTTTCTTTTTTTACAAAATTAATATGACTTTTAGTAGATGGCTCACCAAGAGATCTATTTAATCACAAAGGTAAACATGATCATAACCCAGGATGTGGGGACATGGAGCCAGTTTTTGGTTTAATTTCTTACTGTAATTTGGTAAGGGGGCCTATGATAGTCACTGATACAACCTACTTTCTGTCATAGTCACCAAATAAAATGATAACTTTAGATACTTGATTATAAAATAATACTTTAGGTACATCCTACCCATTGCCAAGGCACTGGGCAAACCCTGAAATTTTTACTTATTATGTAGATCATCAACCCATTCTTCATACTGGATAAGATGAAAAGATAGATGAAACTTTATCTGTTTGATCCTGGCGTATTCTGTGCCCAGTGAATGGGGTCGTTTCATGAGCTCTTACTTTTTTTAGCACCTACACTATTTTAGACCTAAGGTGTTCCCAAAGGTGTGTGTAATTCCCTCCTCTTTAATTTCAGTGGTTAAATGTGAGTCTCTATTGTTTTACCTGAATATCGGCTTAAGATGAAATATTTAACTCTATAACCATGAGTTAGCTGGCATTGAAGAGTTTAATCCATGTTTGTTCACAGCCTCAATAAAATATAATTGGCCATAAACCCAGCAAGTATTAAGGTCCCTTTCCAAAGAAGCTTGCTCTATAGCCCATTATACTCTTTATGACACTTAGAATTCTTCTGCGTCTAGAATTTTTCTGCATCTTTAGAATGAGCGTCCTTCTGCTTTGTCTCAGGAATGCTGTTTGACAACCACGTGATCAGTTTCACAATTCACCTATCAGAGGCAGTGGTAGTCTTAGTGACTTCCAGAAGGAGGAAATAAATACTTAAGACTTCTAGAAAATAGGAATAAATCAAACATTTCCTTTTTGTTGCCCTGGGAATTAAATCCGGGAACTTACAGTTGCAGAAAAGTAGAAATTCAGTCTTCTATAAATCTTAACAGACTGTGTGATAGTTTTGTGTATTCAAAATAGCCACTGGATGGACCTAGAGATTGTCACACTGAGTGAGGTAAGTCAGACAAAGAAAGACAAGTATCATATGACATTGCTTATGTGTGGAATCTAAGAAAATGGTACAAATTAACCTATTTACAAAACAGAAAGAGCCACAGATGTAGAAAACAAACTTATGGCTACCAAGGCGGAAAAGCGGGGGGGATGAATTGGGAGATTGGGATTGACATATACACACTACTATATATAAAATAGATAACTAATAAGGACCTGCTGTATAGCACAGGGAACTCAGTACTCTGTAAGGACCTAAAAGAGAGTGGATATGTGTATACGTATAACTGATTCACTTTGCTGTACAGCAGAAACTCACACAACATTGTAAATCAACTATATGCCAATAAAAATTAATTAAAAAAAATAAATCAGGAGAATCATCTCTGAAAAAAAAATAGCATGTGTTACATCATTCTAGTGCAAAGAGGCCATGATATTCAGAGTAGCCTGTGTTATATCCTAATGCAAAGAAGCTATGCTTTTTATCAAATAGTGTTCTCTTTCTAAAATGAGCATAAGGTATAGAGCTAGAGCCATGACTGGGGCACCATCCATCTATTTTTTCCTAGCAGCCCACCTGATTTTTCGGTATTAAGAATAGGCAGGCCCTTCAGAAATGTCTTTTGAAAGAATTTGGAGGGAAAGAGAGGGCTGAGAGTGGACGGTATATAGGCTGAGCACTTTGTTTGCCAAATATCTGAAGGAGTCAGGGAGTCTGTTGTGTCCACTTGCGTTTATTACAGGATAATGTTCATCAGTTAGCTCAATTCTGCTATAGATAGTAAGTATTACATTCCCTGGAAGCCACAGTGGAGTGATTAATAATACATTCTAATTTCCAAAAGTAGCATTTCACTCGGCATTTAAACATGGCTCTTTGAAAAGTAGTTTTTTGTATACAAGAAGCATGGGTGGAGTGAAATTTATTTCTCTGAAAATAGTCCTGTGAAAAGGAAAATCTTATAAAGTTTTCTCTGAGGCCTTCTGGCCCTCCTTGTGTAAATGAGTACAATTCAAGTTGCTTCTTTAAGCATTTTCAAATAAATTCTTAAGAAATAGTGCTGTAGGCTTCAGAGTTAAATGTGCTATACGGGAGTTTTAGGGAAGCCACATAAATTCTTAATAATTATGGAGCACCTGCTATATTAGAGTTCTGAGACGAAGCTCTCTCATGGGTAAAAAGGTAATTAAGCCACTGGCTCTGTATCTAAGACACTGCAGCAAGAGGGCATTTGGCCTGTACTAAGTGAGTACACTCTAAAGAGAAGTAAGGTAATTACCATGAGGGAAACACAAAGTTCAATGAGGTTTGTGGGATTGAGGGATAGAGGGATAAGGAAGGCAAGAATCTACCCTAGAAGAGCTGGACTGTGGACTATTACAGCATCATACGGGAGATGAGGGCAGAAAAGTAAATTTGAGACCAGCCTTGAGTGTGAACATCGACCTTGCCGTAGAAGGGCCCCTAACGGTGCCTGTTGTGGAGCATGCAGTCAGCAAACATTTACGTAATATTTTCTACACGCCAGGCTCTGCCCCCACTCCTACACAAAGTGAAATTTAGACACTTTCAGGATTCTGACCTGATCTCCTTAACCTCTGCACACACTGTGATGTGGAAGCACTTGGCATTAAATATGCACTTAAAAAGTTGAAAGATTATGTTTTGGAGAAAATGCATGTCGTCAGATACCAGACATAATTGTTTCTTAAAATTGTTTCTTGAAATCAACCAATAATTATTAATATTTTTTCTAGCAACTAAAAAGCTGATTAATAAGAGTTCTTCTCTTCTATGAAATGAGTATCTCTTACCTGATGTAGTGATACTGGCATAACTCACCAAAAAGAAGCATTTTTGCTCTGACATCCACACTAGAAGTGACTTGGCAGTGTAAGTGGGCAGCATGGCCCTATGTCGCTACCTTTAGCATTCTGCAGTCTTCTTTCTCATAGTCTTGTGTCCATGAAGTATGAGTTCTTACAACAGCGCTAATCCCTTCTAAGGGAGAAGAAAAGAAGAACAAAATAATGAAAGGAAGGGAGTTCTGCATTTTGGAGGGCTTGTTGCTGAAGGGAAAATGTAAACTTCCATTTGTTGATGATATTCAAGACCATCAATTGCATTTTCTTAGAAATATTTAAAGGCCAATATTTAAACCCATGGAATAATCATGAAAAATCATGGTTTTATTCCTGGTCTCTTGGTTCCTATGCTTCTTTAAGCCCTCAAAAAGGAATTATTGGTGAGTCAAATGGTATCCATTTCAAAGAGCTTTGGTTGAAATATTAAGCTGTATTAAAGAATCATTTGCATTTAGAAAGTGAATGATACATTAAATTTTGGATGGGTATCAAATGGCTTTTCTTTTTACAGCAGCTTACCATTTAAAGAGTTGTTGTGATTCATGTTAAATTCTGTGGCATATTTTTTATTACATCCATCTAAACGCAGAGAGTCTTCTAAATTTCACCAAGGAAAATTCTCACAAGAGGCTTATTAATGTGTTCTAACCCACTGCATCCTGCATTGTCGTCCTCCCCTCAAATACAAATTTTTAAATATTTTGAAAATAATATGGAGAAAATGGCTCTTGGAATTTCAGACCAAATTGTAAAAGCATGATGATTTCAGACTGAATAGTCTTTATGTCCCTGACACTCATCTAGTTGAATCTCACACCAAGCACACACACATCCCAAGTGCCTCCTTGCCTCCTTGAACTTTTCCATCCTACTTCTCTTTGCTCTGCAGCGGATGTGAATATTATATTATCCTTCTGCAATTATTTGCCTATTAAACCTTGCTTTGCAGGCATTAAGAAACAAGTAGGTTTTGTAATAAGGAGCTCCAGATATCCTCCAGGGCCAAATAGCCCTTCCCTGAATTAACCCACATAGGAGTAACTGTACTCCCTACATGTAAGGCCAACCTTATTAAATTTTATAGTAGGAGGATTAAATTTAAGCCTGGGAAGTTGCTAATTGTCTATTGTTAATGATATATCAAAACAAGTTGGGGGAAATGAGCTTGAACCTGCACTAGAGAACTTCAGAACTTCATTTTAATTTTGACTTTCTCCCTTCTCAGTTCCTCATATCATCATTGCTATTGTGGGTTTTTTTGTTCGTTTGTTTGTTTTTTGCGGTATGCAGGCCTCTCACTGTTGTGGCCTCTCCCGTTGTGGAGCACAGGCTCCGGACGCGCAGGCTCAGCGGCCATGGCTCACGGGCCCAGCCGCTCCGCGGCACGTGGGATCTTCCCGGACCGGGTCACGAACCCGTGTCCCCTGCATCGGCAGGCAGACTCTCAACCACTGCGCCACCAGAGAAGCCCCTGCTATTGTTCTTGAAATAAAAATTTCCCATTCTATATTGCACTAACTCCAGATTTTCAGTTACTTGTCATTCATGGTTTAAGAAAAGCTGGGAGCAGTGCCAGATTCCTATTAGCATTCTTTATTTTTTCATGATTCATTAAATTTTTTCATGCATTTTTTTTTTTCTTGCAGAGGGCAGAATTTGGTTTATAGTCCAATTGACTATTGGAACAGTGAGGCTAAGCTAGATGCATTTGTCATTTAATACAAAAGACGTCAGCAAAAAACGTCTTGGCATCATATTATACTCCCAGGACAATTTAAAGTTGTGTTGTTTAGTTTTGAGAACAGAGAGGCCAGAAGGGTACTCCACTGGCAAACTGGATAGGGGCAGTGAGGAGTGATTCACACATGATCTCAGCCATCCCAGCAGGGAAGCCATGACTGTGAAAATGGTGGAAGAGCCAAGAAAATGGCATTGGTGCTTTGGAGGGAGGATTTCTGGGATAAATCCGTTACTAAGTAATGGATTATGACATTTCTCCTCCTCTGGCAGGAGAAATGTCAATATGACTTATGTAGTTGCTAGAAACTATGAGGTATGTCAGAATCAGCCCTTGACGATCTTTCAAAGTGCAAGAAAAACGCAACCATAGCATATCTGGAAAGAGTACCCTGAAACCATCAAATTATTCGAAAGACTCTTGTGTTCTCTCATCATGACTTACATGATTACTAACACGGGGACCCTATATGAAGAAAGGAGACTAGTATTCTCTTAGTTTCCCAAGGATAATTGTAGAGAATAAATAAGAACATTTGCTAAGGCTTCATAGCTATACTCTCATACCATAATAGAGCTTTAGATCTAGCTAGTGTTTTCAAGATTATGTACAATCTCATGTCTTTATTTCATTGAATGAGAAAAATGATCAATACAAGTACTGAGTTTCTTATCCAGATACGTGATATAGTCCTTAAAATGTACGGTGGAAATAATTTTAAATTTATAAATACCTTAGTAGTATCACGATAACCATTAATATTAAATCTCTTATCTCTCCTTCATCGTTAATGTGAAATTACTGCTGGAAAATTTTTTGCTTCCTCTTTAAAACAAGTATTTCATCACTTCTTCGAAGTTTTTGCTTAGCATTATGTTCCCATCTTTTATATGAAGAGGTGTGAACCATGCCATTAATTGCCACACCAGCTTCTCCCACGAGCTGACTCTGCCTCAAAATGGTTTTTATTTTGAAAAATTAAAAATGTAATGCTTTCTATGGCTTAATCAACACCAGAAATAGTCTCTTGTTCCATACATGCAAGGAGAGGGTATTCTGGCAGGAATGTTAGAACCAAAACACAGTTTTATTACTTCATTCAAGATATTGGTGCATTATTCACACACGGGGAGTCCTCAGGAGTAAATTAGCCATCTCATATTGACCTGGATTAACTGCAAATATATTGGCGGTAGAAATCTTTAGGCTTATTGTTTAATGTAGATGGATCAAGCAAGTCTTCCTGCAGATTCCCAGTTATAATAGTCTTACTAAAAGTCATGATTTTTTTTAATTTATTTTTTACTGAAGTATAGTTGAATTACAGTGTTGTATTAATTACTGCTGTACAGCAAAGTGACTCAGTTATACACATATATACATTCTTTTTCATATTCATTTCCATTATGGTTTATCACAGGATATTGAATATAGTTCCCTGTGCTATACAGTAGAACCCTGTTGTTTATCCATTCTGTATATACCAGTTTGCATCTGCTATTTCCAAACTCCCAATCCAACCCTCTCCCACCCCTCTCCCTCTTGGCATCCACCAGTTCTCTCTGTTCTCTATGTTCTCTATGTCCCTGATTCTATTTCTGCTTCATAGATAGGTTCATTTGTGTCATATTTTAGATTCCGCCTATAAGTGATATCATATGGTATTTGTCTTTCTCTTTCTGACTTACTTCACTTAGTATGATAATCTCTGGTTGCATCCGTGTTGCTGCAAATGACATTATTTCATTCTAAAAGTCATGATCTTAAATGTGACTTTAAGTCAAAGGTTCCAAACTCAAATGCCTACAGGCCTTGCAGGGAACAAGTGAATCAGGCTAGACAAGGAGACAAAAGGGAGTGGCGGGGAGCAGAGCAAACTAAAGAAACTATGGCCCATCCACGGGGTACGGCCACTGTTCCACTTGGGCAACTTTTTCAGTGTCAGAAGGGAGGATTAGTTATAGCACAGGGAACTCTACTCAATATTCTGTGATAACCAATATGAGAAAAGAAGCTGAAAAAGAATGAATATATGTATATGTATAACTGAATCACTTTGCTGTACCCCTGAAACTAACACAACATTGTAAATCAACTATACTCCAATGAAATTTATTTTAAAAAAGAGCACACACACACACACACACACACACACAAGAAGTGAGGATTAGTATGATTAGATCTTGAATTTTCCAAGAGAAGCAAATAACCAGGGCTTTTTATGTAAAATCTTCCCATTTTTAAATGCTGGCAACTAATTCAAATATTTTAAAACAATGCTGGCAGGAAAACACAATTATGGGACCAGGTTGAGCCATAGGCTGCCTGATTGTCATTCTCTTATAAATTTGCATCAGGTTTACTTTAATTCAAGGTTCCAACTTCAAGGAGCCAGTGAGAACTACACTGCCTGTAATATGTTACAGTATGTTTGGCTGGTCTGAGTGGAAAATGATTTTGATATTAATGTCCATGTAGGGCTAGAGATTATATTTTGAATTCGAGCAATTGTGCACTCCAACTCCTAATTCAGAAAGATTTCCACAGATATAATTGAATAATAAGAAGTCAGACTGTCCTTTCTTGACTGTAAAACAATAAGCGGGGAATGTGGTAATACATATCTGACACTTAATGTAATTTTCAGCAACATAATGCAGGTGGAAGATGTGGATACTAATGCATCAAAGGCAACAAATCCTTTTAAAAATCTGTTTACAAACCGGACTAGAGATATTGCCAACTCTTGAAGGGGAAAGGTGGAAGGCAGGGATGGAGGGAGGATTCAGACATCCATGTTTTCACCTTAACTGGGTCATGAATTATTTTCCATGCTGACTACAGGGCTTAGTACACAACCATGAAAATCTGTCCCTGCCTTATCCTGTTAAGCTGAGATTTCACAGAGGTTCAATAAACCCAAAGCCACACAGCTAAGTAGATGTTACCTTTGGTCCAATTTAAGCAAATTGTTTTAAGTATTTATTTAAGTTGTGTGTTTCTCTAACTGATGTGCACAAGTGGCTTGTTTATACTGCCCAGAACAGTCACTCCTGGGAGAAGTGGACGTCTGGGCTGGTGCTTACTCTGGGGAAGGAACAGGACCAAAATTGGAAAAGGTACAGAAGTCTTACCCCGAAGCCACCAGCCACCCTGTCACCCAGCCACCATGCTGTCATCTTTCTGTTTTAGCACCAAGCAACCCAGCACCTGCCCTAATTCAGACTTTCCTGCTTTGTCATGTAAACCCCTGCAATTTCTCTCAACTCTGGAAGAGAAGCCGCTGTCATCTTCTTTTTCTCAAATATTTTAAATTCTGTCTCACCAGGTGGCTCACTACGAATGCTGGTTGCAGAGACCATTTCTCAGACTATGTGACACAGAATAATAAGTGCTCTGTAAGAAAATGCTTTTGTGCAAAAATCAGTGTGGGAAGTATTGCCTAGTACACACTCCTTGAGAGATTCACATTGCACATTGGAAATTTAAAGCTCTGAGAGTTCTTCCATGAAAAGGCCAGTTTAGCTTTGTTCAATCTGTTGTCTCTCAAGTTTACTTGACATTGAATATCTCTATCTGGAACACTGGCCCACACATCTTGAAGTTCTAGAGCACAGTTTGGGAAGCACGAATATGGACAAGTGGGATGCCACTTACGGCTTCTGACCTGGGGAATGACGTGGTCAAACCTGGCTTAAAACAGGAGAATGGCTGCAGTGAGAGGGAAGATTAAGAGAACATATATAATCGTTAGGTTTAGTGATGGGCTGGTTATGCAGATGTGGGATAAGCGACGTTGAAAAGGAGAATCAGTGGGAAAAGAATCTGGATAGATGTAGATGTGTAACTGAATCGGTTAGCTGTACACCCGAAACTAACACAACATTGTAAATCAACTACACTCCAATAGAAAATAAAAATTAAATTAAAAAAAAAGAAAAAGAGAATCAGGTCCCCAATTTTATCACCTACATGGATGATGGTGTTATTAGCGTTATTAGATAAAGTCATGTGAAATAGTATTTGGAAGGAAAGGTAATGAGCTTTTTGTTGGTTTTAGCACTTAAGAGAATATTTGGAGAAAGAATATTGGGATTTTTCTTTGTTTGATTTTTAGGGCTTTCTAATACAAACGTCTCATTACAGCATGTGCCAACCTATCTCCTCTAAGCTCTGTGAAGGCAAAGAAGTTATTTTACTTTTCTGATTTCCCTAAATACTTAGCACGATATCCGCACCCATTTACGGAGGAAATAAACAAATGGTTGCAAACATTATATGGTTACAAAAAAAAATGGCTTGAGCTAAATCAAGGGGAATAAAGAGTGAAGGTGGAGCGAGCCCATCAGACTGAGGCAGAACTCACCAGAAAGCCTCGTAAACACAGGAAGTAGGAGGAGGGCCCCTGGAGCTGTAACGTGCAGGGTTTGGGGCAGGCTTTGGTACATACCACAGCTTTGTGTCATTCTTCTCAAGGCTCAAGTTCAGAGAAAAGAGTCTTTTTAATCCAGGTGTGGTCAGAGCACTTGTTGGGTGAGCTCTGGAAGATGAGGGGGTAGAGGAGATGTCTCATAGGAAAGTCAGAGACTATCAGTACAACGGGTGGGTATGAGAACAGTGCCAAAATTCTTTTAAATGGTCTGTTTATGAGCCATGTCAAGGACAATGCCATCTAGTGAGAAGGCACAGCTGTTGACTGCTGAAATGAAATCTAGCTGGAACAGGGAGCGAGGCCCAGGTAGCGTTTGGGGGTACACCATCTGGACTTGGCGTGCAGAAAAGAGGTGCTCTGACTGAAGATTGCTTTCCTTTCCAATTGGCCGTTGAGGTTAAAATAAAACAGACAAAAAGCTTATTTTCTCAGGCCGGTCATCAGACTATCTGAAAATGGATAATACAAGTTTTATTTAAAAACATACAAATTTTAGAGATGAAAAAGGCTTTAGGTCAAAGACGTCCGGAGAGGTTACTGCTTTGCCCAAGGTTGCTTAGACCATCAGTGAATGGACTGATTCTTGAATACAGGAGTCCTGACTGTCATCCGATGCTCTTCTCACTGTGAGCACAGATGCACTCTGCCTAGAAGAACAAAATGACTTCTCAACAGCAGTCTCCACTCAGCTGTTATGGGCACAGAGAGATAAGAAGGGAACACAAACTCAAAACTGTTTTCTGAAACCATCACCCTGAATGCCAACCAAAGCAAGAGGGAGGCCAATTTTAAATGCTGCCAAAGATCTTTTGATACAATCTAGGTAACGTATCTCCTTCCCAATCTGTGACATCCTTGCAAATGGGAGCAAAGTCAGATTAAATGTCTCCTTGTCAGTGTACTTTAATACCTTGCTGTGGCCTCAGAAAGTTGTGGGAAAGGAGAAGCAGAAGAAAGAGAAAAAGAAAGTGCTATGCCCTTTTCTCTGTTCACAACATCAAATTGGTAATTACAGTGTTGGTATTTGCCGCATGCCAGTAAGGGACCCAGCACGGTTCAGACATAAAGACAACACTGTTCATTGCTCTGGGAATTTACAGTCTCGCTTAGGCAGAAAAGTAACCATGAAAAGATTGAAAAAAATCATATGATATTGGTTAAATCTTGGCTTTCTCTAACTTCCTTGGCATTTGGGTCTTTTGTGTGGGATGAAGGGACATGACAGAAATAGGATAATTGGAAGCTTTTGTACTTGTGCAGAGTGGGGATTTCAAAATGAAATCACCAGTATTGCAAGACAGAGCACAAAGAGGTCAGTTGTGGAAGGATGGAGTGTGCATGGGAGGAGGGGCTTTTTAACCTAATTATCCACATCCAAGCCAAGGGGGTCTCCTAGCCACTCCCTCCATTTTTGGAAGGTCCTTTCCCTTTTACTGCTGCTTTCAAAGCAGCTAGCACCCCTCTTGTGCTCCCACCCCACCTCTCCAAGCTCAGTGCGTGAAGAGCTGGGACATCTGTGCCCCCCGCCCAATACACACAGCCCAGCTTAAGACCCCTCCTTGCCACAACCAAACTTAGAGCTAACATCTTTTGAGCATTTTCTTATATTCCAGGCACTGTGCTAAACACTTTGCAAATATTCTTTTATTAAGCCTCACAGCTCTCAGTGAAACAGGTACTATGGTTACCTTCATTTTACAGGTGAAAAGCTCAGGTTCAGAGAGGTTGAGTAACTTGTCTGGAGACCCTCAGCAAGTAAGCGGGAAGGCCAGGAATCAAACGCAGGCCGACTGACTCCAGCACAGTGATCTTACCCACCATGGCAAACACCACACACTCAGCTTTATCCTTCACACCGTTAAAATGTCTGTCATCATCTCCACGTCCTTGGGGCTTTGCCTATGTGGCCAGCTTGCCTCTTATGATGTATCATGCTAAGTTACTGAAGATTCTAATGGCTTCGGCTCTTTTCCAGAAAAGTGATAGCTGCACTTGATTAGGGACACCCCAGAACAGAAACCCAGACTCATAGACTAATTCCGATAGTGGGATTTTGAGGCATATGGAGGATAAGAGAGGGGACTGACTTGAAAGTCAGTAGCCCCGGGGTTCCTCCAAACAAGGAGGAACAAAAGACCCAAATGCCAAGTGATTCTCAACTTGGCTTTCAGTAGGAGCTAACTCTGATCTGAAGAGAAACTTCCATCATCTGCCCCGAGATCTCTGGGCCTGAAAGCCATCATCAAAGCAATACTGAGGCAGAAAAATTTGCATTAGGATTTGGACCAGAGATTTTCAAGCAGGAGTGATTTTTCCCGCCTTCCCCCACCCGCCAGAGGACATGTGATGATGTCTGAAGACATTGTTGGCTGCCACAGCAGGGGACCGGGGTGGGGGGTTACTGGCATCGAATGGGTAGAGGCCAGCCAGGGATGTTGCTAAACATCCTGCAATGGAGAGGACAACCCCCTACAAGAAGAACGATCTGGCCCAAAATGTCACTAATGCCAAGTTAAAGAAAATCTGTTTAGACAATAATTGAGAGGCCAGTATGACCAGGGTTACGAAAGTCCAAGCAGAGAAATAGCCAGTGAAGAAGAAACAAAGTGAAATCGAAGGACAGATGGGGCACGTCTAAGGCCCAGTTTTCGACATCTAGTTACACTCCAGGGTTTTCTCCTCAGTCTCCTAAATGTTTAGGGCAATGTAGCTGGTCAGCTAATTCTGCCTCTTTTTGAGTATACCTAAGAGAAAAGGAAATATTTGATTTTTACAACTAAGACTTGAGTCTAGTAAAATAAAATGAAAAACAGCACTGGGAGTGATGTCCCATTGGATACTATTATATGATTCTTCTGACTTAAGAAAACAATTAGGTGAACCAGCTTCTGAGTCATAGTTTCTCAAAATGTGGTCCGTGTAGCATCTTCAAATGAATCACGTGGATGTTTGTTAGCAAAGACAGATTCCTGGACCTCCTGTCAGACCTACTGAGGTCCTGGATAAGCTCAGGAATCCACAATTTTAACAACCTTCCCGTGTGATTCTTGCATATACTGGAGAATGCCTGCTTTGGGGGTTCTTATAAAGGTGACTTTCGAAGTCCTACTGATCTCGGGTGGCCTCGGCCTGCAGCGGATTGAAGGAGGATTTCGGTTCCCGGCCAGAGATTGATGTCAGGCCGCGGCAGTGAGAGCGCTGAATCCTAGCCACTAGACCAGTGGCCAGCGACAAGGCCCTGGCCCTTCGGCTTTGTAGAAATGAATTCCCACAAAGAGAAAGTAGTGAAAAAAGTAAAGTGTTGATTAGGAGGAAAAAAGAGTGCGTGTGAATAGGCACACACGGGTGGACTCAGAGAGAGAGTGAGTCACGCCCTTGTGGTAGTTTGAATCACTTATATGGCCCATTTCTTCCAGGCTTCCGTTGGCCAGGCATCTTGCTTTGCCTGGTTCTGCGTCTGTATTTTGTACATCTCAGGGTCCTCACATGTGTGTGGGCACATCTCTTAGCCAAGATGGATTCTAGTGAAGAGACCTATACCTAGGTTGACATCACCTTCTATGGGGTGCCTCCCCTCCCTTTCTGACCTTCAAGCACCTTTCTGTGCCTGTGTAGTTGGGAAGGTCTCCTTGACTTCGAGAATGATGAATATGTGGTCTTTTATCTGTTATCTGGGTAGGGCTCAGCTCCTCTCATTATTCTCCTGCTATTATCTTCCTCTTGGAGTATCTCTCCGCAAGGGACAAGCTCCTCGGCCTGGGGCCCATCTGTCTCCTGTCTCACTACCATTGTCCAGGCCCGGACTCAAGTCTCCATGCCTGTATGAAGTCCCCCTTGACCTTAACCTCATGCTCTCTTCACTTGACACTTCGTTTCTGCGTTCTTAGACTTCTGTAGTTGTTTTGTGTGTACAGTGATCTCCCGCCTGGACTGAGGGTGGGCACCCTGACTTAATCCCCTCTATCACTGATATTTGGCACTGGACCAGGACTAGGGAATGTCCTCAGAGCCTCTCAGCATTTGTACCCATTCTCATAAACCAGATTCAATAGATACTAGCACCCTTTCAGAACCATCCAATCTTCATTTTCCTGTTGTTATTCCTGTGTCCACCTGGAGAGGTGCAGAACAAAAAGCAAGAAGTCAATTTGTCCTTTAATTGGGGACCTTGATGAGCTACCGCACATCCAAAGGTCAAGAATGTACTCTAGTGTACACAGCTAAATAAAGAAAATCCAACAGTTAATCCTCTGTAAGACACAAAGAAGCTCTTGATTGAAAAGCCAAGACCCATCCATTACTCTCCAATTTCTACAATGCAGGGCATTAAACACTTAACGTATTGCATTAGCTTTTTTAAGGCCTCCTTACAGAGGCCTTAAAAAAGATAAATGCATTATGACACTATTAAACGAACGGTTTGTGGGGCATCCAGGTTGCAGAAATTGCAGCTAGACTATCAGTCAGCGCCACTAGCAAGCAGTCCTTGGTCTGAACGGTTGGTCGCTTGCATGTTCAGGGTTTGGCACGCACGTGGCGATCTGTTTCCCCGTCAGAATTGCTCAGGTAAGAATGCCTTATCGCCCTCCCTTTGTAAAGACACATCCATCTGAAGTTCAAACCAAACCAAACAGAAACAGAAAGACCTACCACGAGACTAAAACATATGTAATACTGATGTTATATAAATGAACCAGTCTTTCCATTGGAGCTTCACAGATTTGAAAGACCTTGGCGCTTCCATAAAACACGTGATTTTCAAGGTGATTATTAAACATTGGGTGACATTCATACTGAAAGCAAGGTAATTAGCAATTGGAAAGACTAGAGGAGGGCAATTTGGGGTGCTTGTTTTATTTTAAAAGAAATAACTCAGGTCTGTAATTCACTTTGCCAGCAGTGGGAGGCTCGCATGGGATCCAGCCAGCCAGCAGAGAGATGCATGTGTCTCCAGGGGGAAGTTACTGTCGGGCAGCAGTCCTTAGCAGATCAATGATAATAGCATTGATTTGGACCCTCAACTCCCATTTGTGTCCTTTCACTTGATCATTTGTGAGAGAAATCGTCTGCCTCGACCCAGAATGCCTTTCAGTCTTTGTTAAAAGACAGAGAAAAATAGTCCAGGGAAAATAAGTTGCTTGGTGGTTGATTATGTTTTTAATGGAAAGAGAGCACTATATTCTAGGTGTAGAATTAGCTGCATGACTTTTTAAACAACATTTTAAAGAACATTAACAATCCAGGTTGTATTATTCGTGTGAGACATAAGCTTAAAAAATCATGTTAGCTTTTGTATGTTTCTTGTTGTTATTATTGTCATGTTGTTATGCTCTGGCTCTGAGCTTGGTGGCATGGGGGAGTGAGTTAAAATGTGGTCTCCAGAAGCATGAATTCTTGCTTCTTAGGGATTTCCCATTTTGCAGCAGACCAAGCTAAAGCTACTTCTTGAGGGTGGTTGGAGGCCTTTACCATAAAGCAGAAAAAACTTCAACATGGATGATGAGTGCCTATATACCCATCAGGAAACTGAGAAAAAAGGGTAAAATTAAAATCAGTTTTCCTCATTTCCTAAATATTGTATCAGGATGCTTACTGGTAAGATATATGAGTATATACAGGCTATAATATTTTTCCTAGTGGAAGGCTGTGACCAATGATGAAGTCCAGGATTAAAAAGAAAAAACTAAAACCCCTTCACTGATTGCTATTAGATTCTAAGATGGGCTCACTAAACTGTAAGCAATGAGTTCTTTAACCCCCTTGTCCCCATGAAATCCTGATTAAGTGGGAATTCTTACCTCCTGAGACCTACTTAAGTTCAATGATATAAACAAATATTATTACAACTTAATACATGTTTGAAGGGCCATGAAACGAATCCCCTAAATTATTTTAATGCAGTAAAGATCGTTTATGCTACGCACGTGTACACACACAGAACAAACATGTCACACACTCAGCACACACCATGCACGCACACACACACAACTGCAGTCTGTTTCTATTTTTGGCATGTCTACATTCTCCCTCAGTGCAATTCATGTTGCAGGGCTCTCTTTATTTTCCGTGAAATTTCTAAATATTTAATACTAAAACTAATGTGATTTGCATTAGAGTTTAGCAGACACACAAAAAAACTGCTGAATTCCACAGACACTGCCCACTGAAAGCTCTGCACTTAGAATTATGAGGTTTTGTCATGTTCAATGAAACTCCCCTGAGCTATCTAAGCCTGTCTCATAGGTGACCCAGAGCCATTCAGCCCTGACCTTTGTAGCCAGAAGTAGTGAGCCTCAGTGCTACGAGCTACAGAAACACTTCTGCCTGGGGCCAGGCTCAGGCGAGACCACAGTGAGGGAGGAAGTAGCTACTGGTGCTTTACTTCCTTTAAACAAAGTAGACAGTGGTGAGCAGAACCTAGAGAAGCGCTATGGACCAGCCTTGTTTCATCCTATGAGAGAAAGGCTGTAAAGCACACAAACCCTCAGGCAAAGGGAAAATCCATTGGAAATGGCAGAGAAAAATGAAATGAAATGTGTTATCTAAACGTTCTCTAACAAGGAAGTATAAACGCTGAAAAGCTCCACAGGTAAAATACATTGGAATAAAGTTAAGATGGGTTGAGAAGCAAGTAAAGAAAGCAGGTGGAAATGAACAGAAAGTACTTTACCAGCTGCTCAAATTAGGTTTTGTGGATTCAAGTATGATGTCGTGTGTGGCTGTGTAAGTCTTAACCACCAGGGTTTCAGTTACTCTGCATCTCTAACGGTACTTTCTCGGTAATGTTTATTAAGTAGGTTCAGATGCGTTTTCAGTGAAACAAAAATCTCTGTCCTCTGGTTTCTTAGATTGCACGAGGATGTCATTTGCTGTTTGTACAGCCTATTCAAATACAGTGCAAACATAAATATTTTAGAGATGACCTCAGAGCGTGTTGCCTTTAGCTTATAGCCTTTGTTTTCTGTGTTTATGTATTTGATTACTTCACCAATACCCATCATCTAAATTTGTCTCTTTGGTTCTGCCCTCCCTCCCCACAACTATGATTTTCTTTCTCACCTTATTTCACTGCCAGCTTTTTCCAGGAAGTGACCTATAAGCCAAATGTCTATTTCCTCTCACTCATTTCTTGCCTCCACTGAAACCTGCATCCCACCTCACTGTTCAACAGAAATTCAAAGGCCAAGTACTGTCCTGCCTACACCTTCTTCTCAGTGCATTCTTAATGTTAACATTGTCTTCAAAAGATAGGTGTAAAAAGCAAGCTGTGGTCCAGAATAAGACTGTGCGAGAGACAGTTTTCTAAAGATACCTCTCCCCCTCAACAGGACTCTCTGGTGCTTCAATGAAACACGCATCTTAGTACTGCTATGAAGGCACTTTGTGGATGTAAATTAAGGTTACTTATCAGCTGGCCTTAAAATATAGAAATTATCCTAGATCGTCTGTGTGGAACCAATCGAAACACATGAGGCCTTAAGAGCCAACACTTTTCTCCAGCTACAGTAGAAAGATGCAGAGAAGAGATATTTAAGAGAAAAGGAAAAGTCAGAGAGATTTCAGAAAGGTTCAACCCATTGCTGCTGACTTAGAAAGGGGCCATGGGCCAGAGAATGCAGGCGGCCTCTAGAAGCTGACAATGACCCCTGGCTGACAGACAGCAGGAAACTGGGACCTCAGTCCTGCAACTGCAAGGAATTGAATTCTGCCAACAACCTGAATGAGCCTGGAACCAGTATCTCCTCTGGAGCCTCCAGAAAGGGACACCACCCTGCTGACACTTGGATTTCAGCCTTGGGAGGCTCTAAGTGGAGAATCAGCTGAGCTGTATCATACCCAGATTTCTGACCCACAAAAACTATGAGACAACAAGTGGGTGTTGATTTAAGCCAATAAATGTGTGGTAATCTGTTATAGCAGCAATAGAAAACTAATACAGACTACTAGAACTTTGCCTCAAATTTCTGATATCTTAGCATTCAAATTCCTATTTCTTCTAAAACATGGTGAAGACTTACCATCTTAATTAAATTCCAGATACCCAGACGCTTATCTACTGAAAATTGCAAACTTAGTTTCTCTTTCTGGACACCATGGAGCCAGACTCTGAAGACACATATAAGAATTCGTGCATCTGTGTATTTTGTTATGTACATGTATATGCATATATAGGTGTGTCTGTACATGAATACGTACCTAGCTAGACCTGGTAAATGTCAGTCATAGTCAATAAGTAATACTTTACATATATGCATATATAGGAATCTTAGCAATTATATATACACGTGTGTATTTTTTTCCTCAGGGCTGAGTAATAACATATATTATTTCATGACAGTCTTGTAAGCTGTATACTAATTGCTCCATTGTAAATATAAGAAATGGGAAGACAGAGGTCACGTAATTTGCTGGAGGTTATCTAGTAGGTGGTTGAAGAGGGTTCAAATATAGATCTGTCTGGATCCAAGACTGCAAGGTCTTTAGTTTTCATCTTGCTTATCTCTCATGCTGGATCTTTTTCGACATCCTTGGGTCCTACCTCCATCTCTGCCCTGATGCCGTGTGTCACCCTCCTTAAACTCCCTTCCTCAGTGCATCTGGACACCACACTGCCCTGCTAGTTTCCCCCCAGTATCGCTATGCCTTCTCAGTTTCCTAAGTTGCCTTCTATTTATCATATATAAAAGAATTTCAGGATTATGTTCTCAATTTTATGCTACTCTGTTCTCCAAAAATTCAGTTTACTTTTAGATTTTCAATTTTAACTCTTTCGATGACTTTCACTTGGATATCTCCAGTCCTGACTCTTTCCTGAGTTCCAGGCACACGTATAAATAACAGTGGTGCTTAAAATGCCCATTTTTCTATCTTCTTGACATGTCTAAATCAGCATTAGTGGAAAAGAAGTCCTCTCTTCTTGCCACCCTTTTTCCCTCAGACATACTATCCATCTCCTTGATGGCCAGACTCAGAAACCTACTGGCATCTTTGGACCTCTCTTCTGATTAGGGGCATGAGCTCTGGAGCTGGACTGCCTGGGTTTAAATCCCAGCTGTGCTACTTACTTGTTTTGGAACCTTGGACCAATTGCTTAACTTCCCAAGACCCAAGTATCTTCCTCTGTAAAACTAAGTGGTAGGTATTACTAATTATACTCCAATAAAGATGTTTAAAAAACAAAAAAAAAAATCCTTTAGTGACTTTCCATGGCTTTTGGTATACGATGGAAACTTTCATCATCTTAGCATTTAAAACCTTCCATGAACTGGTCCTGGCTTCTATTTTCAATTGTTTCTGCCTCTACTCTCCTACTCAGCCCTTGGCTATAGACAGGCTGGACTTCCTATTTTTTTTTTCTATCTTTATTAGAGTATAATTGCTTCACAATGGTGTGTTAGTTTCTGCTTTATGACAAAGTGAATCAGGTATACATATACATATGTTCCCATATCTCTTCCGTCTTGCGTCTCCCTCCCTCCCACCCTCCCTATCCCACCCCTCCAGGCGGTCACAAAGCACCAAGTTGATCTCCCTGTGCTATGCGGCTGCTTCCCACTAGCTATCTATTTTGCGTTTGGTAGTGTATATATGTCCATGCCTCTCTCTCACTTTGTCACAGCTTACCCTTCCCCCTCCCCATATCCTCAAGTCCCTTCTCTAGTAGGTCTGTGTCTTTATTCCTGTCTTACCCCTAGGTTCTTCATGACATTTTTTTTTCTTAAATTCCATATATATGTGTTAGCATACGGTATTTGTCTTTCTCTTTCTGACTTCCTACTTTTTCTTAAATATTCTTTCTTGGCCTGTCTCTTAGTTTCTGTGATAACGAACAGTTATGGTAACTATACCAGGCAATGAGTTGAAATTTTAAAGTGTCATCTCATTTATACTCACAAAAACTCTGTGAGGTATCTACTATGCTCTCCCTATTTTACAGATGAGAAAACTGAGGCCTGGAGAGGGTAAGTATTGCCTGAGGATATAGGATATAGTTAGGAAGCATGGACCCAGGAGCTGCCTCTAAGCAGATTCCAGATCCCATGGTTTTAACCATTGTATCTTATGCCTTCTCTATGCTACATTCCTCTTTTCTAGAGTATCCTTTACCCTTCTCCCATCTATTTGACTCAAACCTATTCAAAGTCTCCCTTAGGTCCTGTCTTTATTATAAAGCTTTCCCAGTCTCCTTTACACTTTAGTGAACTCCTCTGTCGGGTACAAGCTTCTCAAGACTAGGAAGAGTATTACATATTTCTCATGAAGCTCAGCAATGCCTTGAGTATAGTAATGAATTCTGATCATTGATTGGTACCAGATTTCTTTACTAATGAACTTGACAGTGATTCCTTGTGATTGAGCCAGCTAATCTCTGATTTCTCTTTATTGCCCATTCTTGCCCAGTGCCCTAGTTAGGTTCTTTGATTGTCAACAAGTGTCCGAACTTAAGCAGAAGTTGCTCCAGTATGCTGGAGAAACAGACTTGGTCTGAAATCAAGGAGCTCAGTAGAAGCTCAACTGTGCCATCCCATGGAGCACTGAACTCCATGCTACTGGATTTTCTCCTCCTTTGCAGTCACCACAGGTTATGTCTTTCTGACATTCCCATATACTGCCCGGCAATGCCTCCTTTTGCCAATGTTAAAGGTAGCTGCAATCAACAGCTTAGCAAGGAGAGAAATGAGTCATTCTCACATTGCAGAAGTCGGGAAGTGGGAGGGACTCCAGGATAAAGAACTGTGGTGCCTATAGAGGAATAGAGGAGAGACGAGATGCAACTGTTAGAAAGAGAGGAAGTCACTTACGAGTTGCTCAAGATTATTAAATGCTTCGTTATAAGACAACGTTCCTATCTTCTAAAACTATGAGCTAGGGATTTAGGGTAACATGAATAAGCGGGTCCCCAGATGGACCTCAGAGATCGGTGACCCCCTACCATGCACACACATTTTCTGAGTCCTTACATTTTCCTGCTGAGTGAGTCCAGTTTTGTTAGATTCTCAAACAGGTCCATGATCCGAAAGGGTTGTGAAATACGACTTTCAGCTATTAAAATAGAAACATAATCTTACATACTCGGGAAATCAGGTGACCCAAAAAGGCAGACTCCCATCATATAAGGAAGAAAGTTAAACCTGAAAATTATGCACGTGCTATAACGTACCTGCTCATCCAACAGATGCCAAAGAGTTACTCAGAGTGTGAATGTTGATAAGAGCGAAAGACAGACAGTGGAATTTCTATATATCCCGTGACGATGGATCCAAAGGCCTTCTGCTCTGTGGAATCTCTGGATGCCTACTTAAACCAATTACAGAATAACAATATAGTTTACCTCCTCAGTTGTTATTTTTGTAGCATCTTGCTATTTTTCTCAGTTTTTGAAAGAAGCTACCTTGGTCTCCATACTTTGGCAAGGAATGAGCGGTATCTCTTTTTGCCTGCCTTGCACAAATCTCTGCATGAGAAGGTAGAGGTGCACAAGAGGCTAGAGTCTGGGGGATACATATGTGCATCAACTAAATCTGGTCTTTATTGGGGAAATACTATTGGGAAATGGCCTATGTCAGGATAAGGCAACCATGATAAAGGTGAAGGCTTATTACAGATTAAATAATAATCAATAATGAGGCTTATTAAATAAGTAAATGGCCTCTATTAGTGCCTTGCCTTTGGAACTAGCTGGTTAAGTGGGAGTTTCCCTGAGGATAGCCGCCTTCATTACAGAATCATAACTATGCTTGCAGAAGTGGCTTCTCAGGGTGAGATACGAACTTCTTACCCCATCTTGTCTAGGACCCTCTCCCCCCACACACAAAAAGGCAAGGGAGGAGCATTCAAAGCCATCAGAGGAGGCTTTCTGAGGAAGAGACATTTCAAGTAAAGACTGAAGGAAGCTGAGGAAAAGCCACATGGATACGTGGGACCATTCACTCCTAGGTGGCAAGTTGGCATATCCGTGGAAGACATCGGGGCCTGCACCATTAACCGTGTTGAGCTCTAGAAAGAGAAGGCAAGGCTGTGGAGCAAAAGCCCCCCCCCCAAAACCCCCGACTCATTGTGTTTACCCATTGTTCCCTTCCTCTGGTCGCTCTCCCCATTCCCATCTGTACCCTGAGTCCTGCTTCCAGCTAAGACACGAATGCAATAGCAGCCTTGTTATTTTTCTTTCTTAAAGTTCCAAACTCCCAGAATACTGAGAGCCTTTTGCAGAAATTGCTCTCCTGGTTAAGCTTCGTGCTCGCGTCCACACCGCACATCACACTGCCCTCTGTGCGAAGATTCCCCAACAAGTGTCTGTGGAACTGTGGAAGTTACTCCCTTCAAAATGCCCCTTGCTCAGGACTCATCTCCTCGGAGAGCTGGTAGGAGCTTGTGTCTCGGTGTTTGTGAAGATCAGTCCTCAATGGAAATATTCCTTCAACCATCTTTTAAACCCCAGAGTGCTTCCTAGACAAGCGATGGTTCCTTTAGCACCTACATCACACCGATGGACACCTCCGTTGTGGGGGTCCACCCTGCAGATGAAGAAACAAACTCTTGAAGGAACTGAATGAACGTCTCCCACAACAATCGTTTTTTAGAACCCGGCTTTCTAATGTTTAATCAATTATTTCCCAGTCCTGTGGCCTCCAAATATTTCCTATCTCATGCACTTTGTAGAAAAAGTTTGGCCGCACTCCCATCTTCTGTGTGTATTTATAAATTATACAGTCCTTGCCAGTAGCTAATATCTCAAAACACAATATACATAGGGGACAAGGTTCATTGCTAAGCGCAATATTTATGTCCTTCATTTATTCTTTTATTAAACAATTATATGTATATATACTGAGAATCTTCTGGAAGCCAGGCATGGTTTTGACCACTGAAGACACAGTGAATGAAGCAAAAAAATTCCCACTCTCTTGTGGCATAGACTCTAGTGGAGGATGACAGTCCATAAGTAAAATAAGGAAAATGCATAGTAGTGTCACATGCTAGTAAGTGCCATGGGGGAAAAGAAAACAGGAAGTAGCACTGGGGTGGGTTTGAGGGGAGAGGTGCACTTTTAAATTGCCCCAGAGAAAGGGAGTAAGGATCTAAAGATTAGGGAATTAACTATTTGACTATATGTAACCGTTTGACGTAGAGAATGAAGGTGTCCATGTCAATGTGTTATGTTAAATATTAGTAAAGCACAGTTTCTCTATCTAGATGACTAATATAAATAGAATTCTAATATTTTCCCCTTGTGCCTAAGTGATCCTCTTGGACACCTCCCTGGAAAGACTGTTAATGTAATCTACGCATACATGACCAACTGATTATTGCAGTTCACCTTGGGGATCTAGCCACAGTGCTAAAATTTGGATGGCTGTTACACTGACAGACATGGCAGCCTACCGTAAATTAGCTCTTTGATTCAGTCTTGACTTGGTTCCAAGGGTGAGTTTACATCCTATGGTTTATTTAGCTGTGAGCAATTCTCTTAAACATCCAGAGTCATTTTGTGTTTTTCATCCTGCTTTAAAGCAGGTGATTAGGGAGAATAAATGCACAAAAGCGCTTCTGAACAGCTGGTAGTTACTCACTCACAGGAAGCAGTAACTTGTCGGTTTTCTTTTCCTTTCTATTCAGTTATGTTAATGTAGCATGAGCATTTCCCTTTTTGCCGGAGAAGAAAAATTTGTTCGGCCTGGTGAAGCTTCAGAAGGAAGAGGCTTAAAGAAATTGATATTTTTAAATATCTTGCCACTCAAATAACAATACAATGAGCTTCCGAGGAAAGGTTTTTAAACGGGATCCCAGTGAATTTTGGAAGAAGAGACGAACAATGAGGAGAAAAAATCAAGAAGAAATCCACAGATTTAGTTCTGTAGGTATCTGAATGTTGTTTGCTTTCCATCTTTTCTTAATACTTTAAAAAAAAAAAAAAGATTAGCTCTGGAGTGGTATGCTAACCTAGGCTATGGGCAAAGTCTTATTAGATGGAACAGAATATTCAACCCAGTTCATAAATATCCTTTTTTACTTACATCATTATTTTTTAATTACTTCCATCATTAGTTTAAAACATATTGGAAGAGGTTGGAAGTAGCTAAAACATTACTGACTTATTTGGAATATTGGAATTACTTCCATCATTATTTTAAAACATGTTGATACAGGATTTAAATAGTTAAAATACTACTAGAATATTCTCTTTTTTAAAGAAAAGCCTACCATTGCCTCAATTAAGACCCCAATTGATGACTTGTATACAGTTGTGTGTGTGTTTTTTTTTTTTTAATTTATTTTATTTATTTATTTTTGGCTGTGTTGGATCTTCGTTGTGGTGCACAGGCTTCTCATTGCAGTGGCTTCTCTTGTTGCGGAGCACGGGCTCTAGGTTCCTGGGCTTCAGTAGTTGTGGCACATGGGCTTAGTTGCTCCGCGGCATGTGGGATCTTCCTGGACTAGGGCTCGAACCTGTGTCCCCTGCATTGGCAGGCAGATTCTTAACCCCTGGGCCACCAGGGAAGTCCCTACATGTTTTTTAAAAAGTATTACTGCTCTATTTTTATCATTTACCACTCATGATTTGTTTTAAAGTTCTTAGAAAGAGCAACCCAAAATAGGAAGGGAAATGTAAATAAGTATTTAATTAAATGAGCCAAGGAAGAGAGGAAAAATTGGTAAGTTTTAAAGGTAAAAAGATTTGGTTTTGTCTATTGTTTAAAAATGTTTCTGCTTTAGCATTCTTAAAATAAGAAATCTGGAAACGTGTACTTATTACAGAATTCCAGATTTCTATCTGTAAGAACTATGGGTAGCTGAGTATCAGGGTGGATGGCTAGAGCTTCAGTGATTCACATGTAATGTGGCCCACTGTATATGATAAATGGCTACAACAACATGATTGGGTATTTCTTTTTACAGGAATGTTTCTTTTACCCGATGGTTCACGTTTTGCTTGCTTTTCTTCAAGGCAGGGATTCTTCAGCTCAGCATACTATCATTTTGGGTCGGAGAGTTCTTTGTTGTTTGGGGATGTCCTGTGCATTGTACAATATTTAGTGACATCCTGGGCCTTAACCGCTAGATGCTGGTGGAAAGCTCTGCCCCATTTTGACAAGCAAAAATGTCTCCAAACATTGCCAAATGTCACCTTGGGCAGGGAGGGTGATATTCCAGGTGGAGAGCTACTGCTCTAGAGGTAAATAATCTTTTTGTTTAGATCAACACCTTTAATCTAGAAACAGAACCGCTTAAAAAATATATACATTTGATAATATAGTGATTGTTTATGAATAGTCGTTGAATAAATATGAATAATCAAATGAATGAATAGTCACTCAGTCTTTGATAGGCCAAAATCAGGTATGGAGTACTCCATCTCAAGTAATAGTGGTTGTCTTTATACTTACGATCTGTCTGGTGGTAATTTAATGGGAGTAGAATTTACTGGAGGTCTGGTACATAGGATTGATGCCTTGCTATTTCTACCACAGGATCTTAGTAGTACGTGTCTCCCACTGGGAAACATGGGTAATTGACCCCCTCGACCTTGTTCCCGTGGGATGTGCCCGGGTCCTTCCACTCAGTGTTTCATAATGGGAATATGCAGAGCTCAGAACCTAACCTCTTGGTCCCCACTGGCCCCACAGGATGTGACTTCTCTACCAGCCCCATAAAAGCCTCATAGGTTGTTTACCATCAGCCCGTTGAAGAGGATAAGTGTTTGAAAACTTGTTTGGTTTGAGATATGTTAACCTTCAGACCAGTCCAAAAAACGTTAATTTCCTAGCTGCCTTTCTCTCAGTGGAATTTAGAAGTTCCAAGGGTTATGTCACCATAAGGTTTACTTCTTTTTGTGTCCACTAAAAGAGATAACACACAGGAGAAGAACGAGTCTATCTTACAGAGCCCACACACAGGATTTGGCATTAGGACAGTCCCTGGTGTGTCTCCATATAATGAAGCTAATCACTCCGTGAATTATCTTAATTGCATTTGAAGGTATTGCTACTGAGAGCTATGGGGAAAGCAGCCAGTAAGGATAGAGTGTTTTCCCACAGCATTCAGTAGCTGTGCATTCCCACTTAATTAAGATCATTCATACAGTGATTCGCTTTCTTCTGTAGAAGGCACTGGGACTCCCTGCTGCCATTGCCTGCCTTTGGTCCTCCTAAGATAGGCATATCTTCTTTCACAGGTTGTCTCTTCTGTTGAGTAGGGGATTGCTCAATCCATCCTTAGGTATTATCCCGGGCTTTCATTTTAGAAAAAAAAAAAAAGAGACTCCAAGAAAGTGAAACATGTAATTAGAGGGCTAGGGGGTAATTCTGACTGTCTCGCCCACGGTCCATGTGACCTTGGGCAGGTTACTTAAATCGCTCTGAGCCTCAGCTGCCCCTTCCGTAAAATGTTCCTAACAATACCTGCCCTGTCTTAAGATTGTTTACTGGAATTCATTTCGATCATGTGGGTTCTGAACATGATTTGAACGTTGTAAAAAGTTATGAGTTGCAAGTGTTTTGGAGTATTAATAAAACCAAGTAAAATGTCTCCATTTCCAAGGGCAGAGGAAGTGGGGTATAATTGTGGAGTGAGATTGTCTTTTCAGTGACTGCAGCATTGAAGCCACTGGGCTATAGGTGACTCCTTCCTCCCGGGACGCTTTTTCAATGACAGAGCCACTCAGTAGACAAAATTCTGAATTGCCTCAAGCTGAGTGCTCACGGGGGTCCCAGATCACTCTGTGTGTCAGTGAGGTTTGCCTTAGAAATGCCATTTCCCACCCTGGCTCCCACCAAAGCCCAGCTTAGCTGAAGCCCATTCAGAACCAGATTGGACTTTCCACAGCGCATTCATCTAAGCTTTTTAAAAGCTAAACCAACATCTCTAGAACTGCTTCTGAGATGCCTGGATAGGTGATAAGGAAGAAGCAATTCAAGTGTCAAAATGCCCAACAAATGAAGATAAGGCTTACAGTGAGGTCACAGAATAAAACAACGATTTCTTTTGAATTTTTGGATATACTTATATATTGTGGTGAAAGAAGAAATAATGATCGCTGGAAATAATTATCACAGATTGTGTTTTTATAATGATCGTGTGGATTTTGAATTCAACAAACCATTTCTTGCTCTAAGACAAATTTAGAAATGGTTTAGTATCAGAGTAGTCTAGAATACTTAACCGGAAGTCTGTGACTTCCTAAGTGGTATACAGCCCAAACTTTATACTCTCATGACCCAGACTGACAATTCTGTTTATTTGGTTTTCTTCAGATGCTGTTTATTTAACTCTGTTGGAATTTTTTATTGTTTCGGAAGCTTCCCTTATTGCTCCAGTTTTCAGGTGTCTTGTCTAAGAAATCCCTTTCCATGTTTTAATCCACTTATCACAGACAACATACGATACGAGAAAGTGCAACTGCGTTATAAGAAAAGTTTGAGGAACTTACTTGTTAGATCATCAAGTAGAACTACTTCCCTTAATTTTTGAAGTGTGTATGGTGTTCTGTAGTTGAAGGTTTTCTCTTTAACTGTCTTTCTATTTTTATTTTTCTTTTTCTATCCAATCGTTCAGTATGATCTCTGGCGCATAGGGTGGAGGTTAATAAAAAGACAGTTTCCTTCCTAAGTTGCATACCCTCATTTAGAAAGATTAAATATACTATTGAATTGAGTTATGCTATCAGTCATCTGTACTATCAGAAAAAAATGCAAAATTTATTTAAGTAAATGTGAGTTGTTATTTTTAAGTTGTTACTGGCTTGTGGATAATTAATCTGCAGGATTTCAAAGTGTTTAGAAGACTTTGTCTACAAATGAAAATCCCTCCTCCTCTTTAGTCATAGACTATTAGCACTTTAATAGAAAATTGAAAATTGTAGAAAACTATAGATGGAGGATGTAATCTGAAATATTTATATCTCCTACATATGTCATTTTATTAAATGTCTTGTGCTGTTGTCTTTCAAGTCTGTTTTTTTATCTTTACTCTTCCATGTTAATGTGGACAGCTTCTCCCTGGTCATCTGTGCTTCCTTACTTACTCATACCATTTTATACAAACATTCACAGTTACCTATTTAGGTTACTTTACAATGAACCAGTTAGCTGAAAGGAAGCACAGGATGGGGGTCCCAGGAACCAGGATGATGGTTCCAGGAAACAATGAAATGAGATGGAATCAGGGTTGGAATACAACATAAAGCAGGGATGAATGCTATAAATGGACAAGGTGGAAGGAAGCAAAGAAACAGGAGTAAACAGGGGATCTGAATTCAGTCCAGACCACAGAAATGGAGAAGTGTAAGTTGAAACTGGATCTGAGGAGTCTGCCTGTGGCTGAAGCAATAGGGAACAGCTAGCTCAGATGCTGCATAGCTGCAGAGAAGATGCTTTCAAAATGGACTTTGGATTAGTACCTGCAGTTGAACCAAGAATGACCTTACTTTCCTCGAGACTGAGTGCTAGGAGAGGAAGCAGAGTTAAATCCAGACAGAGACAAGGTGGAGGAGAACTGCCAAGCCAAACTGGGCAGAGCTTAGCTCCATGACAATGTTCTTTACAACTATCTGAGCAGGAGGTGGACCATTTGTCAGAGGGGGGTGGGGAGGGGGCAGAGTGGACAGGAAATAACACCATGATCCCCCCGTCTTTTATTTCCGAGATGACAGCAGTACAAAACTTTCCTAATGCAGACAGTCCCTCAATTGGTGGCAGGTTCCACTGTGGCTTTTGACACAAACGTTATCTAGAATTCTCAGTTGGAAAACTTCAGTTTTCCACCTGTCTTCTCTTTCTTATGTGTCTACTTTACTCCTCATACAAAACACTTCACTTCTGACGCCTCTGGTCACCAAATGTGTGGAGGTTTTTCCCCACACCAAGAAATTCTGTGTAGCACCAGCTGGCTGTCCTAAATTTAAATCGGTTCTAACATCGCCTACCTGGAGGTCATGTCAGATCTCACAGGTTAAGCTCAGTCCTACGAGGCTACCCCCCATCCCATGTCAGATGCCAACCACAAGTCTAGGTTATCACCTGTGCTTCTGACCAATGGGCTATAGATTGGAGGTTCCAGCCACCCGCTCTGACTTCAGACGCCAGGTGCGAGTCCAAGTTGTTATCTGTACTTCTGATCCACTGGCTATAAATCACAGGTTCCCATGATCCCCTCTCTGGTTCGACTAATTTGCTAGAGCAGCTCACAGAACTCAGAGAAACATTTTACTTACTAGATCACTGATTTACTATAAAAGGATATAACTCAGGAACAGCCAGATGGAAGAGATGCATAGGGCAAGGTATGGGGAAAGGCACCAGTCTCCCCCAGTCTCCAGGTGTTCACCAACCCAGAAGCTCTCCACACACCATCCTTTTGGGTTTTTATAAAGGCTTCATTTCACAGGCATCGTTGATTAAGTCATTGGCTCTTAAACACTGATTCAACCTCAAACCCCACTTGATCTCCTCAGAGGTCAGGGAGGTGGGATGGAAAGGGCCAGCTCTCTAATCACGTGGTTGGTTCTCATGGAAACCAACCTCCCACCCCCACCCTGTCCAAAGTCATTCATTAACATAACAAAAAACACCTTCATCATGCTCTTAGGAAATTCCAAGGGTTTTAGGAGCTCAGTGCCATAAAGGAGGATGAAGACCAACTTTATATTTCTTATTATAAATCATAAAATCACACATTCCTTATATGATTCCTTAATATACCTTTTCATCTCCTCTTCTTCATCTTCCGTACCATTTTATAAATGTTTCTTAGTCCTCTGTCCCTACGACTTCCTCCCCTGAAGTGCCCAGTGACCTCCCACCAGCCCCCAGCCTTCTAATTTCCCTCATTGTGGAAACTGACCAAGGGAGCAGGAATAGTACCCAAGCTACAGCTCTATTGTAGAATCTTCCCAATAGGAAAAAAAAAAAAAGCATTTCTGATTCTTATTCCTGCAAAGCTAAGACCTTTGCTGGTAGAGTGTAGTGGAGGGGACCAAAGGCTTTATCCTGAGCTCGATTGAAATATCAGTTGTTCCATCAAGTTGCTGAGCAGGTCCTCAGATTCCAAGTTTCTGCATTTGTAAAATAAAGCAATGATGACCTCTTCTAGGCTTGATATGAGTATTCAATGAGAGAAAGTGTTAAATACTTATTATAGGCCTTGCCATTTGATCATGATAATAGTAGTAGGAAAATAAAAGCTATCATTAGCATATATGGGGTAAATGATAAAAAATGGTAGTGTCTAAAGTTACTATTAGTATTAAATTGTTTGGTGTGACTATGTTATTTCTACAAGTAAAAATACGTGAATTGGTTTTAATACAACAAATACAGCAAGTGTTTTCTCTTAAGATGAAAATGACAGAATGAAGGAAGGTGATACAGGGCCAGCAATGGCTTAGAGACACCTGGTCGGTCATCTCTAACACAACTTCCAGTACAACCTGGCACCTCCTATAGAGACAAAATTATAGTTTGTGACAACATCAGCACTGAAAGCAAATGTGGACATAAACTTATTTTTTGGCCCCAGTTGCTCTGGTGACATCAGAGAGGGATGATTAGAATGGATTAGGCTTAGTGGAAAATTAGAGATGAAGGCTTCACTGAGTTTATCACCTTGGAAAACCAAGAAGGTATTTGTCCCCCATTCTCAGGATGCATGATACCTGATGTATTTTTTATAGAGTAGGATGACGTTGGAATTCATTAGTAACACATGAGTTTACTAAACCTACATCCTGTACTTCAAGGAGTCATTGGCTACAGGAGAGGTTCTCCTTTAAGATGATTCAAATCCAAACAAAGGTAAGTTGAGGAAATAATAGTCCCTTACTGTAGGCGCTGCTCCTTGTATTATATCATTTTAGATTCTTTTAGATGCAAGCAGAAGAAAGCTTCCCTGGTAAACAAACATATCCAGAGAAGGGAACAGAAGGAAGAATGGAGAGACAGACTGGGCAAAGAACAAGAATGGACTTAGAGCAGCTCGGGGCAGTGGGAAACAGGGATGGTCTTGGTGTTTGGAACTAATGGACGGTCGTGTGGGATTTTGGCATCTCTCCTTCAAGATTCAGAGTCCTGGCGGGAAGTGTTCAATGGGCTGGGGTCACATGCCCTTGATCACGGAAAAACAGGACTTTTTAAGTTATCAGACCCACCAACACTGCTCTTTACAGGGAAGGAGAAAGAAGTACCCCTCAGAAGGAAATTAACATGCTAGTACTAAAAGAAAGCAGGATGGATGTTACTTAGGTCAAAAAACAACAAATGTCCACTATTCATATTCAGTTCCAAGTAGCCAAAGGTTAAGAAAGGAAATAAAAGAATGAGCTGACCAATCATTATGGGAAGGTTTATTGAACATATTCAATTCATGTTGTTGACAGGACTATTTACATTCATGTATTTGTGACATGTACGTGTTTATGTACACACACACATACATACCTCTCACATTTGACTCATTTGTGTGCCTGTTAAAGTACTAAAATAGTATCAGAGTTTAAGCTGGTGGCAGCTTTCATCACAGACTTTTATATAAATTAATCTAAAAATCCTGGCAGCTGGCTCAAAGGCGTTAATTTCCCTGGTGTCAGGCGGACTTGTAATTGGGTTGTGATGTATTTTTAATGATATTTATTATCTTTCAAGTGTTTCTAGAAAACTAAATGAGACATGTAATTTAATTTGATTTAGATCTTCTTTCCTACTTCTTTACAAGTACCAGTGTTAGGCAAAGAAGCAGGCACTTTTCTTTTTTCATTTTCTGAGCAAAAATGAGTGAATTTTGACATGCTCCTAAGAGATATATGTTGTTAAATTGCCTTAAAAAAGAAAATAAGACTGAAAAGATTTAAATTCAGTTTGAAACTATACCTTATTTCATCCTATAACTCTCTTCGGGTCCTTAATTTTCCTAATGAAATTAAGGGTTAATAAAATAGAATATCCTGGTTTTTCTAACTATAAATATAATGACTAATCGTCCTTCATATTTGCAAACAACTTTGTAATTTACCAAGTTTAACCTGCTTTATATCACTGAAACGGACTAGGACATTTAAAGAGTTACTTTTGGCTGATTTCTTCTGAGATCTATGTCCGATTTCCGTTTTTGTTACCAAGGGAACTGTTTCCAAATTCAGCTTAATCTGAGTTTGCCCAGCTGCACAGCTCTTAACTTTGATTTAACTGGTGTTTATCCCTTCTCATGAAACTGTGTGGTTGAAGACAGAGAGAAGGTTAAAGGGTCAGCATAAGATGGCTTATTCCTTACTTAATCATTTCCTTTTTGGTAAGAAAAGTTTGTCTTGCTTTCTGAAGCTCAAACATTTGAGAAATTGTCCAGTGGAACTCCCTTTGATGAAAGGCTGAATTAAATCTGTCACACGACCACAGGCTGACAGCTGTGGCTGTGGATCCAGCTGTGTGGGGTCTTCGCAAATTTCTTGTTTGTTTTAAACACAGGTAGTGTGGAAGTTGGTTCCATTCCAGTTGCACTAAGGCCAAAGGGCCCTGGATGAACTTAAGATCTAAAGAATCCATGTGTCATTTAGATCTCTTATTTTCTTTAAGAAATGTAATCAGTCATCTTGATAACATTGAAATTAATTAACAGCTGTGTTGTTTCTAGTTTGTTTGGAGATGTCGAGATTGGTATTTTTTTTAGGGTCTGTCTAAAGACCGTGTGGATCCTCACTGTTCCCTATTTGTCTGTAAGTCAAGATGTGAAGAGAATGTTTAAGTAATTGGCATGTCATGCCCTACTAGAGCCTTCTGTACTGGTCCTGAAGTACATACCTATTTTTATTTGTTTTTCTGGGTCATTAGCCCAGATGAATAATATTGTCAGCCGATGAAGGCATTCAGATATAAACTTAATTCTGTTATAAATACTAAAATTAGAATAAAGATTCAGATATCTGAAAGCCACAGGGGTGGTTGAGGAAAATAGAGGAAGTCTAGACTAGCATCACAGTAGACACTGCATGTCACAGAAAAAATACGAAACATCTCAAAGGTAGCGGAAAAAACTCTTTGCATAATACTGTTTCTTGAAAAGATCAGACTTTTTTGAAAAGCAGAACGAAGCAAGTGGTTCAGATCAGACTAACTAGAGTAACCCTAACGGTGAGTAACCAGTGCTTGGCTTCCTAATTACACTTAACATTTACAGCACAGACATGTGGCCCCAAACACAAGGGGTTTGCTATAGAGATTGTTCTCCATCTCTCATCCCATCAAACCCTTTTCCTGGTTTTAGTCCTTAGCGATCCTATTAACTCCCTATTGCTCACAAACTTGACTTGCATATGTGTAGGTTAGAGCTACAGAAAGAAATTCTAAATATCTTTTGATAAAACTTTGTTGTCTAGGTATTTATCTTGGCAAAGCTAATAAGTTTAATACTAAACTAATCCTAAATTGAATCCTTTTCTTTTGATCTGAAAATATAAATACAAGAAAATATTTTCTAGGTTGGTTTCTCAAGGAAAATAAAAGGCAGAATTTCAAAGTCACTTTCATTTGCTGATATACATAATTAGGTTGCCTTCCTTCTTCCTACCGGTCATAGAGCGGCCTGACTTGATTCAGGAGACACACAGAGAAGATGCTGCCCTTTTCTAAATTTCAGTGCTTTTCCTTATGCTTTTACCTCTTTTGCTTCCAGTAGAATCACTGATTATCAAGGTTTATTTGTTTGTTTGTTTGCTTTTTAAGGAAATTTAGATAGCAAACATAAAAGCACGTAGGACAGTTTCTGGTACGTGAAGAATTTAGTATCACCAGTTTGATTAGTTGGTCGGTTTGACTTGGTGTTGGGATATATTTGGGGTTAAACATATGTGGTAATTTTCAATCGTTTTCGAATAAAGAAAAATCTATATTTGCCTCGCTTTTGGTGGTTCACTTAACACCCTCACATACTTCATCTCTTTGATCCTTATGACAACACTGCTGTAAGCAGGAAGTTTCCCTTTGATTCATTTGAGTCAGTCTCTCTAAGTCTCAGTTTAAATGACTGTCCAAGTTACTTAGCTGGGAGGTAAAAGACCCTGGACTTCGAACTAGAGATTCTGGCTTTTGATCCTTTGCAAGAGTGGCCAATGCACAGAGCTGCTTAAGTAACTTACCAAATGTCTGTGGTTCCCTACAGAGCTCAAAATACTTTTGTTCATAAATGTCTAATTGTTCTTCCCTTTCTTGCTGACATTAGCTTCTAGAATCACATACATAATCTGTAGTTATTTTCCCTGGTCTCTTTTCACCAGTGTTTTATTTCTCTTTTTTAATTACTTGAAGTTGTTAGTAGTTGAACTTTCATGTGCTTTTCTACTTTCCCTCTTTGGTGTATTTTCAAAGGGTAAACAATTTTAAAACCAAGCAACTCCCCAGTGTTTTCAGAGACATGAGAGTTTTGAAAGGCCAAGTTCATTTTTCACCATGATGAAAGAAATATATGTTCATTACAGAAGATTTGGAAAATGCAGAAATTCAAAATAACAAAATCCTAAACATCATAGTCCCATCTAAATATAATTGATAATATGTGGATACAGATTTCTAATTCTTTTCTTTAATTTTTTAAAATTTTGTGCAGTTATTCAGTGTGCAGTATTTATTCCCACTTTTACTTAATAATACATAAGCAATTTTGCTTGTCATTGCAAACTTTAGAAACTCAGTTTTAATGAGCATGTACTGTTTCTTAGAATGGATGTGCCATAATTTCCTAATCATTCTTTACCTTTAGTAATTTATTGTTTCCCATTTTTAGCTCTGCTGGTCCTTCAGGCTTTATTACCCCTCAGAGATCTAGCTATTCTGGACTCAATTCTAATGTCATAATATGTGTGAATCTAGAACCATTGTCAGGATGCATTTGACTTCCTTTCCTTCCTCCTTTCATTGTCTTCTTTCCCTTTGCAGCAATACTTGCCATCTTGATCACGGACCCCAGCCTCCTCACGTTTCCCCACAAAAGCCAATCACATGCAAAATGTTGTGAGCTAACTAGCTTTACTGAATATTTGAAGAGTTACAAGTAGAATTACAGCATGTACCACACAATTTTTCACTGATTTTTTTCCAACTCCTATCCTATTTTCAGTATCCTTCCCAAAGCCCATTAAAGCACTAAGCCTTTCTCCACTACATACGATTCTTGGAAAATGTAAATCGCTTTTTGTGAACAACAACTCTGGTGTCTTCACCTTTTAGATATAGCCTCCACCAGCCTGCCTGCCTTTCTTAGCCCTCTTGCATTAAAGTGAACGTATTTTCTCCATCTTGTTACAAAGGTAATATTGCAATGATATCCTTGTATACTTCTTGGATTATATGTGTGGTTATTTCTTTAAAATAGAGTCCCAGAAAAGGAATTCCCGGATGAAAGGATATAAACTTATTTACTCAACAGATATTTGTTGAGCACCTATTATTTGCTCTCTGTACACATTAAATTTACAATACAGGTGCCTTAAATCCATGACTAGTGAAAATTTAAAACTCACAGCCTTTATCTACTGAACACTTATGTAACGAGTACTATGGGTATAGTGTTGTTCTAAGAGCATAACAGATATTACCTCATTCAGTCCTATGATCTAACTCCTACTAAAATGTCCATTTTACAGATTGGGAAACTAAGGCACAGAGATTCTAACATGCCCAAAGTTCCATAGCCCGTAAGTGGCAATGCCAGGACTAGGAGCCCAGGAATTCCGGTTCTAGAGTGCATATTACACTCTCTGTTGCATCTCAACATAGAAAACCTATAATCACACTTCCCTAAAACGAGGCTGCGTGGTCTAGGTTATTTCTTAGATTCTGGGGAGATGTCTAGGTTGATCATTTAGTCATTGACTCTTTTCAGTGTTACATACTTCAAATGCTTAGATCTTCAGTGTCATTTCTACATCCATTTGCTTTTGAATTATAATTATGAAAATAATTCAGATCTTTGTGGTAGCACACCATGTTCTTGAAATTAGAGTCTTTAGCTAAAGCATGGACAGTCTGCTTGTTTCGTACCAGTAAACAGCTCCTGGCAGCTCAGGTTGTTACCAAGATGGCAGGTTCACCAATTCCAAGGCTTAGATTTGCGTTGGCGTTCCATGAGAAGTTGTGGAATAAGGAGAGGGGAAGAAAGCATTTGTTTTTGTGACAGGAGCCCATTCTTCTGCTGTGAAGTCGAATTGGAAGAGAGCTGTGGATCTGGGGGAGTAGATCAAACAAATGTCTTAATACTATATCAAAAGAATAGCCCTATTCCCACATCAGTGCAGCACCAGCCCTGCCACATAATGACGGGCACTGGTGGTTGCCTTTTCCCATGCCTGGAGTGATTTTAGAACAGCTAATGAAATTCATTACTCATTTGAGAGAAAAAGAGTAAGAGTAAAAAGCACTATAAAAGTCCAATCCAATTCAGGGTAATCTTGGCACATACCTTATCCCAGTTGGTGCATTTCCAAAGGAAAGAGGCACATTAAATTCAGGAGGGACAACCCAACTGTTGTAAAGCTGTAAATCAATGCTTCTCTGTCCCCATTTTCACTCAAAATCTCTGTAAGGAGCAGCAGTGAGAAATTAACCGATCCCATCATCTTTGTATACATCTGTCTCTTTGACCAAAACATGGAACTGACAGCTGTCTTGCTCCAGAGAAGACTACTGGTTGCATAGCCTGGATTCTCACCATCACAGATGCATAAAGCATCCTTGGCAAGCATTGCCAAATTCTAAGCTCTAGGTAGTGTGGAAGATATCACTATTATTTTTATTTATGAACCTCATATTCCCCAAATTATGAAATATTGAATATCTTGAACGTTGCACACTATGTAACAAATTCCCTGGAAAGATAGAATTTTACTTATCCCCCAGAGGTCAAAACTTAATAAATGATATGAAGCAGATCTGCTAGGCTTTGCAGCCCCAAGTCAAGATAACCTCAGTGCAGCATTTTAAACAGGAAGGGCTTAGTAAACCTCCTTCGTTAATTGGCTGGCATGTCAGAGCCTGAAGTGAATAACTAAAAATATACCTTCCAACAGGTGCTTACAGGCTATGCCATTTATTGTGTGTATCAAGGAGAGTTTAGGATTTAGATTTCCTGTGGTTTTATTAATAACCAGTGACTTGTGAACTCTGATTTTCCTATTGTACTAATTTATGTGGGATTCATTTTAGGTGGAGTTTAGGCCCTAGTAAAAATAAATAAATAAACAAGTAAGTAAGTAAATAAATAGATAGAAAGATCTTTGAAGGTCTTGACCTGCGGTTGTTTATTAACGCTCAAGTTTTCGACTAATGGGAGATAAAATTAAAATGACAGTGAGGGGCTTCCCTGGTGGCGCAGTGGTTGGCAATCCGCCTGCCAATGCAGAGGACGTGGGTTCGTGCCCCGGTCCAGGAAGATGCCACATGCCGCGGAGCGGCTGGGCCCGTGAGCCATGGCCGCTGAGCCTGCGCGTCCGGAGTCTGTGCTCCGCAACGGGAGAGGACACAACAGTGAGAGGCCCGCGTACCGCAAAAAAAAAAAAAAAAAAAAAAAAATGATAGCGAGAACAAGACTGTAGAAGGCCTTCTAAAACATCCTTATGTCATTTGCCTTTTTTTTTTTTTTTTTTTGAGGCTTTCTCCATTTTATTTCTTTGGGAAAAGCAAACGAAGTCTTTCCATCGCATGTGGTAGAGATATAATTTTATATATAATTTATTTTGTGTTCGGAAATCCCAAAGCTGAGTCTGTTCATATTTTTTGCTATTTTTTTTCTTTCCTACTAATGCCTCCTCTTTCCCCTGCCCCTCTGGCCCAGGCCCAGATTCTGGGGCAGGTGCAGTGAAGGGTGAGTGGGAATGGGCATGATTGCCAGGACAGCCCTCCACCCGGCTCAGAGATCTGGTGAGGGGCACCGGAAGGGGCTGTGCAGAAGGACAGAGGCCACAGGGGTACTCCTGTTTTTGTGGTGGATGCACACCTCATTACACAGTCACCAGTCATGGGAGGAGGCTGGTCAGGGGTCGGGGGATTGCTGACAGTAGTTAAACCTATAAATCCCAATGCACACTAAGCCACACTCCCACACTCCTATGCATGTTGGTGTGAAGAAGGGAGAGAAAAGGGACAGTGTTAGTAATCACATCATGAGCTGTTGGTAGAAGGACATCAGACACTTGAGCTGAAGAAACAGGAAATGGGGCTTACCAAACTCAATGGCAGATAAGATAAGAGCCTCCTGACCGTTTTGCAATGCATTCTGTTTTATTCGCTACGTCTCATACACAAACACAATATTAAGGGGGGGAAAGAGATTCCAGAATAAGCCAGGTGTTTCAGACTTGAAGGCTTATTGGGGCAGCTGGTAATATATTATAAATGTGACATCGTGATACAGATGAACTTATTTACAAAACAGAAACAGGCTCACAGACTTAGAGAATGAAATTACGGGTACCAGGAGAGGAAGGGTAGGGGGAAGGGATAGTTAGGGAGTTTGGGATTGACCTGTACACACTGCTATATTTAAAATGGATAACCAGCAAGGACCTACTGTATAGCACAGGGAACTCTGTTCAGTATTATGTAACAACCTAAATGGGAAAAGAATTTGAAAAAGAATAGATACATTTATATGTATAACTGAATCACTTTGCTGTACACCTGAAACTACCACAACATTGTTAATCAACTATACTCCGATATAAAATAAAAAGTTAAAAAAAATGTTTTTTACATGTGACATTGCAGGGTAAGAGGTGATAGGCTACTGAGGTCTGTTGCTGACCTGGAGTGAAATACCACTACACAAAGGCATTCAAAGCCAACTAAAATCATTAAGATAAGTGAGCCAAAACAAACGTCTGCAGCCTGCATTTGCCTCTTGAGCTATCAATCTGTGCTTCTTGGAATTAATTTTTGCCTGGGAAAATAGGGAATTGGAACCTAAAAGAAGTCTAAAATAGAATAATTATATCAAAAGGCAGGGAAAGGATGAAAGAAGGACTTTTTTTTCAATTACCCATCATGCCATAGTGTCTCTGTATCTTCTACTTGAAAATATTGAATGTCTCACAGCTTTCACTAAATGGATTATGTTGGGCAACTAAATTTCTTCTTTCCTCCAAGCGTGAAGTCCTGTGTTTTTATTTGCTAAATCAGCAATCTTCATTGAAGGGCCCTTCCAGAGAGGATATTCACCTTTCATCATCCTCAGTTTACTCAAGCATTTGTAAAATGGGTTTGTTTTTGTTCTGTTTCGGTGTAGAAAGTACATGGAAATCCATGTTGTTGGCCCACCGTGTTACATTTTGTTTTGTTTTGTTTTTTATAGTTGGAAAAAAACATTGACTGCTGCTTTGAGGAGCTCATTAGCAATTATTAAAATGTTGGTAACAGTTTCTGGAGCTTTACCAGCAGAGATCTTCCAAAGAAGGCTTTAGAAGTTGAAGCTAAATCTGTGGGCTTTGCAGAGCGGGGAGGGGTGGGGCTGGTGGGAAAGTGTCTGCTGATGTCATTAACATGAAAAATAAAATATTTTTTTTTTTCATTTATGAGATCACTTTAGCATGCAGATTTCACGTTGACCACTCCAGCTTCCAGGAGCCCAAAAATAATCCAAACAATGATCCTTTTTTATTTAGGCTGCATGAATGCTTCATCCAAGGGCTAAGGGAACTTAGACTGTGTACCTGGTCTTCAGTAATATTTTATTATTTATTTTGGGCTCCATCTTTCTCACATTGTGAGTTCTGTACAGTTTGGCGTAAACATATCAACTGTAGAATGAAACAACCACCTTTCTCCCACTGGCATTTTAAATATCTCTCGGGCAGCTTCTTTGAGGGAGGTGTCTTTCCCCTTGGCTTTAGGAGTTTAATGTGGTGAGATTATCTAGCTATTTTTTCAGACTCTTTTCCACTTTCACCACACTGTTTCTGTATTAACTATGTTGTTCAATCCTACTAAAGAATTACCCAACTTCTCTCTCTATCGGCAAAGAGGCTCAGAGCCAAGCAATTAATCCTGATACAGGATCCAAGTTTCAGTGACGACGAAGACAGTCTGTGTTACTTTGATTGCTAGCAGGGAGCCAACGGCTTAAAATAGACCCAAGTAGACCTCACAAGGAAGTATCTAATTCACGAAAATTGATGATAATCATCATAATACTATAGCAAGTAAGGAGAAGGCCTTTCTCCACATTAACAAAGATCAGGTTTACATAAACATCTACTCTGTGGATGTGACAAGGCTGAACGCCATGTGCACTGGAGGCTTGGTGCTTAAATTACTGAGTGAGATGTCAGGTATTTCAAGATCTTCTCATATTATTTCAGATCTGGAAATAATAGTTATGTGGCTTTGCCCCAAATGCCTGGAGTCTCCATGACTCTCTTAGAAGGGTTGCACGATATCAGAGCTTTGGTGATTCTAAGAAATGAAATCCAACCAGATGTTGAGAAAAAGCAAGATTCTCCGTTTCAGTGGTTAATACAATATTTTCTTTGTCTACAGCAAGAAAAGCCCAGGCTTCTCCAGCCTTTGGATTATGAAACTGTCATTGAAGAACTTGAAAAGACCTATCAGAATGATCCCCTTCGAGATCTCCTGTTCTTCCCCAGTGACGACTTTTCAGTAAGTGTTGTCTTTTCAAGCCATCTAAGTTCAGGAGGACCCCACAAGGAGATAGTAGATCCTCCCAAATTGTGTCGCTGTCTTTCCTTATAGATTTGGGGAGCTCAGCCCTCTTCCTGTGGTCACCCTACATCACCGTCATCACAGATGGAATGCATATCCAGTAATAGAAAGTGCCCAAGGGCCTTCTAAAGTTGGAAGATTGGAGGCTCAGTGATACTGTGGCCACTCGGGATGCAAGGGGCATGGGGAGCTGCCTGGCTCCAGGTGGTACTTGTGTCCCTGCCAGTATCTTGGTTTCTAACCACTTACCTAGCCTCACGGAACACTTCCTCCCTTAGGCCATTTGTAACTGAAAGCTCCCAAGCAACTGGAACCAACCAAAGGCAGAGGCGGGGGCACAAAAGATGTAGGTCTTAAAAATCACCCTTAATCGTGGTTGTCCCTTGTTTAGCCTTGTGGGCAAGGAAAGGTAGGCAAGCGCATCTTCACGGAAGGATTTGTGATCTGAGATGCGTCCCGTTTAGGATGAAGCGCACTGGCACACAGAACACTCCAGAGGGTGGTGCAGGGAATGAATAAAAAGGAAATTCATTTTGGAGACAAGCACAGTGAAGTTATGGATGATGAGCACGCATGTGTCCCAAGCATTCCATCTGTGGTCATCTGACGCATGTTTAATTTGTTAGTGAATATCTATATAAACAGATCTCAATGGGCAGATGGTAACCTTTCCTTTTTTTGTAAGAGAAAGGTAGTCTCAGACATCACAAAAATGAACATCTTTTGTGTGTGTGTGTGTGTGGTTGGATATAATTTCTTTCTTTTGTTTTAACATCTTTATTGGAGTATAATTGCTTTACAATGTTGTATTAGTTTCTGCTGTATAACAAAGTGCATCGGCTATGCGTATACACATATCCCCATTACCCCCGCCCTCTTGCGTCTCCCCCCCCGCCCTATCCCACCCCTCTTGGTCACAAAGCACCGAGCTGATCTCCCTGTGCTACGCAGCTACTTCTCACTAGCTGTCTATTTTACATTTGGTAGTGTATATATGTCCATGCCACTCTCTCACTTCGTCCCAGCTTACCCTTCTCCCCTCCCCGTGTCCTCAAGTCCATTCTCTGCGTCTGCGTCTTTATTGCTGTCCTGCCCCTCGGTTCTTCTTAAAGCAGATGAAAAAGCAGCTCTGAGGTAACCTGTGGCATAGCCACTGTCTGTGGAAACCTCTGACGAGTTGCTGGGGCCCCAGGGCTTCCACTTCCTCAAACAGCCTCCAACTTCCATTCCTTCTCTTATCTCAGGGGCAGATCTGGCTTCTGGTTTCTAAAGGTTCATTTTTTTCACCTTTCTCCTTGAATTAATAAAAAAGAGGTGTGTGGAAGTCAACAGTTTTCTGTTCCAAGTACTGAGAATGATGGAAAGAAAGGAGACAGATTTGTAGACAGGAAAAAAGAAACTCTTCCCATCTGTTTTTCAGACTTTTAAATGTCTCTCGCTTGAGCGTTTGACACACTTTAAAAGAGGCTTATCTTGGACAGAAATCTTGTTTCCGTGGTGGGACGGGGCCACGGGGCCTGAACTGCAAGCACAAAGTTGAACCACGTTTTATTTTTTAGTTCTGCATCCTTATTTTCTTTCAGACGAGGGTAAACCTTGAAACAGTCTCTTTCTGTCAAACAGCACACACACAAACAGCTTGACACTTGGAGCCCCTTTTCTTCTAGCTCTGTTACTCAGAAATACTGTCAAAAGCTACTCCTAGTTCCCCCAGCTCAAGAAGAGAATGGAGGCATGTAGATGCAATGTAACATTTGTACTGAATTTGAATTCATTTTTTGGCATCTTTCCACACACATTTAAGCTAAGACTGGTCTGATTACTCTGTGTCCTTTGCTATCCTTAATGGTGTAAACAGAGCATATAATAAGTGCTTTGTTATTTTCCCAATGTAAACATTCCAATAAATACACTGAATCCTTTTATCTTGGCCTTGCTTAAGACCCATCTGTGGCCACCCCCATTGCCTTCAAAACAAAGGGCAAACACTGTAGTATTTCCCGAGGGCTTCTCCATGATCTGGTCCTTGCCCATTTCTCAAGGCCATGGTCTTCCACCCCAACCCAACCCCCTACCCTGTCATACACAGTCACCCTCATCCTCAACTGGGGTAAAATGCTAGCACAATTCTGAACGTAACATTCTATCACCCCTCACACGATGTCCTTCCTTTATTCATTCAACAAATATATAAGGCATAATACCGAATGTTAGGTATTAAAATATCTCAGAATGGGGAGACAGCAGTGATTAGACAGAAATATCCTTGTTTTAATGAAGCTTACCTTCTGGTGGGAGGAATCAGGCAAAAAAAAAAAATAAGTAAATAAATTAATTAGCAAGATAATTCAGATAAAGACCAGTTCTATGAAGAATGAACGGGGCGGAGTAATAGAAGTAACGAGGGAAGAACTGAGCCGGACTGGATGATCGAGGGCACCTCTGACAAGCTGACATTTGAGCTGAGCTCTGAATTCCCAAAGAAGACCAACCCTGCTAAAGCCTGGGGAAGGAAGGAGGGTTTGGGGCCGCAGGAAGCTGCTCCGAAGGCCCAGGAGAGGTCTGGGTGGACAGCCAGGGTGGTCAGAGTTGAGGTCAGGCAAGGACAAGGTAAGACATTTGCATCTTATTCGAAAGGCAAGTGGCAAGTCACTGGAGTGTTTCAAGAAGGGGGACGAGTGACCTGGTGCATGTTATTAAAAGCTCATCTGGCCTCTGCATGGAGAGCACATAACGGGGTGTAGAAGAAGCTGGGAACCAGCTGGGAGCGTAGCTCCCAATTGGCAGGTCCTCAAGAGACGTTTCATGCCACCCTATCATCAGAAAATATTGTGTTAGACAAACAGCTAAATTTTCATTTCCATGAAATGATATTTTGACAAACTAAAGGATAGTATTGAATATTATTACCACGTAAAGTTGCCAGTTTTTGAACAACTTTCAGATGAATTGGTTTCCTGCTTTCCTACTCTACAGAGGAAGGGTTGACAAACAATGGCTCATGGGTGGCCTGTTACCTAATTTCGTATGTCCCGTGAACTAAGAATGGTTTTTACGTTTTTTAAACACTACCCTGTTTGATTTTCTTCATAGAATTGATTAAATAGTTGAAGGGAAAAAAAGAATATTTTATAACCCATCAAAATTATATGAAATTCAGATTTTGGTATCCATAAATAAAGTTTTATTTGAACCCAGTGACACCCATTCATTCACCTGTTGCCCATGGCTGCTTTCATGATGCAGCTGCAGAGTTACAACAGAGGTGCAGTAATTGCAGCAGGGAGAGAGGGCCCTAAAAGATTTACTATCTGACCCTTTACAGAAGAAATTTGGGGATCCCCGCTATACAGTACAACCATGCTCGTTTCGGGGGGGCTTCCTCTCCCTCCATGTGGAGTAAAGCCCTTCTTTAAATGCCTTCTGCCACAGTCTGCTCCATCCACAGCCTGCATCACATTTCAGGGGTGTTGCTCGCCAACAGCAAGGCTTCTGTTCATCTGGCTAGGGTATCGTTTCCCAGGCCCATCCTCGAGCAATGAGTAAGGATGCTCTGGGATATGTGTGCACAGCCCCCAGTCACCCAATGAGAGGTAGTAATTGAGTGGCCACTCCAATCCCAAAGCATCTCAGGATGGAAGAAGGGGAGCGGCCCCAAACTCTCCACTCTCCCTCCAATGTCCTTCCCAGTTGTGCCCTACGGATGGGAGAATCTAGCTCACTTCTGTGTTTCCGTGTTACCAAGCACCCACGCTTGCAGTAGACATGATTCATTATTTGGTTTGTTTAATCAGTATTTATTCAGCACCCACAAGGCGCTGAATATAGAGTAGCACTTTCTAGACAAGAGAGACTGACAAGAAAAACAAAAGCCCTGTGTTTAAGGAGTGTGTGCCCTAATAAGGATGAAAACTAAAATTGATTAAGAATGCTTATGGTTAAGAAATAACAAGAAACAAAGTCTTCATCTGGTCCTCTGTACCCCTTAAAGGAGATTACTTTTTATCAAGACAGTATTCCATTCACACTGCTGGCCCAAGCCTTCATCATCCTTTTTTGCCTGGATCCCCAGAAGTGGTCTTTAACTGGTCTCCCTGCATCCTTCTTTGCCTTGATTGATTTATTCAATGGAAGCTTTTGGAAATACAAGTCAGATAATGCCACGCCTCTAGTTAAAACTTTCCAGTGGTTTTGCATCGCTTTTAGAGTCAAATCCAGCTTCTCACCTGGCTCCTGATAATCTCTGAGCCGTTTTCTCCTATAGCCCCGTTCCCCTTGGTCACTACACAGATACCTAGCGTTCTTTGTGTTCCCTGCATTGGCCCAGCCCGCCCCCTCCATGGGGCCTTTACACCCCTCACACAGCTGGTTCGTGTCTTCCATTCATGATTCAGTTCAAACGCTACCTCTTCAAAGAACCATCTCTGACTTCCAACCTGCATTACCCCACCTCCACCCTGTGTTACTCTATCACATCCCCCTGTTTGCTTCTCTTTATAATACTTACCACTACCAAGGAAGATCTTGGTTTGCTTTTTCGCTGTCTCACCATCAGTGAGTAACCCCAAGCAGGACAAGGGTGTCCCTGCCTTGATCATGGTAAGACCCCGCAGCAACTAGAACGGCGCTCGGCACCAAGCAGGTGGAAAATGAATATCTATTTCACGAGCTGTCTTTCAGACACATGTATGTTATTATTTTAGAATATAACTTTGAGTACCTTTAGGAACCAAAAAGGCTATTCTGAAATGAAATTTGAGAATAAAGAGAATGAAGTCATTGGTTTTTCTTGAGATCGTTAATATGATACTTTCCTCTTTGACTCAACTTAATACATCACCTTAAAAAACCAGCGCTAAGTTCGGGATCCCTTTCCCCAGAGGCTCGTTCCATCCGATACAGTGACTGGCACTTAGCTGCTATCAACAAAGGCTAATTTCCTCCCTGTAGCAGCCTGTACTTATTCACTTGTTTTCTGTTACTAGGCAAGGGAGAAATCAATTCATATCTGTATTTTAAGTACCCAACACAACGTCTGGCTCATGGGCATTCAATAAAGATTGTTGAACATTGAATTGAAATCGTCTTCTTCCAGATTAAGAAACCAAAGTAGAAGCATTTTCCTCTTTCTTGGCCCACGAGGTAGAAACTCTTCCTCTGGTGCGTGGGTTCTGGGAAAAAGCAGTGTGATCTGTACTGCTTGCATCGTAATGATTACTTGGAATAAGCCGTCTAGATGCATTTATTAACTCATTCATTTCAAAAACATGCACTCCTTCAGTAATTGTATTTGCTGCTCTTGTTTTTCTCATCTTTCTTTTTGAAGCTGGTAGTAATAGAAACTTAAGACCAAAAAATAAAGAACTTAGTCACCAGATTGTGGCTTCACGAAATAGGCAAGGAGAGTAAGAAAGGAAAACAAGAGCTAAAGAACAGTTTGCACAGGGAGATCAGCTTGGTGCTTTGCGATGACCTGGAGGGGTAGGATAGGGATGGTGGGAGGGAGGCTCACGAGGGAGGGGATATGGGGACATGTGTATACATATGGCTGATTCACTTTGGTGTACAACAGAAACTAACACAGTATTGTGAAGCAATTATACTCCAATAAAGATCTACTTTAAAAAACAACAGTTTCGGGGCTTCCCTGGTGGCGCAGTGGTTGAGAGTCCACCTGCCAATGCAGGGGACAGGGGTTCGTGCCCCGGTCCGGGAAGATCCCACATGCCGCGGAGCAGCTGGGCCGCTGAGCCATGGCCGCTGAGCCTGCGCGTCTGGAGCCTGTGCTCCGCAACGGGAGAGAGGCCACAACCGTGAGAGGCCCGCGTACTGCAAAAAAAAAAAAACAGTTTCAAGGACACAGTGAATCATATTGGGGAGTGTCTCAGTCGAAGGAGAAACTGATACAAAATAGCAGAACAAAACTTGAGAAAGGCAGAAATGAGTTTCTTGCTGAGAGAAAGATACAGAAATCCTAAAGTGGCATCATTTCTGGGAGATGTAAAAACCTTAAAGAAGAAAGTTCAGAGGTCCAAAAGCAATACTGACACTGTGGAAAGGGCACCTGATCACCTGTATTTCCATACTGCCCACCCCTGTCAAACTGCTCTATTTCCACTCAGTTTCCTGGCCCACCTTCTGTGAGCTACTTGCTGTAGACAGCAAGGACACCAACATGAACAAGAAACAGTACTTCCGCTTGGAAGGTTAGACTTTCAGGGCTGGCCAGTGGCATCTTCGAAGTCAAAGGTCTACGTTGCACATCTGAAGTAGCCTGTCGAGAGAGTCAACATAATCTTCTCAAATCCTTTCTTCATACCAGTAGTTCAGAAGTAGAGTCTCAGGGCTCTCCAATGCATCCTGCAATTTTCATGGCTTATTAACAAGACTTCGGGAACTGGGCTTTCTTAACAGTTATTCTTTCATAATTTATTCTTTCATAGCATGTTTTTAGCTATAAAAAGCAACTGGTATGTGGGGACTTCCAGGCTCAACCACATGGGTCATTTTGTGAGAGGAAGCAGAAAGACCTTAATATCTTTTAAATGGAAAAGCAGGAAGGCCGTGATCGTTTATTTTTTTCTTCTTGCATCTCTTACTGAGACACAGCCTAACATTCTATAAGAATGTCAACCTCTTTTTAATCCTTGACTTCTTAGCCTGAAAAGCAGACTTTAAATGGCTCTTGGTGTTCATGCAAGAACGCTGTGATTGCAGTTTAAAAGCTAAGGAAGGGTCTTTCTCAAACTAGGTTATTCTTAGTTATAATATCCCTCTCGTTTACAAGCTAATGAAGCTGAGATTTGGAAAGGCTCATGTTCAAGGATGTAGAGTAACTGTGATGACAGAAATCAAACATAAGCACCTTGACTTTTGCTCTTGGAGTTTCTGTCTAAACAGCGTGCTCTGAGCCAGCTGCTTCTTAGAAAAATAAGGTGCATGACTTGGGGAAGATATTAACTCCCTGCATCCCACAGTGAGTGGTACCATTACAGTATTGCAGAGAAGGGATTCTAGAGAGCTTACTTCAATTCGGTAAGAAGATGTGGAGAATGCTCTGGACTTGATTGTGCTAGGAATATATGTCCACATTAAGACTTCTGTGTGAATATTCATAGCCTCATTATTCATAATCCAAAGTGGAAACAAGCCAGATGTCCATTAACTGAAGAGTGGATAAACAAAATATCGTATGTTCATGCAGTGGAATATTATTCAGCCATAAAAAGGAATGAAGTACTGACAACATGGGTGAGCCTTGAAAACATTATGCTAAGTGAAAGAGGCCAGTCCCAAAAGTGTACCCATGGTATGATTCCATTTACATGAAATGTTCACAATAGGCAAATCCATAGAGACAGAAAGCTGATTAAAGTTGCCTAGGGCTGGGGAGAAGGGAGAAAGGAAAGTAACTTCTAGTGGATATGGGGTTTCTTTTGGGGGTGATGAAGATGTTCTAAAATTAAATAGTGATGGTGATTGCATAGACTTAAAACCATTGAACTCTCTCTAAAAGGGTGAATTTTATGGCATGTCAATTATATTTCAATAACAGTGCTATATTTTTAAAAAAGGATTGTTCTAAGCATTAAGGTAGGGATCATGTAGATGGTCAGAGAGACAGGATACCAAAAAAATCATAAAGACACATGTCTGCATTCAAGTACTTCATTCTTTAAAAGAGATAACAAAGTATACCAGAGACACAATAAAAAACATGGCAAAGGGCTTCCCTGGTGGCGCAGTGGTGGAGAGTCCGCCTGCCGATGCGGGGGACGCGGGTTCGTGCCCCGGTCCGGGAAGATCCCACGTGCCGTGGAGCAGCTGGGCCCGTGAGCCATGGCCGCTGAGCCTGCGCGTCCAGAGCCTGTGCTCCGCGACGGGAGAGGCCACAGAAGTGAGAGGCCCGCATACCGCAAAAAAAAAAAAAAGAAAAGAAAAATACAAAAAAACATGGCAAAACATTTCATGTATAGTTATATTTTATCACCAAAGCAGATTTAATGTGGCTTGCTTGCATACAAAAGTACACACACATAAAATGACTGGCTGAATTAATCACTTGCAGGGCTTTGGGTTCTACAATATTCTACAGTTAAGCTGCAGGCTTCATGGGTAATACAGACAGTAAACGATATAATTCTGAGAAGATGTATGTTGGATGAATTAGAGAAGGTTTTCAAAAGAAGGTGGCATCTTGGTCAAACCTGAGATTAGGAAAGAACAAGGAAAGAAAAGGGTTTTCTGAGAGTAGGAGCACGGCAAGGTATGTGCAGGCCTGAGCCCAGCGTGGAAGAAAGAATGCCCGCAGCCACGGGAAAAGGTGCCCTGGCGGCTTGGCTGCAGTGGGTTGGCTCACGTCTTAGGCCTGTTGCTGCTCATGAGGGCATATCTGCAGGCCTCACACGGAGCAGGCTTCTTCGCCGTACCTCCCTGGAGAGTGAGCTCAGACCACAGCCTCTGAGTCCTTGCCAAGGGGAGACCTTGGTGCAATAAGTATATTCCTGTTGTTGGAACAGTGTGTTCTATTAATACTCACATTTTTCCATATGTAAAACGTTTCATCCTTACCACCATGGAGGAGGTGAGACACATTTTGGAGCCTGGAAAATGAAGCACAGAAAAAAGAAGGGAAGTGACTTGCTCAGTGGTTTGCCTGTCCAAGACTAAAATGTTTTGAAACAGGTCTCCAAAGTTCCCTAATTATATACTTAAATACTATGATGGATGAATCACCATGCTTGACTTGGCTGGATGATGACTAGGGTCCAGTTATGGGCAACTGCTCACTCTTCGTGCACTTCCCATACAGTTTAACTCCAGCAAAACAAGAAGGACCTTTCCCTTAAAGCACAATGAAAGTATTCATGTGAATTCTCATGTATGTAAAAAAAATAAAATCACAATACTCTTCTGAATGGGGTAAAAAATGTTTTTCAAGCAACCAATGTAGTATAAGTGTCTGCTCTACTAGGATAAAAACCAGTATCAGTGTTTTAATTTGAGAAGTTTAGGTGAAGATTACTTTTAAACACACGCTTACGTTGGAATTGACCACAAAGTGTTAGTTAATAGCCCTTATTGTGAGGTTTGTTGGCTTCTCAAGCTCAGACTGATGGGTTACTCTAAACACCATCATTTTTGTCCTCTTTTTTAAGCAGCTGGGATCTACAATACCGTCAGAGGGAGCTTTGCTCAGCTCCAACATAGGAAAAGCAACTTCTTTTTTAGACTTTGACGGTAGCCTTTGGCCAATTGAGAAATGGCCCCTATGTGCTTGGAATGAAGTCTTCTGTAGTCATTTTAGCCAGCAGAATGGTAGCTGTGACAAAGCCCCAAAGACTACCCACTGCAGAGTAGAAAGAATCAGAAAGTGTCAGGGCTGCCGTGGAGGATGTCTGAATGTCATGGACCTGAAACTACAAACACAGGTCTGCATGCCTCATTTCATAAATAAAAGGACAGTTTTTATTTCCAAATGCCTAATCTCTGGACAATAGGCCCTTATGAGACTCTCCCACCCGATGAGCAGCTCGGCTGAGTTCCAGTGCAGTCTCAGATCCGTCCCATGCTATTGAGCTCTACTGATCGTCGACCAGAGGGTTTATTAAAGAGAACAGGAAGTCTGTTGTGGCCAAGGCAATTTGTAGTGGTCGGAAAGTATCTAATTCTCAGAAAAGAAATTATTTGTAACCATGTTAATTCCCTTACTTAACAAATATGACTCTGTATACTTTTTTCCTATTAGATCGATTTATTTTTGCTTCAGCAGAGATACATGAAAGAAATTTAAAATGATCAAGATGGGGTTAGGGGGTTAAGAGGTACAGACTGTTATGTATAAAATAAATAAGCTACAAGGATGTATATAGTACAACACAGGGAATATAGCCAGTATTTTGTAGTAACTGTGAATGGAATAGAACCTTTAAAAATTGTGAATTGCTATGCTATACACCTGTAACTTATGTAATATTATACATCAACTATACTTCAATTAAAAAATGAAAACAAAAGGAATCAAAAATGAGTAGAAGCAATACAGTTCTTAAAGTTGAAATTGTATGGAGCCCTTCAGCTTTTTCACGCAAGTTCTCCAGCATTATGACAAACTATAACTGAGGTTAATAGCATGTTATTATACATGTATTCCTTTCCTTGTATTTGTGTACTCTGTGCAAGGTATTAGATGTGCATGTTGTAAAATATTGTTTCAGATTTATCACATGGTTACATGAGGGTGATTCAGCCCCAGCTGCCTTATTTAGCAAAGAATCAACATCATCTCATAACTAGAGGTCATCAGGGATCACACATAACCATTGTACCTATGATTAATTTTTATTACCCCAAATTGAAGGAACTTCCAATCTCATATATTGAATATGAGCATTAGCCTGTGTATTTGGGACCCTAATCTTTACTCTGTGGCATCACAAATCAGGTAGTCATGTAATTATCATTACTGGAAACCTGAGCCCACCTTCCAGAAAAAAAAAAAAAAAAAAACCTTCTTAAACCAGCTCAGTATTCACTCTATTAAACTATACCACAGAGTACTTGATCTTAGTGGGATGACAGGTTTATGGTATAACTAAACAGGAAACTAAACTTTGGGCCCCTTTACTCTCCATCAGACTTAGAGTATTTTAGAGCAGCTATTATTTTTTTAAAGGCAAGAAATCAATAAACTGTGGTAGATAATGAAAAAGAGGAATCTTTTGCTTTTTTATATAAAAATTTTATTATAAAGTAATGACTGAAATATAGAAAATTTTTTCAATTGGAGGAAAAAAATCCTTAATCTTGCCAGTAGATCACAATATGTAATGTTCCCTGGAAACGCATCAAGTTACACTATGTATCTGCAAATTATCTGTCCAAACAGGAAATAAGTTATCCCCAGACAACTGAAATCCAGCAATAATCCCCAAAGCTCAATTTAGGCATGGATCTTCATCTTCTACTCCAACCTTTCAACAGAGTTTATTTACTGTTTATCTTCTAACGGAGTGAATAACATAAAAGATGCAACTAGCAAAAGGAAATTCAAAAGGAATCAAAAACGTAAAATCTAGATAATAATAAATCCTAAACTGGCTCCAACACGCTTCACGTTGGAGGTAATGGTTCCCTGTGTGTGTATCTATACTTGGCTTAAATCGACAGCCATGTCCCGCGAGCACTTCCAGACTCTCTTCACACAAACTGCAGTCAAATCCTGGGGCAGATGCACTGACCGAGGGGCTCTGTATCTGTGTTTCAAGATGAGCATTTATTTTTGCCATATAATGTATCTTGATTACAGTTTTCTTATTATTTTTTTGTCCTCTGATCATTATTTTTGTCCTCTGATCCTGTTAGAGTCACATGACATTCTTCCTGTTTCAGTGTCCAAATCCCATCCTCCCAATATGCACGTACATGCGTGCACGCCCCCACACACAGATACCACCACACCCACTCACACATGCACATATACATTGCTCACACATGACAGACACACGCTCACACATGACAGACACACTCGCCATGCACACAAACACGCTATCAAGTACAGCATACCTTCCTGCATAATCACACTCACACACCAGGCACACACACACATTCACACAGACATACTTACACGCTACATGCAACCACACAAGCTCACACAGACGCACACCACCCACACACCACATGCATACACAGAATGCACATTTACATACTCACACACATTCAACACACTCAACAAGTAAGTACTGAGCACCCAACCAGGCACTGAGGTTATAGCGATGAACAAAACAGACCAAATTTCTTTCCCACGAGGAGCTTATATCAAGAGTGAAGAGAAAAGGGGATTTGAAGAAAATATGAGGCTAGGATTGGAAGAAAAAGAGCGATGCTGCCCTTGGTGGCAGAGCCTGCAGCTGCAGCTGTGACCTCAGAAGACTAAATTCCCTGGACCCCTCTCCTTCCCAAAAGTAAGGATGGGTTTTAAGACTCTCGTCTGTTTTAATAATTGGTCTAGAAAAAAATGCCCTTCATCTAGAACAGTTCAAATGAACCTTACTTTGTGCTTTAGAAATGCTGAGGAATCATTTGTGGCTTTGGGGATGTACAAAATAAAAGATCCCAACTGTTGGTACCATGTATGTTAACAGACTCATCATCCCAGCATCCTTGTAATCCCCAAGGAGTACAGACTAAAGGAAGCTGGTAGCTGTTAATGGAAAGCTACCAATTTATGGCATCCCATAAGATATATACAGGGGAAACAATCTATGAATTCTGTTTTAAATGTCTTATATTAAGAGATTCTTTATATTTTTAGTTAATGTATATTCATTTAATAAAAAGTTGTTTGCTTAGCATTGAAGTTGAAAATGTTTTATTTATTTCAGTGAAAACAAAGACACTAAAAACATGACTTATTTTCTTCAAGGTCCAGATTTACTGAATACCCTTTCTTCTCTCCCACCATAATTGTGGGTACACACACACACACACACACACACACACACACACACACAGGGCTTCTGAAAGGGGCTAAATTTACCCTGTGGATATTCAAGAGATTATTTACAGTAGGATTAAAATAATGTAGATTTTGTAGGTTTTCTTTTTCATTTCAAATGTATTTTATCAATAGCGTTAAGAACAAAAAAGATACCAATATAAATAAACTAGTCAAAATATACAGATGCCCAAATTTTTGTGTTCTGCAGGGAAGGAAACAGCTTAAAATTATGAGCTTCACAGATAAAACAGTACTTGCAATACAGTGTTGTAATCCTCCCTTATCCACCGGGGATACATTCCAAGATCCCCAGTGGATGCCTGAAACTTCAGACAGTACCAGACTCTATCTATACATACTGTTTTTTCTTATACGCACATACCTATGATAAAATTTAATTTATAAATTAGGCAGAGTAAAAGATTAATAATGATAACTAATAATAAGATAGAACAATTATAACAATATACTGTAATAAAAGTGATGTGAATGCAGTCTCTTTCTCTATCACAATATCTTATTATACTGTACTCACCTTTCTTCCTGTGATGATGTGAGATGATAAATGGCCTAGGTGATGAGGTGAAGTGAGTTGAACGATGTAGTGACATAGTATTAGGCTACTACTTATTAACTTTCTGACAATACATCAGAAGGAGGGTCATCCTGGATCGTGGAGCCCTGAAGATGTCGATGAGATGGGATGGTGGGGACAGAGTGTGACGGCTTGAGATATCATCATGCTATTCAGAACAGCACACAATTTCAAACTTATGAATTGTTTATTTCTGGAAGTTTCCACTTAATATTTTTCGACCCTGGTTAGCCATGTGTAACTGAAACCATGGAGCAGGGGGAACTAACTGTAATGCCAGTGGTGGTAATCCAAAGAGGTTTGAATCTTCCCTCCTAGAGATTAAATTGGTAAGAACTATGGACGTTTCTCCGTCTTCTCTTATCCTTAAATGCTAAGATCTCATACACTTCTTTATTGTGCCTTTGGTATAGTGGTCTGCCCAGTGCTTTAAGACGGAAGGCTTAATTTCTTTTCCTTGTTCCTCTCAGACTGCCACAGTTCCTTGGGACATACGAACATTGTACTCAACAGTACCCGAAGATGCAGAGCACAAAGCAGAAAATTTACTGGTGAGAGAGGTAAATGCAATGCTTCCACTCCTTTATTTTATAAAGCTTTGCTTCTCTCCATTTAGTTCTTTTTTTTTTTTAACATCTTTTTTGGAGTATAATTGCTTTACAGTGTTGTGTTAGTTTCTGCTGTATAACAAAGTGAATCAACTATATGTATACATATATCCCCATATCTCTTCCCTCTTGCATCTCCCTCCCACCCTCCCTATCCCACCCCTCTAGGTGGACACAAAGCACCCAGCTGATCTCCCTGTGCTATGCGGCTGCTTCCCACTAGCTATTTATTTTATATTTGATAGTGTATATATGTCAATGCTACTCTCTCACTTCGTCCCAGCTTACCCTTCCCCCTCCCCGTGTCCTCAAGTCCATTCTCTACATCTGCATCTTTATTCCTGTCCTGCCCCTAGGTTCTTCAGAACCTTTTTTTTTTAGGTTCCGTATATATGTGTTAGCATATGGTATTTGTTTTTCTCTTTCTGACTTACTTCACTCTGTATGACAGAATATAGGTCCATCCACCTCACTACAGATAACTCAATTTCATTTCTTTTTATGGCTGAGTAATATTCTATTGTATATATGTGCCACATCTTCTTTATCCATTCATCTGTCGATGGACACTTAGGTTGCTTCCATGTCCTGGCTATTGTAAAAAGAGCTGCAATGAACCTTGCGGTACATGACTCTTTTTGAATTATGGTTTTCTAAGGGTATATGCCCAGTAGTGGGATTGCTGGGTCATATGGTAGTTCTAGGTTTTTAAGGAACCTCCATAATGTTCTCCATAGTGGCTGTATCAATTTACATTCCCACCAACAGTGCAAGAGGATTTCCTTTTATCCACACCTTCTCCAGCATTTATTGTAGATTTTTTGATGATGGCCATTCTGACTGGTGTGAGGTGACACCTCATTGTAGCTTTGATTTGCATTTCTCTAATGATTAGTGATGTTGAGCATCCTTTCATGTGTTTGTTGGCAATCTGTATATCTTCTTTGGAGAAATGTCTATTTAGGTCTTCTGCCCATTTTTGGATTGGGGTGTTTGGTTTTTTGATATTGAGCTGCATGAGCTGCTTGTATATTTTGGAGATTAGTCCTTATTTGAGTATTCTTAACAAAAAGATTTAATTTTATTTTCCTTGTTTAGATTGAGTTGTAGGAAAGGCCATAGTATGTGAGAATTTTGGATAACAGAGTTTCTATTTTAAGAGAGATATTTCTTTCAAGTATTAACTGTAGAAATAGTTAATGGGAAAACCATGTGGACAGCTTAAAGGGACTGATAAAAGTCTGTTGGTGTAGCATCTACTTGCATTTAGTTGGTGTAGGAGAGGCCTATAAAACTGCTACTTCTTCTAACCAGACTGCAGGTGGCTTTGGGGCAGGGATTGGGCCCACACTTAACAGCTACTTAGTAGATGTCTATTGAATGAATAAACGAAGTCAGTCCTTCCTTTACAGAATATGCAATGATATCATTTAGCCCAGCACAGGTCAGACTGAAAGTAGTGGGATCTAAATGCAGTCTCTAATCCTGAGAAAGTAGCATATCCCAATTAGGATTTAAATGAAGCTACATAAAATAGCAAAACCCTTTCTCAGCTCTTAAACATATTTGTGCGAGTAGAAGCTAGCTTTATTAGTGTACATACTGATCCTAATCTGATTAATCATACATATTTTATTTTGGACTATTCAATCCAGATCATCTTTACCATAGATTTGCCTTTTTTTTCCCCCAATTCTATCATTTCATATTTATTTGCTCAAAGTTCACATTGAATTACACCATCTCCTAAGAAGGTTAAAAAAAAAAAGTGCAAATTCAGATAACATCAGGATATCTGAGTATACTGTTTTCACATTTACTGATAAAAATGTTTCGTCAGTGCCATAATATTTTGTTTACAGTCGCCTTAGAGGAAGTCTTAATATCTAGCAGGGCATCACTGTTTAAAAAAAGAAAGAAAATAAAAAGAGTTGGTAAATCATTTCTACACAAGCAAATCAGAATCATTGAGACCAGGTCTGCAAAAGTCCTGCAGGAAATATGTGTTGACTTAGGTAAGATGTGAAATGTTTATGATATTGAATGCCTAACAGGGAATATTTAACTAGGTCTTTTTATGTGTTCTTTACTAAAATGTTTCACTTTCTTCATAAAGATCTTTAACTTTGTTGTTGTTTATTTCTATGTATTTTATAGTTTTGTTGCAAACGTGAGTAGAGTTTTTAAAACCCATTTCCATTTCTTATTGTTCATTGCTGAAATTTTTTTTAAAAGCTATTGATTTTCAAATATGGATAACTAGCTTACTAAACTCTCTGATCTTAATAGTTTTTTTTTAATTTTTAGGTGTGTAGTCACATCATCTGCAAAAAAATTTTTAATTTCTTTTTTTCTAATAAGTATATTGTTTATTATCTAATAACTCTAAAACAATATTGAATAATAATGCTAACATCAGGCCTATTGTCTTATTCTTGATTTGGTGTTTTATGACAGTTTCAAGTACAAAAGAACGGTCTAAGAAGGGTCTTTCTTGGTCTTTATCATGTTTAAGAAGGGCCTTCCTTGGTCTCCACAGTGCTTATAAAGACTGGCTACCCTATGTTGTGAAATTCATATTCAGCCTATTGACATAATAGCTTTTTTCTTGAATTTATCACTGTAATAAAATTAATAGGTTGCTGTCCTATGAATGCATACTTGTGTTTCTGGTATAAACTTTCTTGTTCAAGTTGTACTATTACCTTAATATTTTACTACATCAGAATTGCTAATTTTTTCAAATTTTTGCATTTATATTCATGAGTGAAATTTTGGCTCTAGTTTTCTTTTTTCATTTGGTATTAGAGAAAAGTTAGCTTTAAAAAATAGAGACATACTCCATCTTTTCCTGTCTTCTGAAATTAAAAAAAATAAGCCAGTGAAATGAAACAGAGTATCGAGAAACAGTTCCAAGTGCATATGGTTACTTAGTAAATGGTAAATATGGCACTTCAAGTTCTCTGGGGAAGGGTAGACAGTTCAACAAATACGACTTGGCTATCCATTTTGGACAAAAATAAAGTTAGAGTTGTATCTCACAGTACATGTAAAAATTAATTCCAGATGAATTTTTAAAATCTTAATTTTAGAAATGAAAGTTATAAAAACGTAGGAAAATATTTTTTTTAGTGGAAAGTTATGGAAAAATGAACACATTTAACAAAAGTCTTAAATTTTTATGATGAATGGAACATAAATCAAGCCAAAAGAAAATAGTTAGTGAACTCATTTGCAACTCATGTTCTTTTGCCACACCGCCCCACACACATTCCTAATACTCAAAATTCTACAAGTTAATAAGAAAAGGTAAATAACCCAAGAAAATATGAGCAAAAAGATAGAAGCAGGAAGTTCAAAAAGAGCAAGACTAAGTTGGCCAAGAGATGTACAAAGTTGCCCAGCTACGGGGCTTCCCTGGTGGCGCAGCGGTTAAGAATCCGCCTGCCAATGCAAGGGACAGGGGTCGAGCGCTGGTCCGGGAAGATCCCACATGCCTTGGAGCAACTAAGCCCGTGCACCGCAACTACTGAGCCTGCGCTCTAGAGCCCGCGAGCCACAACTGCTGAGCTCACGTGCCACAGCTACTGAAGCTCTTATGCCTAGAGTCCATGCTCCACAACAAGAGAAGCCACCGCAATGAGAAGCCCACGCACTGCAAAGCAGAGTAACCCCCACTCTCTGCAACTAGGGGAAGCCCACACGCAGCAACGAAGACCCAACGCAGCCAAAAATAAATAAATTAATTTAAAAAAAACTCAAAAAAAAATTGCCCAGCTACACTTGTAATCATAAAAATACAAATTAAAACAAAAATGATGTATAATATCTGAATGAAGAAAAATTTTAAGTTGAATGTCATTTAGTGATAGTTAAGACTATAGGGAAATAAACACTATAACACAGTATTTGTAATTCTCACATGTCTATAGCCTTTTGAGATATTCAAATGTATCTTTTTTTCTTTTACATCTTTATTAGAGTATAATTGCTTTACAATGGTGTGTTAGTTTCTGCTTTATAACAAAGTGAATCAGTTATACATATGTTCCCATGTCTCTTCCCTCTTGCGTCTCCCTCCCTCCCACCCTCCCTATCCCACCCCTTGAGATATTCAAGTGTATCTTTTATAAGTCATACATATAAGTATGCAACATGAATATTAGAGAAGCAAACACTAGAGCCTAAAAATACAATTACAAGCATGAGTATTGCAGTACCAGGCAATCTGTAATATCAGTTGATACGGGTGGGGTTGAATATATTTTGGCACATCTGTATTTTATAATAATAACTAATGGAAAAAAATTACATACATTTAAGTGTATTAATTGGAATGCCCATGATACACTGTTAAGAGAAGAAAGTAAGTTGCAGAATACACAGTATATCATTGGAGAGTTAAAAAAAAATGTGAATATGTAAATATGTTATGTAAGCCTAGAAAAAGTATTAAAAAATGCACATTAAACTCATAACATTGGTTACCTCACAAGTTTGGGATTATAGGAAGGAGGTAGAAATTGATTTTCAGTGTATATATTCTGTATTGTTGTGATGTTACAAACAAATTTATGTAACTAAAAAGTATTTTGAAAAAAAATTACTTAGGATATATCTAAAAATGCTGCCAGAATTGGAAGCAACTCGAGTCTATTTCCTAAAATTGTCTCCAAAAGTTAAAATCCAACTTAATTCTTCAAGTTATTAGGTAGTCACCTTAGAGACTTCATCAGATTCTTTTATTATTATTATTTTAGTTTGATCATGAAAATATCGTCTGGAAAGGTGAAAATCCCGTATGTGTTTTGCTTTATGATTCTATTTATCTGCTGGGCTTCTCTGTCCATGATAGAAGCCAATTAGGTTCCTCTGACATAATCCATTCTTAATCATTTGTAATATAGTATAATTTGAATAGACTTATAAACATTTCCACGATCTTAGGGACTTTCCTTTCTTGGTCCTTGCACCTCTTTTTGGGTATATAGAGTATTTGTGTGTTCCAGATTTTCGGCAGTCTCTCTCCTTTAGGCTGTGGAAAATTGCTCTCACACGAACCAGGGGTTCTCAGCTCTCCCCTGTGGGTCTCTAGTACCTGAGGCTTTCGAGGCCTTGGATTGGGTTGCCAGCCAACTTCAGCTTTTTTGCTCATTTTATTGCCTGGGAAGCTTTCGGGGTAGGGCCAATCAGCTCAAAGACGAAATCCCAGGACCTAATCAGAAACCGCACCCCAATCTCTGGATCCAACCAAGGTGTCAAGTTGAGCTCCTTTCCCTGGTGAAAGGATGGCCTGAAAACTAGGTCAGTACAACACTGGAGACTTCTAAGGATATTCTAGGGTTCTTAGAGGCCTTTAGTTTTGTTTGTACTTTCATGAGCTTCTGCACCACGACTTTAAATGGCCACATCGATCCCTTTATTTCTGTAGTTCTCTAAGAATGTCCACTTCAGCTGAGAACAGGTTGGCCACAAAATATGCCTTTGTCTTGCTATTTCTCCTGGGGAGGAATTTTCACCTTCACCTTTGTTCCTATATTAATTTCCTTCCAACTACTTGCAGCTAGGATTATTCCTCCTTTACTCACTTCCACCCTCCGCTTCTCGATTCTCTTAAGAACTTCTCTAAGGAGAAGTCAGGTGGAATGCCTTTTACCTCAGATGCCAGGTAACTGCCAAAGTTTTAGATTCCAAATCTCAGGGCAGAGCCTCTGACTTGGAAACATGAATGAATCTTCTTACCATGTTTTTCCCAACTGTGTGGATCTAAAGTAGAAAAAAAAAAAAAAGAAAGTGGAGAAAGCCTGGGAAGAAACTCTTTTATTCCCTGCTAATTTTTCTGGATCACTAGCTGTGAAAACCCTGTGGAAATTCCCATAGTTGTACTTGTTTTTAAGGATGGAGATAAAGTGAAACTTGTGCCTTAGGATAGAAAGAAGACAAACATGATGATAATGGAACATGAATAGTTGAGCCTGGAGACAGTAGATAGAAAGAAAAGGGTCACCAGAGAGCTGGGTTAAGACTGAGAAATGACCCCAGAGAACTATGCTGGCAAAAAGTCTTGACCTCAGTAGCTAATAGCCACTGATATTTATTGACTACTTAACTCTGTGCCAGATACGCTTCTCAGCCCTTTGCTTGCAGGAGTTCCAAACATACGTTTCGTCATTATCATCACCTTTTAAAGATGATGCAACTTGCATAGAAAAATGAAGGAACGTGTCCAGCCTCATACAGCTGGGAATAGACAGGTCCGGCGTTGCAACCCGTGCCGTCTGGCCCCTGGCCTCTGAACCATGATGCAGACTGCCCATGTGGGCTTTGCTATAGCTGCCCTCTGGAAGGAACACTTGTCTCAGTCTTCTTCCTAACCACCCCACTGTAGCTTTGTAACCCTGATGCATGCAGTTAGTGGACCACACTTTGAGAAACATTGGCTGGAGTTTTGAAACCAGAGTAAGCCAGCACTGAAATGAATTCATTGATATTTGTAGGGTTTCGTAGAAACACGTGTTTCCCTTACAGTGGCTGCTGCATTGCACTAAGCAATCTTTTTAGTCCACCCTGTGCTAAATTGCCCTGCGGCTCCCCACAGGGCGGCAAGGACAAATACCCTGGTTGCTAGGCAACAAACTGGCATGAATCTCATTTAAACACATGGAGTTCAATATTAATTTTGAATTGTCCCTCTACACTCTACTTTGACAGCTCTGAGCCTCTTTGGAAAGGCAGTAGGCATTCTTTCCTTTTTAAAATAAGAGTATAGGTGTATTTAATATCCACTAAAGCACCTCACACTTACGTTAAACTAACACAAGTCAGAGTTCAGCAACATTCTCTCTATATATTTTGAACATCCTGTGTTATAAGTATTACTACCTCATTTTACAGCCTACGAAGCAGGTCCTGAACAATTAAATATTTGCTCAAATACATACAGAACCAGAATTAAGCCCCTGATCTCTCTAACCCCATGCTCCATGCTCTTACCAACGTTGCTACCTCTGACCCTTTGAAAAATGCCTTTAAACCGTGCACTTAATAGCCTGACCTAATGGGGATATTTCCACTGTTCCCAAGGGAATATGTCCTTCATTTTGACAAGCATTTAACCTTTCTTGCCTCAATTTCTCCATCTTTAAGTGAGGATATTAATATTGCCGATGCTGTGTCTCTAAAAATAAATATAGCAATGGTATGAAAACACTTGGAAAATAACAACTGGGGAGCCATGTCTTTATCTGATCCTCATAAATGACTTAAAATCAACATCTATAACCATAAAAAGTATGAAACACTTCTGTGATAAAACAAGCACCACTTCCTCCCACTGGGGGTCAGGGGAGCAAGTAAAGGGATCTATGAATAGGGTGCAGACTTCTTAAGCAAAACTTCTGTAGCAAAGTTTTCATTTTAGCATACACAAAACACTAATTAACACTAAGCTCTCAGTTTGGTCTCTCTTAACAAAGAGGATGAGAGAGCAGAGAACTGAGAAGAATATAGTGGCCCAACAGAGAGCAAGGGTCCAGGGACCACTTCACCTGAATGGCTGAGAGAGATACTGAGTAATAAGGTAGCAAGTTACTCTGCCAACAAAGCCCCCTGTAATTTCTAGGAACCAACCTGCAGCAGGAGTAGAATAATGAAGAAGTGAGGAGTCAGTCACGAATTCAAGAATCCACATCTCACTTTGGTCAAAGGCACAAGACACTCGAGGACTTAGAGTTGCGGAAACGTTAAAAGAATGGAAGCAAAATATCTATATATACTTCTGTATCTGAGTATGTCTGTATACGTACACATGCACAGAATGAGGAGGTACTGTCCTCATCCCGAAAGTGCTAAGTTACTGAGGCAAGGACAAGGTCGGATTTTAAGCAGTGTTTCCAGACCAGAAATAGTTGAATTCTCCAGGAAAAATATAAAATAGATAACTAATAAGGACCTATCGTATAGCACAGGGAACTCTATGCAATACCCTGTAATGGCTTATATGGGAAAAGAATCTAAAAAAGAGTGGGTATATGTATATGTACCACTGATTCACTTTGCTGTACACCTGAAAGTAATACATCATTGTACATCAACTAGACCCCAATACAAATTTTAAAACAATAATGAAAACAGGACCCAAGACTGAATAGGGAAAACAAACCAGATTCAAAGAAGACAGGATAAATGTTGTTGAAATCTCTAGGCTTCCATAGAAAGTGCACACTGAAAACCAGGAGAAAAAATGGTTGAGATCAGAGCAGGACACATAGAGGCACACATCATAGAGGCACATCATAGAGGCACAGATCATAGAGGACACATAGAGGCACACATCATAGAGGCACAGAGTGTTCTGCAGAAAGCTGCAGGATGTTCACAGGTCTCACACACACACATACACACACACACACACACAGATTCTTTAGACACACACACACACAGATTCTTTAACTAGCTAGCATCTATTGAGGCTGCCTTCGAAGGGAATATGGAATGAATTATTTCCCAAGTTTATTTTACCATGGAGAAATTCTGTTTCCCCCCAAGTATCTTGAGAAATATATTTCAGAAATGCCGATGTATTGTAAATCTGATGGAAGGAAATCATCAGGAACTAGGGGCACAATACAGCTCAAGTCAAACAGAATCAGCTCTTGGGTGAACTTTGACATGCATTTCATTAAGGCAGATGGTGAGGAAGAGAAAGGGAATATTAAAGCCTCTGAAAGAGCAAATTAATTGTTTCTTTCTTTTTATGGGCACATCCATTCTTAATTCTTATCATTAGTGTCAAAAATGTCTACCTTTCTCCAGAGTAAACCTCTTACAATATTAAGACACAATCCCAGACACACCCAGTGATGGGAGTTCTATAGATTTATCTTCATGCAGCAAATTGTAAGTATTAACAAGGTTAATTTCAAAGTTGGAAGTAAATAATAATAATCATAAAGCTCAGAGTAACACCTTTTTCAGCCCTTAAATTTCTCCTCTCAATCCCCTATCCAATTACCAGATTATGTTTTCTCGTGTCCTAGAGGTAAATGCAAATTCAGTGACTTAAACAAGCTGCCCCTTTAGATATACACAGAAACTGCTACTCCCAGTCTAGCTGGGTGGAGTTGATTATCTTTACAAATGGTTGAATTCTTTATATAGAAAGTTCCTCACTTGCTGATTTATATTGTTACTGTGGATCACATACAAAGTGTATGAAATAAAGGGCCTTGTCCACTGCATGAAAGATTGGACTGGGTTTATTATTCACCAACATTTATCACTTACTAAGCTACTGATACCACCTGGATGTAACATAGTCAAGGAGCTCAGCACCAGGCAGGAAATGACAGACCTGTGATCAGATTTTTGCAGAACAACTAACAAGAACCCTTGGAGTGTTACTGTAAAATAGAGAAACAAGGTCAGGTTCACATGTTAGAAAAAAACAACTAAAGGCAGACCAGAGAATGGATTGGTTGGCTCGTGGGGATGAGTAACACTGAAGGGAAGTTGGACAGGTAGGAGACGATTTATTTTAATAGCCCAGCTGGGTTAAAGATCTGTGCTAACGTATGGCAGCATGGTTGTGGTGACAGTAAAGAGCTGTTAAGGAGACAGAATTGACAGGAGTTGGTGACGGAAAAGAAAGTAAAGGAGAGGACTATATTGGCAATGACTCCCACATTTCTGTCTTGGGCTATTAGCCAGATAGTTGTGCCGGTAATTTAAATAAGGTCCCCAGAAGAAAGTACAGATTGCTCAAGCAGGGATGGATGAAGCAAGTAAGGTAATCTCTCCGGCCGACATGCAGAGAGAGATATCCAAGAAGAAGATACATATATAGGTCTCAACGTAGAAGGAAAGAGTAGGCATTGGCTCTGGATTTGAAAGTTGAAGCTTTGAGCCTGGAAGAGCTTGCCCAAGAATGCCACGAGGCAGGTCCCTGAGTGACGCTCCCACATAAGGGGCTGGCAAAGAGGGCCCAACACAGGAGGTGGAGATGGAGTGGACCCGGGGGTAGAAAGAAATCAAGGAGAGATTGATTTCTCAGAAACAAAAACCTGTCAACAGCGAGAGTGAGCCAATGGCGTAAAATGCCAAAATGTGTCAAGATTGGGTAATTCACTGGATTGGGTAATTCAGAGCCATTGGTGGTTCTTTAACAGAGCAGTTTCAGAGGCTTTGATCACAACCCGATTACAGTGGGTTGAACCCTGAAGAGATGCAAGATGTATTATCTTATCAAAGAAAGTGCTAGTATATTGTTGTCCCTCTTCCCTAGAAAGTGCTTTAAGGGTAAAACCAGTAAAACTGTTGGAACTCTTCAGGCAGAATAAGCTATGCATTCTGAATTTAAAAATAGCTCAGGAGACTGTTAAATAATGTACCGAAATATTGCTTAATTGATTAAGAAGCAACATTTTGTAACTATGAAAAACAATATATGGCCAAGTGAGTATAATGTTGAAAATGAATTTCTTCTTCCTCATCTACCATTTGGACCCAGACAAGTGGCATTCAATTAATCCGAGAGAAAATTATAAATAGTCAAGGTAGAAGCTGCATCGTGTCAAGAAGTAAAAGTGATTTTAGGCAACATGGATCCTAGGCATTTCAAAGAAAATGAGGACGAGAGGAAGGCTGGCCATGATTTCAAATGTGTTTCCTGCTGCCCCGTTTTGTTAACTGAATGAAACATATCTAAAAAGAATGAAATGTATCTTTTCAGAAGAAAACACAGGGAATTTCACTTGTTCTATGGTTGAAATGAGTTTATACGCCTTATGTTTAATTTTGGAGTGCATGTTGTGTACATTGAGAAAGAAACCATTCTTTTAACCAGAATGCCTTTGGACTTTATACAAATTGTTTGCATCTCATACGTAGAATGAGGTGCAGTTCATCACCCAGAAAGAAGAATGAGTCTTTCAGTAAATGATTCTGAGGTGGGCTTTTTTTTTTTTGCATGTATAAATAAATTAAGTAAAAATGAATGCCGTTTTCTGATTCTGAATCATTGGGCAGCAAGTGAGTGATTCTAATGCATTTGTTAACTTTAGGCCAGAGCACGGTAAGCATAGTTTTCTTCAATCTAGAAGTAACCCCTCTGCTGTGACATCAGGGGTACGTGCACAATTTCAGTTACTAGAAGATATTAGGGAAAATACAACTATAAAAATTTCTCCAAATTAAAAAAAAATATCTTAACCCTTTCTTAATAAAATTAGTGCAAATAAAAGGTTTTTGTTTTGAAGAAGGAGGCTTCTAATTCACTAGTGAAGGTCTTGCTGGAAGTTAAGGGACTTTTCATTTTGTGTGTACTTTTTAAAAGTAAATGTATAAGTAAAGCCGTATTTATTTTGCAACTTCAAGAATTGAATGGAAAAATGATATCAAAATCTGTTGTCCTATATATAGTTTAGTCTTAGATGTAAAGATTTTTTTCTATCATAGTCAGAACAAAATGGATCACCCTATTTTTTTTTAACACTAAATGTATGACAGTAAAAATAATGAACGTACAAATGTTGATTAAGGTAAATTCAAATGCATTTACTCTTCAGTAGCATTAGGATAAAATGTATATGGAAAACACTGTTGAAAACAATGAAAACAAAATATTTTTGTGTTTCACATTAACCACCTTGAATAAATTTATTTTCTAGTCTGTCACATCCCTAGAATAATAGTCTTGTTTCCAAACATGTAAAATGGTTTCCATTCTAAACTGGCTTCCTCTAATCTTCTCCACAATAAAAATCATCCTACAATGTTTGGTGGTAAGTGAATAAAGACAGAAATATAAGTCGGGGACCCTGGAGTGTAAAAATTTTTTAAAAACCATCATAAGTTTGAACCTAAAATTTCAGTTTCATTGAATTACAGCTCAGATTTTATGACTTACATGAAAAGAACAAGTAGATCATAATATTATCAAGGTTTTTTTCAGTACCATCCATTATTTATGTCCTGACAAAATACTTGTGACATCTAGCTGGGAAATTAGAGTGTAGGTCCCCAGATTGGGCACAGGTGTGATTTATGAAAGTCTAATTTTAAAGTTTGTTCAGTTGCCTTAGTGCAATGCATTTTTAAAAGACAAACCAAATACCTTGATTCACTTTCAATTTAAAATCAACAAAGGTAGCAATTTAGGCTACTCTATAATTCAGACACAATAGTTTAAAAATGATTTACAATTATGGTTGGCATTTGATGTGACATTCTGTTTTACATGGTATATGCATATTTATATACATAGTAACACTATCTAATATCAAGTAATATTTTAAACAAACAGACTCAAAAATCTATTAAATAAGATTGTACCATGATTTCTGAAACTGAATCAGATCTATAGTTACATCATGTATTTTGTCCAAACTCATTTTCATTTCTCTCCCAAGAGTGTAGTATAAGTTTTAAAAGATCAGTAACTGTTCAGCTTATTTTCATAGTACAGAAATTAATGATTGCATTTTAAAGGAATATATAATGGTCAAGTTATGTGGTCAATATATGTGGTCAAGTTAAATTAAAATGGTCAATATATGTGGTCAAGTTAAATTAAAAAATGTTTTCAGTGCCTTTTCCTTTCTTCTAAAATATCGGTGTATTTATTGGGTGACCAGTGTCCTGATTTGCAGGAAGTTTCGTATTCTACCTGTTGGCCTGGCTAATAGCATCTCCTTTCGCTTTGAAGTGCTTCAATGTGGACAATAAATTATTCAGCCACTCTTTCAATACATAATTTATCTGAATTCACTTAACTTCGTGATGCTGCATTTTTTTTAACATTTATAAAATAGCCATAATTACTTCTAAACTTTGTAAAGAATGGCATTACTATGAAAATCACCACCATCATTTTACAAATACAGAATTAATCCCATTGGTGACTAAGGGCCAGAAAGAACACCTTTTGTGGTTGCATAAATATTTCTGGCAAGAAAGTAGTCATGTAATTAAATAACCTCTATAGCCAGAAAGAAAAATAATTTTGCATCTAAAATGCAATCTGTTACTTGCTTGTTACTCTGTAGCCAGAATCTAATAATCAGCCTTTTTAAGAGATGGACAAATTACATTGCCAAACCTAAATTGCTATTTGAGGTAGGTGACATGATTTGAATTGATTCTGGTGATCCTCTAAAGAGGACGGGAAAAGGGGAAAAATGATATGTTTTGTTTAGAGTATTTTAGGGTATGCTTTATAGTTGCCCGATCTTTTCAAAAGTATTTAGATTTTTAGAACTTTTAAGGTGTCCTGTTTAGTTATTTCTAAAGGAAAAGAAAGAATATAGAAGATTCATTCATTCAACACATATATATTGAGTTTCCACTATCAGTAAAACCCCATGCTGTAGTTGGTATGCTCCCTGCTCTTTTAAAAGGATGTGCCTACTTACAGGGAAGCTGGAGGGTCACCTCAGTTACTAGAGTTCCCTGTGTGAAGCTGGGACCCTAATGCTTTCAGTTCATAGGCAGACAGCATGACAAGGACAGAGTCACACTGTCACCCCAGTGGAATGATGCATTTCAAGGCCCCCTCTAGAGATTCTGATTCAGTGAACCCCCCCGTGGGACCCAGGAACCTGCATTTTAATTAGCAAGCTCCATGGACACAATACAATTTGGGCAACACTATCCTAATGATTTAAAAGCCTTTGACTATGTTGAGTTGGCTCAATTTTTTGTGTGTCTAAACATAGAACAGGCAGAGATGGCGAGATAAAGGCTGAACAAGCAAACATAATAAACAAATAAAATGTGAACCGGGGCATTGCTGTTTGGAAAAATTAACCAGCTCAGCAAATGTTTGCTGGATATTCAGTCTTCATCTTTGAAGCAGACTGTGGCAGTGTCCCTTTCTCAAGGGGATAAGAAGTAGGTAATTTAAAATCAGTGTTGTGAGATAGGTACTTTTTAGGGGGGAAATGGAGCCATTGCCTTACTAAAACAAGCAGAGTTGTAGCCTGTGACTTTGAATTTGCAACAGGTCATTTCAGCTTAGTTTTTGGACAAAGAGGAATTGTAGTCATAATTATAATAGATCTTAATGATCTTCTTAGAGCGAGTGTGTGGGCTGGAGCAAAGAATGGCGAATAATTTTCTATGCGTAACATTTCCAAAATGCCTAACTATGTAGGAGAAATGTTTATGTGTTGGTAAAATGCACTGGCTTTCTCAGAATCGGAGAAATCACAGGTTTACAAGGATTCTTAAGGGTCATCTAGTCCAACTCTAATCCTCATCTACCTACCACCAGATACAAGAAACCTAACAAATTCAGAAGGAATTTGATTAAAACAGAACGCTATGAGAGAGAGGCATGGACGTATATACACTACCAAACGTAAGGTAGATAGCCAGTGGGAAGCAGCCGCATAGCACAGGAAGATCAGCTCGGTGCTTTGTGACCACCTAGAGGGGTGGGATGGGGAGGGTGGGAGGGAGGGAGACGCAAGAGGGAAGAGATAGGGGAACATATGTATATGTATAACTGATTCACTTTGTTATAAAGCAGAAACTAACACACACACACACACACACACACACACACACACACACACAACAGAATGCTATGATCATCAGAGCTAAGATAGCTCTCCAAAGCTATACTTGAATAAATCAAGAAAAACAAGTTGTTATTATCAGCTATCATGAATGTGATTTATAGATTGAGTCAAACTTGCTGAGAAAACCTATTTTTTAAAAACAAGTATTTGTTAGTTACTTACCCTCTGTTAGGTGCTTTATAGGAATCGATCCTAATGAAGGTGGTATTATTTAGACAGATAAAGAAATAGATATTAAATCGCTTAATTGAGACCTCACAGTTAATACCAAAATTCAAAACCAGGTTTGCCTGACTCCAAGACAGAAACAGAAACACCGTAGAAAACCTCTGGAATGGTGGTCCAGATGTGATTTTTTTTTTTTAAAGGCTTCAAAGTCTGCAAATATCAAACAACTCATAAATTAGTTGAATAGACTTCTTGAGTCAGACAAATCCAGTTTGAAATCCTACTTCTATCACATGTGGGATCTTGGGCAAAAATCTGAGCCTCTCCTTGCCTCTGTGATCTATAAAATGGGAATATAAAATCTCATGGATTGCTTGTTAAGATTATATGTAAAGCACCTACTAGAACCGTATCTGACAGGCACTTGCCACTGCCAAAACAAAAAAGAGGTAGTTCTTTACTAGGCTGTACTATTATAAGAAATAACCACCTTCATTTTCGGTCAGTGCAATTCAGGATTAACATATCTCAGGTTTGGTGAAGCCTGTGGCATCTCGTGAACAGTGTATGTAATACGCGTGAATGTTTATCGTGGTTACACATAGGTACTATCCATAGCAAGACAGGGCAATAAGACAATGCACATTTGTCCCATCGAAACCTCCAGATTAGGAAGTGTAGCAATAGATATTATGAGAGAGAAATTTCTAATCCAGTCTAATATACTGAGTGTTCAGTTGCTAAATCAGAGATCCTAATAAATAAAATGATTTGACCAAAATCATGTTGGAATTCAGTACTAGTCCCAGACCAAGAATAAAGCCCTGTAGCTCCTGGTTCAGTGCGGTACCCTCTGTTCGCATGTTTTTTTTGTAAAGAATATACGTTGGTTTGGAGTTTTTTATCAAGAATCTTTAAAATACTTTGAGTACTCTATCCTAAGAAAATGATCCAAAATGGGTCAAACTTGAGGGAAAATGGGAGGATCAAATTCATGAAGAAACACTCTGAAGCATCTTTTTCTACAATGGCACAAAATTTGAAGTAGCCATAGTAACTGCTCACTCTGTCCTCTTCTCTAAGTCTTTGCTCAAATGTCACCTTCTTTGTAAGACTTACCCTAACCATTCTATTTAAATTGTCCCTCCTTCCCCAACTCTATCCGTCCCCCTTCTTCTGCTTTATTTTTCACATGACACTTAGCATTTCCTGATACATTACACAATTTACTTATTTTTGTGTTTGTTGGCCAGCTCTTCACAGGGGCACACTTTTCAAGAGGGCATGAATTTGTGTCCCTTGTTCACTGATGTATTTGCATCACCTGGTATGGGTTCAATAATGTTTATTGGCCAAATTAATGAATGGATGGTTTCCAAAGCCAAGAGACCTGGTTGGTAAATTAGGGTATGAGACTTTATTCTATTTATTTAAAGTGGTCATAAAATTTAGAAAGCAAAAGTTAAAAAATCTTTAGAATATGCCTTTAAGTGAATAAAAACAATATTCCAATTCAAATATATACTTAGAGGAGAACTAGGTAAAACTACGCACCAGAAAAAAGAAAAAGATTGAAAGGGAATGCAAAAAAGGGGTGGGTTTTATGCTTTTTGTTTTCCATTGTGTATCGTTTGAGAACTACAGGAAAGTGTAGAGAGAAAGGAAAGTAAGTGAGAGAGGGTGGGAAAGAGCCGTGATCATGAATGTTTTTCCCTCTTGGGTTGCGATGCTGTGGATCTTTGTGATCCTTGCCTGAATTCCTGGCATCTTTATCGAAAATGAAGATGGAACATTTTAGCCAGGGAGCATATCAAGGTCCAGTTTTCCTTTTATTTCCAGAAACGTGTGGTTTGCACAGTTGGCTCAGGCATTGGCAAGTTAAGAAATTTAATTTTAGCTAAACATTAAGTTTTGTTCACATTCCTCCTCTCCATCCAAAGTCGGTACACATCCCCTGAATCCTCTTTGACTGTTATCCACATCTATTTGTCTTGTTGAGGTTCTGTTTTTAATCTCTTCTTTTCTCCTCTCCCCCTGCCGCCATCCCCCCACTCCTATCTTTGTCCTAGTCTCATGCATTGTTTGCCCTCAGTCCCCATTTGCGTCGGGGTGTTTCCCTGAACAGATAAAGCTATGGTGCTGAGGAAGTTCAAGGCTAGAGAAATCCAGTGTGGCTAAGGACCCCTAACCCTTCTCCCTGCCTTTCCTGTGCATCTTGAGCCAGGTGCCCACACCCTATGTTCTCCACCCACCTTTCTACACCCTGCTGTGAGCCACTCCTTCCCACTTTCTGTTTCTGCAAAGACAGTGCCCGTGCTTTCTTTGCTCTAACCCTTCCACACCTTGAGTAATGACTCTCCTGAAGAGCTCTCATTTGCTGTCCCCTTCTTGGTTACAAAGACGATCAGAGGTCTTATCTCTCACATTGCAGTAAGTTTATTACTCCTCATTTTTTCCCACTAATGCTAGAGGACAGGGTCTCCTTATAATCCTGGTGTTGCTGTTTAATCCCCAGATTTATGTAATTTTAGAATCTAAAGGAATCTTAAAAGCCAGCTAGTGAAATCCCTATTACCACTCTGTGGTCAGTACTGTGACAGGCACAGGGTCGGTGTTTGGGAAATATTTGCCGTGAGTAACTACTGCAAACTCAGCCATCATGAACCGCTCTAAGATAATTTTTTTGTGCTATTAACATTGTTTTTTAAAAGTTTTTTTGGTCATCTTTTATTCACATATATTTATAAAGTTGATGAATAATCAGGGAGAAGGTTGGTCTCGGGAGGCAATGAGGTAAAACTGAAAAACTCATTTCAGGCTGACAGCAGGGTTGCTATAAAGAGGAAAAGGATAGGTTACTGATGCAGGAATAAGAAGAAATGGGCTAAAATTATGATGAAAGGATAGCATATAAATAATAACATATTTCACTGCTAAGAACTGTTACATAAAGGACGGCTTTCCAAGGAACGCTGAAAAATGATGATACTTGAGGTTAGTGACATATCCGGTTATGATTCAGAGGATGATTAAATTAGGCTTTCCTTAATGGAGAAAAATAGAATAAATATGTTAAACAGTTCCTCCTCTAAGAGTCTGGGAAAGGTTAGATTTTCCTTTCACTGGAAAATGAAATGATTGTAATGCTCAAGCCCCTTATCTACCTTAAAATCGCTAACATAGCTACCTTAACATTAACCCGGAGATGATGAGCACTGAATGCACTGTGCTTCTTTATCAGGACAGCTGCTTTTTGAATGATAATTTTTAATTGCCATTGTTTTCCTTTCAGGCTTGTAAATTTTACAGTTCCCAGTGGTATGTGGTAAACTACAAATACGAACAGTATTCTGGAGACATTCGACAGTTACCTCGGTAAGAACCTATTATGATTACTTCTTGGGTTTTTCCATATATAAGCTATGTTCCCTAAATTCTGCCGCTGTTCATGAATGCATGTACGTTAATCTAGTATCAAGGTGTGTTTTACAAAATTTAAAAGTAAAAGTCACGATGGAACATTTTGTTCAACAACGTATTGCTTGTAACCTCACAGAATTAGGGTGAGAGATACGTATACTCATTTAGGTTTTGAACAAAGTTTTAAAGTACCATGTCATTCTTTTGTGAGCTGTCTTTTCAATAGCAGATACAAGACAATTTAAAAAGTAAAATTTGGACCAGAAATTTTTTCTGACAATATTCTGTATATAGCATTCCGATTTGCCATTGGTTTCATGTATTTTCACTCTGGGATATCAAAGGGCACGAAAGTAAACAACCTCCGCAGGAATGATAAATGTCTAAGAACAGCAAAAAGGAAAAACAAACACCTACTATTTTCCGGATTATGGGGAAATAAAGTCTTTAGGAAAAGGTGATATTGTTCTGCAACTGCCCAGATGTCACCTCTATAAAGAATTTGCTCACCTGACCAACTGCCTGACCTAGGGTAGTCATTTATTCTGTGTCTGTGTCTCCCACTAAAGTTAACCCCCGCCCCAAAGGGCAGGGACTCTTCCTCGCAGAATCCCCGGCAGGCCTAGGAGAATGCCTGGCACATAGTAGGTGTGCAATAATTACTTATTGGATAAGTAAACTGAGAGAGTAACAAATTTTAAAACATAATAATCCTGGATGGGCTTGGAGTCGCTTAAATTCAAAGAACTGCAAAGAACTGGAATCTCCCAACACACTGGTTCATCAAACTAAAATGATGCACGTCATCCAGAAAAAACACTTAAGACAGTCAAAAGTTAATTTTTTATTAACACTTCCCTCAAGTGAAACTTTGAGGTCATACACATTGCATCTAACTTTTTAATGGGCACATGGTTTAGATTTGGGCACCACTTTCTAAGATTTTCCGTGCCCCGAGAAACATCTTTTCCAGACTGGGATACTTGGAAGTGCTGCTATCAACTCCTGGATGCAGAATTTGAAGTGGAGGGGGTATTATGGAGTAGCTCTGGGAAGGTGACATTTGGGCACAGATCTGAAGGAACCGTAGCTACCAGCACTGCAATCTCCAGAAAAGGGTTCCCAGAGGAAACAGCAGGGGCAAAGGCCATGAGGTGGGAACCAGAGTGGTCATTCTGAGGCCGGACCTAAGGGTTGGTGAAACCATGGAACTAGGCAGGGGACCTCGTGGGTCCTGAAAAGGAGCTGGATTTTATTCTCATTGCAACAGAAGACTAGAAATTTGTAACCTGGAGTGTGACATGATCTGGTTTACCTCTTTAAGAAATTACCTCCTCTACGGAGAATGGGATTGTAGCAGTGAGAATTAAAAAAAAGAAAAAGAAAAAGAGAAGCAGGCCATTTCTTTTGGAGTAGCGTTACTGTGAAGAGCAAAGCAATGTTCCTCTAAAACAGCAAGTCTTTATTCAAAACAGTGGCTGTTAACTTTCACCAAATCTCTGAACGTTCCTTTATATTCTGGTCACTCCTAAAAGATAGCTTCCTTAAACTTCATGTTGGGAAGGTCTCATCACACCCTAGGCCTTCATGAATAATTATTACATTCAGAATGTCTGGGCCTTAGTCAACACACCTTTTGTAGCTGCAATTGAAAGGCAAAGCATTTTTTAACATCGAGACTTCTTCTTTCTGAAAATAGCACTGAGAAGTGGTTACAACTTGTAAGCCATGTCCAAGCACTTGGCAGACTGCGTATAAAGGGAGAGAGTGTAGAAAGAGGTGTTCAGCTGCCATTTGGCATAAATGCCTTCCTGCTGTGCTTAGGTCCATTGAAATCTTCAATGGCTTTATCCCCAAACACTGTTCATCTTTTCTTGTATTCATGATGCCATAAAGAAAAATAAATTAATTTAAAAATTCACATGCACTATATCGTTCCTCTGTGAAAACAAGAGAGAAGGCACCAGTCAGAACAGGTCTGGGTATCACTGTTGAATTGGAGTTCTTGTAGAGCCCGAGAAGGAATCTCATGAGAAGAAATGCAAAAGTAACCAAAATATTACTGAAAATTTCCCTGACTTTAACTAAAGGATGTGGAAGTTGCTACCAAGAAAGGGAAGCATAAGACTGCTGCTAAGTGAGAAACTGTAATGAACTCTATATGATATGTTCAAAATGAAAATCAGAAGTTCTAGAATAATCCTCATGTATCCCCTGAACGAATGAAGGCTGTAACATTGAATAGTAAAACTATTTTTTAAATGATTTTACAAAGCTAAGCACTTCCCACTAAAGACTACACATATTTAGGTCAGTAGTGGGAACATAATTTACTTGGGCCTTCTGAGACTATTAGAAGTAAATCATTTTCATACCTCCTGCATTAGAAAAATTCTTCTATGTCTGCTACCAATTTAAACTGATCATTTCTTTTTATGGATTGCTGAGGCTTTAAAATAAAAACTTGGAATTATGGGGAAGTGAAAAATGATATGTGTTCATGTCCCTCATTTTTAGTCTTTAAATTTAAAATTGTGCTATTATCCACTCTTAAGAACCTTATTTTTTTAGTGTCTGTTCATAGGAAGATACTGGAGAGAGACTTTATTTCAGGCTAGAATGTAAAATGTAAAGACTTCACACATTAGAAATAAAAATTGGCACTGAAATTGGTGTTCCTAGGAAACAAGAATGTCATAAAAAAGAAGTATGATGTCAAAACAGCCAAGAATATACAACGGGGAAAGGATAGTCTCTTCAATAAACATTGGGAAAGCTGACAGCAACAAGTAAAAGAATGAAACTAGACTACTATCTTACACCATACATGAAATTAACTAAAAATGGATTTACAACTTGAGTATAAGACCAGAAGCCATAAAACTCCTGGGTAAAAACATAGGCAATAAGCTCCTTGACATTGGTTTTGGCAATGATGTTTTTGGATCTGACTCCAAAAGCAAAGGCAACAGAAGCAAAAATAAACAAATGAGACTACATCAAATTAAAAAGCTTCTGCACAACTAAGGAAATCATCAAAAAAATGAAAAGCAACCTACTGAATGGGAGAAATATTTGCAAATCATATACCTGATAAGGGGTTAATACATAAAATATACAAAGAACTCATACAACTCAGTGGCAAAAAAAAAAAAAAAAAAAAAAGGCCAACAACGATCTTATTAAAAAATAGGAAGAGGATCTGAATAGACATTTTCCCAGAGAAGACATACAGATGGCCAAATGCTACATGAAAAGATACTCAACGTCACTAATCACCAGGGAAATGCAAATCAAAACCACAATGAATTATCTCCTCACACCTGTTAGAATGGCTATTATGAAAACAACCAGAGATAACAAGTGTTGGTAAGGATGTGGAGAAAATGGAACCCTTGTGCACTCTTGGTAGGAACGTAAACTGGTGTAGCCACTACGAAAAACAGTACGGAGATTCCTCAAAAAATTAAAAATGGAGCTACCATATGATTCAGCAATTCCGCTTCTGGGTATTTATTTGAAGAAAACAAAAACACTAATTCGAAAAGATATACACACCCCCATGTTCATTACAGCATTATTTACACTAGCCAAGATACAGAAACAACTTAAGTGTCCACCGATGGATGAAAATGTGGCATATATACACAATGGAATACTATTCAGTGATAAAAAAGAAGGAAATCTTGCCACTTTTGACGACATGCGTGGACCTGAAGGGCACTGTGCTGAGTGAAATAAGTCAGAGAAAGACAAAAGCCACATGATCTCACTCATATGTGGAATTTAAAAACAAAACCAGAAAAAAAAGCAAGCTCACAGATACAGAGAACAGACTGATAGTTGTCAGAGGTGAGGTGAAGGGGATCAAAAAGGTACAAACTTCCAGTTATAAAATAAATAAGTCAATGGTAATGGAACGTACAGCTTGGTGACTAGAGTTAACAATACTGTATCGAATATTTGAAAGTTGCCAAGAGAGTAGATCTTAAAAGTCCTCATCACACACACACAAATTCTTTGTAGCTCTGCATGGTAATGATGTCAACTAGACTTATTGTGGTGATTATTTCACAGTATATACAAATACAGAATCATTATTTTGTACACCTAAAACTAGCATAATGTCATCTGTCAATTATACCTCAATTTTAAAAATGTGAAACAAACAAAAAATTATGAGGCCACAGATTTCATTAATCCGCAGGCTAAAATACAGAGATAAATGACATACTTTTTTTTTTTACCACAGCTGGGTGGATATAAAGAAGAAAATTTCATAGAGTATATTTTGTGATAGATAGAAGATCAATTAAAATGGAACCTGTAGGGCTTCCTTGGTGGCGCAGTGGTTGAGTTGAGAGTCCGCCTGCCGATGCAGGGAACACAGGTTCGTGCCCCAGTCCGGGAAGATCCCACATGCCGCGGAGCGGCTGGGCCTGTGAGCCATGGCCGCTGAGCCTGTGCGTCCGGAGCCTGTGCTCCGCAACGGGAGAGGCCACAACGGTGAGAGGCCCATGTACCGCAAAAAAAAAAAAAAAAAAAAAAAAAAAAATGGAACCAGTATAGTTGGGCTGATTTGGAACCGAATTTTTTTTAAATAAAAGAACACTTCTTGAGTGTCGACAGTGAGCCAGAATGTGCTGGGTGCCATATGTACATTATCTCATTTAACACGCATGACCCCACGGAGTAGGATCTGTTTTCCCTGTTGTATAAAGGAATGCAGAGCATCGAGAGGGTTAGTAACTAGCCCCCAACCTCACTCCAGTCAGGCATCTCCACACTCCTTATATGAGGTATAGGAGGTTATTTGGGTATAGAAATGAGAAATAAGACTGACCAGAAATGACAACTAATGTTGGGGCCAATCACCGGAAGGTGCGGCCCCTGCTGAGCCCTCCGTCTCTGGAGCCCAAAGGCCCTTAGAGACCCACAGTGGTCTTGGGGGAAGAATTTTACCTTCAACAGCCAGAGGTGCTTATCTTTTAATGACATCCAGAAGAGAGAAAGGTCATGCTTAATGGCCCTGCAGATATGAGACTGAGTAGTGATGATGGTTACTTAAGGACAAGGAGGCAGTGCCCTGTGGGTCAGTGGGAAGAGGGATGGGAAAGAAGAGCTCTCAGTAGCACCCATGTCTAAACCCTCTGCCAAGTGTGCTGCAGGGCATTTTCTTACAAGGCTGACCTCCCCTCCTGTCTCTCTCCCTCCCTCACTGTGCTCCAGCCCCACCAGCGGTCCACTCTTGGATGCTGCAAGCCTGATCCTTCCTCAAGACCTTTGCTCGCCATTCCCTGTGCCAGAATGATCTTCCCCCAGATCATCACATGGCCGGCTTCTTCTCATTCTGAACCAAACTGGCCATCTGTGACCACCCTTTCTAAACCTGGCTTCTGCCACCCCTACCTGATCACTCTTTTCTCTCTTCCTCTTTAATTTTCTTCCCAACCGTTTTCATCCAGGGAAATTACCTTGTTTATTTATGCTTAATTACCGACTCCGTCCTCCCTTAGAAGGCGAGCTTACTCAGCTTGGGGATTTATCTTCTGATACGTGGTTGTCATTATTGTAGGTCTTCTATGTGACAGGTACTATCTGAAAACTGGATCATTTAGTGACGAGAGGAATAGGCTCCAAGAATTAACACAGCTGTCAACTCACAGTGAATTTGATCAAGCAAACAGATTTAAGAAAAGCCAGCAACGAAAAAGCATGCACATTCTCCCATCCCACACCCCTAGATATGACCTGTATTGACACTCTCTGGTCTGCATATTTTATTTAATGAACAGTAAGGTCTGCATGAATATGACTAAGGATTAATGTAGTTGGTTGAGTTTTGCTAGTGACCTCATTGGTCTTATCTATCATATCTTATGATTTATTTTTGAGTCATTATACTTAAGTGAACTGAAAAGGAAAACTTAAAGAAAATTTGGTTTTATGCAAGAGTTTGGAGACCTCGCAAATTGTAATATCGTAACATTTGGGAAATTTAAAAAAACTTTTTTAGTATTTGTATGAAGCCGCCTTCTCTCTTTTCAAAATCATCTGTCCTTCAAAAATACCAGGGGAAAGTTCTTGAGAAATTCATACTCACTATTTTCTTTGAGAATAGTTATATATATTTTGGCACAATTTCTTAAAATTTTGCTTAGTATTAAAAAAATTCAGGAAACATCATTTTTCTTCAACACCTTTAAAAGGAAATCGCCCCTATATTTTACTCTGCAAATTTTCAAACATACAAAAAATGTTGGAAAACTTATACAATGAACACCCATATTCTCACCATCTAGAATGTATCTTTTACATTTTGCTGTATGTATTTTATGACATGCATCCATCCACCCACCCCTCTTGCCATCCACCAGTCCATCTTATATTTTGATCATTTCAAGGTGAGTTTAAAGTACCAACACACTGTCTGCACCCTTTCTAAACACTTTAGAATGCATACCAGTAACTAGAAACATATGTTTACAGTTTACTTTTTTTTCTTTTGAGGGAAGCTTTAGGAGGTGAGACACAAGTTGTAAGTGAACCACTGGATGGCTTTGACTATGCATACACCTGTGCACCTGAAACCCCTACTGACATAACGGATGTTATCATCACCTTCAAAGAGTTCATGGCTACCCCTTCCTTGTCAGTCCTCACCCCTACTTCCCTCTCTCCCCAGAGACAACCACTGTTCTGATTTTCTTCACCACAGATTGCTATTACATATTCTAGAACTTTATATTCTAGAACTTTATTTTTTGGAATCATACCATATGTATTCCTGTGTTTCTGACTTTGACTCAGCGTGATGTTGAGTGATATCCACATTGTTGCATGTATCAGTAGCTCCTTTCCCTTTCTGAGTAACATTCCTTTTGTGTGTGGATCTACTATAGTTTGTTTAGCCGTTCTCCTGTCAATACAGCATTTTCAGCTGAGTTGTGCATAAGTCACTTTAAAATCATGGACTTTTGTGAAACTTTGGCAATCATTTATAGGCTATCTTAGTTGTTATTTTCAATTCTCTGATGGGAGATTTGTGGAAAAACCCTCACAAGTGTTTAACCTTATACACTGAGATTCGTGAAAACCCTATTTTGTTTCCTTAATTGTTTGTTATTTCATTGCTAGTTTGAAAGGCTGTTCCTTCTCTCCTTTCTTTACACTTTGATAATTATCTTTGCAGAAATGAGAGTTGGACTGTGGAACATGGCCTCTATTGAAAGCCACAATTATCAAGAACAAATGCCTATAAAATTATTCTTTGGTAAGAAAGAAAAGAAAGGATAAACCATGCTGGCAAAAGAGGACAGAGTAAAGAATTCAGAAACGAATAGAACTGTCTCAACGTCAAAGGGAGACGGGCAGGAAAGGACTAGCATATAATTTAGGGCCACCCTGGAGCCAAACATTGACCTTCCAGTTCAAGTTTGTTTTTGCTGCCTCATCCTCAGTTTCCCCTACTCATCCCTTTATCTTTCACTTGGGATGTTTCCTTAATAGTGCCTTTACTGCCCTGCCATCATTTTAAGAATCCTGGAACACTCATGTCTCCTCCTCTGCAGACAAATTACTTTGAATAATTGCTCTGAAATAAGCCCTTTGAACCTGCCTCTGAATCTCAGGCAGTGTGTCACCTCTGGAAGGAGGTGAGGAAAGGGTTGTGTTTACGTGCTTTATTTTGCCCATCAAATGAAAAGGCAAAAGGAACTGCTTCTGGTTCAAGGAGTGTCAAGATGTTGTTAAGGAGAAGAGGAGTATTTTTGATGGGATGGGGAGAATTTCCCAGTGGTCCCAAAATAACAGTGTGGTCTGTTACCTGTTCTGCCTTCATATAAGGTTGACCCTAACCAAAAGAGGCAGAACAAGTTAACATCAGTGGCAGTTGGCCCAAACTTGAGTATCTCTAAGGTTCTGCAAGAAGGAGAAAGAACTACAGGTACACCAGGATCCTTTGCAAGAGAAAAATGGCTGCAGTCATACTTAACATGCTTATTAAAGATGGTTTGGAATAATCCGTCCTTAATACAGGAAGTATCGTTTCAGAGATAAGGCTTCTAACCCCATCTCTTTCACCATGTGTTTATGTGAGTAACTGTTATGGACTTCGTTTTCTTCTCAGCAAAATAGCAAGATTAGACTAGATGTGGATTCCCTGTATTTGTGTCCAAAAGTCTGATTATACACATATACATGTGAATAAAAAGCAATATGCTACTTAGTGCATATTTAGACTTCAGTACAAAATGTCTGTTATCTTGGTATATATTTTTGAGCTTGCAAATAAATCATGGATGAGGAAGGTTGTATTATATATTAATATGTTTTTGAAATTTGGACTAACACATACCCATGCAAGTAAATTCATACACATTAATTAGCAAGCATTTATTGATCACTTACCCTTACCATGTGTCTGAACCTGTTGTGATGATAACCTTGAAATACACATTTCCTACCACTCTTCTTTCAAGCCTCTGGCTTTGAAATAAAACTGTTAACATCTGCAACCACTTATCTATGGGTCTTGGGATGTCCTATCAAGACTGTGGAACCGAAACAAAATAGAGAAATAAATTGGAATTAGGACTGAAGTGAGACTCTAGATATCATTTATAACACTCAATATCAAGTACCGTGTACCCCAGAATAGCTTTATTTTTATTAGTTATGAATTTTAGTAGCAAGGGACTTTCATTAATTTGAATTTATAGGATAAATTCACAATAATAAGATACTTTTAAAAAACCTATTTAACATGTTGGAGGTGCCTCTTAGGATTTTGATCACCAAAAATGTGTCCTACTGCTAAAAAGAACATCGCCAAGATGCCTTCCAAAAACAAAAGTTTAAGTTATACCTTTTCATATTATTTCACTTCTGTGATATCCTTGTTCACCTTGCCTCTCAATAATTCAGTCAGCAAACGCATATTGATCATGTCTACAACAGGAAAGAAAAAAGCCGAGTGAGATGTAGATGGGACTTTATTAGAGTCACTGGCTTTAAGAAATGTATAATCTGCTGGAGGGCTAAGACAGGCGTCCAAATAACAGAACCAGGCAAGCATCATAAGAGACGTACGCTCAACATCTACAGGAAGACAGTCCTAATTCTGTAGATCCAGGACACCTTCATGGAAATGGCTTTGGAAGCACAAACTCTTACCAGGTTACAATGGAATATCGTTCAGCCTTAAAAAGGAATGAAATCCTGATACACTCCCCAACATGAATGAACCTTGAAGACATTATGCTAAGTGAAATAAGCCAGCCACAAAAAAGACAAATATTGCATGACTCCACTCATATGAAGTACCAAGAATAGTTCATTTCATAGAGATAGAAAGTAGAATGATAATCTGGGGCTGGGGAAAGGGAAAAATGGGGAATTATTGTTTAATGGGTACAGAGTCAGTTTGGGGATAAAAATGGTCTGGAGATGGACAGTGGGGATGGTTGTACAGTGTGAATCTACTTAGTGCTACTGAACTGTGCACTTAAAAACAGTTAAAATGGTAATTCTTCTGTTATGTATATTTTACCACAATAGAAAAAACATTGATCAGGTATGGAGGATGTGGTTCTGATCTCAGGCTTTTCTACAGTTTGATAGTGAGGACAGTGTTCTTTTTGTGCTCTTTCTCTGCTGTGAACTGGGAATGGGCATTTCTATGTCTTTCAGAAGGAGGGTACAGAATATTTTGAATCCGTTTGAGTCCACTGAATCCATATGTGAATGCACGGCTTGGTGATTTTATGAGTACATATATAATATAAATATATGTGTGTGTGTACATATACATATACAGATGTATGTATAGACATATATGAATACATATAAAGAGTCCTTGGTCACTCCCCTTGCTATCTGGAACACCATCAACATAGGAAACCATTTGTAATGGGAATACTGAATGTGCCCCTGGGCCTTTTTCTCAATAGTCAACTTCTGAGATTGCTTCTACATAATATAAATCATTTTAAAGAAAACAAATCTCCCATGCCAACTCTCCGTGTAGGATTTTCTAGTTAGGTATAAAGGAATGCCTGAATTTTGGATGATACTGTCTGGTTTCCATTCAACCATGTGTTATGAGGGAGAATCAAGCCAAGGGAAGTTTATTTCTGTCTTATTTTACCATTTATAGGGCCAAGTGTACACTCTTACTCCTCTGGGCTGGTCAGTGATGCTCTAAGAGGCTTTACTGTGCTACCATGGAAATCCCCAAAGCTAGCACAATTGCTGCTAAGTCACGTTGGTGCAGGCTTCCGGGAGAGGCCAAGGTTAGGGGAGCAGCGCAGCCTGGTGGCCAGAGCACTGGGTGGTTCTTCAAATGACTGTCCTGTAGCCTTGGATATGTCACATAAAAGCAAAAGGGAAAAAAAAGATAATGAAAATATCAGTACTTTATATTCCACTTCAAAATGTGGAGGAAGGAAAATATAAATCACCAAGTCCTTAAAATTGTCCCACTTACCTTCTTGTAATTAAAAAGGACATGTGTAAATCTGTATAAATAGTAACTCTGGTTTAAAATGGAGATTTAATTTCTGGAGATAAGATATAATGGTGTAAGGGGAAAGTTAATACTTCCAAAGGAAATGGGCCCCTCACGAGATTATATTATTTTATAAAAATGTGTAAGAAAGCCACCACAATAGCTGTTACCCAGCTGAAAGCAATGTCTCAAATGACAAATCAGAATCTTTTTTTTTTTAATATCAGAGCAGAATACAAACCAGAGAAACTTCCTTCACATTCCTTTGAGGTTGACCATGAAGATGCTGATAAGGATGAAGTAAGTAAATGGTTGAAAGTGAAATGTTTAAAACATGAGGATAATTAGCTCCTGTCTTTCACTAGCGTGTTTCAAATTCAGACCAGTTTCTCCTAAAGCTGCAGTAGCTGTTGGTGTGAAGGCTTTTAGATAAAATGAATCACGTGTGTTTTGAAATTGAACATGATTTCTTAAGATGAGTCAAAGAGAGAAAAAGGAGTCTTGTTTTTAAGCGCAGTGTCTAAGATCTGGGATTCACAGAAGATGGCTGTGATGCTAATGATGCCTTCTGTACAGGATACCACTTCTCACTCATCCTCCAAGGGCGGAGGGGGAATGGGAGGAACCGGAGTTTTCAAGTCTGGCTGGCTCTACAAGGGGAATTTTAACAGCACCGTGAATAATACCGTTACCGTTCGGGTAAGGAGACATCAAGACTCATCTTTGTTTCTGCCACCTTTCTTCACACCCTCCTCCACTTCGGTCACAGAACAGAGGAGAGCCATTTGCATTGAGTTTTATTCATGTCATATTTTATTTATGAGAAAGGAGGATGTTCTTCTCTAGAACAGTGCCCTAGAAACGTAGCACTATTGAAGGACTCAGAAGTAGTCTAATTTCTGTGGATTTGAACCACCTCCTTACATTTTTTTCCCTTTATTTAGTCATTCAAAAAGCGCTTCTTCCAGCTGACTCAGTTGCCAGATAATTCCTACATCATGAATTTTTACAAAGATGAAAAAATATCCAAAGAACCCAAAGGTTGCATCTTTTTGGATTCCTGTACAGGTGTGGTACAGGTGAGTAGAAATCTCTTTTCCCCCGAGGTTTTTTAATCGAAAAGTGTGTTCATCCAATCATTATTCATTCATTCCAAAGATATGTATGGAGTATCTGATATGAGCCGAGAACTGTTTCAAACTCCAAGGATTCAGTGGAGAGCAAGGCAGCCTAGATACCTACTTTCACAAAACTCATTTCAATAAAGTAAGGAAAACAAAAAATACGTAAAGAAATAAACAGAATGGAATGATTGGTAAAATCTGGAATAAACAGGGTTACAGAAGGTAGAGAGACGATGGTGAGGTGGCAAAGGAATCTTTATGCTGCAGAAGTGAGAAAAACATTTATGAAGAGAAAATATTTGATCTAGAGATTAAAGAATAAGCAGGGGCAGCAAGTGCAAAGGTCCTGAGGCAAGAGCAAGTCTGCTATACTCAAGGCAAAGAGGAAAATTACCACCTGCATGGCTGCAGTGTACAGATCCACCAAGCTAAAGAATTCAGTAAGATTATATGTAAATCACATAGTTCAAAGAAGGCTCTTCATGAATGTTATCTCTATTATTAGGTAATAAGTAATAAGATAGTAAATTTACAGTGTATAAATACATCATCCTTCTTCAAAGAGCAGGTTTCTTCAAAGGCAAGGATTACATTGATTCTCAAGAGTTAATCTCAGAAACATACACAGTGCCTGTAACGGACAACACCGTTCTGCATAGCCTTGGTCCTCAAAGTATTGTCCTTCGTATTAAATTTGACATGGACCACGGTGGCAAAGGGAAGCAAAATAATTCCATAGGCCTCACTTGGACATCTTATTTTCAAAAATTTTATTCTTTCTACTCTGATGAAATAGCTATCCTTATTCTCTCTCATGTAAAAATGGAAGCAATCAAGTGTTTTAGCAGTCTTCCCTCAAATTTCACATGAAGACACTGGCCCATTTAGGTTGAGGACTCTGTTTTTGGTCATAGGCCACCAGGAACAATTCTTTATCTTACCACCAAACCACAGGCATTCACATAACTTGCTACATGGCTGAGATTACATTTCAGATTAATACCAGGGGCACTCAGATGTGTGAATGCAAAATAGAGTTCTCTTTAGTCACTCAAGCCTAGTCTATTTCTGGATGGTTTATCCATTAAAATCTGGAATTTCTCCAGAAAGTAATAATGCTGCACTTTAAAAGGAAAGAATTAAGTGTTGCTGAGCCCTCCACTAGAAATGAAAGATAACTGCTTTTTAACACAGATGCCAGCTTTCCTTATGGAAAGGGCAATAAGGATCTTAATGGAGGGTGGAGATAGTTTTCTATTGTTGGTCACAAAGGAGACTCTTTGGCTTTAGAAATATGAAATAATACTTTAGCAATAGGTTAAAGATCAATAACTTCAGTTTACAGACACTGAGCTGAAAAACTTATTTTCTTTTCTCTTTGTACTTCCAAACTTGCTCTAGCAAATGAGTCATCATCTTCTGAGAAATATCATTGTAGCCCGTGTTAGGTATCAAGTTTGCAGAGATACGAATTATTGTGTAATTTCTTCTTCCAAGAGCCTTGTAACTCTGTTGAACACACAGTTAGTGAGTGCTCTAATCTGACCTTCCACTACAGGTACCTTTTCTCCATCACATCTTAGACTGTGTTTCGGTCTCTGCTTAAGCAGTACCTTGAAAAGAGAATGTCTTCTAAGGAAAACGTAAGCTTGGGGTTTTTACTGGTCGATGTTCGAATCCTAGTTTCACCATTTACTCTCTGAGAGCCTTGAGTAAGTTACTCAAGCTCTTTGATTTCTGGTGTCTCATCTGTAAAACTAAAATAAATGTGCTAACATGTGATAAGGATCTGGGAGATAGTGTGTCCTCAGCCATCCTTTCCTAGTCTTTCCATTAATTACAAAGGTCACAACTTTGAGAGATAAACACCCCATCGTGGGAAAGCCCTTCTAGAAAGTATTGATTCATCTTCCTGAAATATCTACGTAAACTTGCTAATTTACCCATTTCTTTGTTCATTCATTCATTCATCCAGCAAACTTATTTAGTGCTTATGACATGCTGGAACTGTGCTTAAGCATTAAGGAATTCCCTGCTGAAATCATGACCAGAGAAGGATAGGCTCATAACTCACTGTTACACAGTGTCTCAAGAGCTATAATGGAGGCATAAATGGCACTTTCTATGGAATGTTCTAGGAGCACGGAACAGTGATAAACTCTTCTGGGTTGGCTGGAAGGATGCATAGGAAAAATGGGCATATAGGTAGGAATCTCCAAGGTAGATTTTACACCTTCAAGCACAACTGAATAATCCTACTGCACTTTCCAATAGATAGCCATTCAGGTACCCGGTAACATGTATTTTATCTTTTAAAGGGTTTGGCTCTGTATCCCTGTATCTGTATTCCTCTTTATCAAGAGCTTGTTACCCTTTGTAGAGGGAGGGACCTTTAGCTTCTTGAGATCACTTTGGGAAGGTAGACATCTGGGTCCCTTGTCACCTTATGTCTGCCAGTTCTTATGTATTTGCTTACAGCTCTTTCTAACTCGTAAGTTTTGCATCTGGAAAAAAAGATACTGAATCAGAGAGTGCAAGTTTAGTCATTGCTCCAGCAAGTTCTCAGGCACAAAATGTGCCTGGAGACGAAACACGTACACACAGAATCACAAAGCAAATGAATAATAGGATGAGTCAGACCTATTTTGTCAAGAATCATTGTCAGTTGCCCTTGAATAAAACAGAGAAGAGAAACAAAGAGTTTGCCTCAGGAAGTGCTACCTACCACCCAGCATTCTCAGGGCATTCATGCACATGAGAGTCTTGAGTGAACAAGCCTTTTACTTTGCTTCATTCAGACCCATTCTATATCACTGTGCTTTCCTAAGAATAATCCTTGGAATTCTTAGAAATATATTTCAAGGGCGACTTCAAATAGAAAGAAACTCCTACCCAGAGACTTCAGGTGACATTTATGATTGGAAATTTCCTGGATCTTGGTAAAATAGAGACCTAACAGTAGTTTTCCACTTTTTTGTAATGTCATCAAACAGTACTAGATCTGTTTCACACCCCTCATTCCCAGTCTGAAGCAGAACTTCCAATTTTTGCTACTTCAGTTTTGATTTGAGACTAAGGCCTATTGGGACCTAAGCTATCCTATCTTGTTCCGTGAGAGTCTTCTCATTCATTCATTCATTCACTGGTCCATCCATCCATCCATCCATCCATTCCAGATCCTGCCACTGCGAGAGGAGTGAATAGCCCAGGAATCCCAGCTACCTAGGGTCCCTACCTCAACAGTGACAATGACTGATGTCACTTGATAGATAAAGGCTTAAATGAGGGTGGTGTGGTGCTGAATGCTGTTGATTTCCTCCTAGGTGCTGATCTTCCACCTTGTGGATGTGGGTTCTAAGACAACGGCCTTAGGGGCTTAACCAGAGTCTAGAAAGTCAGATGCCTTCTGCAGCTCAGGCCACTACAGGAAGGAAGTAGGGTCAGCTGTGAGATAACAGGAGTAGCTCAGACTGTATGTGCCCATATAAAGGCAGTCAAATTGGGAGGGAAAAAAATGTGTACCTCCCAAGGAAAATAAATTTAGAAGCCAACTATGACCTATAAACCACCCATTAGCAAACCTTGGCTGTAAAGAATCTGACTTCCCATGATAACAATAAAAACCAGAATGACACTTGTAATCTTCTTCATCTAATACATTATTTGACAACAGTTGATGGAACATGCATTATTATAGTCCCAATTTATTAAAATAAAACTCAGCGAGATAAAGCGGCTTGCCCAAGTCACAGAGCTCATAAATGGAAAAATTACATTTGAGGCAGAAGAATGTCCAAAGTTACAGAAAGATGCCCAAGGAAATGCTTTGGTGATCATACATCCAGTGGGCATGCTTGCATAGATACACACGTTCATCCTACATAAGCCGCATAGGCAGAAGAAACACTACAAAGATAGATGCTGGTGTGTCATTTAAGCAGTGAGTTTTGGATGTAAGATTTATTTCAGCAAATATATATGGAAACTTTTGCTTTATGCAAAGCACTGTGGGAAAGCCAAACATGAATTAGATGTGGTTTGTGTCTTCAAAGAACTTCCGGCCTGTGGGAGAACAGAACAGATATAGCACATGCCTGAGTAATTAAACACGAGTGACACATCTCACACAATAGGTTCTGATAACATATGAAAGAAGGGTATTACATTTATCACTGCATGATGCTACCTTATATTATACATCTGTAATATATATATTGCTTATTTTTTCCTGACATTACATAACGCTAGAATGTAAGTTCAATGAGGGCAAGCAGTTCACTTGAACATTTTTAATGCTCTGTACTTGGCACATAGAAGGTAGCCAATATATCTTGGTCGAATGAATGAACAAATAAGCATACAGAGAATGGAAGGGACTGCATGGATGGTAGCCATCAATACCAGTAACCTGGATTTGATGTTGTGTGTTTCCTGTTAAAACTCTTCTCTTGTTTCGGCAAAATTCTGTAAAAGATGCTAGCCACATAATAGGTACAGTGGCATATTTTGCTCGAATAACTTCCTTCAATACTCAGTCCTCCACTGGCTTTGGTGATTTTATTGGAGTATTTCAAAACTTTTCCAGATGAATATTGTGGAAAGAGACCAGTTTGCCACAACTCATTAAGCACACCATGTGGCATTAGGACATATTTCCAGTTTCCTTTTATTTATGAAGTCACGTAGATAGACTGTGGTGACCTTGAATGAACAAAGTAGTTTCATCGGTCGCAAAGGATACTGACTTCAGGGAAATAAAGGAAAATTTGAGGAGTAATAAGAAAACGATTACTTCTTGATTATCATTTTAATGACTTAAAATTGCATTTCAAGATTATAAAAATGACCCATTGGTTTTCTGCTTTGGGTTTTTCTTTTTTGCTGTTTTATACACCATTATCTTGGAGATTACGGAGAGTGAGATGGAAAACCACTTAGGCATCGTAATCTTCCCCAACATAAGCTTCTCTGCACTGCAAGTAGTTCTGTTTCACTGCAAGGAGAAAAACATAATTTGGCTTTTGAGAAGTTTTGAATAGAATATTTATTTCATTTATAAATATCCCTTTTTGAGAAACAAGAGCTTGTTATACTTTGCTCAAATTTTTTAAAAAAATTAATATATAATATTGTTGAAGTTGGCAATCATATTTAATTCATTTAAAGTACAGAAGGCAATTTAGAAAATCAAGTTCTGTTCTTATTTTGTCATGTTCGTTATTAGTTCCTTGACAGCTGCATTTGAAAGCAGGTTGCAGCTCAATCCACTTTTAATTTGGACCCAGTATAAGTACTGTACATAGCTTTGCATCTGCCTGTCCCCATTGTTTACAGCATCAAATTAGTCAAGCAGAATCTTTCTTTTATTTTCAAGACAACCCTGAGACTTGTTTGCACTCTGCTGTCCTCAGATGCTTTAGATCTGCTCTGAACTCTGGACATTTCTAGTTCTTTCCTGAGTGTCTATTTCTGTTCCTGTTGCTTTTTGAAGGATACAATACTATCATAGCCACGTGTCTCTTTTATACCTGCTCTCGGCCGTCTGTCTTTGCCCTCAGACCCTCTGTGTCAGTGCAGGTCACAGGCGGTTTTATGGACCTACTTCTTCAGCACCCCAGGAAATGTGTGGGAGGGTGTGTGGAGGGAGTCTGCCCCACTCCTCATGCGGCAAGCATAGCTTTTAAGAATTTGCATTCTTAAAGAAGCTACCTGGAGGTTTGCTTCGCACAGGACCACCCCGCCTCTGTTTGCACTGCAGCCAAAATGATCTCAAAATGCAACGGTGGTTTTTTACTAGTCAAGTCATCCTTCCTGTATTCTCACAGAACACAGAGGGTGCTTCAAGAAGAGCAGTATCCTCAGCACACCATTGTAAAGCAATTATACTCCAATAAAGATGTTTAAAAAGAAAAGAAGAGCAGTATTCTCAGCACACCATTGTAAAGCAATTATACTCCAATAAAGATGTTTAAAAAGAAAAGAAGAGCAGTATTCTCAGCACACCATTGTAAAGCAATTATACTCCAATAAAGATGTTTAAAAAAAAAAGAAGAGCAGTATTCTCATGTTGCAGGAACAATCCTGTTCTCAAAAAGAATTTTTATACCTTGATTTCATACGTCGTCTTCAATACATTCATACAAAAGTTAAGTACATTTATCTTCCAATTTCACATTTGGGTGATTAATTGGTTAACACCCATCGGCCCTGTTCCAACACCTTGTCTGTTTTTGCCCAGCACAAAATGTAAACACGAGAGAACCTCTTTAAGAATGAATACTGGGCTTCCCTGGTGGCGCAGTGGTTGGGAGTCCGCCTGCCGATGCAGGGGACGCGGGTTCGTGCCCCGGTCTGGGAGGATCCCACATGCCGCGGAGCGGCTGGGCCCGTGAGCCATGGCCGCTGGGCCTGCGCGTCCGGAGCCTGTCCTCCGCAACGGGAGAGGCCACGGCAGTGAGAGGCCCGCGTAACGCATAAAAAAAAAAAAAAAAAAAAAAAAAAAAAAAAAAAAAAAAAAAAAAAAAAAAGAATGAATACTGTCACTGCACTGAGGATAACTAGTGAGGTTCTGCCCTTATCAGGCTCATGGGCTATTGAAAATGGCAGCCTGCAAGTGAGTCATTACAGGGCAAAGAAATAATAAAAATTGACAATAATACGAAAGTATGGACACGAGCAAAGAGCTTGTCCTTGGCAGAGTCTAGAAAGTGCCATTTGAGCTCTGAGATTCCACGGTGAGGATCACAGTTAGCTTTTTAGCTAATTCTTCTTTCTCCTTCAATTCCCAATTTTTACTTTTTCTTGAGTCTTGTATGATGCCCTGCTGTCTACTTTCAGAAACCAGAACATCCCAGGCCATGGTTACCCATTTGGTGTGTGATTGTGCCAGGCAGGTGGCAAAGAAGGAGAAGGGCATCTGATGAGCATCTTCTTTGTGGCTGGTCATCTCAGGGGATGTTAAAGGATAAAGGGATTATTTCCTGTCTCCACCACTTGCTGTCCATGTATCCCAAGCATATTTTCATTTGTCTTCCCAAGCCTCAGTGTTACCATATGTTAAATGGAATGATACAGTTTCTCTCAGAGAGTTATTATGAGATTTAAATAAAGTGGTGACTGAAATGGTCAGCACAGTGCCAGGTATATAGATGACAAGTGTTTAGTAAGTGTCATGTTTGTAGTAGTAGCCGTACTGTTGTGGAAGCTGAAAGGGGACGTTTTTAAGAGCCTCCCAAAGAAAGAGAACACTACCAGGAGTACATTAAAATTATTCTTTCTTGGGCTTCCCTGGTGGCGCAGTGGTTGAGAGTCCGCCTGCCGATGCAGGGGACACGGGTTCGTGCCCCGGTCCGGGAAGCTCCCACATGCCGCGGAGCGGCTGGGCCCGTGAGCCATGGCCACTGAGCCTGCGCGTCTGGAGCCTGTGCTCCACAATGGGAGAGGCCACAACGGTGAGAGGCCCGTGTACCGCAAAAAAAAAAAAAAAATTATTCTTTCTTGCCACCAAGAAATAGCAATCCAGTTCTCAGAAAGAATTTATACCTTGATGTTTAGCCACAACCCCGCATATAGTGCCGCTCTCATCTTAGGGTTCTATTATTGTCTGTATTTTACTTATCTTAATTGTGTAGGTTTTGCTTTATTACACTTGTGAGTTCTCTAAAGGCGTTAGAACAGTGTGGGTAAAAGTTGAATACTTGTATCAGAGGTACCTAGGAGTGAATTAAATGTGGAACATCTTCAGAAGTTCTTACAGCCACCGCAGGTTATATAACACTAGTTTATATCATCAGGGGAAGTTTCTACTTTGCATTTATATTTCTCATCTCATGGCAGAAATATATAAAACTGCTGTAATAATCTGCTTTTGTATTCCCTCTACTTTAAATGTGCTTCTTTGATCTTTAAACAGCTCACTTCTTTTTACAGATTTCACCTTCTGTGAAAGTTCAATCTAGAGTAGCTACTCATCGCATCAGACCATTTTAATTCTCTGCACAACAGAGAATCTTCGTTTTTCATTTGTTTGTTCATTTCTTCAATCATTCATTCATTCCCAACGAGAAGAACCTCTTCTGTCCCGTTTATAAGATATGACTGTTTTGAACACACTGTTGTTGAATCCTTCTGTGTGAGAGCACTGGTACAGAACAGAGTGGTGACCCAGCTCTCATGGAGGCAGATGTAAGGGAGGAATATACTGTTCAAACAAACAAATGAAAGTGAATAAGCATGTAATCCCAAATTGTTGTGAGTGCCCCGGAGGACAAGAACCTTGTCCTAACTGGGGAACTGGGGAAGGTTCACTGAGCAAGGATAAATTCACTTGAGATCAAGTCACGTAAGTACTTGAAGGGCAACCATCGTGCTGTACGTGGACCCATGCTTGGTGATTTGGGATGGGCGGGTTGTTTCAGGCCTCTGTGACGGCAACAAAGCCTATGATGGGAGCACATCCAGGGAACTGGAACAAAGCCTCGTGGGTTGGTCGCAAAATGCGAAGTAGAGATGTCAAGTTCGAGAAAAGTCTGGAGGTTGGTGGAGAAGCCAGAGACAGAGAAAGGAATTGGGGGTCCCTGGCATATGGATGTCATTTAAAGCCATTGGCCCAGAGGAGAAAGGAAGGGGTCTAAGGCAGAGCTGAGGTCAGCAATGACAAGTCACCAAGATAAGGAAGAGCCAGTAGAGGTGACTGAAAAGTGGTGGCCATTCAGGAGGAAAGGAGACTAGCATAGAGTGTAGTCATGGAGAAACCCAGAGAGAGATGGGTTTCAAGAAGCCACTGTGTTAATTCTGGTGAGAGGTCAAGGAAGATATGAAGAAAGAGATGTCCTTGGGTAGTACAGCAGCAGAGTTTGTGGGTGATCTTGGCAAGTGCTGCCTCTGGGATATGATGGGGTCAAAAACCCAACTGGAGAGAGTTGTAGACAGAACAGAAGGTGAGGAAGTGAAGGTAGCAACTCAAAGCAACTATTTGAAGAAGCTTAGAATATACTCCTCCACCTGCCTGAAGATGAAATTTTTGAGCCAACATGCTCATCCAGTCAAGAAAGACGTACAAAAAGGCTTGAAAGAAACCAAACAAAATGATTCTTATCCAGCTAAATTTTTGTCTTGTTTTGGAAGATCTCCTTGAGGTCACCTACTCAGGAGGAAAAACCCCGTAAAAAACGTCTCCCACTCTCTAAGACTTGGTATCTGGTGTTTTTCTTTCTTTTCATGCCACAGAATAACAGACTAAGAAAATATGCCTTTGAATTGAAAATGAATGACCTGACCTATTTTGTGCTGGCGGCTGAAACGGAGTCAGATATGGACGAATGGATCCACACCCTCAGCCGCATCCTGCAGATCAGTCCTGAGGGGCCCCCTCAGGGCAGAAGGAGCGCCGAGCTCACGGAGCTGGGGCTGGGTGAGCACTTGCACACCCGCCTCCCTTCCCTCGCGAAGTGCGACCTGCGCGTTTGGTTCAGTTCAGCTGCTACTAACCCTGGTAGCCGTCAGGTGTAGCTCTTCCAACTCTGAGCTATTTGCTCCAGGAAATCACCCATAAACCTTTACTTTTACTCAATAGTGAGAGTCACCACACAGAGGTATGATTTTGAGTTGCCAGGCAATGCTTTGAGGCTGACATCCAGCAAATGATGTTAGGAACCATTGGTCAGCGGTATTAAAAATATACCCATGTCTGATGGGGTGTTAGAGGGGAGATTCTGTGTTTTATAGCCTTTCATTAAATTTAATTAATGAACATAATACTCTGTAATGGCAAATATGCATTCTTTCCTTTTAGTTGAAAGGCATCTTTCACGTGTGCTTTTGACCCCACTGAGATCAGCCTAGTTGTGGAAGTTCCATAAATTTTGCATGGTATTAGAGATTTTTATAAGACAGATTTTTTTTTTCTGCCCATCCTAATTCTTTCGTATAATTCTAATCCAGGCTAGGCAAAGAGAAGAGAACAAGAGAGAGGAAAGAGAGGATGAAAAGTAGGGGAGAAAACAGGTCTGTAGCCACATCGAAGACAAGTTCACCTTCAGAGTCAGTGACCCTAAAGGAAAATTACTTTAAGACATTTTTCATAATACATGATATGTTATTTTAAGTCTTTAAGTTCTGATAGTCTATGTATCATATGAGAGAGTCATGAGATAATAAGGAAGAAAATTATGGTTGACTTTAATACAACTGCTATATATCATAGTAAGTGTTTTACATTCATGATTTGCTTAATAATAATCAACTAGAATATTAATGTTTACAGAGTCTTAGAGAGTTTAACTGAAGCTAGAATGTGGGCTTTACATTGATGGCCTAAGAGTCAGAATTATCCAAAATATATTCATATATAAGAAAACTTTAGTATGCATTAGTGAACTGCAACAAAACAACCTCAAGTATAAATGTAGTATTGTAAGGGTCCGTAGTTCTTATGGACGCACAGGATGGTGTCATGGAGAGTGTCCCAAAATGAGCACCAGGACATCTGATTTCCAGGCCCAGTTCATCTAACAATACGGAATACTAGAGCCAGGACGCAGTGAAGCCATCTCCTCACCAATATCCATCCCCCATCGCTCTTGAGTCTAACCCAGCTGTTATATGTCACAGGCTAGAGAAATGAATGATTCATGAGAACTGTTTAATAACCCAGTCTTGGTGTATCTTTTCAAGATTCCCTGGATAATTCTATAACATGTGAATGCACACCGGAGGAAACAGATTCTTCAGAGAACAACCTACACCCAGACTTCACAAAAGTAATAAAGCTGACATTTTTCTATGAAAATAAATTCAAATTACTTATTCTCTATTGCTTTCATGGAAAAGATATAAATGCTTTCTTTTAAGATTTAGACTAAGAAACACAACAGTCAGAAAACAAAAGCATGTTTCTATAAGATTGTGGAGCGTTAATGGATGATATTAAAGCAGTGCTGATACTAAGGGGCTATTTCTTGGCCATGTGGATGGAGCTGGGCCGTAAGTTTCTGGCTATTTAGATACTAAGAACTAACACAGTTTTCTCTGTAGTACCTCACAGAAACTGAAGAGATTGTCAAAGCAACTCGAAACACGGAGAGGCTAAATCTGTTCTTGCTGGATCCAGATATAGATGTAAGTCGGAATTCTCTCTAAGCAGACATGAACTTGATTTGTACAGTTGTGGTTTATAATTTAGAATCTCTTTTCTTATGATGGGTGTTTGTTGAGTAAAACTTTCCAAACTTTTTTAGAGCTTGAAACTTCAGAAGAAGGATCTTTTAGAACCTGAGTTTGTGATCAAACCATTTGAAGAAAAAGCTGCCAAGAGAATCATGATCATTTGTAAAGCTCTCAACTTAAATCTACAGGGATGTGTTACAGAGAATGAAAACGATCCGGTAACAAATGTAAGTTTCTCTTCTGTTACATCCTATAGATCGGCCAACATCACACCACCCTCGTTAAAATCTTTTATTCAATTCTTGATCTTTCCAGGCACTGAGTTCACACCCTCACTTGTACCAAGGGTATGATTGACAGCATTTTTCCACATGAAAGAATGCACGTTATGAAGTGGAATTATCAATACACTGCCGTAGAATTTCCCTTTTAACTTAAAGAAGTATCGAAGGGATTATGCTCTAGGGTTCTTGCCATTAAATCAGCGCAGTGGTTCAGAGTTTCCAAAGATATTGTTTGTATCTTCTTGGAACTCAAGATGGCTTTTAAATTGATATTTTTATTTTAATATTTATATGTTAATTTTCATGTATATTAGAGAATATGTATAATGAGCAAATCAACCCCGTGTTTTCACAGCTACTACTGCTTATGACAAGGCTAAATAGTGAATCAAGTAAAATAATATTATATAAATATTAAATAAATGATACACGTAAATGGTAGGAAAAAAGGTGCTTCACTGATATTTGGGAAACATCACTGCGCTCATTAAATCCATACAAGATTCCTCTTCTTACCAAGTGGGCTCTCTTGAGAGTTCACTCTTAGTATTCTAGGGGGCAATTCTATACTAATTGTAAGTGTATGTGTGGGAAGGGGACATTTTGTGAGCATAAATATTATTAAAGGTTGAACTATAAAAAAGGAAATAAAAAGCACTCATAATCCTAACATCAAAAATCATTGTTAATATATTGGTGTGTTCCCTTTCATTCTTTGTTAATGCGTTCTGTCCTCATTTCTAATAAAGCATCCCTCAATTGTCATCTTTCACCTTAAAGAAGAAAACTTATTTCCAGATCCATGATACAAGCCACATTTGCTTTCAAAAGGTAGAAACAGCATTAAGTTTTCTCTACAGATTGCACACACAATCCTGTACATGCCTTTATTTATGATGTGGTAAAACGAGCCTTGTTAGTTTGACAGTGAGTAGCTGGCAAAATGGGTGAACTCTTTCGAAAGATTGTAACCTACTGCCCTTGGGTCTTCAGGCACCTCACTGGTTGTCTGAGCCTCCTTCTTCCTGGTGTAATAGCATGACAACGGTACATGCTATGGACCTCAGGAGAATGAGGAGAATCAAGTAACAAATGCCTGACTTTCCCACTTACAAGTTGTTCCATGCTGGGCAAGTGGCTTAACCTCAGTCTCCTCTTCTGAAAATGGGGAAAATAATAAGACTATTTCAAATAGCCGTTGTGAAGATTAAATATGGTGCCCGGCGCATAGCAAGCATTCATTAAATATTAACTCTTATTCTAATATCTGGGAAATTGCTTTGAAATTTGTAAATACAATGCATGCAAGGTATTGATGTTTTCAGTGTTACCTGTGAGATTCTTGTTGACAAGTAAGCTAAAATTGAAATTTGTTGCCAGTAAGAATCTTCCTCCAAAATGAAGCTTCCTCATGTTCTATAACTGTAACTGTGCACGAGGTTATGTGAGACTGAAAGCAGTTGAAGTTGAGTTTACTCATTCTCCAGCAAATATTTATTCAGTGCACCTACTAGACCCAGACTTGTTCTAAGTACTGGAGAAACAGCAGGGAATGAAATCAACAAGGTCCCTAGCCTCTTGAAGATTAGATTCTTTTGGAAAAGGACCGAAGTAAATAAGGAAACGAATAAATTAACAAGATAATTGCACATTGTGCAAAGTTCTTTAAAATAAATCAATATAAAGAGATGTGATACAGAGGAGCTGGGAAGAAGGCTGCTGTAGGTGGGGGGCCATGGGAGGCCTCTCTGAGCGGGTGGCATTTGAACAGAGAGCAAAGGTTAAGAAGGATAAAACGTCAGGTCAGGGCAAAAGATTCCAGGCAGAAGAAAGAACAAGCGTGAATGCCCTGAGACAGGTAAGTCTTGGCAAGTTCTGGGAACTGAAAGGAGATAGTGAGGGGAAGGGCAGACCAAGATGCGGTGGGAGAAACAGTACAGGGTAAGATTAGGTAGGGTCTTATAAGCTGTAGCAAAGAGTTTGGATTTATCCTAGATGTGAGTGGAGGCTATTCAAGAGTTTAAAGCACATTAAAATGGTGTGATCTAATTTGTGTTTTTAAAACATCTCATTAGAAGAATGGATTGGAGGAAACAAGAGTTGAACAGGGGAAAGCAGTTAGAAGTCTATTACTATAGTTCACAGCATGGCTTGCGCTAGGGCTGGCAGGGAGGAGGGAGAGGAATGGATGGATTTGACTGCTGTTTTGGAAATTGAACTGACAGTTTTTTCAGATACATTGCATATACAGGATAAGGGGAAGGGAAATCTGAAGGATGAGTCCCTAGTTTTTGCTTTAAGCACTTAGACGCATGGTGGTGCCATTACTAAGAGGACAAGACTAGAGGAAGAGCAGGTTTGGGGGATACAGGCCAAAAAGTACATTATGGATATGTGAAGTTTAATCAGACTATTAGATATCCAAGTAGAGATGGCCAGTGGGCAGATTCAAAGACAAGTCTGGAACTCAAAGGAATGGCATGAACAGAGATACAAATTTGGAAGTCTGGTACAGGCAGTGACCTAGAGGGAATCATGTAGGAATTTCTATGTGTGTAGGAAACATTTAATGGATGAACAGAGAAGTGACCAAAGAAGAATCAGAAGGAATGTTCATGGATGTAGAGATAAACCAGGAAAGAGTGGGTCATGATGCCAAGAGAGAAAGGGTCAGCTATGTGGAATGGTGCTGAGAAGCTGAATAACATGAAGCCGGAGAGCAGCGTGGTAGATGTGGCCACATGGAGGATGACTATAGCAGAAAAAAACTTCCTTGGAGTGAAAATGTTAGGAGGAGTAATCAGAACATACTTGCATTTGGGAGTAAAAAAAAAAAAAACTAGAAACTTAGCTCTTGAAACTATATTTGGAAATATCAGGAAAATTTAACCTAAATTATAATGTCACTTAATCTAAATTTTATTAAATAAAAACGAATGCTTTTTTTGACCGGGTACATCCTTAAGTGTGATTAAGAGCTCAAATTTAGAAACGGAAACTCAGAGATAATGGGCTTTTCTTTCCAGTGCCAGGGGCATATGGCTCCTTCCACATGGCTTCGTATCTTTATACTAAAGGCCACATTCAGAAGCTAAATGTGTGTATTTGGGCCAATCTCGCCAGGCAAGAGAACACATGCAGCTCAAAGAGCAGCTGTTGTGAGCCTTTCTTGTGTGTCAGGCCGTAGGAATAAGTCAATGCCATTGTGAGCCTTTCTTGTGTGTCAGGCCGTAGGAATAAGTCAATGCCATTGTGAGCCTTTCTTGTGTGTCAGGCCGTAGGAATAAGTCAATGCCAAGTGCTCTGTATGTCTGTATCATTTTTAATTTATTTTACAGTTGATACACATGTTTAAAAACTAGGAAAAGAATTTTAAGAATAATTTCATAGTGCTTATAAACAATAATGTAAAAAAACCGAGAAAACAGCCTCACCTGAACTCAAGTGCAATTTTGTATGTAATGGCATTGTTTTAAAAAAACCTTTGTGTGATTATTCAGTGACACTCATTAATGTCGCTATTTTTAAATTCGTCGTTTGTAACTCAGTGAGCATGCTTTTAAATTAATTGAAATATTTCTCCAAGTTGCTGAAGAGCCAGCAACTCAGTAGCATTTAATGAATGAGCTTCTAAAAAGACACCCTAAAAGGACTTTTTCACGATGGGGAAACAATACTTGACAGCATGTAATTTTTTAGTCAATCAGTTGAAAACCAAATTCAAGTTGATGGTTTTAGAGTATAAAATATTTCTTTGAAAATAAAAATTGATTCCAAAAATCTGAACTAATAAAACTGCTTCACAGCTGAGCTACATTTAAAATGCCATGTTCTTGAATTTTTTTAAAGAGAAGTACAGAATTCTAAACATCAGAAACCTATGACTTAATTTGTTAGGCTTTGAAGGTTCTAAACAACACTTTATGGAAAAGCTGGTGATTCAAAAAGTAAGATGTGAATGGCCATCATCAAAAAGTCTACAAACAATAAATGCTGGAGAGGGTGTGGAGAAAAGGGAACCATTTTTCACTGTTGGTGGGAATGCAAACTGATGTAGCCACTATGGAGAATAGTATGGATGTTCCTTAAAAAACTAAAAATAGAACTACCATATGACCCAGCAATCCCACTACTGGGCATATACCCTGAGAAAACCATAATTCAAAAAGACACATGTACTCCAATGTTCATTGCAGCACTATTTACAATAGTCAAGACATGGAAACAACCTAAATGTCCAATGAGATGAATGGATAAAGAACATGTGGTACATATATACAATGGAATATTACTCAGCAATGAAAAGGAACGAAACTGGGTCATTTGTAGAGATGTAGTTGGACCTAGAGTCTGTCATACAGAGTGAAGTAAGTCAGAAAGAGAAAAACAAATATCGTACATTAACACCTACATGTGGAATCTAGAAAAATGGTACAGATGAAACTATTTGCAAGGCAGGGTAGAGACACAGACGTAGAGAACAGACATGTGGACATGGTGGGGGGGAAAAGGGGTGGGATGAATTGGGAGATTGGGATTGGCATATACACACTACCAGGAGTAAAATAGATAGCTAGTGGGAACCTGCTGTATAGCACAGGGAGCTCAGCTCGGTGCTCTGTGATGACCTAGATGGGTGGGTGGGTGGGGAAGTCCAAGAGGGAGGGGATATATGTATACATATAGCTGATTCCCTTCATTGTACAGCAGAAACTAACACAACATTGTAAAGCAATTTTACTCCAATTAAAAAATGGTAAGATGTGACATTTAAGTTGAAAAGGTGGATTGGAAGGAATAAGTGAAGCACCATATGAGCTTTAATTCCTGATGGATTATCAAAGTAGGTGATTTATTTCCATTCACAAAGCAGAAATGAAAATCCAAAGGCAGCAATTCACAAAAACTTAATAAGGATTTTTTTCCTTTGACCTTCAATGTGTTTGGGGTTCCTACCTGAGTTATTTTCACATAATTTTGTATTTTTCAACTCTTAGCAGACTACCACTGCCACAAACCAAGAGTTTTTCTAAACTAAATTTATAAAATATGAAACTTTTCCATTTTGTCTTATTTTTAAAAACTAATGCGTTGAATTTTACGTGTAATTTAACAGTAAGGGAGCTGGCAGGTGTTGCTAATATTAAGGAATTAAACTAATACCCCTGTTATAAACTAGCCATAATCCTGCATTTCAGAGAACACAAGATACTTATTAAACATTCAGCAAAATCCACAGCGTGAGTGAGTCTGTACAGTAATGAATTTGGTCACAGTGTATTTTTTGTATGTAACCTGCTTATTCACAGAATCCTGGTGGGTGAGAGGCCTCAATTCAAAATTAAGTAGCATAAACAAAAGTTAAAAAACTTTTTGTAAGTATATTCATTTTAAGAAGCCTGTAGTTAATTACATATGTATGTATTTACATATATGTATATATATAATTATTCATGTGTGTATTTATGTACATGTGTCTGTGTATGTAATTACATATACATATATTGGGTTGGCCAAAAAGTTCATCCGTTTTTTCCATGTTACAGAAAAACCTGAGTGAACTTTTTGGCCAACCAATATTTATTTCAATCCTTGTTTTATTTAATTTCTCTTGCATTTGACATTTTTCTAGTTGAAAATTATTTCTTTCTGAAATCTTTCTTCTTCTGTGTCTTTGATAACTCTGGCAGCGTTAAAAAAATTTTAGCAACTTGTTTTTAAAAATCTCTCTCCACTCCCCCATCTCCTTTGTAAGCTGTTTTCCCTACCCCAGTCTCTATCCTGTGCATGTTCATATTTCCTAGGATGCCATTCTGATTCTCTTCTTTTTATTTAATGCCTTGAATAGGCACCCACATCCCCAAATCTTTTGGGTTCAGATCTCCAGCCCCAATTTCCTTGACTGGGCTCAAAACTCATATATCCAACTGCTCCTGGAAAGTCCTACAGATGATTCTCTGTATCAAAGAATTCATCTTTGTATCCTCATCCTATATATCAGTGAATGGCATTGTCATTCACTTAGTTTCCTATAGCCCCAAACCTGGGGATTTTCTTTTATTCATGCCCTTGTGAAGCCTCTCTCCAACTAACCAACACACGCACACAAGCAATGGATTTCCAAGCCTTTTGGTTGTACCTTCCTAACGTTTCTCAAATGTATCTTCTGCAAACACATCCTAACTTTTTGTTTCCACTCTGATCTCACTCTAAACCTGTGTTTTTTCATGTCTTTGTGACTTTGCCATGTCACTCCACCTACTAGAAGCCCTTTATAACTTCCCCTTTACCAAATTTCTACTTCTTTAAAACTCAAGCAAGAAACTTTCCCTTGCCTTTCCATCTTCCTTTACCTTCGCATTTGCCCTTTACTTCACATCTTCCTCTTCCTTCCTAGCACGGTAGTAAGAGGTTAAGGGAGCAATCACACAGAGGCTTGGAAATTGAGTGAGCATAAGAATTCCAGATGATGCGGGGGAGAAAGCCACGTGGAGGCGCAGAGGTGCCACGCCCTTGGATTTGTCAGAATCCGGGGCACTGTGCAGGCTGGTGCAGAGGAGATAGCTAGATAACTACTATGGTTGGGAGACTGGTTACTCTGAACAATAAGTAAACTAATTGAACAAATAAGTAAATAAATAAATGATAATGAGTCAGGTTTTTCACTATTGGATGAAATACTCGCAAATATGAAAAAGGGAAAGGCTAGAAAGAATCTTTGAGGATTTGGATTGGAAATGGAGGTATGACATGAACCCATGAGTTTTTAATAAATATTCATGTACTGACAGAGATAGAGACATCATTGTAGCTGTGAATATTGTGTATATGTATGTGTGTGTCCCGGAAACAATAAGCATAGATAGCAAGCACCCAGATCTTGGTTTCTAAGTGTCACCCTCACTAACAGGAACCAGGGCTCTTTGGAGGAATGGCTGGGACATGGAAAGTATAAGATGAGCCTGGAACATCTTGTTGGGTAAAGAAAGAGGTGCTCCAAAAATGATGCTTATCTGCCATAAAGACACAGGAGCTACACTGAAGGGTGTACCTCTGGCGAAATCTGAGACAAGTCGAGTATCACTATAAATAACGACAGTAAGAGATGGAAATTTATTGAATAAAATAGCAATCCATGAGTCTATACATACATATATATATGTACATATGTGTGTATGTGTATATAAATATATATATGAATAAAAAATGAAGGATAAAGGAAAGCTTATTGTTACAGTAAAATACCGACTAATGTAGAAAGAATGATGGAACTAGAAGATCACCATTGGTAGCCATCATAGTGGTAGTTGGTTCCAGTGGGAGTTACGAATGGTGGATTGGGTTTGATGAGTAGCAGGACATTGGTGTAATCTCAGAAAATATTTCCAAAAAGGCTAATCACTTACCAAAGGGAAAATGATGACGTTATAATGGAGAAAACTGGAAGATGCCAACAAGACCAGAATATTTAGGTTAACATTACCTAAAGTCGTGGGAAAGTTGACTTTTTGTGCCCTTGCTATAATGAACTATGAAAATCAAATGTCACACTGGGGTATTACTGCCCCCAAAAGCATGACCTGAGTCAGACCATGAGGCATCATCAGGGATACTGACATTGCAGATATTTCTGAGAGAGTAAAGGAAATAACTAGAAGGTTTTGTAAGGTTGAATCATACATGTATTACAAAGTATGAAAAAGAATATTGGGCAGGAAAAGTAGAATGAAGAAACCAATGAAATACAGTTCTGGGATCTGAGGAACCTGATAGTGGAAGGGATTCTGGGAACTTGCCTACAAATATTGTATTTTATATGTTATATATAAAATATACAATACATGCAATATAATATATAGTATTATATCTATTACATATAACATATTATATATAGAAATATTGTACTATATATAAGTAGTAGTATTTTAGCTACTGCCTTATTAAATAATGTACTTAAGGAGGCTATCCCCTTTGTGATGATTTTATGTCAAAACCATCAATTCTTTCTTTTTCTCCAAAGATTGAGCCTTTTTTTGTGAGTGTGGCACTTTATGACCTCAGAAACAGCAGGAAGATTTCTGCTGATTTCCATGTGGATCTAAACCACACTGATGTCAGGCAGATGCTCTCAGGGGCTTCCGTGGCTTTGGAAAATGGAAACATAGACACTGTCACTCCAAGACAATCAGAAGAACCTCATGTCAAGGGATTTCCGGAGGAATGGCTAAAATTTCCAAAGCAGGTTGCACTTTTGTTTATCTATCATGGGAGGGAAAATGCTTGTTCCATTTTTTTTACCGATAGATTACATAAGATGAGCAGTTTTCCAAATAAAAGTCCCCCTTAGGGCTTCCCTGGTGGCGCAGTGGTTGAGAGTCCACCTGCCGATGCAGGGGACACGGGTTCGTGCCCCGGTCCGGGAAGATCCCACATGCCGTGGGGCGGCTGGGCCCGTGAGCCATGGCTGCTGAGCCTGCGCGTCCGGAGCCTGTGCTCCACAACGGGAGAGGCCACAGCAGTGAGAGGCCCACGTACCGCAAAAAAAAAAAAAAAAAAAAAAAAAAAAAAAAGTAGAATTTTGTAAATGTCTTCAGTGTGGTTTCCTAGATGCTTATTAGCTGTTTTCTTTGTACATAGGCTATATTTTCTGTAAGCAATCCACATTCTGAAATTGTTTTGGTGGCCAAAATCGAAAAAGTACTGATGGGAAACATTGCAAGTGGTGCTGAACCATATATTAAAAATCCAGACTCCAACAAGGTAATGCATGATCTTTGTATAAATAATTTTAATTACTTTCAAGAAATAAAATCACACTGCCTTGATGAATTATCAAGTTTGATAAATGTAAGTCTTGAAGTATTCCCTTGTTAGTGAAATGAGTATCAAACAGGAAATTTTTAAAGTATATATTCTCGGCTTATGTTTTTCGATCCTGCAATTTCTGCTGAGACTCTATTGGTAGAAATAAATTTAAATGTGGATAAAACTTTAACCCCCAAAGACTAAAGTGTTAACAATAATGAAAAGTTAGGATTAATCTGACTGAAAACAAGGGAATACGGTTTACTAAGACATCAGCAATGCTTATGCTGAACTAAGTGAAAAAGTAAAATAGTTGTTTACCAAATTTTAATAACACCTAAATGAAGAAAGAAAGAGGAAAGAAAATACCATAAGTTCTTTAAATGGTGGGACTGCAGGACATTTTTTCTGCTTTCTTTTTTCTATTACCATATTTTCTATAATAATTGAATGTTATTTTTTAATAGAAAATAAATACAAAAAGTTTATATTATCCACACAAAGAAGTATATTGGGAAAATAATGCATAATAATTGAATTTGAGGGTGTGTGACAGTTTAGGGCAGTGTTTAACATATTTATGAGAATCCTTTAATTCAGGGTTTAGCAAACTATGGAGTGCAGGCCAAGTCCAGCCTGTCACCTATTTTTGTAAATAAAGTTTTATTGAAACGCGTTACACTCATTCATTTAAGATTGTCTTTCCTGCTATAGCAACAGAGTTGAGAAGCTGAGACAGAGACCACATGGCCCACAAAGCCCTATATATTGGATTGGCCAAAAAGTTTGTTCGAAAGAACTTTTAGGCCAATCCAATATTTACCGTGTGACTCTTTACAGAACAAGTTTGCTGACCTCTATCATAACAAATAAAAAGAAATACAGGACAGCCTGTGAATGTAAATTTCATAACTCTTTCCATTCAATATTTTAAGGTCTTTTAAGTCAGAAAAAAAGTTGGTATTCCAAGATAAGGGTGTTTTCTACATTTGAAATTTCTAAACTAAAAAGAAAGAAAGCGTTATACACCAGTTTGAACACAGAGGATATCATTTGTCTCTTTACAAGGTAGAATCTGTGAGCCAGTAAAGCAGAATTTTACTGAGTTTCAATATAACACGAAAAAGTATTTATTAATATTTTACATGGACTGTTTGTACAGTGATGTTCTAAACAACATTTAATATTTTTTTTTCCTTAGTATGCACAAAAGATACTAAAATCCAACAGGCAGTTCTGCAGCAAGTTGGGGAAATACCGCATGCCATTTGCTTGGGCGGTGAGGTAGGTTGATAATTGCAACCAACAGAATAGAAGTGCATTTATTGTCTGCATTGAAAGCTTCGTTTTTGAATGCATCTGTGTTACCTGTTATTTTTAACATACCAACACCTAGAAGAATGCTAGTGTGTTCATCTTCAAAAATACCTTAAGCTCCCCAGAAACATGTGTTTTACAAGATAATTTAGCAAGCCAGCCCATAATAGACTGGGACCATGACATGTGTACAGTGTACGCATGACCAGGTATGCAGTGGGTTCTTGGTAGGATCAAAGCCAAGTCATAACTTCTTTATTATGTATATTTGGTCTAACAAACTCTTGATGTTTTATCAGTCCCAAGGGTTTGGTGCGCATAAAATTCAGATGGAAGCACTGTGATTTCTTATGCAGCTGCATGTTTTCATCCGTGCAGAAAACACGGGTCTATATATGGATGTTCAAATGAAACCATCAAATTGATCACTTGAACTCTCTTTGATTTTGGTACTGATTAGCATAGCTGCATTTCTTAGTACCGGTTGACTCTCTGATAGAAATGCTGAGTTAATGTGGACACTGCTGGTGGAACCATCCACCCGGACATATAACCTCTGCATAAAGGACAAAAAATGCCTTTCAGATCTGTTTAAACATCAATTACTACTGTCCTTGTCAGTCTCTTTGTGTCTTTATCAGTACATGAATTTCTTAAAGGAGGAAGTGCCTGCCATAGATATATGGGAAAAGGTCAGCAATGGACAATCTGAATGAACTAAAAAAGATAAATTAGTGCTACAAAACAAGCAGCCTATTAGGTATCCATTTGAATGTTGATTATACCCCAATGCAAATAACTTTAAAATCCAGAAGGACGGGAGAACTAGTTAGTTATGTCATTTTCAGGTCTCACAGTATCCAGTTGTGGTACATAGCCAGAGTAAACTCACCACTATTTTTCATAATGTTGATGTGTTGATGTAGTTATTGAAAGTTGGAGACAGGTACAGGGAGGAGGAATGTGGAATTAGGGACAGTGGTAAACCAAGGTAGACTCATGCCGTCTCTAGGGATTAATTTGCCCCAAGGCAGCCCTCTCAGTTGAGGAGGAAGAGACCAGGCCCAGGAATCTGAAAACGTGGTCCAGATCAGATACCACTTATAGATTGTAGCTTTGGTCAAGTTTCCTTTCAGAGTCTCAGGGTCTCCATTTGCAGAATGAAACTAACAAGACGGCCTTGTGAACAGTACTGCAATCACAAGCGCAAAGGCATCTGTCATAAAGTAGATCATAAATATCATTTTATCCCCCTTTAATATCTCCCCCTACAGGGACAGCTAATGCTAGGATATTCTTCATGAATAAAAGATATTATTTAGAAATACTGAACCCTTATGATGAACTTAATTCATTTTATTCCTTGTAAGCTTCAAGAAAAAGGATAACATTGTAATTCGCAGGTCAAACTTTTCATGTTGATAAGTATTCTCAGTTCCCACAAGATAATCAGTTGGGGCAAGTAGAGGGTAGAGGCAGGATGTCCTTTGGCAAAATGAAATATTCCAATATAGCAAAATTATAATAGTGAACACATTTTCTCTTTAAGGATTGAGGATTATTCTGAGTATTGTTATAAGCAGACATTTTAGAGCCAGAGCTGGGTTCCCTATCTCAACTCTATTTACCAGTGAATTTAGCAAGAACTTAGAGTCTCAATTTTTTTGAATGTATGAAGAGGAATTCGAATACCTAATTTACTATTTCAGGGATTAACAAGTACATATATTTATTCAATAAAAGATAGCCATTATTAGAAGCCATTAGTCTAATATGATTATTAAAAGTCCCTGTGGAGATCATATCCACCCAAACAAGCCTCCTTTTCAGGTAAATTTGGGGCAATGAAGAATAATGTGGGAGAAAGAAGTAAAAGAATTACCCATTATTGAAAGAACCTGAGCAGTTAGGAAAAGCAGTAACAGCCCTACTTTGAAGTTGTCTTGGTCAAATGTGCTAGAGGAAAGATAGATGAAGTTTCTAGGGAGGCTGATAATATTACTAGCTATTGAAGTAATTACGTCTAGGGCAGGAAAGCCAACAAAACCACAGGTTCATGCTACATGAATGCCTGATCACTGGTTTGGTTGTAGACCAGGGAACAGTATACACCACCAGTTTGTGCCCATAAATGTATGATTTACATTTACATAAACATCTCTAGTAACTGAGAAAAATGATTAGCAGCACAGTTCTCAAGATTTCATGTTAGACCCCTTGGAATATTTAACCACAAAAACAAGTACAAGATCCAACCAAAGAAGATTTTAATTTTCCCTCCACAGTGTGGAAACTGCTTCAAGTAAATGTTGACCAAATTAGAGAAGGGCTCTTGCTACTCATGTCGTTTTGACATAAGCCAGCCTGCTGATGTATTCCACTACCCTACTGACACCGCTGGTTCTCTGGCTCCTTTTCCTTTCTATTATATTTTCTCGATTGCAGCTTATTTCTTGACATAGCTTTGAGTGGACTCTAAAACCCTTTGGCCCTTAAAATCAACTGCCACTAAAAAGCATAGAATTGACAATTAGCTTACAATCATATTTTTACCCGATCCAGTCATCCCACCAGCTGCAAAACACACAGATACTCATCACTGTGAACATTTTATCTAGAACATGCACTAATTTGGTACATGTTCTTATTTTGGGCACCAGCTGTAGCACCATTTTATAGCAAAAAAGCTTATATTTGGGGTAGGTAAACAGAATGCACTCAGATGGCTACAGAGGGCATTGTACACTCATTGATTCAGGAGAAAGTCAACCTTTACAAATGTGCCATGTTGTTAAATCAAACTCTTTCCTCGTGTATCACCCCCAGGATTATGTGTGCCTAAATCCTGGACAGGACGCTTTTTGATTCCTTTTTCTCTGTCCCATGCAACATTCCAAATGGAACCGAGTAACAAACTGGATTTTCTTTAAAATTAAACACTAAAATAAAAATTTCATTCTTATATCTATACATTTATAGAAGGCACACAGCACAACACCACCACCCAACAAATGGTTGTCCAACCTCTGTTCAAATCCTTCCAGTGACAAAAACTCAAGTGCGTCCCACAGTGGTTCTTTCTTCTTTTATAGCTCCAATGATTAGATAATTCTTCACACACACACACACACACTTGTTTAAACTGCTTGACACGTCTATGTTTTGTCTTCCAAAGCCACAAAAAATGGGCCCAATTCTTTCTATATATCACAGCTATTCATGTTGCTTATTTTTGTTAATATTTTTTTAAAGTCGTTATTGAATTTGTTACAATATTGCTTCTGTTTTATGTTTTGTTATTTTGGCCGTGAGGCATGTGGGTTCTTAGCTCCCCAACCAGGGATCAAACCCGCACCCCCTGCATCGGAAGGCAAAGTCTTAACCACTGGACCGCCAAGGAAGTCCCTCATGCTGCTTATGAATGAAGCTCTCAGGGATACCTAAGCTTCTTTTCCTTTAGGCTAAACACCACATTTTTTTTTTTTCAATCACACTCTAAACGTCATGGCTCTGAGACCTTAATTGCACATGGATCATTGCTCAACTCTGCAGTTGGAACAGGGCATGGTGTCCCAGCCGTCCTGAAACCATCTGTGTAAATGAATCAGTTCTCTGCTCTCCTGCCAGTTACCATATTTATGGAGTGGGGACAGAGTGTGAGTGCCGTGACCAGCGCCTCTCTGTGCTGCTGTGTTCTTCACAGCGTGTCCAATGTAAGTGAGCTGTTTCCAGAGCTGCTGCAGATAAGAGCAAAAGCCAGTGATACAACTCAAGTCTACTGATACATTTGAAGTGACTGGTTAAATTTTTTTTTAAATACTACTCAATATAACTTTCTCCCATGTTGGGAAAAATGTCACACACTCAAACACAATCCCTGAATAATATTTAAATAAAAATAATCTTCAAGTTAAATATTTTCATTCTTCCTCCCTCAGTGTTATTTGATAGGGGACCTTTTTTCCCTCAGTTACTACTTCACAGAAAAAAAACTGAGGAGAAAGGTTGAAGGAGTCTAAAAATATCATTCTGATAAATTCCTGGCCCATTTTCTAAATTATTTAACACTAAAGCTCTATGATCAGGTAGCCATTTAAATGGCCTTTTCAGCCTGTGTATTGAAATCTTTGGCTAATGTGAAGAGTAGTAAAAGAGTCTCATTAAGGTCCTTAAGTTAGAAGAAATAAAGATTCAGCATTTCTCTAACATTGAAGAAAAATCAGTTACACATAGGTCTAATTTTCCTTTGATAGACAGAGAGTATGATGAATTATGGGGAAGAAAAACGACATTAAGCATGCTAGGTATACTTGCTTTTCAGGAAGTGTGTTGCCCGGCATTACTATATTATTTGGATGAAAACAATTTATGCATTTTAACTAAATCTATATAGTCTCATTGAAATGGATGAAGGAAGGAAATAAATGGTTCAGGTTCACAGTGTTCTCTTTATTTAATACAAAATGCTCATTCAGGTGTTCTCCATTTTATCTTTATCTCTGCCCTAAAATTTAGGGCATGGGCACATTTATCTCCATGAAAATGTTTCAAGAGTCTGGCTCTCTACACCCACATACACAACCTCATACCCTTTCCATTATTCATAAATTCTAACGGCACCACCCAAACTGACATGACCCAGGCTTGCCCAGTAAATAATGAAAAAGTGGTAACATGTGTTCCCATTCCTCTCCACCCCCCCAATACTCTGTGGCTTTGACATGTTACCAAATCATAAATAAATGTAGTTGTAATATGGGCTGCTTCACTTTAGATACCAGGTTGAAAATAAGAAATTGAAGATAATAAATGCAGTGTATAAATGAAATTTTTTTCTAAGAAGTTTTCATGTCTTTTTATTTTATAAATTCCTGGACTTTCTTCCATTATAAATGGGAAATTGAATCATTTTAGTCAACTTAAAAATACATCTTCATAAGTAATATCCAAGTACCAAGAGGGGAGCATTGGTGGTTCAGTGGTAGAATTCTCCCCTCCCTCCCATGCCAAATACCAAACTGAATAAATATGGTTTTCTTTCAGATCAGTATTTAAGGACAACCAGGGAAATGTGGACAGAGACTCAAGATTTTCACCATTGTATAGACAAGAAGGCAACAAGATTTCAACTGAGGACCTACTTAAACTAGTGTCAGATTATAGAAGGTAAGATGTTTTGCATACTCTTGAAATTAACATGAATCAGCTACCTTGCTGCTGTTGATTTGTTATCTCTGCATAAACAATACTCCATAACCAGATTCCCAAATATCCATACTCCCCCAGAAAGCAGATGCTTTGCAGATGACCTCTCATATGCCCAAATGACACCGTAAATTTGCCAGAATGATGTGGAAGGAGTGTGAGACGTTAAACTATGTCAGCTACCTATGGCTGTGTAACAAATCACCCCAAAAATTAGTGGCTTAAAACAACAACATCACTTATTTTTCTCTTGAGTCCATAATTTGAGCATGGCTAAGTGAAGACAGTTTGTCTCTTCTATATATGGCATCGGCTGGAAGAGGTCCAATGGAGCCAGAGGATCCATTTTTGAGATAGCGCATTTGATGACTGGCAAGTTGGTGCTGGCTGTTGGCTGGAAGCTCAACTGGAGCTGTGGGTTGGAGACCTTGGCTCTTCTCTCCATGAGATGCTATGGCTTGGGTTCTAAGAGTAAGTGTCCCAAGGGACAGACAGAAAATGTTCACTGCCAGTTTCTTAAGATGGGAAACTGTCACAGTGCCATTTCTGCCATAACATACTGTCAAACTGTCACAGATCCTAGATTCAAATGAAGGGTATATAGACACCTCTAAATAGGAGGAGTGTTAGGGGATTTTAGATTATGTATGAAACACCACAGAGCAATTAATTGCTGTGAATACAATAATTTATAATAGTTCTGTCATTCAAATGCTTTTGGAAAAGACAATGGAAGTTAGAGCCAAAAGAAGAAAAACATAAAAGTCACAACATTTTTAAAATGAATCACCATATATTCAGCATCTGATGATGGTAAGATCTTTCATGACAAGTGGCTTATCTTAAACTGCTGGTCCCCTGACACAGTCAGGATTCTTGTTCCCTTTGTCCCTTTCCCAAATATTAACTCTCTGCCTCTCCATCTAAGAATCAACAATTCCTTATCAATTAATTTTGTTTATCCAAAACAAAAATTATTTATTACTATGAAACAAGCATGATTAATATTTTCTGTATCTTCAATAGAGGATATATTTCTATTTAACTAGAAGGGAAGTTTGCCCAATGTTCTTTTTTGTTCTGGAAAAAAATAAACCTTAGGAAACAAAATAAAAGTGGAATTGAACCAATATTATTTTTTTGTGATTCTACAGGACCACTCCTTACATGGGGAGACCTTCCTTCCCTTTATCAAACATCATGGTCAAAACCCCTATATCCACTAAGTGGAAATTAAGAATGCTTTTCCTCTTTACTTTTTCCCAAGTTTACTAAAGCCTGAAAAGTGGTAACACTGAGCAGAAGGGAATGGGCAAAACAGGAGAAGACCATACTGTCACAAAACCCATGTTATTGGTGTTTAGCAAAGATAGTTATCACTATGGCATTTAGAGGGTGTCTAGAATACCCAACGCCGTACTGGTGAGACATTAAGTTATTTCATGGATGCCTCACACGTCATGACATTTATTCTCAGCAGTGTGCTGATAAATGTCTACCACTGACCCTCTAGGAGGAAAAAAACTGATTTGTATTGATGGTAAATTTCTATGGTGTAAGTTCTCCTACCATTGCTGATTTCAAGCTACCAGTGGGGTTTTGCCAAACATGGAGCTGGAAAGAAAGCTGATTTCAAGCTACCAGTGGGGTTTTGCCAAACATGGAGCTGGAAAGAAATGTGCACACCATCATATAACATTTCCACCACACAGATAGATGTAAATAACCTCAAGAGCATGGATCCTCTCACCATCTAGTAAAACAATTACTAAGTGATGAATTTTCAGTACTTTTTACCTTGGTATTAATGTAATTTGTTTAATATAATTTCATTTTTAATAATGACTGTGTTTTACAGATGGCAGGCAAAATAACTGAAAATATAACAATTAGCTCTCACAGGCTGGGAAGAGCTGCCTCTCGAAGTAGATTTCTTGAGAGGGGTGACACTTGAAACTGTTCTTAGCAACTTTCACCTTACTATAAAAGAAGATAGGGGAGAAGGTTTTAGTAAAGAGGGAGGAAAAGAAAGTCAAGGACTCATGAATTAGAGTGACTGTGGGCACAGGGATAGGTGGTGAAGAAGGGTCTACATACACTTACTAGGGATCAGGGAAAGGGCCCTTGTCCTCCTGGATTGTTGGTGAAGAGGGAAAAAGCAAACTGTCCACTTACCAGTTGTGGCAAAGACCATCCTTGCTCTCAAAACTTCTTAAAATTCCTCACGAAAGTGAATTATTTAAATCGGTTCAAATACTAGTACTTTCTGTTAACAAAAACTAAATACCATTTACCAAAACTAACGATTTACATCGCACTCGTTTGGCCATATAAATGTTATCTGAAGTGGTGCAAATAAATTTAAAACATTCTTCAGAATATCTGTAACTTGACCACTCCCTGATTTTTAATTCTTATTTGCAAAATCACATAAATTTTAGTTTTCAAAATAAAACTAGGTAAATGAAATTATTCACAAGATTGTTTAGGGTCCCACTGTTTATCCTTATCAAAGCTCAGAATTACCATTGTCTGCTTTTTTTCCTTGACAACTAGAATAATTCACTGTGTGTGTGTGTGTCTGTGTGTGTGTGTGTGTGACTGTGTGTGTGTGTGTGTGTGTGTGTGTGTGTGTGTCTGTGTCTATGCTGGTATACTTTCACAGAGCTGACAGAATAAGCAAAACGCAGACCATTCCTGGAAGCCTGGATATCGCTGTTGACAACATTCCTTTGGAGCATCCAAGTATGATGATGATGTCATGACTTGTTTGTAGAGTTTTGAATGTTTAGTGGCTTTTTGGTTAGTTGGTTGGTTGGTTGGATAGTTGGTTCGTTACAAAGGTTTGTTTGGGGATTTTTTTTCTCAAGGTTTAGGATAACTGTAATTCATTATCCTATAGAAATTTGGGATGTCTTATTTCTCCATTAAGACAGACTGTAAGTATTGTAGGACAGGAACTATATTCAGGGTGACCTAATATTCAGCTGGTATACACCATGCACCGAGCAGGGTGTTAAATTGTATCATTTAATCCTCAAAACCCTGAAGGGTTGCAAATGAGGAAGTCCGGTTCAGATAGATTGATAAACCAATAACCCATAATGAACAATACCACACTGAGCTGTCAAAGGGCTACTCTGAACACGGTACGTTGCCACCCAAGTGGCCGTGCACTAATTATAGCCGGAAAGTTTTTAGACTCTGTTATTACACAGAGAGCATATATCTTTTCCAGAATATGGTCAAAAGTTCTATTTTAGTGAAAATTTAAATTTCAGAAGCAGTTTTATTAACTTATAAATAAGAGTTTTCAGAATTTATTTATTAATTGGTGAGATTAGTTTCTTTGGTTTTATTTTCCTTCTAATTACACCTTTTAGTGACTTTCTCAGTGATGCAAAGAATGAATAAAGGCATTCTAGAAAGACCTACAAACAGGGAGAGGATTATTACCACAGGACATTTGAATTACCATTAGCACTATGAAGTTTTCCATTCTTATGACTTTTCCACAGATCACTTTAGTATGAAATAAAATGAGCATTCTAACTTAAATCATGGCTCCAAATCACTTTTGTATTGATTGGTGTGAAAAAACAGATGACAAAGTAAGCCATCTCCTCTACCTGATTTGTGGGAGGTTGCTTTTATTACCTAGGGAAAAGAAAAATAACAAAAGAGAAAGCTAAAATAGTCTCTTTGATTATCCTATGATATTCTCTGATATCATGAGATACCAGAGAAATTTGAACATATAATAAAAATATTCTATTTGATTTCTGAAGAAAAATAAAAAAGCCTGTAATCTGATTCCCAAGCATATAGCTAACGATATAGCTAAGCATGTAGCTAACCATGTTGCTTGTTTGAACACAGGAATATTCCAGATGGGGTAAAGGAAGGTACAAGGCCTTGCTGTCTTTCAGGGCCACAACTTCAGCCTCCAAACTGCTTAGTGACAAGTTTTGATTTATAAATTCCTAATGGTCTTTTCCCCCCTTAGGCTGTTTTTACAAGGTTAGATTTTAAAAGATTGTGAAAACTGAAGAGAGAAATAAAATTGTAACTGTTAATGCAGAGGGAGATTAGGGCCTATGTTGTAAAATCATTCCATCTGGAAAATTACTATTAAGCCAAGTGGTGCTATCAGTAATCAACCCACTGGACAGAGTTTTGTTCCATCATAGAGCAATATTTATAGTATGATGGCTAAAGTCAGTGGGCTAGTCTTTATCTCAGAATATCTGGTTAGTATGCTCAGAGGATCTCTAGCTAAAATTTACTTTCTATACGAAGCTGAATACAAAAAGAAAATAGTTATAAATCCAAAAGATTTACCAGTTTTTTGAGATATCAGTTTTGATGTTAAATATATCACTGAGTATCTATCATGCTTACCTCCTACAAAGTTTTCAGGCCACCATAATTTAACATAAATTAGTATACAAGCATGGAGTTTCTATTTTGAGTAGATTCATCTTAAAATAGGTTAAGTACTGTTCACTTACAATCATATCAAATGACAAACTTTTCTTTTCTGATTTTTAAAGACTGTGTAACATCGTCCTTTATCCCTGTCAAGCCTTTCAATGTGACGGCTCAACCAGAACCCACAGTGGAAGTGGAAGAATTTGTTTACGACTCAGCAAAGTATTGCCGTCCTTACAGAGTATACAAAAATCAAATTTACATTTACCCCAAGCACCTCAAGTATGATAGCCAGAAATGTTTCAACAAGGTATGATATGTTTCTGAGATATCATCCTCTCTCTCCACCCTATTTAGACCATATTAAGATGGTTTCTTGAAAGTTCAAATACAAATTAGTATAGACTAACACTTTAGAATAGAAAACCATTTGAAGAAAATGTTTAATGAGAGACAATGATGAGTTTCACCTTAAAAGTGTTTGAGGATGCACATTTTATAACATATGAGTAAAACTTTCTGAAATCAGCCCTAAATAATTTTTTTCCAAACTTTATTTTTAGTTTATTAAGAGACTCTGAAAATAGCCTACCTGCACTCTTTCAATATGAGTCTTTTCTTCCCTTTTAAATAATCTCTCCAAATCTTTCTGCTATTTCAGAGTGCTATGAGTAATGCCACAAGAGAATTTTGGCTATTCTGCATTTTTCAGATTTAATTAGAAGCTACTTATTTTAGGCACTTGGATTGTTTTTTGATGTTATTATCTAACAGGAAATTACAATGTCCATTTTCCCTCTCTGTAATTTCAGGCACGAAATATAACCGTGTGCATTGAATTCAAAAATTCCGATGAAGAAGATGCCAAGCCCGTGAAGGTGAGCCCAGCCCATGAGGGAATACAGCACATAGGGGCAGGCAGGCGCCCTGGTTCTCCCCACCACCAAGGGGCTTTTTAGTTTAGTGTGCTGGAAAGAGGAGCAATTCAGTCCATTTGATTTAGATTTCCTAACATGTACCTGATGGAACAGCTACCATTAACTAGATCTATTAGAAATGCCAGTCTCATGGCTCTGCTTAGCTTTTCATGATTTGGAAAAAAGGAAGCCGTTCTAGTGTGAAATCAAGGCAACGATTCCCCTCTGGAAGACTTTGCCGTTTTCAAAGATTAGCCCGCATCTCATGAATTCAGCATGCTTGATTTCAAATGCAGCATCCCAGCTGGGCTTCATGTGGCCTCTGCAGAAGGGCTGCTGCCTACTGGCCTGATGGCTAATGCAGGGGGCCCATGGGGCGCTCACATTTTTGGAAGGTGCGTGTGGCCACCTGCCCAAGGACCTCGGAAATGGCTCTGGGAAGCTGGTCCCTGCTGTTGATCACGCGACTTAATGAGATCAATAAGACTATGAGTTTTGTAGGAACTGGGCTGTTTGATCCTATAAAACTGCAACTGGATGGCATTTTTCAGAGTTAGTATTTGATATATACTGTTTTTATTTTAGGGACTTCAAACAGCATAAAGAAACTTATAAAAATAGAGAGGAAAATTATTTTCAGTGGGCCTGTGGCCAGATCTTCCCAGTTTTGGTGAATCAGAGGAAGGAGATATAGTAAAGGACAAAACTAATTTCTAACTAATCCCCACAATTATCTGAGGTCACCTCTTAAAGCACTCTGTCGGGTACCAATTGTGTTCTCTGTGCTCAGAAGTGTTGTAGCATTATTCAGAAGAACAGTAATCAATTTGAGTGATTGAATGAATCATGCACAATAGAGAGAAAGAGTTCTTTAAAACTGTCCTGAGGCACTCAGCATCCCCAGGTTCCAAGTTCCACAACAGCATTAGCAGCAGGAGAGAAAAAATAAAATGAAATGGAATTGTCAAGCAAACAAAGGCAATGACCAGACGGCGAACGCACCAGGCCTGCTAGAGAATCACTTATGGGGAAAAATCTAAAACAGAGGAGTACTCGCAGGTACATGTGACCTCTGTTTCACTGCATTCTAAAGCATTACTCAAGAGATACAGCTGACTTCAGTAGAGGGACTCTGAGCCTTGGGCTAAAGGGGCTTTTATGACAAGGAAGTGCCATATCCCATCCCCTGGCCTGATTAGGGGCTGGGACAGAAGAATAACACAATACAATGGAGCCTGGGACCAGTCCTAACCTTCCAGCTCTCATTCTTGGTTGGGGACTGGCATGTCAGGAGCTGGGGTCAAACCAAGCCTTGTATCACTTAGGACTGATCGCCTTAAACTCTAGACCAGAGCTGGGTACCGTGGGCCGCAGGAATCAGAATTGAACGAAGTATCTCTTATCTTCTAGTAATCAAAAGTTAGGTAGTAGTTAATTGATTCAGGTATTCAGTATTGATATAATATCTACATAGTGAATTAAAGCCTTCATATTTTCTTCAACAGTGCCCTGTTGTGTAATAAATACAGGACAGCAGATCAAAGAAGTTCAAGGTTAATTAGATGTCAGCTCAGCCTGGCAAGTTACCACAAAATGCACCTTTGTCCCAGAATGGGTAACTGAAGAGTTGTGACCTTTTTGTGCTCAGGGTTAATTTCAGATACTCATAATTATTCAACTCATAACTTTTTAAACAGTGTATTTACGGAAAACCTGGAGGGCCCCTCTTCACCTCAGCCACCTACACTGCAGTTCTGCACCATTCCCAGAACCCAGATTTCTCAGATGAGGTAAGCCAAGCCTCCACTGCCCCCAGCAGCTCCTTAAAAGATGGGTGAGTGGGTAAGATAATACATGATGGCAAACACTCTCTCTAGACTACTCCTCAGACTAAGGACATACCTTAGCAGGTGTTTATATAACCCAGTTTTAAAAACCACGTTAATTGACAGTTGCTCCAGGACTATGCTGCTAACTCATGTATTTCAGCACAAGATTTTAAAAATGTGATGTTTTTATTATATCATTTCTTTCAAATGAGACTACTTTTTTTCTTTTCTTTTTCATTGGTTAGGGTAACAAACATCGTGTTAGGTAGTTTTTACCAATCAGTAGCGGCATTTCATATCCTAAGGGAAAAAACAAAAAGGGCTAGAGTATGAGCCAACTATTGTTTATAACCCTCATGAACTTGAAGGAGCTTGGACTGCCTCACCTCAAGACCTGCCCTGCCAACTCTCAAGACTCTCTTCTTATGTGCCAGGAACGACGCTATACTCTAAATAGACCCTATCTCACTTGATCCACATGGCTTTTTCCAGAGAAACAGAGCCAATAGGAAGATGACAGATAGAGAGATACAGAGGTAGATAGATAGACAGACAGATAGATAGGTACAATTTAATATAAGGTAACAGATCACATCATTATGGAGGCTGAAAAGTGTCACAATCTACCATCTGCACCCAGGAAAGCCATTGGTGTAGTTCAAAGGCCTGAGAACCAGCATGTCTATTGTAGAGTCCAGTCGAGGTCTGAAGGCCTGAGAACCAATGGTGCCAAGAACTGGAGAAGGTCAGTGTTCCAGGTCAAGCAGTCAGGCAGAGAGGAAATTCAACCTTACTCTGCCTTCTTGTTCTGTTCTGGACCTCAGTGGACGAGATGTGCCCACCCACATGGGGAGGGCCATCTACTTTGCTCAGTCCACCAATTCAAATGCTGGTCTCTTCCAGAAATGCCCTCACAGACACAGAGAAATCATGTTTAGCCAGCTCTCTGGGCATCCCGTGGCCCAGCCAAGTTGATACATAAAATTAACCTTCACACCTTCCTAATTTATGGATAAGGAAGCCAGCGATCAGAGAAGCAACTTTGACAAGGGCACATAACTATGAAGTGACAGTCAAAATTTAAGCCAGCCCATGTGACTCCAGAGCCTGAAGCTTCACTGCTCTGCTATAAGCCATATAAAAAAAAAAAAACTTATTGGATTAGTAGTAAATGACTATACATATGTCAGCTTGTATTACAAACAAGTTTCAGTGATTAAATTTAATTTCTAACCGTGAAGCTAAGGTCTGAACTAATGCAACCTGCCAATGTGATTTCTGGGATTTAAAATACCACATCTTTTGTATTAGTTTCCTATTGCTACTTTAACAAATTATCACAGTTTCGTGGCTTAAATAACACACATTGATTACCTTACGGTTCGGTGGGTCAGAACTCTGAAATGGGTCCCACAGGGCTGAAATCAGGTGTCAGCAGGCCTCCATTCCTTCTGGAAGTTCTCGGACGAATCCTTACCTTGCCTTTTCCAGTTTCTGGAGACTGCCCTTACTCCTTGGCTTGTGACCCCTTCCAGCAATGTCATTACTCTGACCTCTGTTTCTCTCCTCACATTTCTTAGGACCCTGACTCTCCTGCCTTCCCCTGATAAGGACCTTTGCGATTACATTGGGCCCACTGGGCTAATCCAATTTAATCTCCCCATCTCAAGACCCTTAATTTAATCACAGCTGCAAAGTCCCTTTTACTGTGTAAGGAGACATATTCATATATTCTGAGGATTAGGACTTGGGGGGCATCCCGGGGGGCCATTATTCTGCCTATGACACCTTGTTACATGTCAACCATTTATAAACTTCTTAAAAGAACACCAATGAAACCACAGACCTGACTAACCTTATCTCCTTCCTCCACATCCATTTAATGCTCTTAAATTTTTTCCCTATAAATTCAGGACAGAACTAAAAAAAATAAATAAATAAGGGAAAGGGCTATTACTACATTACAGAATATTTACTACATTGGTTGACCTCTTGACAAAGCCCATCTGAAAGGTGCATCCTCTGTCGACATATAAGATTTAACGAAGAAAAAGAAAATGTTCTTACGGTTAAGTCTGGCTTTTAATCTCTCTCACGCTCATGTGCTTCCCGGAATCCTTGTAAAAGCCATGAGCTTTTCCACAAGAGAACATGTATATAATGAACTGCCTGGTGAACTCTGCAGTGCAGATTCAAAACCATTTTCTTCTTTTTTATTGCAAAAGATGATTGCATTAATTATAAACATGAATATAAATTCTTCTAAGGCACTGCTAAAATATAATGTATTTGCAGTATTTGTTACCAAGGAGTGTTAGCATTAATGTGTAGTTTACTGGAATTCTTGAACACTTGTGTCAGTCCCATGTATTCCAACTAAAAAAAGAAAATCTCGTTCTACTGCATTGTTAGTTATTGTATGTTTTGAACTGTATATTGGCTTTTGTTACCAGGTTAGCATGCTGGTATGTAATGAATATATCTAAGCTGTAAACCATTCTAATTCAGGAGTTCTCAAACCTTACCAGGCACAGAATCACCTGGAAGGCTTGTTAAAACACAGATTACTGGAACCCACCCCAGATTTTTGGATTCCATATGTCTGGGAGGGGGCCTGAGAAATTGCATTTCTAAACAACTTTCTCAGAGATGCTGGTACTGCTGTTCCAGGGATGACACTGAAAATCTGTGTAATAAATTCTCTCCTGAGCAATGTGACAATAAAGTAACTATATATGTAGATGCACAGAGAGTCTAATAAAAACCAGTAGATAATTTGCTTGGCTGTTTATCACCTTATTGCTTGATTTGACTGTTCAAGAAATTACCTAGTTGCTAATATTTTTTTTTTAATTTTTATTTATTTATTTACTTATGGCTGTGTTGGGTCTTAGTTTCTGTGCGAGGGCTTTCTCTAGTTGCAGCAAGTGGGGGCCACTCTTCATCGCCGTGCGCGGGCCTCTCACTATCGCGGCCTCTCTTGTTGCGGAGCACAGGCTCCAGACGCGCAGACTCAGTAATTGTGGCTCACGGGCCTAGTTGCTCCGCGGCATATGGGATCTTCCCAGACCAGGGCTCGAACCTGTGTCCCCTGCATTGGCAGGCAGATTCTCAACCACTGTGCCACCAGGGAAGCCCCCTAGTTGCTAATATTGAACTGAAAGTCACTTACCTGCATGGGATCCTGGGATTCCAGTGTGACATGTGTTCTTGTCCTGGAAGATCCTATTAATTACTGACTAGTCCATCCTCCCAGTGACTCAAAGCCCCCTAACATCTTTCGCCTTGGTTGCTACCTCTGTATCATCCTACTTTGCAAGGCCATGGAGGGAATTAAATGACAACCTATGTGACAGAGGTTTGGAAACTGCAAAGCACTATCACATGTAGAAGGTTCCAAAACCTTTCTTTCCAGGAACATGGAGGACGCTCCTCATTAAGTATATTCTTCACCTATATCAATTTTATGTTTTATGTTTTTTTCGCAAGTGTCATTTACAGAGGAGAACGTTACCACAGTGTAATTTTTTACACAGTACATACCGCATATCTTTTTGTGGTTTTTATAACGGATAGATTCCATGCTCCAGTTACATCATTTGCCACTACCATGTTCCTCAGCAATGTGCCTGTGGATCATCTGGGGATGATCTAAATGCAGATTCTGATTCTGTATGTCCGGGGCAGTGTCTGAGAGTCTGCATCCCTAATCAGCTCCCAAGTGATGCTTATGCAACTGGTCCATGCACACATTCTGGGAGGCAAGGACCTACTCTTCACTCAACTCATGTCTCTTGATGATAGGTCCTTAATCTGTACCTTATTCACATGCTACTGTCATGTCTGTGTGTGTGTGTGTGTGTGTGTGTGTAATTCATGGTGGTATAAATTATCTAATGAGAAACACTAGGTATTCTAAGTTATCACCACAATAAAGAAGTAAAAATAACAACACATTACTGCTAGTGGGATGGATATTTATTGAGAGGTAAATCGTACTTCTAGTGCTGACTATTAAATTGTGGACCTAGATTTCAGTGAAAGACTTTTAAAAAGGCTAACATGCCTATGCTTTGTCTTGTCCTGACACTGGGAAAATGATTTCAATCTTCGCCCAGCTGTTGTCTCTTTCGTTGCAGGTGAAAATTGAGCTACCAACACAACTTCATGAGAAACACCATATTTTTTTTTCTTTTTATCATGTCACTTGTGACATAAATGCAAAAGCTAACGCCAAAAAGAAGGAGGCTCTGGAAACACCAGGTATTGACAGAAAACAATCTGAGATAGCTGTGCATGTTATCTCTGGAACTTAAATTGGAGAGTATTTGAAAAGCTCTGATTTATTGAGTTTTTTAAAGTGACGTTTTATATTCATAAATGATAAATAGCTTTATTTTTACTCCTCTCCATGAAGATTTGTACTGAAAAGTTTTCCCTTTGTTGTTCCTTTGCACAGTTGGATATGCTTGGCTTCCTCTCATGAGAGATGATCAGATAGCTTCTCAAGAGTACAATATCCCAGTAGCAACAAGCCTGCCTCCGAATTATTTAAGCTTTCAAGATTCTGCAAGTGGAAAGGTATTGAATGATGTATAACTTAAGAGAAAAAATACATGGGCTAAATGGCATGAGGTTATCTTCTTTCTGCTGTTTGAATTAACCCAACCTTGGTGTATGCATCCATTGTAATAAGGAATCAGGTATACCTATGATATGTCAAATATCTTGTTTAGTTTGTGGCCAGTGGAAATGATCTGTTCAAAATGATCCCCTGGTATCACATTGGTTTCATTGACCAATATTACCAAATGTATTCGCATCTCTTATATTCCATCTCTATAGGACGGCGAGGTTAATGGGTCAGGATGACAAATTAACATAAACTAAATAACCTGTTTATTTCCTCTCTCTCAAATTGCCACAGTGACAGTAACAAACTCTTTTTTGCAGCATGGTGGGAGTGACATTAAATGGGTCGATGGTGGCAAACCACTTTTCAAAGTATCGACATTTGTTGTATCAACAGTGAATACTCAGGTGAGCGTGTTGTCCTGAAATATCAAAATCTTCTCTAACACATAAAATCATAAAGCGTCTCCTAGATTTACAGGAGGAGACTCACCGTTCCACAAGGTGTCAGAGAGCAGGTGATCAAAAAGGAAGAATGTTTGTGGCAAAACTGTATCCCTCTTCCAGAAGAGATTGAACGCCCTAACCCATAAAAGCTCAGGCACTACCAAACTGCAAACCAAAATTCCAGTAGTGGATCTATCAAGAGGGCACTTTCCTTGGAAGATGGTTTGCTTCCCATGACAACCCCCAAGTGTTAAAAATATGAAACGTTTAAAATAAAGGCTTTGGACCTTTACCTTAAAACTCAGTCTAATTCCCAATCCCTACCAGAGGCTCCTCTCATGGAAAGGCCACGAGGTTGGCAGAACTGTATTTGAGAGTCACCTCGGCCAATTTCTGGCCCAGTGACCCTGGACAAGTCACCTCACCCCTGCAGTCCTGTGTCCTCAGCAGGAAAATGATAACAATAGAAAATCTCAACCCAAGGTGGTTGTGAGGCTCAAAATGAGAAACTGAACATGAAAATATCTCATGAACTGCAAAACGCTGTACAAATGTAGTTATTATCACTGTCAAATTACCACAAACTCACCCCTTCCATTGCAAGGCAGCTAACTTTACCACACTGTGAGGACTTTTGTGGTGCTAATTATAAACAAACTATTACAAGTACATAGACTGTGTATTGCTTCTTTCTTAAATTCAGCGTGTACCCGCGGTGTGTGTGTGTGTGGTTTTCTGTTTGTGTTTTTGCTTCATGCTGCTTTAACCCTAGCACATACTTGGCTACTAAGAAAAATGAAATAATCCGGGTACCACCATAGATTGGATCAAAATGTCTTTCCGTAACCACTGGTGCCTCAAGCCAAATTTAGTCCTCTTCCCAAGTCCTATGCCCATGACACCTTAAACCCATCTTTTCTCTGACACCATCAGCCCCGGTCAGGTCCCACAAAATGGTCATTCTCCACCAAATCCTGCTTTTATATCTCTCAGAATGCCCCGAGTTTCTCTTTCCCACACCTCCAGCTGCTTTTCTCCAAACTACCCAGGTCTCTCTGTGACTCACCACTACTCTCCTTTCTGCACATCAGCTTCCACCGCCCACACACTCGTCACCCTGGGGGACACCTTCGTCCTTCCTCCATAGCGGTATTTACCTCAATTTTCGAACACGCCAGGCCCTATCCTGCACTGTGCCCTCTGTCTGCTTCATGCCTCCAAGATCCAGGGATTTTGTGACACCCAGCCTTTCGTCAGCCAGGAGGGCGATCTCTCCCTCTCTGCCTACCCTCCCCTGATTGGTCTGGGCAGCTCCTACCCAACCTTCAGAGCTTGGCTCAAATGTCGCGTCCTCAAAGAAGCCTTCCCTGTCCCCTAACCCCTCAGATATGCCGTGTCATCTTGTCATACACCCATACAGCACCCTGCTTTCCTTTGAAGCACTTGTCTAATTATGAGCAAATAGGTATGTGTGAAAATCATGGCATGGTACCTGATTCCCGGGCATAATGGAAGGACCACAGAGTGGCTTTTCCTTGCCCCTGACTCTGACCTCCGTACCTGACAAGAACCTGACACAAACCTGACACATAGACAGCTTTCAATAAATAACTGTCGAATAAATGAAGTGAAACTGAAAATATACACACACGCACGTGCACGCACACACGCACACACACACGCACACAAATACCCCGACTTGAGGGGAACCCCAACCACAGATGCCCTCTAGAACTGACAAAGGCCAGAGAAACCCCCAGAGAGTGCACCTACACTAAAAGTCTGTATTCCACTTCCTGACTTCATAACTTTGACCCTCAACACAGAAATTAGGCATTTCCAAGGTGACACCCTTTTCAGGAAAGAGCATTAAAGGGCTGATTAGTTTGCTTAAGCTGCCATAACAAAATACCAGACTGGGTGACTTAAACAACAGAAATGTATTTTCTCACAGGTCTAGAGGCTGGAAGTCTGAGATCAAGGTGTCAGCAGAGTTGGCTTCTTCCAAGGCCTCTCTCCTTGGCTTTCCTCTGTGTGTGCACATCCAGGTTTACTCTTTCATGAGGACATCAGTCATATTGGACTAGGGCCACCCTAACTAATTACCTCTTTAAAGACCTAATCTTCAAATATCATTACATCTGGAGGTACTGGGAATTAGGACTTCAACATATGGGTCTGGGGAGTCAAGTTTTATCTCATGTCAGGTGGACTTCATAATTTTTTTATTAACTTTGACATTTTAAGTACGAAAATATCCGTATGCATTTTAAACTGTACCCATTCTCGTGTGTGTTAAAGAATATGTAAGAAAAATTGGTAGAAGTCTGTGGAAGGAAGATGACAGAAGACAATTTAAAAAGAAAGAAAGGAAAGCACAGAGACAAGGGAAGTAATTCTCTAGCCATTATCATGTGGCCCGGAAAGAAAACAAATCTCTGAGAGTGAAATAGGAGAGAGAGGGGACTTTGTAGTTCAGGTCAAGCCCTCTGTGTGCTGGAATGCCTGTGAAAATGAGAGGTCTGTCACTATGCCTCCTGGACAAATCACCTCACATCAAGGCATCTTGTCCTACAGAAGGGCTCACCTCCCATCACCATGATTGTTCCACAGCTTACATGTCATCAAAAATCAAGACTTTCTTTTGCTGTTTCAGGATCCACATGTGAACGCATTTTTCCGACAGTGCCAAAAAAGGGAGAAAGATATGTCTCAGTCACCTACCTCGAGTTTCATCCGTTCTTGTAAGGTAACATGACATGCAAATAGCTGCAGTGGTCTCCAGGGTAGAAATGGGCAAAACAGACCTTTACATTTTGCACTGAGCAGCAAACTAAGGGGTAATTATTATCGAAGATTTTTAAACACCTTATCAATTCAGAGACTAAATGATTTTATTTCACAATTCCTAAAAGATGTCTGTGTGTTCATTAAAAAATAAGCAAAGATCAGTTTCTCCAAAATAAAAATGATTGAAAATCAGAATCAATTGACTCTAAATTAGTTAATTAGATGTAGAGTCCTTGCAACATTACCCCCATGCCTGTATGTCATGCTAAATGCCATGAAAAATAAAGTCAAACAAAAGTGAGCTACAGTAGTCATATTCGAGTTCTGAAGAACGTCAGTAAAAGAATGTGCTTTAAATTTAATCAATGGCCTTTTTTTTTTGTCCTGCCAATTTAACAGAACTTATTGAATGTGGAAAAGATTCATGCAATCATGAGTTTCCTGCCGGTAATCTTGAATCAGCTCTTCAGGGTTCTGGTGCAGAATGAAGAAGATGAAATAAGCACAACTGTGACCAGGTATCCATAGCACACAGCCTTAGGGGAAGAGATTTTATAAGCTGTGGTTACACACAACTTTGATTATAACCGAATGGCCACCTGATTGCGTATGCTTGCATTTCGTTCGAATATGTATCTCAAAGTTAAGTATGTCTCACTCTGGAGTTCTTACCTTCTAATCATCTATTACTATCATTCAAGTAAAGTTTTAGACCTCTTTTTTAACTTTGTGTTTTTAGTTAAACTTTTTATTTTGAGATAGAGGCACATGCAGTTCTAAGAAATAATGCAGAGAGAGTCCATGTTCTCTTTAGATGTTCCCAATGGTGGCATTGTGCAAAACTATAGGACAATATCACTCCAAGAATATTAACATTGATAGAATCAGGAGACAGAATATTCCCGTCCCCACAAGGATGCCTCATGTTGCCCTTTTATTGACACACTTACTTCTTTGTCATCTCAAACCCCACTCCTTGCCCCGGGCAACTACTAATCTGTTCCCCATCTCTAAAATTTTGTTACTTTAAGAATTTTATATATATTATATTGCAATTTTATATATAATATGAATATATAAAATTTTATAATATGTTAAAATATACTCTGTGCTCCACATATTCATATAATAAATTGATGGGTTTATTATATATTCTATTTTCAATTCATATATAAATTATATATTTTATATATATATATATATATATACACATGGATATGGAATTATATAGTATCACGGTATATAACCTTTGCGGATTGGCTTTTTTCACTCAGCATAATTCTCTGGAGATTCATCCAGGTTGTTGCATCAATCAATCAATAGTTCTCTCCATTTTATTTCTGACTAGTATTCCACATCAAAAAATGTTTAAAAATTTACCTGTTGAAGGCTAGCTGGGTTGTTTCCAGTTTTGGGTACATTTGGGGTGAACATGTTTTCATTTCTTTGAAATGAGCAATTGTTGGGTCATAAGGTCATTGTATGTGTCGGTTTTAAGAACATGCCGAATCTCTTGCATTCCTATACACTGATGATGAAAAATCTGAAAGAGAAGTGAAGGAAACACTCCCATTTACCGTTGCAACAAAAAGAATAAAATACCTAGGAATAAACCTACCTAAGGAGACAAAAGACCTGTATCCAGAAAACTATAAGACACTGATGAAAGAAATTAAAGAGGATACAAATAGATGGAGAGATATACCATGTTCTTGGATTGGAAGAATCAACATTGTGAAAATGACTATATTACCCAAAGCAATCTACAGACTCAATGCAATCCCTATCAAACTACCACTGGAATTTTTCACAGAACTAGAACAAAACATTTCACAATTTGTATGGAAACACAAAAGACCCCGAATAGCCAAAGCAATCTTGAGAAAGAAAAACGGAGCTGGAGGAATCAGGCTCCCGGACTTCAGACTATACTACAAAGCTACAGTCATCAAGACAGTATGGTACTGGCACAAAAACAGAAATATAGATCAATGGAACAGGATAGAAAGCCCAGAGACAAATGCATGCACATAAGGTCACCTTATCTTTGATAAAGGAGGCAAGAATATACAGTGGAGAAAAGACAGCCTCTTCAATAAGTGGTGCTGGGAAAACTGGACAGCTACATGTAAATGAATGAAATTAGAACACTCCCTAACAGCACACACAAAAATAAACTCAAAATGGATTAAAGACCTAAATGTAAGGTCAGACACTATCAAACTCTCAGAGGAAAACATAGGCAAAACACTCTATGACATAAATCACAGCAAGATCCTTTTTGACCCACCTCTTAGAGAAATGGAAATAAAAAGAAAAATAAACAAATGGGACCTAATGAAACTTCAAAGCTTTTGCACAGCAAAGGAAACCATAAACAAGATGGGAAGACAACCCTCAGAATGAGAGAAAATATTTGCAAATGAAGCAACTGACAAAGGATTAACCTCCAAAATTTATAAACAGCTCATGCAACTCAGTATCAAAGAAACAAACAAACCAATCCAAAAATGAGCAGAAGACCTAAATAGATTGCCAACAAACACATGAAAGAATGTTCAACATCACCTATCATTAGAGAAATGCAAGTCAAAACTGCAATGAGGTACTACCTCACACCAGTCGGAATGGCCATCATCAAAAAATCTGCAAACAATAAATGCTGGAGAGGGTGTGGAGAAAAGGGAACCCTCTTGCACTGTTGGTGGGAATGTAAATTGATACAGCCACTATGGAGAACAGTATGGAGGTTCCTTAAAAAACTAAAAATAGAACTACCATATGATCCAGCAATACCACTACTGGGCATATACCCTGAGAAAACCATAATTCAAAAAGAGTCATGTACCACAATGTTCATTGCAGCTCTATTTACAATAGCCAGGACATGGAAGCAAGCTAAGTGTCCATCGACAGATGAATGGTTAAAGAAGATGTGGCACATATATACAATGGAATATTACTCATCCATTAAAAGAAATGAAATTGATTTATTTGTAGTGAGGTGGATGGACCTAGAGTCTGGCATACAGAGTGAAGTAAGTCAGAAAGAGAAAAACAAATACCGTATGCTAACACATATATATGGAATCTAAAAAAAGAAAAATGGTTATGAAGAACCTAAGGGCAGGACAGGAATAATGATGCAGATGTAGAGAATGGACTTGAGGACACGGGGTGGGGAAGGGTAAGCTAGGATGAAGTGAGAGAGTGGCCTGGACATATATACACTACCAAATGTAAAATAGGTAGCTAGTGGGAATCAGCTGCATAGCAGAGGGAGATCAGCTCAGTGCTTTGTGACCACCTAGAAGGGTGGGATAGGGAGGGTGGGAGGCAGATGCAAGAGGGAGGAGATATGGGGATATATGTATATGTATAGCTGATTCACTTTGTTATAAAGCAGAAACTAACACACCATTGTAAAGCAATTATACTCCAATAAAGATGTTAATTTTTTTTAATTTTAATTAAAAATAACATGCTGAATTGCTTTCCAGAATAGCTGTACCATTTCTCTCCCACTGGATCTTATTTTTTTATGCTCAATTTTTCTTCAACTGTTCTCACTTTAAATTTGCCTGTACTATATTCTTTCAACATTACTAATCTGTCTTGTGGCTTTGGCAGTTACAATTTCCTCTTTCTAGAGATAGAATTCTTGATTAATTATTGAATCAAATATTTCTAAAGTTCACTTTTTTTAAAATATTAGTTACAGCATTCTGGAAAAAAACTACTCTTCATATTGAAATGTTTCTAGTACCTTCATAACTCACAGACATATTATTAGCATCTTTCAGAATGAGAGTCTTTAGCGTCAGTTTTTTGTTTGTTTGTTTGTTTGTTTGGCTGCGTTGGGTCTTCATTGCTGCACGCAGACTTTCTCTAGTTGCAACGAGTGGGGTCTACTCTTCATGGCAGTGCACAGGCTTCTCATTGCGGTGGCTTCTCTTTTTGCGGAGCATGGGCTCTAGGTGCACCGGCTTCAGTAGTTGTGGCACGTGGGCTCAGTAGTTGTGGCTCACGGGCTCTAGAATGCAGGCTCAGTAGTCGCACTGCACAGGCTTAGCTGCTCAATGGCATGCAGGATCTTCCCGGACCAGGGTTCAAACCCGTGTCCCCTGCACTGGCAGGCAGATTCTTAACCACTGCGCCACCAGGGAAGTCCCCTTTAGCGTCATTTTTAAAGTAAAGCTCTGAAGCTCTAGAAAATTAAAGTATCTCTAACAGCACTACAACCAGGCAGTTCTGGAGCCAGATTAGAAGGCCCCAACTGTGCCTTCAAGTTATGCCTTTCTCAACATGAGTATATGCATCTGTGTTGGCAAAACTCCTAAGTATTTCAGCAGATAGATCTGTTGAAATTCTGGGCTGTTCCTAAGCCCTACAGCCGTGGAGCAACTGGAAGTATTAATGTGAAGAAATCAGCCCATACCACAAGTGCTACTGGAAACCCTAACCCAGCTAAGAGGGAAAACCCAAAAACCTGCATCTTAAACTAATTAGTTTTTCCAAAAGCATGTATATAACACCTCTAGGTTGGAAGACTAGCCCTTTTAAAGTGGAACATGGTAGTTGGAGGTTAAAGAAGTTTTAATAAGGTACTAAAAATGATCCCTTTTCCAAGAAGACAATGTCAGCAAACACATAGACCATAATAGCACATACGACTTGGGCAAAAATGTCTCCAGTATGGTATTGCAGCCATAATACATTACTTATATCGTAGTGTTTAGAGATTTCATGGTTGGAAATGGCTAACAGGTATTGTAGATGTTAAACACCCAGTATTGGGGGATAAGGGGGGTGGGGAGAGTCTGAAATTGGTTCGTTCATTCATTCAACAACGATTAAGCACCCAGTTTACCAAGCACTCCAGTGACAAACCAAGTGGTATTTTCCTGCCTTCTCCAGAAAGTCCACTCAACAGCATTGCTTTTCCAGGGTTCTGACGGACATCGTGACCAAGTGCCATGAGGAGCAGCTGGACCACTGCGTCCAGTCCTATATTAAGGTACAAAATTGCCACCTGGGCATTGGTCATATCCCCTTGTGCTGTGTGGCTTTTCTCACTTCCTGTCTGCAACAAGTGGGAAGTTTACCCCTTTAGCTAGATGGTGCCTACCACAGTCGTATCAGACATTCCCCTTAGCTACTTAGAATTCCTTCTTTTTGCATTGATGGGCTCAATGTATTGTTTCAATGTATAAATAATGTGTACATGTGCAAATGAATATATATATGGGGAGAGAGAGCAAAGAAAGAGAGGAGAAAACTAAAGTATTGTCCTTTGAAGTCAACATTACAAATAAATGAAATTCCTCTATAAATTTAAGGAAGATGTTCCCTGTTGGTTTGTTGAATGTGCTGTTTCTTCTGTAATGTTTTCTTAGCTCTTTTTATTGTTTTCTCAGGCATTATTTCATTTTCCCAGTTACTGTATATTTGTACCTGCTTCTGGTATGTTAAGTCCTTTATCCTCTGGCATGAACCACTAGCCCATCCCATCAGTGTGCACTGCATCCTTCAGTGGCCTTCGTCAGATGTTCACTTGGATATGTTTATATTCTCATTTTCAGTTGGCCTGTGACTTAATGCCAATGAACTTGTGATGATGTTTGCACATTATAGTTCCAACCTAAAAGTCATCTTATTGAGTGAAGAGAAAAAATCCACCCAGAGATAAATGAAAGTACCTTATATTCCTTTATGATTCATAGAGGACCTAAATTTCAATATTTATGCACAGATTGTATCTTTAAGACACAGAGACCTTTTTATTAAAAGATATATTCCATTAATATATAGATAGACATTTATCCATATATTTTAGATGTCTAGAAAGGTGACTAGAGAAGAATTTGGCGTCTTCTGTGACAGAAATGCTCCCGTAAAAGGAAGTAACTAGAAATTTTATTCTGGAGTGAGCCCTTCTGAGATGCCATCAGTGAGGAATTTTTCTCATTACAGTTTTATATTTACATGTTTCCTACCTGTCAGAAATGTTAGATGTCTTCCCAAATATCTAAGTATGAGTGTGTGCCATTCCTTAAAATAGCTCATACGCCAAAAAGAGCTTCTTCACAATAATTTCCCTATGGTATAATTTTACCCAATAAGATCTACAATTCAATGGCAAAAGGCCAGTTCCACCTACAAATGCATTTTTAGTTTGCTCTCTAAGACAGAGTCATAGCTTACTTTTATAGGGTATTGAAGACTTTACTGTTCAACAGAAATCATCTATAGAATTTTCATTCTCTCAACACTTACCCCAGTTTTCCATTTCAATTGCCAAAGGGGCTGAGAAGAAAAAAAATTCCCCAATCCTTATTACACAAAGTCATCTTCTTTTCAACACACATATTATTTACCTTGTTCCAATGGAATCACTGAAAATTGCATTGAGAACCCACTGATGTTGCAGTTATTTTTGTGACAGCCGAGGCTAGTTCCTGGTGAGAGCCTTAAATCAGCTCTCAGATGTTATCTGTGGTGCTCTTGGAGCATTGTCCTGGAAATGCACCCTGGAAAGGTCTTTATTTTTAAGCAGGATGTTTGAAATATCCTGATGAGATCTTTTGATTTTGTAATGTAAGAAGCTGTGTATTTAGTTTGCTTTGAAGTGGTTCAAATCTAGAAATACACCTATGTGGAATTTCAAGCTGATAAAAATTCCTAAAGATATTTTATAACATAATTTCATATATCTAAAACAAATACAGCCTAATAAATATAACCAACTGGAATTTTACTCTGGAAAGAGCATTAAAGTAGCAGATGGAAAACGACATTCTAGTTAAGGTTAAATAGTTAACTTGGAGCAATCAGCCTCTCTGAGCCTCACTTTTCCCCTCTGTGAAGTGAGATGGGGGAGACCACGTGAACATCTAGGTCTATGATTCTGTGATTTGTCTCCCGCTGCAGTACATGGCTGACAGCCTGACCTTGACCAAGGAGTATGACTTTTTTTTACCCGTGGTGGAAAAAATTATTTTTTAGCATATACATTAAGCCCCACACCTAAGAGTATAATGAAAACTGGTACCAATACGTGCTTTGATGTCCTTGAAAGATGGGATAGCTGATATAATTCAAACCTATTCAGAAGTAATCTAAACACCATTTCAAGTTCAGTGGTGCTAAATGCTGCTAACTCACTCCATCTACGATATCCAAAATGCACACATACACCATGTCTTTTTCAAAAATGTATACCTAAGGTCAGTCTAATTAAATGCCATTGTTCACAGCAATTCGTAGGACTGATATGGTCTAGCCAAAATTTTTTAAATTTAAGAGCTAGTCAAAATGCCCTTGGGGCTGAATTACTGCACATGGCATTAGACAGTTGATGACATTACCCTCTATGAGTCATATTCCATGAGGGGGAAAATCATACGACTCTTGATTTTAGCTAGTTTCATGCATTTCTTAGCCTTGTTTTTCTCCTTTGGGATGAGCGTGGAGAAGTGAGGCCCCATCAGAATGATTTAGATGTCAGTGGCCTATGAAGTTCAAAGAAATAATTACAGACCCAAATGCAAAGTGCCTCTGCTTTGTTTCTTGCCTGCATTCATCCTTGACTGTAGTGAAGTCCAAATTTTGAATATTATGAAGAAATGACCTTCCTTGAGGCAAACCCAACTCATAAGTAAAATATTATAATTCAGTAATAAGCATTTTGTATTTCAAATATACGTGCATGAATTGATACTTCAAATATATGAAGAAATATGGAAAACTAAACCATGACATGCACTCAGTGGTGAATGCCAGCACCAATCTTTTAAGAAAAGAAAGCGAGAAGCATTAGTTATCTTACTGATGGCCAATTATTATGAACCTGTTGGTTGCCATGTCTCAGTATGAGATGGTAGTGGACCCTGGGCTTGTGGGCAGCTCACCTACTGGCCTCTGGAAGGCGCCTGCTTCCCCACTTGGCTATTTGAGTGGGTGCTCTACCCTTTCAGGATGAAGAAATGCTACCATGCCACCCACCTGTTGCCAGTGGAAGGAAGGAGAAGGGGAAATGTATCCTAAGTAGGTGGGTCAAAGCCCTCCATGTTTCCTTGAACCCTCTAAATTGCTCTCTGATCTTCTTTGTGATTTCTACAAAGAGCGTTTCAAGGAGAACTTAGGTGAGCAAGGCTTTACCTGTGCAAAGCCCTCAATAGGAGCAGGTGTGTATTACACTTATCATTGGGCCTTCATTTATTTCATGACAAAATCTGGCATGAGCAGATAATTTTGAGACATGAATTATTCTTGGAACGTAATTTTTGATGCTTTGTTTTTAAGTATTTAACTTTTTTTACTTTTTGGATTTTCTTCAGTTTGTGTTCAAGACCACGGCATGCAAGGAGAGAACTATACATGAGGAACTGGTTAAAAATGTGACTGGTCTTTTGCAATCAAATGACTCCACAACAGTCAAGCATGTCCTGAAGGTAAAGAATTTAAAGACGGTCCTTTCATTGGGATGGCTTACACTCAACCCTGAAGGTGATAGGAGTCATTGATTTTTATAGATCGTTTCTCTAATAGTTTCTGGTATAAGCTTCATGTTGAAACGGTAACATATGAACCTATTAAGAAAAAGAGATCCATGTCAAGAGAACAGATCATTTTAACAAGTAGAATGGACTCAAGTCCTTTGGCCTAAAGGCAGAACGAATGACTATTAAGAATGACCCAAAACATTCAAAAACGCTAAGTGTACCCCAAATAAAGTTTATTGGGTTTTCAGGCACAGTAAGAGGAAAACTACCAACAAAAGGATTAATGATGTAGACATGAACATACTGACGGCAGAGAAGAGGCAGAGAAACAGCCACTCTTTGACCCCCAAAAGTTGAAACACATGCATTTGTAGTAATATAAGAAGAGATGGTGAGAAGCTGGGAAAGATGTAACTTATAGACTTGTGAATTTAGTCCCCTGCTAAATTAATTATCTATCATGACTTGACAGATAGATGATTGATTAGTAAGTAGCTAGAAGGGGAGGCTGAAGGCTGGATCAATAAGCGTCAACAGGAGTTGACTAACATCAAATTTTCCTGGGCCAAGCGGTTTGTTTGTTTAAATTTCAATTATCCGTATGAGTATATTCATTCAGTTTATCCAACAAGTACGTTCCAAGTGCCTTCCTTGTGACAAGCACCATCCTCACCATCCTAGGCATTTGGCCTGCATTTAGAGAATAGAATAAAGATCTCTGCCCTTGGGAAGCTTACATTCTACTGCGGGATAAAAGCAATAAATGACACACATAATAGCAAAGTTAATTAAATTGTACGTTTGGAGGTGAGACGTAGCATAGGAAAAGAAAATGTCGAGCAGGTAAATGGAATGTGGAGTCCTGAGTATGCAGGGTGAGGTTTGCAGTTTTAAATAGAATGGTCAAGGTAGAGCTCATGGAGAAGGTAATACCTCAGCTAGAAATGTGAAGAAAGTGAGGGAGCTGGAGATGTTTAGGGTAGAACATTAAAGGTAGAGGGGAAAACATACCGTATTTATCTTTGTCTGACTTATTTCACTAAGCATAATACTGTCCGAGTTCATCCATGATGTCACAAATAGCAAAATTTCATTCACTTATATGTGGAATCTAAAAAGTAAAACAAACAAGTGAATATAACAAAACAGAAACAGACTCACTGATACAGAGGATGAACTAGCGGTTCTGAGATGAGAGAGGAGTTGGGGGAGGGGACAAATAAGTGAAGGGGATTAACAGGTACAAACTGTTAGGTATAAAATAAGTTACAAGGATGTAATGTAGAGTGCAGGGTATATCGCCAATATTTTTATAATAACCTTATATGGAGTACAATCTATAAAAATATTGCATCATTATGTTGTGTACCTGAAACTAATATAATATTGTAAGTCAGCTATATTTCAAAAAAAAAGGTAGAGGGGAAGACCTGTATAACGTTGTAAGGCAGCAGCACACCTAGTGGGTACGCCTGAAAGATGGCAGGGAGGCCAATGTGGCTGAAGCCACGTGAGCAAAGAAAAGCGGAGGCAAGTTGAAGTCAGAGAGGCAGCGGGAGGTTTGGCAGGTAATGTAAGGCCTGTGGGCCATTGCAAGGGTTTTGGCTTCCACTCAGAGAGAAACTGGGAGCCGTCAGAGGACTTTGAGTGGAGGAGTAACTTGAGCTGATCTTGGTTCAAAAGGATCGCTCTGATGGCTGCGTAGAGAATAGACTGTAGTGGGGTGAGAGTGGAGGCGGGGCTGCTGAAGAAAGCTGCCTGCCTAGCGTCCATGTTGCTGCAAATGGCATTATTTCATTCTTTTTAATGGCTGCGTAATATCCCATTGTATACATGTACCACGTCTTTATCCATTCGTCTGTCAGTGGACATGTAGGTTGCTTCCATGTCTTGGCTATTGTAGACAGTGCTGCAATGAACATTGGGGTGCATGTATCCTCTTGAACCATGTTCTTCTCCGGATATATGCCAAGGAGCGGGATTGCTGGATCATATGGTAGTTATATTTTTAGTTTTTTAAGGAACCTCCATACTGTTCTCCATAGTGACTGTACCAATTTACAGTCCCACCAACAGTGTAGGAGGGTTCCCTTCTCTCCACACCCTCTCCAGCAGGGTCCTCTGGGGAGAGTCAGTGTTCAGTTAAAAGACAAGGCAAAGGGAATGTTTGGAGGAGAAGTTCCATCTTCAGGAGATTTTATTGGTGATGGACCATGTGTTCCAGACCAAAGGTATGGTGGGTGGGTTTCAGGAGATGAGAAGCAGTGAGATACACAAGGGGGTATGCAGCACCTGCGGAGACCAGAGGGCAGGAGTGGGGCTTCTTCTGTCATCAGACGTGAACAGAGGCAAGAGTCTCAATGGGATTGGTCCTGGTGGATTCAAGGTAAATAGTGGAGGGGGGGCTGAGTGCTGAGGAGTGAGAGTGACAGGTGTCAGTTGAATCAAGAGACAAATGTTAGAACATTTGGCATGGTGGTTAAAAATATTATTTAGGACAAGGTGGGGTGCCTTGTGTTAATTAACTATTCCCAACAGCATGAATTTCACTTCCAATATCAAGTTTACTAAGGAATGACCCCCTTTTTAAGCCAGAGCTGCCCCTTTAGAGCTTAAACGTCCTTTCTTCCTCATCTCAGTCAATCTTCCAGCGTTAGAACCCAGTACTCAAAAGTTCTTAACAGCGTGGTTGGTATCAGCCTAAAATTGGATGTAGTTCAGATGCCCATCCACAGTAGAGCAGATAGGTAAATTGGGATTATATATGTGATGCAGTGACAATAGAGGACCCCCAGCTACCTAGCTCCACATAAACAAACCTCAGAAAAGCATTTGTTGAATTGAAAAGGCAATCACAAGAGAATACATACAGGATGATTCCGTTTATTTAAAGTTCAGTGGCAGGCAAAACTGAATATCACTTCGATGTATGATATTGGTAGCAAAATTATGAAGGAAAGCAAGGGAATGATGAGCACAAAATTCAAAATCATTATCTGTGGTGGAGAGGCTGGGAAGGGAAGAGGCTCAGGGAAGTGTATTCTTTGTAAGTGTATACAATATGTGATGTATATTTTTTGCATCTGGGTTAAGCAAGACCCTTAGACCCAAGAAAGAGGGGCCTCCACTCTTGAATCTGCTTTGATCTTCTCCAAATGCACCCCTTCTCATAAGAAAAAGTATGAGAATAGCCAAGAGCAATGCTCCTGGGAGCCCCTACCGCCTCTTCAGCACCTATAAGAATCCCCAGGAGCCCCTACCTAAAGGGTTTATAGGTTTATTCCTGGCCATGCTTAGATCTCTTTCCTAAGTCCATTGTTCAGAGGGAAAATCTGGAGTGTAACCCAAGACCCAAGAGGGGAGCCGTGTTTGGTGGGAGAGAGGGACCAGTCTGTGGGCAGCGCCTGGATTTGCAGGCTGGACAGTCACCCACGTGCCCCAGGCCCCTTAGTGTAGGGCAGAGCCTCAGGTGAGAAGAGGGGGTGAGCCCCACGTCCTTGTACAGCATTCCAAGTTGTCATGAAGTTATATTTGTCAAGATAGGAGGATCCAACATATTTTATTTAAGACTCTGCTAACTTGACTTTGAACTTTTAGAGAGTTTCACACGTGGCTTCCATTTTCACTCTTGCCTCTATCCCTGGCAATGTTAGGGGTGGGTCTGCTACACCATATTTTAAGATAAAAAAGTTTTACTTAGTTTTGTTTAACTAAGTAAAACAGATAGAACACCCAATGAATGAATAAGTATTTCATAAGACTACTGTCTACTCAGCCATGTCTAGCAAACCAGTATCTTGTTTTAGTTTAAACAGTCTTTGAGATGACTGAGGAACAGAAGTATCTGGTATTTACTTTTACCATTAGAACTTTGCTAAGGATGATCCTAACATAATGGAGAGTATACTATTGCTCGGATGCATTGAATTTCAAAGAATACATTTTAAGATAAACGTTTTATAAAATTGCACGTTGTGAAGAATGGAATTATCATTATTTTGCTATAAGATGATAAATTTCTGGTTGTCTTTTCTTTTCCTAACAGCATTCCTGGTTCTTCTTTGCAATTATCCTAAAATCCATGGCACAGCACTTGATTGACACAAATAAAATTCAGGTACGATCGTAGGTAATACAATAGCATCCAATAAATGTGAGACATGATTGTGTGTTATCAGTACAGGTCCTTCAGAAGCAGATGCCAGGACAAAATTAGAAGTACAAAAATGACTACAAAGGATAAAGGGACAGGCAAAAGGACTAGGAAGGTCTGACACCTGTGAAAGGAGATGGCAAAGGAAGGAGGATCAGCTAGAAAGAGGCTTGCAGTGAGAAAGTTGTAGGTGGGCCAATGGGCTGTCTGAGAGCAAAGAATGTTCATGACAAAAGTCCTGCATCGGGGAGATGGTCTGGCTCCGTTACCTCTGCAAGCTCAGTAATTACTCAGAGCAGCCGGAGAGAATGTGGCCTGGCATGGACTCTTGGGTGGGTCCCAAAGGCTTCGTAGTTACTTCATTCATCCCAGTAGACTTTTCCTCAAGGGAGTATCTGAGCTATGCACATCCTCGGCTGCCACCCGTGGTCCACAGTCCACAGCTTACACTACCTTTCACATATGATTATGAATCTTCTCCTCCACAGTTCCCATGGGCTTCTCCTTCCTGAAAGGAAACTTACAAGAGGGAGACTAGTGGGATTAACTGTAGCCCCTGTTACTGTAGTTGGTCTTGGAACCCTGTGCGGTTGTCATCACCTCCCCACTCTACCATCCATTCTAGATTGCCCTCACCCTCAGCCAGCAGCTCTGAAGGTCTTGGTGACTTACTGTGTTGTGACCCAAACCCTCATTCCAGAGTGGTCCAGGATGGTCTCACCCTCCCAAGCATCCAGTGTGTGGTTACTCTAGATGCTAATTATGTCAATACAAATTAAACATTTGGACCAGGTAAATGGCTGTTTGGTGGATTTTTGAAGCCAGTGGACTCTCTGCTAACAGAACTTTGGGCAGGGCAACTTTATTAATCCTGTGAGATTCCACTCTAATTTGGTGGACATGGTGGTGTTTTGGTCTCCAGATAGCAGTATCAACTCAGATCTTGTGGCCAATAGTTCTTGAAATATATGAATATTCCCCTCTGCCTAGTATCGTCACCAAGCCTTTGGAGAAGGACTGGTAGAATTATTACAGTATGTACTTACCAAAGTTCTGTAGGGGGCTTTCTTTAGGGACCCTGCCTCCTCTTCAGTCAGCATGTACCAGATCTGAAAATTGACTGAGATCCAGGAACAGAGAGAGGATTCACGTCTATTTACTGGAACAAACATCCTCATCTCCCGATTGTCCAGCCTTGCCTTCTTGGTGGACTTAAGCATCGCCATTGTTGGCTGCTGATTGTCTCGTCCCTAGGGCTTCCAACATGTCATTAATCAGCTCTGTAGCTCCCTGAGAGTCAAGCCCCCTTGGCTGCTCTCCAGATTTGCCATTTGTTTTGGTAATCGCAGCCCCCTGGCCCCTGGAGATTAGGTGCAATCACATGGCCTCTGTTATATTGATGCCCCTCATCCTCATGACTGTTAGTGAGCCAACACCGTGACTGCCTCTCTCACCTGCAGATGGGAGACGCCACCGAACGGTCTTAGGGATGTCGGTCCCCACTACCCTCCTGATGGCCGTGGTGGATAGTGGGTCTTCTGGACTCATATTTCCATTCCTACGTGTCCACCTTCGTCTGCTTCTTTATTCCTTCCTCATTCATCTGCCAGGGCAACCTAGGCATTTCCATTCTGCCTAAAATGAGCCATCTCCAGGATTCTAAGAGCCAGCTAACAGTGAGTGGTCCGTCTCCTGAGGTCTTATTTAAGCCCATGTCCTGACAAAGTGCCCTCATGTCAATGAATTTGAATTTATCCATTCTTAGGTTCTGGCCATCTTGGTCAAACACACTCAACATCCAATCTCAGTGGTACTCCCACTGTGGCTTCTGCTGGTACCTGCTAACTAATTCTTACAACTCCTTGGGGTACACGCTCTTCCTTACCTTATTAGGCCCAGCAGGTTCACAGCTGAGTTAAGCTGGCATTTAATCCCAGTTCATGGCCTGAGCTCCGGGAGAGGAGGAAGGACAGCTCTCGAAGGGTTTGCCTGGCGTCTTGCAGGGAGAGACCTTTGCAGTGTATTCCCACACAGGAGAAGTGCTGACTCTTAATAGAGAGGGATGGGGCACTGGGGATTCAGGGGAGTCTGCCAAGCCACCATCCTCGGGCCATCCATCCACATGCCCCATCCATGGCTCCAGACCTCAGGCCTTTCCAAACATGGCCTTGACATAAGCATAACAGACCTGCCTTGGCCGCACATCTAATCATCTCTGGTATTCCATAACTCTTAGTTCTTAAGTCCTATGTTTGCTTTTCAGCTGTGTCTGCTCTTCTACTTCCAGAGATAAGAGCCTCCTGTCCGGGAGGAAGAGAAAATCTAACATGAAGATAAGAATGATTCCTATCTCTCTGTTCTTAAGCTGTATCAGGAAACCTCACCACTGTAATCCTTGCTCTGCCACTAACATGTTAGATGATTTTAAAAAAAGACACTAAACGTCTCAGAGTCTGTTCGCCCATCTGTAAAAAGAACAAATTGGACTAAAATCCTTTAGTTTCCACCAGTATGTATCTGCTAAAATAGATCGGTCAGAAAACACCCTTATGAACAGCCTAAGAATAAAGGAACTCATAGTAAAGGAGAGTTTATCTTCACTCATTCAAGTTCCCTTTTCATTATCCTCTTCCATAGCAATCACCATACCCAGTTTTCTTCCAGAGGTGCACGGCCTTCCAATTTTCTAGCCATCTCTATTTATCACAGTAGGAGAAGACCAGATACCATCATTTGACTTGAAAGCATTCACAATAAACATCTCCCAAGCTATTTGCATTTTCTTTTCTTATTTTTTAATTGTGAAGTGAATAGCTTTCTTTGCTATTAAAAAAAGCTTCCATCATCAAGGAGATGTGAGAAAGTCAGATACCCTAGTCTGGTCCTCTGAAAGGCAGATAACACCTCCCTGTGACCCCTGCTTTCTTGTCCAAGGCGAATTCCTATTTACTGGGAAGTGCTGAATATCTTCTCAACACTGAGCTCTAGTAGCCAAAGTTTTCTTGTACTGGCTACACCTTTTGTTTCCCATCAGCCCCTTGTTCTTAACGAAATTCCCAAATGCCTGAAATTCAGCCCCTGTATTCTGCACCTGATCCTTGGGCCCTCTACCATATCATAGCCCAGGTTCTCCAACGCGTTCCAGCTCTGCAGCTTGGGATTCAACCATGCTGTCACCTTACCCCCCTTCCTCCCCTGCCCTGAGAGAGAAAATCCACCGTCCCCAGCTCAGGAATTCACCCGCCTCAAGCCCTTGGGATAGACTTCCAGAGAACAATTAAAAATATTGCTCGTGTGTTTACCGAGCAGCATGTCTTTGGGTTAAGAGTAGGAGTAGGCTACAAGGGGAGTTTGAAAGGAAGGCAGAAAAGACAGAGGAACAGAGGGGTTATCAAAGTCCAAGGTATTACTGTATGTCCTTGTGAAGAAAATGTTGACATTGATATGTTTAATGTATCTTGGAGGACTAACACAATGAAAAAAGGAAAACTACAAATGTGCTTTGATTATCTAAAAAGTGATTGTTGCTTTCATAGGTGAATTGTTTACCCTTATTTCCCCAGGGTACACAGAGCAGGATGAAAAATGATGTCTGCAATTAAATTCACTAGGTTTATTTGTTGTTAACTTAATTTGATTTCAACAATAAGCTTGGAATATATACAGGGGGTAACCATGAAATCCTCAAAATGCCTATACAGTCATGTCCTGGTACAATGGCTTAAAAAAAAGCCAGTCCAAGTCAGCTCCAGCGTCCAACAATTAATCACTGTTCGTTCTATGCAGTTCCTGTAATTTTAGCCTCCGTGGTTTTTTTTCTTGCCTCATGGAAGGCTGGGTGCTCAGAATTTTAGAGAATATGGCACTGTCTAACTCTCAATTGTCTGTTTCTGTCTATAGTGAAAATGCGAGTCTAATTTTAAAGCCAACTTGTAAAGATGAATGAATCTTACCTATCTCGTGCAAAGAAGCTGTGTAAATTCACCAAGTAGAGACTGAAATGGGAAAACTCAGCTGCCTGAAACTTTCCCTTTATGTGCAGGAGTTCAAATTGGGGGGCAGGGGTTGGATTCCTGGACTGCGGGCAGTCTTTAGGGGCCTATAGAGTTGTATTCAATGTATGTTATGTAATCTCACAGCCAAATCACTTTTTATCTTGCGCCAAAACATCTTGACTGTGAAGTCCCACAGGCACCTGCGGTGGCATATGCTGGGACCATTGAGTTAAGACTAGCTTGTGTAAACCTTCATCTATAAGATAAATAAGGTTTGAGCATCTAATGGAAAACATGGTGATTATCGTTGATAACACTGTATTGTGTAATTGAAATTTGCTGAGAGTAGAACTTAAATGTTCTCTCCCCAAAAATATGTATGTGAGCTGATGGATGGCTTAATTAAGTAGATGAGGGGTGGAGGGTGGAATTCTTTCACAATGTGTATGTGTATGAAAGCACCACAGTGTATGCTTTAAATATCTTATAATTTTATATGTCAACTATAACTCAATAAAGCTGAAATAAATGTTTTAAAAAGAGTAGCTGGGACTCACTACTTATTAGTGAACATTACAAACCGATATCTGTACTCATTCAGTTATTCATTCACTGATTTCTTATAGTTGTTTATTGGAGGATTTCTAGTATTACAAAATCAAAATAATTGATTTTTAAATTAGAGAACTGTGAGTCAAAGAAAATCTAGAATAATATTCATTAAACCATTGATAGTAGTTATTTCCGGAGAGGGAAAGGAGGGGAATTAAGAGGTTATAAAAAAATGTTACATTTCTACATTGTCTGAATAGCCTGCAATTCATATATGTTATAATTTATAATGAAAAAGTGAAAAACTTATTGGGCAAAATAGAAAGAAACATTAAATGAAAATGATAAAAATCATGACCTTGAAATTAAAAGGGCTTCTATTTTATTATTGCTTTCAAGTTTTCAGAACGACTTTTTGTTTGTAGTAAGTCTTACAGTTTATGTTTTCCAAGCTTAGTATTTCACAGGTCACATTATAAAGAAATGATCCATTCTTTCCTTAGCTTTCTCGGCCTCAAAGATTTCCTGAATCTTACCAAAATGAATTGGACAATCTTGTCATGAGCCTAGCCGACCACATGATTTGGAAAAACAAAGATGCACTTGAAGAAACAAGAAGGGCAAACCACAGCGTTGCCAGATTTCTTAAGGTACAATTATACAAGATCACAGTTCTATTCAAGCCTCCGTGATAGTGGGTGTGAGATACTCTAAATGTCAATTTAAGTCACAGTTTCATTTATGATGAAAAGTCAAGACTACCAGGATTAGATGAATACTTTCATCTCTACATCTTTCTTGCTTGAAATACTTTTCGATACTTTTTCCTGTTTGGAGTCACACAGAACAAAAACTAAGGTTAAAGAAAAGTATCTACTTGAGTGTTGCCAAGTGTAGTACTTCTAAATATTTTTAAAGAGAAAAAGGAGATTTTTAAAGAAGCTGCACTGTGACAATATTATTCTCTTGGGCTTTTCTGCCCTTGAAGTGATGTTTTGGATTGGATACAGCTCTAACAGTGATGCCAAATAGCCACTTCGGGAAAATTTGGGGGAATTTAGCATTTTTGTTATATTACCTCTAGGCTCTTTTTACATGATGAAAATATTGTGCATTAATCACATAAAAGGAAAATTATCAAAGTATTGAGCAACATAAAGTGACTATATATAACATATATATATATACATACATATATTTAGCATCATTTCTTTGAATTACAGGCATTTCTATTGAATTGAGAAGAAAAATGTGCTTAGTCCAAGAAAAGCTAATGTAGAATGATGGCGTATCATTTAACAGATAATACATTCAACCAGAAGGATAATGTTTTTCTTCTATTCCTTCTTTTGCCCAACTGTTGACTACTGATGAAGCCACTTCATTGTTTCTTTGTGGTAGACACCAGAACATCCTGGATAGGTGTGGGAATTTATAAATAAATACTACTAACAAAGTTAAGAGGCTATGGAGGTAGATGGAAAATTAGCTTAAGTTGTCTTTGGTGAGTTTTAATTCAGTCTAATTTCTTTTTTAATGTGTTAAATGCAGTTTCAAATTGCATACTATATTTGTTCTCCTCTTGTATTTCTTTTTCTTCACTGTTTTGCCTCTTATTTTTGCTTTTTTTCTTGCTTCAGAAAGAGAAAGGGATGGTCAGAGTTGAGGAGGAAAAGAGCAAAGGAGAAAAAAATTACTCTAGTTTTCTACCATGTTTTTAAGACCTATGAGAATAAGGTTTATTACTATGCTAGTAGTTTATTTGAAGTGCTTGATGGAAAAGAAAATTTGGGAAAAAAATGGCATACTGTCTGATTTGTAAGCAAATTACATTCAAGAAATAGCTGCAATATTCTTCCCAAAATTCCAAAAAAAAAGGTTGCATAAGCAAGTCTCTTAAAAAGGGAAAAGACCTAGTATTATCCACTCTTTTTGGCTTAAATGCTCTGTACTTATTAGAATAAATATATGTTTTCCTTGGAGCTCATTTATGCAAAAGTTGCTTCTGGTGGTACATAAACTAATGTCTAACATGAATGTCCAAGATGAAAAAAAGACACAAAGTATAAAGCTAGTGGTGATACCAGTGGTTGTGAAATCAGTGGGTAAAAAGCATGGATTGACAATAGATAAAACAAATATAGTCTATAAGATATGTGGATCCATGAACTGCAAACTGAAAGCAATACTTATATGTGAAGTTTATAAATGAAAACATTAGTTTAATATATTGTACATTATAAAAGTCCACCATACAAGCATTGAACAATGCTCGTCTGACTAATCTCTACTTTATTTCAATTAGCATTTGGAAATCATTTGGAAATCATCTAATATAAAAAACAGGCTTTGGTAGCAAATTATGTTTAAAGAAACATCTGTGATAGTTCTAATTATGAAAAAAAAGATGGATAAGCAAGTCAGTGAAAAGGGAAAGTCTTCATATCTACTCTATTTTACTTAAATGTTCTGTGTTTGTGGAATAAATAAATGTTTTCTAGAAACTTCATCTATGCAGAAGTTGCTGTGGGTGGTACATAAGCTAATACCTAGCACAGGGGCAAAGGAAAGGAAATGATGGGCCCAGAGGTTTTGTAAAATATACAGGGAAAGTCACTCAGTGGTGTGTTTTGCAATTTGGGATTTCATAACTCATCACTGAACCATCTATAGAGTAAAACTGTGACTTTTACAGTTGATGAGACAAAATAAACATTTTTTTCATTACAACAGCCATATATACAAAAATATATTTTTGCATGTAATTTAGAATATTTGGCTTTTAATTTACTAAGCCAAACTGAGAAAAAGTCTGATAGGGTATAAGTTATCCTTTATATCAAGAATCTGCAAAATTGTTTTCTATAAATGGTCAAATATTAAATATTTTTAGTTCTGCAGAACATACAGTCTCTGTGACAACTACCCAACTCTGCAACTGTAACGTAGAAACAACCATAGACCATTCACCGTAGACAATATATAAACAAATGGGTGTAGCTGTGTCAGTAAAACTTTCTTTTGATAAACAAACAGTGTGCCAGTTTTGGCTCATGGGCCATAGTTTACCAGAGCCTGTTATAAATTATTTTCTACTCATATAGAAGGTTAATATAAATTATTTTAAAATAAAAGCAGGGGCTTCCCTGGTGGCGCAGTGGTTGAGTCCGCCTGACGATGCAGGGGACGCGGGTTCGTGCCCCGGTCCAGGAGGATCCCACGTGCCGCGGAACAGCTGGGCCCGTGAGCCATGGCCGCTGAGCCCGCGCGTCCGGAGCCTGTGCTCCGCAAAGGAAGAGGCCACAGCAGTGAGAGACCCACGTACCACTAAATAATAAATAAATAAATAGATAGATAGATAAATAAAAGCAGAGAGGTCCCTTCGCCTGGGGTTAAGAAGATGCTGGGATGGGCCAGACACAGGGGACTGGTGACAGGAGAGACACATCTGATGAAGCTTGATCTGCAGGAGGGCTCTCTGCAGGAAGAAGGCTGATTCTGCTGACTTTGTATCTTAGGAATGACCCCTCCTTTTCCCTCACTGTCCCTTAGAAAGAGAATGACAAGTTTACCACATACAAAGTCTTCTTAAATCTCAAGAAAGTCTTAAGTGAGTTTCCCTAGATCCCCAGGGTAGGCAGCCTTCTTCTCACCACTACCCTTGTTCAATGACAGGACTCACCAACCCCTTCTCTGTCTAATCAAAGGGCCCTGTGTCTTCACCAAACGGCTTCTTTTCTCTTGTTGTTTCTTGAGAAGTTTCTAGAACCCACAGTTATACTAGGTGGTCTTCCTCTCTCTGCAAGGTGAGACACAAGCTTCTTCCCAGCAGGAAAGAGACAGCAGAGGTCTTCTGGGGAGGGAGCTCCATATTGGGGATAGTCCAAGGGTCACCAGTCGGGACTTCCTTCTGCAGATGGAGAGCCTGGGAGGATTTGACACACTAGCTGGGAGCCTACATAGTGTAGAAGACACGAAAGCCCTCTTTTCCTCCCATCCTCCCCTTATAGGTGCTCTACGTGTTCTGCGCTTATGATTATGCTCTGCTGTCTACCTTTCCTCACTGTTCTTTTGGGAGGTGGGAGGACATGGGAGCCATTTGCTTTTTTCTAAGGGGAGAGTTATTGAAAGAACTTAAATCCATATTGAAAATGAAAATATAAATGAAGCAGTATGTTAACACAGTAATGAATAGGTAATGAAAAAAAAACTCAGAAGAAAACAAAGAAAAATGGAAAAGGAAACAAAACAAACATATAAATGACCAAAAAACTGGAAAAATGTTATTAGAGAAAAAAGCTCATGTTTACACACGGGCGTATTTCAGTGGGAGACTTTGCACTTGGTGGACTACCTATAACAAGATTTTATGTTCAGTCCTTTCTGAGAAAAGAGATTTGTTTGTAAAATTGAGGAGAGATTAAGAGATGCAAAACCAGTACAATGGACCATACAGGGCTCTTTGGACGAGAAAGAAGGCTTCTATGCTGAGTGACGTAGCAGCTGAGAAATGTTCCCATGTAGTACGCATGCTCACACACATGTGGCTGGGTAGAATGCAACCCCCACACACGCAGTGATGACCCCATACGCCAATCTGCTATAGTGCCTCCCCAAGATACTGCATCAGTAACTATGGTCCATGCCCACTTCACACTTTTCCAGTGCAGTAATTGGCCAGTGTAGCTTGGTTACTGGTGACATGGCCGTGGGTCTTTGGGAGAGAGAGCGGGTGCTGTACCAAGTTGGAACGCTTGCCTGACTCCAAACCTACCTACTGTTTAAGGCTCTCGTTTTTCCAGTTAAGAGGGATTGACAACATAATAAAGAGGCAGTGAGCAGCTCACTGATAGAAATCCCAGGATCTCTTACCTTCACTCTTCAAATTCAAGCTGCCTTGGTTGAAAAGAAAAGCTATTCTGTTGAAGGAGGCCAGTGAGAATTTATTATTTTATTTATTTATTTATTTATTTTTCAGCCAGTGAGATTTTAAAAGGTTTTCCTGACATGTCTCTGCCCTGTTCCTACCCAATGTTGCACAGCAAGTTTCTTCACCTGAGGAATTATGGAATCGAATAACTGAAAGAAAATAATAATAAAATGTAACTAAGTGGTTTTTAAAAATAGACAAGTAAAAGCTAAAACTTTCTATATTAAAAGGAAAGCCTCATTGCAAAGCTCCAAGAGATGTTTTATAAAATTGATAAATATGGGTTTGTAACTTTCTGGTGTGTGTACTGTATCTAGTATTTTAATTAGTTGCCATATGTGGATGAATGCTTAAACATATTACAGAGATTTTTAAGACATTTATTATACAGCTCATTTAGTTAAATGTTATTTTACTTCAATATATTTAATCATCTTTTCTAACATCTTTAATGATCCTTAAAGTAGAAACGTCTGAATTTAGAATTTTACTTTTTTAGCGCTGCTTTACGTTTATGGACCGGGGTTTTGTGTTTAAGACGGTTAACAGTTACATCAGCATGTTCTCCTCTGGTGATCCCAAGGTAAGAACCACGTACAGGAGTGCTTGCTTTGTATATCTGTCTAAAACAATAACCTATGCATTATCCATATCAAAAAATAATTTCTATACCAATGAGAGGCAGCCTTTTAAAACGGTTCACGTGCTCAGTAAGTCTACCCAGTCCTTCCTTCACGGGGGACAAAAAAGGAGTGTGGAATGAGAGTGTTTACATTTCACTTTTATTTCCTGTGGGCAGTGAAAGGAGTGATTCTTTCCACCTGCAATTCTTCTGCCTCCGGTTTACTCGGAACTGTCTTGGTTTTAGCACTGAAGGTCCCACTTCCCTGGAAACCTTCAGTCTTGGGCAAAATGGGACAGTTGATCACCCTACCCAAATAGGGGCTATGTTTTGGGAGATAGGGAACGGTACTGTCTAGAGAGCAGCGGTTCTCAAAGTGTGGTTCCTAGACCAGTGATCTCGGAACAGAGCTACCACGGGTGGAACCCAGAAATCTCGGAACAGAGCTACCACGGGTGGAGCCCAGAAATGCAACAAGACTTTCAGGTGATTCCTGTGCATTCTCAAGTTTGAGAACCACTGAGCTATGAGTATGAGTATGGCATATGCTAGAGGGAAATAAGACTGGAAGTGGACCAGACCGTGAAAGTTTATCAGTTAAGGTTTTTGTCTCGCAGCAACAGAAGCTTACTCCAATTTGAGCAAAAGGGAATTTTGGGGAAGGATATTGGGGTAAACAGCATTGATGAAAGAGCTGGAGAACTAAGCTTGGAAAAGAGCAGTGACCAAGGCACTTCCAGGCACAAGAGTAATCACAGAGGATGAACCAGTGGCCAGGGTCTGCTGCTGTCTAAATAAGCAAATGGGACCCTTTTCTCCTTCTTAATACTCGGCTTAAGATTTACATTCCAGAGAGGAAGCATGTGACCAACCTGCTTCGGGTCACATGCCTGCCTCTTAGGGAGGGAAGACAGGGCACCTGAATTAATAGTTCCCCATTAACCTTTACCCACTGGGAGGAAGATAAGTCCCCAGTGGGAAATTATCTAGGTATTGGGAAAGAGTAACGAATATAGAAAAGCCAAAAATAAATAATGATCTTCTTGGAGCCTGAACATTATTTTTTGGCAGTGGAGATTTACCTTAGGCTAGGAGAGTTACATGGTAATATGTCATTTGATTTTGAGAATCCAGTTCTCTCTGTAAATATTTTTGGAAGGATATCCTTCATTAGTGCTCCAGTTATGCATGACATTTTCAGAAGATCATTTTAGGTATAATTCCAGCGAACTTAAACTATATATTTTATCAAAAACCAAACAGAACATACTCAGTGAAGAATGACTACCATGTAATTTAATTATGCTTCGTTTCACTTGGATGCGCAAAGGATTAAGTCAGATACTACCCTCGTTTGAGATGGCAGTATTTTAAATTATTGACTAAAGTTGCCATAAAATATGATTCTAAAATATCTGAGCAAATGGAATATATTTTATTTTGTTAGCAGATATTAGTGAATACAGTGAACACAATCTGAGTCTTAAAAATTGATTACTTAGTTTGCACGACAATGAAAATAGAATGGTTATGAACATGCAATTAGTTCCTACTTATGTGATTGTGTTGTTGTCTTAGACCATGTCTGCACTTCGTTTATCTCTGTCCTACTCAAAACATTATTGAAATGACAGACCTGTTTGCTAGGGCAGGGAAGAGGTGGATTTAGATAACGTACTCCAAAAATAAATGGCAGATGGGGCTTCCCTGGTGGCGCAGTGGTTGGGAGTCCACCTGCCGATGCAGGGGACGCGGGTGTGTGCCCCGGTCCGGGAAGATCCCACGTGCCACGGAGCGGCTGGGCCCGTGAGCCGTGGCTGCTGAGCCTGTGCGTCCGGAGCCTGTGCTCCGCAACGGGAGAGGCCACACAGTGAGAGGCCGGCGTACCGCAAAAAAATAAATAAATAAATAAATGGCAGATGGAGAGAGATTCACTCTAATTTTAGATTATCTGCACCAGTGTCTTCCTTAGCACTGGATCTTAGGAGTTGATTGGAGTGATATGTTCTTTGAGCTGAGTGTAGTTGAAAACCTCTGTACGTGTGGTGAAGACCTATTTTTCCCAGAATAAACATGTTACATACATGCCAAAAGAAGCAAAAAATAGGTCTGAGTAAGATTGTATCTCATAGAAGCTCAATGTAGGTTGCAGATGGGATCATTTCCTGAACAGGCCTTGTCCAATCTCCAAAAACAGGGGGCCTGACTACATTTACCACTTCAGAGGGGACAAAATCCTTTAAATTTAACAGTGACCCAGTGGTCACACAAAAGTAACTCCACCTCCTTTTTAGATGTAAGATTCAAGTGCAGATTTTCCATTAACTTTCTTAGTGTGTGAATAATAGTCGTTTCTTTGCCTCTTTTTCAGACCTTATGCCAGTATAAATTTGATTTCCTCCAAGAAGTATGTCAGCATGAACACTTTATTCCTTTGTGTCTCCCCATAAGATCAGCAAACATTCCAGGTAATAATTCCCAGAATTTTTGTCTGTTCCTACAACGGGAACAAATATATTTGTTTGTTTGTTTTGCCTTTGTTTGTTTGTTGTTGTTTTCCTGTTTCTTCAATGTTGGTTTTGTCTGAAGTTGTCACGAGGGATTAGACCCAGGTAATCAGGTTAAAAGGCAGAAGTTGGTGGCATGTGGTAAAGAATACAGCTCTGTATTTCTCAATTTTTGTCTATGTTTCCTTTTTCATTAATGAGAAGGCCAAGAAAACCATAAAATTGATGCTTGTAAATCAAAGAATTTTAAACTTGCGCTTCCCTGGTGGCGCAGTGGTTAAGAGTCCGCCTGCCGATGCAGGGGACACGGGTTCGTGCCCTGGTCCAGGAAGATCCCACATGCCGCTGAGCGGCTGGGCCCGTGAGCCATGGCCGCTGAGCCTGCGCATCCGGAGCCTGTGCTCTGCAATGGGAGAGGCCACAACAGTAAGAGACCCGCGTACCGCAAAAAAAAAAAAAAAAAGAATTTTAACCTAGACCCATACTGTCTTTCACCATACTGGCTCCAAAAGACAACTTTCCTTTGATTTTGAGAGACATAAAATTACAGGGAGGAAAAGTTATACTTTATGAGTATAAATTCATTTAAGATTATCAATGTGTGTACATGAAAATGCAATTCCTCAAAATGAGTTTTATACAAAGAAAACTGTTACCTTGAAAGGGAGAAAAGAAGGCAGGCAAATGGGCACCATTGTAAATACTCAATAACTCTGGCTCAGAAAGAGGCAGAGATGGGTGCACAGGTAAAAATGGGGCCTCACATATTGTTTACTATACTTACTATAGTATAAATGGTCTATAGACAATATTTTCATTTCTTACTTTTGTTAAAATATGTATATACACACACATATCAGCATGATCATGGTAGAAAATAAGCATCACCCATCTAGACATCAGAAACTAATCAAACATCAAGCTACATAGAAAATACTTAAATGATTTAGGACCTTAAAATACTTTACTTCTACTTTGTAAGGTGTACATATATCAAATCATGTGGTGCACTAGAAACGAATATAATGTTATATGTCAATTATACCTCAATAAAATAAATAAATTGATTAGTTAAATACTTCTAAGCATGAGTAAATTACAAGGCACAGTTTTGATATTCGTGGAAAGCAGAAACTAAGATGGTAAAGAGCCTCTTCATATGTATTATAGCTCACACCAATATTTTGGAAGGAAAGAGAAAGTAACGTACATTATCAAGCCTATAAAAGTTTTGTCATGTCAATCTTAAATACAAGCTGTATACATTATTCCATTCTTTTTCCAATTTATGAAATACATTTATCTAAATGCCTTCATAGAATAAAGGGTGGAAAAGTTATTTTGGACTGTAACATTTTTTGCTTTTTGTTTTGTTTTATGTTTATGAACTAGTGCCAAGATATTACTGCATTAGGCAGGCTGGTTACGACACTCAAGAGGATCAAACCTGTTTTTGTCATTTGGATTCTGGTTGTTTACTACTTATCAGTAGCTCGGAAAAAGGCCTGACAGTCTCTGTGTAGATATGATATTATCAACAGTGAACATAAAAATATGTTTTGTAGCAAGCAGATTTCTGATAGAACAAAAAGGTGTCCAAGAAGAAGGCTAAGAATTAAAATCATTCTGTTTATGGCATTCATTTTTAAGGAAAGAAGTAAACAACCTAAGGTACTTGTCTTGAAAAACAAAGCTTTACTGAAGGGACTCACTCATATTTTAGGACAGTGTACTTTAATTTTTCAGTATAAATTACACATAGTTAATGAATACAGTGTGTATCTGAGTATGTATATATCTGAATTTTTTGTTTATTTTTAATAACTCCAGATCCTTTGACACCTTCAGAATCAATACAAGAGTTACATGCATCAGGTAAATAATGATATTTTATATTACACTGTCTCAGCATCAGTAACCACATCATAATTTGATAATGATGAGTATAGATACTTCAGATTTCCAACTGGAAATTCCAGATGCTAATAAATAGCCATATGTTTAATATCATCTAATCAAAAGAGTCAAAAAGTTGATTGAGCTTTTCTCTTGTCACAGATAATTAAATGCTTCCCCAACTTGGGGAAGTTGGAATTGTTTTAATTTCCCAAAGCATCTGAAATTTCCTTAGAGTGCCTCATAAATAAAATTCCCAATCGCATGTAATAACACGCTTGCTCAATGAAACTATATGATATTTCTATCAATAAACCACACCCCAGTTCAAACCATTCTCTCAGGATTTGAGATTCTTAGAATCATATAAGTTTATTTTTACCCCAGACCAGTTTATAACTTCAAATAGTCCTGGCAATTTTTTTTCTAGCCATAGATTGGGAATCGGAAAGCTTGGTTCTCTTTCTGGCCCCTCACTATTACTCAGTAGTTCATGGAAAGATTTATTTAAACTAAGCCCTTTGATCTTAGCTTCCTGAACTTCCACATTCCCCGTACTTTTGCCCCCGGCAGTATTTTTAAAAAATCAGTGTGTTTACTTTGCTCCTGGTCAGTTATGACCTGGAGTATTCTAATAGTTCATTCTTCCTAACGGGTAGCTATAAGGAGTAACGGAGATAACGCTTGCGAAGCGCTTAGCCGAGGGCTGGCACACAATACCTGTTCTATAGGTTGGACGCTAGTCCTGCTATACATTTAGGAAGCACATTGGCCCATTCTCAATAAATGCACTATTACTTGAGATTTTAACACTCTTTTCTCTATAGTTCAGACTCAAAAGGGTGCAGCCCCCTTTGGTTTTCCTCTCTCTTTGCTCTTTTACGTCCTGCAGCTCACGTGTCCTGGTGATTTTACTGCTACTACTTGGGTCTTGCTACCCCAGGTCCAGAGGCCTTCTCACCATCCCCACTTCCCTGTTCCTCCAGCCTCCTGGATGGTAGCCCTCACCCCACATCTCCCTACAGTCTAATTCCCATTTATAGCCTATCATATTAATGGCTCAATAAAGCATAGGTCCGATTGGGCCACTGATCTCAAAGCTGTCAGTCACTTAACATTTCCTATAGAATTACGTGCCAATGGTTCAGGGACCTAGACACCAGCTTAGGAATTTGTACTTGATTTTGTCCATCATCCAGTCCCAGTGTATCTCTTCAGTCTTAATTCTCCCCACTCCTCTTTTGGCTGCTGTGCTTACTGGTCTCCTCCATACCTGTGCTCCCCACATAACTGTGCTTTCAGAAGTCTGTGCCACTGAAACCCTCTCCCTTCTCCCAACCTCCTCTCCTCCACCCACTGCCTCCAACTGCCCCCCGCCCCCGCCCCCCGGACTCTTTGCATCTTCAACCTTGAGCAACCTCAAAGGTCCATCTCAACATATTCCCTCCGGTCACATCTCCTGATTCCTCCAGGCAGAATATAAGCTTTTCTCCTTTCAACTCCGGTACTATTGTAGACATGCCACTTTTATGGAATTTGACATTTGACACCGAGTACTATTTGGATTAGTATAAACAGAATACTTGCTGAATGCACCTCTTCACATTTTTCATCTCTGTATTACTGAATCCCTCCTAGTAGTGAGAGGGGTTGATAGTTGTTTACTAAATCTCTCTTGATTATCAAGTGATCAGTTGATTTTCAATAACATGATCTCTTTACCTTCCTCACAAAGATATGCCTGAATATTCAGTCACAAATGAGTTTTGCCGCAAACACTTCTTAATCGGAATTCTGCTCCGAGAAGTTGGCTTTGCTCTGCAAGAAGACCAAGATATCAGGCACTTGGCTTTAGCTGTCCTAAAAAATCTAATGGCTAAGCATTCATTTGATGATCGATACAGAGAACCAGTAAGTGGTCTTCCTCTCTCCCTTCCCTAAACACCATTTAATGGTTCACTGCATTAAATGCATATCAAACCTACAAGTCTATTGATTTTTACGTGAATCATTTCTTTTGACTACTTTTTCACCTAGGAGAAGCAGGCCCAGATAGCAAGTTTATACATGCCCCTCTATGGCATGCTTCTGGACAATATGCCAAGGATTTACCTGAAGGACCTGTATCCTTTTACCATCAATACATCGAATCAGGTAAGTCTGCAGAATATTCCAAGTGTCTATCTTAATAAAGAATTTGCCTTTTTTATATTTTTGCCATAGATAACTATTTTCCCCTAACTGTGACCAAACTAAGGATTAAACAGCACTTCTTGCTAGGTGTTTTGAGACATTTACATTGTGTCATTTGTTCCAGATTGGTCACTGACGCCTTCCACTTGTCCATCTTTTCAGCATTTTGTTTTCATTGCCCTCTGTTCTCTGCATCACCTTCCAGTTCTCTCCAGTTTGTACCAGGTTCCTCTGTTGCATTCATGACCCCATCCTCAGTGTACACCTTTCCCCACCAGCTTTCTGCATCAGGTTTAGGCCCATCTGGTGTCAGTAGAGCCACGTGCCTTATTTGTAGTCACAGCCCAGGAGTGGCCTGTTTTGTCACCCCTCCTCCACTGAGCCAGCCTAGTGACTTCACAACAACCCTCTTGAGATCCTTTGACTGTGTTCAACTCCCAGATGAGTTGACGCACTGCTGAATCCAGTACTAGGCAAGATGTTACCATCTAGAAGTTAGGAGCTATGTCTTTGGTATTTTTTTTTTAGACCTTGTTCAAATCCCAATAGTATCAGTTACTATCTATGTGACCTTAGATAAGTTATCCAACTTCTTTAAGCCTCTGTTTCCTCATTTATGAAATGGAAGAGAATACCTGTATCACAAGGTTCTTAGGAGGATTAAATTGTGGAATAGAGAACATTCATCATAGATACTGGCCTATAATAAGTACCTAAAATCTAGTTTTAAATAATAGTAATATACATAAAATAATCCATGATAATGATATATATGAATTTATGATATCGCTTATAGGTAGAATCTAAAAAATACAACAAACTAGTGAATATGACAAAAAAAAGAAGCAGACTCACATATATATAGAACAAACTAGTGACTACCAGTGGGGAGAGGGAAGGGGGGTGAGGGGTAGGGGATTAAGAGGTACAAACTATTATGTGTAAAATAAACTATAAGAATATATTATACAACATAGTGAATACAGCCAATATTTTATAATAACTGTAAATAGAGTATAACCTTTACAAATTGTGAATCCCTATATTGTACACCTGTAACTTATATAATATTGTACATCAACTATACCTCAATTAAAATTTTTTCAAATCAGTGAATTTATCAATAACCATTCCAGCCATTTAGTCTATATCTAAAAGATAGTTTCTACTACATTGTTAAAAAATTTTTAAATCACGTAAGAAATTAAACTGTGACTAAGAGTATGGTTTAACTATATTAATTCTCATTGCCTAGTTTGGCAGAAGATTTTGCTGAAATATAAAAGATCAAATCGCGTATCACCTAATGGAAAGTGTAACGAAGAAGGCATATGTGGGTTTGCAATGCTGAAATACGATGATTCCCACTAATTTCTTCTGCGCTTTGAATACAGGGGTCTAGAGATGACCTCAGCACCAATGGAGGAGTCCACACCCAGTCAGCTATGAAATATGCAAACTCTGCGGACACGTCGTTTTCTAAAGATGTTTTAAATTCCATAGCAGGTACTTCAAACCTTCCAGACAGTTGTGTTTAACTCTCATCCGTGTTTACGTTGTATATCACTGTGCTTTTTACCCACTCCATAATTCATTACACCTAACCTATGTGACAAAGTATACTGCATTTATGTAGCGGAAGAGTCTTGTTACATATTTCTTTGCATGCCGTCCAGCAACTTCCTCTTCTACTTAGTGTTCATTTTTACTTGGATCGAGGAGCAGTCTTCTCCGATGTTATCAAATTGTTTCATTCTGGAGACAATCTTGAAGTTTTCATTGCATACGGCCTTTTAAAGTATAATAGCCCTTCAACTTCAAAGATTATTTTTAAGAACTATTTTGGAAATGTCATCTTAATTTCTTATAAACTGTCAAAAATTGAAAGCTTCTTCCCCCAAAGCATCATTAGGAACTTTTATTATGCATTTTAAAACAGAAACTTTCTTTAAAAAGCTTTTTAAGACATCAAAGGAAAAAGATTTATTTCCAGTTAAAATGGTCTACGTTTTCCTAAATCCTTAATGCTGGCATGGCTGTTATATTAATATTTTTAAAGTTGCATATCTTTCATGCCAATCCCAGACTCTATTATGTCAGCTTTTCACAATACTGCTACCACCTGAATGATCGGCATCTTTTTGGTTCATCATTTTAGCTTTTTGTGTTGTGTGCCCACGCATCTCATTACCATCTGTGTGCTGTGGCTTGTGTTTACAGCATTTTCATCAATAGCTATTTCTACAGTAAACCATGCTGATTCCAGAGCTTCGTTAGCAAGTCTTGACTCCAACCCAAGTACCAGTGAGAAGAGCAGTGAGAAGACTGACAACTGTGAAAAGGTGCAGCTTCCCTCCCAAACTTACCGAGCATATTACCAGTCAGCAATCTCCTATTCTTACTCAATCCTAATTGGTTCTTCATTCCTAGATCCCAAGACCCTTGTCTTTGATAGGCTCAACTCTTCGGTTTGACAAGTTAGATCAAGCAGAAACCAGGAGTCTTCTTATGTGCTTTCTTCACATTATGAAAACAATTTCAGAGGGTAAAGAGAGTTCTTTAAATTTAAAAAAAAGAAAAAAACTTTGAATTTCAAAGAGTCTCATGCTACTCGGTGTTTCCTTTCAGAGACTCTGATTGCCTACTGGCAAAGAGCGCCCAGTCCAGAGGTGTCCGACTTCTTCAGCATCTTGGAGTAAGTTTTAGAGTTGATTACATAACGCTTTTTTCTAGAACCTTCAAAATACTTTAGTATACCATTTTTCATTCTAGGTACCATATGGTGAATGATCGATCAGTAATAATGCATAAACTATTTAAAGAAAACAATATTTTTCTTTTAATATACTTGGATGAACACTTTGTATAAATAAAAAGGCGTGAATAATTAGAATGTGACATTTTTTTCCTTTCTAGTGTTTGTCTTCAAAATTTCAGATACCTAGGAAAACGTAACATAATAAGGTAATAATTTTAAATTCCAAAAGGTTAGTCTGATATTTTGAAAAAACTTATGACATTATTAATGGATCAGGTTAGACTTAGAGATTTATGTTAGAAATCTTAAAATGCAAATAAGGATTTTAAGGTTGACCTCACATTAGTCATAGAAGTTTAATGATTACCCTATAGCCATAGTAGATCTAGGAACAGTTAAAGCTGTCCAGGGAAAAAGCACAAAACACATTTCTGAAAGGAAACCACGTTTCATGTAACTTCTCAACTAATTTATCCATCTTTATATGAATATAACTTGAAAGATACCTATTTAAGAAAATACTTCCAATAAACTAAAAAAAGCAATTAATCTAGAAAACTGTGCTGTCATCCTTTTCTCATGAGTGACAGCAGTGCCCCTGGCATCTTCCCTAAACCCGCAATTTCCCATTTCCAGAGGAAAATGTGATTTTATTTTTCATAGCATGTGGAGTATTTCATTGTTCAGTAATCGCTTTGTCAGTTGCCTTTTTTTAATTCATATATCAATTACAAACACTGAGCTCGTATTAAAACTTCAGTTTTCCTTGCAGAAAAATTGCTGCTGCGTTTAAATTCGTACAGTCCACCCAAAACAATGGAACTCTCAAAGGATCTAATCCATCCTGCCAGACTTCCGGCCTCTTGCCGCAATGGTACTGTCACATTTGCTTGATATTTAAAATTATGCTGTGAGTGTGTGTGTGTGTGTGTACATACGTGTGTGTGTGTGTGTATATATATATATATATATATATATAGGCTGTGGATACACACATATGCACACACATGTGCATGTGTGTGTACATACGTGTATATATAGGCTGTGGATACACACATATGCACACACATGTGCATGTGTACATACGTGTATATATAGGCTGTGGGTGCACACACGTGCGTGTGTGTGTACATATGTGTATATATATGGGCTGTGGATGCACACACACATGTGCATGTGTGTGTGCGTGTGTGTCTGTGTATATATATATCTCAAACCAAAAACAGATCTCAAGTAACTCTGTATGTTTCTCTGAAGAAACTTTGTCGGTACATCCCTATCTGCCCCACTAGCTTGTGAAAACCTAGAAGCAAGGATTTGCCTTATTTATGTGCACCTAGCGTACAATGCCTTGTATAGGGTCAATGAGTATCTTAATTTAATTGAACCTGAAAAGACATAATTCCAATAAATGCCTATTATAATGTTTGCTAATCTAGTGACAAAGTAAAATGTGAGGTCATATCTCGCCTTTCCTCTTAGTAAGTGTAATAATTTATCAGTATTCTTAGAGCTTAATGTGTTTTTTAAAGGGTCATAGGCAATAGGAAGCATAGCTGGCCCCATAAGCTCATTTTAGATTTTTTAGTCATTAGAATAGTATATAAAGCCTAGGGTCACCCTTCATTAACCTACCCTACAGGAAACATTTGCCCTAAAATCCTGCCTTAAAGCTCCTCTGGGTCTAGTAAATCAGAATTCTTTGCTAAAATTTTCTCCAGTTTGATTTATTCTCCCCAGGAGTATCATAATAATGTATAATATGAAAATGGCTATATTTTAGAAAGAGCTTTAGAAAGAAATATGAATGTAGTATATAGCTAATAAACAATAAAATAAATTTTGCCTGTTTATCCATGGGGACCCCTTGAAATGGCCCCCTTATGAGAAAATAAATGGCAGTTGAGTAAAGGACTATAAACAATTACTTTAATGACAGTCGTAGCCCACCTGAGGTCACTGCAGTTTTGGAGACGTCTGGTGGGTTAGACTTTAGGCCCCTCCCTAAACCATCTGGACAGGTCCTGGTCATTCCCACGACTCCCCTCCCAGAAGCCATGGCTTTTCCTCCAGGAGTTACAGACTGAAGGAGACTCAAAACCTGGAAATAATCCAGTCCCAAAGGTCCAAGCCATACAGCCCCAAACCATACAGCCCCAAACCCATTATTCCTTGTAGCTACAGAAATGACCCAGACTCTCCTGCCTACTGAAAGCCAAAGTTAGATCTCTAGGGTCCCAATCCATCCAGAGCATTTGATTTAGCCAGAATCGAATAAGCCTTGAGAAGTAAGACAAAGAGAAAAAGTTGTTTCTTTTTCAGTCTTGACTCTTCAGTATCTCCTATTGCCTGCTTTCCTCAAAGAAATTTTCTATGACCTTGGCCATCAGATAGCTTAAATGAAAGTCGGGAACAGGAAATATTCCTACTTCCTCATTCCCCCAGTTAGAAGTGCCAAGGGGTATTGAATAAGAGCCCTGGCCATTGTCCCTGCTCTGGGAAAGCAGCAGCCCAGAAGCGACCTCAGCTCTCTCCCCCACAAGGATCATATGTCAGCCCTGCTGTGGGCCTGACACCAATGCAAAGACAAATCCTGTAAGAATTTCCAAATGCAAAGAAGTAGGAGACAAAGGGTTGTTTTAGACTAGATTTTACTTTTTTACATTTTACCTCCTAAAAATAATTGATACAATTGAGCTATATAATATTGTACTTTTTTAATGTCTACCACTATGCCTTTCTGATCAACCAATGACCACCTGAACATGCATGGAATCCCATGATTTCATTAAATAATAATGAATATGTTTGTGCAGAATGTAATTCAGCATCTATTATTTGTCTGGTATCCTTTAGTATCTGTTATCATTCTGAACCCTTTTTTGGCTTAAATAAAATTTGTCCAAACGTACTTTTAAAAGTTCCTCTCATCATGTCACCTATAATTAATATTTTTAATAAAAAGTCTCTATTCAGAAATTTTTTCAACATTTGACTCAATCAAGAGAATTTGAATGAAAATTTGGTTATCATATCCCTATGACTTTAAGCATTTTTGTCATTTCATTTTCAGGATGCACACCACTTCCAGTCATGAAGGACAGAAACAGCACAGATCACAAACTTTACCGATAATTCGAGGCAAAAATGCACTTTCTAACCCTAAACTCCTACAGATGTTAGACAATACCATGACCAGTAAGTATACCAGAAATAATAGCAACAAGATGGTTATCATTTTTCTCTAGATGTGTGCAGGACATAAAATGCATTATGTTTCAGAAATGTAAGGAATGTTGCTGTGCCCCTGAGACCACTGGTTTTCAGGCTTGCTGTAGCCTGAGGAACATTTCTGGGAGGAGAGAATCAGCTGGAAGCATCTAAAAAAAAGTAGTGTCCTTATGAGGAGAAAGGGGAAAAGTAAAACTCTCAATATAGTATGCTCACTGTAGCTCCTCTGGAACCAGGTGACTTGGCATTGTGAGGGGTTAGGGTGGCCTCTCTCAACCGGATTATTGTCCACTCTTTGGGAAGAGGAGAAAGTTGTCCATGTCCTAGAAGCAGCAAGTGTGCCATCTCGAATCCAGTGTTGCACACATTCCAGGTGTGAATGAGGAGAAAAAGGGATCCAGTGTTTTTGTATCATGTAAGTGTTCTTGATTATGGACAGGTGACCACAGTTAGCTGTTTGAAGGTATTTGCCTTAACCTATAAACACATTTAATCCTTTTCTGACGAGGCCATTAATGCAGATCATCCACTAGACTCTTCGTTTGGTCTATTAATCTGGGATCATAAAACTTGACCCAGACTGATTATGGAGGAAATATGACTCTACCAATAGCTGAATCAATGGAAAAGTAGTGAGAAATAATGGAGAACAGACTACTCTGGTCCTTTGGAAACTCTATAGCTGACAAATTAAAAGGGCACCCACACAGTCTTAATCAGTTCGAGCTGCTACAACACAATACCACAGACTATGTAGCTTAAACAACAAACATTTATTTCTCATAGTTTTAGAGGATGAGAGATCCAAGATCAAGACACCAGCAGATTTGATGTCTGGTAAGAACCACGTTTGCAGATGGCCAACTTCTTGCTGTGTCCTCACGTGACAGAGAGAGAGAGAGATGATCTCTCTGGTGTCTCTTTTTATAAGGGCACTAATCCCATTCATGAGGGCTCCATTCTCATAACCTAATTACCTCTCAAAGACTCCGCCATATTGTGAATAAGGGCTTTGACATATGAATTTGTGGGGACACAAACATTCAGTCTATAGCACCCACTAAAAACTCTGTCTCTGTTTTTGCTTCAGCTGATAAAGAGATTGAACAAATGAAAGCACTTTGATTTAATAAAATTACTCATCAAAACACCAGTAAACATTGACTATGTTGTAATAGAAAAAAGTTCTTTATAGGGTACAAAGATTTGTCTCAGACATTTATGCATTTTCTACTTTATTTTGTAGGCAACTCCAATGAAATAGACATCGTGCACCACGTGGACACAGAGGCCAATATTGCTACAGAGGTTTGCCTGACTATTCTAGACCTGCTAGCCCTCTTCACTCAGGTCCACCACGTGAGTGTGACTGTAACTTCTTCTGTAATATGATAAAACGAAAGTTGGAAAAGTCATGCTAATTCAAGAATATGTTTTTAAGGTTTTTATGACATTTAATGAAATGTATTAACCTTACATAAATCAACCTAAGTGTGAGTGGAAAGCATGTTGAAGAAGAGATTCAGAATTTATCAGAAGTTGGCAAATGCTCAATTGATATACACACAGACATATTTCCTTATTGTCCAGTAACAGACAATCTTTCTTCCTTGTTTCTCTTGCTTTACTGTCAGGCAAGTTGGGCTGAGAGAGAATGTAACTCTACTTTTTCAGTATCAAAGGGAGAGACAAAGCACAGCTAGATACAACAGATAAACAGATACAACAGCTAGAGAAAACAGAGTGATAATGTTGAGCATCTTTTTGTGTGCTTACTTACCATCTCTATATCTTTGGTGAAGTGATTCCACCACCTACCATTAGAATGGCTGCAGTTTAAAAAGACTGACCATACCAAGTTTTGGCAAGTATATGGAGAAACTGGAACTCTCATTCACTGATGGTGGGAATACAAAATGATACAAACACCTTGAAAAAACATATGCTGGAATGAAGGTTCAACATAATCTCTCATGTGACCAGCCATTCCAATACTAGGAATTTACCCAGGAAAAATAAAAGCATTTGTTCACACAAAGCTTTGTACATCAATATTCATAGCTTTGTTTTTTTAATAATTAAACACTGGAAACAACCCAAAAGTACATCAACAGGTGCATGGATTTTTTAAAATAGTAGTATTGAAACATATCCATACAATAGAATATAAAATATAAACTTTTATAAAATATGAACTATAGAAATTATGTCAGTTATACCTCAATGAAGTTATTAAAAACATTAGCTCAACCTAATGAGCTTTCAAATGTTAAGGGTTAAATTAGAGAAAGTTGGGTCGGTTGAATAGTCTGCACCAAACAGAATGATTATAGCAAGGAAGTCTTATTTTCAAGTAAAATGTCAGCATGGCAGTCGAAAAAACAAAATCCACATTTTAATCCTTTATTGCTCGATGGAAATGTCAATCAAATCTCATACCTCTTACAGGCTCTATCAGTGCCTTTGAGGACCCACCTGTCTGTGACCACATCTGCTACCTCTCTCCCGACCCTGCCCCACTAACCACGCTTAGGCTACTCTGCTCTTTTTTCTCTTTTTTTCTTTTTTCTCTTTTTTCTCTGCTTGAACTCATAAGCTCCATTCCATCTCAAGTCCCTGGTACCAAGTGTTTTTCCTTCCTTGGACAATCCTCCCAGATCTGCCCATGGCTGACGTTTTCAGCTCACATGTCAATTCATCCATTAGGGAGGTCTTAACCACCCTATATAAAGTAATCTTATCCCCCAAAGCAATTACTTTCCATCATATATTATTCTATATATTATCAATCACTGCTATATGTAAGTTTCATTGGGAACATAGAGCTTATTCAGCACTTTATTTCCACACCCAGAATTGTGCCTATCGCATAGTAGGACCAGAGTAGATATTTTTTGAAAGAATAAAGGTATCCTTTCACTCATCCTAAATAACTGCTGTGTTAAATTTCCAGAGACAACTCCAACAATCTGAATGTCAAAATTCAATGATGAAAAGGGTCTTTGATACCTACATGCTCTTTTTTCAAGTCAACCAATCAGCCACAGCACTGAAGCACGTATTTGCCTCTTTGAGGCTATTTGTATGCAAGGTAAGGGTCCTCCAGGTTCCAAGAAAAGCTCAGTGAAGTGTTTATTGCTGACAATACACACATATCAATTCTTACATCTCTCAGTATCGAGGGAAGAAAGTTTGTTTTCTTCTATTTGATTTATTTGGTTTTATTAGACGATTTATTTGGTTTTATTAAACTATTTGATTCATGGTCTCAAAATAAGTTCACAACCTTGGCAGCCTATCTGCTGGATATCAAAAGGGAGTAAAATTAGCACCTGGCCATCAATTCTTTGGGTTCTCAGTGTTTGTGGCAGAGAGTTAGGTAAAATATACACCATCAACTGTGATGTCCGTTCCTGCCAAGTCAAAGGTTCTGCATTAGATACAGGAGAGTCCACCTTTGAGGACCCTGGTGGTTTTACAGTGTTGGGTGAATAGAAACTTTTTCAGAGCTCTCATTCCATTGCTTTGGGTAGTCATCCGTTACTGATGCAAGGGATACTTACAACGTGGAGAATGATTATTTCTAGGAAAAAAAAAATACTAACATAGACTTCAGTAAATAAGATTATATCCTCTTCCACCTGCAAATGGGAGAAAAAGTCTAGGTTAAGAAAAAAAGAAAGAAAGATTTTATTCTAAGGGATTTTAAAATTTGAGAATGAACAGAGCAAAATGAAGGAATCTGCTCACTTCACCAGCACTTCTGTTTCCGCAGTTTCCTTCAGCGTTCTTCCAAGGGCCTGCCGACCTGTGTGGATCATTCTGCTATGAAGTCCTAAAATGCTGCAACCACAGGTCACGGTCAACTCAGACGGAAGCGTCAGCACTTCTATACTTTTTTATGAGGAAGAATTTTGAATTTAACAAGCAAAAGTCAATTGTCCGGTCCCACTTACAAGTAAGTACTGCCGATTTCCATTAATGTTGTTGTTAAAACCACTCATTTGTTTCAGCATTGATAAAAGTCTGCTGTTTCCAGGGCAACCAGTTCCCAACTCTTCCATCAGATTCCTCCTTAAAGATGCCCATCACACTGAGTTCCGACTCATAGAAAGAGTGCAGCTGGGCAGAAATCAGCAAAACCCATAACTCCACCTGTACTTTTCCTTTCTTCTGCCAGGGAATAGAATCATAGAGTACACAACTCAGGGACCATGATTGTTTCTAGGATGCCAAATCCCACCAGATTCTGAGCACATTCATTGGGCCTACAGGGAGAAATTAATGGTACATTCATCCAACTCAGTGGATTTCTTTACAACTAGTATTTCGGAGTTACTTGCTTTTGAGGTTCCGTTTTCCTTTTCTCTTTCAGCTTATCAAGGCCGTAAGCCAGTTAATAGCTGATGCTGGGATTGGAGGCTCTCGGTTTCAACATTCCCTTGCAATTACCAATAATTTTGCTAATGGAGACAAGCAAATGAAAGTAAGAAATGCTTTGTAGACTTTTTTAAAGAATTGGGAATGAACTAAACTGGATTCTTTTCGCGAGATACCAAAATCATAAAAAATACAAATTCTGTATTTTGTTTATTTACCCTTTGAGTACGTATATTGAGTCCGCTTGCTTGAATGGATAATCAGCTCTTACACTTTCAGCACATACTCAGTTAAGTGGAATTTCCAAGATATGGGGTTGAATGATACTTAACAAGAAAACTAACCACAAATATCAGATACCAAGAAATACAGTGTTTCTCTCATAATCCCATTCTTGGTCAAATTCATTTTATCTCTTTTAAAACTTTCTGGAGGGGTTTCCCTGGTGGCACAGTGGTTAGGAATCCGCCTGCCAGTGCAGGGGACACGGGTTTGAGCCCTAGTCCAGGAAGATCCCACATGCCGCGGAGCAGCTAAGCCCGTGCGCCACAACTACTGAGCATCCACTCTAGAGCCCATGAGCCACAACTACGGAAGTGCATGCATCTAGAGCCCATGCTCTGCAACAAGAGAAGCCACGCAATGAGAAGTCCGTGCACCGCAACGAAGAGCAGCCCCCGCTCACTGCAACCAGAGAAAGCCCGCACACAGCAACGAAGACCCAACGCAGCCAAGAATAAATAAATAAAATAAATAATTTAAAAAAAAAAACCTTTCTGGAGACTTGTCCTTCAGTTATAATATTGAAAAGTTCAGGGATAGAGCCTGGTGTCAGGCATGGCTGAACCCAGGGATTAAAATAATGTTTTCAGATCCCCTTCCACTACTGCCTCTATTTTTACCTCTCTCTTTGTCTCTCAGTTCAGTTTTCTTCTTCCTTTACTTCGTTTACAGGTAGGCTCTCCCCATGAGCTTACTCTCTCAGAAATTCTGAGGACAGTGGTAGTATTCTATGGGTGGGAAAAGCACCTTGTTCTATAGTGCTAATTAAAGTCCCAGGACTGAGTCTCTTTGATCCAACCTTGTTTCATATGCCCATCCCTAAGCCAATCACTGTGACCTGGAGTATAAAAGAATATGATTGATTGGCCAGGCCCATATCATGTGTCACCCCTGGTGCCTGGGAATGAAGTAGACCCATTCAAATCATGTGAACTAGAGCCAGAGAGGATGCTAGAGGATGTCGGGATGCTATTACTAGAAGAACATAGGCTAGGAGACAAAATGGAATCGACTACAATTCATCTTCAAATGTGTACAGCCACAATCACAATACATAGAATTTGTCCATAAAGAATATACATATTTGTGAACAATATTTAGAATGCACTAGACTTTGATGCCAAGCCATAGCTAAAAACATAACTTGAAGTGAGTTAATTTGTGAGTTCTAAACAGATAATGACCCAGGCTCTCTGTTTTCCAAAGAACAGCAATTTCCCAGCAGAGGTGAAAGATCTGACTAAACGTATAAGGACTGTTTTAATGGCCACGGCTCAGATGAAGGAGCATGAGAAGGATCCCGAGATGCTGGTGGATCTCCAGTACAGCCTGGCAAACTCCTACGCAAGCACCCCCGAGCTACGGAGGACCTGGCTGGAAAGCATGGCCAAAATTCATGCGAGAAACGGAGACTTATCTGAGGTGATTAGCAAAGACTCAGTCATTCTTCATTAGGTGTCCTCTTGATCAGGATGATTGGGTTATCATTTACAGCAGGAGTATAAAAAGTTATCATATTTCCCCACTAAAGTTGATATGACCTAATTATATGTTATGTGCATTACATTTGCATGTAGGATTCAAGGATGCCTAACTCCATGTAAATAATGTCAAATAAAAGCCAGTGTCTTGGGGGCCAGCTGTGGTTGTAGGATGTGTAATGGAGACCAAATGCTAAAAGCCTGAGGCTAAGGAGGATGGTTATAAGGGTGTCTGGAAATTGAGTTATATAAGTTGGTGTTCTGTGTGTTAAAACTTCTTCCCTGGAATTGGAGTTGAATGGGGAAACTCACCATTGAGGTGAGTCAACTCAGGTTGGGGTAATCTGTCCTCCTGTGCAGCTAGCCTGAACTAGTGTTGGAAAGGTTAACACCCCTAAGAGCCATATGAGAAGAGGCCACTGTGTGATGGTTATAAATCAATAGGTAACTTTTTATCTTTTTTAACATCTTTATGGGAGCATAATTACTTTATAATGGTGTGTTAGTTTCTGCTTTATAACAAAGTGAATCAGTTATACATATACATATATCCCCATATCTCTTCCCTCTTGCATCTCCCTCCCTCCCACCCTCCCTATCCCACCTCTCTAGGTGGTCACAAAGCACAGAGCTGATCTCCCTGTGCTATGCAGCTGCTTCCTACTATCTGTTCTACATTTGGTAGTGTAGATATGTCCATGCCACTCTCTCACTTTGTCCCATCTTATCCTTCCCCCTCCCCATATCCTCAAGTCCATTCTCTAGTAGGTCTGCATCTTTATTCCCATCTTGCCCCTAGGTTCTACATGACCATTTTTTTGTTTGTTTTTTAGATTCCATATATATGCGTTAGTATATGGTGTTTGTTTTTCTCTTTCTGACTTATTTCACTCTGTATGACAGACTCTAGGTCCCTCCACCTCACTACAAATAACTCAATTTCATTTCTTTTTATGGCTGAGTAATAGTCCATTGTATATATGTGCCATATCTTCTTTATCCATTCATCTGTTGATGGACACTTAGGTTGCTTCCATGTCCTAGCTATTGTAAATAGAGCTGCAATGAACATTGTGGTATACGACTCTTTTTGAATTACAGTTTTCTCAGGGTATATGCCCAATAGTGGGATTGCTGGGTCGTATGGTAGTTCTATTTTTAGTTTTTTAAGGAATCTCCATACTGTTCTCCATAGTGGCTGTATCAATTTACATTCCCACCAACACTGCAAGAGGGTTCCCTTTCCTCCACACCCTCTCCAACATTTATTGTTTGTAGATTTTTTGATGGTGGCCATTCTGACCAATGTGAGATGATATCTCATTGTAATTTTGATTTGCATTTCTCTAACGATTAATGATGTTGAGCATCCTTTCATGTGTTTGTTGGCAATCTGCATATCTTCTTTGGAGAAATGTCTATTTAGGTCTTCAGCCCATTTTGGATTAGGTTGTTTGTTTTTTTGATATTGAGCTGCATGAGATGCTTATAAATTTTGGAGATTAATCCTCTGTCAGTTGCTTCATTTGCAAATATTTTCTCCCATTCTGAGGCTTGTCTTTTTGTCTTGTTTATGGTTTCCCTTGCTGTGCAGAAGTTTTTAAGTTTCCTTGGTCCCATTTGTTTATTTTTGTTTTTATTTCCATTTCTCTAGTAAGTGGGTCAAAAAGGATCTTGCTGTGATTTATGTCATAGAGTGTTTTGCCTATGTCTTCCTCTAAGAGTTTGATAGTGTCTGGCCTTACATTTAGGTCTTGAATCCATTTTGAGTTTATTTTTGTGTATGGTGTTAGGGAGTGTTCAAATTTCATTCTTTTACATGTAGCTGTCCAGTTTTCCCAGCACCACTTATTGAAGAGGCTGTCTTTTCTCCATTGTATATTGTTGCCTCCTTTATCAAAGATAAGGTAACCATATGTGTGTGGATTTATCTCTGGGCTTTGTATCCTGTTCCATTGATCTATATTTCTGTTTTTGTGCCTGTACCATATTTTCTTGATGACTATAGCTTTGTAGTATGGTCTGAAGTCTGGGAGCCTGATTCCTCCAGCTCCGTTTTTCGTTCTCAAGATTGCTTTGGCTATTCAGGGTCTTTTGTGTTTCCATACAAATCGTGAAAATTTTTGTTCTAGTTCTGTGAAAAATTCCAGTGGTAGTTTGATAGGAATTGCATTGAGTCTGTAGATTGCTTTGGGTTTGTATACTCATTTTCACAATGTTGATTCTTCCAATCCAAGAACATGGTATATCTCTCTGTCTATTTATATCACCTTTAATTTCTTTCATCAGTGTCTTGTAATTTTCTGCATACAGGTCTTTTGTCTCCTTAGGTAGGTTTATTCCTAGATATTTTATTCTTTTGGTTGCAGTGGTTAATGGGAGTGTTTCCTTAATTTCACTTTCAGATTTTTCATCATTAGTGTATAGGAATGCAAGAGATTTCTGTGCATTAATTTTGTATCCTGCTACTTTACCAAATTCATTGATTAGCTCTAGTAGTTTTCTGGAAGCATCTTTAGGATTCTCTATGTATAGTATCATGTCATCTGCAAACAGTGAAAGCTTTACTTCTTCTTTTCCGATTTGGATTCCTTTTATTTCTTTTTCTTCTCTGATTGCTGTGGCTAAAACTTCCAAAACTATGTTGAATAATAGTAGTAAGAGTGGGCAACCTTGTCTTGTTTCTGATCTTAGTGGAAATGGTTTCAGTTTTTCACCATTGAGAACGATGTTGGCTGTGGGTTTGTCATATATGGCATTTATTATGTTGAGGTAAGTTCCCTCTATGCCTACTTTCTGGAGGGTTTTTATCATAAATGGGTGTTGAATTTTTTTGAAAGCTTTTTCTGCATCTATTGAGATGATCATATGGTTTTTCTCCATCAATTTGTTAATATGGTGTATCACAATAGGTAATTTTTTAATGTCTGTTTAAACACTGGGAGGATTTATATGCAGCAATTCACAGCACCCAAGTGGCTTCCGGACACCAAGTGGGGAAGTTCTGCTTTACTGTATTCCCAGGATTGTGCCCTCTTTGGGAAGAGATGAATTTGCGTAGGAAAACTGAAGTCCTTCTAAATACATGTGCAGGACTCTGGGATGGAAGTAGATCTGACCAGAGGCCTCACTTGGTAGCAGTTTGGTGAGGACAAAAATGAGCAGCTCCAGTTCCCTTGGACCGCCCTGAAAACGGAGGAGTTTCTCCATAAAACTTCAAAAGGCAAAGTTGAAGTAATTTGAACTCTTCAACAGGTCAGGGTCTATTCTGTGTTCAGCAGTGTTCGAGGGCTTTGCAGGAGATTTTACAGAACAAAAAAATGTCGCTCAAATAATCTGGCTGAGGAAAGCACACATGATACATTAGGTCACACTATTTTATCAAGTGCCACCTTGTGCGGCTACTATTTTAAAGGCAATAGAAATTCTAAGGGGGACATTACTGGCAGTAGAAAAAAAGAAGATGGCTTATTTTTACTTCCAGTTTATATCCAGGTGCTATTTAGAGAGAGAGGGGAGGCATAGATATTAAGGAAAGAAGATAATTCTGTGGGATTCAGGCCAGCTCATTCACCCACCTGAGAACTACATCAAGAAAAACAAACCAAAAAAATTCCCAAATAGACATTTTATTCTTGATGGTGAACTTTTTGGAAATCTAATTGATTCTTATTTCTGGTTCTACCGTGAAAAGGATTTCTCTACATATTCTGACTTGGAATACTGACTCACCTTGGATTAATCCTAATAAGATAGATAGTAAAATCTACAGTATTAGATAAATGGTAAAATCTTCCTCTGAAACTGTTTTCCTTTTTCTTACAGGCTGCTATGTGTTACATTCATATAGCTGCCCTCATCGCGGAATACCTAAAAAGAAGGGGTAAGACAACCTTGTGAGGGAAGAAAGTGCAGAAATCAACATGTTGAAACCTAACTTAAAATTTATTTATTAATTTTAAGTTTTATTAATCTTGATGTTTTATTAAGCAATGTTAATTTTCACAGATATTTCTATTTATGCTGTACTTTTAAGTTTTAACTCTCTCTTCCATGCCATTATCATGTTTATTTTATGTACAACCAGGCTAACTCGTCCACTTCTTAGTTCCAAATGAGAAAGCTTCATTGGTTAACATAAGCTTGAATTAACATAAACATGTGACAATGTCCTAACCTCATCTTGCACTGCCATAGGTTACTGGAAAATGGAAAAGATTTGCACACCATCCTTGCTCCCGGAGGATATCCACCCCCGTGATAGCAACCTATTACTAACAACTCCCAGTGGAGGAAGTGAGTGATCTAACTGGGCTCCTTTATTCCCAGGGAATGGTGCCGAGAAAACCAAGTCACTGCTTCAGTTTTGTTCCAGCAAACCTCTTAAATGTATTCCTAGAAGCAAAAACTGTCTCAGATCTACATAACTTACTCTGTAAAAACCCAAAGTTTCTACCATTCAGAAATTGCATCCATCCGAACTTTTATGAAGTTTAGAGACCTAAAGAGTTCTCAGCAAACAGAACCGCATCTTGTCCAATATTATGGCCATGTTTTACTACCAATTTGCATAGTAGTCTGTCTTCGGGATTTTATTCTGAAATGGATGAATTATTTAAAATTGCAAGAGAAATCTATTCAGCTGTTGAAATATAATACAACTGTTTATTCAAAATAAGGGGTGCAGAAAGAGAGACATATAAATATAGTGTATATACAGGACTACACTTATAATCAACAGGCTCCATTTTCTTTTTGTAAAGCATACACTGATTCTCACAATTTATAACATATAATAATTTACAGTATGGTTTTCCTTCAATTAAAAATATTCCATCTTTAACATTTGATATTTTCTAACAGTAACTAAAGAATTACTCTTTGCTTAAAAAAATTTGTCAATATAACCTTGCAAAAGTTTGTTCAAACCCAGAGTTTATGAACCGCGGTCTATTTCCCATCACTATCTTAACTTTCAAAATGCAGTGGAAAACTCACTGTATGAACAACAGAAACAGATCTTTAGATGTTAAGCTTAAAATACCTAAACAAAGGGGAAAAGGACTTCGTTTACAATATTTTGGAAACATAATTGGTCCCTTATTCTTTTAAATATGTATTTATTTCCTAAAGAGTTTCAGTGGATTTTGCAAATAAGATATTTGAACCAAATGACCAGACTGAATTCTGAGACAGTGAGCTCACTTGTTAGAGGGCCCTGGAGAAGGGACCAGACCTGGCTTTATGACTCATGTCCACCGTCAAAGTCAGGGATCTTCTGGCTCAGTTTCACGCTTCCTACTTAGCCTTGTTTTACAGTCAAGTCATGAAAACCATCATTGTTGTATTTAACATGCCCTTCCTCCCCATCTAATTTTTTTCATAATCAGATCCCATACAGTTTTATAAAAACTATTTTATATTCTAACTGAAACAAAATTGGAGAAACCAGATAAAGCTAGGTGTCAGTTTGAGAAGTTGTGGAAACGTATAGCCCAAAATGTCATGTGAATCTTTAATATTCAAAAAAATCTAGATACGTTTAGACCAGTGGTGATACTGGAATAACATACCCATTGAGAAACATATATACAGTTGAGCCTTGGACAACGAGGCGGTTAGGGGCGGTGACCCTGCCAGTTGAAAAACCCACACGTAACTTTACAGTCGGCCCTCCATATCCACATCCACGGATTCGACCAAACACAGACTGTGCAGTGCTGCATGCATACTTATTGAAAAAGATCTGCGTGTGAGTGGACTCATGTAGTTCAAACCATGTTGTTTAAGGGCCAACTGTATTTGTTTTGTAAACTTTGAATTAAGGAAGGTGATTATTTATGATGCATTAGCAGATATTTGTATTCATTGGCACATATCTGAAGCTCATTGGCATATATTTGAAGTCCTCAATGTACTTGTAGGTTATGATGTTTCTAAGTCAAAAAAGTAAACTGTTCCTTCACTACGATGCACACGATAAGACTGCAGTCGAACCTCCATATCCGGGGGTTCCAGATCTGCAGATTCAACCAGCCGCTCCATCAGTGAGAACCCATAGATATGGAGGACCAATTGTACCATGCCATTTTATATAAAGAACTTGAACATTTGTAGAATTTGATATCTGATATCTGTGGAGGTCCTGGAATCAATCCCTTGCGGATACTGAGGGATGACGGTATAGGTGAATTGAGGTGACTCCAGAAAACATGGCTTCCTCAGTTGTACTAACATTCATCATCATCCCATAGAAGTATGTCACGACTTTTCCTGCTGCACTCAATGCTCATATAGTTAATGTGTTTAATTACCAAAGAAAAATATTAATAAGAAGTAGGAAAGTAGAATTTTTAATGCAGGGATTCAATTGCAATCTTTATTATCGTCATTTCTAGCATGTCTGGGGGTGATAAGTTAGTTACATAGCCAATGATCTGATTATTAAAAATGGAAATATCTATAAAAGTATTAATTATAACTTAAAAAAGCACTTGCTCCAGGGCAGCCACTGCACCAAGCTCTGTAGTGGCCATATCTCCATTAGTTGCCAATAAGGAGTCTGAGTTAGGTGCTGTTATCACCTCATGTTTACAGGTGAGAAAACCTAAAGAAGTTAAGCAACCTGCCGCAGACTCCCTTGTTAGCTTGTGATGGAGCTGAAGTTCGAGGGCTGGCCTATCACTCCAGACTGTGCTCTTAACCTCTGATACTCCCCAACGTTCTGATCTGATCCCTTGTTTAGCACATTACCCATTATCAACTGTTTTCATATGTATCCGCAGAGCCAGATCTTTTTTAAGCTTGGTGGCCAAGAGGCTAAGAAAATTTGAGAAGTTTTCTAGATAATGCAAAAGAGTGAAAGTTAGTACGTATTGAGTATTGTCTTTACAATGCACTGATGATACCAGGTGTTTTCTCAAATACTAATACTCCGAATCCTTTCAACATCCTTTGAGATAGATATCAATGTCTATGGTTTAACAAATGAGGGATGCAGACTCCAAGAGGTTAATTAAACCAGAACATTGGAGCTATATCAATCTGCAAGCCTGTGCTCTGTCCATAATCCCATGCCAGCTCGTTATAGAAAACAGGTCACCTGAAAATGATAAAAAAAAAAATTATAAAAAGGGGATGATTGGTTGCCTAGAAGAGAGTATTTATCAACAGTCATAATCTAACCATCTCATTGAGTGTGTGAGCTTTATAACCACCACATGTCACATCATGAAGAAAGGCGCTGTCTAATCCAAGCAGGATTCGTCTCAAATAATGATACATTTTGCTTTGTTCTCTCAAGGCATGTTCTCTATGGGCTGGCCAGCTTTTCTGAGCATTACACCAAATATTAAAGAAGAAGGGGCAATGAAAGAAGATTCAGGAATGCAAGACACACCATACAATGAGGTTAGACCAAAATGATTGAGTGTACAGTAATTGAGTGAAAAGATTCATTGAATTGTAACATTAAGCTAAATAGGGGGGAGAAAATCTTATTCAGAAATCAAAGTTATTCTATAACATGACTTAGGCAAAATAAAATGCGGGCTAAAATTAAACTAAGATTAATAGATATCAGATTCCATTGATAAAGCATAATTTTCAATGAAAATTTAAACTAAATTTTACTTCTCTAAGACAGAGCCAAATATATACGATCAGCTCTTCTACAAAATATAGAATCTGTAGTCCTTTGGTAAATGTGGTAAGGGACGCTGAAAATTTGTTGAGCTGGTCACAACTTTATTTAATGCATTAGAAAATGTATTAACAAATAGACCTGAGCAGAAAATCACACTAATTTCTGCAGAAAACCTTCTGGTATGCAAACCACGGTTATTTTTCAAAAGAAGCTCTCTACCTGGAATGACTTAGCAATAATTCTGGTGAAGAAAATAGAGCTCCCCTCCTCAAGTAAATAAAATATTTCATAAGCTAATTTTTTATTCATAATATTACATAGACTTAAAAGAGGATACAGAAAAAAATCTGGGGTAGATTTTAATGAAATTTTACATATGGCTGTACACTAATTTAATGTACATTGAAAATAAATAGTAAATGCAATTATGTATTTATATGAACTATTTCAAATAATGTTTAAAATCTTTTCTTAAAAGACACTGAAAACATTCCAGCAATATTATCCACTTGCTTTACAGAGTATATAATTTGATTCTGTTGAACATTTATTAAACTACTAGTATATGGGAGGCATTGAGACAAAGATAAGTAAAGCAAATGTATTTGGGGAGACAAAGATAATAAGGCATAATCCCAGCTCTTAAAGAGTTTAGAATCTTGTGAAAGACAAACTTCCTTCAGGGTGGGGAGTAACCAGTCTAAGACCCAGTAACTATAAATCTAGGCATCATATATAGCTGCAATTAAAAGGGGAACAATTTTTTACATGAAAGTGATTGGAATGCAGATGAATGGGGCATAAATAAAAACTCTGCAGACTTTTGCACTGTCTTGACATTTGATGGGACTTGAAGGTGTCAAATAAGAAAATAAGGTTCTTATAGGAGCAGCAGCAACTTCAAAGGCAAAAGTGTGGGAATTGTATTCTAAGAATGGTGTGGTACAGTCTGGTGTAGCCAAAGTGTAAAGTCAATGCCAAGGTGCTGAAAGGGAGTGGCACTGAAAAGGAGGTTGGTGCCTGATTCTCGAGCTCCTTCAATGTCATGCTAGAGAGTTTGGACAGCAGTTCATAGCCACTGGAGTGCCTCCAAAGGTTTAGGGCAGTGGCAAGCTCATGGTCAGGTTTATGTTTTAGAAACAAAGATTACTGGGGAGTAACACATAGGACTAATAGGACCAATTGGCGAGGGAAAACATTAGCTCGAAGGCTACTCCAGGGATCTAGGAATGAAGAAACGGGGGTTTGATCTAAGCCAGTGACTGTAGGAATGGAAAAAAAAACCAGACAGATCTGATTACTTGTTACAGATTTAAATTAGCAAGTTTGAGGCACTAATAAGGAAAGAGAAGACTGCAAGAAGACACCACCATCCCTCCCAGGATGGATGTAACTGCCAATTGCAAAGATAGGGAATGCAGAAATCCCACTATGAAAAAAATTGACCCTTCAACAGTTTTGAAAGCAAGTTTCAGGGATAAGCCACAATCTTCACTGTGTAAAATCTCATTTCCGCTTGCGGAATTGTAGAATATCCTGGTGGAGCAGCTGTACCTGTGTGTGGAGTTCCTGTGGAAGTCTGAGAGATATGAGCTCATCGCTGATGTCAACAAACCCATCATTGCGGTCTTTGAGAAGCAGAGAGACTTCAAAGTAGGTGTTCTAAACCCAGGAGTTAGTTCAAATATCCTTCATTACTTTGGAGAATTACTTACAATTTCCAAAAGTAGAAACTCCCTATTTTTGATGTCAGCATCCTCTTCATGAAACCCTTCACTTCTGGTTTCAGAAATTATCAGATCTCTACTACGACATTCATCGGTCATATCTGAAAGTTGCAGAGGTGGTGAATTCAGAGAAGCGGCTCTTCGGTCGCTACTATCGTGTGGCATTTTACGGGCAGGTAAGTTTCCTACAAGCAGCATGGCCTCTAAGTTCTGTTACGTGGTTGATTGATGTTCTTCACTGTTTACAAGACATCTAACTACATATGCCAACAGATTGAGGGGGTGGAGGTGGAGGTGGGGATGTGTCTAGGTATATTTGAGTGTTTCTCTGAGTGCGAGGGTCTATATGTTTGGCCAAAGGAACATACTAAATTAAGAAAAAAATGAGCGGAGACCTCCACGGGTCTTAATACAGATTGAGGTAAAACAGTGATTTCGAACTTCTTGGAGAAAGAGGGCACTTCTTCAACACCCTCCTCCTCCAGTTCCCCCCAAAATGTCTAAGTAGAGGTTTGCATCATATTTGAAAATGAGATTTAAATGAATATATTTTGGGCAATGAAATCCATAATATTCCGGGAAATAAAGAATTCCTAGGGGCTCTACCATACCAAAGCCATGAACTTTTGACTTTAAAATCATGCATTTTCTTTTCTCCTACTTTCAAACCATCACTGCTTCTAAGCAGAGCATAATCTGGTGGTTTTGTTTCTTATATTGCAGGTCAATATAATTTCAAAGTGATCTTTCTCAGCTTACCGCATAAACAATGAACAAGACTGAAAATATTAGCAAGCCATAGCATTGTCTTAAAAGCAAAGCGAACTTAGATATTAACTCGGAACGTCTCTGAGTAGTGCTTTAAGTGGGATAAACCCAGTCACCATCCAGGCAGGCTTATAACACTAGTATATTTCAGCAGCCATATTTCAGACTATTATTTTCACAGAGAATCATTCCATTCTTTTATTTTCACAGTGGTAATGACTCTCAGCCCTCTCATTTCCTTTTTTTTCCCCCCTCACGTAAGGCACGGTTTCACATGGCTTCTTGTTCTCCTCAGAATCTTTTAAGGCTGCAAACAAATGTGTCAAATCCAGCATGGTCATTCTAGATCACTTCCCACTGAAGTCTTTTGGAAAATTTATATTGTCCTCTAATCACCAAAGACAGCTTAAAAACTAGTGGCTGAATTAATAAAGACAGCTGCTCTCTCCCTGGAAAGGAAAATGTCACTGGGCAGCCACTTACCATAAACAAATGAATCCAACCCAGATTTCCCCCACTGCACAGGGACATCAGGACTGTGGAGACAGTCTACAAAACGAAGCTAAATTTCCTCATTTGGGGGTTCCCTGGAAAAGAATCTGACCTATCTGAAGTGATAGTGTATATTAGGGAGATAGAAATGTGAGAATCTGCAGGAGAGGAGGAGAGAGAAAAGGAAATGGTATCTTGCAAGTCAGCGATAAACAGAAAATAACTCGACGTCAGTGAAACATTAGCAAGAATAATGGCAGAACACCTCATCCGGAAGGGAATGGGAGCTGAGGGATTGTAAGGGAAAGGCAAGGGTTTCCTGGGAATGGCCACAAGCTAACTGAGCAGCATGGATGTAGCTCACAGGACGTACGTTCAGCAAACCTAGATTTGAGTTTACAACGCTTCAGGTGATCTTTCTAATGAAAAAGTGATGAATTGCCATTAAGAGTCTGGTCATGAAAAGCAGATTGCCCACCTGATGGTTTCTCCAACCCACATCTAAGATACTGGTTGCTAAACAGGTGGAAACGAAACGATGATGCTCCTTTCCAATGAGATTGTAATGCAGATGTTTACTCTTTTCTTCTTTTGGTCTTGATTGTTCCAGGCTGTGGTAAGTTCTCTCTCTCTCCACTTGCATGCTCTAATAAGCCTCACACTTCCCTCCCTATGGTTTTACTGAACCTTAACTTTTTTGTGCAAATGAACGTTTGAGATAGGTGAGATAACCCTGTTTCCATTCACTTTGGAGTCATCCTGCATTTCTGGGACTAAATTGTGTTTATTCCATTTATCTGAATTACAAAAATGTATCCTTTATTTTTCATATATAATATCTTTCTGCACAAAGGTCGGTGTAGTCTGAAAACCTACATACACACACACACATACACACACACAGATAAATATGGGCACCACATATTTGAAATATATGGATAGCAGGCTCAGTATTGGAATTTGCCTGCTCAGTTCAGGCCACCAGAGTTGCAGCTGATTAAGAAGAGCATGGTGGGCAAAATCTCAAAAGTTATAACGGTGGCCATTGGTGGGCACCTTCCCAGGGTCCTGAAAGGACCCTGCCCTTTTCCAAATGAGTATCATGGAGAAACAGGGCTCTCTCTGTTTGGTGGTGAGCTCTGAGCATTCTCGAAAATGATGGTATTAATCCCCAACATAAATGATGAACAGTGAATTAAACCTTTACCCTGTGAATCAGGTTAAGTCTCCTGAGATGCAAAAAGAAGCCGTGTAAGGATTTTAGAGGATGAGCTGAGGGGCGATAACATGCCAAGACCTAGAGCTCTGTGACACAGAATTTCCTCTGTGTTATTTTGAACCATATGAAATTGCCCATAATCAACCTTTGTTGTTACTTACAAAGATGGCAACTTCATGTGGTTCAGTGTAATTATTGCTGAGTAAGCTGGAAAAGCAAATTCCTTCAATATCCACACATTGTCCACAGTCAGCTCTGCTTCTCTGACCAATACATACTTTTTTGTAATTCTTTAAAATCCCTTTCCCCCATCCATACTATATCAGTATTTTCTACCTTCATTTGTAAATTTGGGGTCACGTGTCCTTAACTCACCTACTAAAAGAATACCTGGAAACCCCTCTATTAAATAGAATGGGGGAGGCGGTGGGCAATGGGGAAGGATGGGGGAGGGCTACTTTCAAATGTCCTAACTTTGTTCTTTTTGCAGATTCCTCAATAAAGTGTGCTGACCGTGCACCTGACTTTTTGTTTTTAATGCTGCCAGTATTCTCAATTGTCTTTTATTTAAAAGTCCAACCTGACCTTCAAAGGCAAAGTGCCTTGTTAAATCTGCAGACCTGAGGACATGCCTAGGCATGGTACTCTGTAAACTCAAACCCCAGCTGCCTTTGAACAAGGAGAACTAATGGAGGTCATGCTGATAAACAGTCATTTAGAGCCTGTCATCATTGTTCAAATGATATTCAACTCCCTGTCCCAAGACACCAAACCGAGAGGGTGAACTGCTGTATTCAATGGGAGCAGACGGCACACATCACTTTATATTTGGTGATAAAGAAATAGCAGATAGATTTGCACATCCCCCCAGATGTGTGCGGAATGAAGGTTTCTGAGAAAATCTTGACTATTTCATTAGCATAATCTCCATGGTCAGAAATGATTTTTTTGTATGATGGTACCTTATGTCCTTGTAAAAGTCACCTATTAATCCAAATTGATGTCTCACCGTCATATTCCGAAGATTGTGGGAATATAACATGCAGTCGGCTCTTTGCCTCCACAACGGCCTTTGTGTAAATATTTTAGCGTCCCCCGTGGGCTAGTACTTTCACTTTATAGTACTGGCTAGAGTAGTTAATATTATGTCTGCAATGAGCCAGACCCTGGAAAACAAGTTGAAAACTGTTCTTCCGTGGCGAGAACTTTAATAAAAACGCAAGTCTTGCATAGCATGGATTTTCTAATGCAACACCTGGCATCATTGACTATGGAAATTTTACACAGAGCAGCCTATATAAAACACCCCTTCAAGTGTCCCTGAAGTATTCATTTGCAGAGTAATGAACCGCCAGTAGTGATCCAACGTCAACTGTAATCAATGAAATCCTTAGGCTCTGGTATTTAGCATGAAAGCAAGCAAGTGAATGCTCAGTGAATAACTTAAAACATCAGATGGCCCTGGAATGAACTGAGTGAAAAGCCTGGGGGAATTTTACTCTGTTCATCAAAGGATGTAAATTCCATGATTCTCAATCATGCTTACATGGGTATAGATGCACCTCAGAATCTTGATAGAAAAGGGATTGGGGGTAGGAGGAAAGGTGCCTGTGTATTGTGTACAGCCATCATCTCCATGTTGGGGTGTGATACACCCTCCTGGCTCCCCTCCTATATGAAAGTCACTGATATATATATATATATATATATATACACACACTAATAATTGGGTTCATATTTGGGTTCATGTTTGTATGAAACCATTTCTCTGCATCTGTGAAGTTTTTCTTTTCCTAACATTTAGCTTATTGTGATTTTCTGACCCATCTTTTATACACAAGATTCCTCTTTGGATGCATTCCTTTGTGAACCTTGAATCGGTGGAATAATAGCAGGGGCACTTATATTTGACATCCCAATAATGATCCAGAGCTATTTCAAGATTCTGAAGTACCTGCAAAAACATCTAAGAAGGAGTCAATAATTTTCGTTTTCGGTTTATTGAAGTACATTTTTATCATCATCTGTTGCTTAAAAGTTTCATAATCCATGCATGTTACCTACTGACTCAAAGTCCTTGTTTAACTAGGATACATGCTGTTTCGTAACCATGTTAGATCAGGGCGTTTGTTGCCTGGTAAAATGACATTTAAAAGAATCGAACTATGGAAAATGCGAAAGTCATATTTCCTGTTGCCTTGAAATGCAGTCTTCTCATCACCTTGGGGCAAAAGCAAAAGAGAAACTGCCCCTAGGTTTTCATCACCTTGTGTCCCTATTTACAACTCAATTATTTCACGGACAGAGCATTAAACTTCCTTAAGATAGTGTCCTGTGCCTCACTGGGCTTTGCTTTGATTTCCCTGGGTAAAAGATAAGCTCGCATCCCAGCCATTTTCAGAGACTCCATTTCTCTGGCTCCAAAAGCTCTTACACAGTCCCTGTAAGGGATTAAGTGCTATATCCTGCTACACCCGCTCCTTTCTATTCATTTTATAAAATAGTCTCAATAGGTTTATAGCTCCATGTTCTGTAAATAAATTGATTAATTCTAATCACGATTCTTTCTGATCAATCACTTACCAAAATATCAAAATAATCATCAATAGTCCTTTTACAATAAGGAAAAGTGTAGTGCCCAAGTAAGAGAACCCAAAGGTATGTATTTTTAAGCACTCAAAACTCAGTTTAGCTGTTTCCCTGCATATTAGCCAGAACTCAGATTGCTTTGCTGACAGTTTTTTCCTTTATCATTGTCATCACTACCATTCTCCTCATTATAGCTAACACTCACCAATGGCCTTCTGTGTCCCGGACACTGTCCTTAGGGTCTCCTAAGTCTAAGTCTGTACTATTTCCCATCCTCCAGACCAAGGAGTAAGGATGAAAGGAGTCACAGGTCATGACCAAGGCCACAAGGGTCATAGTAACGACAATAAAATACTGCTCTCACCACTCCTTTTCTGCTAACTCTGGATTCAGAAATTTGTTAGGGGAAAATTTTCACAGTGAAAGTGTCTTTGTGCTAGTTTTCACACCATGATGAGAAAATCTTTTCCTGGAACTTGGAGACATTTTCCTCGTTGAAATGGAAGTTGTAAATGTTGCTTCAGCTATTGCCCTGTGGGGATTCTGGTTGATGGCCTCAGAAGTCTTAGTTCTCTTTTGTGTCAATCTGTCAATTTGAGCCACTAACCTCTGACCTTGAATCAGACAAAACTCCATAAAGACAGCAACAGAAAAAACCTAGCAGGCTGGAAGTCATGTGGGGATAGGGCCAGACCTCACTACCCCTACGAAGTCTAGAAGAATGATAAGGAGAGACTTTTCATGCTTTTAGCATCATACATCACTGTTTTAGCGGTCTGGAGTCAAGGTACTCATAATCAACTGTGTTGGTCTTGAACATTTCTCAAAGAAATTTGTTCAATAAAAACATCTGTATTAAAAGCAATGGAATCTTTTCCAGTTATATTTGGTACAAATATATCCTTTTAAGATGTAGCCCTCTGAGAGCTATCTTATTCATCTGTTTATTCATTCAACTAATGTACAGTGATGCCTCTCTAGAGACCAGGCACTATGTTAAATACTGGACATGCAGTGCTGAACAAGACACTTTCCTGCCTTAAAAAAGCCCAAAGTCAATTAGGGAAACACAAGGAAACAAGCAATTACCTGCTGAACAAGAACTGTGCTGGTGAATGTGCCTTATTCCTTGCCTTCAGTTATAGCCCAATTATGATACAAAGTATACTGTTCATGATGGGCAGACTTACATGGATGAAAGTGCTTTACGAGTATCAAGAACCATACAGATGTGAGCTGTAAGCATTATTCTTAGATTGCCTCACATTAGCCATGAAAAAAGAAAAACAGCATTGGAACATTTTACCCATGTTTTTTTACACATAATGAGTAGTTTTTAAATAGCCAAAAATGATTTTAAAAAATATATAGGTAAGATTTTTTTATGACCTTCAGTATCTTTACTCGGCTCTCAGAAGTCATTTCCTTAAGGTAAACTCTGCAGTCAGAAGATACCAGAGACACTTGGGTTCTTAAACTGCAGGCTTACTCCAATATTCTGAGGTCACGTTTATTCCAAAGGAAAAATGCCTCTGTGTCTCTTCAGTGAGAAGGAATTATAAAGATTGCCTCAATTATCCGCAATGGAATCTTCCCTTCCCCCTGTTTCAGACCAGGTAAATAAATTAACAAGAGGTTAAAACCTACTTGCTCCTATGACATAAAAATGGTAACATGGTTACTTTACTACTTTCACTCATAAGGTCTAGCTTTTCAAGAACGTAAGGGGTCTATTGGTAAAGCAAATCGAAGGACAAGATTGCACATAGCCAAGTTGCATCAGACCCCTGATGAAATAAAAATAACAGTACTTGCGAGCATAGCACATGTAATTTCTGTTATGGCTTTTCATCTAAGATGATGTGGGAGGCATATCAACCCATTTAGATACCTTTATCTGCCCTATAGCATTAATATTTCCTAGCCTGGTTTCCAAGACTTTCTTAAAAATGATACTGCTCTTTGAAGAATACCGTTGAAAAATACCAAAAAGTACTCCAGACTTTGTGTTCTACACCAGGCTACCACATGAGGGCGTTCTTCCCCTAAAATATATGCAAGCAGGTATTACCAATGATTTCTTCTAATAGAGAAAAATACGTGTAATTTGCTTCACGAGGCTCTTTGGCCTGACTAGGCAGTATTTACACTAATGACTGACTGTAACGTGATATTTTGTTTCCTTCACTCGATTTTTCTCTGAACTTGAATTGTATAGGGTGCTAATCTATGGCTTGGATGACAACCAAAAATACTGGCTATAATATTTAAGTAAATGTTTTTTGTTTTGCTCCTTATTTGCAGTTGGAGTTCTCTAATAAACTTGGCGGTTCACTGTATGTCTTTCATAGGGATTTTTTGAAGAAGAAGAAGGTAAAGAGTATATTTATAAAGAGCCTAAGCTGACAGGTCTCTCCGAGATCTCCCAAAGACTGCTCAAGCTCTATGCAGATAAATTCGGAGCGGACAATGTGAAGATAATCCAGGACTCCAATAAGGTAGGGGAACATCAAGATTCATGCAACTGCAAAGAACTAACTACATTTTTTTTCTCTCTCTTAACTACGTTCATTAATGTTTTAAATTTCTGCCTGACTATGCAAAGTAAACTACCTAAACTATTTTGAGCATTTCGGTTGTTTACTGGTCGATGGATTGGTGATTGGGGAGGGGAGTGTCAAAAACCTTGTACATGTTTATTTGAGTAACTTTTAGGTAATCTTAGAAACAACTTACTAAACCCTAAATCACTCCCATAGGTTGTTCGCATTTGAGTAGCAACCAAAGGGTTAAAGTAATTGGGCCCAATGGTGGACTGGGAGGAAAGAGCAAAAAAGTATTTTTTAGTCATGAAGGTCTTCCTGGAGGAGCTTTCCTCCAAGTCACACAGGGAAAGCATGGGGCTGGGGGCTCCTTGAACAGCTCATTCTTGTTTGGGCGATGCTTCACGGAGAACATGATGTTTGAGCTGGGGATTGTAGGGTGAGAAGGTGTTTTCTGGAAGCGTTCTAAAAGCCAGCACATGCAGTGACAGGAGGAATTCAAGGGAGAGGTGTGTTCAGAGAACGGCAGGTCTTTGAAACATAGATTGTATAGAAGAGTGTGGCGGAGGTGGAACTAGAAAAGCTGGTTTGCACCCAACTGTATTGACCTCTATTAGGCCCAAAAAAGGTCTTTTTTTTCCTTTCCCTCTTTTGCAATGCTGGTATTTGGAGGGGTCTGGGCATGAGATTAGATTTGCTGGATCTGGACAGAAATTGTTAAAATGTGTTCATCATTCTTAGCTTGAAAGGTACAAACCCCTTCCCCATAAAGAGGGACAGAGCTAGAACCATGGTCATGGTCGCCCTCCTACATGGAAAGTAGAAACAATTCCTAGCAGTGAGAGAAGTGCCAATTTTGGTGTCAGAACAGCTGTTGTCTTCATTCCACCATGCTACCACTTATCAGCTGGCAACCCATCTTGGAGAAGTTGGGCGGTCACTCGGAGTCTCCATTTTTTAGTCTGTGAAATGGTTACAGTCACACCCATCTTACAGTGCCATTATTTGCAGCGTTCCAAATAAATTCACGAGCCTCCTCCAATCTCTGGAATTGGATAAACAGTGGATGGGTGAACGGATGGAGAAAGTTGGAAGAAGCCTGAAAATTCTTCAAGGAATCATTAGCAAAGAGGCTGAGGCTCATCTCTTCCTCCTTGAAGGAAAGCAAGAGCCATTGCCTGGCTTTGCGGGGGGGGACCCCAAGCCTGTCTTCCTTGCTATTTGTCAAGCCTATTCACCAAAGCAGAGTTAGTTTTAAAAATGATATAGAATGACTTATTGCAGATTAGAGAAGGAATTCGAGAAATCGAAAATAAAAATATTTGCAGTCATGCGATAGGTAATCAGTTAATCATCTGCTCAACAGACCAGGAACCTCCTTTCACATTACAAGCCCACAGCCGATGGTCCCAGTCTAGGTACACGACTGAATCGTAGAGGAACAGAGAGATATATTTCTACTCTCAACAAGCTTGATTCAACACAAAGGTGAAGATATTCAGGACGGAAGAGAAAGAAAATAAAAGGTTAAATAGTACGTCATAGCCAAGTACTTATGTTTCAAAGAGCCCCAGCTACTTGGCAAGCTGGCTCCCTGCTGCCTCTGCCACCATCTGGCTGCTTGACCACAGTCCAGCCAGCTACTCTCTGGGCTTTCTGTTCACCCAGCTCTCACATGATGTGATGGGCCTTTCTTCTCTGAGAGGAGCAGCCCAGGATGCCCAGCTGGGGGGATACAGGGTTCCCCACCTTTCTTTCAGGAGCACTTCACGGCTCACCGCTCTTTCTCTGCCCATAATGTGTTGAAACAGGTAAACCCCAAGGATTTGGACCCCAAATATGCCTACATCCAGGTGACCTATGTCACGCCGTTCTTTGAGGAAAAGGAAATAGAGGACCGGAAGACAGACTTCGAAATGCACCACAACATCAACCGCTTTGTCTTTGAGACGCCCTTCACGCCGTCAGGCAAGAAGCACGGTGGCGTGGAAGAACAGTGCAAGCGGAGGACGGTCCTGACAAGTAGGTGCTGGCCCCCGAGCACGTGCTCCCACGCAGGGCCCTCGCTTAGGCCGGATTCGCGGAAATCAAGACACTTCGATCTTGCAGACAAGTACCCAAAGTGTGCTGACTTGGAAATGTCTGCCAGGAACATTTCTTTATTTTCTTTCAAGACAGAGACCCTTGACAAGTCAACCAAAACAGAAACTATCACAGGGTCACTTTACCCACCTCTTCCCTTTAGAGCGTACAGTGGTGAAGGTCCTGGTGTCTTGGGAAAGGCACTCTGAGCTTTCCTCTCCTCTCTCCCTGAAACTACCCCCAGTTACTGCAGAGTTAGCCACTCTCGGAATTGTGTGCTTTGGGGCAAGATTCCCAACCACTGTGGAATTCAGGTTCCTCATCTGTGAAATGAATGCAGAGGGTTTTCCTCCAACCTCCCTTCCAGTACTATCTAGATCTATCCTATGAGTGGTCTTCCCTTCATTCCACAAACATTGGATAAGTGCCTGTAGGTGTCGGGCATTGTTCTGACAATTCGAATAAATAAAACACAATTCTTGCCTTCAAGGCGCTCACCATCTGGTAGGAGAAAGAGCTAAGTAAAGCAAGAATTTCAGGTGAGCCCAGCATGAGAAATGAAATGGGAACCCCGCAGAGGGGGACTTAGGGCAGGCTGAGAGGAAAAATGAGCGCGGGCATCTGAATGGAGACCCAAGCCACCTTCAAAGGTGAGCAGCCCTAGATTCTACAGTAGATATGTGGGTAGCAGCCACAGCCAAACTATGGGAAAACATTCCCCTTCAGTAAACTTTTCCAGAACTTGCATAATTAAAAAAACTAGAACAAAGCTATTATAGTAGATGCTATTCAGTATCTATTGAAGCATTCTTGATTATGATTTAGTGTAGTTTTTATTTGAATTACAAGTTGTGGTGGAAGCTATCATCTTTTCAGTGTTTAGAGACTCTATAGGTCTAGTCCAGCCTCGGCAATTAGGACATGTTGGCTAGTGAAGCGTGGGAGAGCGTGCCAGGGGAAAGTAGCTGGGCTCCTAAGAGGTATATGAGAGCATGGAACATAGGAAAAGAAATAACTCACATACTCAGAAAACATGCAGGATGGAATGGTCTGTGTGCAAAGAAAAGACACAGGATCGTCCTTTCAAGAGAACCCTTGACTCTTCACTAACCCTCGACCTTGAAATGCTCTTGTATTGCTTTTGTGCAGCGAGTCACTTGTTCCCCTACGTGAAGAAGAGGATCCAGGTCATCAGCCAATCGAGCACAGAACTGAATCCCATTGAAGTGGCGATTGACGAGATGTCCAAGAAAGTTTCCGAGCTTAATCAGCTTTGCACGATGGAAGAAGTGGACATGATCAGACTGCAGCTCAAACTCCAAGGAAGCGTCAGCGTGAAGGTAAGCATCGCCCGGAGCTGAGATACTCACGGCCAGTGGAACCCGGTACAAAATGCCCCTTGGGGCTTCCCTGGTGGCGCAGTGGTTGGGAGTCCGCCTGCCGATACAGGGGACACGGGTGTATGCCCCGGTCCGGGAGGATCCCACATGCCACAGAGCGGCTGGGCCCATGAGCCATGGCCGCTGAGCCTGCCCGTCTGGAGCCTGTGCTCCGCAACGGGAGAGGCCCACATACCGCCAAAAAAAAAAAAAAAAGTACAAGCTGTATTTAGGAAAACCAAAGAGGGCAGGCACAGGGGCGTAAGACTGAGGGGCTGTCACCCTCCCCAGACCTGAAGACTCAGGGGAGAGAAGAGTTAGTGGAAGCAGGGAGAGAGCAGGGAGAGCCAGCTGATGACAGACAGACAGACAGATAGACATGGTCTGTGCTGGGGGATTGCAAGGAAGAAGCCCTGGACCTAAATAAGCCCTGACAGGACTGAGACTAGGGTGAGGCGAGTGAGGCATTTTCCTTGGGCACAAAATTAAGGGAGCATCAAAACACTCAGTAACCAAGATAAAATTATATTTTAATGCAATATTTTTAAAAATCAAAAATAACTTCAAAACTCCATATTGAACAAAGTATTAAATTTTTAAATAAAGGCAAGCCAGTAACAGTGCCACACAGAGCTATGCGGGAGCCTGAGGCAAAAGGAAAACTCAGTACTGTTGATCCTGAGACTAATCTGGCTCTCCTCTTCCCCACCCACCTCTTGTCTGTATCCCGTGGCTGACTCAAAATAATAATAATACACGTTTGAAAGCCAGAAAGTAAAAGAACCATTGCTATACTGCAAACGGGACAGCTTCCCTCAGCACATAGCTGGGCAGAGGAAGGTGGAGTTGCATCTGGAGAAACAGAGGAAAGCGTTCTGTGCTCACTCTACCACACTGGCAATACCTGGTAGGCAAAGCCATCTGAAGATGCCTCAGATACAGCACTGGCTTCCTTCTTCTTTTACCTTGCTCCTTCCAAGCCCCACAGTCACATGCAAAGACTGTTAAGCCCTGAAGAACACAGACGCCTTCACTAATGAGAGCCTACGCAAGCCTGTGAGCATGAATAGGACTTGGCACTGTGCCTTCATTCAGCAAATCTAAAAAGTCCCTTTTGGACCACAATCTCAGCCAGACTTTCGAGGGAGATGCAATAAAGCAGTGATTCCCGGGGCGACGCCTAGATCACGACCACTGTGGAATGTCTCTTATTAAGAGCTATGTGTTTGCTTGAATATTTGTAGGGAAAAAACCAGCACAGCAAACATTGGATTTCACGGATGTTAAGTTTATTTAAGTAAATCAAGGTGAGTCGAGTTTTCAAGGTTATTAAGAAAATAACAGTGCTAACAGAATGAGGATGTGGCAGAATGTGACATGGTGCACGCATGACTGAAGTTGAGGAAGGATGACAATGAAGTGTGGAATTCAGATGCCTCCTTTCAGTAGCTCATTGACCAGCTGAGAGACGGCAGATAAGGCCGATAGCAAATGAGTAGACTACAAGGCAATGTGAGAGAACTGAGGGGCCACACCACGGGTGCTACTCCTTCCAGCCTTGGAGAAGGCTCCATGGAGGAGGTGGGACCATCCTCAGCCAACTCTCTCCTCCCCAACAGGTTAACGCCGGACCAATGGCCTATGCACGGGCTTTTCTTGAAGAAACCAATGCAAAGAAATACCCTGACAACCAAGTAAAGCTTCTGAAGGCAATCTTCAGGTAAGATTTTCTTTGTTGGGCTGTTCTTCCTTGAATCCCTTCAGACAGGGAGTCATGAATGAATGCCCCAGGAAGCCACCTGACCGACCCTCTTCTCGGTGGCTGAGCGTATCAGCAGCCTGACTTTGAGTTGCCACTTTCTCTGGCTGTTAATTTGCTTATTGCTGTCACTAAAGGCAGTTTGCAGATGTGTGTGGGCAGGCCCTGGATGTGAATGAGCGCCTCATCAAGGAGGACCAGCTGGAGTACCAGGAGGAACTGAGATCCCATTATAAGGACATGCTCAGCGAACTCTCAGCAATCATGAGTGAGCAGGTGAGGCTTCCCCTGGGGCAGCCCGAGCGGTCCATTCATAGAAAGTGCCCATTTTATCCCCAATGCCAGAAGGACCGGAAAGAGTCTCTTTGTTTTCCTGCTGCTGAAATCCCTGTACTTTCCTGAACACCATGTTGCTGAGCTGTTCTCTCCCCCATGCACAACATCCCCTGTCTCAAAGGAGGGGGATCAGGTTGGAGAAAAATCTGTAGGAAAAGAAGATGAGATGAGAACCCAGTTGCTGTCCATAGTTTTCAGAGATGTTTATCCGAACAATGTGTGTTGGTTTTCTAGAACAGTTGATGCCTGTTACACACCAAGAACATTGGTGGCATTCCAGCTAGAGTTTGCTGCCACTCCCAACACCCCTGATTCAGGACCTCACAATCCCCAGGCTGGGATGTGGAGTTCCACAGTTCTGCCACTAGGGGTCTCTGCATCATACTCAGGAAGAACACCAGGACTAGGGTCCTGGGCTTTTAATGGTCAAGGCTACCTCTGTAAAATATGCAGAAGTGGGATAAAAGCCAACCCCCCACCCCACAAGCAAGTCATCCATGATTTCTGACATGTATTCAGTATGTTCTGTAAGACTGTGCACAAAATGTGGACAATTCAATAATCACAGTACTTTTGGGGATACTGAGAATCAAGAGACCGAAAGCCAAGTTCTGCTTTTTTTGGCCCGCTTCCCAGCATCCGTCAACCCTCACACTCTACCTGGACATCTCATCACCCATGGTCCCCTCAAGGAGTTAGATGTGTTCTTTCCAGAACAATTGAGGGGGGGAGCTTGAGTTAACCTCCCAATAGTGCTTCACGCACAGTAGCCATTCACTAAATATTAGTTCCCTTTCCTTTCCTTAAATGGCCTAGCACTATAACAAAACATGAAATGTGTCATATGCATCTTTTATTCTAATTGCATTTCCCATATGTTTATTTTTCTTCTTTTCCATCTCCTTCTACCCACGTTTTAAATTCTCCATAGCAGTTAGAGAAAGAAATGGTTAATTGACTTAGGTTGCAAAGAAAACAATCTCCCTGGATAGGATTGCTAGTGGAAGTATTGGTTTGGAATTTTTCAGGGGTAATGGGAATTAAATACTCAGGAACAACGCCTTAACAGCATGGGAAATCGTAAATCGGAGAATGAAACAAAAAGAATAAACTGGATCTGAAAGGGGGAATAGGTGGCAAAGAAATGCTTGTTTCCAACTGTAAATTGCATCTGACCTTGAAACTTTGGGCAAAAATGCTTTTCTCTTTTTTTCCTGGCAGCTCTGTCGTGGTCCATGTTTATACAGCTTCTGTTCCTCTGTGTCTAGTATTTCCCTCAGTACTGTAAGCAAAAGCGGTATGTTTTTCTTTCCTTACGTCTACTCTGTCCTTTGTGGCCTTCTGGTCTACCTCTTCATTTTTCCCAGACGCCTCCATAGTGACTAGTGTTCTCTAGATGTTTACTTAATTAGAACAACTTTATTTCTATTTCAAGGTAGGTCAGTATGAAAATTAAAAAGCCTACTAAAATGAAAAAGCTAAAGTTAACAACTTAGCTTTTAAAAGGAAAATGTATATTCTGTCAACTTCTGAAATACATTTGAGCTCATTTGTATCCAAAACAAAGATTCATTATACCTCCAAGTGCTAAAACAACATTACAAAGACAAGGACCAGGTGATTAAGAGGAGAGAAAAATAATTTCTTTTCCAGAAAACCTTTGCTAAGAGAAGCAAAATTTGACTCTGTGCTTTGTAGAAACTGATGCAAAGAAACTTATGCATTATACAGGTCCTGTTATTTAGTAAAAGAAATAGATCTGTTGGCAGGAAAGACAAACTTTCTCCTGGTCCTGAGCTTCTACGGGGATTTGTCACATAGGTTTTTATGTATGGCACAATGACTACAACATTCACGATATCCTAAAAAAAAAAGTTTTCCGGGCTTCCCTGGTGGCACAGTGGTTGAGAGTCCGCCTGCTGATGCAGGGGACACAGGTTCGTGCCCCGGTCCGGGAAGATCCCACATGCCGCGGAGCGGCTGGGCCTGTGAGCCATGGCCACTGAACCTGCGCGTCGGAGCCTGTGCTCCGCAACGGGAGAGGCCACAACAGTGAGAGGCTCGCGTACCGCAAAAAAAAAGTTTTCCTTAAAAACCATTTACTCTATTATGTGGCCATTCCACATTTCCACCTTAGATTAAAATGAGGACAAAATATTAACTTCTAACTCTGTAGAGGATATTCTAAATTAGCTACTTAATTGACGATTATCAATCATAAATTTAAATTAACCGTAGCAAAACTCTAAGTCATCTACAGCAAAATAAGCTATTTTCATGACAACCATTGATAAGTGTTTTGAGTTGGTTGTAATGTCAGAAATAGCCAGCAAAGGATAGGGGTCCTTAAAGTCCAAAGTATTTTTTAAAAACTGGGTATTTATCTCAGTTCAGATTTATAACAAAAAAAATTTGTTTGCTTCTTTTCTCAATTTTTTAATAAAGCATTTGACCATAATGTTTGGGTTTGAACTCTAGCAGAGGGAAGGGTAGTCAAATTTTAGCATAACCCTGTAATGCATGAATGAACCATCATCTTTAATGTATGAATACCTTTACATACCTAGATACTCATCCACATATTCTGGAAACAGGTACATATATAATAACAGTAGAAGAGAGAAATTCTACCATAAAACTTTTAAAACACAGAAACAGAGTTAGAATGGATAGACAAACATAGAAATAGAAAAACAGAAATAGAATTGATTATGCAGTTCACTCCAAGAGTGTCCAGAAAAGTCTTAGCTAAAAGGCTAAGACTGAAGCCACTACTTAGTGAAAGAACCTTCAGTATAAGGAGAGAGATGAAGCCGGATTAAGTGGATGCTAGTGTGTAAAATGGAGATGTGGTGATGGAACAGCTTCAGCTGCTAAAATGACAGGCAGGCAGTAATTACCTTTACAGGCAGTCAGAATGCCGCACTATTTTATAAACAGCCAAAATCCATAAAAGCCTCCTTTGATGGAGGCCAAAGTAATACATGTAACTATTGGATGAAACGTAAGATGCTGATTCGGAGTCTGTTTCAACATTTAGAAGGATGACAGCATAGTGAAGTCAACGCTGGTAATGGATATCAAATATAAAATACAGGGAAAGGAACACATCTACTCTGTTAAAGTGCCAAGCAGGCGAGATCCAAAGGCATGTTGCTTTTAGAATTTCTTTTGATACATTGTTGGCCAATTTATTTAAGCAGAACTTGAGACATTGATCAAAAGGAGAACTTATTGGTAGTATAGGATACATGGATGCCCGGTGCTTGGTGGGGATAGAGCGACCATTCCATCCCATAAGAGTAGTAGAGCTAAAGCACGGTAATGCAGGAAGTTAGTGGGAAAATTGTCATAACCAAGAATTTTAAATATTAATGAAGTCTCTTCTGCACAGAGATTTTAGAGGTGCCTGGGGTTTCTGTGATTGTCATTGTGTTCACGTATCACTATTTGAACAGATCTGACAGGAAGGTATGATTTAGGCGTATTAACATCATTTTCAAAAGTAAAATCAGGTCAAGGTATATTTTTTCCTTGTATTATAGTTCCATTAATGCAAACATTTAAATGAGGCTTCAGCTGTTTCCCTTTGGGGGCAGATTTTGCCCATACAGTTTACAAACTTTGCAAATAAAATAAAATTCCAGAATTACTCAAACACATTCATAGGGTTCATTCAGACATTTACAAATATATATCTGGGGCTTCCCTGGTGGCGCAGTGGTTGAGAGTCCGCCTGCCGATGCAGGGGACGCGGGTTCATGCCCTGGTCCGGGACGATCCCATGTGCCGCAGAGCGGCTGGGCCCGTGAGCCATGGCCACTGAGCCTGCGCGTCGGAGCCTGTGCTCCGCAACGGGAGAGGCCACAACAGTGAGAGGCCCCCGTAACGCAAAAAAAAAAAAAAAAAAAAAAAAAAAAAAAATATATATATATATATATATATATATATATATATATATATGATAGTTGAAGAGTATCGGAAAGCTACTTTAAATCTGGTCAACATGGCTGAGACATGGGCTGGGAAAAAATTCTTCAGATCTGCTTTGATAAGTGCATTTTTCAACATTTGCAGATTTCCTGTAGGGAATTGTAAAAAATCACTGTTCTGGGTTTAATTTTGTGTTTGGAGCTATTAACACAGACTTCTCTGTCATCATTTTGTTTTGTCACATGTTTTGTCCTGTCCCAAGATTACGTACCAGGACGGCCCATCAAAGCGAGGAGTGGAGCAAACTTGCACTCGAGTAATTAACAAGGCGGCTCCCTCTCTGTCTCACCCAGTGCAGAAGTTTGAGGGAGAGTCTGCAACGTCAGACACGCCTCCAAGAGAACTCTGAATTTGCAGCTAATCTCGGGGAAGAGAAAGATACATTTAATTTATTTGAAGTTTTTATGGTGTTCATATTTTTTGTTTTTACCTCGCTAGCTTGAGAATTTTGCCAGCCTCCAGATTTGCACATTTCTTACATCCTTTTTCTTTGAGCAGCGTCGATCAAGCCAAGCTGAATATTTGCTATGAAATTCCAATGAATGTGTAGCTCAAAAGCCGACTGTAAGTTTGCTATCGGTTACATTATGTTCAATACCCAGTCCTCGTACACATATTTTAAAGGTCAAAGTGAATGTTTTTTAACATTTGAGCATATTTCAGATGTAAATAGAAGATTGTAAAATATATGGTTTTTACCAAATTTAAAAAACTTTTTAGTTAATACTTATGACAGTGCTAAAATTATATGAATAACATTTCAGATACCATTATATTAAAATATTTGTGTACGTGTACAAAAATGTTGATAAATACTAATCTTTAAAGTTTGTGGAGTTTCTTTATTTGTAATATATGTGCTCTTAAAAGCAATGAGATGTGAAATTATGGAAGCCTTTTCTTGTTAATGGAAATAAAAAATACAGTTACTTTGCATTTGGTTTCCTCTTGAAGAGTGGGCAAGTTGCTACTAAAAGTGGATCATAGGACTGGGCCTCTGCTGAATGCAATCCTACTCACAACGTTTTCTGTTTGTTTCGTTTTGGGGGTTTTTGTTTTTGTTTTATTCTTTTTCAAATTCTTTTCCCAATTAGGTTATTAGAGAATATTAAACAGAGTTCCCTGTGGTATACAGTAGGTCTTTGTTGGTTATCCATTTTAAATATAGCAGTGTGTACATGTCAAGCCCAAACTCCCTAACTATCCCTCCTCCCCAGCCTTCTCCCCGCAGGTAACCACAGTTCGTTCTCTAAGCCTATTTCTGTTTTATAAATAAGTTCATTTGTATCATGTTTTTTAGATTCCACTATAAGCTCTATCATACGATATTTCTCTTTCTCTGACTTACTTCACTCAGTATGATAATCTCCAGGTCCATCCATGTTGCTGCGAATGGCATTATTTCATTCTTTTTAACGGCTGAGTAATATTCCATTGTATATATGTACCACATCTTCTTTGTCCATTCTTTTGTCAATGGACATTTAGCTTGCTTCCATGTCTTGGCTGTTGTAAACAGTGCTGCAGAACATTGGGGTCCATGTATCCTTTCAGACCATACTACTCACCACCTATGATGCCTTAGCAAGAAGTCAGGAAAAGGACTTGAACTTCATCTGGACAGTTCCTCCTAAGGGCAACTAGATAGGCCAGGGATTTCAAATCCCAGGAGATAACTTGACTGATTTGGAGAAGATTTAATGAATCAGAATTTGAGGGTTGTGATAATTATTAGGACTTTTCACAAACATTCCATCTGTATATTTTATAAATTTGTGGTGGTATTGCACTTTCCTGCCCCTTCTGAAGTTAGACTTGACCATATTTTAGCCATTGAAATGTGAGCCCAAGTGACATGTGTCACTTTCAGGCAGATATTTAAAAGCCAGTAAGTGGTTCTGCCCCAGCCCTTCGCCTGATGCAGACACTGTTGAAGGACAGGAGATGGAGACTCCATCAGCCTGAGTCCCCCAGTGGCCACAGGAGCAGACACACACTCACACCACTCCCCCAACGTTGTTGGACATGGAGTCTTGAGTGAGAAGAGCATTTTGTTGTATTGAGTCCTGATATTCAAGGATTGTTCATTACCGCAGCATCCTGAGCTTATCCTGGCTGATCTGTGTTTTCATCAGAGCCGTGACTGATATTCCTCCATGTGTGGGAACCACTGACACATCCCACTCCCTCCCCCGCCAACACCAGCAGCAGTTCAGCTGAGCTGTCTCCATATGCAGAAGGCAAGCTCCAGAATATCATTCTATATTGACCCTCACCAGTCATTCTAAAGGCCCAGACTCCAGTTAGGAGACTTTAGCTGAGCTCATCTTTCTGCCCTGTAAGCTCATCGGTCAGTATTAGCACATGAGGGCCAGAAGGGAAGATAGGGCTTGGAAGACAGATGGAAATATTATATACACAGAAGTGATAAAAGGACATTTTAGATGAGAACTCTGACCCCTTGAGACTCATATAACTGTGCTTTTTTCAAATAAAGTCCACTGTTTCATTAGAAAGAAGGAAGGAAGGAAGGAAGGAAGGAAGGAAGGAAAGAAGGAAAGAAAGAAAGAAAGAAAGAAAGAAAGAAAGAAAGAAAGAAAGAAAGGAGAAAGAATGAAAGGAAAGAAAGAGAAAAGAAAGGAAAGAGAGAAAGAAAAAAAGAAAAGAAAAAGAGAGGGAGGGAGGAAGGAAGGGAGGAAGCAAAAGAAAGAAAGGAAAAAAGGGTGAAAAGGAGGGAGGGAGGGAGGAAGGAAGGAAGGAGAAAGGAAAAAAACCATGGTGTGAGCTGCCCTCTGGCTCAAAGCATCCCTCCCAGCTTCGTTCTGGCTCCCGCTTAGGGTTTCTGACTGCCTGGTTAGCATCTTGGCTTCTCCCCTCTCGTTTCCCCTTTTGGATTTTTAAGCTGCCCTCGAGAGGATTACTCTCCCAGGAACCCAGGAAGACTCTGCCTCTGCTATTGTCTCCCACCCAGTTCCTACCTTTAGGCTCATTTCCTCATCTCAACCCACCCATCCCCCCTGCCCTAAGGACACCGTCAGCATTAGGTCGCCTGTCCAAATCTGAAAATAAAACCTCTGAGGAAGTAATCGAAAATAACAGATCTTTTTACTCATGTTAAATGCCAAATATTCCATTTTTTGCCTCACAAACAGCCATATGTTAGATGGCTTCACTGTGTTTTGCCCCTGAAATGCTTCATAGTACAAGAAGTTTAAGGTCAGCTGCTCTAGAGAGAATCAGCTTAAGACCACTGTGCTTTAACAACACTGAACACTGAACCCTGCAAATCCCAGTGCCTTCTATTCCTTCCTTCTTTAGACCAGATGCATCAAATTGGCCGCTCAGAGACTAAATCCAACAGATGCATTTTATCTGTCACACAGAGTGTCTTTAATTTTTTTCAGGTACACACCAACACTTAAATATTCAGAGACTTATATAAAATTCCAGCTTTCTAGTATCTGTGAAAAAAATGAAGCTCTCTGGTAATGCTGGATTCACATGCCCACCAGACAACAATCAGTTAAAACTGAGACCCCACTGATCGCTTTACAGGTGCTCTCCTCTTTGCCACAGTCTGCAGCAGGCCCTGACTGACTTACGCCAGGTCAGCCACTTTTATGTTTCCTGCCTAGATCCCACAGGCATGTGCAGACCGCAGTTCAAACTTTTTATGTCTATCAAAGTGTAGTGATTACTAGATGTGGACAGCAGATCATCTGCATCAGCATCAGGCATGTCCCATGCTAAAATGCATGTTTCTGAGCTCTATCAAGCCTTCTGAAATAGAAACCCCAAGAAGTGGTACCCAGCACCACATAATTCTTAGACATACAAGGGTATAAACGTTCTACCGCATCCTGTGCTAATTAACCACCCCTAAATATTTACTTTGCAGAGGACAATGCCTTATAAACCAGTAACCTGGTTTCGAATTACCAAGACTGCATTCTTCTTTGATGTTCTTTTGCATCTTTATATTACCTTTCTCTCAAAACAATCTACATTTTACTTTAATTAGTAACTCATCAAAATAAGCTCTATAAAAAAAAAATGGTAACAAATCTCCCAGTTCTTCAAATGGAAAGACTGAAACTAAGAAGACAAGGGACATTATTTTCCTGTGGTTTACCCTGGAAGGTATCCAACACAGAATAAGTAGATCTAGTACTTGGGATTTTAGTCTTGGCTGTGTCCACCCACCCATTCGTCATCCCACTGAGTAGCTACCTCCCCATTCTCATTTCAAAGTGCACAATGCCCAGACGGCAAAGCAAATTAATGTATCCCTTCATTTTTGGCAACAACTACCTTATAAACAAGTGCCCGATATCCAAACCTCCCATAATATGTCCCTCTTCTGTGTTCTCATCCGTTTAGAAAACAATACAAATGGACCAATAAACTTGTTTCCTTCTGAGGAGATGGAGAGTATGTATGGGAAGTGTCAGATTTCCTAACCTGAACATTGCCCTGCAGAAGGATTCTACCGTATTTGCAGACCGACGGCTCTTCATCTTATAGTATTAGTCAAACTCCAGAAAGAAAGACAAACATTTATATATACACGTAACATTTCAGTACTCTTATAAGCACTTAGGGAATGAAACCAATTTGAAAGCAAACGTGACAAACTGACCCTAAATTAAATTTTAAATTTGCTCATATTACAAGTGGCCCCCATATCCTCCCCCCATCATATATGCAAATATGTATCATATTATATGCCGATAATGTGATATTTTGTTCTGAAAATGATCAAGTGCAGGCACGAGTAGCATTCAGGGTTCTCTGCCGGAAGCCCCTTCCCCTCCTCCCAGGTTCACATCCTGCCTGCTTGCCTACGCACACCCTTCACTGGGGCCACATTGTTCAGCTCACTTAAAAAAAAACAATAAAAAGGGCTTCCCTGGTGGCGCAGTGGTTGAGAGTCCGCCTGCCGATTCAGGGGACACGGGTTCGTGCTCCGGTCCAGGAAGATCCCACAGGCCGCGGAGCGGCTGGGCCCGTGAGCCATGGCCGCTGAGCCTGCGCGGCCGGAGCCTGTGCTCCGCAACGGGAGAGGCCACAACAGTGAGAGGCCCGCGTACCGCAAAAACAAACAAAAAACAAAGAAAAACCCTGTGCCTCCACCTGAAAGGTTGCTTTTCTCCAACCGTATAAACCCAACCCATATACGCCAGGACTCAGCTGAATTCACACCCGTGATGACCACTGTGATAGGACATCCAGAGCCCCCCTTCAGGACTGCAACCCCCATTCCCCCAGCTGCTCACTCTCCTGGCAGCTAATGGCTCTCAACTGAGTTCCTCTTGTCCAACGTGAGCCCAGACGAACCTCACATTCAATGACTGGTTGATGGTGGGAGGTACAAAGGCCTGGCCTCATTGCCCCAGTTCAAGACGACTCCGAAGGGCCGTCAGGGCTCCCCAGCTCTGACTGAGAGCACCTTGTAACTACATCACAGTTCAGCTCCTTCTGCCTTTGAAGAGGATTCCAAAGAGGCGTGGATTCCCAGTACATTTCCTGCGTGTAAATCTCCACATCAGAGTCTATTTCTCGGGGGAATAGATCAAGTCCATAGATTTTCCAGAAGCTTTGCTTTTGACCCCAGCTCATCTGGATTTCTCATTGTCTGCCCTTTATTGGCACAGACGCCTGCGTCACCCGTTTTTCTCTCCTTCATTATGTTAGTTATCATTTCATGTGTCTGCATTTTCTTTCCAACCATGCCATGGCTGGCTTGAAGGCAGATTGTGTCTTAATCTTCTTTGCGATGTTGGCAGTTCAAACTCTTGACCTGCACTTGGGAGTTCTGGAGTAATTTCTCCAAGTTCTGTTGGAATGGAGACGTTCCAGAGAAAATGCTAGGGCAGGGAATGGAGAGCAAAGGGAGAAAGAGTAGCTTGTGGGAAGATGGATTTGGAGCCAGAAGTCATTGTAGGAATGAGTGTCCTTGAATCTCTCTTATAAGGGATTTTTTTTTTTTTCTTTTAATATCAGTGTTGTCTGCTTTGGGTTTCTTTTCAGTTCTCAGCCTCAGCAGGGTTTGCCACTGAAGTACTTGGCACTGGATATGTACATCTGTAGGAGCAAACTCAGGCAGAGTTATTAACAACACGATCTTTTCATTTGGAAGCTTCCCCACTCCTCTCTGCTCCTAGCTCCTTTGTATTCTCGTGCCCTCCCCACCACTCAGTGACCTAATGTCACCTCGCTGCAGTCCCTGCTCGAGCCCTCCACCCAGTCCTGTCTTCCTCAAGCAGAATCCACCCCCCCTTCTCCATCTGTGTTTGTCTTGTTTCCAAGTGGATTCTAAGTCAAATACCAACTCCAATCAAAATGAAGCTGTTGGGAATTCCCGGGCGGTCCAGTGGTTAGGACTCTGTATTTTCACTGCCAAGGGTGTGGGTTTGATCCCTGGCAAGGGAACTAAGATCCCACAAGCCACCAGCCAAAAAAAAATTTTAAAAAAAGAGAAAGGAAGCTGTTGCCTGGGACACTGGGTTGAGAAGGATTACGTGAGACCACCTCTGCTCCTGCGGTACGGGCAACTGGCAATGTGCTGGGCACTGGCATTAGGGTTAGGAGTGGCTGCCCAGTTCCTGTGCATTTCCCATCCTTGCGTGAAACCTGCTGAAAGGTTAACATCAAGTTGCCTCAAACTTTTGATCCAATGACTGACTATAGGAAAGAGTGCTACTGTTTCCTGGGAAAATTAGTATCTTCAAAGGACAATCTTTTTTTTTTTTTTAAATTTTCAGCATATTTTTATTTTTATTTTTTCCTACATCTTTATTGGAGTATAATTGCTTTACAATGGTGTGTTAGTTTCTGCTTTATAGCAAAGTGAATCAGTTATACATATACATATGTTCCCATATCTCCTCCCTCTCACATCTCCCTCCCACCCTCCCTATCCCACCCCTCCAGGTGGTCACAAAGCACCGAGCTGATCTCCCTGTGCTATGCGGCTGCTTCCCACTAGCTATCTACCTTACGTTTGGTAGTGTATATATGTCCATGCCTCTCTCTCGCTTTGTCAAAGGACAATCTTTAACTCAAAAGAATGATTTTTTTAATTGAAGTATAGTTGATTTACAATGTTGTGCTAATCTCTGCTGTACAGCAAAGTGACTCAGTTATACACATATAGACATTCTTTTTTTTATCTTCTTTTCCATTATGGTTCATCACAGGATACTGAATATAGTTCCCTGTGCTATACAGTAGGACCTTGTTGGTTATCCATTCTAAATGTAATAGTTTGCATCTACCAACCCCAAACTCCCAGTCCCTCCCTCTCCCTCCATCCCCTCCCTTGCAAGTCACAAGTCTGTTCTCTATGTCTATGAGTCCGTTTCTATTTTGTAGGTAGGTTCATTTGTGCTATATTTTAGATTGCATATGTAAGTGATATCATACGGTATTTGTCTTTCTCTTTCTGACTTATTTCACTTAGTAGGAAAATCTCTAGTTGCATCCATGTTGCTGCAAATGGCATTGTTTCATTCTTTTTTATGGCTGAGTAGTATTCCATTGCATGTATGTACCACATCTAAAGGAATGAATTTTTAGTTGTTGGAATTTTAGGTCTTCAGATAGTCTGCCACTGAAGTCCTTCCACAACCCACATCCTTGTCCACCATCTCACTAAATAAACCATCATCTCTATCTAGCCTGAAGTCATCTCTGAACACATTCGGTTAAATCATATCTAAGTGAAGAAGTAAATGAGTTACAAAGAACCATACCTGGTTACGGTCTGAAGGCTCAGACAGGTATGTCCTTGAGCCAATCACTTTAACTCTCTAAGGGAGGGTCACGAGTGCTACCGAACAAGTGGTTCTGAACATTAAATGCAAAAACCAGAGTACTTTGTACAGTGGTGTACATAGATGGCATATGTTCACTGAAAATTTTCAATTAGCAATCCTAGCAGGTCACTCTATTTTCCCACATCATTCCAAAGCAATCAGCCTCTGATTCTCCTGATTCTAAGACAACATTCAAGGTCTGATGGCTACTGAGAGAGCCACACGTGTGTAATGTCAATAGGAGAAGTTTGAAAATATGAGAAAGTTTATATGGGCTCTTGAATTTTCTAAGAGGGTGAAAATAAGTTTAAGAAGTGCTAAAAGTTGGCATCTAAGAGCCCCCTTGGCATGTCCTCTGCAGCTCCACCTTGGTTATGTCCCAAGATTTAACAAGAAGATCCATGGTCTACTTAGAGAACAGAGCCCCATCCTGACCAGAAGTTCATTTGCCTGAGATGGAACAGGATAAGTGTCAACTTCCTTATGGGCACATGAGAGGAAGTGCTATGAAGAGAGGACAGATAAGCAGATAAATACGTTTGGGTTCAGAACACGGGTGATTAAAGTGCTCCAGGTGAATAATGGAGATGAGGAGGCATCAGCAAAATAAAGAAATTCCCAGAAAACCTCTAAACTCCTTTGCCTTCCCCTTGCCCCTTGATGTTCCTGTAGGGAACACGTGTGGTTGGGCATGGGAGGTAAGAGAAGAAGAATTTGATGGAGAGATCATAAACCACAAGTCTCAAGAGAGATGCTACAGCAAACACATAAAGTTGATCTGAGAGAGAGATAAATCAAAACATGCCCAAACGGGGTTCATGAAGGTCATTTGGAGAAGGTGATGGTGATTAGGCCTGAGTAACTGAGCAAAAGTTTACAAAGAATAGCTTTAAATAACACTAATGTCAAGGATTCTCCAGAGGCATCTGCTTGCAATTTTCTTACATCATTAATATTAATACCCAACTATAAAGCCATTGTTTCCTGGATATATTCTTAATTTATAAAGAATATTTACTTTTGAAGCTCATGACTTTCCTTGTATTTCATCAAAAGCCACACAACTGTAACTACTAAATCCAGGACAGGCTGACGTTTTAAAGTTACAAATAAGACAGTGGCAGCTGCAGGATATTTTATTGAACAGAATGGTCCATGAGTGAGGAAGTCCATTTCATAATACTTGCATGAAAATTAGTGAGTTCCTTTGGATTTCTATGGGACTTATCTTCTGCAATGTTATTTTTCCCTTTGGATGAGCAATTATCTTTTTAAGAAATAAAGAATACAAGTAAAGTTCTAGAAATCAAGTTAAATCAGCTTAATGACGGCAACAAAAAAGAATTTTTGCTTTTTAACAAAAGTGAAGTAAAATGGAAATCTAGCTTGAAAAGACTCTGGAGTGTTCTACAGAAATATTTCCAGCCAGTGACCCAAGCCAGGGCAGAGGCCTTTCACCACCTCAGCACAAAAACACCACTTTGGATTCCGAAAGTCAAACTGACCCATCTCAGTCTATCAAGTGGTTTTCAGCTTCTCCCTTCTGAACAGCTGAGCAAAAGACATTGCTGCCTGAGGTTTATTGAATTGGTTATTTTTAAGCTAAAGGATTTGGGAAATACGTTGCCCCTTACTTTGCCTTTAACATTTAGAAGGGCTGAAAATAAGAGTCCTTCCCAGAAAGAAACTGTTTCCATTACGATTTTAAGCCAAGATGCTAATGATGATTGAACACAATCTATACTCTTTTTCTGAGAGACCTTGGTTCTGATACTATGGATTTTTATAGTCACTACTGGGAAAAGTCGAGAATGAACAATAACGGCCTTTTATAAGCTGATAGTCACTGTCTTTTATAGTGTAACTTGAGTGTGTAGCTGTGCTGAGTCAGAGACTCTCTCCAAAGAAGCAGAGTATTTTTCCATCTTGCTTTCCTATCTACTGCTGGTCCTGCGCAGAGTGAGTCAGAGCCCCAAGAGGGGATGGGTAGGTGCCACACCCCAGAAATGGGGATTTCCTAACATCATACATTTGGCAAGAATGAAACGGGAAGTTTTTAAAATGCATGAAATGGAAATGAATCTAGCCCAGCAGAGTAAGCCAACACTTCCCTGACTCTCAGACAGATCACCAGCCCTGGGGAGTCTGAGGTTTCCCATTTGCTCCCATACCATGAGGCATCTGTTTGTTTCTGGGAGATATCATGGCAACACTGTTTTACACCTCTCAAAATAGCTTCCATTTGGCTTTAGTCATACGCACTTCATTAAAAGCTGGATTTTTTTTGTTATCAAGTTGTTGCTAACAGGATGCCTTAAATTTGAATAATAGGTTTTAATATTCTGGTCACTATCAATTTTTACACTCTCATCAAATATGCAGCTTTTCTACTCCTTTCAATAGAATCTGACAATGTCTCTGGCAAAAATGCAGGACCCCTGGAGGGCTGTGTAGCTAAAATTCAGTTCTCTCTTCTGGAAGCCATAGAAATAGCTCATGACTGGAATTACAGATAATTGCCCCATTCTTTCACCTCAGAAATGGCCTTGAGTGCAGTGCTCATCTTCGGTAAAAAGTATGCTTTATCTTCTAATCAATTTCATCTCTCTATTGGAATTAGCAACTTCTTGGGTTGTCTATTTAACATATCAGGTGATATGCCCTTTGAAGTCTAAATGTTTAGCATAGTCTCTTTTTAAGAATTAGAAAATAATGTTTTCCTCGTCAGAATTTCCCACTTATATTTTCTGTACTGTGATATCTTGACATTTGAATATGTAATTAAAATCAGATCAGAAAGACCTCCTGTAGCAGTCCATTGCCAAGGGTCAGCAGCAAACACCTCCTCCTGGACTCATAGAGCTGAGATGTTGCATGATTCAGGAGTAATCAAAAGAGAAATCCTTACAGGGAGACAGAAAACAAATAGTTGAATCCAAGGATGTAACTCCGTGAAGGCAAAGACTGCATCTTGTGTGCCTTTGTATTCCAGAGGCTCGGCAAAGCGCCCAGCATAGAGAAGGGTCCCAGTCAACACCAGCTAGATACAGGGGTGAATGAATAAGCAAATGAATCAAAAAAGCTCTCAAGGTTAGACTTCCTTGAGCAATTTCACACTGACTAATGACTCTTTAGTTTCCCTACTCATACCATATTAAGTCAGAATGGCATAGTGGTTTTTAGCATGGGCTCCAGAGCAATATAGAGCCCCAGCTCCACTGCTAATTGCCTAAGTGGTGTTAAGTATCCTCACCAAATCTCAGTTTCATCATCTGTAAAATGGCAATAATAAATACACTGATTTCGCAAGGTTATTAAGAGGATTAAATGAAAGAACAGAAAATACTTAGCACACAGCCTGGCAACAATAAGCACTCAATATCTGTGAATTATAATTATTAATATCACACGAAAAAAGCAACCCAAGTGGGAAGTTAGGGGTTATGACTTTAAATTATTTTAAAATAATATTTATTAAAAGAATGATTGAAATAAGTGAATAATTAATGAATGCATAAATTAGAAAAATGAGTAATTCATGTTGTCTCCATACATAGTCACTAATGAACACGTAATACCAGCTGGAAGTCCCAGGTGGTTTCCCTTTATGTTAGATGGCTGAGGACAGGGTAACATCTTCTGTTTTCAGAGACTGCTGGCATAGTGCATGCCGTATTGTAGGTACTCAGAAAGTGTTGTCAAAGTGCACAAATACGGGGCTTCCGTGGTGGCGCAGTGGTTGAGAGTCCGCCTGCCGACGCAGGGAACATGGGTTCGTGCCCCGGTCCGGGAAGATCCCACATGCCGCAGCGGCTGGGCCCGTGAGCCATGGCTGCTGAGCTTGCGCATCCGGTGCCTGTGCTCCGCAACGGGAGAGGCCACAACAGTGAGAGGCCCGCGTACCGCAAAAAAAAAAAAAAAAAAGTGCACATATACTACTTATTATCTGCTTGTATCCTTAAGGAAAGACGCCACCTATTGGTTCGGCTTTGGATAAACCCTCTGAAATTGCCCATAAAAGACAAAAGTGAAATTAGCATAATCACTGACAAAGGATATGAATACAGAAAAGGCATGCTTTCTAAAGTCCAGCTGGATGAAATAGTTATTTGCTGAAAAGCGGTTTTTTTTTCAATTAGTGATATCAAAAATAATTTCGCATCAAATTTTCCTTCTCTGTTAGAGGATCAACTTGGTCATCCTTAGTGACAGAAAAACATTAGGAAGATGTGAGGTTTGATAGTATTAAAAATGCCTAGAAGCTATGTAAAAACCAGACATGTATAACACTGACCTGCTGTGTGTTTCAGAACCTGAGATTGGAGACCCACTGAACTGATTAATGTTCACAGGAATAATGTACTGTAATTACATCAAAAAACTGGCTCTAACTATGGCAATAAATGGAACTGATAGCTTTTCAGAGCAATGCTGTGAAGTAAATCAAGTATACACATGTTATTGTGAAAAATGTAAAACAAAGTTCAAGTGGAAATCATGAAGACATGGGGAAGTGAGAACAGGGAAAACCTAAAGTAAACTATTCATTTTCTGGTTTATTCTGAAAGTTAACATGTGTGCACACAAACACACAGGGAATACTATAATAATTTTGACAAGAGAGCAAGAACTTATGCAAATCACAAGTGGAAAATATAAGAAAGAAATTAATAGAAAAATGAACTTCGCAAAGCAGCTCATATTCTACACATTGGAGTCAATAGATCGATGGCATATAGTTCTGCACATGCAGTCTACTCAGGATAATGGCAGAACTTCGAGCCAGGAGGGCTTCTACTCTACCCTGGCGTAACTCAGCGAGCTACGTGGGACCTACTGTTACATAAGCTGATGTTTAAGCTGTGCCTCCTTGTGGTGCCTTAAGAGATTTTGAAGTCTCTGGGGAAAGAAGAATAGAGAGAGAAAGAAAAAAGGAGAGAGAGAGAAGTGTAGGGCCAAGGATAGAAGTGGGGTTTGAATTAATTGAATGTCCACCATCAGTACCAGGCTGAGCAACTTTACCTACATGGTCCCGTTACTCTTCTCAGCACCACTGTGAATAGGTATCCTTATCATCATTTCATAGATGAAGAAATGCAAGTCCAGGGAAATGAAGAAATTGGTTCAATGTCATGACGGAATATAATAAAAAGCAGAACTAGACTGTGGTCAGATCTGTCTGCCTGTCCACTGCTGTGCTTCCACCTTACCACTTGTTTGAATTTGCTTGAGCCTAAACCAAAATCCTGCCCACACTGGCCATACCGAGCCATTGCCCCCATGTCATCAGATGTCCTTTCTGAGAATGCTCCCAATCACCTGGAGGACGACAGTCCTGGATACCCTGTGAGGTTAGAGAGATGCTGTTGCCTACCCTCTCTCACTCTAGGGAATTCACATAATGATGTTTTTCAACCTAAATGCTGCAGGATTTTACAATAAGAAATATCTTCTGAGTAAACTCAAATGTTAGCATTGCCTTTATTACATATCCTTGCTAGGCGGGGAATTTTATTCTGAAGGGCAGATTTATCACCAGCAGGCTGCATAGGGAATGTGGCGTCAGGTATACCAGAAATGGATATTTTTAAAGATGTCTCATTCAAGCTGAGTCTAATAGAACCTGCTGAAAAACACTTTGACTTGTTTTATTTGAAAAGAAAAGTTCTTTCGCTCTCAATTGTGCACCTTTCTGTAAACTGAACTATTCACATTTACTTCTCTTCCAAAAACTGTGTCCATTAAACCCTGAGAAAATGTATTTTTCACCATCTTCCCTTTGCCTGGAGTTCTAGTGACCATTCTGATTTCTGTCCCTAACCCATTACTACTTGCACTTCATTTTCCAATTCTCTTTTGAGATACGTTTGTATTCAATTTCTATAGTCATTTCGGTTGGCCTCCTGTCGCTTTTTGATTTTATGTTGACTTCCATCAGAGATGCTTCACTGTTTACTTCTGAAATTCACATTTGCGGCAGAGATGGCCAGCTGCTCACTAAGTTCTACCCATCTTTCTCTATAACACAACCATGATTTTATGCAGGAGATAAAAGTACTGAGCCAAAAAGACTATACTTCTCAGCCAACCTTGTGTCTATATGATTGAGGTCTAGCCAGTGAAGTACAGACAGAATTTGTTGGGGGACACATCTTGAAAGCACCTTAAAAGGGTAGCATGTAGCTGGCCTGGACCCTCTTTGCTCTTCCTCACTTCCTCCCTCATGCCTGGTATGTGAGCCTGAGTTCTGGCAGCAATCTTGGACCCTGGGGAAAGATTGGTAGCCACACATTAAGAATGGCAGAGAAGAAAGATACTGGGTCCAAGATGATGGTGGAGTGCCATGCCAGTCTTAGAATACCTATTTCTGGAGAGAAAACTTAAAAATTCATCTCATTAGCCCAGCATTGTTCTTAGTAGCATCATCGTGTTATTTCTAACAAATGTACTCCCCAGAAGATATAAAGTCCTCTTTTTTTTTTTTTTTTTTTTTGCGGTACGCGGGCCTCTCACTGCTGTGGCCTCTCCCGTTGCAGAGCACAGGCTCCGGATGCGCAGGCTCAGCGGCCATGGCTCAGCGGCCCAGCCGCTCCGCGGCATGTGGGATCTTCCCGGACCAGGGCAAGAACCCGTGTCCCCTGCGTCGGCAGGCGGACTCTCAACCACTGTGCCACCAGGGAAGCCCTCGTGAGAGCTTTTGATGTTGGTATTGATCATGTGATTTGCTTTGGCCAATAGAATATTAGTAGATGTAACTGACCTGAGTTAGATGTATAATAAGCTTGCACAATGGGACCTGGTCACTTGCAGTTAGACTTTTATTCTTAGAGGACCAGGCTTTGAGTTGAGGCTTTGAGCCATTGGACCAGGGAGGATAAAAGACACGTGGAGAAGAGCTTGGCTAAACCTGAAGTTTGGAGCCAAATCCAGCCAAACCCAGACTCAGTCAAATAACAGCCAGTGATCACATGCGTAAAAGAGAAATAAGTACTTATTGCTGCATGCAAGTAAGATTTGGGGTACTTCACACAGCTTTTGTGAAGCATCAGCTAACTGATGCATGTGGCGTTTCAACAAAACTCTCAGACTTTAATCTCATGAACTCAGAGCAGTGGTTCTCAAAGTGTGATCATCAGCATCTCTTAGGAGAACACCAGCATCAACCTGGAAGCTTGTTAAAAATGCTCAGGTCTCAAACCAGACCGACAGAATCATAATCTCTGAGGGAAAGGACCAACAATTTTGTTTTAACAAGCCCTCCAAGTGATTCAGATCTACCATAATGTTTGAAAACCATTGACCTGGAGCATATGTTCACTCTTAAACCATCCCAGTGCATAAATCATCAGGCCTGGAGCTGTGGGGTGGGTCAGCAGCACCAGAATTATTTAATCCCACGGGACAAGACCTGAGGATGCACATTTCTAACAAGTTTCTGGATGCTGATGCCGCTGGTCTGAGGCGCACACTTTGAGAATCACTAGACCAAGACTGCAACAGGAGTGGCTAATTGGGAAATCAACATCTATTAACAAAAGAAAGAAACAAAAGAAGAAGGCTACTGGCTGGAGAGCAAATGTCAATCACAGCTGCATTCTTGTTAAAAGGAAAATGTTCTCAAGGAAGAGAAGCCCAGACAACAGGCCACATTCCACCCAGAAATGTGTTTATTTGTCCTGAACAAAAGCATTTCTCTTTTAATTAAAATTATCACCATATTTAAAATTTTTTCAACTTTTCTTGGCAAGTCTGAAGACCCAGCAACACATAATACGGACAAAGGTCTAGTTTCCTCATGGTACAGTACATTGGAGCTGAGGGCTGGTCTCCTACTTTGGAAGAAGCATGTACTCTACTCCCCAGCCTGACAAAGACATTCCACTCTGTTGTTTTACAACCAGCCGGCCTCACTCATTTACAGGGCCTGCCTGTGTCCTGTAGGCATGTAGATTTGCCATGTCTAGTCTAGACAAACTCCTTTGTTTTAGTAACTAGAACACTGAAGTTCATGGCGATGACCAACTTTCATTCACATTATCTCTTTAGCAGCAGACAGGTTTGCACTGTCAGTTTTTCACTATTTCAGAAAGTAGTTTCTCTTACAGACACTTATTCACCATGGAAAATGGGGTTGCAAAAGCTCACCATTCAAATTCTGCCCAGTTAATACTGAGGCAGGTGGCTCATTTCAGTATATGGCTAATTTCAGAAGCCTAAAGAGTAAAAAAATCCATGATCAATGCAAGAAATGATCAACCACAATACTTTTAATGTGAAATAAATCTTATTCAGATTTTGTGGACTTTGTGCCCTCAATATTTTCAACTCCTTTGGTGAGAAAGTGGGGTTTTTTTCAGTTAAAAAACAATTTTTAGGGCTTCCCTGGTGGCACAGTGGTTGAGAGTCCGCCTGCCGATGCAGGGGACACGGGTTCGTGCCCCGGTCCAGGAAGATCCCACATGCTGCGGAGCGGCTGGGCCCGTGAGCCACGGCTGCTGAGCCTGCACGTCCGGAGCCTGTGCTCCGCAACGGGAGAGGCCACAACAGTGAGGGGCCCGCGAACCGCAAAAAAAAAAAGCAATTTTTAAACACATTTATCTGGATGACTACTATTTAAAAAAAAAAAAAAAAAGACAGAAAATAACAAGTGTTAGCAAAGATGTGAAAAAAAATCCCTTTATGCCGTTGATGGGAAGGTAAAATGGTGCTGCCACCATAGAAAACAGTATGAAGGTCCCTCAAAAAATTAAAAGTAGGATTACCATATGATCCACACATTCCACTTCTGGGGATGTATCCGAAAGAACTGAAAGTGGGATTGCAGACAGATATTTGCACACCCGTGTTCATAGCAACACTATTCAAAATACCCAAGAGGTGGAAGCAACCCAAGTGTTCATCCACGGATGAAAAGATTTTTTTTAATGTTGTCTATACGTACAATAGAATATTATTCAGTCTTTAAAAGGAAGGAACTTCTCTAAGTCTGTGACTCTTTTTCTGTTTTGTGAATTGTAAGTTTATTTGTATCTTTTTTTTTGTATAACTAAATCACTTTGCTGTACACCTGAAACTAACACAACATTGTTAATCAACTGTACTGCAATGCAAAATAAAAAGTCAAAAAAGAAGGAAATTCTGACACATGCTACAACATGGCTGAACATCGAGGTTACTTTGCTAAGTAACATAAGCCAGTCGGAAAAAGACAAATATCACATGATTCCACCTCCATGAGGTATTTAGAGTAGTCAAAATCATAGGAACCAAAAGGAGAATGGTGGGTGCTAGGGACTGGGGGAGGGGGGAGGGTGGAGTGCTTGCTTAACGGGTCCAGAGTTTCAGTTTTGCAAGATGAAAAGTTCTGGAGCTTGGCTGGCCAACAATGTGAATATAGTTAACACGACTGAAGTAAACACTTAAAAAATGTTTAGGATGGTAAATTTCATGTTATGGGGTTTTTACTACAATAACCATAATTTTTTTTGAAAAAGAAATTTCTTAGTCAAGTCTGCTAGGTTTGGGGGGATCCGGTGTAATTATTTCAAAGGCCAGAGTGATGATACTCAAAGATGAACTAGAAAGACGATGTGTGTCCTATCCTGCAGAGGCTCTTGTGAAGGAGAACTTCCATTCACATCAGCATGGTTAAGCAAGTTCAAAGACAAAGTCAGGTTCCCAAAAGATCCTCTCAATCCATGAGTAAAAAAAATGCTCTCTAGAGGTGGAACTGATAAATTTTTAGATGACAATTTTATCTCATTCTGAAAACTACAACAAAAAATTTTGCATTTAATATGCTTCAGATTTACTCTAAAAATGGGTTAAAAAGTGAGGAATTTGGTTGTTATATCTAATAAAATTCAAATAGAGTATAAAATATATTTTATGATATTTGACTCATCTTTATCTTGGGAATTAATAATCTGCTTTGGGTTTTTAATACTCCTCTCGGTATAGATTATGTACTCCTATTTGCTAATCCTAGAGGTCATTATTCCTGGAATTAACTGCAAGGACTGTATTAGCTGCTCATATTGTAATAGTTCTGTCTCCCTAGGGCAATCAATCACTGAAGAAAGGCAAGATCAGTGTCAGTGTCCCAAAAGGCAGTCCCAATGCAAACCACCCTCTGATAATTTTGTAATTGTTGGTCTATTTTTATCTGCTGAATCGGGGTACCTTTAAACTGCTGGTGTGCGTATCATTTTGTCTCACCAGCTTTCCACACTGTCTCAATGTATCTAAAGACTGCCAAGGAAAGAGCCACTGTGCCAAATGCTCCGAATGCATCTCAATAGACTGAGTTTGGTTCACTGGAGTATTTCAAATGGAACTGGAAGCTATCCAGGAAACAGATTAGTCTAGTGCTCTAGGGCTTGACCACCTTTAAAAGACAAACTTCAGCTTTGTCTGAAAATTATGAAGTCACAGCTGTTATATGTGTCTTGAAACTTATCCACTCCAACTAACATTATCATATACTGACACATTATCATGGTACTCTTGTAAATTCTGTGAGTGTTAGAGAAATGACACTGGGGAGACGGGAAAAAAAAAACCAATGAGACTAGTCTTTGCTCTCAAGAAGTTTATATCTTAGTCAAGGAGGTAAATGCTATGTCCATGGTTCCAGAAAAATGCATGACAGTATATCGTCGTGTCAAAAATTTGTGATGTCTGCTACATTTATTAAAAGAATTCAGAGACAGAAAAACCAAGGTGATATGAAACATTGAGAAGGGTTTCATGAACCTAATAGGGTTCCAAGAGGACCCTGAACGAAAGACGGTATGCAAAATAGAAAGCAGACCACTTGTATGTTCTCACTTCAATTCTGCAATAAATATTTCCTGTATTTGCTTTATCACACATCTACCCATTACTCATTCCTATAACCATCCATCATTCCATCTCATTTTAAAAATACATGTTTAGGGTAAATTGCTCACATCAGTATATCTCACCCCTAAAAACTTTAGCATGAATAGCATTAGAATTCAATAGTTATTCATAATTTGGGAGGGGTGAAATTTACATAAAGTAAAATGCACAAATCTTAAGTGTACTCTTGGATGAGTTTTGACAAATGCTTGCTCCTGAGTAATAGAACCCTTCTTTCAAGATACACAACATTACCAACACTCCAGAAAGTTCCCTCAGTACCCTTTTCCTATCAATACCCACCCCCCTCTAACTCCCTTGAGGCAGCCATTGTTCCAATTTTCTATCCACAAATTACTTTTGCTTACTGTAGAACACCAGGTAAATGGAATTATAAGCTATCTTTTGGGTAAGGCTTCTTTAGAGCATAACGTTTTTGAGAGTCATTTAAGTTTTTGCATGAATGAGTATTTCATTCCTTTTTAGTGCTGGGTAGTATTATTCCACTATGTAAATGGACCATAATTTGTTTATCCATTTTTTGTTGGTAATCACCTGGGCTATTTACATTTTGGGGCTATTATGATTAAAGCTGCTTTAAATCTTTCTGTACAGATCTTTTCGTTTCCCTTATGTAAGCACCTAGGAGTAGAATTGCTGGGCCAAAAATAAGAAGGTAAAAATAACTTTACAGTAGACTAAGAATAAAACTGGATGATGGGTTTTAAATTAAATTTTACTCTATAAAACTCTATAGATAACCATTAAAATTATATTTGTTTCTGAGAGAATGCTGGGAGTGGTATATCATAGAAATATTCAGTCCCATAATTTGTATTTCTTTGCTTCAAAAAGCTTCTAGAAAAAAACCTTTGCAAAGGATTGTTACAAAAATTGCATCCTATCAGGGAGTAGTGGGGAAAAAAAAGAATGAAATTCAGTCATTGGAGATCATTACTTTTTATATTAGTCCATATTTTATGCAATCCTTCTCAAAGTTTTAAAATTCAGCAAAATGAAGAAACGTGCAACTTAACTAATTTTTCATTCTGTCTTTCTATTAAAAAGAAAAAAGTGAGAACATGCAATGATCATTATTATGTTCTGTGTAAACAGTAATTCTTTCATGCTAGTAATTGCAGGTAAGAATTTTCCTAATAACACCCGGATAATCTAGAAGAATTAGATCCATTTGTCATGTTTACTAGTGATTTTTCTAAAAAAAATTTTTAACTTAGATTTTTTTTTCAAATTATAGTATAATGTATCTAATTTTATAGTGACTCAGATTCTGGGAAGAGTTAGATACCGCATCTTAGTAGTTTTGGACTTCTCAAGTTTGCTTTATGATGAGAAAAACTGACGCAGTTACTAAAAATACTGATTCCCAGGTGTTTCCCCTGGAGATTCTGCTTCAGTAAGGAGAAGATGAGGCCAGCAAAGAGGCCTCCAGGGACTGTAGACAGCACATCTGAACTTCACTAGTCTATTTCGCCCTCCCTCGGCTCCTACACTCTTGGAATGAGCAGGCCATTGTACCCCTGTGGGTTTCGTTCCCTTATTTGTTAAAAAGAAAAAAAAAGAGCATTAGTACCTAGAAATGTACGCAGATCTTGCCACTCCTGCCACAACCCTCCAATCAATGCATGTACCCTTAGAATAGAACTAGAAGCCTGGCCATCACACTGTCTGCAAGGCCAAGGTGATGGGGCCCCTGACTCACCCTGTGTCCTCCCCTTCTGGCATTTCCCCCAGGTTCACTCTGCTGTAGCCACACTAGCCTTCTGGTCCTCACACGTGGCAGACTCACTGCTAACTCAAGGCTCTGCACTTACTGTTCCATTTGCCTGGAAAGGTCTTCCCCTAGGCAGTTACATGTCCTGCTCCCTTGCTTCATTCAGTTCCCTGTTTACATATTACTTCCCCAAAGGGGACTTCTCCGAACTCCATGGCTGAAATCCAAAGCAGCATTTCTACCCTTACTTCTGATCATTCCCTACTTCCTATCCTGCTTTTTGTTTCCCCTAGTATTTATCACTACCTGGAATTACACAATAAATCAGTTATTTATTGCTAGGTTATTTATTTATATGTGAATTTGTTTATATGTTATGCTCCATGAAGGTCAGTATTGTTAGTGCATTCAGGCTGCTCTAACAAAAACACGATAGGCCTTCCCTGGTGGAGCAGTGGTTAAGAATCCACCTGCCAGTGCAGGGGACACAGGTTCGAGCCCTGGTCTGGGAAGATCCCACATGCCGTGGAGCAACTGAGGCCTTGTGCCACAACTACTGAGCCTGTGCTCTAGAGCCTGCGAGCCACAACTACTGAGCCTGTGTGCTGCAGCTACTGAAGCCCGCGCATGCCTAGAGCCTGTGCTCCGCAACAAGAGAAGCCACCGCAATGAGAAGTCTGCGCACCGCAACGACGAGTAGCCGCCGCTCGCCACAACTAGAGAAAGCAGCGCACAGCAACGAAGAACCAAAGCAGCCAAAAATAAATAAAATAAATAAATTTATTTTTAAAGAATTTTTTTTAAAAAACACAATAAACTGAAGCCTTATAAACAACAAACATTTCTTTCTCCCAGTTCCGGAGGCTGGGAAGTCAGAGACCATGGCGCCAGCAGATTTGGTGTCTGGTGAGAACTGTGTCCTTACACTGTGGAAGGTACTCTGGGGTCTTTTTACAAGGGCACTAACTCTAATCATGAGGGCTTCACCCTAATGAGCTAATCACCTTCTAATATTATCATCTTGGGGTTAAAGATTTCAACATATAAAATTTGGGGGCACATAAACATTAAGACCATAGCAGCCAGGAATATTCATCTCTTTTGTTTAATCTACCTTGAGAACCTCAAACAATATCTGGCTCATAGTAAGCCCTAAATAAAATTTTTGTAAACTAATGTCAGCACTCATGGTCTTGATGAGATCAATGTATGTCATATAAAATCACTTTGTAAACAAAAAACACCCTGTTCAGGTATTTTTTTACCATTAAACTGCTATAAAAATATATATAACTTCATCTACAGATATTAACTATTTTTTCACAAAGAATATATTTGATGTCAATAGTAGTATTAATTTGTCCTTCAACATTCAGTACCTTTATTAAATAAGTGAAATACTACACAACTATTGCATGCAGTAAACTCCTTTTAAAACTCAGTAGTTTAGGGCTTCCCTGGTGGCACAGTGGTTGAGAGACCGCCTGCCGATGCAGGGGACGCAGGTTCGTGCCCCGGTTCGGGAAGATCCCACATGCCGCGGAGGGGCTGGGCCCGTGGGCCATGGCCGCTGAGCCTGCACGTCCGGAGCCTGTGCTCCGCAACGGGAGAGGCCACAACAGTGAGAGGCCTGCATACCGCAAAAAAAAAAAAAAAAAAAGTCAGTAGTTTAAATGATCAGTTAATAAATTCTGGAAAAATCTGCAAATAATTAAAACTTTCTTGTGATTGCTTTCATAATTTCAGTATTATATAAAAGCAATCCATCTTCCAATCTGAAGAAGAATTTAGAATTTTATGCTTCTCTATGTAGAATTCTCTGTATAGTTGCTCCTGCTTTTATGCATTTTAATAATTCTGTTTATTAATGACATTAACCTGAATGTCAAATTCTTCCCAACTTCTTTATTGACACTTTAACACAAATAATACTTAGTAGAAAAATAAAGCTGCATTAAATTTGGTTTCTTTTCACTGAGCCTGTTCAATGTCCATATTTCCATTGCTCTCTTGATGGATCATATGGACACAGTGCTCACTGAGAATAAACACCCCAAACTGAACCTTATTAGCCATATACACAGAATTCTAATGTATATGGCCAGGAATTTATAGAGACCTTTCCCTTTTTGTTGACTATTCACACTCATTAGTGCAATACTTCTTGTTCCATAAACACATACAACTTGGAATTCCCTGGGGGTCCAGTGGTTAGCACTCTGCTCTTCCACTGCAGGAGGCATGGGTTTGATCCCTGGTTGGGGAACTAAGATCTCACATGCCGTGCAGTGTGGCCCAAAAAAAAAAAAAACAATAACACATACAACTGGACACTATCAATTATATAAACGTCAGGGTCAATAAGAGTAATAATCACTTCCCTCATTTGAAAATTCACCATGTGCCCTGCACTATTCTGAGCACTCAGTTACACCTCACAGCCCCCCTCTGGTAGGAATTATTCTTGTGCCCATTTTATGGAAGAAGAAACTGAGCCACGAATGTAAACATCACACACTTTGTATGAAAGATAGAAACCCCAGCACTCAACTCTGAATAAACATGTTTGTCTACAACATATTCTGCCTCAGGATGGTTTTAATGACCTAGTTTTCCATTGGAGCAAAGACAAACAGCATGTAATCGAAGAAAAGATACTGCATGGTTGATGTGGTAGAAAAAGAGCTACTTCAAATACAGTTTTTATATTTAGGGGAAAAGGCAAATTATGAAGTTAGAGGTAACCTAGAAACCAAACTCTGTAAGTTTATAAATTAATTTTAAGTAAATGTTTTCATGCAGTTGTTGCTCTCCTGTCTGAATGGCAAGATTTTTTTTTAATTTAGTTAAAATTTAACTGAGTCTGTTGGCTTTTATGTACATTTTTTATTGAGATAGAATTTGCATGCCATAAAATTCACCATACATGCTACAATATGAATGAATCTTGAAAACACTCTGCAAAGTGACACAAAAGGCCACATGTTTTATGATTCCATTTATATGAGATGTCAAAAATATGAAAAAAAACAGAAACAAAAAGTAGATTAATGATTGCCAAGGGCAGGGAGGGAGGCAGGCATGGGGAGTGGGTAAATGGTTTCTTTTTAGAGTGATGAAAATGTTCTGGAATTAGATAGCAAGGATGGTTGCACAACCTTGTGAATGACAAAGTTTCAAACAAATCTGAGATAGGATCAAAGGGTCATTGGTCATTCTTTCTTGAGGGGCACAATCCTTAATTTCTTAATCCTTTCATGGAAAACCTATAAACATATAGGAAAAGGAATGATAGAAAAACATGAAAGTGCCTTTCCAATAACGAAGCATAGCAGAGCTATTCTCGATGGTTAGAAAATAATACACTAAAAAAAGAACCCAAAAAACAAACAAAAAGAAGATAGGGAGGGTGGGAAGGAGACGCAAGAGGGAGGAGACATGGGGATACATGTATATGTATAGCCGATTCACTTTGTTATAAAGCAGAAAGTAACACATCATTGTGAAGCAGTTATACTCCAGTAAAGATGTTAAAAAAAAAACCCTCTATGAACTAGTTGTATTTACAATTATAGCTAAATGTGTTTCAGTACTTACTCTCTGCATTTATTTTTAAAAAGAACCTGAAGAAAAAATAAATAATAACCCAGCAAGATTCCTATTTCTGTGTCACTTCATCACCAGCCAATATCTCCAAACCATTGCCTTTTAAATTAATTTCACCTGAGTTACATAAAAGAAGCAAGACTAAAAACCCAGGCTAATACTTTCCTGACCAAATAGAACTAAAAAAGGAATAGAGGACCCGAAATGTCAACTACAAAACTAATTTGATTGACTATTTAGTTCAAAATAAATAGGAAAAAATGGTAATGGTAACATAAACACAGAGACTTTGAGGAAAAAAAAAAATTTACTGGGATCCTTTAATTCTTCTGATACTTTTGAAAGCCCAGCTTCCAATACATAGCTATTCTCTACATAGCAAAACACTGAAAAAAATCACAGATGAGGACCACATCTCTGAACAACAGTAACCCGTTTTCCTGCTTCAATCACAAAAGCCTAGGGCTGGACACAACCTCAAAGCTGCTTCAGCAGATGAATGGCTATCTAGAAAAAGAGATGGCCATTTACTTCATCTATAAGCATCTCCAGAGACCAAGAATTTGCATTGAACAAAAATGAGAGTAAACTGTTAAATATCTGATGGAAAATAATTTTTAGCAAAATCACACATACAACCAATAACTCTATATTTTGATTGCTTATTGACGTTGACCTATACATTTCTACATTCATTGAACCAAATCTAATATAAATCTCTTATAAAAATTAGACCAGAAGTGAATCAAAATTGAACCACATTTTCATTGAGTTGTAATCCTGGAAAACTCAGAAAGAGCACTGGGCCCCTTTACACCATTGTAGGTAACAGCCCCATAGTCAAATGACTCTTCTGCCCTGTGAACCCATTTCCTTGGGCTGGCATGTGAACCGTTGCTGTGAATAGGAGGTCTGCGTCAGTCTACATTAATGGCAGTGGAGTTGGGGAATGGAAGGGCTCATGGGAACTCTATTTCAAGACCTTCAACCCAGCCAGACTGCATAAAACTACATGCCAATGACTTCACAGAGATTTCATCCACAGTCAAACTGTCCCAACATTTGCATTATTTGTGCCTGTGGAAGAACCAACCACAGGGCCCACTTTTCAGGACACGAGCCAATTTTTGCAGAACTAAATGAGCAGGCATTCATAGTTCTATTCCTATTGGCAGACTACCTTCCATTTATTTTTAAAATGCATTCAGAGAAAATTACTATTCATTCATTCTTTTACCAAACACGCCCTAATAGTAAAGGAACAAAGAATACTCTTTGTTCTAATACAGTGACACTAGTCAAAATAACAGTTTATTTTGAAGTCTCTAGTATAAATTAATAAGAGAACAAAACGTAATAGTCCATTTATTCCCCTCTATAGAGTAAGACCTTCCCATCACCACACAAATCACAAATTTCAGTGAGACATTTCATCCTCAGATAAATCCAAAGATGTCTTTCCACTTAAAATAATCAGACACAGTAAATAATATTCTTGAAAATAAAAGTCTTTTTTCTACCATGAGCAAAGTAGTCTCCCAGAAAGCAGGACCCTTCCAGGCAGGTCACAAGAAGATCATTGCTGTCAACTTTGGGATTGAAAACTACTCAAATGTCTCTGGTAGGAGAAATTCCTTATTTGACATTACATATTAATGGATTACAAAAATATATTTTCATAAATCATCCTCTCTTTCACACTTAATACCAGTTACTTAATAACTGCTCTAATCCATTCTTCACCCAAAGCCAATAGATCTTTTTAAAATTTAAAGATGTAAAATAAAAGACAGAATATAAGGGTTGCAGGGGGTGGGGGAGGATTATTATGGAATTATATGAAATCATGTGTGTGAAACTTTCAAAAATTGTAAAGCACTATAGAATTTAAAGAATCTTCCGTTTAATTTTAAAAAATTAAAAATAATAAAATCACATTCTTCTGGTGCCAAAAAAAAAACAGTAAGCCAAACTCCTCCATGTGGTATGTAAGGCATTTTAATATTTGGCTGAGTTTTTTGCAGGGCTCCTGTGTTCTCATTATTTATGCTCTAAGAAGCCTCCCCTGACCATCTTCCTTAAAGAAAATTCTCCTGGGTGGCTTCTTTCTAATACTAATCATAATACAACTTACAATTTATGTTTTGATTATTTCATGTATTTATTTGGTTGTCTCACTTTTTAAGGCATAAAACTTGCCTGTCTCCTGTGTCCAGTATAGCACATTAGATAGGCAGATGCTTAATAAGAACTTGCTGAGGACTTCCCTGGTGGTGCAGTGGTTGAGAATCCGCCCGCCAATGCAGGGGACACGGGCGGGTTCGAGCCCTGATCCAGTAAGATCCCACGTGCCACGGAGCAACTAAGCCCGTGCGCCACAACTACTGAGGCTTCGCTCTAGAACTCGTGGGCCACAACTACTGAAGCCCACATGCCTAGAGCCCGTGCTTCGCAACAAGAGAAGCCACTGCAATGAGAAGCCCACGCACCTCAAAGAAGAGTAGCCACCGCTCGCTGCAACTAGAGAAAGCCTGCGCACAGCAGCAAAGACCCAACACAGCCAAAAATAAATAAATAATTTAAGAAAGAATTTGCTGAATATATAAATGAATGCAAGATGAACACATGAATGAACTGATTCAGCCTCTCAAAAAGAAACACACAGAGTGTTTCAGCTTGTAGTAAAGAAAACTTTGCAAGCTATTGCACCACGAAGTTAAGAATTTCAAATACATTGTTCAGTTTTTGCTAAACTACTCAGAATCCCATCAGCCTGAATTTAAACACACTAAATGATGAGGGATAGATGATGTCCCTCTGTCAGCAGTAGCAGAAGCACAGTTAATATTTATTTGCTGACCCTGTGATATACCTTGACTGAATCCCTCCATTTGGGCAGCCAGCGAGAAAAAAAAGAGAGAAAGAGATTGAAAGAATGAGCATGGAGGGTTTGGAAAACAGGCTGTTTCAGAGGCCAGGCTTGGAAGAAGCATACCTACTTCTTCCCGTATTCCATTGGCCAGAACTCAGTCACGTGGTCCCACCTAACTACAGGGGAAGCTGGGAAATGTAGTTTATCTGTGAGCTGAGGAGGAAAAATCAAATAGATGTGGTAAATGTATTACGCATTTAATATATAAATTTTCCTCTGAGGATTGTTATAGTCAATCCCACAGACTTGCCATTCATTTGTAATAATTTTAATTTCATTTTCATTTCCTTTTTAAGACGATGGCATTTTAATTCTATATGGTCAATTTATTGAGGGTAGGATTAGAAATCTTTCCTTTTGCTACTATTAACTAATCTGCAGAGACTATGACCCATACGTTTCTGCTATATTATTTTTAATTTTCAAAGGTTCTTTACTGTTCTAAATGTTCTCTTTTTATATACATTCTCTTTTTGTGTCATGAATACTATTCTTCACATACTTTTCCAGGAATATTAATTATAGTTATTTGCCTAAATTTTCTTCTTCTCCCTGTGTTGCCTCTGTTTCCTATGCACTTTTATTCTATTTGCTTGTTCTGGCCTTTGTCTTTCAAGGTAGATAATTTTCTTGATTGTTAACTATTTACTATCCATTCATATTCAAAGCGAGGTACTACACAAGCTGGCATTAAACTCAGTGTGTGTGTGTGTGTGTGTGTGTGTGTGTGTGTGTGTGTGTGTGAGAGAGAGAGAGAGAGAGAGAGAGAGAGAAAGAGAGACAGAGACTAAAAGAGAGAGAAATTGTGTTTCCATTTAGAGGAACCATCAACTGACAATATCTATAGATCTTCCTGGTTGGGCTGGTCAGTGTCCCAGAAACCAGAGAATATTTAGCTAAAGGTTATAAACCTGTTTTTCAAAAAAAAGAAAGTTCTGGTGTCATCACCATTCAGTGAGTAGATGCTCACTTAATCCTCTGTTCTCAGGGTGGCATTCATACTCTCAACTTGGTGTGCCCAGTTCAGAGCCCCTTTGGTTCATCCTTTCCAGATAATAACTCTGCAGTTTTATATTAGCACTTGAGTTAATCAACTGGGTCTGTGAAGTGAGGAGGGCCTCTAGGAATCTGTTTCAATCAATTCTCCTTGTTTTAACCTTCCCACCTCTGCACATTTATAGATAACCGATACAGCCTCCATCCTTCATTAAAGAAAGTGCTAATAAGCAAAAGATTGGCATCACAAAGGCTAGGGATGCAATTACCTCCAGGAACTGGTAGCAGAAGTAAACTGTCCAGGTGACACTACCTTCCAGTGCTTCTAATGGCAGAAGCTGGTCCTAGAGAAAAACTTTGTAACACTGCGCAGCACGAGTCAATGGAATGGGACCCTCTTGGGGGAAGAAGAATCATCTTTTCCAAAGTAAGGGGCCCTGATGCAGACGCTGTAGTCTGTTTAATGCTATTAGAATTAATGAGGCCAAAGTAAAGGCATCATGCTACACAGGACTTTGAGTGAAGCTGGACATTTTTTAAGTCCCATTTCGTCAATAATTCATAGTAACCAAAGTTCAGCAAAGCCACAGATTTCTCTTCATCTACAAAATAGGAGAAACATTAAAAAACCACACGTATTTCTGGCAAATTGGCTTCATAAGGCAGAAGGGTGGCTAAACAGGTCACACTTTTTTGCTATTTCTAGAACGGTTTTCCTCTTAAGGATAGAACTTATGGGTAATGGCCTCCTGGAAAGACATAGCATTCCGCTGACTCTGTAATCTTCACAGAGCTGAACGTAAGGGTGGATGATCCTGAGGTCATCATCACATGATCATAAGGAAGATTATCGATGCTCACAGATAATTTTCAGGTTTTTTCCAGCCCGACCCACCTGGGAGATCAAATGAGACGGTCTCCATCAGTCACAGTGGCTCTTTGTGACAGTAACTTTTAGAGAGGAGAGTTTAAAAACACAAGCATGCAAACACACACATACAACCTAAGTTGAGAAAGGACGGGGGGAGGAGAGGAAGAAAGTTGTACAGGTCAGGAAAAAAGAACTGCCTGCTGTAGAGGCCAGCCTGACCATCACTGAGGGCTATTGCTAAGAGAGATCATTTTGCATTTTTCAAGCAGTCTTTCCATATGGTTATATTGATTTGCCTGTGAGTACGTACACACACACACACACACACACACACACACACGTGTACACACATACCATACTGCCTAACATAAATAAACTACTCTAGAACAGCATTGCTCAAAGAATCTTCCAGGATGATGGATAAGTTATATCTGCACTGTCCACCGTCCAATACAGCAGCCACTAGCCTCACGCGTCTACTAATCTCATCTCAAGATTCCTAATTTAATTATATGAGCAAGAACCCTTTTTCCAAATAACGACACGTTCACAGGGTCCAGGAATTGAGATACAGATGTACCTTTGGGGGCCACCATTCAATTCACTCCAAGTACCTCATTGGCCTGGTGGCCACAGAAGGATGCGCACAGACCTTCCCTATGAGAACCTGTTGTGGGAGGCGTTGTCGTCCTGCTGCCCAGCTGAGCCTCCACACCCTTAGAGGGGCTGCAGCAAACCTGCCCCAGCCCCGCTTCCCCGGGTAGCCCCAGTCAGTGCTGAGCCCGGCAGGGTAATTTGTGCTGGATTCTTCTGCTCAACACAGAGTTTCTCTAAGGAGAAACTTTTGCCTGGGGACTTCTGTTGGCCTGGCCAAAATTTCCTCACAATTATGCTGTGGTCTAATGCTCTTCCTAGCCCACACTTCCTTTCCTCTCTCCTTGAATTTCCCTGCAGATTTCTGCCCCGCGCTCCCCTTTATTCTTCACAAGAATTTCCCCTAATAAATCCGTCTTACATCTTATCCTGCCTTGGCATTTACTTCTTGAAAAGACAGGACCGTCACAGCCAAGTAATGGGAATGCAATGATGAACGAGACAAGCCCGGCCCCTGCCTTCACGGAGCTTAAAATAGAAGGGGAGGGGCAGACAGAAGAAATAATTTTCATCACCATTTTGATAAGCGTTCCAAAGGAAACGTACGGCGTTTTGTGAGGGGACGTGCTGTGGTCCCCTAAGCTGGACAGGAGGATGGGAAGAGGCATCTCTAGGAAACGGTACTTAACCTGGCACCAGGAAGATAGGTAGGAATTTGCAGATCAAGATGTGGATGGAGTTTTCAAGCCAAAAGCAACAAGATGTGTAAAGACCCTGAGATAAGAAGGACCTTCATACATCTGAGAATGGTCTGTATGGGGATAACATGGTGAGTGAGGAAAAAGTGACATGAAGATGAAGGTGAAGTGGTAATCAGGGCCCAGGCCATGTAATCCAGTCTTCACAACAGGCTTGTGAACAGATCATAGCTTCACGATGAACCATGAGCAGGGTAAATAGTGATAAATTCATATCCTAATGAAATACATAAAAATCAAAGACTATAAAGACCATCTAATAATTACCAGAGGAAATAGAAAAAATTACTTGTAGAGAAATGAGAATTAAATTTACAGCATACTTATTAGCAATAGAGGCTGAAAGACAACCAAACAAAGTATTCAAAATGCTAACTTTTTGCTGAACAAATGAATTTCTCTTTATTCAGAGAGTCCATACAAATGCCTCATAGGGGCAATTTCACTGGAGACATAAAAGTTGAATCAACACAGAGAACAAATACTGGCCACACTTCTTCATAGCTGATGGGTGTTATTCAAGCCATGACGTTTACACTGTCTGGTTCCATTGACAACAACCTACATAGACAGAAAATGGAAGCAAATAGGAGAAAGAAAATATCCAGGGTGTTGAAATCATTACACCTGCATCTCTCTGCTGTAGCGTTCAGAACTGTTCCATGATCTTGTAGTTCATAGATGGTGTTTTGAAAAAAAAATTCAGTGACATACAATTATGGCTGGGAATTTTCAAGAAGACTTATACATATTATAGAATTTTGTACCCAGCTAAACCCTCATTCACAAGTGAGGATAAAATAAAAGCATATCTACTGATATTTATACGAACATAGTTTATATATTCATAGACCTGCATTAAAAGAATTGGTTTTAAAAATGCAAGTAAGAAGGAAGATTAAACCCCCCCATAAAAAGACAAGGTAATTACAGAAAAAGTTAAAGCATATTGTTAAATTTAATAATCTTATGATTGCAAAAAACAAAGAATGTTTTTCAAAACCAAATTCAAAATAACTATAACAAATAAGAAATGTTTAAGTGAAAGTTAAAGACTTTCGGTTTTTGTGGTGGTCAAGAGGGGGAGAAAAATATTACATAACTTTGCACGTTATTAAAAAATATGTTGAAAAATTAATGCTAAATGTTAGAAGAATAGAAATACAGTCAAAACTTGATTCCAAACTAGCAAAAAGAGCAACAAACACATTTTGAGTATTTTCTATATGCTGCCACTGTTCGAAGTGCTTGAAGCTATCTTCACGACTACCCCATGAGAGAACAGCTGACAGCTGAATTTCCAACAGATCTCAGTCTAGGACACAGAGAAGTTAGGTAACTGACCCGAGGTCACATTGCTAGGAAGCGGTAGAGCCAGAACTCAAACCCAGAGCTTTCAGAGGCTGTGCTCTTCAGCATCTGTGTTACCTTAAGGCAAGTTTATTAAACAATCTGATGACAGTGGTAGAGGGGAAAATAGCAGCTAAGAAAAAAGAATTGCAAATAGAGAATAAAAATAGAAACAAATCCAAATATATAAACAATAACAATAAATGTGAATGGATCTTAAAAGTTTATTATTTGGAAACATAAGCCAAAGTCCACCCAGTAGCCTACAGAGCCCTCATGATCTAGCTCCCCGCTACCTTCCTGACTCTGTGTTACATCTATTTCGCATACCATCCAAATCTTGCCCTCTAACATAACAAGAATACAGTTCCATCAGTGCCTTTATTCTTTCCATTCACATGACTGAAACTTTTCCCAAAGGTTTTCTCCCTCCTTTTCTTCGGGTCACCTTTACAGTGACTTCTTTCCTACCTGCTCTGCTTTTAAATGAATTTAAACTGAACTCTCACTGCCCTCACCTGGCTGGCATTCTGTGCCCCTTTATTTTTCTCCAAAGCCCTTATCTCTTCTCACATGCTTTACATTTTGCTTACGTATTGTGTTTCTTTGCTGTCTTCCCAGCTAGAATATACATTCCATAAAGGTAAGGATTTCTATCTCTTTTGTTCACTAGCTATTGTCCAGTGCTTTGAACGGGGCTTGGCACATGGTAAGAAGTAAATAACTATTCATTGAATAAATGAATGAGGTGAGAACAATAGGAATTACAAAATATTTAGAGCTATGATAGTGAAACAATAATGCAATAAAATAAGTGGAAGACTTTCATGGACATAAGTACAAAACATTATTGAAGTACTTAGAAGTAGATCAGAATAAATGTCATAATAAAGATTCAATATAGTAAAGATGCTAACTGTTCCCAATTGATCCATAAATTCCAAAAGGGATTTTAATGAAACTAAAAATACCAGGGCTCAGCAGAGAGGAACTGTCTGCAGATATACAAGTACCCAGGGCAAGGCTAGACTCAAACCCCGCAGATAGGTTCATTCTCCTGCAGTTCTCCATCCTCCCTCTCTATGAAGCCCTCTCCCTACTTGTCTAATGCTAGATAGAAGATAGAATATTCAACCAGCAATCTTTAATTTTAAAACCTGATGTTACTCAACTAACATGTATTGAAAACTTCAAAGCCCTTGAGTATTTATCATTATAAATTCATTCAATCTTCACAATGACCCATGGAGGTAACTGTCCTCATGTTCCCTTTACAGATAAAGATATAGGCTCAGAAAAGAGGAATAACTTGCTCTTGCAGCTGAAAGTACATAAAGCTAGATCCTTACAGGATATCCTGCTGGCGGCTTAAACTTGGCCCTCAGTAAATGTTGACTAGAGCAAGTTGATCTTGGAAAGCTATATTACTTTTCTGGTCCTTATTTTCTCATGGGAAGAAGGACTCTGTCTCCTGGAAGCCACACACATTGGAAACCAAGAAAATGTATCCATTCCCTCGAACATGTTTTGTTGGGTCTGTACAATGTATTTGAAAGGTTGAATTAGCTGCCCATCTTTAAAAGTGTAAAGATCTCTCATGATATCTGGATTCCAACTCCTTTTAGAAATTCTAAAGAACTAGAAACAGTAGAGGTGCATTTCTTCATGGCAATCGATGGCTGGAGCTGACTAGTTGTTCACCTCATATCATTCATTTATTTTACCTGCCTTTATTTTATGAGTAAGATTTAATAATGAGATAGTGGCAGAGTAGGAGTTAGGTCCTTAGGACCCAGGATCTCTGCCCTGTCCACTATATCAGTTCAAATTTCTTGCACATATGCCAGTTTCAGGGAAACCTTGAAATTCTTATTCTCATTGGAAACTTACCACAGGACAGTAGCAGTCTATCAGACGGCGGATGTTCTTTCTCATAATTGTCTCCATGAAAGTCTCTTCGTGCACACAAAGCTGGCCAAGACAAGCTCATCTCACATCTGGCTGAACAGGGAAGTGGCTCATCACTTCCCAGGGCACTGAGTTGACCCAGGGCATTCTTAAACATCCCTCTCATAAGCTTATCAGCATTTCACGGATGCTGTGCCCGTCAAAAACTTCTCATCTCCTCCTTCCTTTCCACATGACTGCTCTGCCACTGTGTGGTAATCAGATGTCAAAAAGACGACGAGAAGGCGGACTGTCAAATCCACTCCTGAGTCTGGGCTCACGGCAACACCAGATGCTTCCGGTCACCTGGGAAATCACTGTGACAATAGCTACATATCAAGTTCAAGGTCAAAGTGAATTCTCAGCAAATGCTGCAAAAGTAGAATTTCTGAGCAGCTGCTTAAATAATTTATACTAGCAGAGTGTATGCCTGCTTGAAAAGTGAGACAAGATTTCATGTAAGTGACATTTTTCTATTATGTCTTAGAGGGTAAGGCATTTGGGTACCTCCACACATGGTCGAGTGATGATAATGCAGTCAAAATCCCTGAGTTCTAATCTGACCTTGCCCATCCTCTGTCACTGAATTAAACTGAAGTTTCTGACAGATAAAGAAGCCACATGTCAACCCTGCACACCATATTCTAGCAAGGCACGATTTTATGTCCAGAAAAAGGACATGATGTGTCATCATCTATTTGAGATGGATGGAAGGAAGGCACTTGGTGCCAACTCTCCATTCTCTGGAAAGCAGATGTGCTAATGCAGTTCAAGCTCCTTTTTTAAACCTTTGCCCACAAATGTGGGAAAAGCCAAAGATTGACTCCATTCCCACAGTGTCAACTCACGCTGGAGGCTGGAGGCATGAGGTTTACTAGCTGGTGTAGACGATGAGGGAATTAGCTGTGTGGATATCTAAGGGGAAGCACTTTCAGTCACAGGGACAGCTGGGACCAGGGTCGTAAGGCAAGAATGTGCCTGGAGTGTTTATGGAACCAAAAAGGCCAGTGTGACTGGGGTTAGGGCAGAGTGGTGGAGCAAGGGACTGGTAGCAGATGAAATCAGAGCAGAGCCAAAGACAGGATCACATCAGACCTCATGGGTGACCCATGTGGGGACTTGCCTTCTACTCCCATTGAACTGGAGGATCACTGAGGCTGCTCTACAGATGACTGACTGACACCCAAGTGTGTCTCAGTATGTTTGTTTGGAACCACCTGGGCATGCAAATCTACCTTTTCAACTGTCAGTTTGATGAAATCTAAATACAGATCAAGTATTTCCAATGAAAAATTAGTGTCTGAATTGTGACAGGCTCTCAGTGTAAAATGCACACTGAACTTTAAAGACAGCGTGAGAAAAACTATGTAAACTATCTCATTAGCAATTTTTATATTTATTTGCATGTTGAAATGATCATATCCTGGGGCTACTGTGTTAAAGAAAACATGAAAATTAATTTGTTTTCTTTACTTTTTTAATGTGGCTACTAGAAAATTTGTAATGATGTATGCAGCTTCCATTTTATTTCTATTGTTTTTTTTAATTTCTGCTACTGTTCTAGAACAATTGTCGTAAAACTTAAGTACGCATAAGAATAATCTAGGGATCTTCTTACAATGTGATTTACCAAATCTACCACAAGAGAGTCCCAACAGGTCTAGGGTTGGGCCTATAGACCTGCATTTTAAGCAAGCACTCCCAGGTGACGCTGAGGGGTCTGAGGGTCCCTGCTCTAGAAAAAGGGCTCACAGTCCTGATTTTGGTAGTTCAAGAAAAAGGCCTAAAGTGCCATCAGGGAGTCATAGTGGCAGTGGCCGTAGCTCTTCTACATGCCAACAACGCCCTGCTATGCCATCCTTCAGCCTGGATCCCCAAGCAAGTTTCTTGCTTGGATTATTACCTGTCAGCTACTGCAGTGGTCTTCAGACACTTTTTTCCTCTTGCCATTTGGACTTCCCAGAGCATGCTGTTGGAATTTTCCTTCAAACCCCACTCACCACTTCTCCGCCCTTCTTATAGGACCCTATACCCCATCTACCCCACTATACAAGTCAGTTCCTAAAGCAGAACTCTCTGAGCCCAGCCTGTCCCATTACACAAGACATCCATCCACACCCTTAGAAATGAATCATGAGTAATTATAAAACCATAAATCCTAGCATTTATATAAAAATTTACTAATTCTGAACACCTTTCACTCATATATCAAATTTTAAAACTGCTATGACAACTATTAAAGACTAAAGCTAATTTGGTAAGAAAAAAATTCCAGTTCTCACTAGTCATTTGACTTAATCAAACATCAACAAAGTCCCAAGAAAACGTAATGTCAGATCATTTAAATAAATTTCTTTCACATTATTTATTTTTATTACCTAATTTTTTCATTATGGAAATCTTTCATGTAACTATAGGATTTTTTAAAATTCTTATAGTATATAAGAGTAAATAAAAATCATCCAAAATCTTACCACAAAGAGATAGGAATTGTTTTCCTTTCAAGGGCATTTCTTTCTAATGCTTTTTACATGGTTTTGATTTTACTCTATAATATATACTACTTTTTCACTCAACATTTTCAGTTTCAGAATACTATTATGTTTTAAGGCTCTATCATATTTTATTTATTTATTTATTCTCCTCTTTTGGACACAGGTTATTTCCAATGTTTTGCTATTAAAGTAATGCACAATGAGCATCCTTTTATAAAAATCTTTAAATATAATTATTTTCTTAGGTAGAGTCTAGAAGGTAGAATTTAAAGGTCTACAGTGAAGAATTTTTTAAATATCCTTGATACTTATTGTAAAACTGCTTATCAAAAAGACATGTCATTTATTAGTAGTATTTGCATTAATTTTATTCATTTTTCCAAATCTTTGCTAGTTTGTTAGGCCCTTCCTAAAAAAGCATTTCATTGCTTTAATTTGCAAAATTACTAGTGATATTGAGATTCTTTCACATTTTTTGGCCATTTCTATTTCTTCTAGGAATTATCTGTAACTTTGTCCTACCCGCAAATTCACCAGTATTTGCTGTTTTCATCTTTATAGCTTCATACTCTATTGAATAACTTAATAAGGCAAAGACCCAACAAATACGCTTCATTTTCACATAATTCAAGCCTATTGTCTCCAGGTGATCTTTAGAATGATTTCATCAATTTCTTTTTTAAAAAAAGAATTTGTGCTTTCACTAAACCTATAAATTAGAGATTCAATTACGATTTCCTTAAAATATACAGTCCTCTCACCAAGAGCATATTCTCCATTTTCTTAAGTTTTCTATCTCAGTAAAATACTAGATTTTTTTCTACAAACTTTTTAAAGACAATTCCTGAGTGATTTTATAGGTGGGGAGCCTATTGTTAGTGGAATACTTTTCAATTATTTTATTCTATATAGTTATTAATAGTACTTTGGAAAACTACTGATTTTTAAATATTTATTTTGTAACATAGGAGTAGATTACAAAATAAAATTTTTTATTCACTTTCTTGGACTTTCTAGATATCAAATTGTCTATAAATAATAACTATTTTGTCAGTTTCAACAGTTATACAATTCCTGCTTTGTTGCAGTGAATACAATTTCAAGAATGGTCTTTACTGCCCAATTTTACGGAATATTTTCTACAGAAGACTTGACTTTACAGAAGCTATGCCAGTATACTCCAGGCTAGTCAGATGCCTTCAGGAGAATGCATTTAGACCTGGACATCCTAGTTCAAGAGGTCTTTCTACAAATGGAAACATGTTCAAAGAGAGCGGCCAAGGTCCATGAACCCACATTAGCTGACAAACAGTTGAAAAAATTGGGATGTTCCTTCTGGTGAACAGAGACTCATTAGTACATGATGGAATAAGAATTTTCATTAAAACAAGGATTAGGCTTGTCACATAACCTCTCTAAAGAGAAGAACTGGGAACAAGCTACATGGAGGCCAATTTTTGGCCAAGTAAATAATTTTAATTAAAAAGTAAGTAGTATACCTTGGTAGGAAGGGGACTTTCCTACAGGGGAAATACTTAAATATAGGGTCAATAATCCATTACAGAGATGTTGTGGAACAGATTTGAATATCTGGTAGGTGGTTGGACTGGATGACCTTTAAGACTCATCTTACTCCATATTCCATATTTCCACAGCCACTTCGATAGCTTCTAGCCAGTTTGGCACACAAAAGTTTACTGAAATTCATTTAAATACAAATAGAAGTAGTATATCAAAACAGCCACATTGTTTTTTTAGACTGACTTTTTAGTAAACACTTCATAAAATTTAAATACATATAATAATTCAGTATGAATAAAAAAGGAGTAATACTTTCTCCAATCACTCTCACCTACGGCCTTGGATCAATCAACCTGCCTATCCTATTTATTAGGATAAGCAAAAAAAACACATCAATATACATAAAAACATAAGGGAATAAATGCGCAGGGAAAACTATCACCATGAAAAATTATCTGATCATTTTTACTCTATTGCAAAAAGACATTCATGTTTAAACATGAATTGAATTTCCAAGTGGTTATAGAGAATATGTTATCTAAGATTCGTACTTTTCATTCCCAACAAAGAAACCTCTTCAGGAAATAGGTAATGGAAGCTGTTAACTATTGCGTGTTCTTCTCATTCAAGATTAATGTTTAACCTGTATCTTCTTACATTCCCAAAATAGCTCTGGGCAGTATTTGCCCAAGCAAACACTCTGAAACCAAATAACAGCAAAATTGCTTATAAGATAGAAACCTACTGAGAAGTAATTATCTGGTCCTTGAAATTATCTTAAGGGATTTAGGTATAATTATCAACATCTCATTTAAATAATCTCACTGCAATTCATATGACTTCCTCTGCTAGTTACCCTTAATCAAGAGGTGTCAAAATTAATAATTTACCCAAAAAGTACAGAACTATGATATATTTTACAGAGAAGACAAGGAATAATTCTTATATGCCAGTTTTGATGTGCTCGTGCCAGTCAGTGATTCTATGAGACGTCTGATCCCAGAAATAGCAACAGAGAAAAAACTTGAGTGGCTGGTAGGATGGTGAGTTCATGACAGAAGCAAGAAACTCTGTTCCTCACTGGAAATTTCTGGAGTATCCTCTGCAGACACAAAGCAATATTCTAGAACTGTGGATTGATATGAAATGAAAGAAAAGCTCTGTTCTGAAAAACAAAACCCAGAATGAATAAGTCATGGAGATCCTTTACATCCCTAGACAGCCTAACTCCCCAGATGCTGAAAGATGGCATAGAGAAGAGTGACACCTATTGTTCAGGAAGGTTTATGGGTGGGATCAACTTGCTCCACTGAGTAGATTGTGCATTTGGTTCATGAGCAAATGTTGATCTGTCTCCCTAAAGGAACAAACCAGAGCGACCTGAAAAGAGGCAATGGAAGCAAATATCCAGCTCATGAGAGTTATCCAGGAAATGCAGGCAGAGATCAATAAGCTGGAGAAAGAGAATCAAGCCCTCCGGATGAAACTGACTTCAAGTAGTCAGAGAACCCCAGGCTCAGGGGGGAAATCAGGAGATGAGAAGGAGGAGGAAGTCACAGACCTCAGTAAACTTGCAGAAGTGCCTGGACAATCTCCAGCAGCCTTTCATGGTGGTGTTTCCACTGGTACGGCTCCAGCTGTGAGGGAACACCAAGGTACCGTATGTCCATAGCTCTTTTGGGCTGTGCTCACCTTTGCAAATATCTCCTAAATAGTAGGTTTATTGTGCCTCTGACATAACTGTGTAATTTGGTATTACAGTGGTGAGTTCCATCCTTTTTCTCCTGGTAGATTAGCTTTGAATCCCTAGGGAAAAAATTTCTTTAGCATCTTCAAGCAACATATTTTAACAACATTGAAACTATCTCCAGATAGTCCTGGAAAGATAAGGATGACAGATTTGTGGAAATCAGTCATATTAGAAGTAATGCTTTTTTTCCTTTCTTGACTTCAAGCATTTAAATGCTACATAATGGAACACCAAATGGGTACGTGTCAAATGGCGTGCTCACTTATTAACCTAGAACAGTATTGCATAATAGTTAAGTATATGGATATTAGAATCAGACAAATACGGTTGCCAGTGATCTGACACCAGTTAGCCACTTGATTTAGAGCTAGCTCTGAGAAATCTTTAACCCTCATTTTGTTCATTTGGAAGTGTTATAGTACCTATCTTACATGGTTGTGAGGATTGACTTTAATGATAAACTAAGTGCTTGGTATAGCACCTGGCAAACACACAACAAATGGTAGGTATTATTTCTTATCCGTATTTTACAAAATTTTTACTGTCCTTTATGAACATATGTTGCACATAATTCAACTTACTATACAGGTTGAAGACTTCAAGAATAAAAGGCAATGATATATTCTAAAAGAATCAAATCTCTCACCCTTTATGGGAAAGAATTTTGACTGTGAGGATTATACATTAAGTCAGAAATCAGGAGAGTGAAAAAATACATTCTTCATTTAAATGAGTGCTTGCCTACATACAGTATTTTCAAATAAAATTGATATACATAATTAAATACTCAAAGCGCTTAATATCCTCTGTCAAAAGATTCAGGCAATGCCATTTAGAAGCGCTGAACAGCTTGGCAATTGGACATGTTCTATTGCCAGCTGGTTTTTTTCTGTTAAAGAGGTCTCTTTCTAGTATGGGTCCCTGTATTTCAAAGCTGGGGACAGATTCCAATCACAGTCTTTTCCCTTGTTGTCAAGAACAAATCTGCATCTGAGTTATTCTGTCTGTTGGTTATTTAGTAAATCTGAAAGAGTAACCTATAAGGAAGTTAGACCTTCTCCTGGTGAAAAAAAAAAAAAGCTATGGACATGTGTAGTATATCCTTCCCCAGGCTTCCTCCACCTCTGAATTCTTGACATTTGGACTGAATAACTCTGTATTATAGCAGTTTGTCTCGGACATTGAAGGATGTTCAGCAGGTTTTCCTGGCTTCTAAACACTAGTAGTACCTGCCTCTCCCCCTTCAGTTATGACCATCAAAAATGTCTTCAGACATTCCAAATGTCACCTGGAAGACAACATTTCTCCCAATTGAAGACAACTGCCTTACTCCGAAGGTAAACAACTCCTTCAAATCTATTTTTCATGATGCTTGTCCTAATGCAAAAGTAATTTGGGCCTCAGTATACCTAGTGCTATTCTAAAACAAGCACTAAACTGGTTAAAGAACAAAGAGTATTACCCTTTAAACCCTGAATTCAGGGCCTGAATGTGATCAAATTTAAAGGAGGTTTGAATATTATTAAGAGCTAAATACACAACTGATAATATACATTTTCAGCCACTGAATGGTGACCTCCAATAAGAATATAAGCATTAAGTTGGAAAAGGACTAGTGAAAAACATTTGGTGACATTTGGGGAACTCCTGCCAGTTGCACCAATAAAACAAAGAAGGAAATATGATTTAAATTTGTGCTTAGAAGCCCAGTTGAGTTAATTCAAGTGATATTTATGTGTGTCTTACATGTGATGTTCTATTATGAAAGTGATATAAGTAGAAGGAACATTGGCCTGAGCATGAAGAAACCTGGGTTGTAGTACCAGTTTTGTAATAGTTGGTCAGTGCTGGGTAGCTCACATAAAATTCCTGATCTTAGCATTGTCGAGTAAAAATGAATGGGTTAGATGCCTTCCAAGGCCTCTTCCAGCTATAAAATTCTATGATTCTATGAATGTGACATGTTTTATGATCACTCTCCTCATTTGTAAAATGGAGAAAGTGATAGAATCTATCTCATAGGGCTGCTGAGACGATTAAATGAGGTAGCACAAGTAAGACCCAGCATGAGTTACTTGGTAGCAGTTGTCGTCATATCATTGGATAGGTCGGAAAAATATTATTTGACTTAAGTTTAAGTTTTTTATTAGCAGTCAGTAAGATATTGCTGATATCAATCAAAATTCATACTTGCAACTGAATGCCAGAAATGTGCTGCTAGGGAGGAGATTTAGAGCTCATCCTCTTTTCTTACTGTTGAGGCTACAAGACCCAGAGAGATTAAGCAGCTTGTCTGATCCTCTTGAAAACAAAATAATATAAACCCATTCTTTGAGAAGGAACGATACGAAATCAGAAGTGTGTCTCACTTTAAGAAGGAACAATTAAGGGGGGCCTGGAAGTGATCACTTGAGACTAAATTCTCCTGGAAATATATGTAAGAGTGTGCCAGCATTTGGTAGGTATGAAATCCAACCCGTCCATTACAGGGATGTTGCCCTCACCCCTCCTGCCCTTTGCAATCTCACCTAGGCTCTTTTAGGGAAGAGATAATCTGCTACAAAGAAGATGCAAGAAGGAATTCTTTACAGAGAAACTCCAGCATTCCCTTCAATCTGCTCATACCCTTTGCTGGCAAATAAAGTGCATTTGAAAGCAATCTTTGAATTGGTGCTAATGACCCTGTGATGCTCTGTGGAATATTCTTTCCCTTTTATTGATAAGAAACTAAAGGATACAGATTATTTGTGATCCAGGGACATAAACCAAAAGCCTATATGCTGATCTGTCAAGCTGGAGTAAAGGTCCCAAACAATAAACTTCGCTATTATAAATATAATTTCCTCTGTTGTACTTTCCTACCATTTGGTATAGAGATATTGTTTTATAATCCACTTAAACAGAAACTTGTATGTTTGTCAATAGTCATAAACCTGTTTTTAGATAATTATAAAAGTGATATATCATGGCCAAAAGAAGTGTTCAAAGATAATTCATGAATAGTATTTGCAGTTAATTACTTCAGATAGATTTGAACTTAAACTCCCCCACAAACTCTTGCTTAAAATATGACCTTCTGGGCTTCCCTGGTGGCGCAGTGGTTGAGAGTCCGCCTGCCGATGCAGGGGACACGGGTTCATGCCCCGGTCCGGGAAGATCCCACATGCCATGGAGCAGCTAGGCCCGTGAGCCATGGCCGCTGAGCCTGCACGTCCAGAGCCTGTGCTCCGCAGCAGGAGAGGCCACAACAGTGAGAGGCCCGTGTACCGCAAAAAAAAAAAAAAAAAAAAAAAAAAAATGACCTTCTGCTCTTCCAAACTATGAAAAGCCAGGGCAGCCTCCACTTTTTGTAATGGCTATATAATTTGCTGTCTGTGCTCTGCAGACACAGGCCACAAACTTCAAAAAGAGAAAATTGTGCTTCCAGCCCTCTGAAAACCTAAACACGATGCTGCACTTTCTTATACCTTCATGCTCGTTAATGACAAAGCTATGATGAGAAAGAATAAAGATTCAACCAACGTTCGCTAAGTGCTCCAGAAAATGGCAACTAACCCTTGAGGTCAGTGTCATTAACCCCAGGGGTAATAGCTAGATGCCTAAGTAGAGGTTGAATGACAGGCCCCAGGTCAGTTAGCACAGTGTTAGAAGTGAGACGCAGACAAATCAAGACTCCCTAAAATAAAGCTCTTTTATTCAAGGTGCTTTCATTACAAGGAAAGGAGATAGGATTTACCTCAAGGAAAGAGTTTATTAGCAGACCTTTATGGACAGAAATTGGGTTGGAAGCCCTCAGAAACTAAAGCCATAAATCTCTCAGTCTCTCTCAGGAGAACTCCTGTTTCCCACAGAAGGCATCTTTACTACTACTTTTTTTTTTTTTTTTTTAATTTTTTGGCCGTGCCTTGTGGTATGTAGGACCTTAATTCCCCGACCAGGGATGGAACCCATGCCCCCTGCAGTGGAAGGGCGGAGTCTTAACCACTGGACCACCAGGGAAGTCCCAAGGCATCTTTACTTCTTTCCATGTGTCTGCCTTGCTTTCATCTCTCATTCAACAGGCATCCTCATAACAACTGTCCTAACTAAAGCCAACACACACATTTCAGGACAGTTGGGAGCAGCCAGTTCAATTTTTTGTGGCTATTCAAGTGATGAGGGGCTGTGGATGAGCACCTTCTTCTAGAATGAGGAGAACTTCCAGAGCTGCATGTCTAGAAATTCATGTTCTTTGCATTTTAAAATCGTGTCTTATTATCTCTATATGTCCAGCTCTCTGTTCATATCCTATGTTCTCAGGAAGGTCTTCCCTGACCACACTATTTAAATAGCCTCCAGACCCCCTCCCTCATCTGCCTCTATCCCCTAGCCCTCATCAGCTTGATTTGTCTTCCTAGAACCTACCACTATCTGAATTTTATCATATATTGTTTGTTTATCATCTGTCAGCCACACGAGAATTTTATGCAGGCAAGAATTCTGTGTTGTTCACTCCCACACCCCATCTCTTAAAAAAACACCTGGCTCATGGCTGGCGCTCAATAATTTGCAAAATAAATCAATGAATGAATGTCTTTTATGCAAAAAAATAATAATCTAAAAACAACAGCTTTGGTTAGTTAGTTTCAATGAAGTATTTACTACCAACACAATCTTCCATTTGTGGATGTCATTAAAAGTAGAATTTTTAAACTTGAATTTTGTGTCTCCTGTACAGGCAATGTCATGATTGTTAGACGCTATTCCATTTCCTCACCAACTCATTTGTTAGCTGCAAATGATCCTTGGAAAGCTGGGAAAAAACATCCAAATCATGGAATTCTAGAAGCTCAAAGAACAGTCAAATCACTGACATGTTCTTCAATTAAGAAGCAAGACAACGAAGAAAAGATGTTTGCCCCAGATTCTTTTACCAGCAATGGTTCCAGCCAAAGAGCCTTTCCCAAGCATGGTTTTGGTTGCAGGTAATATACAATCTGTCTCAAGATAGTTTATAGTTGAATGCTGTGATGGCTACTGAGACGTTCTCCTGGATAAGCCAGGTCTTATCTAGTGGAAGTAATAAAACCAAGTAGGCTATTAGGCCAAGATAACTTCCATCGTACTTATGTCTGTTTTGAGAACCAAAAGAAAGAAATTTATGTGAGATCAAATGGTACCCTCTAATAGATGCCTCTAATAAGTGGAGAACCATCAGTCTTCACTTACTAATCAAGCATTAATTATCATACTCTGAGCTGGTCGCTGGGGATCCAAGATCCTGCAAAAGCTAAATGTTATGTTCAAAGCTTTCATTTAGTGACAGAGACGCACAAGTAAACTGAACACTGCAATAAAGAGCGTCTCAGGGAGAAGGCACAGTTACATTAGGAGCTGAACAGAGAATTCCTCTCTGAGAAAGAACTGTTCTTGTGGAGGAAGGCGCCTTCATGGGCTTATGTGAGTATAAGACAGGACTCTTTAGGCATAAGCCAAACAGGCCAAGAGACAAAGAGGAAACTGACCTGTTCTGCAAAACTCATGAATTGGTATTTAAGGAGTTATGAGCAGGCTGCAAATGGGAGGGACTGAGGAAATATTTGAAAAGTAGGCTGGGAATCTTTAAGAGGAAAGTTGGCCAGTGGCCCTTGTAGTGGGTAAAGCCAAGGGCTCATTCGGAACAAGATTGTCACTGTCAAGCACCACTGTGTTAGAGCATCACTTCCCCTCCTCCACAATCTGCATTTCTACCTCCCAATTCCCAGTTACGCCCTGACTATCAAAAGTATATACACATCTTGTTTATGTTTTCCTTTGCTGTGGAAAAGCTTTTAAGTTATGTACTCAACATAGGAGCACATCAATATATAAGGCAAATGCTAACAGATAAAAGGGAAAATTGACAGTAACACAATCATAGTAGGGGATTTTAACGCCCCATTTTCACCAACGGACAGATCATCAAAAATGAAAATAAACAAGAAAATACAACCTTTAAATGATACATTAAACAAGATGGACTTAATTGATATTTATAAGACATTCCATCCAAAAACAACAGAACAGTTTCTTTTAAAGTGCTCATGGAACATTCTATAGAACAGATCATATCTTGGGTCAAAAATCAAGCCATGGTAAATTTAACAAGACTGAAATCATATCACGTATCTTTACTGACCACAATGCTATGAGACTAGGTATCAATTACAGGAAAAAATCTGTAAAAATTACAAACACATGGAGGCTAAACAATACACTACTTAATAACCAAGAGATCACTGAAGAAATAAAAGAGGAAATTAAAAAGTACCTAGAAACAAATGACAATGAAAATACGATGACCCAAAACCTATGGGATGCAGCAAAAGCAGTTCTAAGATGGAAGTTTATAGCAATACAATCCTACCTCAAGAAACAAGAAACATCTCAAATAAACAACCTAACCTTATACCTACAGCAATTAGAGAAAGAAGAACAAAAAAACCACAAAGTTAGAAGAAGGAAAGAAATCATAAAGATCAGAGAAGAAATAAATGAAAAACAAATGAATGAAACAATAGCAAAGATCAATAAAACTAAAAGCTGATTCCTTGAGAAGATAAACAAAATTGTAAACCATTAGCCAGACTCATCAAGAAAAAAAGGGAGATCACTCAAATCAACAGAATTAGAAATGAAAAAGGAGAAGTAACAACTGACACTGCAGAAATACAAAGGATCATGAGAGATTACTACAAGCAACTCTATGCCAATAAAATGGACAACCTGGAAGAAATGGACAAATTTTTAGAAATGCACAACCTTCCAGGAAGAAATAGAAAATATAAACAGACCAATCACAAGCACTGAAATTGAAACTGTGATTAAAAATCTTCCAACAAGGGCTTCCCTGGTGGCGCAGTGGTTGAGAGTCCGCCTGCCAGTGCAGGGAACATGGGTTCATGCCCCGGTCCGGGAAGATCCCACATGCCTCGGGGCAGCTGGGCCCGGTGAGCCATGGCCACTGAGTCTGCGCGTCCGGAGCCTGTGCTCCGCAACGGGAAAGGCCACAACAGTGAGAGGCCCGCGTACCGCAAAAAAAAAAAAAATCTTCCAACAAACAAAAGCCCAGGACCAGATGGCTTCACAGGCGAATTCTATCAAATATTTAGAGAAGAGCTAACACCTATCCTTCTCAAACTCTTCCAAAATATAGCAGAGGGAAGAACACTCCCAAACTCATTCTACGAGGCCACCATCACCTTGATACCAAAACCAGACAAGGATGTCACAAAGAAAGAAAACTACAGGCCAATATCACTGATGAACATAGATGTAAAAATCCTCGACAAAATACTAGCAAACAGAATCCAACAGCACATTAAAAGGATAATACACCATGATCAAGTGGGGTTTATTCCAGGAATGCAAGGATTCTTCAATATATGCAAATCAATCAATGTGATACACCATATTAACAAATTGAAGGAGAAAAACCATATGATCATCTCAACAGATGCAGAAAAAGCTTTCAAAAAAATTCAACACCCATTTATGATAAAAATCCTCCAGAAAGTAGGCATAGAGGAAACTTACCTCAACATAATAAAGACCATATATGACAAACCACAGCCAACATCATTCTCAATGCTGAAAAACTGAAACCATTTCCACTAAGATCAGGAACAAGACAAGGTTGCCCACTCTCACCACTCTTATTCAACATAGTTTGGAAAGTTTTAGCCACAACCATCAGAGAAGAAAAAGGAATCCAAATTGGAAAAGAAGAAGTAAAGCTGTCACTGTTTGCAGATGACATGATACTATACATAGAGAATCCTAAAGATGCTACCAGAAAACTACTAAAGCTAATCAATGAATTTGGTAAAGTAGCAGGATACAAAATTAATGCACAGAAATGTCTTGCATTCCTATACACTAATGGTGAAAAATCTGAAAGAGAAATTAAGGAAACACCCCCATTTACCATTGCAACAAAAAGAATAAAATACCTAGGAATAAAGCTACCTAAGGAGACAAAAGACCTGTACTAGAAAACTTTAAGACACTGATGAAAGAATTTAAAGATGATACAGATGGAGAGATATACCATGTTCTTGGATTGGAAGAATCAGCATTGTGAAAATGACTATAGTACACAAAGCAATCTACAGATTCAATGCAATTCCTATCAAACTACCAATGGCATTTTTCACAGAACTAGAACAAAAAGTTTCACAATTTATATGGAAACACAAAAGACCCCGAATAGCCAAAGCAATCTTGAGAAAGAAAAACGGAGCTAGAGGAATCAGGCTCCTGGACTTCAGACTATACTACAAAGCTACAGTAATCAAGACAGTATGGTACTGGCACAAAAACAGAAATATAGATCAATGGAACAGGATAGAAAGCCCAGATATAAACCCACACACATATGGTCACCTTATTTTTGATAAAGGAGGCAAGAATATACAATGGAGAAAAGACAGCCTCTTCAATAAGTGGTACTGGGAAAACTGGACAGCTACATGTCAAAGAATGAAATTAGAACACTCCCTAACACCATACACAAAATAAATTCAAAATAGATTAAAGACCTAAATGTAAGGCCAGAAACTATAAAACTTTAGAGGAAAACATAGGCAGAACACTCCATGATATAAATCACAGCAATATCCTTTTAGACCCACCTCCTAGAGAAATGGAAATAAAAACAAAAATAAACAAATGGGACCAAGGAAACTTAAAAGCTTCTGCACAGCAAAGGAAACCATAAACAAGACAAAAAGACAACCCTCAGAATGGGAGAAAATATTTACAAATGAAGCAACTGACAAAGGATTAATCTCCAAAACTTACAAGCGGCTCTTGCAGCTCAATATCAAAAAAACAAACAACCCAATCCAAAAATGCGCAGAAGACCTAAATAGACATTTCCCCAAAGAAGATATACAGATTGCCAACAAACACATGAAAGGATGCTCAACATCACTCATCATTAGAGAAATGGAAATCAAAACTACAATGAGGTATCACCTCACGCCAATCAGAATGGCCACCACCAAAAAATCTACAAACAATAAATGCTGGAGAGGGTGTGGAGAAAAGGGAACTCTATTGCACTGTTGGTGGGAATATAAATTGATACAGCTGCTATGGAGAACAGTATGGAGGTTCCTTATAAAACTAAAAATAAAACTATCATACGACCCAGCAATCTTATTACTGGGCATATACCCTGAGAAAACCGTAATTCAAAAAGAGTCACGTACCACAATGTTCATTGCAGCTTTATTTACAATAGCCAGGACATGGAAGCAAGCTAAGTGTCCATTGACAGATGAATGGATAAAGAAGATGTGGCACATATATACAATGGAATATTACTCAGCCATAAAAAGAAATGAAATTGAGTTAACTGTAGTGAGGTGGAGGGACCTAGAGACTGTCATACAGAGTGAAGTAAGTCAGAAAGAGAAAAACAAATACCATATGCTAACACATATATATGGAATCTAAAAAAAAAAAAAGGTTCTGAAGAACATAGGGGCAAGAATGGAGTAAAGACTCAGATGTAGCAAATAGACTTGAGCACACGGAGAAGGGGAAGGATAAGCTGGGATGAAGTGAAACAGTGGAATGGACATATATACACTACGAAACGTGAAATAGATAGCTAGAGTTGCTTTGCTGTGCAGCTGAAGCTATCACAACGTTGTTAATTGGCTATACTCCAACATAAAGTTAAAAAAAAAGAAATATAGCTAGTGGGAAGCAGCTGCATAGCACAGGGAGATCAGTTTGGTGCTTTGTGTCCACCTAGAGGTGTGGGATAAGGAGGGTGGGAGGGAGACGCAAGAGGGAGGAGATATGGGGATATATGTATATGTATAGCTGATTCACTCTGTTATATAGTGGAAACTAACACACCATTGTAAAGCAATTATACACCCATAAAGATGTTAAAAAAAAAAAGTGTATACACATTTGTCTCCTCTGAGGAGAAGGAGGAAAATCAAGAAATAGGGACCTGGTTTAACGATTAACTTATCTGGGGAAGAGAAAATGGAACAAATATAGTTGTTGAGAGAATGAGTTATCTAATTCATCAGTGGCAGGAAATCAAATCAAAGGGTAACCTAATTAATAGGCCTGCAAGAATTCTCATAAATATTGGAGAGAGCACTGGACTTCCCACTGGATGTGGGATACAAAGGTTGAGCCAGTTTTATTTGAATTTTACAAGGCAGCATGATAACTGTGTTTCATTTGTAGAAAGTTCTATTATAGGAGCAGAGAGAGGAACCTGGGTCAGGAAGGACAGGCAAAGAAAAAGGAAAAGGTCATCCCAGTGGAGCAAAAAAGACAAGAAGAGAGAAGAAATCATGACTACAGAGAAAACTAAAAGTAGGGAAATCAGTGAGGATGGAGAAGTTAGCAGGATCCATCATAAAAGTCCTTCTACGGAATGCTAGGAATATGTGCTTTACCATTAATTATTGGAAAGCTACTAAAATATGTCTTTATGAAAATTTTCAAAATACATAAACATTCATAAACTAATATTACAAATATCAATATATTCATCTGCAAGAGTTTTATCATATTTTATCCAGATATTTTTATATAAAAAGAAAAAATGTTACTAATAAAGAGAAAAGCCCTATATCTCTCTTCCCCTGTACTCCTGAGGGGCAAGTGTTAACCATGAGGTTTTTTTCTATCCTTTCAGTGTTTTTTATGCTTTCATTACCCACATCCATTCATTCAGCAAATACATCTTAAGGGTGTACTACGTGCTGGATTCTAGGCACTGAAGATACAGCAAGAAAAACATTGTCAAAAATCTCTGCCAATGTGGAGCTTTTTCCTTTGTAACATAATGATCAATAAACATGAAAATACAGGAAGTATATATTATGTTAGATGGTGAGAAAAGTAAACCAATCAAAGGAAAAATGAAGGGTTTGAAGAGCAAGCATTGTTGAAATTTTTTATATCGTAGCCAGAAGATACCTCACCATTTGAATAAAGAAGGGAGAGAGAGAGTTCTGGGGATACGAGCAGGGGATTGGAGTGGGTAGGTGGGGGCACTCTCCAGGCATTGAGAACAGCAAATGCCAGAGGCCTGGGTGGGCCCACGACTGGTGTTTGAAGAAGGGCAAGGTGGCTGGCACTGAGTGCAGTGAAGGGAAGAAGCGAGACAGAGAGAGAGAAGGCAGAGAGCTAAGGGTGGTCTTTCACTCCTTTCCAATGATTCTGGATTTTTTCTAAGTGAATTGGGATGCATAATATACTCTTTTCATTTATATATATATATATATATATATATATATATATGGAGAGAGAGAGAGAGAGAGGGAGCTCAGTTTTGAAAAGACTATAGAAAAACAATATAGAAAGCAAGGGGACCATGTTTAAGGCTAAAAAAAATAATTTAGACAAGAAATGATTATTTCTTGGCCAACGGCAATAACTGGATGTGGTTTCTAAACATTTGAAGGTGGAGCCAACAAGATCTGTTGACAGAGCAGATGTGGGATATGGAAACAAGAAGTGTACATCCAACCACTGTGTTCCAATGGCCATGTGTTTTCAAAGAGGGAGGAGGGAAGAAAGGCAGAGATGTACCCTTTGTCTAAATAAAATTATGTATATATAATATACAGTTACATAAAAGCACTAAATGTTCATTATTTTTTAAATTGCTAATTATAAAATATTAATGTGATGTAAAAAGTATAAAAAGGAAAATCTTCCCTAATCCCATTACCTGAAAAACCACCATTGAGATTTTAATGGATATCTTTCCAGGTTTGTGTTTACATAGTTTATAATTGTAGAGTGCCTGTATTATAATGCTTTAGTTTTTGCACTTAAACCATTACAGGCTTACAGACCTACAATGCTAAACTGGGAAATAGAGCGGTATTAATTTTCCCATTTCAATTTATATTATTTTCTATGGTAGTTTGGGGACCTAGCCAATGTTTATAATGTATTATTTTTCTGAAGCAAAATGTTTTCCAACTTCCAAGCTGCCAATGAATAAACTATTAGAACACAATCCATTTCTAATTTGGAATCTACTTTAATTTGAAAGATTGAGCCAATTGTAGAATTGTGTTAAAGCAAGAAAGTCAGTAATGGCTTAAAATCAACAGCTGGGTTGGCATAAAACCCAGTAGATACAGAGAACTGTTGAATAGGAATTAAGCTTTTTTTTTTTTGTAGTACTTTTTTATTTCGTCTTTTACTTTCTCAGGGATTAACTAGTAAAGTAACAACTCATTACATTATTCTTCTAATTTTTGGGTAAATTCATTTCCTTTCTAATAGCTTTCAAAGACTCTTACAAAGATTTATCAAGAAACAATTTGTTTGAATTAGCTTTCAAATCAGTGAGACATTGTACCTAATTTGCTCATGAACTTTTCTATTATTGTACCAAGAAAGTATTTTATGGAATAATGTCAATGTCAATATTTCTAAGAACCAATGATCTCCAGAAACTAGAGACTGGATTTTAATTTTTTCCCTAATTTTGACATAGAAACCCAATCTTTTCCTCCTGCATTCAAGAAAAAAAAAAAAACCTCAGGCTGTTGAAAAGATTAGGGAAAAGGGTCCATATGGACAACTAAACATAGAAATGATATTTTACTGATAGGATAAAACAGACACATTAAAATAAATACATTGTCTTCTTTTCCTAAGCAAAGTGGTTAAGAAGACAGCCTCTGGAATCAGATGGCTAAAGTCCCAACGCCATCATTTGCAAACAGCATGGTCTTGGAAAAGTTATTAGTCTGAGCTGTGCTGTAGTCTGTTCTTTTGTAAAAAGAGAATCATAATAGCAGTTACCTCATAGTTTTTGTGAAGAATAAATGGGATAGTCAAGTGAATGCTTGCTAAGTGGCAGAGCAGTTATTATTTTATTGTTCCCATATAGAACTACTGGCCTTCCTCCCAAGGGAGGGAGCAGATGTGTTCCCCTAGATACAGGCCACTGAATGCCATTCAGTGAAATTATGGTCTTATCTAATTAAAGAGAGAGAGAGAGATCAAATCTAGAGAAAAAGCAATAATTTTAAACACTGTTCTTTAGACTTATTCCTGGGAGAACTTTATCCTGGTTTATGTCAAAATTATATATAACACTGTTCAAGAGGAAAGGAGGAGTGGGCAAAATGAAAAGATTTAATCCCTCAGGTAACACTGGGTCATTGCTGTCACTTCTCTCTCCCCTTATTGCTCAGGTGTGATAGATATTCCATTAATGCAAACTCCAAATTGACTGGGATTATAAAATAATTCCCTCAAATTTCTTCTTCATTTCAACTGAAGACTTTTGATGTGCAGGACCATTTGCCTGAGAGAACACGATATTCTCCACCTTTAAACGCCAAGCTAATAATCCTCAGACGTACAGACCCTGCCTCAAAATTTTTAAATTTTAGTTTTATCAGCGCTATTCACTGGGTTTAATCAAAAGGCCAATTCCAATATTTTTTCATGCATTATTATTGAACAACTAAACAAAAAAAATTATGATATATTTAAGGTGAACCTTTAACACTTTAAGCAATATTTGGTGACTTGCAAAAATAGTAAATGTTTTGTAGAAATAGTAAGTGTTTTTGCATAAAGGCTCACTAAGACGTTTTATTTCTCTTTCCCTATTCTGCGTTCTTTAGGGACAAGATAAAGACAGTCAGTTTCCTGTTACCCATGAACATGTCTTCATATTCCAAAAACTCAAGTTCTTTGAAATGCTCATCAAATCAGACCACAAACCAGCTAAGTACCATTACAGAGTAGTATACGTAAGGCGGTGAAATTTAAGAAACAGTTGATTTCCAACATGTGGGAACACCAAGGCCTGGCTGGGTCAATGTCTTCCCCTGAAAAGACCTCTGGCAAGATGCTCAGTAAGATATACAAATATTTGGCGTTGGGTCAATAGAGTTGTCAGTGGACTTGGCCAAGAAATGGAAGCCATTACTTTATGTTGTTGTTGATGGGTGCACAGTGTCTGTGGAAGTCTCTCTATGCAGCATGTGAGCAATTAAACGTAATTTAATTAAGTTGCATGCTAAGTGTTTTGTATCTGTGCTATGCTATCAGGAAATGCTGCTGTTCCCATTATGTGTCATTCTCCAGTTGACACTATAACAAATCTAGAAAAAAAAAGTTCTATTTCTGATTATAACATAGAAGCCACAGTGATTATCCTTATAGTTAATTTGTGTGTTGATATTTCACTGACACAAGCTCACTTGGTCTTTTAATATCCCGTGTTACTGGCATGTAGACACAAACACAGCAAACTCCCACAGTTTGGGAGTTTATTGTGGGCTCAGAGTAACTGTGGGCTGGCTAATGGCAAAGACACTCAAAGACACTCATCCTGGTTGGAAGGAGAGAGGAAAAGGTTCAAATGATTATTACTTAGGGGTTGAAAACCTCAGAACTCCCTCAAATCCTGAACTTCTAGTCAAGAGACCATCTCCTCCTCCAAGTTTACAGCAATCATGTTCTAATACCAGTATGCCTTTTAAACAAATATCTTAATGTTAAAATCTCCAGAGTGTTAAAATGCAGATCTGGGGGCTCCAGACAGGAACAAGACAAGAAATTCACATTTTAAACAAGCCTTCCCAGGTGATGTCTTAAACAGCTATGATTACTATCGGCTATTGTAAATACTAAGAATCATAGGGTGCCCCAGATCTGATGCCAAGTTGAAGAAGCAGGGAAGCAAGGAGAGGGTATGAATGGTCCAGTCTATTTCTAAGAGAGGTTTTTAATCATCACAAGACAGACTCCTGGAAGGGAAATGGATGAATCAACGAATACCCTGAGGTAAAAGTCACATAATGGGTCAGATGCTTCCTTTATTTATGATATTCATTTAAGATTAACAATATTCTCAGCATTGTAACAGGTGTACAATAGGGCAAGGTTACAGCCATAGGGGAAAGATACGAAAGAGGGGAACTCAAATGTCCAGCAGGGACAGACAAGTGATAGAAAGGAGGCAGGGGCTCTGGAGAACAGGCATATGCACACCCCATCCACATAGGGCTGCAACTACTCATGCTTGTGAGACTGTGTGGGGAAGGGGACACTCCATTGTCACATGGTCTATCGTCCAATGGATGTTAAAATCTGGATTTTTATGCAAAATCTCCTGATTCATAAATACTGGCATTGTGTTCAATTTTTAAAACATTGTGAAAACCAAATACGACTTGTCTAAAGACCCGATTTAAGATACCAGGTAAAAACTTATATGTGAGATTTCTAGCTTTTGTGTTTTCTAGCTTTTGATTTTCTCTTGGTTAAGTTGATGAGTCATCAGCTAAAAGATGAACAGCAAGACACTTCCCTAGCATTCAGAGCTGTGTACTTTACCTGGAAAGAAGAGGAAAAAGAGAAAGAGGAAGAAAGAAGAGAAACCTTCCCATGATGAATTCTTAATGGCCACCGTCACTGCCAAGAGTGGCAGAAATTCATAACTCTGTGGGTGATGAAAGCCAAAAGTTAACAAATACATCAATCTATTATCAAAGTACACCAACATCTGCCAGAGCTATTTGCTTTCATAAATTGGTCTCCTGCAAATGTCCTTTGACAAATAAAGATATTGAAACAAAGGAAAACATAAACAATGTGTTCAAAATCAAATGGTTGGCCCTGGCAACTTTTCCAGCACCCCAATTCTGTCTGCTCTGATTTCCTTGAGCTATTTCTACTCCCTCAGCTGTGAATCTAGAATAAACTTAACCAGAAAATTGCTGTGTAGAGAGACAATGGGAAACATTATGGAGTTCATTTTATTCCTTAGTCCAAATTCTAGCTTACCCTCTAGGAAACAGATCTTAGGAACCTCGAAGTATCCAGGCAGGCACAATCATTGAGCCTGATGTTTTTACCACCAAAATAAAAAGGAAAGTACAGTAGTACCTTCTGATTATGGAAAACATCACCCATAGAACTCAAAAAATATGATAAAGCAGTATAAGAGAGAACTCTGTGGTTATTGTAATCCACATATAATGCTCAATTATAGTCCTATTTTAAGAGACAGTTCTGCCGCCTGCAGTAGTACTTAATTTTTAAATATCAATGCAGAGGAATGTTCATTTATTCAAGCTGTGTTTGAAAAAGCATGTAATTGAAAAATACTCTTTCTCATACAGGAGTGAATAAAAGACCTGTTGTAGCTTTAATTCTTCTTTGATTCCTGCTTTTATCATTAGTGCTGTAAGACAGTCAAAATATCTCATGACTACAATAATCTACTCACAATTAGTTTTCTGAAACGTGAGAAAAGGAAGACTGAATTTATCCAGTCTCATACATACTTAGTACTTCGACATTATTAAAACTACTTTGAAAGTCGATCTTGAAACACAATTCTCCATGAACTCAGAGAGAGATTAAACTTGTTCCTGTCCAGGTCTTGCTAAAAGATAATTCTCTGTGGCATTCAGGCTTACATTCAGGAAATATCTCCTCATTTTACCCTTTCCTTTAATTAGAATTTCTCCTCCTGCAGGTCAACTCAAAATTCTTATGCTTGAGATGTCTGAATGTGAGGACCAATTAAAAGTCTATTCTTAACAATGATAACAAATTCATTCTGCCATCTGCTCAATACCATTTTATGAAGACCGTATACATTTTCGTTAAGAGTGTTCCAAAAGATACAGCACCCCTCTGCTTTAGGGAACACAGTTATCAGTCTTAATTTTACTCATTCATGAAAATTGTCCCTAATTCCTTCCATTAATTTCCAAATACTCACCCTTCCTCCTTTCTTTCCTCCTTAGTCTTGAGGATTTTTAATTCACACAGTTACCTCCGACCAGAAACCCATTTCTGATGGAAAGTTAAGGGGAACAAGCAAGACTATCTAAGTAGGAAAAAATTCACTCTGTGAAACACCTAGAAGGTTCTTGGTCTTTGAAATAACATTTTGTCCAACAAACCCCATTGTTTAATATAAGAAAAGCTTTCAGCATTGAAGAGCAGGTAGCTGAATGGATAGCTCAGAAGTAAATAACTCTTTGGCCCAATTGCTACACCATTTAGTGCACTAGAAAAAGTAACTTGCGAAATGGCCTCTGGTCACGTAACAGTTAAATGGGCATGCAAGAAGTGAGCCAATGACTCCCTTCCTAACTGTATTATTTCATCTAATATGTGGCTGATTTTATATTGCCCGTCAAAGATGTGGCCTTTTTCATCCTGGCCATTGGCTTTGGTTCTAGTTCTATCCAGACTGACTGTGGAAAACTTACATGACATCATCACACACAGACGCTTCCTCTCTTAAAACAGAAACTCCCTTTGGCCTCAAATCTTTTCTAAACCAACTCATTCAAGTGTTCCTCCCAAATATTTACTTTTTTCTCTCTCCAAGTGCTCTACATTTGTAGAGCTGCACTGAAGCTCATTCCTGGTCCCAGAAATCTAGCATTTAAACGATCTCCTCAAGAAGCCATTCCAAGAAAAGCCAGCTCTCAGAAAACTGGAACTCCAAAGTCAGAAAGTGCTTCGGCCCTCCCGGCCTTCTCTCCCCAGTCCCTGAAACTAAGCATATAGTGGCAGTTCTCAATCCTGACTGCAGCATCGAATAAACCAGAGAGCATTAAAAATCCCATTTCCCAGGCTTCACCCTAGATGAGTTATGTCAGCAGCCCTGGGGATGGACCTTGTCATCAGTATTCCTTAGAGCTCCCCCCATGATTCCAATGTGTAAGCAATGCTGAGAATCACTGTTGTAAAGTCGAGGGGTTGCAAAGACCAGCCCTGAATGTCACAGATCCTGAAGAAGGATGTGCCTTGACGGCACGGACAAGGACAGCCCCGGGTTCTCACTCCCTCACACCCATGTGATCTTAAGCAACATCACTGAGCCTCTTAAAGCTTCAGTTCCCTCATGTGTGAAATGGAGATATGCTGACATTCTCTGGCACGTGGAGATTTAATGAGCTAAAATATGTAAAGCACCTACTCCTATACCTAGCACCCAGTAAGCACTCAAGAAATAATAGTAATAGTGGTAGAAGTGGCAGTAGTAGTATGTACAGGACATATTCCTTGCCTTCAAGGAAAAGGTAAGCAGAGGTTTGCCCCCTCCCAGCGCTGCCCAGAGAGTTAGTGATCTGGCACAAAGTGATCTGGCAATCTTCTAGTCAAAAGATTTCTCTGTAGTATGATGCTATCAATCATTTAAAACCAGGACTTGCAAAGATAGAGTGTTAAATTATCTGAGAAACACTTTATCACCCAAGTCTACATGATGCTGATAATACAGAATTTACTCTTACTATACTGATTCTTTAACATGAATTTCATATATTGCTGTTACGATCATCTCTCAGCTTGATTCGTATTTACTAAATACAAGGCAGCTAAGTAAATGGAACTCCAGATCTTGGCAATCTCTTCACCTAACTGGGCCTCAAATTTCTCATCTGTAAAAGAGGGAGTTGTATTGATAGATTTGAGGGTCTTGACACCACTGACATTCTATAACCTGTGGCCATTGCCACAATCTTATTTTAAGTAGGAAAACAGATATGAGCAAATATGAAGCCATATGCCCAGAACCTAAAAGAGATCAGAATGAGCTTGTATGAAATTTGGCTACAAACTTAAAGAAATCCCTTCAGTAGGTCAATGAGAACTCTAGGTTTCCTCTTTATTTATTTATTTATTTTATTTTTGGCTGTGTTGGGTCTTCGTTTCTGTGCGAGCGCTTTCTCTAGTTGCGGCAAGCGGGGGCCACTCTTCATCGCAGTGTGCGGGCCTCTCACTATCGTGTCCTCTCTTGTTGCGGAGCACAGGCTCCAGACCCGCAGGCTCAGTAGTTGTGGCTCACGGGCCTAGCTGCTCCACGGCATGTGGGGTCTTCCCAGACCAGGGCTCGAACCCGTGTCCCCTTGCACTGGCAGGCAGGTTCTCAACCACTGCGCCACCAGGGAAGCCCTAGGTTTCCTCTTGTTTCGAAGTTTTTTTGGTATGTTTCATCATTGGGAACTTCTAGGGCATATCCGTGGAATTGAGGGTCTATGTGCTATACACAGTGGATTCTCATTATTCACTATAAAGTCACCATGAATACTGAATTAGCAAATACTAAACAATTGCCCCCAGGGGAAATACAGGGTTAGCTTCCTGCGAGCCTATGATCACAAAATTTTCAGCAAACAATTCATACATAAGCTTGTTTTATGTGTATTTCTGTTTGACACCTTATTTAATATATATTGGGATTCAATAACAAACTCACAGCCAACAACACTATGACTCATAGCCAAAGGAAGCTTATCTAACACTTGGCTTAAGACACTCGATGACAGTTTTCTTGCACTAAGTAGCACTAGATAGCACTTCAGCACTACTTGCTTGGGGACCATTTTAAACATCAAAATCACCAAAAAAAAGCACAAAAGTGTGAAAATCATGGCCCTAAGAGACTGTAGAAAGGACACTTGTTTACAGCCCAAGAGCAGAAGGCAGGGCATCAGCTGGTTCGATGTCAGCTGGTGGCTTGCGTCTCCACGGACTCAAATTGTTTTGTTGCTCTGCACATATCCGCAAATGTGCATGAAAGCGCGGTGAGTATTGATCTGGGGTCATAGATAAACGGTAGCGAGAGGTGAACTCACAAACACAGAATCTGTGAATAATGAGGATCGACTGTATTTGCCATCTCGTCACCAATTAAAACAAAAGATGAGGATGACGGAAGTCTCGGGGAAGAGCATTTGTGAACTTTAAGATTTCTGAAAGTCAATGCATAATGATCATCAGGTACACGTCTCCTCGGTGTCTCCAGAAGCTGGTGCTTATAATTTGTTAGGACCCCTGCATCTCCTAACTTGGGCATCACCAGACCGTTTTATTCTATGTCATGTAACAGCGTGGCAGTCTCCCACCCCCAATGTTTTCCATCTTTTTTCTCCTCTTCCTTTGGTCTTTTTAACATCTGCAGTCCCATCTTTTTCCAAATAGGGAGCAACACATTATTAGTGCTACATTAGGTTTCATAACATCAACTTTGAATTCTGACAAGCACCCTGAACAGAGTTAAGTATGTGAAATGGCAGGTGAAAGTCTAAAGCACAGAGTTCCAGCCACGGTCTCACCCAGCTCTTTGTTCTTCTCCAAGCAACCTGGTAACAAGCCCTGTACTGTGGCAGTATAGTGCCACAAAACATACCCTTTTCTTCAATAACCACAGCAAAGGGCAGCCCACTACAGAATGTTTTCATGTCCCTCCTGAGAGAGGTTATGCAGCTGGTTCAGATCTTTGCCAAATTATTCTGCAATAGGCCAACCACTTGGAAGAACTTCTGGCAGTTTTTATTAGAGTTCAGTATACACCTATCTTAGGCCCAGCAGTTCTGCTCCAAATATATCTCCAAGAGACACAAGTACATATATCCATTAAAAGCCTTGCACAAGAATGTTCAGAGAGCATTACTATTAATAGATAAAAACTTGAAACAAAGAAAAAGAGTAAAGAATAAATTGTGACATATCCATACAATGGAATACTACATAACAATAAAAACAAATGGTATTAATAGTGGAACCTCACAAATACTACATTAAAAGAAAGAAGCCAGACATAAAAGAGCATATAGTGGTTCCATTAATAAGAAGCCCAGAAACAGGCAAATCTAACCTATGAAGTTGGAAGTCAAGAATAGTGGCTACCTCTGATGGCTGATTTTGACTGGGAAAGGGCCTGAGGGAACTTTGTAGCATGGTAAAAATGTTCTATATCTTGTTCTAGGTAGTGGTTACACAGATTTATACATATGTAAAAATTCATTTAGCTGTGGTACTAGTTTCCTATTGCTGCCATAACAAATTATCACAAATGCAGTGGCTTAACACAACACAACTTTATCCTCTTACAGTTTTATAGGCCGGTAGTCCAACAAAGGTCTCACTAGGCCAAAATCAAAGTATTGGCAGGGTTGTGTTCCTTTCCTAAGGCTTTGTGGCTAACCATGTTTTTTGCCTATTCCTGCTTCTAGGTGCCACACCTATCCCTAGGTTCATGGTCCCCTCCCTCCCTCCATCTTCAAGGCCAGCAATGGAGGTGGGTGGAATCTTTCTTGCATCTCATCACTCTGACCTCCAGTTCTGCCCCCCTCTCCCACTTTTAAGAATTCTTGTGATTTCACTGTGCTCGCATGGATAATCCAGAGTAATCTTTCCATCTCAAGGACCTGAATTTAAGGACCTCTGCAAGGCCCCTTTTGTCATGGATGGTAACGGATAATCCAGAGTAATCTTTTCATCTCAAGGACCTGAATTTAAGGACCTCTGCAAGGCCCCTTTTGTCATGGATGGTAACATATTCAGTTTTCAGGGATGAGAATGTGGACATCTCTGGAAGTCCATTATTCTGCCTACCACAGTACTTAAGATGTGTGCATATAGTTGTGTATAAATTATACCTCAATTTAAAAATAGTTTTTCCAAGAATAAAAAAAAACAACGTTGGGCAGAAATCTTGATAAAAACCTGAGAATGGGGGCCTTCCCTGGTGGTGCAGTGGTTAAGAATCCACCTGCCAAAGCAGGAGACACGGGTTTGAGCCCTGGTCCGGGAAGATCCCACATGCCACGGAGCAACTAGGACCGCGTGCCACAACTACTGAAGCCCGCGCACCTAGAGCCCGTGCCCCCAACAAGAGAAGCCACCGCAATGAGAAGCCTGCGCACCACAACGAAGAGTAGCCCCCGTTCGCTGCAACCAGAGAAAATCCCACATGCAGCAATGAAGACCCAATGCAGCCAAAAATAAAATTAAATTAAACTAATTAATTAAAATAAAAACTGAGAATGTCAGGCTTATAAAACACTTCATCAAGATTTACAACAGAAGCCAACAGAATCCAAACTACTAAAAGTTGATGCATAGCTCACTAGGTAGTCTAACATAAATAATCAGTCCAATGTAGGAATAAATCAAATACCAAGCTTATGTTTAGACTTAGCTGAAGGACATATGCAAAATCTACATAAGGTATAATGCAGTATGCAAAAACGTTAGGCAGCCGAAGAACAAGTTCATCTGTGTCTATCTCATGCCCCTTATGCTACGTCACCCAAGAGACAATTAAATGGTATTTGATGATATGGATCATTCAATTTGCAGTTAACTTTGGCTTTTAACTGGGTAAACAAGCCAAGAGATAAATCATGATCCCAATTTTAAAGGTGTTAATTTTGAACTTCCTCCTTAACTATGCAGTTGATTGAAAAGCTTGTGAAACAAATGTTTTTTAAAGGCACAAATATTAGATGGAAGTAAAATAATGAAAATAGATGGGAAAGAGTGGCATCATCCTTACTTTAAAGGTATTTTAGTTACTGCTTTGTTCACATTCAAATATATTCATGAGAGATACTTACTACTTAAATTAAAAGTATTTGCCTAATATGAAAATAAATACTCCACCGTATCGTCTCAGTTACATTTGCACTATTCTGGCAATATGTATTGTCATATTCACTTGAGGAAAAAGAACTCAGTGGATTAAGCTAAGAAAATAACAAAAAATGAAAAGCCATACCTTTGCTCCTATGCTAGCCTAATCCTGCTTTCCTGTGTACCTGCTGCCCTGCTAGAGATCTGGGTCATCTTGATTTAAGCATGTCCCCTAACAGTGTATCTTACGCCAGATATCTTCCACTAGGAAGCAGTATTCCCCACTGGTTATAAATAATACTGATCCTGAACATGGGATTTTCCAGGTAAGGAGACTATCCATGTATACCATTTGCCAGGTGTCTGATCAGGGGAAATCCTCTTGGTCTCAGAAGTTCGAGGAGAAAGGGACTTTTATGGGCATGAAATTTAGCCCCCAAGGTAAAAATTCAGGCACCAACATTGGTAGGCAATTACTCGGATAGGACAAGTCACTCTTCCAGAGTCACACTGCCACTAAGTGAGACAGAGTTTGACCCAGGCGGTCTGACTCCTGTGGGATTAATTGCTGTTTGTATCATTTGTCCCATGATCCTGTGGCCTCCCAAGCCTCAGAAATCACGGTCATCATGGTCATGTGTGTAGCCATCTTAAAATGAGTCTGCGTCCACTCTCCACGCATTAGGCTGGAGGTGGGGAGAAACACAGTGTTCCCTGGGCTTGATGATATCCTGATATGCCATAGAGGGTCCAGTCACGGACTGACTCCAGTTTGAAGGGTCCCAAAGAGTTGCATACAGCCCCAGAATTTCCAGGACACACTTAGGTAAGTGTGGTAGCTCCAGAAGTATCCCAGATCCACTGGGATAATTCAGGAAATAGAAACAAAATCCCACTAAAAACATGCCTAATTTCCCCAGTGTGAGCCCATCCAGGATGTTAAACACATGGGTAGAACCAGCACCTCTTGTACTAGACAGACTTCGAGTCGAGAAGGTTCACATCCTGCAGCTTCTCTCATTTTCCAAGCTTAGGGGTCATGGGCAGAGAGTTAAACGTCCAAGAATACTCAAGTCTGCCCACAGAAACATGGCTTCCAAAAGCCCAAAGATATGGGATAACTTATATCACCAGCGATTGCCTTTACGGGAGCCTGCCATTCAGGGACACGTTGTTATCACTCAGCCCTTCGTTTATTCAGGGAATGTTAATTTAGCACCCACAATGGGTGAAGCACTGTGCCAGTGCTGGGATTACTGCTGTGAACTAGACAGACCAGCTCCTGATGAGGTGGAGTTTATATTACAGTTGGGGAAGTAGACAAAGAGATTTATCAACAAAGCAATCGGTTAAATAAATAAATAAATAGGAGAAGTGGGTGGAGCTCAAAAGGTTAAAAAAATTTTTATATGTATAACTGAATCACTTTGCTGTACACCTGAAACTAACACAACATTGTAAATCAACTATACTCCCATATAAAATTAAAAATTTAATTTTAAAAATAAAATTTTAATTAAATATTTAATTAATTATTGTAGTAATAAGTGTTGAGATGAAAATCCTTTGAGTGCTAAATAGAAACTAATTAGATACAGCTCTTAGGAACTGAGGCTGAAGGATGAGATGAAGCCAGCTTTCGAAGAAATGGGAGAAGAGCATCCAGGGTGAGGAAAGAATAATTTATGTTCCTGGTGCATCCCACCCCCAAACCCACAGAAAACATGTTCCACTATGAGTGCCCCTTGGTCTTTCATGAAGGGAGAATAAAGAGTTTGCAAAATGACCCTTGAATATGATTCTAGCTCCCCTTTTTAAGACCTCAGACCACAACCTTCTCTTACACACCTTGACCTCATGAAGAGAACAGTCCAATACAGTGTGAAGACCTGAACATCCACAAAACCCAGGCTCTGGCCCTAGCTTGCCTCTTCCAGGGTGTGGGCCAGTTAACTGTGCCTCCATCCCCGTAACTAGTCTGGGCTTCTATAAACTGCAGGCATTGGATATAAAGTCCCTTTCATCACTCATGCAACTTGTGATTAACTGACAGTTGCATGCTTGTACTAGCCCTTAATCTTTTTTTACTGCATCACATAAACCATACTATATGATATAGTTTCTAGTCCAGATTATTGGCCTTTAAGAGCTTACCCTTGTGGTTTTTCAAAATGGATAAAATGGGGGACCACTTCAAATGGTCCCTCACCCCAAACATCCCAACTCAACAAGTGATTTTTCCATAAATGTCCTACCTTGCATTTGCCCATTATGATTTGCCCTTAACAGTGAGTTGACCTCCCATTTTCCCACATTATTAATTCCATTTTGCATTTTCTTCCCCAATTTTATTCACACATGCATGAGATGTCTCCTTTGAATTTCCTCTTTACATAATTTTCCTTTCTCTCCAGACAGACTGCACCACCTGTCACTGGTAGACTCCAGGGGAGTTTATCCCAAACCAGGCCCTACAGTACACTGCACGGACAGAGGGCTTTCTCCTCGGCATTTAGAGGCAATTTCCACTGAGGTGTTCCAATTCCCAGTGGATGACCATAGTGTTCCAAAATGGCATATTTTTGTCCTTAAAAAGGCAAATCTTATAATTCCATTTATATTAACTCAAAAACAGGCATAATTTAGCTATAGTGTTAGAAGCCAGGAGAGTGATTCCTTTGGGGAGGAGGGTAGTGATTGGGAAGGAACATGAGATGGGCTTCTGGGGGCCAATACTATGCCCCTGCTTGACCGGAGTGGTGTTCAGAGGCATGTCCACTTTGATAAGTCACCCAGCTACACACTTATGACTTTTATACTTTCTTGTATATATGTTATATTTAAAGTTCACTAATAAAAAAGCCAAAACTTCTCCCCATACTTTACGTAGTATCAAAACCTACACTGGTAATTTATCAGTCATGGGGAGTAGACCTGGAGCTAGACTCCCTGGATTTTAACTTGTGTTCCCCTATTTTATTGCTACATTCTTTCTTTGTCTGTAAAATGGTAATGATAGTAGTACCTACCTCAGAGGACTGTTCTGACCTTTGGAAGAGTTATCATCTATAGAGCCCTTAAACAATGATAGCGCCATTAAGGGCAGCATTTAAATACCATTTCTCATGTCTACAAAAGATGGCTGGAGGCCTTACTAGACTCTAAGAGTGAAACCTTAGGCGTAGGGTCTAAGCCTGAGATGTCCTGGAGGGCCCAGACCCCGCCTACCTGGTCCCATGATCCTCAAGCCAGGTCAATGTCACCTCAGTAAATGTCACCGTAACTCATCCAGTTGTTAAAGCCCAAAACCTAAGGGTTGTTTTGGATGCATTTCTTTCCCACTTTTACCCATTCAGCTATTGGCCAAATGCTGTCAGTCATATGTCAGCTTCCCTTACCCGGACTCCTTCCCGCCTGGTCTGCCTGCTCCATAGTTGCCTCCCCCTATTCCTTTGTATGCAGCCATAAAAAATAACCTTCTAAAATATAAAGCAAATGATATTCTTCGCCTTCTAAAAGCCCTTGCATGGCTTCCCATTATACTTTGGGGATGGGGAGATTCCCCACATCCCTTGCTGTTGCCTACAAAGTCCCATGTGGGATATAACTTCTGCCTGTGCTCAACTTCATGGAGTACCCTATTTCACAGATAAGCGAACGCAGGCACAAAGAGGTTAAGAAACTCACCACCAGGGTTACATGGCTAGTGAGCGACAGAGGCAGGATATGAGCTCTGACTCTAAAGCCAGCACACTTGATCACCACGCTAACAATCCCACGTTTTTTCCTGCCCCATGGTCTTCACTCAGGCTTTTCCCCCTGCTGAGAACTCTTCTCCTCCACTCTTTGTGTATCGGATTTAATCCTACTCTTTAGATCTCAGTTTAAGCGTCATTCTGTCAGACAAGTTTGCCCTGACCATGCTATGTAAAGTAGGCACCTCCCTGCATTATTCTCAGCCTTTTCTTTGTTCACTTTGTAACATTTATGTTAATGCATACTAATTAGGTCCATTCACTTGTTTTCCTCTGCCTTTGCCCTTAGTACAAAAAGCCCCTTGAGGGCAGGCACCGTGTCCATCTTATTTTCCACCGTCTCTCTGGTTTCTGGGACAGAGAAACACTAGATGGATGAAGGGTATATGATTTCCACATTTAACAAGAGGGAGGATTATCCCAGTACTTAGCCCACTGCTTTTTAAATATTTTTTCAGGTAGTAAATATAGAAAAAGTTCTATTACATTGTGAGTGAAATTTTTTCTTCCTTATTTTACATCAATCTTACCTTTTCAAACATGCCTTCATTCAAAACACTCAACAAAACAAAGTTCCATGTACTCATGAAACTTACATTCTAATAAAGAAGGTCAGACAATGGACATCAGACAAAATAAAGGAGTAAAGCATAGAGCACATTCAATGGTGATAGGTTCTATGGAAAAAGAAGAAACAGAGTATGTGCAGTAGACCGCTACACTGGTGGCCCCCAAGGATCTTTACCCACTGGTGTTCAAGTGCTTGTGTCGTAAGTCGTTGCCACAGCACCTCAAGTCTTAGCCATATGACTTGCTTTGGTCAATGGGAAATTAGCAAGGATGATGCAAGGAGAGATTCAATAAATGCTTGCATATTGGGGGTTGGCCTCTTAGAATGCTTTTTTCTTGGAAGCCAGCGGCTATGATGCAAAGAACCTTGGGCTAGACTACTGAATCAGAGATGCCACATTGGTGGGGGTCCTGGAGAAGAAGAGGCCATCTTGGATGTTGAAGCCCCAGCCAAGATCCCAGTTGAATTTAGCTGCAGTCAGACCACAGAGGTGGACCAGAATCCCAAACTCTGGTGGCAGAAATCCTACTGCCCAAGCAAGCTAGCTAACCTCTCAGGGTTCCTGCTTTCTCATTCACAAAAATTGGCTTCCGAGAGAGGTGATCTCTAGCCTCTCTCTTAATTCCAACTTTCTAACATTTCAGATGTTTAAAAATTAAGTGAAACATAAAGAATATACTGGTTTCATCATGGGAAAGTGGAGTGATGAGATGAAATAACCCAAATTACCTCCAATGAGCTACTGTGATATTGATGGTATTTCTGTTTTTCTTTTGAAAGACAAGATAAGCTTTAGGGCCTCAACAAATAAAACATGTTCCTTTTGTCCTGTTCTTTCTTCTTTTTTGCCTGCTTGTAATTTCCACAGAAATTTTAGTGTTGAAAACGTAAACACAAGATCAGTGCTCTAATGCCTGGTGAGAGAGAAAAATATGAGTAGAAAAGTGAAATTCTCCACATTTAAAACAAATTTTTACAGGCAGGTTTGAAAAATGCATTGATGTCTACACTGTGTCGGTGTCTCTCCCCTGGGCTGTATAGCATACATTTTCTTAATAGCATGAGTCTTCTTTACCATTTGGTCATTTGAAATGAAATCATTCAGGGACAAAGGTATTTGAAAATTTTACAGTCAGTCTTTCCTCCATTAGCTTCCAGGAAGGGGGCTAGATCTCACCAGCATCAGCATAGAGTGACAAGGGAAAAACTCAACAGAACTGGATGAGGGAGAAATAGTTGTCCACAGAGAGAACAATTCACCATAAATCAGTTCAACCAGGGCCATTGCAATTCTTGTCCAGATTCCTGTTGAAACTGAAATCCAAAGAGAATCTAATGGTAAGACATACAGTGGCAGTGGGACTTGAGAAGAGTCTCCGGGATAAACCATTCAGGGAAGACTGGGGCAATGCTCCTGGGAAAAGTGGGTGAGAAATGAAAAGAAAATCAGAACTCTGTGAAAGATGAAGAAATGTCAGTTTCCCAAGGTATCTAACAGAGAAGAAAAAGCAAATATTTTTGCCTGCTCCTAGATATGTTTGGGTAGAAAGGTGATAGGAGCAGCAAAGATTACGTCTCAGTCACCTACTGCTGCATAACAAACCATCCCAAAACTGTGTGCCTTAAAGTAGTAATAATGTATTATTTTTCGCAGTGCATCTCACAGTATTTTCATACTGAAGGTTCTTCTGATGTTTTGCCTCTTTCATGATCTGTACTCAGCTGAAAGTCTGGCTGGGTTAGAAGGCTCAAGATGACTCATTCAGATGTCTGGCAGTTAGCGTGGCTTTCTGCTAGGGTGTGTTACTTCTCCGCCCTGTGGTCCCTCATCCTCCAACCAGATAGAACTGCTTCCCTATCTGGTGGTCTCAGGGCCATATTCTGAGAGAACAAGGAGGCAGCTGCAAGATCCCTTGAGATTTAGGCCTCAGAACTCTCACAGTGTCACTTCTGCCATGTTCTATTGGTCAAAGCAAGTCACAAAGCCAGCCCAGGATGAAGGGGAGGGGAAATCCACTTCACCTCTTGATAAGAGAAGCTGCAGAATCTTGAGGCAAGATTTTTCAGTTTACCACAGAATTTATCATTTCAGCCCTCTGCTTTGTTACAATCAGAAATTATCTTTACACTCTACTAGGTTGCTGAATGAGAGCTACCTGATGGAATTCTCAATGATTCCAAGTTTGAGTAGAGGCAGCCTGCAATGGTTGGATGATCAGTGAAAAATAATGAGCTCATGGTAGGGTTGGGGCTGAAATTCATAATGAACATCACAGGAACTTGTAATGATTTGGGGGAAACTAAGTATAAATCTTAGAAAATTGCTTCATCTAAAATAGGAACACTCGTCACTGATGAACAAAAATCCTTTCAAGAACTTTCTGATAAAATTAGCTATTACCATTAATGCTTTTTATAATCATCTCTTTTTACATTATTGGCTGTGATGAGTCTCTCTTACTTTAATAAGCGAATTCTTCATTACTTAAGAGAAAAAACACAGACTCCGGATAATAATACTATGTTTATTTTTGTGAGTAAGCCTAAATCCCTCCCTTTAGAAAATGGATACACACAGCTGTCTGCTGTGAAGTTCCCTTCGAAAGCATAATGCTGTTTTGTGGGGTTTTGCCAGGTTATATTTGTTTTGCCTTCGAGCAAGATAAGCTCTACATATGCTCACAAAATTCAGTACACCCAGTTGTTTGTAAGGTGCCCTCTTGGAACAATCCTGTGCGATGCCTCTAATCCCAAATCAGAACAGACAATATAACACCTCTGATTATTGATTTCTTAAATATAGTAAAAACAGGAAAATACTAATAAGTCCCAATAAGTCACTTGATTCAAACCTCTTGAGAAGCCAACTAGATGACTTTGTTGAATGAATCCAACCTTATAGATCATGGGATTAACCCTAAATATACAAAGAAGCAGGGAGATTTGAGAAAAGTATCTCTAATCTAGGGCTTTTATCTAAGAGGAGTCTTATTTTAAATCGGTATTTCTCAAAGTTTAGCCTGCATAGAGTAACCCGGGAACATTGTTAAAACACAGATTCCCAGGCACCACCCTAGAGATTCTAATTCAGTGGGTCTTGGCGGAGCCTGAAGATTTGCATTTCTACCAATTTTTCAGATGACGCTGATGCTTCTGGTCCATGGACCACACCTTGAATAAGACTGTCCTAATCTACGTCAGGTGTGAAAAGAGTCACAAAAGACAATACACTTATTTTTAACCTTTGCTCAAAGACGCTATCAAGCACTATGCAACATATCCCTCCAATACAATACAATACAAAAACCTGTGAATCCTTTTTACTTGCTATGAAGAACTTCACTAGTTACTGCTAAAAGTAGATTCTTTTGAGATCTGTATTTTGCTATTTTTGTTGTTGTTGTTACAAGTAAATTTTTCACACAGTTCTAGAATGGCCTTTGGTGTTAAAAAAGACCCAAATTACCTAAAGAATAATGACAATGTATCAGATTGCCATTGAGGTAGATTGTTTAAAGGTCAGAAATTCCTCCCATCTTACATTGCACCCTTTGCAGTGTGACTCTGCTGTTCTCCCATCCAAAATTGCATTCTATTTTTCAACCTCCTGAACTTGAACTGGCCCCGTGACTTGCTTTAACCAATAGAATGTGCTGAAAGACATTGCACAAGCCCCTAAAACTCAAAAAGCCTTGCAGTTTCTGCATTTGCCTTTTTGGAAAACTGCGTTGAAATTGCCAAATGAGGAAGCGAGCCTAGCGGAGAATGAGAGCCCATGGAGGAGAACCGAGGTACCCCAGTCAACAGCCAGCAGCTGCCAGCTGTGTAAAACAGGCCATCCTGGACTTGGAGCCCCACGGACCTCCAGCTGAATGCTCCTGCATGAACGAGCCCACATCAGACCAGTGGAGGACCTGCCCAGTCAACCCTTAGAAACGGGAGAAATAACAAATCATTGCTTTAAGTCACTAAATTTTGGGATATTTTGTTAAGCTGTAAGTGACTGGTACAGCTATCCTGCATATTTCAGTGAATTTGGGTAAAAAAAAAAGATCCTGAGACTCTATAACTAGAACAATAATGTAACTGCACCTGACAGTTGGCAATGCCTGCAGTGATAAGGCAGACTCCCACAGATACAGAGAACAGACTAGTGGTTACCAGTGGGAAGCAGGGAGGAGCAACATGGGGGGCGGGGGAGGTACAAACTACTGGGTGTAAGGTAGGCTCATGGACACATTATACAACACGGGGAATGCAGCCAACATTTTGTAATAACTGTAAATGGCAAGTAACCTTTAAAAATTGTATAAATTTTTTTTAAAAAACTTTTAAAGGCAGAGTCCACATCAAGGAGTAGTGATGCAATGCATTGGTCATACTCATTCTTCTCTGCCCAAAGAGAAGGTGCACGTATCTCCAAAAAAAAAAACAAAAAAAAGTCATCATTAATTATTCTGTGTCTGAGGGAGTAAAAAAAGCAAAACATAGGAAAGAAAAAGACCCTCTGCTTTTCCAGTTTCACCTTAAGCTTAGAAGGTATGAGCAAAGCTTGCTTAGAAGCACAGTACCTGATCGTGCACAACAGAGAAGGGGAATTCCCCACCGCACCGTGAGGCAGAGCACTGGTTGTGGTAGAAAAGAAGCAAATCTTTACAGAGTATAACCACTCATAACATAGCGTTTACTTTTTCAAGGGAAATGGGTAGCATTTGCCTTGAAGTAATATCTTTCTCCCTAGTCCCTCAATCAAAAGCCCTGAATACCTTACAATACTACCTTGCCTTTCTACAACCCTTTATAATTTTTTAACTTTCATTCTCAAGGGATTTACTTTGAACCTAGTAAGACAGGAAACATCATATAGTCCTTATTTTAAAAAAAAAAAAGTTGAATCTTAAGTCCAGAGTAAAATTTTCCCAACATCTATTTGATAAACAAATGAATATCCTTTAGTTATTTAGTACTTGAATTACTCCAAGTCCAATAGATCATAGTGAGGAGGTTGAGGGCCTCTGATTTCAGAAGGAAAATAAGTATTAAGTCATTCATAGCTCAGTTTCTTGTCCCATTTCCCCAGTTTCATACTCAGTGGGTCTGAGGTAAGACCCTGAATCTGCGCTTTTAGCAAGTATCCCAAATGATTCTTACGCAAGTGGTCCTCGGGTCAGTTTTTGGAAAACACTGCAGGAGTTTGAAAACACAGTGTTGGAGTGACCTGAATCCAGCTCCAGCCCTCCCCCGTCACTGGCTGTTTGACGTTGGGCAAGTTTTTCTCTCTGATAACTTATCTCAGAATCTTCATCTATAAAATGGGGACCATAATAGTACTGTATTAGTTTGCTACGACTGCTATAACAACATACCACAAACTAGACGGCTTAACAACAGAAATTTATTGTCTCACAATTCAGGCTACAAATTTGAAATCCAGGTGTTGGCAGGGTTGGTTCCTTCTGCGGGTTGTGAGGGAGAATCAGTTCCAGGCCCCTCTCCTAGTTTCTGCTGGTTTGCTGATAAGCTTTGGCATTCCTTGGCTTATAGATCTCTGCCTTCATTTTCACACAGTGTTCCCCCTATATGCATGTCTGTGCCCAAATTCCCCCTTTCATAAGGATACCAGTCATATCAGATTAAGGGCCTTCCCTGATCCAATGTGACCTCATATTAACTAATTACATCTGCAAAGACCCTATTTCCAAATAAGGTCACATTCTGAGGTCCTACAGGTTAGGACTTCAACATTTGAATTTTTGAGTGACATGATTCAACCCATAAAGTATCCACCTCTCAAAGTTGCACTGAGATAAATGTGCATAGCACATTTAGCACAGTATCTAGCATTTATAAGCCTCAATAAATGAGAGCTGTTAACTATTATACTCCATTGTCTTCCACAACACTGAGAGTGTGTGTATCCTTTCTACCTTTACTACAGATTGACATATAAATATAATGTAAACAAGAGCATTGGCCCTTTCAAAATGCTTTTTATATACTAGAAGAATAAATGATCTTGTATGTTTTCTAGATTCTAGAAAATATAAAAACGTATAACAATTACGCAAACCCTATTAATGCACTCAGGATCTGAAAGCTTCCGGGAAATGGGGAAACTGCCTTGGTGCTTTCTTCTGCTTTAAAGAAAAACTTATTTTTTTAATGCTGCTTTTAATTATATTACTTAGGCCCCAGGATACTGAGTCTTTTCTAATCTTTTTCCTTTTGTATAAGGGTTTTCCAGTCGTTTAGAGGTTTTATTTTCTTATTTATACCTCGACTAATAGAATTGTTAAATCCCTTGGAAATCAAAGTAATCTAAAGAGTTTATTGTTTAACCTGATAATTAAATCCCCCATGTTCTCTGATAAAGTGGTGCTCCTTACAAAGAGAAGACCCACCATTGAAGTGTAAGTAGACGTGGGTAAGAGCAGTTCTCAGAGTAACTGTGTCTACTCTCATTATCTCCCAGGAAATTATCCACTTCGTAGATAATCTGCTGAAAAGTTAAACTCTTATCAAAGAGAGTAGGTGAGAGTTAAGGTACTGGCTCTGCCATTAACCCTTTAGTGACTTTTTGTAAAGTCTGAAAGTTCTCAAAATATGTCATTTCTTGGCTGGGATGGCAGGGACAGGTAACTATGTAATACAACCAAGTTTCTATGAAGTTATAAAAATTCCCAGCTAAGGTGATCAGCATATGGTCAAAGTCCAACCTTTTGCAAGCCTCAAAGAAATATTCACCAAACTACTTCAAAAGTCTATTGGGGGCTTCCCTAGTGGCACAGTGGTTGAGAGTCCGCCTGCCAATGCAGGGGACACGGGTTCGTGCCCCGGTCCGGGAAGATCCCACATGCCGCAGAGCGGCTGGGCCCGTGAGCCATGGCCACTGAGTCTGCGCATCCGGAGCCTGTGCTCAGCAACGGGAGAAGCCACAACAGTGAGAGGCCCGCGTACTGCAAAAAAAAAAAAAAAAAGTATATTGGAGTCAATATCTAGTAAGATAAAGAAAATTGGGTATGATTTGCTCTTTATAATGTCTCCTTACATAGTCCCTCAGTCATAGACCTGATAATAACTTATAATCTTACCTCACCTTTATAAGATCATTTATAGTTTTTAAAGTGCGTTCAAGGGATTGAATTTGATCCTGTGATGTAAGGTAAGGCACATTTCATTGACGTCTTTTTTAAAAAACAGACTCTAAAGCCCATCATATCCTGCAGTCTTGTAGGAGACATCTATTTGTTTTAGCCAGGCCAACATCCAGCACCCCCTGTAAGTCAGCCCCTGGCCTTCTTTCAGGGAACTATCCCTTTCCCAGCTCCTCTGCCATGTGATTGGATGAGCTGACCTCATTCCCTACCAACCTCCAGGCTCTAGAAATGAGCATGTGATTCAAATTAACCAACTGGAGCATTCCATTTTCCAGGCCACAATTACTGACTCAGGAATGGACCAATGACATAAGTTTCAAAGAGAATTGGCTCTGGTCCCTTTGTTAGAACAGTTGGGAAAGATGAGCTGTTTTTTCAGAAGGTGCTAAGCTTGCCTGATGCCATCCTTGTCACCATAAGGGAGAACCTTCCTAAGAATTAAGCCAACATGAAGAGAAACAGAACCAGGAATTGAGAAAGACTTTATTGATGATGTTTGGTACCTGGATTTCACTGTGCCTGAAACACTACTGCTTGAGTTTTCAGATACGTGGGCAGATATATGTAAGTATTCTTTTTTTAAGCAATATTTCTGTGTTTTGTTACTAAAACAGTCCAAAGTCTCCACTACATTGATTAACAATGAGATGTAACATTCCTGGGGACATCCATGGATAGGAAGCAGAGCCACTGAATTGTGATCTCCTTTAGAAATGATCTCCACTCGTGTGGGCACATGATGATTTAATGTAGGTGAAAGTGCAAAACAAACATGCTCGAAGAAATCGTGTGACCTTGTACATCAGTTCATGTCTTTCCCTTTGTTCCTTCACAGTCTCAGGTCTGGTTTCCAGAAGCTCACGTTGAGATGAGGATTCATGTGCAAGGGGTTGATTTAGGATGTGGGAAACCTGGTAAGAGAAAGGAGGAAGCCCAGCCAGGAGCAATCCGGCAGAGTCCAGAGAGGGTGGCATCAGCCTGATCCTGCTGGAGAGCTCTAAAGGGTGAGTCACAGCTCAGAGTGGTCCCCATTTGAGACAAGCAATTGGGGCTTTCCTACTCCTGCACCTGTCATTTGCTGGTACAGCCCCCAAGGAGTATAAATTCTACGCACAGGTAAAGGCATCCAATAGCCCAAGGGCAGAGCTCTGAAAGAGTCATGAACTGTTGAGAAAAAAGCACAATGACAGAGGAGCAGATTCAAGACTGGTAAAAAGGATACAGAAATGTCTGGGCAGAGCCCCAGTATAATCTACCACATTCACCCCACTTTTCCACTGCCAGTGACCTCAGGCAGGTTTTTTTTTACTAAACTCATTCTTGAAAGAATATAGAGAAAGAATATTACCCAGGCTTTCAATCACTGTTCTTACTTTTCTGCAATCGGTTTAATATCTAATCTTCATCACTACTACAAAGACTATATTCCAAACTTACTAAAATTACAACTCTTGGTCAGCCTTCAAAAATTCAGTAGAATTATTACAGCATAAAGGTGGATTCTTCCATTCCTAGCTCCTCTGGCTATTTAAGTCAGGAAATTGAAAAGTTTGAAGTCCTTCAGATTCCTTGTCTTCAGTTCACAAATGCTCTGGTGGCCTTAGAAGATTCACACCTAATCTATGAACAAAGAATCCTTTTACCCTCTGTTCTCCCTCAGCCTTCAATCCTTTTGTAGATTTGAAAAAGCACCTATTTTAGATCATAGTACATTGTGCAGTCATTATGTTTCAAAAAAATGAGCATATTTTAAATCTATAGTCCATGCCTGATAATACAGGTAGAATGCATAAAATATATATGTATATTTATACACACACAAACTCATTTTCTAGGAACGTCAGATAAAAACTAAAGTCACGTAATCACCATGTTACATCTGTCTGTATCTATGCCCATAATGTCTATTTATCAGTGCTTTAAAAAATCCACATTCAGTGAGTTTTTTTGTTATTTTTCTCTTTTTTCTCAGCTCTCTCAAAGCATAAAATGTTAAAGATTAGCTGTATCCTGATTTACCAAAAATTTTTCTAATATCAACATATATTCCAGCCACTGAATGCCTAAGAGATTTTCCACCTTCTTTAAATATGTTACAGAATCTATGAATCATTTTACTACCAAGTTATAAAACTCTGAAAATATGAGGGAGCTGATGAAAATGCTAAGATTCCTCAGAGCATCTCTGACCATACAAGTGACCGTTTTCCTCTCTTTTGCCCAAGAACACATTCTTTGCACTTTAGTTGAGTCAGGTTTCGATCATTATGCTCTACTGCAGAAAGAGCTGGGTACAACCACGGGGGTTGGAATAAGGAGAGAGAAAAGAGAGAAATTCATAGGTCTTCTTTTGAAAAGCTTTTCTCTTGGTAAATCTTGCTTGAATGAAAGGGGGCAAGTAGACATTGTTGATCTCTGATTCCTGAAAGTGGAGAAAGAAAGACATTTGCAGGGGTGGGGAGTAGCTATCAAATTAGTCTCATTTATCATTTATTATTCTTTTGCTGAGTGGTTAAGCATTGGTACTCATGGAATACTGAAGTTGAGGTCTGAGGAGCCTCACGTTGCCAACAGGAATAAACTCTTTATTCGAGAACAACTCATAATCAGCTGGCCATCTGTTGCAAAACTTACAGAAGATTTTTGAGGGGATCCCCTTCCAGAAAAAAGAAAATCGTGTTATTCCCCAAATACTAACACCATTTTTCTCTTCCTTACTTTCCCTCTTGCATACACGCTCACAGTTCTTTAAGTCGGTCTCATGATATTATTAAAAAAACCAAATCTGCTGTCACAACACTTCAGCTTCAGATTAATCAGTGGGCATCCCTCCTTTACTGAGACCAAAAGAGAAAAAGTTTTAAATTGCTCCTTCTTAGCCCCCTACCCCAGCCCAGCACCATGGAGCAAACACCAACAGGCTCTTTTTTTTTTTGCGGTACGCGGGCCTCTCACTGTTGTGGCCTCTCCCGTTGCGGAGCACAGGCTCCGGACGCGCAGGCTCAGCGGCCATGGCTCACGCGCCCAGCCGCTCCGCGGCATGTGGGATCTTCCCGGACCGGGGCACGAACCCATGTCCCCTGCATCGGCAGGCGGACTCTCAACCACTGCGCCAGCAGGGAAGCCCCACCAACAGGCTCTTAAGCACTCAAGAGAAATTTTAAATATTTTGATCATTTCTCTGTTTTTTCCAAAAATAAATTAAATAAAATAAAAGTATATATACTTATACAGCCATATATACATATGTCTCCCTGCTTGCTGGCCAGAGACAGATGTCACTGGATTTACATATGCTTTATTGGTGCGACCCACACGGTGACTGGGAGTTCGCGATTGCAGGGTAGGATCTGGGGAGCTGTTCTCAGCACGGTGCTGAATTGATTAACCCATCACGGAGGGGTCAGCGTTCATCCCTCAGCTTCGAGGGACATTACAACCTGCTCCTCACCCCAAAACTGTCAGATGGCTCTGTGAGCATCCTCTAAAACCACATCTGCGAGGAAGAATTTGCCAACCAAACTGGGACAGAATGAAAACCTCAGGAAAAAACACATTTAGTTGACTACTGGGTTTAAGGCCAGAAGCAGGGAGCTCAAGCTCTATCAGACTTCAGGGTCAGACCCTAGTCTGTCCTATGAGATAAATGTCTTTGTGACATGCATGGTCTGAATGGAGGCAGATGCCGCTCTCCATTGTAATAGAGTAGTACTTTAGTCATAAGAACATACTTAATTGCTGTTATTGAGCTCAGAACCTTAACGGTGCTTCCAAGAGTAAAGCATATACGATAAAATTAAAGATATTTTAAAATTTGGAGGATGCACATTTATGACCGCCTGCATTTTTACCTTAAATCATTGTTTGGTTGGCCAATGAATATCATATATGCTACCTATGTTAGTTGAGTTAGTCTTAGAGAAAAAATAATGTCCAGTATGTTACATGAAAGGTATCACGTGTGTGTGTGTGTGTGTTTATTTGCTTCTTGGGCTCAATTTATCACGTCCCAGTCCTTTTATAAGTACTAAATACTAAATCTATAACTATTATCTGTTCTTTTCTAAAAGCAACCACATCGAAACTCAACCCATTATACTTCTTGTAATTTCAAATGCTAAGTGATTTCATCACCAAAAGTTAGTGAATACTAATTTCAGGTTAATAATCATTCCATCCAATATTCTTTAAGATCAATAGAGACAATTGCAAGTTCTTCTTCAGTAATACTTTCCTTTATTTCCATGGTCTTATAAGGAATGTAATGGGGAAAACTATTTGTCAATATGCTATTTAAGTTGGAATAATATTTAGTCCCCTAAAACTAAGTAAGTCAGATCCTTGATACAAAAAGTACTTCTTTGTGTGTCTTGTTAAATATAAGTCAGTGGTCCAATATTTCTGTGCTTAGCTTAGACTTTCTTTTCCTCCTGGTTATCTACCTCTGTATCCTGAGTTTTAAGTGCTGTGTCTTTCAAGTCATTTTCACATCCTGCCTTTAGGCTCTCAGAGTTGTATTTCACTGACACTATAACTGTTGTTTACTGATTTTATGTCTGACTCCTAGAATTTATGGTCTTGAAAGAGCTGCCACTTAAGGTCCAATCAGCTTTTGGCTCACTTTCAATGAGGAACCAAAAAACCATTCAGAAATATAACACTGTAAAAGAAAGGTAATTTTTTTCCTTTCCTTGAATGTAATTTTCTAAACATGCTGATGGCAAATCTCATAGAACTAAGTGACACTGACTACAAAGCCCCATTATTTTTCTATGACCAATTTATTAAGGGTTCACATACATTAAAAGATTAAATGACTTTGACATTTGATTACCAGCTTGCTATTAGACATAAATTATATTGTTCTGAAAATGACTCCCCAGTGCTGAAAAGTTATTAATATTGAAACAAATGCACTGAATCTTCAGTGATCAAAGTGGACCGATACAAATATCTTCAGTGATTGCCATTTTCATAGTGAAGTAAATTTTAAATAACAGTACTCCACTTAAATTTAGATGCCAGCTTTAACTCTGTTCAAGCTTTCATAAATATGTTTTATTAATTACCACCGTGATTGTACTTTCAAAAGGATTTCTCCTACACTCCATACAGGTACCCACCACTGGGACCACGCCTTTCTCACCCGTAAGTCCATACACTTCCTCAACTGACTTCAGCACATTCATAAACAGACAATGTAAGAGGATCACAAGTTAAATGTCATGGACCCGGCATTTTAATACATTCTGTCCAGTCTCAACAAATTAACCAAATTATGAATAAAAAGTTAAAGCAATCACTCTTGTGGCAGTGATGGCAGCAAGTAAATAGAAATGGGCCATCAGTTTCTTACTAACTGTCGTGTCTTTTATTTACTGTTTTGAACTTCCTGCTTTTGAAAGTGATTTGTCATTAAAATCTGCTGCTTTATTTAATTAGTGTAATTGGGGAAGCCTCCGAAGGGATGTAACCTGAATTGCCCAATTACTTGAATTATACTAATTAGCCCCACGTGGTAAAGTTCCTTCCCCTAGGCAAAACTGAAAGTTACCTCCTCTCAAATAGGAGTTTCTCCCCACTCCCAATCCTGGTGAAAGGGAATCTCATCTGCAGGAAACCAGTCCATTTTGCAGTTATTCTCTCTCCAGGTTGACCTCTAGAGGGCGATCCTTCCTAATTTTAAAACCATCTGATTCCACTGGGAAAGAGCTGAGATGCTAACCAAATCCGGAACTGGAAAGTAATCTCTTGTAAAGACTATGATGGGAATACTGAGTGAAGTAAATCAGACGGAGAAAGACATATACCATACGATATCACTTATATGTGGAATCTAAAAAAATGGTCCAAATGAACCTATTTATAAAACAGAAATAGAGTCACAGATGTAGAAAAAAAACATATAGTTACCAAAGGGGAAAGGGGGCAGAGGTGGGATGAATTGGGAGATTGGATTGACATATACACACTACTATATATAAAATAGATAACTAATAAGAACCTACTGTATAGCACAGAGAACTCTACTCAATACTCTGTAATGACCTATATGGGAGTAGAATCTAAAAAAGAGTAGATATATTTATATGTATAACCGATTCACTTTGCTGTACAGCAGAAACTAACACAACACTGTAAATCAACTATACTCCAATAAAAATTAATTTAAAAAACAAGACTGTGATGGAAGAAAACTCACTGCGTTCACGTTCCCTGTGACACACCAACCACCTGAGTCTCCATTTTTCACATGATGCCTTCTTTTTTCATTCCCTCATCCATGAAATGCTGAACCACTGTAACTATCTTGGTGTAAAGAAAAAAATATGTAATCCCCTAAAAACCCCTCTCAGCTATATATATCTTTATTGTATAGTTTTGTTTCTTTGCACTTAAATAGTAAAAAACTGTTTTCTGTAGGTCAGAATATTGACACATTAGGTATCCCATCCCTTGTTTCCTCTTCCTGGGCTTTATTTCTTTTGCCTGGTACTGTTTTTAAGAACAGAAGCATGACACCTGGTAAGTGATAAAGATAGCCTTAGATTGTGGATTCATACAATACATAATACTTGTCTTTAAAGTCAAGTTTCCAAAAAGTCAAATAATTATCCAAGGGTCATCTTATTTCTCAGTGGCAGAGCCAGAATTTATTCTCACAGTTTTAAAATGTTTATCTGAGATTTCCTTGCTAATCCACCTGCATTCTGTCATTCCACCACTAGGGTCCCTGCAAAAACAAGAACCAAGATTTTTATTGAGCACTTTCTAAGTGCCAGGCACTGCATTAAGCACTTTACCTGGATTTTATCATTTAATCCTTAGAACAACTCAATGATGTGATATTACCCACTTTACAAATGAGGAACTCAAAGCTCAGAGACAATAAGCAACTTTCCCAACATCACTCAGTTAGTAGGTTTCACTAGAATTCAAAACACTGCTGTCTACCACAGGGTCTATTTTCTCATCTCCTGCTACCTTTTCAACCTGGGAAGACTATCTCCGAATCTGTAAACTTTTTTTATAAATCCTTTTTTTTTTTTTGGCTACGTTTGGTCTTCATTGCTGCGCAGGCTTTCTTTAGTTATGGTGACAGGAGGCTACTCTTCCTTGCAGTGCGGTGGATTCTCTTGTTGCCGAGCACGGGCCCTAGGTGCACGGGCTTCAGTAGTTGCAGCACATGGGCTCAGTAGTTGTGGCGCACGGGCTTAGTTGCTCCATGGCATGTGGGATCTTCCCGGACCAGGGATCGAATCTGTGTCCCCTGCATTGGCAGGCGGATTCTTAACCACTGCGCCACCAGGGAAGCCCCCGAATCCATAAGCTTTTAAGCGCTCCTTTCTTTCAAGGACAGTAAAGAGAACTAAGTCTCGGAAAAACAAGGAATCAATTTCCTCAATATTCCCCCTGGAAAAACTGACTCATATGGCTTAGAAAAATTCTAAATCCTGATTTCGTATGATACTGGGTAGTGTTTGTGTTTAATCTAGCCAGACAAATTGGATTGAAATTTCAACTCTTCACTTACTAGCTGAATTACTTTTAACAAATGATTTAACCTCCCTGGGCCTTAGTTTCCTCATTTGGAAACTGGATAATAATATATACTGCACAAGTGAGGCTTAAAAAAAATAGCTCTACATGATGGGCTCACAACTATATCTAGTCAATAGTCAGTAAGTGCCAATTCTAATTATTTTTGTTTGAGGTCAAAGGAGAGAAAGATTTAACAGTGGGAACTATGAAAGAGGCTCGCCAACCTGAAAAAAATAAATAAAAGGATAGGTACATCATTTAAGCCTAACAATAGATTTTTTAAAAGTCACCCCAACAGTAGATTTTTTTAAAGTCCCATGTAAATATGTCAGTTTGGTTTTGGTTTTGGTTTTGGTTTGGTTCGTTTGGGTGATATGGCTTCCTTGGGTGCATAAGGTTTTTCTAGACAAGGAAAAATGTCTACCAAGTTTAACAGGTTATGTGCATATTTCACACTAAATGCCAAACCCCACCCCTGTCCCTTTGCAGCAAAACTGAAATGCCTTATTTCTTTAAGAATGCTTCAGATGCCAAAGCCGTCTGTGCACAAAAAGTAAGAACCTGACTACACAAATCTCACTTCCCTTCTATTAAATGTTTCACAAAATTCAGTATTCCATCTCAATTTCCCAACCCTGACAGCCACTTTATGTTGCCCTCTGTCAACAACTCAGTCTGAACTTCAGGGGAGAGCCTGTCCTTTGGAAATAATGACCTGCATCTTCAATTCAGGGGTACCTCTTAGTAAATATTTTACTGGACGTGGGTGATGAATCCACAGCACATCTATTGCATGAAATCCTCAGCCTCTATTTACTTGTCTTTGAATTTCCTTTATATTGAAAGCATCTGTCGGCAAAGCAAGATGTCAAAGGTGATAAACTCTACCACCTACTGGGAGCACTTGGTGGCAAAGAACCAATTGGTGGGTCCACAGGGAAGAATCAAGGACCCTAGGTTTTGCTCTTTGGGTTCTACCTGCTTGTATGATTATTGCTCTGGATATCAGCACATTCCACTTTTGGGAGGGGGCTTCTATGTGCAACTCTAACCTCCTTTACAGTGAAAACAGTTTCCTATGATAGGAGGAGGTAGGTTGCTTTATATATAATTGGTTTGATTAATCCATCTATGACTCCATGAAGAGACCAATTTGCTATAATCACACATCTACACACATTTAACCCAGTGCATGGCAGCCTTTAATTTATGCCCCTAATTTTATTTCTAAAGTTACTTCTCACATTAATACTCAAATGAATTTTTTTCAACTTATTACAGGTTTCTCAGCCTTGTCACTATTGACATGCTGGTCCCAATAGCTCTTTGTTGTGGGGAACTGTCCTTAGCACTGCAGGATGTTTTTATTTTTTATTCTTTTTTAACATCTTTATTGGAGTATAATTGCTTTACAATGGTGTGTTAGTTTCTGCTTTATAACAAAGTGAATCAGTTATACATATACATATATCCCCATATCCCCTCCCTCTCGCATCTCCCTCCCTCCCACCCTCCCTATCCCACCCCTCTAGGTGGTCACAAAGCACCGAGCTGATCTCCCTGTGCTATGCGGCTGCTTCCCACTAGCTATCTATTTTACATTTGGTAGTGTATATATATATCCATGCCACTCTCTCACTTTGTCACAGCTTACCCTTCCCCCTCCTCATATCCTCAAGTCCATTCTCTAGTAGGTCTGTATCTTTATTCCCGTCCTGCCCCTAAGTTCTTCATGACCCTTTTTTTTTCTTAGATTCCATATATATGTGTTAGCATACAGTATTTGTTTTTCTCTGACTTACTTCACTCTGTATGACAAACCCTAGGTCCATCCAGCTCACTACAAATAACTCAATTTCGTTTCTTTTTATGGCTGAGTAATATTCCATTGTATATATGTCCCACATCTTCTTTATCCATTCATCTGTTGATGGACACTTAGGTTGCTTCCATGTCCTGGCTATTGTAAATAGAGCTGCAATGAACATTTTGGTACATGACTCTCTTTGAATTATGGTTTTCTCAGGGTATATGCCCAGTAGTGGGATTGCTGGGTCCCATGGCAGTTCTATTTTTAGATTTTAAGGAACCTCCATACTGTTCTCCACAGTGGCTGTATCAATTTACATTCACACCAACACTGCAAGAGGGTTCCCTTTTCTCCACACCCTCTCCAGCATTTACTGTTTCTAGATTTTTTGATGATGGCCATTCTGACCGGTATGAGATGATATCTCATTGTAGTTTTGATTTGCATTTCTCTAATGATTAATGATGTTGAGCATTCTTTCATGTGTTTGTTGGCAATCTGTATATCTTCTTTGGAGAAATGTCTATTTAGGTCTTCTGCCCATTTTTGGATTGGGTTGTTTGTTTTTTTTGATATTGAGCTACATGAGTTGCTTGTAAATTTTGGAGATTAATCCTTTGTCAGTTGCTTCATTTGCAAATATTTTCTCCCATTCTGAGGGATGTCTTTTCATCTTGTTTATGGTTTCCTTTGCTGTGCAAAAGCTTTGAAGTTTCATTAGGTCCCATTTGTTTATTTTTGTTTTTATTTCCATCTCTCTAGGACCTGGGTCAAAAAGGATCTTGCTGTGATTTATGTCACTGAGTGTTCTGCCTATGTCTTCCTCTAAGAGTTTGATAGTGTCTGGCCTTACATTTAGGTCTTTAATCCATTTTGAGCTTATTTTTTTGTATGGTGTTAGGGAGTGTTCTAATTTAATACTTTTACATGTAGCTGTCCAGTTTTCCCAGCACCACTTATTGAAGAGGCTGTCTTTTCTCCACTGTATATTCTTGCCTCCTTTATCAAAGGTAAGGAAACCATATGTGTGTGGGCTTATCTCTGGGCTTTCTATCCTGTTCCATTGATCTACATTTCTGTTTTTGTGCCAGTAACGTACTGTCTTGATTACTGTAGCTTTGTAGTATAGTCTGAAGTCCGGGAGCCTGATTCCTCCAGCTCCATTTTTCTTTCTCAAGATTGCTTTGGCTATTCAGGGTCTTTTGTGTTTCCATACAAATTGTGAAAATTTTTGTTCTAGTTCTGTGAAAAATGCCAGTGGTAGTTTGATAGGGATTGCATTGAATCTGTAGATTGCTTTGGGTAGTAGAGTCATTGTCACAATGTTGATTCTTCCAATCAAAGAACATGGTATATCTCTCCATCTATTTGTATCATCTTTAATTTCTTTCATCAGTGTCTTATAATTTTCTGCATACAGGTCTTTTGTCTCCTTAGGTAGGTTTATTCCTAGATATTTTATTCTTTTTCTTGCAGTGGTAAATTGGAGTGTTTCCTTAATTTCTCTTTCAGATTTTTCACCATTAGTGTATAGGAATGCAAGACATTTCTGTGCATTAATTTTGTATCCTGCTACTTTACCAAATTCATTGGTTAGCTCTAGTAGTTTTCTGGTAGCATCTTTAGGATTCTCTATGTATAGTATCATGCCATCTGCAAACAGTGACAGCTTTACTTCTTCTTTTCCAATTGGGATTCCTTTTATTTCTTTTTATTCTCTGATGGCTGTGGCTAAAACAAACTATGTTGAATAATAGTAGTGAGAGTGGGCAGCCTTGTCTTGTTCCTGATCTTAGTGGAAATGGTTTCAGTTTTTTACCATTGAGGACAATGTTGGCTGTGGGTTTGTCATATATGGCCTTTATTATGTTGAGGAAAGTTCCCTCTATGCCTACCTTCCAGAGGGTTTTTATCATAAATGGGTGTTGAATTTTTTTTAAAGCTTTCTCTGCATCTATTGAGATGATCATAAGGTTTTTCTCCTTCAATTTGTTGATATGGTGTATCACAATGATTGATTTGCATATATTGAAGAATCCTACTGCAGGATGTTTTGAAGTATTCCTGGCCTTTACTTGCTAGATGCCAGCAGCAAACATCTCTTTCAGTTCTGACAACCAAAAATGCCTCCAGACATTTCGAAACATCCCCTGGGGGGCAAAATTGCCCCCGTTAAGAACCACTGATCAACTAGTATTATCCTATAACTTTTAAATAGCGTTAGGTGTTTGAGTTTCATTTTGAATATTAATAGTAATTATTAAGGCTTTATTTTTACCTCAGTTTTGAACTTTTCTCTGCCAGTGGATACAAGAGCATTATATAAATATCATAAAGCCTTCATATGGCATTGTTGAGTTATGAAAACCATAACCAAATAGCTTTGTGACATTCCAGGCTATTGAAAGTGAAAGTAAACTCCAGCATGGTCTAGGCACCTGCTCTACATTTCAGTTTAGTGTACTGGCTTATATGATCCGATCCCAGCAATCCTCTTGTGTGTGCTCCTCCAAAATACCTGCATCAGGTAGGACCCACAGGATCCTCAAGACAAAGGCAAGCAGTTGCCTAACTATGAATGATGCCATAGCTGTGCACAGCAGGTGCAATCCGGGTCCCAGGAAGCAGTGAATTGAACAATACTGCCTCTGTGTCTTCTGACTGCCAAGGAGGTAAAATCCACCTGTATGTTCAAAGCATAGACATCTGTGGCATTGGGGCCAGCCCTACATCAGGATCTGACGTATGCCCAGGTCACCTGAGTCACATGTTTCAACTTCCAGCATGCTCCCTCATCACAGGTCCAACCTGTCTCCTAACCCAGAGGAGCTTCTGGGGCAGCCCCCACTTGAGCTTCCTGTACTAAAACATCCTTTCATTTAAAAGCACTTTCCTGGATCCCACTTGCAGCTGACCTCCCAAACTGATCTGCAGTTATATAGATCCAAGGTACTAAACTGATGGCCCATGAGCCAGGTCAACTGCATGGAACATGTACCTCTTTAGTCAGCAAGGTGTTTTCCTTTTCTTTTTCTTTTTTTTCTTTTCAATTCTTTGCTAACTCCCAACATTTATAAACCCAGAAATTTTATCTCAAAATTCCATATTTCCAGCTTCTCTTAAAGGACTTGCATGTGATACCACTGGCACTGAAACAGTCAGCTGTAGCTGAGCCGTACAACCTGCTTAGACAGGTCAGATCATGTGCTCCCTGGTCCACCCCCGAGCCTGCTCCCCTTATTTATTTGTTACCTGCCTCACCCCAAACAGCATATGAGTATGTCATCCTCTCATTTGAATTCCAGAGATTCACATGCTGAAATTGTAATGATTTCTGGAAAACAATCAACAAGACGAATGGAAGATGTAATAAAATTTAAAACAATAACTTCAATGCCATTCATGTGCTTTTCCTAGACATCATTTTTTCCTAACAGACAAGCACCATATGCCTCTTATCAAGCACTATTTTTAGGTGCTGTAGTCAAATGCCAGTCACAGTTTGAAGCACTTCACAAGAAATAGTTCATCTAATTCTCATAACAGCCATTGAAGGAGATACCATTATCGCCCTCTTAAGGGAGATACGGAAACTGAGGCACGGATTGGTTAAGAAATGTGTTGCAGGCAGAAGACCTAAAATAGACATTTCTCTAAAAAAGACATACGTATGTCCAAGAGGCACATGAAAAGATGTTCAACGTCACTAAGTATTAGAGAAATGCAGATCAAAACCACAATGAGATGTCACCTCACACCAGTCAAAATGGCCATCATCAAAAAAATCCACAAACAGTAAATGCTGGAGAGGGTGTGGAGAGAAGGGAACCCTCCTACACTGTTGGTGGGAATGTAAATTGATACAGCCACTGTGGAGAACAGTATGGAGGTTCCTTAAAAAACTAAAAGCAGAACTACCATATGACCCAGCAATCCCACTACTGGGCATATACCCTGAGAAAACCATAATTCAATAAGAGTCATGTATCACAATGTTCATTGCAGCACCATTTACAATAGCCAGGACATGGAAGCAACCTAAGTGTCCATCGACAGATGAATGGATAAAGAAGATGTGGGACATATATATAATGGGATATTACTCAGTCATTAAAAAGAATGAAATAATGCCATTTGCAGCAACATGGATGAACCTAGATATTGTCATACTGAGTGAAGTAAGTCAGACAGAGAAAGAGAAATATTGTATGATATCACTTATAAGTGGAATCTTAAAAGAAATAATACAAATGAACTTACAAAACAGAAACAGACTCACAAAATTAGAAAACTAACTTACAGTTACCAGAGGGGAAGGGTTGGGGGGAGGAATAGTTAGAGAGTTTGGTATTGACATGTACACACTGCTATATTTAAAATAGATAACCAGGGACTTCCCTGGTGGCACAGTGGTTAAGAATCCGCCTGCTAATGCAGGGGACGTGGGTTCGAGCCCTGTTCTGGGAAGATCCCACATGCCACGGAGCAACTAAGCCCGCGGGCCACAACTACTGAAGCCTGCGCACCTAGACCCCGTTCTCCGCAACAAGAGAAGCCACCGCAATGAGAAGCCCACGCGTTGCAACGAAGAGTAGCCCCCGTTCGCCGCACCTAGAGAAAGCCCACGCACAGCAACAAAGATCCAATGCAGCCAAAAATAAATAAATTTATAAAAAGTAAAATAAAATAGATAACCAACAAGGACCTACTATATTGCATAGGGAATTCAGCTCAATATTATGTAACGAAATAATTGGGAAAAAAATTTGAAAAAGAATAGATACATGTATACGTATAACTGGATCACTTTGCTGTACACCTGAAACTATTACAACGTTGTTAATCAACTACTCTCCAGTATAAAATTAAAAGTTAAAAAAAAAAAATTGTTCCAACAGGATCCACATGGGAACGACCTGGGTGGTCTGACTCTAGACTCCAAGTCAAGTTTGCCTTGACAATTTACTGCCTCCCAAATTGTCAATTCTCACAATAACTCAGAAGCAATGGTTATTACTATCCAGTCTTTACAGAGGAGGGAATTGGAGTTCAGAGAAGTTAAAGAACTCTCCTGAAAATCATTGTCAAAACACTTCAGAGAAGAGACTGTCTACTGTCTACACCAGCTTCCAGAGTCAGCCCCATACAGCATTGCTGGGGTTTCAGTACGGTGAAGCACCCAGGCTGCAGGCCCTTCCCCCTCAGACCCTAACCAAAGGAGGTGTGAGTAGGGGTCTGCTCTGCTCTGCACCAGCCCCCAAGCCCTGCATGGGATCAGCACAGGCACAGGAAGCTGGTCCAGATTTGCCAAGCTGGGAGCCCACACCACCTAATAAAGGGCAGGACTCATCCACCAGGGTCCACACCAAGTCTGTTGAACTTGCCATGCCCTGCAGAGCGGTTCCTGTTGCACTGAGGTGAAAAGGAAGCTGCAGAAGTGGGAGCGAAGAGTAGGGGTGGAAACTGGGACAGTTGGAGGAAAATTGAAGTAAAAGTTACAAAGTAACCCACCACCGCTATACAGAAAGAACGAAACTTAAAGGATTCAGGAAGTATCAACACATCTTCTTTACCCCAGGCTCAGTCCTCGTTGAATATCGCACATACAGACTTAAATGAGCTCATCTCATATAACACAAGAAATTGTTCCCTTTTAAAAGACACAGTGGAGCAGTGGAGACAGTCCTAGATTTCCCAGCAAACAAGTATTCCACCAAAGCCTAGGAATCATCCTTGATCCCTCCCTTTCTTTCACTTCCCATGTTCTATCCATGTAGGTCCAATCAGCTCTTCTCCAAAACTTATCCCAAACCCATCTTCTCTCCATCTCCACTGTTAAAACCCTTGGCCAAACCCCAGTCACCTCTCACCTGGGTTACTGCCTAGGCTTCCTCACTCTTTCCTTTTCATGCTCCCTTGTCATTTTCACCCCTCCATCTTCCAAACAGAATAGTTACTCTCCATAAAACATAAATCAGATCACATCATTCCAACGTGCAAAACCCTCCGTCATGTTTAGAATAAAGTCAAACTTCCTGTGTCCTAGAACACCCAGTCTCTCCAACTTCACCTCCTACATCCTCTCATTTGCTCACCATGGGGAATCCTGACCTTTGCTCCTCAAACACATCAAGTTCATTTCACTTGGGTACACTTTGCCCACAGCTCACTTTGCCTCCATTTTTCCGTTGCCATTGCCTCATTTCCTTCAAGTTTCTCTTCTGATGTCTCACCCTTAGAGATTGCTTTCTTGACCACCATTTCTAAAATAGCCTTCATTCATTGTCTCCCCACCCATCCCAGCTGTCTCTGTCTCCTCATGGTACCTAGCTTTGCTGTTGATGTTGTTGTTGTTTAGTACTTAGCACTGTCCAAAATTATCTAATATATGTATTTGTTTCCCTGTTTCTTTTCGGTCTCTTTTCACTAAAATATAATCTCTGAGCCCATAGACCTGGTTTGTCTTGTTTGGGGCTGTGTCTTCAGAACAAAGAACCATGCCTGGCACACAGGAGTCGCTCAATAAATATTTGTTGAATGAAAGAACAAAGTTATAAACTCACCTTCATATTTCTAGCTTTGGAGAAATACAAAGAGAGTAAGAAGACAAAGAGAAATTAGAAAAAGGAAAGGGAACATAGTCATATTTTCAAATGCCTACAAGGGGCCGAGCACAGTGCCTCAAATGTACTGAGTCCCCAACAAATGGTAGCTGTGTTTGTTGATCTGATATTGATTTCCACACTCAATTGAACTTCAGGCTTTCATGGATCCTATGAGGCAGACGTTAGTGTCCCCATTTTACAGAAAAGGACGCTGAGGCTGAGAGGTGTTAAGTAACACGGGCGAGTCAAAACAGCTGGAAAGTGCCAGAGATCATTTCCCTCCCACCACTCTATGACTTTGACCCCTGTCTCTGAGAGTTACTGCTATGACCTTATGTCCTTACACTTTCTCCTTTAAAAAATGGGCTGAAAAGAACTTGCCTCCTAAATCCTAAGTCCTGAATATGGCTAAGGCAAGAAGATAATACTCAAAAATTGTTTCAACGTCTTGGAAGAAGTGCAGCACCCTTTGATGGCAAAGGGCCTCCTGATTATCTGTAATGCCAGAACAAATTGGGTCCACATTGATAAAGTGAGGGCAACAATCGAAAGTCTGATGTATCCATTCCTGCTCCTATCCACCCAGCTTAGCCTCTGTGTCTGTGGTCTCTAGTAAGGATATACTAGGATCCGAGTTTTCCCCATCAATTATGATGTCTTACCTTGCAAAAGGAACGTAATGTGGTCAGACAGAATGATTATAAACCTATTCATAAACTGACTTTTCCCCTTTGAAGAACCTTTATCAATATCAGTTTCCTAAGGATTTTATGCTCAATTTTTTAAAAATAAAAATAGTATGCTGGGAATGGGAAATGGTACAGCCACCCTGGAAAACAGTTGCACACTTTCTTTAAAAAACGAAATATATACTTCATGTATGACTCAGCAATTGCATTTATCCCAGAGAAGTGAAAATATATGTGCACACAAACCGGTACACAATTGTTCGTAGCAACTGTAACAGAAATAGTCAGCAGACTGTGGTACATTCATGCCAGGGAATAGTGCTTAGTGATATAAAGGAATGAACTGCTGATCCACACAACTTGGATGGATCTCAAGGGTATTATGTTGAACGCAGAAAGCCAATCTCAAAAGGTCACAGACTATAAGATTCCACTTATATAACTACCTCAAAAATGACAAAATTATAGAAATGGAAAACAGGTCAGGGTTGCAAGGGTTTCATTTATGGTAGGGGAGGGTCAAGTAGCAAGAGGAAAATCTCTGGGGTTTTGGAATAGTTCTGTATCTGGATTGAGGTGGCGGTTACACAAATCTACGTGTCTTCAAATCACATGGAACTATGCACACACATTGTACCAATGTCTGTTTCCTAGAGGGTATTTCTCACTTGATGCCATAGTGCTTTGTGCACATACAGAAAACACGTCTCTCCAAAATCAGACATTCTAATAGAAACAATTGAGATAAACAATGTTCTTAGGAGAGTCCCAAGAAACTCTTTTGAGTTCCAAGTCAATTCAAATGACAGTTTTGTATAGATAGATGTAAAGATAGCCAAGTTTTGAGGATCCTTCTGATAGTTTGAAACCTCAGGAGCTTCCCTGGTGAAATCTGAAACTGGACCCCGGAAAAGGAGAGCAAGGAGAGACAAAAGAAAGAGGCCCAGTACTTCAGGCTGGTAGGTGGCAGTGAAATAAGCAAGGAACTTGTACACAAGGCTTGTCTTGGGTGGCTGCAAGATGAGTAGATCTCCTCACCTGCCCACCAGGATCTGGAGTTTATATAGATACCTTACCTGGGCTCAGTCACGTATTCAGTCCAGATGGTCCCAGCACCTTATTCTCTCAAGGCTGTGACCTTGAAAATGGCTCCTCCTGCAGGAACAGTGGGCAAAATGTACATTCCAAGGACAAAGGAGGAGGTGAAGAACTTCTACTTGCCCGGGTCCAACTTGCAGTTCAAGCAGTGGTCACATCCTCTCAACTTCTTCCAAAACCTTCAATACTGGTTTCAACCGTTCTGGAAGTAATGATTGAAAATACACTTGTTCTAGGATGGTCTTTTCCTCTGTATTTTCCCTTCTTAAACGAAATAAGTTCGGTCTCAATGTCTGTTTGCTTCTGTGGTTTCTTCTGCCATGGCAAGGGGCCCAGCAGGTAATATAAATGTATGAGTCACATAAGACATAGTGAGACTTACAGTGAACAAAAGAGCATGCCTCACCTCAAGTCATTCAAATCCAAATATTATAAAAAGAAAGAAAACCCACACCCATTGCGCCAGCCCAACAAATTTGCAACCTCTGGTTAGACCATCAGGGCCCAGAGCAACAGTTACGGCTGCCCTCAGTAAACAATCCTCCAGGTGTACAGTCACTGCAGTGGAGGCCAGGCTTGTTTGTTTCCTTCTGAATCAGGATGAGGAGGCAGCCATAATGAGGAAGTGCTGAATTTGCTGCCACAAAATACTGAGGGTGCCTCCCAAAGACACCCACCTGTTGAAATTGTTTACTTTATAAAGAGATCAGTCAAGCTATCACTGATGCAATGAATTAGGCTACAACTCTAAAAACCAGCAGTAGTAGGTTGGGCACATTAGGGTGCAAAAGGCTGCTACAAAGCATTCATGAATATTCTGTTCCCTCCCACTCATGGTAATCCAAAGCCAGTTATTTGTAACATTTATATTGTTCTGGATAAATGGTGTGGAAAGTAGAAAAAAACTTGAATCAACAGGGAGTAGTTCCTAAAAACCGGTGCCAATTGCTTTCTGTCAAGTTTCTGCAGAGCACTGTCGTTCTAAGTCCCAATAATCCCAAAATCTGTTAGACATACCTGCAAATACCCATCCCACGAGCCCATTCCCCCACCTTCAAGCAAAATCATTCTAAATCTGCAAATGCAGGCTGGAAATCTGGAAGCTGCCACTGTGTGAAATTCAGAAGCTCATCTGATTCAGGATCCAAATTGTTCACGAAAAAAATAAATGTAGACTTCAGTTTTAGTCAGAAACTGGCTGAGGTACAATGCAGGGCCCAAGCATTTAAAGCCTAGTTATTCAGAAGCCGGTTAGGGCCTAAACCCATTCAGTTTTAGGCAGAAACCCGCTGAGGTAGAATCCAGGGCCTAACCATTTTAAAGCCTAGTTATTCAGAAGAGGGGGGGCTTCCGGGAAGATGGCGGAAGAGCAAGACGCGGAGATCACCTTCCTCCCCACAGATACACCAGAAATACATCTACACGTGGAACAACTCCTACAGAACACCTACTGAACTCTGGCAGAAGACCTCAGACCTCCTAAAAGGCAAGAAACCCCCCACTTACCCGGGTAGGGCAAAAGAAAAAAGAATAAACAGAGACAAAAGGATAGGGACGGGACGTGCACCAGTGGGAGGGAGCTGTGAAGGAGGAAAGGTTTTCACACACTAGGAGCCCCTTCGCGGACGGAGACTGCGGGTGGCACAGGGGGGAAGCTTCGGGGCCGCGGAGGAGAGCACAGCAGCAGGGGTGCGGGGGGCAAAGCGGGGAGATTCCCGCACAGAGGATCAGGGCCGACCGGCACTCACCAGGCCGAGAGGCTTGTCTGTTCACCCGCCGGGGCGGGCGGGGCTGGGAGCTGAGGCTCGGGCTTCGGGCGGAGCGCAGGGAGAGGACTGGGGTTGGCGGCGTGAACACAGCCTGCAGGGGGTTAGTGCGCCACGGCTAGCCGGGAGGGAAAATGTCTGGACCTGCCGAAGAGGCAAGAGGCTTTTTCTTCCCTCTTTGTTTCCTGGTGCGCGAGGGGAGGGGATTAAGAGCGCTGCTTAAAGGAGCTCCAGAGACGGGCGCGAGCCGCGGCTAAAAGCGCGGACCCCAGAGACGGGCATGAGACGCTAAGGCTGCTGCTGCCGCCACCAAGAAGCCTGTGTGCGAGCACAGGTCACTGTCCACACCCCGCTTCCGGGGAGCCTGTGCAGCCCGCCACTGCCAGGGTCCCGGGATCGAGGGACAACTACCCCGGGAGAACACACGGCGCGCTTCACGCTGGTGCAACGTCTCGCCGGCCTCTGCCGCCGCAGGCCCGCCCCGCACTCCGCGCCCCTCCCTCCCCCCGCCCCCCCCCCCCCCCGGCCTGAGTGAGCCAGAGCCCCCAATCAGCGGCTCCTTTAACCCCGTCCTGTCTGAGCAAAGAACAGACGCCCTCCGGCGACCTACACGCAGAGGCGGGGCCAAATCCAAAGCTGAGTCCCGGGAGCTGTGAGAATAAAGAAGAGAAAGGGAAATCTCTCCCAGCAGCCTCAGGGGCAGCGGATTAAAGCTCCACAATCAACTTGATGTACCTGCATCTGTGGAATACATGAATAGACAATGAATCATCCCAAATTGAGGAGGACTTTGAGAGCAAGATTTATGATTTTTTCCACTTTTCCTCTTTTTGTGAGTGTGTATGTGTATGCTTCTGTGTGACATTATGTCTGTATAGCTTTGCTTCCACCATTTGTCTTAGGGTTCTATCCGTATGTTTTTTTTTCTTAATTATTATTTTTTTATTTTAATACCTTTATTACATTTTATCTTACTTTATTTTACTTTATCTTCTTTCTTTATTTCCTTCCTTCCCTCCTTCCTTCCTCCCTCCCTCCCTCCCTCCTTTCTTTCTTTCATTCATTCTTTCTTTCTACTTCTACTAATTCTTTCTTTCTACTTTTTCTCCCTTTTATTCTGAGACGTGTGGATGAAAGGCTCTTGGTGCTGCAGTCAGGAGTCAGTGCTGTGCCTCTGAGGTGGGAGAGCCAACTTCAGGACACTGGTCCACAAGAGACCGCCCAGCTCCATGTAATATCAAGTGGCGAAAATCTCCCAGAGGTCTCCATCTCAACACCAGCACCCAGCTTCATTTAACGACCAGTAGGCTACAGTGCTGGACATTCTATGCCAAACAACTAGCAAGACAGGAACACAACCCCACCCATTAGCAGAGAGGCTGCCTAAAATCATAATAAGTCCACAGACACCCCAAAACACACCACCAGACGTGGACCTGCCCACCAGAAAGACAAGATCCAGCTTCATCCACCACAACACAGGCACTAGTCCCCTCCACCAGGAAGCCTACACAACCCACTGAACCAACCTTAGCCACTGGAGACAGGCACCAGAAACAACGGGAACAATGAGCCTGCAGCCTGCAAAAAGGAGACCCCAAACACAGTAAGATAAGCAAAATGAGAAGACAGAAAAACACACAACAGATGAAGGAGCAAGATAAAAACCCACCAGACCAAACAAATGAAGAGGAAATAGGCAGTCTACCTGAAAAAGAATTCAGAATAATGACAGTAAAGATGATCCAAAATCTTGGAAATAGAATGGACAAAATGTAAGAAATACTTAACAAGGACCTAGAAGAACTAAAGATGAAATAAACAATGATGAACAATACAATAAATGAAATTTAAAATACTCTAGATGGGATCAATAGCAGAATAACTGAGGCAGAAGAACAGATAAGTGACCTGGAAGATAAAATAGTGGAAATAACTACTGCAGAGCAGAATAAAGAAAAAAAAAATGAAAGGAACTGAGGACAGTCTCAGAGACCTCTGGGACAACATTAAACGCACCAACATTCGAATTATAGGGGTTCCAGAAGAAGAAGAGAAAAAGAAAGGGAGTGAGAAAATATTTGAAGAGATTATGGTTGAAAACTTCCCTAATATGGGAAAGGAAATAGTTAATCAAGTCCAGGAAGCACAGAGAGTCCCATACAGGATAAATCCAAGGAGAAATACACCAAGACACATATTAATCAAACTGTCAAAAATTAAATACAAAGAAAACATGTTAAAAGCAGCAAGGGAAAAACAACAAATAACACACAAGGGAATCCCCATAAGGTTAACAGCTGATCTTTCAGCAGAAACTCTGCAAGCCAGAAGGGATTGGCAGGACATATTTAAAGTGATGAAGAAGAAAAACCTGCAACCAAGATTACTCTACCCAGCAAGGATCTCATTCGGATTTGATGGAGAAATTAAAACTTTTACAGACAAGCAAAAGCTGAGAGAGTTCAGCACCACCAAACCAGCTTTACAACAACTGCTAAAGGAACTTCTCTAGGCAAGAAACACAAGAGAAGGAAAAGACCTACAATAACGAACACAAAACAATTAAGAAAATGGGAATAGGAACATACATATCGATAATTACCTTAAATGTAAATGGACTAAATGCTCCCACCAAAAGACACAGATTGGCTGAATGGATACAAAAACAAGATTGGCTGAATGGATACAAAAACAAGACCCACATATTTGCTGTCTACAAGAGACCCACTTCAGACCTAGAGACACATACAGACTGAAAGTAGGGGGATGAAAAAAAATATTTCATGCAAATGGAAACCAAAAGAAAGCTGGAGTAGCAATTCTCATGTCAGACAAAATAGACTTTAAAATAAAGACTGTTACAAGAGACAAAGAAGGACACTACATAATGATCGAGGGATTGATCCAAGAAGAAGATATAACAATTGTAAATATTTATGCAGCCAACATAGGAGCACCTCAATACATAAGGCAAATACTAACAGCCATAAAAGGGGAAATCGACAGTAACACATTCACAGTAGGGGACTTTAACACCCCACTTTCACCAATGGACAGATCATCCAAAATGAAAATAAATAAGGAAACACAAGCTTTAAATGATACATTAAACAAGATGGACTTAATTGATATTTATAGGACATTCCATCCAAAAACAACAGAATACACATTTTTCTCAAGTGCTCATGGAACATTCTCTAGGATAGATCATATCTAGGGTCACAAATCAAGCCTTGGTAAATTTAAGAAAATTGAAATTGTTTCAAGTATTTTTTCCAACCACAACGCTATGAGACTAGATATCAATTACAGGAAAAGATCTGTAAAAAATACAAACACATGAAAGCTAACCAATACACTACTTAATAACGAAGTGATCACTGAAGAAATCAAAGAGGAAATAAAAAAATACCTAGAAACAATTGACAATGGAGACATGGTGACCCAAAACCTATGGGATGCAGCAAAATCAGTTCTAAGAGGGAAGTTTATAGCCATACAATCGTACCTCAAGAAACAGGAGACATCTCAAATAAACAACCTAACCTTGCACCTAAAGCAATTAGAGAAAGGAGAACAAAAAAACCCCAAAGTTAGCAGAAGGAAAGAAATCATAAAAATCATATCAGAAATAAATGAAAAAGAAATGAATGAAACAATAGCAAAGATCAATAAAACTAAAAGCTGATTCCTTGAGAAGATAAACAAAATTGTAAACCATTAGCCAGACTCATCCAGAAAAAAAGGGAGATCACTCAAATCAACAGAATTAGAAATGAAAAAGGAGAAGTAACAACTGACACTGCAGAAATACAAAGGATCATGAGAGATTACTACAAGCAACTCTATGCCAATAAAATGGACAACCTGGAAGAAATGAACAAATTCTTAGAAATGCACAACCTGCCAAGACTGAATCAGGAAGAAATAGAAAATATGAACAGACCAATCACAAGCACTGAAATTGAAACTGTGATTAAAAGTCTTCCAACAAACAAAAGCCCAGGACCACATGGCTTCACAGGTGAATTCTATCAAACATTTAGAGGAGGACTAACACCTATCCTTCTCAAACTCTTCCAAAATATAGCAGAGGGAGGAGCACTCCCAAACTCATTCTATGAGGCCACCATCACCTTGATACCAAAACCAGCCAAGGATGTCACAAAGAAAGAAAACTACAGGGCAATATCACTGATGAACATAGATGCAAAAATCCTCAACAAAATACTAGCAAACAGAATCCAACAGCACATTAAAATGATCATACACCATGATCAAGTGGGGTTTATTCCAGGAATGCAAGGATTCTTCAATATACGCAAAACAATCAATGTGATAAACATATTAACAAATTGAAAGAGAAAAAACATATGATCATCTCAATAGATGCAGAGAAAGTTTTTGACAGAATTCAACACCCATTTATGATAAAAACCCTGCAGAAAGTAGGCATAGAGGGAACCTACCTCAACATAGTAAAGGCCATATATGACAAACCCACAGCCAACATTGTCCTCAGTGGTGAAAAACTGAAAGCATTTCCACTAAGATCAGGAACAAGACAAGGTTGCCCACACTCACCACTCTTATTCAACATAGTTTTGGACGTTTTAGCCACAGCAATCAGAGAAGAAAGGGAAATAAAAGGAATCCAAATCGGAAAAGAAGAAGTAAAGCTGTCACTGTTTGCAGATGACATGATACTATACATAGAGAATCCTAAACATGCTACCAGAAAACTACTAGAGCTAATCAATGAATCTTGTAAAGTAGCAGGATACAAAGTTAATGCACAGAAATCTCTTGCATTCCTATACACTAATGATGAAAAATCTGAAAGTGAAATCAAGAAAACACTCCCATTTACCATTGCAAGAAAAAGAACAAAATATCTAGGAATAAACCTACCTAAGGAGACAAAAGACCTGTATGCAGAAAATTATAAGACACTGATGAAAGAAGTTAAAGATGATACAAATAGATGGAGAGATATACCATGTTCTTTGATTGGAAGAATCAACATTGTGACAATGACTCTACTACCCAAAGCAATCTACAGATTCAATGCAATCCCTATCAAACTACCACTGGTATTTTTCACAGAACTAGAACAAAAAATTTCACAATTTGTATGGAAACACAAAAGACCCCGAATAGCCAAAGCAATCGTGGGAATGAAAAACGGAGCTGGAGGATTCAGGCTTCCTGACTTCAGACTATACTACAAAGCTACAGTCATCAAGACAGTATGGTACTGGCACAAAAACAGAAATATAGATCAATGGAACAGGATACAAAGCCCAGAAATAAACCCACGCACATGTGGTCACCTTATCTTTGATAAAGGAAGCAGGAATATACAGTGGAGAAAGGACAGCCTCTTTAATAAGTGGTGCTGGGAAAACTGGACAGCTACATGTAAAAGTATGAGATTAGATCACTCCCTAACACCATACACTAAAATAAGCTCAAAATGGATTAAAGACCTAAATGTAAGGCCAGAAACTATCAAACTCTTAGAGGAAGACATAGGCAGAACACTCTATGACATAAATCTCAGCAAGATCCTTTCTGACCCACCTCCCAGAGAAATGGAAATAAAAACAAAAATAAACAAATGGGACCTAATGAAACTTCAAAGCTTTTGCACAGCAAAGGAAACCATAAACAAGACCAAAAGACAACCCTCTGAATGGGAGAGAATATTTGTAAATGAAGCAACTGACAAAGGATTAATCTCCAAAATTTATAGGCAGCACATGCAGCTCAATAACAAAAAAACAAACAACCCCATCCAAAAATGGGCAGGAGACCTAAATAGACATTTCTCCAAAGAAGATATAGAGACTGCCAATAAACACATGAAAGAATGCTCAACTTCATTAATCATTAGAGAAATGCAAATCAAAACTACACTGAGATATCATCTCATACCAGTCAGAATGGCCATCATCAAAAAATCTAGAAACAGTAAATGCTGGAGAGGGTGTGGAGAAAAGTGAATTCTCTTGCACTATTGGTGGGAATGTAAATTGATACAGCCACTGTGGAGAACAGTATGGAGGTTCCTTTAAAAACTACAAATAGAACTACCATATGACCCAGCAATCCCACTACTGGGCATATACCCTGAGAAAACCATAATTCAAAAAGAGTCATGTACCAAAATGTTCATTGCAGCTCTATTTACAATAGCCAGGACATGGAAGCAACCTACGTGTCCATCAACAGATGAATGGATAAAGAAGATGTGGCACATATATACAATGGAATATTACTCAGCCATAAAAAGAAATGAAATTGAGCTATTTGTAATGAGGTGGATAGACCTAGAGTCTGTCATACAGAGTGAAGTAAGTCAGAAATAGAAAGACAAATACCGTATGCTAACACATATATATGAAATTTAAGGAAAAAAATGTCATGAAGAACCTAGGGGTAAGACAGGAATAAAGACACAGACCTACTAGAGAATGGACTTGAGGATATGGGGAGGGGGAAGGGTAAGCTGTGACAAAGCAAGAGAGAGGCATGGACATATATACACTACCAAACGTAAGGTAGATAGCTAGTGGGAAGCAGCCACATAGCACAGGGAGATCAGCTCGGTGCTTTGTGACCGCCTGGAGGGGTGGGATAGGGAGGGTGGGAGGGAGGGAGATGTAAGAGGGAAGAGATATGGGAACATAAGTATATGTATAACTGATTCACTTTGTTATAAAGCAGAAACTAACACACCATTGTAAAGCAATTATACTCCAATAAAGATGTAAAAAAATAAAAATAAAATATATGTAGCACTGATGCCTGTTTACTGCTAAATGTTATTCAAATGGTTGACATCTGGTCTGTTATCAAATCCTATGTAATTTGAGTCCTGATTATGTTATTGTATCTTCCTCTGTTCCCTTTGGATAGGATGCTCTTGCAAATGCCTTCATTTTTAATTTCAGGAAATCAGGGATTATTTGGACTTTTTAACTACCGGAAAAATATAGATCAGATTTGCCACCCTTCTGGGTACTCCTTTATTAATTTTTTTATTCCGTGGTGTTTACTGAACAGTTTCGATGTACTAGCCACCATGATAATTGCCAGAAATAAACGAATGAGTAATATATGGTACTTATCCTCAGCAAAATCTTGCAGAAAGAAATAGAGTAGGTGGACGTTGACAATTATCTATCTAGCATGCTTTTCCCTCTTAGACCTTCCAAATAGAACCCTGGCTGAAGGGTAAATCCATTTCTCTCATTTCTCTCTAAAACTCTTGCCAATGAGTTATGGGAAGACGTGTGCTGGGGGCTTCCCCCATGCTCTTCAGAAGGAAATTTTGGAAGCTTTTTTTGTCTTCCTCTGATGTTATTGTTCATCGGTTATGTGTCTGGAACTGCTGCACCCAATTCAGTAACAGCCTGAGGATGGAGCTGATCCATGGAGAGGTGCAGAGCTTAGACAGTCACTCAGGGAAATGGAAGCCCGTAGATAGATTAAGATAATTTAAAATGTGTCCTATGTCTGGGCTTCCACTTATGGGAACCAGTGAATTTCTTTGTCATTTAAGCCAATTTGAGTTGGGTTTCCTTATACTTGCAAACAAAATTGTTTGATATGTTTTTACCAAGATCACTTCCCATGAGGAGATTCACAGTTTACACCATTCTTTTCTCAACAATGATAGCGACATGTAATGTTATGAACTATCGTGGCATGTGCTTCTTCTAACTGTGCTTCTGCTTCTCAGTTAAGACACTTAAGGTTACTGGACACTTTCTCCTCTCTCTTTGCCCTTGTATTTACAGTGTTCCTTCACTTATTCCCAGCTAATTTAACCTAAACTACAACATGAGAAATGCAAAGTAGGCAGAGAAAAGTTTCTCAAACTACAATTGCTTTTGTAGGTATATTTTTTGTTATAAAAATAATTTTCAGGAAAATATATTTAAAATTAGAGCTCAGTTGCATTCACCTGACATGTCTTAAGGATCATTTGGCTGAAATAAGGCCAGAGATGCAGACAGAGTAGACAGTCTCTCAAGAGTTGTTCCAGCCCTGGGAGCCTGTGAATCATGGCTCTATGTGTAGCAAAAATAGCAGAAAGTTTAGCTGAACTCTACTCATTGCTATCCTCAGTAGAAAAGGGCTGAAAGTGAAAAAAAATGGACATTTAGGGTGGTTCCATTGAGGGATGGGAATCCATCACCTATATGGCTAAATCTAACTCTGAGTATGTGCTAGACTTGAACTAGCTGTGGCTTTGGCTTTTTACCCGTCAGTATTTGTATCTCAACTATAAAGGATGTCATTCCGTTCATAGACCTCATAAATTCAAAATTTGGGGGATGGGGGTGTAACAGGGAGAATATTCTGGAACTAACTTTAGAAAGATTATGTTTGATTCCTGTCCCACACAGGGATTTATTGGGGATAATAGTATAGGATTCCATCCTACCCACCATCTCTAACCTTGCTTTGCCTTGCAGCCAAATAAGTTCCTATACTGAAGAAAAAAATAGAAGCCCTGGGCTTCTCAATACCACACCTACCAACCATTTGGAATAGTGACTGCAATTGATCTTTTATTTAATGACCAAATTCTATCATGTAACATTAGGAGAGTTGAACCAGTGTATAAAAGGGAGCAACAAAATGTCAACATTTTTAAAACTTTAAAAACTTTTTCTGAAGTGTTTAATTAAAATGCATTAAGGATAAAATCCTGTAATGTTTAAGATTTTCATTTGAGATGAAAATACTTCAATATCAACTTTAATGCAGGTAAAAATATTAAGATTTTACTCATTTTTTGTAGTCTATGTTGCTAAATAAAGCAAATGATGACAATTCTAATTAGAATATTATTTGTTTCTTTTTCTCTATTTATTTCTAAATCCAAAAAGAGCTTGCCATTTTCAAAGTACCATGGCTGTTTCCTCTAGCTACTGCTAGATGGTTTACTGAGTATTTCAAAGTGTGCTTTTGAGGCTCCCATAGGGTTTACAGGTGAAGCATACAGAAAAATATTCAACATTTCTCATGATAATCATGCCACTTTGTATTTCTATGATAATTTTTGTTTGTTTTTAATACTTGTTAGCATGCCTTACCACATTTCATTTTTCACTTGTCTGTGAGGTAGGTTTCATTATCCCAATTAAAATATATGAAAAATGAATACACAAAGAGCACAAAAACTCAGAAATAGTAAATTAAAAAGTGGAATTTGAACTCAAGTTTTCTGACTGCCAGTTTAGTGCCTTTAAAAACAATGTTCCTGTAACACTGGCCATCCTGAGGAACATCAGTGACAAAGGGCCCTCTACGAGGGATTCCCCTGACAAATATCAAAGTGACATTCTATTATTGATTAACTTAGGTTATCATTATTTTAGCCTATGATGAAACTATTATTTCTATTTTAACACAATAATCACAGATAGTTTAAGGGCAACACCCACATGACTTCTCCCTGCCCTGCATTCCTTAGCCTAGTGTAATAGGGTTGGAAGTAACTCAGCAGTCAATAGAGGGCAGTAGCTTGGAGCAAGTTCCAACATCCCCAGAGGTTCTTCAACATCAACAGAGGTCACAGGGAAGCATCTTTCTCTGACTTCCTCACCTCTAACAGGGTCAAAAGAGAGCCTCAGATATTCTACTTTGCCCAGCCCCTAACATTCAAAGCCTAACCACCCCTGCCTTGAATGCCCCAAGATAAATCTCATTATGCCCCATATATACACGTCAATCACCCTAATAAGGCCAATTCTCAGGTCGTCTGGAATCTTCCTCACTCTAACTCCCACAAAGATCTGCATGGCCCCTGTTGAGTCCCAGCTTCAACCCCCCAGATCTCGTGGAACCCTTCCCACACGGCCCTCTTCAAATCCCAGTCCGTCCTTTGTAATACCTATAACCACAAACTGTCTCTAAATGTTCCCTTCTTTTTCTTGCTCCAACTATAACCTATCTCTCCCCTGAGGATACCATTACCCCTGCAGCCTCTCAGCTGATCGACCTCTTTTCTCCCACAGTCCTTGTACTACCTGGAGGTCGAATAGGCATCTCAAGGCTAAGATGCACAAAACAACTCCTGATCTTCCTCCACAAAACTCCACTACAGACTTCCCTATCGGATTGATGGCATCTCCACCCTTCCAGTTATTCTGGTCAAAAGCCTTGGAGACATCCTTGATTCCCTTTTCTGCCACACTCCACATTCAATGTGTAGGAAAATCTGTTGGCTCTACTTTCAAAATACTACATCCAGAATCCAAATTCTTCTCCCTACCCCTGGTGATGCATTACCATCCCTCACCTAGATTACTAAAATAGCATCTTTGAAAGTCTCCCTGCTTCCACCTGAGAGTATTCCACATTCCTAGAGTCTATTCTCAAGCCAGCAGACAGAGCAATCCCTTAAATACATGTCAGATCATGCCACCACTCGGCTGGAAACCTACCAAAGGTTCCCTGTTTAAACTGGAGTAGTACAAACCAAAGTCCTTACAGCGGCCTACTAGGCCTTACAGGATCTGGCCCCTTGGACCATCAGATCTCTTCCACTTTCCCTAAATTACTCTGTTCTACACATTCTTCACTCCCCAATGCTCCCGGGAGGAACTAACACGTACTGTCTCTCTTAGGACTTTGTTTCCTCTGCTTGAAACACTCGTTCTCCAGATATGCCCCAGCCCCACCCCAGCATTCCTGATCCCCATACCCTGCCCTGTGCTTTCTTCTAGCTCTCATGCCTTCCAACATCTATGTAATTTTCTTACGTATCACATTTCTATCCGCTCCTCTCCCCCCGGCCCCATGAGAATGCAATGGCGAGAGCTAGAACCTTTGCTTGTTTTGTTCACTGAGGTGTCCCAGGTGCCTACTTAGAGCATAGGACTGACTCCTGATCATCTCCCACAAACCTGCTTCACAAAGGACACACACACACCCATCTCAGTTAATGGCAACTCCATCTTTCCAGGTCAAAAATATTGAGGGCATCCTTGACTCTTTTATCTCTTACACCAACATCTGATCAGTCAGGAAGTCTTTTGTGCTCCGCGTTCAAAATAATTGCTTGATAATTTCATGTTGAAAGAAGGACTGATTTATCCTTGTGAAATTGGCTAATAATATGACCCAATACCATGACCTAATCCAAATATATCTAATCCTTTTACATATCCCACACATTGACATTCTACTAATTACATGCATGTGTATGGGTGGTCCTTCTAAATATTATTTTTTAATCTAATTTTGTCTGGCTTGACATCTACCTTGTATAGACTTCATTAACTGCCTAAGTGCAGGAACCATGTGCAAGATACTTTATAAATCTTCTAGGTCCAGTTTAGTCCTTCTAGCTATGAAATCCCAGTAAGCATTACTTGATGGTAAGGCAAATAGTAATTTCACAATCTGCAAAGTAATACATGGAGTTTTCGAGATCCTATTAAAAAGTCAATCCAATTCAACAAATCTTCGGTGCATGACTATACTAGGAATTCTACTGGATGCTGAAAAGATCAAAATACATAACTCTCAAGATACACATCACCTGATAGAGAACACAGTCATTTAAACAAATAAGTTCAAATCAATGTGATAAATGAAATATGAGCATTGGTACAAGGTGAAAGGAATTAATCCTGGAAAACCAGGGAAAGGCAAAGGCATGTCAGAACTTATCAGAAATACAGTGTGGGAAAAAACATCCCAAGCAAGGAAAAATTGAACAGAACTTTTTTGTTTGTTGTAAAGCATTTGTTTTTTATTATTAGGGATGCTGCTTTTGGCCATAACAGGCCAGATGTGGAAGATGGATTCAATTCATGGAAGAGAACACATGCATTAGGTAAGGAGTTTGAATTAAACTGTTTCCTCGTAAAGTCCCTTGTAAAACCTTTATATATAATGACTCAAACGATCAAAAAAGGACTATATTAATTTATTCAAGTTTTGACTCATAGAATGCTTTTGGCAAGGTTTGCATGAATAATAGTATTTTACGTGTCTGATGCCAAGACTGAAACATTGACTGTGTTAAGATTTAAATCTAGTTATAAACATGTCTCCAAGATAAGATGCATGATAACTAGGAGAAAAGAATAATCCGGAGCTGTTTCTTTCTGGGAACCAGCAGAACCGTACACAGCTACAATCTGTCTTTGCATTTTCCTTGAAAGTAAAATCGAGAAACAGCAAAGAACAAAACTGCCTGTACCTATACAACAGTCTGAGTATAATCCTGCTTTAATTCCATTTTAAGAAACGTTGACCACTCGCGGTGGAAACATTTTCTTCTGGAATCTGTAAATTAAGTCCTTGCTTTTCCAATAAGTATGGGTAAATATATTCACGGCTTCACAAAACTAAAAATAAGCAATAAATTTCATCTTTCTTTGAAAACAGTGTGCTTCTTGTGGCATTCCTTAAGCTATTCTTAAAAATAGAACTGGATTTGAGGGCTAACATCAGCACATACTAGGCAGTCATCTCTGAGAGCCTCTGTTTCCCTACCTGGAAAATGGAAATAGCAAAACTTACCGTATCTCACATAGTGTTTGTAAGGCCCAAATCACATCTGAAAGTATATCATAAATGCTAAAACATCATATACAAACAAAAACATATATGAATGTTCATAGCAGCATTATACATAATAGTCAAAACATGGAAATAACTCAAATGTCCAACATTGATGAATGGGTAAACAAAATGTAGCATAGCCATACAATGGAATATTATTCAGCTATAAAAAGGAATGAAGTACAGATTTTCCTCGACTTATGATGGGGTTACGTCACGATAAACCCATCGTGAATTGAAAATATGCATTTAATACACTTAACCTACCGAACATTATAGCTTAGCCTAGCCCACTTTAAACATGCTCGGAACATTTACATTAGCCTACAGTTGGGCAAAATCACTTAACACAAAGGCTATTTTATAAATAAAATGTCGAATACCTCATGTAATTTATTGAACACTGTACTGAAAGTGAAAAACAGAACGGCTGTAAGTGTATCAGTTGTTTACCCTCACGATTGTGCGGCTGACTGGGGGCTGTGGTCACTGCCACAACCCAGCAAAAGAAGAGTATGTCACACCACGTATCACTAACCCAGGAAAAAATCAAAATATGGTTTCTACTGAAAGTGTATCACTTTTGCACCACCATAAAGTTGAAAAAACATCAGTGGAACCATCATAAGTCAGGGACCACCTGTACAGATACATGTTACAACATGGATGGACCTGGAAAATATTATACTAAGTGACAGAAGCCAGACACAAAACGCCGTATTTATAATGATTCCATTTATATGAAATTTCTAAAGTAGGCAAATCCACAAAGACAGAATGTAGGTTAGTGGTTGCAGGGTTGGGGAGAAAGAGGACTAGGGAGTCACTGCAAATGGGGATGGGGGATGGGGGGAAGGAGAATGTTTTGACATTAGGTGGTGGTGATGGCTTCCCAACTCTATGAATAGACTAGAAACCACTGAACTGTACACTTTAAAAGGGTGAATTTACGGACAACGCATTATATCTCAATTTTATAAATTACATAGTGCACATATATAAATATTTAATTATTAATGTCATTATTTAGGAGTCTATTTCCATTAAGGGTCCTTCCCTGAGAATATGCTATAGTTCCTTTTGTCCCCCCGCTCAAAATCTCTCTCTAAAGTACTTAGAGCTGCCTTCCCAGGCTCCTGGAAAATAACAGAGAAAGTAATTGATATTTAAAAGAAAGCAGGACTGGGGGAAAGGGTTGGAGTTCATAAGCGTGACCACATATGTGAAGTACTCCCAGAGCCTAAATGTGTTGTGACATCACTTTTTACTCAAAGTTGCACTTAGTGCTTATTTTGAGCCAATAACTTCACTTGGGTAAAAATGGGTATGTCTGCATGTGTAAGGAAAAAATGTGAGATACAATACAATTTGACCAGGGCTCTTGTCTTTCAGCCACTAAAATTTACCAAATTCTTACAACTTACCATACGTTTGAAGACTTTTTTCTTAATTTCTAGAAATTCTGAATAATCAGTTTTTTTAAAAATCTGTCAGTAGAAGATGTATGATCAAAAATATAATATTAAAAATATCATTATCCAAATGTGGCATAATATTAATTTCCTACTCATAAACTATTTTCAAAGCAAAGGGAGTATAATTTTATTTAATTTGGTCATTTTTCTTACGAACAACAAAGGAATTTACATCCCACCAAAAAATGTATTCAGTAAAATCACAACATGAATTTCATAGAGAATTAATTTGTTGTTATGCTAATTAATTTTTACCACCCAAACGGATAGCATGGAGCAGTAAATGCAAAAAGAATCTTTAAAAATAATTTCTTTAAGACTCTAAGTAGGGATGCAGAAGTGAAAACAAGCTAAAAAGCAACGTACAAAAAAGGCTGTCAGTTTCATTGTTTTCAGTGTGTAAACATGAGGGGAAGAGGAAGTGAAGAGCTGTAATGGTGGCTGTCTCTGAGTAGGTGGATGCTGGGTGGTTTTAATGTCTTTGTGCTCATCTGGCTTTTCTGTAATAAAGATGTCATAAAAGAGGTTGTGGCCAAAATGGCAGAGTAGAAAGACCCTGGACTCACCTCCTCCCAAAGACACACCAACATTACCACTATTTACAGAGCAACTATGTTTGAGAAAACCCCGAAGACTAGCAGAAAAGAATTTCCACAACTAAAGACAGAAAGAAGGAATCACAACAGGATAGGAAGGAGAAGCAGACATGATATAGTCAGGACCCACACCCCCGGGCCAATGACTCACAAACAGGAGGAATATCACAATTGTAGGAGTCCTCCCCAAGGCACAAGGGGTCCAGGCTCCACCTCGGGCTCCGCAGCCCGGAGGTCCTGTACTGGGAAGATGAGTCCCCAGATGTCTGGCTTTGAAAACCAGCAGGGCTTGTGTATGGGAGAGCTGAGGGCTACAGGAATCAGGGACTCTACTCTTAAATGAGCACACAAAACCTCACAATCGAAGCACAGAGGCAGTCATTTGAGAGGAGCCTGAGTCAGACCCACTTGCTGAGCTTGGAGAGCCTCCTGGAGAGACAGAAGGCAACTGGGATCTCCCTGGAGAAGGAGACCCTTGAGGCAGCCGTTTGGGGAGCTTGTTCTAGCACAACTATACCAGCCCTGGCAAACCCCATTTTGGAGCACTCTCTGTAGCTTATTAGCACTGGGGACCCAGCCCTGGCCTCCAGACCCCCAGGTCACACAGATGGACACCCAGAGGCCTGGACCCACCCACCAGCTGGCTAGCAGCAGGCCCAAGCCCCCAAGGCCTCACAGCCAACTGCTCAGGAGGCCTATCCCACCTTGCAGAAGAGGCACGGCCTGACAACCGCCTAGGCCCGGGGGTCCAGCCCCGCCCACCAGCTGCCCACAGTAGTCAGCCCTAGCACAACAGAAGAGTGCATCCAGCCTACATAGAGGGCACCCCTAGAGCATAGAGCTCGGGTGACCAGAAGGGAGTGTGCTGCTGGACCCCATAGGATGACTCCTACATAGGGCCAGTTCTCCAAGATAGGCAAATGTAACCAACCTACCTAACACACAGATATAAACACAGACAACTGGGCAAAATGAGATGACAGAATACGTCCCTAATGAAAGAACAAGACAAAAACCTCAGAAAAAGAACTAAACGAAGAGGACATGAGAAATCTACCTGATATGGGATAGATTGGGAGATTGGGATTGACATATACACACTGCTATATATAAAATAGATATAAGAACCTGCTGCATAACACAGGGAATGCTACTCAATACTCTGTAATGGCCTATAGAGGAAAAGAATCTTAAATAGAAGAGTGGAGGGCTTCCCTGGTGGCACAGTGGTTAAGAATCCACCTGCCAATGCAGGGGACACAGGTTTGAGCCCTGGTCTGGGAAGATCCCCCATGCCATGGAGAAACTAAGCCCGTGCGCCACAACTACAGAGCCTGTGCTCTAGAGCCCGCGAGCCACAACTATTGAGCCCGTGTGCTACAACTACTGAAGCCTGTGCGCCTAGAGCCCGTGCTCCGCAACGAGAGAAGCCACTGCAGGGAGAAGCCCGCGCACCACAACGAAGAGTAGCCCCTGCTCGCTGCAACTAGAGAAAGCCCGTGTGCAGCAACGAAGATCCAATACAGCCAAAAAAAAATGAATAAATAAAATAAATAAATTTTTTAAAAAAGAGTGGATATATGTATATGGATAACTGATTCACTATGCTGTACACCTGAAACTAACACAACATTGTGAACTAGACTAGACTCCAATAAAAATTTTAAAACTCAACTAGACTCCAATAAAACTCAACTAGAACTCAACTAGACTCCAATAAAAATTTTAAAAAATAAAGAATTCAACTTTGCCTAGCCGTAGACAATTATTCATTAAGATGATATAGAAATAAAATAACTTTCATTTAAAAAAAAGAAAGAAAGAAATCTACCTGATAAAGACTAGTGTAGCAGGGCCAAAAAAAGTGGTTTAGACATGCACTCTAACACTTTCACTAGAAACAGTACTGAGAAATCTGTTGTGCTGGCCCTTTTTTTTCTTATTTGTTTTACATATTCTTAAATGAAGCTGAATTTTGTCATATAACATAGCAGCTAGAGTTTACTCTTTCCTTCCATCTGGTATATATGGGCATATTATGAATTGTGCATAAAGATTTGCTGATAAGTAAACCAATTTGCTAGACCATGGGAAGAGGCTGATTTATAACACATATCCTTCCAGCCGTGACATATAACTGCAACCACAACAAACGAAACATGCCTTTTTGCAGGTGAGTTGAAGATAAAAATACCAGGCAAGCAGCCTTTGGGATAGATGTGCCAGGACTGGGAATTGTCTTTGCTCAATTCAGTTGCAATTGACAAAGGAAGGTTTTTAATAAAATCTCTGAATGTAGAGACACTCTTGATATTGGACTAGAGGAACATAAGGATATTATCAAAAGGAGTTTATTTTATCACTCATGAGGGAAGCCAAAGACGTATGAAAATATCTGGGAAATGTGCAATTTTTGGAGACGGAGATTAAGAGCTGAACTTACACTTTCAGAAAAGGAACGATTTGGTAATAGAGTCTAATGAAAACATGCAGACAGTGAGTACATATGCAAATAAATGGACAGTGGGGATTTTAACATAGCAGTACTTTCCTCTATGCATGGCTTTCTTTGACACTTACATCTCCATGACAGAATAGTAATGATCCTGTTTTACAAATAAGAAACATACGGCTTGGAGGATTTGGTTATTTTCGAATCCGAGACTCCGAATCAGGGCAACACACCACCTTTCATCCATCTCTCATTAATGTTCTGCTTTTGCTGGCTGTTTATTTCACTGCGTTCATTATTTTCTCTGTAGTTCCAAGGCAGCACTAACTCTGTACTTCCCAGTTAAAGTGCATTATTATGTAACCCATGGGGTAGACTTTTTTTCTTTCTCTGGGAGGCATTCACTACCTGCAGGATGATTCTTCTGGACCTGAGAAGCCCATGATGACGGTTCTGTGTGATGAGGGAGTAACTAGAGACAGGAAAGAGAGCCATGCCCCTCCCTATCTGGGACTCTGCCTCAAGTGCCTTTGGCTGAAGCGACCTTGAGGCTGACTCCTTGAAGAGTTAAGCCAAAGCTGGCAAACAAAACCAAAGACCCCAGAACCATTTGGTGCAGAAGGCCAATTTTTTTTTTTTTGAAAATTTGAATCTAAAAGCCTTCAGGTGTGGGCTTCCCTGGTGGCGCAGTGGTTGAGAGTCCGCCTGCCGATGCAGGGGACGCAGGTTCGTGCCCCGGTCCGGGAAGATCCCGCATGCCGCGGAGCGGCTGGGCCCGTGAGCCATGGCCGCCGAGCCTGCGCGTCCGGAGCCTGTGCTCCGCAACGGGAGAGGCCACAGCAGTGAGAGGCCCGCGTAACACACACAAAAAAAAAAGCCTTTAGGTGAGACACCAGCTCACCATAGCCCCAACTATCTTGCACTTGGCTGCCTCTGACCTCTGTGATACATCTGTGGCCCCTGAAGGACCCTGAAGCAGGTCTTTCTCTCCATTGCTGATGTTTATTCCAAAGCTGCAATGAATAGGGAAGGTAGGAGGAGAGGTGGGATCAAATACTGTAGCCCTTGTCTAGATGTCCAGTTCTTTTAAACCTCATTATGGCTAAGAGTTCATGTCTCACTTTCCCCGGTGAGGGTGTTCACGCCATGCGGAAGCATCTAAAGCTTTCAGAGGGTGCCCCACCTGGGTCTCCCCTGTTCCCCATCTTCAATCTCTCCCTTCAACCCTGTCTTCCCCTCTAACATCCCATTTCCCTGTCTTTGCAGGGTACTTTTCACCCCTCCCTAAAGAAATAACCAGGTAAATCCCATATCCTCAGGCACTGAGTGTCAATGACAATAATGATAGTTAACATGGATAGAGTTTACACTATGTGTATAATGCTAAGAAAATTATTAACCATATTTTACCTATGAAGACGTTGAGGCTCCAGGCACAGAATGACCTTCTCAATGCCACAGGCAATGGGATTCCAATCTAAATTGCCTGTACTGAGCCCTCCACCACAATACCTCTTCTGCTTCCTCACCCAGCCATCCAGTACCTTCTGCTCTAAAGAGGAGAGAGCTGGGCTTTGACTCATGCTATGAAAGTCTGCCCCAGAAAAGGGAAGGCAAGGGAGGGGGTGAGCAGAAGAGAGGGTAAGTGGGAGTCTTTCTTCCAGTCCGCAATCCCACACCTACCCTCTCTGACACTCCTCTGCAGAGAAGCAAAACCAGACGTATCCACCAAGACAAAGACTCATTTCCTTCTGAAACTTGGTCTGGGGGATCTAGAATAGAAATTCATATTCTCTCCATTAACATAACTTTGACTTTATTTATGCAAATTAATATCCTTATCTTTTTAGATCTAGAAAGCAATCGCCCTCACTTTTCCTCCGATCACATGAAGCGTCCATGTGAACAAGACAGTGAATAATACAAGGACCACATCACCTTTCCCAAGAGAGGAGGTGGGGGAAGGGAAGAAAGAAGTAGGGAAGAGTCTCAGTGTTCCTTTAACAGTTTAATATATGATGAATTTTGATTAAACATTGATGCCTTTTTAACATGATGTCTTTAAAACTCTACACAAAAGGGGAAAAGAGGCACTGAGAAAATGCAGCCTGATATTGGGTCCTAGGTATCCAGAAACACCTACACATCTCAAACCTGGCTCTGTCCCTGGAGGCTGGGCTGTGTGGGCCACCCAGAGAGGCCTGCTAAGTGACCCAAGCCGCCTGTCACCTGGAAGTCCATCCACGTGAAGGTAATCACAGAGGCTTTTTATAAAAGTTAAATAAATGAGTAAGAAAATAAATAAGGCATACATGCATTCCTACATTGGTAATGTATTCAGGATAGAAATCCTTTCAAAGCTAATTGCTAAGCAAAGTAACAGACTAACTGAATTGCCTAAAAATTGTTATTTAGTATGGGTAGCATAATGCAGTGTGTTAAATACAACCTACTGTTGACCCTAGAGGGACTTGTATTTAAGAAGGGGAAGAAATTATGCCTTAGAGCATTCATTTTTTCATGCTCTTTACCATCTGTTTGGGTGAAAGACCATATAAAGGCCGGTAATCACCATTATCACTAATTATCTGTCACTCGAAATCTTTTTCAGTTTACCATTAGCATTAAATGTGAAGCAAGAAGCAGACTGATTAAATCCTAGAGTAGATTTTTATTCCCTATAGAGACATGTAGTTTACAAGACACTTTTGATATTCTAATGTGGACTCTAACTTCAAAAATATAGGATCCAAGCCAACTTCACGTTTGTGCATGGAACTGCCTGTTTGGTCCTCAGACTCGGAGTTGTATAATCTGGGCTCAGTTAGGTTCTGACCCAGTTAGGATCTAGCTGGTTAGCCAGTTACAAGGGAGAGTCTGATAATGGTTGGAGGACACCAGGTAAGTGCTAGAGGAGAATGCCCCAGGCATGGATGCCAAAGGCCTCAAAATTCAGTGTTTCTAGGCCCTGAAAGAGAAAGGTTATGTATGTTTACTAGATGGTAAATAAAACCCTCATCCACTTACCCTGCTCCATTTATACAAACAGTTAACACAAAGTGGGACCCATAGATGAAGCTTGAAAAATGTTAGTTGTTGTTTGTAGTTGCAGTAGAATGACTCTTGGTTTCTTGGCTGATTTTTTAATTAAGTTGTTTCTAGTGATCTACTAACTTTATTTTACAAGAGGTGAGGTATGAAATAGTCTATCTTTCTCAAGGGCTTACAAAGCAGACTTGGATTCCAGTTGCCACACGTCTAGATTGTCATTTCACAGCTTGATTTCCCTCTCGACACACTGTAAAACTAAATTAACCTGCTACTTGACTCTCAGCTGAGTGAATCATGTGGGGTGCATAGCTGACCCAAACTGGGCCAATCAGATTCTTCTCCAGGGAATCTGGCATTAACACAGAGTCAGTTCAACATAAAAAGCTATGCAAAACTCATCTATTCTTGAGTCAAGCCCATGTCAACCCAAAGTCGTACACAAGGCAAAGTTATGGAGGATCAGAGACCAAGCATAAGCAAAGAAAGTTGGTTGGCCAAACAGAAGAGATCATGCTTGCAAAATTATGTACAGGAGAAGAATTACGCAGCTGCTGAAAGTAAAAGCAACTATGGTCCTTGGCAGCTCCCCAGGGTGCAGCTCCATTCCCAGCTGTATCTCATTTATGTGAGACCTCCTTTTCCCAAAAATAAACCTTCCTCTGAATGGGAATTAATCTGAGTGCGCTTCCATCCCTTACAACCATTGAGTTTTGCCTTTAAAAAATACCTGTGCTTAGATGACCACTCTTCTATGGTACTTTTTTGAACTGTCCCAACTGAAACGATTCTTGCCCTGCTACGCTGCCTTGTCATGAAAAGCCTGCTTCTCTATTGTCACTGCCTTCTAGTCGCTTCACACACACCCCTCAAGGCTTCACGCCCATTCTAAGCCCTAGGATAGATCATGTTTAATTATCTGGGGAAACTGGAGAAGCCCTAGTTCAATCTCCCAGCTCTACTCTGATGGGAGCTAGTGCAGTCAGAGTTCAGCTGGTTTCTATGACCAAACTCCTATCTCTGTCCTTGGTTTGATAATTTGGTATGTGAGATCTTCCTAAATTGTTCCTACCTTGCCCTGACCAGTTGTTTTCTGAAAGTCCAGTTCTAAGGCAGGGGCTCTGCCGGACCTCCCTGACCTTAGTAACTTCTTGGTACTGGCAGTGGTTCTCAAGAAGGGGGAGTGACTTTGGCATATGGCAATATCTGTTATCACAACCTGAGAGGGAAGGGGAGCTGCTTCCATCTAGAGGGTAGATACCAGAGATGCTGATAAACATCCTACAATGCACCGCACAGCCCTCCACAGCAAAGAATCACCCAGCCTAAAATGTGAATAATGCTGAAGTTGAGAAGCTCTACTTTGGAGTACTGGGCAAATGACCTTGAGCCAGTTATTTATTTATGCTTCAGAATTTCCCTTCATAAAAATACAGGTATATTTGTTGTAGGATTATCGCAGTACCTAACACAGTGCCTTTGAAGCCTTTAGTATTTTCTCATAATTATGTTTGTGCAATACAAAAAAATCTTGTTAAATAATTATGCCATTATCTAACTATTCCTTCTTTATTCTGTCTATACTTTGTGTTTGGAAAAATTCTTGGCAGTGATGAATTCTGTGTTTACTCGGAAAACCTCTCAGGCTTCTAAAGGCTTGATCATATTTGTCTCAATATTTTTTAATAAGATTTTTTAATGAAACTTTTCTATAGTGGTAAAATACACAAAAGATAAAATTTAACCATTTTGTAACTGTACAGTTTTGCAGTATTAACTGCATTCATATTTTTGTGCCACCATCACCACCATGATACATCTTCAGAACTCTTTTCATTTAGCAAAATTGAAACTCTGTACCCATTAAACAGTAAGTCCTCATTTCCTCCTCCCACCAACCCCTGGCAATCACTATTCTACTTTTTGTCTCTTTATATTAGACTACTATAGGCACTCGTATAAGTGGGATCATACAGCATTTGGCTTCTGGTGACTGGTTTATTGCACTTAGCATAATACTCTCAAGGTTCAGCCATGTTGTAGCATGTGTTAGAAATACATTCCTTTTTTTTCTTTTTTTAGAAATACATTCCTTTCTAAGGCTGAAAAATATTCTATTTATGTATACCTACTTTTCTTATCCAATTCATCCATCAGTGGACACTTAGGTTGCTTCCACATTTTAGCTTATTGTGAATAATGCTGCTATGAATATGGTTGTACAAATATATCTTCAACACCATCCTTTCAGCTCTTTTGGGTACATACCCAGCAGCAGAATTGCTGGATCATTGGTAATTCTATTTTCATTTATTTATTTATTTATTTATTTTAACATCTTTATTGGAGTATAATTGCTTCACAATGGTGTGTTAGTTTCTGCTTTATAACAAAGTGAACAAGCTATACATATACATATATCCCCATATCTCCTCCTTCTTGCGTCTCCCTCCCACCCTCCCTATCCCACCCCCTAGGTGGACACAAAGCACCAAGCTGATCTACCTGTACTAGCAGCTGCTTCCCACTAGCTACCTATTTTACATTTGGTAGTGTATATATGTCCATGCCACTCTCTCACTTCGTCCCAGATTACCCCTCCCCTTCCCCATGTCCTCAAGTCCATTCTCTACGTCTGCGTCTTTATATCTGTCCCACCTCTAGGTTCTTCAGAACCTTCTTTTTTTTTTAGATTTCATATGTATGTGTTAGTATACAGTATTTGTTTTTCTCTTTCTGACTTCACTCCGTATGACAGTCTCTAAGTACATACACCTCACTACAAATAACTCAATTTAGTTTTTTGGGGTTTTTCTTTTGCGGTACGTGGGCCTCTCACTGTTTTGGCCTCTCCCGTTGCGGAGCACAGGCTCCGGACGCACAGGCTCGGCGGCCATGGCTCACGGGCCCAGCCGCTCCGCGGCATGCGGGATCTTCCCGGACCGGGGCACGAGCCCACGTCCCCTGAATCGGCAGGCGGACTCTCAACCACTGCACCACCAGGGAAGCCCTCAATTTAGTTTTTTTTATGGCTGAGTAATATTCCTTTGTATATATGTGCCACATCTTCTTTATCCATTCATCTGCTGATGGACACTTAGGTTGCTTCCATGTCCTAGCTATTGTAGATAGAGCTACAATGAACATTTTGGTACATGACTCTTTTTGAATCATGGTTTTCTCAGGGTATATGCCCAGTAGTGGGATTGCTGGGTCCTATGGTAGTTCTATTTTTAGATTTTTGAGGAACCTCCATACTGCTCTCTATAGTGGCTGTATCAATTTACATTCCCACCAACACTGCAAGAGGGTTCCCTTTTCTCCACACCCCCTCCAGCACTTATTCTTTGTAGATTTTTTGATGATGGCCATTCTGACCGGTGTGAGGTGATACCTCATTGTAGTTTTGATTTGCATTTCTCTGATGATTAGTGATGTTGAGCATTCTTTCATGTGTTTGTTGGCAGTCTGTATATCTTCTTTGGAGAAATGTCTATTTAGGTCTTCTGCCCATTTTTGGATTGGGTTCTCTGTTTTTTTGATACTGAGCTGCATGAGCTGCTTGTATATTTTGGAGATTAATCCTTTATCAGTTGCTTCGTTTGCAAATATTTTCTCTCATTCCGAGGGTTGTCTTTTCCTCTTGATTATGCTTTCCTTTGCTGTGCAGAAGTTTTTAAGTTTCATTAGGTCCCATTTGTTTATTTGTCTTTTTATTTCCATTTCTCTAGGAGGTGGGTCAGAAAGGATCTTGCTATGATTTATGTCATGGAGTGTTCTGCCTATGATTTCCTCTAATAGTTTGATAGTGTCTGGACTTACATTTAGGTCTTTAATCAATTTTGAGTTTATTTTTGTATATGTTGTTAAGGAGTGTTCTAATTTCATTCTTTGACATGTAGCTGTCCAGTTTTCCCAGTACCACTTATTGAAGAGGCTGTCTTTTCTCCATTGTATGTTCTTGCCTCCTTTGTCGTAAATTAGGTGCCCATAGGTGCATGGGTTTATCTCTGGGCATTCTGTCCTGTGCCATTGATCTGTATTTCTGTTTCTGTGCCAATACCATACTGTCTTGATTACTGTAGCTTTGTAGTAGAGTCTGATGTCCAGGAGCCTGATTCGTCCAGCTTCATTTTTCATTCTCAAGACTGCTTTGGCTATTCGAGGTCTTTTGTGTTTCCATACAAATTGTGAAATTTTTTTGTTCTAGTTCTGTGAAAAGTGCCATTGGTGCTTTGATAGTGATTGCATTGAATCTGTAGATTGCTTTGGGTAGTATAGTCATTTTCACAATATTGATTCTTCCAATCCAAGAACATGGCATATCTCTCCATCCGTTGGTATCATCTCTAATTTCCTTCATCAGTGTCTTAAAGTTTTCTGAGTACAGGTCTTTTGTCTCCTTAGGTAAGTTTACTCCTAGGTATTTTACACTTTTTGTTGCAATGGTAAACGGGAGTGTTTCCTTAATTTCTCTTTCAGATTTTTCATCATTAGTGTATAGGAACACAAGAGATTTCTGTGCATTAATTTTGTATCCTGCTACTTTACCGAATTCATTGATTAGTTCTAGTAGTTTTCTGGTAGCATCTTTAGGATTCTCTGTGTATAGTGTCATGTCATCTGCAAACAGTGAGATTTACTTCTTCTTTTCCGATTTGGATTCCTTTTATTTCTTTTTCTTCTCTGATTCCTGTGGCTAAGACTTCCAAAACTATGTTGAATAATAGTGGTGAGAGTGAACAATCTTGTCTTTTTCCTGATCTTAGTGGAAATGGTTTCAGTTTTTCATCATTGAGAACGACGTTGGCTGTGGGTTTGTCCAAAATGGCCTTTATTATGCTTTGAGGTAAGTTCCCTCCATGCCTACTTTCTGGAGGTTTTTTTATCATAAATTGGTGTTGAATTTTTTTGAAAGCTTTTCCTGCATCTATTAAGGTGATCATATGTTTTTTCTCCTTCAATTCGTTAATATGCTTTAACACATTGATTGATTTGCATATATTGAAGAATTCTTGCATCCCTGGATAAGCCCCACTTAATCATGATGTATGACCCTTTTAATGTGCTGTTGGATTCTGTTTGCTAGTATTTTGTTGAGGATTTTTGCATCTATGTTCATCAGTGATATTGGCCTGTAGATTTCTTTCTTTGTGGCATCTTTGTCTGGTTTTGGTATCAGGGTGATGGTGGCCTCATAGATTGAGTTTGCGGGTGTTCCTTCCTCCGCAGTTTTTTGGAAGAGTATGAGAAGGATAGATGTTAGCTCTTCTCTAAATGTTTGATAGAATTCACCTGTGAAGCCAGGTGAATTCACCTATGAAGGCAGAATTTCACCTGTGAAATTCCTGGGCTTTTGTTTGTTGGAAAATTTGTAATCACAGTTTCAATTTCAGTGCATGTGATTGGTCTGTTTATATTTTCTATTTCTTCCTAGTTCAGTCTCGGAAGGTTGTGCTTTTCTAAGAACTTGTCCATTTCTTCCAGGTTGTCCATTTTATTGGCATATAGTTGCTTGTAGTAATCTCTCATGATCCTTTGTATTTATGCAGCATCAGTTGTTACTTCTCCTTTTCCATTTCAAATTCTATTGATTTGAGTGTTCTCCCTTTTTTTCTTGATGAGTCTGGCTAATGGTTTTTCAATTTTGTTTATCTTCTCAAGGAACCAGCTTTTAGTTTTATTGATCTTTGCTATCATTTCCTTCATTTCTTTTTCATTTATTTCTGATCTGATCTTTATGATTTCTTTCCTTCTGCTAACTCTGGGGGTTTTTTGTTCTTCTTTCTCTAATTGCTTTAAGTGTAAATTTATGTTTTTTATTTGAGATGTTTCTTGTTTCTTGAGGTACGATTGTATTGCTATAAACTTCCATCTTAGAACTGTTTTGTTGTATCCCATAGGTTTTGGGTCATCGTGTCTTCATTGTCATTTGTTTCTAGGTAATTTTTGATTTCCTCTTTGATTTCTGCAGTGATCTATCTCTTGGTTATTTAGTAGTGTATTGTTAGCCTACATGTGTTTGTATTTTTTACCAATTTTTTTCCTGTAATTGATATCTAATATCATAGTGTTGTGGTGGAAAAAGTACTTGATATGATTTCAATTTTCTTATATTTACCAAGGCTTGATTTTTGACCCAAGATATGGTCTATCCTGGAGAATGTTCCATGAGCACTTGAGAAGAAAGTGTAAGTTACTGTTTTTGGATGGAATGTCCTATAAATATAAGTTAAGTCCATCTTGTTTAATGTATCATTTAAAGCTTGTGTTTCCTTGTTTATTTTCATTTTGGATCATCTGTCCATTGGTGAAAGTGAGGTGTTAAGTCCCCTACTATTATTGTGTTACTGTCGATTTCCCCTTTTATGTCTGTTAGCATTTGCCTTATGTATTGAGGTGCTCCTATATTGGGTGCATAAATATTTACAATAGTTGTATCTTGTTCTTGGATTGATCCCTTGATCATTATGTAGTGTCCTTCTTTGTCTCTTGTAATAGTCTTTATTTTAAATCTATTTTGTCTGATATGAGAATTGCTACTCCACCTATCTTTTGATTTCCATTTTCATGGAATATCTTTTTCTATCCCCTCACTTTCAGTCTGTTTGTGTCCCTACGTCTTAAGTGGGTCTTGTGTAGACAGCATATATAAAGGTCCTGTTTTTGTATTCATTCAGCCAGTCTATGTCTTTTGGTTGGAGCATTTAATCCATTTACATTTATGGTAGTCATCGATATATATGTTCCTATTACCATTTTCTTAATTGTTTTGTGTTTGTTATTGGAAGTCTTTTCCTTCCCTCGTGTTTCCTGCCTAGAGAAATTCCTTTAGCATTTGTAGTAGAGCTGGTTTGGTGGTGCTGAATTCTCTTAGGTTTTGCTGTCTGTAAAAGTTTTAATCTCTCCATGGACTCTGAATGAGATCCTTGCTGGGTAGAGTAACCTTGGTTGTAGTTTTTTCCCTTTCATCACTTTATATATGTCCTGCCACTCCCTTCTGGCTTTCAGAGTTCTGCTGAAAGATCAGCTGTTAACCTTATGGGGATTCCCTTGTATGTTAATTGTTGCTTTTCCCTTGCTTCTTTTAATGTTTTTTCTTTGTATTTAATTTTTGATAGTTTGATTAATATGTGCCTTGCTTTGTTTCTCCTTGGATTTATCATGTATGCAACTCTCTGCACTTCCTGGACTTGATTGACTATTTCCTTTCCCATATTAGGGAAGTTTTCAACTATAATCTCTTCAAATATTTTTTCAGTCCCTTTTTTTTTCTCTTCCTCTTCTGGGACACCTGTAATTCGAATGTTGGTGCATTTAATGTTGTCCCAGAGGTCTCTGTGATTGTCCTCAATTCTTTTCATTCTTTTCCCTTTATTCTGCTCTGTGGTAGTTATTTCCACTATTTTATCTTCCAGGTCACTTACCCTTTCTTCTGACTCAGTGATTCTGCTATTAGTTCCTTCTAGAGAATTTTTAATTTCACTTATTGTGTTGTTCACCATTGTTTGTTTGCTCTTTAGTTCTTGGTCCTTGTTAAATGTTTCTTTTATTTTCTCCATTCTATTTCCAAGATTTTGGATCATCTTTACTATCATTACCCTGAATTCTTTTTCAGGTAGACTGCCTATTTCCTTTTCATTTGTTAGGTCTGGTGGGTTTTTATCTTGCTGCTTCATCTGCTGTGTGTTTTTTTGTCTTCTCATTTTGCTTATCTTACTGTGTTTGGGGTCTCCTTTTTGCAGGCTGCAGGTTCGTAGTTCCCGTTGTTTTTGGTGTCTGTCCCCAGTGGCTAAGGTTGGTTCAGTGGGTTGTGTAGGCTTCCTGGTGGAGGGGACTAGTGCCTGTGTTCTGGTGGATGAGGCTAGATCTTGTCTTTCTGGTGGGCAGGTCCACGTCTGGTGGTGTGTTTTCGGGTGTCTGTGAACTTATTATGATTTTAGGCAACCTCTCTGCTAATGGGTGGGTTTGTGTTCCTGTCTTGCTTGTTGTTTGCCATAGGGTGTCCAGCACTGTAGCTTGCTGGTCGTTGAGTGGAGCTGGGTCTTAGCATTGAGCTGGAGATCTCTGGGAGAGCTTTTTCCACTTGATATTGCATGGGGCCAGGAGGTCTCTAGTGGACCAATATTCTGAACTTGGCTCTACCTCCTCATAGGCTCAGCCCTGACACCTGGCCAGAGCACCAAGACTCTGTCAGCCACTCGACTGAGAAGAAAAGGGAGAAAAGAAAAAGAAAGAAAAAATGAAATAAATAAATAAATAAAAATTATTAAAATAGAAAAAATTATTAAAAAATAATATAAAAAAAAGAGAAAGAAAGAAGAGAGCAACCAAACCAAAAACCAAATCCACCAATGATAACAAGAGCTAAAAACTAATCTATAAAAAACCCAAAAAACAAAAATGGACAGTCAGAACCCTAGGACAAATGGCAAAAGCAAAGCTACACAGACAAAATCACACAAAGAGACATAAACATACACACTCACAAAAAGAGAAAAAGGAAAAATATATATGAAAAAAAAGGAAGAGAGCAACCGAATCAATAAAGAAATCTACCAATGATAATAAGCTCCAAATACTAAAGTAAGATAAACATAAAGCCAGAAACAAATTAGATGCAGGAAGCAAACCCCAAGTCTACAGTTGCTCCCAAAGTCTACCACCTCAATTTTGGGATGATTCGTTGTCTATTCCTGTATTCCACAGTTGCAGGGTACATCAGCTTGACTGTGGAGATTTAATCCGCTGCTCCTGAGGCTTCTGGGGGAGATTTCCCTTTCTCTTTTTTGTTTGCACAGCTCCTGGGGTTCAGCTTTGGATTTGGACCCTCCTCTGCGTGTAGGTCACCTGAGGGTGTCTGTTCCCTGCCCAGAGAGGACGGGGTTAAAGGAGCAGCTGATTAGGAGGCTCTGGCTCACTCAGGCCAGGGGGAGGGAGAGGTAAAGAATGCAGGGTGAGCCTGCGGAGGCAGAGGCCAGCAGGACGTTGCACCAGCCTGAGGTGCACAATGTGTTCCCCCCAGGGAAGTTGTCCCTGGATCACGTGACCCTGGCAGTGGCGGGCTGCACAGGCTCCCAGGAGGGGAGGTGTGGAGAGTGACCTGTGCTTGCACACAGGCGTCTTGGTGGTTGCAGTAGCAACCTTAGCATTTCATGCCCATCTCTGGTGTCTCCGCTGATAGCCATGGCTCGTGCCCATCTCTGGAGCTGGTTTAGGCGGTGCTCTGAATCTCCTCTCCTCGCGCACCCCCAAAACAATGGTCTCTTGCCTCTTAGGTAGGTCCATTCTCTTTCCTGGACTCCCTCTTGGCTAGCTGTGGCACACTAGCCCCCTTCAGGCTGTGTTCATGCTGCCAACCCCAGTCCTATCCCTGGGGTCTGACCTCCGAAGCCGGAACCTCAGCTCCCCGTGCCCACCCGCCCCGGCGGGTGAGCAGACAAGCCTCTCGGGCTGGTTAGTGCTGGTCAGCTCCAATCCTCTTTGCAGGAATCTCTCCGCTTTGCCCTCTGTACCCCTGTTGCTGCGCTCTCCTCCGTGGCTCTGAAGCTTCCCCCTGCCCCACCCCCCATCTCCTCCTGCGAAGGGGCTTCCTGGTGTGTGGAAACCTTTCCTCCTTCACAGCTCCCTCCCACTGATACAGGGCCCATCCCTATTCTTTTGTCTTTGTTTTTCCTTGTTTCTTCTGCCCTACCCAGGTACGGGGGAGTTTCTTGCCTTTTGGGAAGTCTGAGGTCTTCTGCTAGCGTTCAGTAGGTGTTCTGTAGGAGTTGGTCCACATGTAGATGTAGTTTTGATGTATTTGTGGGGAGGAAGGTGATCTCCATGTCTTACTCCTGTGCCATCTTGAAGGCGCCCCCTGGTAATTCTATTTTTAATTTTATAAGGTACTGCCATACTGTTTTCCACAGTGGTACACCATATTACATTCCCACCAACAGTGCACAAGTATTCCAATTTCTCCATATTCTCACCAACACTTGTTATTTTCTTTTCTTTTTTTTTCATAGTAGCCATCTTAATGGGTATGAGGTGGTGTCTCATGTAGCTTTAATTTGCATTTACATAACTATTAGTGATATTGAGCATCTTTTTGTGAACTTGTTGGTTATTTGTATATCTTCCTTGGGAAAATGTCTATTTAAGTCCCTTTGTCTACATTTTTTTTTTAAGAGTTTTTTTGATGTGGACCATTTTTAAAGTCTTTATTGAATTTGTTACAATACTGCTTCAGTTTTATGTTGTGGTTTTTTGGATGCAAATCATGTGGGATCTTAGCTCCCAGACAGGGATTGAACCTGAACCCCCCTGCTTTGCGAAGTGAAGTCTTAACCACTGGACCACCAGGGAAGTCCCCCTTTGTCTACTTTTGAATTGTTTAGTATTTTTCTTTCTGTGTTTTAGGAATTCTCTATATAATCTGTATATTAATCACTTATCATACATATAATTTACAAATATTTTCTCCCTTTCTGTGGATTGCCTTTTAATCTGTTAATAGCATCTTTTGATGCACAAAAGTTTTATTTTCATAAAGTCCAATTTGTCTATTTTCCTCTTTTATTGCCTGCACCTTTAGTGTCATACTCAAGAAATCATTGCTGGACTTCCCTTGTGGTGCAGTGGTTAAGAATCTGCCTGCCAATGCAGGGGGCATGGGTTCGAGCCCTGGTCCGGGAAGATCCCACATGCCACGGAGCAACTAAGCCTGTGTGCCACAACTACTGAAGCCTACGCATCTACGCATGCTCTGCAAAAAGAGAAGCCACCACAATGAGAAGCCTGCATACTGCAACCAAGAGTAGCCCCTGTTCACTGTAACTAGAGAAAGCCTGCATGCAGCAATGGAGACCCAATGCAGCCAAAAATAAAATTAATTAATTAATTTTTTAAAAAAAAGAAATCATTGTCAAATCTAATGTCATGAAAATTTGTCCCATGTTTTCTTCTAAGAATTTTGTAGCTTGTTCATATTTTCCTCTTGATTTATTATTTTTTTATTTTGTACATATTTTATTTATGTGTAGATGAGCATTTCTTTTTTTTAATAGATCTTTATTGGAGTATAATTGCTTCACAATACTGTGTTAGTTTCTGTTTTACACCAAAGTGAATCACCCATATGCATACATATGTCCCCATATCCCCTCCTTCTTTAGCCTCCCTCCCATCCTCCATATCCCACCCCTCTAGGTCATCGCAAAGCACTGAGCTGATCTCCCTGTCCTATGCTGCTGCTTCCCACTAGCTTCTCACATATATACACATTCGGTAGTGTATATATGTTGATGCTACTCTCACTTCGCCCCAGTTTCCCCCTCCCATCCTGTATCCTCAAGTCCATTCTCTATGTCTACATCTTTATTCCTGCCCTGCAACTAGGTTCATCAGTACCATTTTTTTTTTTTTAGATTCCATATATATGCATTAGCATACGGTATATTTGTTCCCTTTCTGACTTACTTCACTCTGTATGACAGACTCTAGGTCCATCCACCTTACTACAGATAACTCAATTTTGTTTCTTTTTATGGCTGAGTAATATTCCATTGTATATATGTGCCACATCTTCTTTATCCATTCATCTGTTGGTGGACATTTAGGTTGGTTCCATGTCTTGGCTATTGTAAATAGTGCTACAATGAACATTGTAGTACATGTCTCTTTTTGAATTATGGTTTTCTCAGGGTATATGTCCAGTAATGGGATTGCTGAGTCATATGGTAGTTCTATTTTTAGGTTTTTAAGGAAACTCCATACTGTTTTCCATAGTGGTTGTATCAATTTACATTCCCACCAACAGTGCAGGAGGGTTCCCTTTTCAACACACCCTTTCCAGTATTTATTGTTTTCAGGTTTTTTGATAATGGCCATTCTGACCAGTGTGAGATGATACCTCATTGTAGTTTTGATTTGCATTTTCAGCTTTATTTTTCCAGATAAAATCTGCAGTCTAAATATGCCCTGGGTAAAATATACACGGATGTATTACTCATCTACAGAACCCAAAGGTAATTAGCTATTGTGCCTGCACTTGTGTGCATGTGTGTACTCAAGTACTTGCGCATGTGTGTTAGGGTATCACTTGCTGCAAGAAATAGCAAAAGCATTTAACACTAGTACAGGAAAATATGGGCCTATTAGATAGGGTAGGCTAATGGCTAAACAAATAAGCCAAAAATTTATAACTGTTCAAACAAGAAGTTTATTTTTTGTTTATGTAACATCCAAAGCAAATATTTTTGATTGATGGCAGTCTTTCCTCAAAGTCATCATTCAAAGACCTGTGCTCCTTCCTTCTTCCTTCTTGTGCCATCTTTGACAGGCTGCATGTCCATTTGCATCAAGCTGGTGAAAGCGGACAGAGAGTGAAGAAACCACATCTGCTTCTTAACCACCTTGGTTTAGAAGTGACATACATAACTTCTATTCCCAAGCTTTTGGCAATACCTAGTTACTTGGCCCTTCCTAGATGCAAGGTAACTAGGAGATGAAGTCCCTGAGAGCATAGCTACTTTCCAGTGATTGCTCTATCTTTGCAATCCAATATGGTGGCCAGCAGCCTCATGTGGCTATTGGGCACTGGGGATGTGGTTCATCCAAATTGAGATGTGCTGTAAGCATAAAGAGCACACCAGACTTTGATGACTTAGCATGAAAATAAGGATGTAGATATCTGATTGGTAATTTTTAGAGTGATTACAGGTTGAAATGGCAAGGTTGTGGATAACTGCGTTAAATAAAATATATTATTAAAATTAATTTCACCTGTTTCTTTTTACTTTTTTACCAAGGCTACTAGAACATTTTAAAGTACGTATGTGACTTGCATACTTGCGTACTATTTCTATTGGATAGCCCTGCAATGGAAACTACCCTTCTCTGTTACACAGATTATCTCATAGGATTGAGATAGGGAGTATATCTGGGCCATTCACAGAATCAGAAGAAGAGGAATGGGAAAGCTCTCTGGAATCAAGGTGTGTGCTCTCTCTTTCTTTTTTTTTCTCTCACTGGAGCCACGTGGTCACTGGTCTATCTGTCTATACCTACTGACTTAACTCTTCTCTCTCTGTCTTTCTCTTTCTCCCTCTGTCTCTTTCATTCATGTTGCAATCAGCTGGGGTCAGGAGGCTAAGGTCAAATGGCGTGCCACTCATTCACTAGAAGCAATGGAAACAGGTTCTCAGGGAAAGGGCACAAGTAGGTCAGACAAATTGACTGGCGTGTTTGCTCAGTATGCAAATATGTAAAGGCTACATGGACTTGGCAGCTGTCAACATTCCCCAGTTTTTACACTTCAAAGACTATATTTACTCTGAGGCCTTTTGTAAGAACTCTGTGTTGAATAGATGATTAAATTTAATCTGAGAGTATACTATTTAACTCATGTCATCACTAATGAAAACATGTAACTAATCTTTATTTCTTGGGTTTGTACCAGTGCCCAGAAATAGTCAACCTCATTGACAAGGCTTGAATTTCCAGCAGTGTACATTGGGCTCAATATATATTCATAGAATATCAATTTAGCCCATAGGACCAGGCTCATTAAACCATATGCAGAAATTATGTGAGAGTACAAAGTTAATATATGGGTGATATACCCCCAAATATAACTCTCCTGTTGGGCTGGAACCTTTACATTTTAATGCCATTCTCTGGAGTTTAAGAAATGTCACCAGCCCCTGTTAGAATATGTATATATGACCTAGAGAGATTACCAGATGTGTTTATATTCTCAGGAAGAATTTATATGTCAGACACCATCCTAAATCCACTAAAAATTTATCAGAATTGGATTTTTCAGATTATTGTCTTCCACCTAGAAAAAAAAGGGGCCCATAAGGAATGGAATTAACTTTTGTTAAAACGGGATTTGGTTAGCTTCAAAATATGTCCAGGGGTCCTACAGAGGTTGGATGGCCAGTGTGTGCACTAGGATCTTAGCCATCAGGGAGGGAAAAGGAGGTAGGGGATGGTGATGAAAGAGGGGACACGAATGTCACCAAACACACATTTTACCTTCTTTATTTTCCTGATGAAACTAGAGCTTTGACAATGGTAGTCCTTTTGCAGGTGCAATTTCACAGCCCTGCTTTGAGGCTATGACCTTCAAAGTTGGTAGGAATCTCCTAAGCCTCTGAGGTTCTTTTGGACTTGTCTTAGTTAGTGGATGACCTTCCAGAAATGAGCTGACATTTCCTGTGGCATTTTTAGGATGCTGAGTGGGGCTGGCTGTAAGCTGAGCTGTTGGGGATACATGCTTTGCCTTTTTCTCTCCTGCAAAGCTTATTCAGAGTCCAATGCGGGTGTAGGTCTACCAGGAGATGGCCTCTACTCCACCAGTGTACTGAGCTGAATCTACCATCTCCCACTGACATAATGACCTACCTCCCAGGAAGCCTAGCATATTCCTAAGGGGGATTCTCTTACCCTTTCACTAAGAGGAGATGGGGTACAGTTGCCAGCTGTACTCCTCTCTCAGCTTGGAATCTAGACAAATTCTAGAGGGGTAATTTGCCAGGAAGTGGGAAGTTGTAATGCAAAGAGCTTAGGTATCTTCCACAACTTATGGATGGCTTTGAGGTCTACCCATAAATCTTGATGGAATCACTGGCCTTGTAATTTATATAATGGATAATAGTTCTTAGCTCGTGTTCTTTCTAGTACATGTTCCTGAAATTAAACACACATCTTAAGAATGTTCATAACATTTGACTACTAGAGTTAGATTATTAGTTCTATGAAGGCAGGGACCACTTCTGTCTTTATTGTCTTGTTTTTCCTAGTGTCCTTGGAGCTAGACACTGATTTAATGAAGGAATGAATGAATGAACAATGAATTTACTTATACTCTTATGTTATTTGTTGATTGTACATCTTTGTTATAGTTGTTCTTATAGGGAAGAAAACGATGTTTTAGTTTATTCTGTGTCTTGGGGACAGCTTTATCAGGGAACCACTTACTAAAAATTATTTGCTAATAAACAACTGGACAAGAACATGTAGAAATTTATCCGTAGAGAACAAGTAACCCTTTTCTTTAAAGCATGGACTTCTTTTTTCCACTTCCTATGTGAAAATAAAAAATAATGGAGGCCACAGAGAGATAATAAATAGTATCTGCCCCAAACTCTATCATGTGGGAAAAAACGCCCACTTTCACATACTCTATTTCATTTTATTCTTAGAGCAATCTTCTCGGAAATAGAACCGACAGTATAATCTGTATTATTAATAAAAGAGTAATTAAGATCCAGATAGTTGTAGTGTGTAGCTCCAAAAAAACTAGAAGAGTTGGGGTCAATGGTTATAACACGTGGCTTATTTTAACTTTGAAATCTGGACACAGAATTCTGTATATTGACTCTTAGGTTAAAATCATTATTTTATGTCTGACTCTTACACATCCCTCAGATCTCAATTCAAATGTCTCTTCCTCAAGGAAGTCCTCTCTGTATTCCCCAAGCTGGGTCTGGTCTCCCTAGAAATGCTCTTATAGTGCCTGGTAACTTCTGTACATGGTACTTATCATACTTGTCTGTTACTGGCTGTTTTGGTGGCTTTATTTGATTACTCTATTTTCTCCTTAACCAGGAAGCATGCTGTTTTACCATGGTATTCCTGGAGCTCACACAGTAAGCATTCAGTAAATACCATAGCATTAATAAGTAAAGGAAAAAGGACCTACTGTATATCACAGGGAACTATACTCAATATTTTGTAATAACCTATAAGGGAAAAGAATATGAAAAAGAACATTTATATTCTGTGTTATACACCTGACACTAACATGACATTATAAATCAACCATACTTCCATTTAAGGAAAAAAAGAAAGAAAAAAATAATAAGTAATGGAACAAATAAATGTTGACTTTTTAAAATGGAGTTTAAAGTCCTAGGAGCAATTCAAAGAGAAAGTAAGAATTGAAATTCATTTTCAGAGGATTTGAATTGATGTTTACATTTCAGAAGAATTCAGAATAATTTTAACAATTTAAATAAATGTAATAGCAAAGAGATATTTCAATCAGTTATTACTAAGATACATTATTTTTATAATTATGTATATGTACTAAGACTATTTAAAACATTCAAATTAACTTCTAAACATCCATGAATCTGTAATACAATTTGAACTTATTTTTTAACCTGACCTATTTTATGCTTTCTTTATCAGAGCATAGGTTAAATCACTAATTTTGTTAATTTTTCCCCCTTAATGGTCTGTTTTTAAGATAAAAACATTTGATTCATATTATCTATAACAATATATTTTATTAAAATGATGCTTAGTGAGGAAGAAAATGTCAAGAAACAAAATAATGTCATAGTATGATGAATTAAATTTATAGGAAACTTTATCCTACCTCCTACTTAGAAAAGTTTTATAGGGCAGTAAGACATCAAAAAGTTTAAAAAAAGAAAAGTTTACTAATGGAAGAAAAGAAAGTTTACAGGTTTTTCTAACTTTTCCTGGTCTATAATGAAAATAAGCACCATTCAATAGAATTCAAATGTAAGACATTTAAATGTGGAGAAAAACAGTAGCTAAAAATAAAACATGTCTTATTAAAACTGTCAAAAAAATTTTTTTTTTTGGCGGTACGCGGGCCTCTCACTGTTCTGGCCTCTCCCGTTGCGGAGCACAGGCTCCGGACGCGCAGGCTCAGCGGCCATGGCTCACGGGCCTAGCCTCTCCGCGGCATGTGGGATCTTCCTGGACCGGGGCACGAACCCATGTCCCCTGCATCGGCAGGTGGACTCTCAACCACTACGCCATAAGGGAAGCCCAAAACTGTCAAAATTTTAGTGTGAAAAATTATGGTTAATTTTCTTTCAGTCGAAACACTAATAAGATACTTATAGAAAGATTATAATTTTAACTTTTTTCATATTCACATATATGCACATATATGTTGCATTAAGATATCCTCAGATTTAGACAAAGAAAGTAATACCTAAATTAGTAACTGCAAAAATGAAAAAAGGATTTTGGGGAAAACTCTTAAGACAATTTCCTTAATATAGAAATTTAATATAAAGACATATGTCTTAATATAAAGATGTATGAATACAGATATAAAGGTGAGTGAGTTCTTTAAGTAAGAGATTAAAAGTCAAAGCAGAGCAAGCCAAGAGGGCTGCCTGGGAAGAATAAAAGGGGATGGAGGTCGGGGATTTTATTAGAGTAAGAAACAGGCAAATCTATAGACCTTTGAAGAGCTGGTTTTCATAAATATGTCTCTTCCTTGGTAAAATACAATTTCCTACTCATGTGTTTAGCTTAATAGCAGAATTTTACCTTAATCAAAAGTTAAGTGGGCTTACTAAAATTCTTGAGTGTTTTGTTTTGGTGAATTCCATAGTTACTATCATGCTGATTCACAGGAGTCTAACATAAATGATACATAATGCTAGAAAATTGAGTTTAAAATACAATTCTCTTTTATATTCTCATTCCCATACTAGAAGAAGAGAAAACTGAGTTTAAAGCTGCTGTGTTACTGACACTTCAAATAAGATTTAATTAGTTTCTCTGACAAAGCAGTAAACCTTTAAATTAAAGAGTTCAGGAGTGCTTAGCCCCATAAATTCTCTAAGGAAATTTAAATAAGAATAATAAATTTTAAACACATCTTTCTTGGTGCTTCCCATGAAGCAGCCAGTGTTGGCCCTTGACAAATGACAAATATAAAAATACCTTGAATCTATAAAAGTCCATCACAGGCATTTACTAAAATAAGACTTCTTGATGTTCAGGAATTAGAAGCCGACCTCCAGAATACCAGAGAATGATATAGATGAAATATTAATCAATCGATAAAAGTCATCTTTCTCTATAACAATAGCCAACATTTACTAAGTGCTTATGAAATGTTATGGCCTACTTTAAGTATTTTACATGGATTGAATCGTTACTCCTCTCAACCCTATGTGGTTGAAGCTATTATTATTTCCATTTTATAGAGGAGGAAACTAGGTCTTAAACAAGATGAGTGACTTCCTAGGAATATACTGATAGAGGATGTCTGTAGCAAAGGCTGCGGGTGTGCCAACTACATTCCCTTGGCCTTATCAATGTAGTGCACACCCAGGCCTTCTTTCTAACTGCCAGGGCCTGCTGCAGGCCACTTTGTGTATGTTTTGCTGTATGCAAGACAGACCAGAAAAGCCAGAGCTAGAATCTGCCCCAACCTCCTCCCAGGAGCCCTCAATCAATGACAGATGGGCTTTGGTATAAAATATCTCAGGTCCCTCACCCCTCAGGTAGGGTAGCTCAGAGGCACGTGTTCTATATTGCCTACTAAGAGTTCCCAAGTGGGATTAAACTTCTGTTACTCACAGTTATAACTTACTTAAAAATTCGCCATTAATTGGCTGCCTTCCCTTGCCTTTCTTATTTCCTTAGTCATTACCAGTGATTTCAGAGATTACCTCCCAAAATAAACTGTTTTCTTTCATATCCTTATCTTAGAGTTTGTTTCTCGAGAAACCCAAACCAGAAAGAGACCTAGACATGATTAGAACCCAGACAGTCTGGCCACAGAGCCTAAGTGTTTAATTCCTACAATATGCTGCCCATTCTCCCAAAAAGAGGACATATATTTTGTAAAAATGGTCTCAAGAGATGATAGGAGGAAGAATTTTTGTGTCTATTTTACATCCCACTTTCTTGTCAAGAACTGTGAAGGGTCTGAGATTTTACTCTTTTTGCTAACAAAGGAATTAGCTTGCTTTGAAGGCTGATAGAAGACATGAGACTCCTGAGTCAGAGACAAGAGACTCTATTACACATAGCAGTAGCAGTAGCTGAAGAACCTGCATTTGTACCAGCTGCCCAAGGCCCATTTCTAGGATGACACAGACAAGCCCAGATGAATAACTACACATGCAGTAGATTGTGTTATGGGAAAGAAACCCTGAGGTTAGGGAACCCAAAACTTATACAGGACAGTAAACATGCCTGCTCTTTGCTCCAGAGAGAGACACTATCTCTGTCTTTCAAAGGTGTCAGCTATACCAAAAATTTTGAAAAGATAGTCCATAATAAAGGCAATCAGTGCCTCACATGAAAGGTGTGCAGCTATGCAAGACACCCACGGAGAATTGTCTTCTATGTTCTGAAATCAAGAAATATGTTCATAGTTTCATCACACTGTGGAAACATAATTATGCCTTACAGAAAATGGCACAAACGAACAAATGGCAAAATTTAAACACTGTTTATTGTGTTGTTCTTAGTTTTTATTGTTTTGTTTTCAAAGCATAAACACATTTTCCTTTGATGCCCACAGTAATCCTGTCAGGCAAGTATTTTATGGCTGATGGAAAAATGACTCAGAAGATAAGGAGCTTCACTATCCTCATCTAGTGAGTGGTGGACCCAAAAGTTAAATCCAGGACTTCTTAGCCCAAAGCTGCCAAACATTTGACCAATTGCGCTAGAGAAGATGGACAACTGCTCAGAACTTATAACCTAAAAGCTTTAGTGAGTCTCTTCATTGCTTCGATGCTGCCACACTCCCAGGTAAGAATTTTGGGAGCAGAACTGAAGACATAAGCTGGAGGGTGCAAATGGGGAAAAGGGCACAAATATGCCCTCTTTGTTTTTTTGATGTTCAACTTCTACGTTCACTTTTGTTTTAGGTGGTTTGCACTGTGTAAATCAGTCACTGCTTAAAAAAAAAAAAAATCCCAGAAAGTCGTGGGTTTGGAACTGAGCTGTGAAAAAAACTCCACAATAAGCAGAATTATAGCATTTTCACTCAAATGGATGCAATACATATTTATTTCAGAATTTCGTGCGTTTTTCCCACCAGGGAAATATGCACAATTTCAGTGCATTCAAAAACTCAAGCTAGGGCTTCCCTGGTGGTGCAGTGGTTGGGAGTCCGCCTGCCAATGCAGGGGACACGGGTTCATGCCCCGGTCCGGGAAGATCCCACACGCCGCGGAGCAGCTGGGCCCGTGAGCCATGGCCGCTGAGCCAGCGCGTCCGGAGCCTGTGCTTCGCAACAGGAGAGGCCACAACAGTGAGAGGCCCGCATACCGCAAAAAAAAAAAAAAAAAAAAAACTCAAGCTAATGTTACACTTTTGGACATACTGTTTATAGCATCAGGGTGCCATTGTTTATGACATACGATACCTGAAAAAAGTATATAGATCAAATTCTGCTCTATCACATTATGGTTGAAGTGCATTATGGAAATGTTACTTAAGGGAATCCTATAGTGAATCCATTTTGTAGAAAACAACTGTAGTTAGAGAGATATCATGACTAGTGGCAAAAGCCTTGACCAAAGAATTCTGGGATTCTAGTGCTACTGCTTCTTTGTGTCATTTGTACCAAAGGAGGGGAAACTCGATAATCTCTAAATGCCTCTAATTTAAATTTCCCTTTTCTGGAGTGTAGTGACTGATGTGGTTTGACTCTCAGCTGTGCCGCTTACTGGATACACACTTTCCTGCAAGTTATGTAACCTTCTCATAACTTTTCCTAACTTGTGAAGTAAGGATAATAATCTGTACTTCAAACAATACTTGTATTACATTAAATTAGATAACACTTATTAAGCAGTTTGTACAAAGACTGGCACGTACTAAGTGCTCAATAACTTGCAGTCCATATCATTAATTCTACATTTTCATGTATCAAGTTCACTTACTGTGAGACTTCCTATAATACATGCACATTCTGGACTCTTCTTTTCAATTAAATATGACTATAAGTAATTTAATACACACATTCATGCTTTTTTTCTAACATTTTATTGAAAAATTTCAAACCTGGTATAAAGTTGAAAGAACTATGCAATGAATACCCATCTACCTACCACCTAGATCCTACAATTAACATTTCCCTAGATTTGTGTTATCACATGTCTGTCTACTCACTCCGATATCCATCCAGCAAGCCTTCTTTCTTGATGCATTTCAAATTTAATGGAAAATGTCAGCACACCTTTCCTAAACATATCAGCCTGCTTATTGTTAAATAGAATCCAGAATTTGTTTGGAGGCCTTTTTTTTCCCATTTGAGGTAAAACTTTACATACAAGAAAACCATGCATTTATTTTTATATTCTGGGGTGATTTAAATATTTCAAATTGACTCTTTTGTAGGGACTTAAATATTCAAAGTTAAATCACCAATTATGTTTGCTATAACCTGTAACATAATGCATTGAAATGCCTTTAAAATCCTGGTGTCAAAGAGCAATCTTACCTTATAGGTCAGCTAAACCATATCAAGATTCTCTTTGGTGGTTGTGTTATTTGGGCACATTCAATTTGACCTTGGTGTCATATATCCAAATCCACTTGGATATCCATTTGTAAACTATATAAAAAGATGTTCCAGGGCAGAAAAAAAATTTGTAACTATGTGTGGTGATGGGTATTAACTAGACTTATTGTGGTGATCATTTCACAATATATACATATATTGAATCATCATGTCAGACACCAGAAACAAATAGAATGTTATATGTCAATTATATCTCAATTTTTAAAAAAGAGGAAAAGTAAATAAATCTATAAGTATGTAATAAGATTTCAAAAAATAAAAAGAAAATGAATACTGCAAGTCAATAAAATTAGAATGACATTCTAATTCACATTCTGGTTTTCCAGCTTTTGTTTGATTCTGCCATGTTGAAGCACTTAAACTCAATAGTTCCCACATGTAACACTAAGGGGAAGATGCCTGAAGAGATCCCCTACCTTAAGAAGGGCTTTGGCAATCTTAGTCTTATTGGGGATACTCCAAGAAAAAGGATTTCAACAAAATTATCCCCTAAACTATACCTGCTCAGCTTGTTTTATAATTCACACCTACTCCCTTCCCACTTCTCATAATATATCTGATGTACAAAGTAAACCCTGGACAGAAAAATAAATTCCACTGAAGTTACTGAAAAAAGAGCAACAATGAATCATAGCTGGGACCTTCAGATATATCTGCATGTTCTGGTGAACTAAAGAAATTCATTTAGCTCCAAAACCTCTGTGGAAACTTTAGTTCCTTTCTCTAATGTGTGAGAAGAACAAACTCAGCAAAAATTTTTTCCTAGCTAATTTATGTCTTAAAGTATATAGAGATGGTCTTCATGAGTAAAGATCACAGTAACATGGATAGAATATTATCACATTTTCAGGCTATCACTCAAAATGGCAACAAAATACAGTCATCCCTCAGTATCCATCCCTCAGTATCCAAAATATATTGGTAAAAATATTTGCAGTGTGTGGCAAATTCAAGTTTTGCTTTTTGGAAATTTGTTTTTAAATTAATTAATTTATTTTTGCTGTGTTGGGTGTTGGTTTCTGTGCTAGGGCTTTCTCTAGTTGTGGCAAGCAGGGGCCACTCTTCATCGCGGTGCGCGGGCCTCTTATTATCGCGGCCTCTCTTGTCGCGGAGCACAGGCTCCCGACGCGCAGGCTCAGTAGTTGTGGCTCATGGGCCTAGCTGCTCTGCGGCATGTGGGATTCTCCCAGACCAGGGCTCGAACCCGTGTCCCCTGCATTAGCAGGCAGATTCTCAACCACTGCGCCACCAGGGAATCCCTGGAATTTTTTTAACCAAAAATTTTCAACCCTCGGTTGAATCCCCAGATGCAGAACCCATGGATACACAGGACCAACTGTAGTTTGTCAGGGTCTTAGGCATAGACTATCCATCTGTTGGTCATTCAGCAACATCCACTTAGTACCGTTTAAGTGCAGAGCACTCAGGAGTATACCAAAAAAGTTATTATTATTATTTTTGTTTTTTGCGGTACGCGGGCCTCTCACTGCTGTGGCCTCTCCCGTTGCGGAGCACAGGCTCCAGACGCGCAGGCTCAGCGGCCATGGCTCACGGGCCCAGCCGCTCCATGGCATGTAGGATCTTCCCAGACCGGGGCACGAACCCATGTCCCCTGCATCGGCAGGCGGACTCTCAACCACTGCGCCACCAGGGAAGCCCAAAAATTAATCTTGATCTCCAACTTTTGGGGAACTTTGTCCTATTATCCTGTGTGGAATAGAGTATTTGAAATAGATATTCAGCAGAAATATGACATATTTGTGAAACAGCCAGGCTCTAGAATTGGATAGACCTGAAATTAGATAAAAGCATTTAAATCCCTCTCTCATGATTTATTAATGTAGTGACCTTAGGCAAATAAACTCTCTCAGATATGACAAGTTACTTAATCTGTCTGATATACAATTTTCTGATCTATAAAATAAGAAAAATAACAAAAGAGCAGATTTTTATTAAGTGCTTATTATTTGCAAGGTGCTGGAGTAAGAGCACTGAAGGTTCCCTAACTCCTCTAATCTCATAACAATCTCAGGAGGTAGGTACCGTTATTATCTCCTTCCTATATGGGAGCACCCAGGTCGTTCAGCTCATGAGTACAGTACCTGAGCCGGAACCCAGAGCTCTTCATCATGATGCTAGTGATACTGAACTGCGTAGGGTTGCCTTCAAGAGAAGTGAGCAAAGTTGAGGCGTGAAAGACATGTAGCAGATGTTCAATCAATGCTAACCTCCTCTCCTTAGCAATAGTGTACCTAACTAAGAACACCCAGAACCTACACTTCAGATATTTTCTTTTTTTATTTATTTATGCATTTACTTATTTATTTATATTTTTTTAAAAAAGAAACTTGTTATCTGTTGAGCTTTTATTTATTATTTATTTTATATATTTATTTTAGCTGCTCTGGGTCTTGGTTGCGGCACGTGGGACCTTCCTGGCAGCATGTGGGATCTTTAGTTGCAGCATGTGGACTCTTTAGTTGCATCATATGGACTCTTAGTTGTGGCATGCATGTGGGATCTAGTTCCCTGACCAGGGATGGAACCTGGGCCCCCTGCATTGGGACTGAGGAGTCTTACCCACTGGACCACCAGGGAAGTCCCTTTATTTTTTATTGGAGTATAACTGACATACAATATTATATGTTACAGTTGTACAATACAGCGATTCATAATTTTTAAAGGTTAGATATTTTCTTATTTTTAGGAAGTTAGTGAATGTAAAACAAACAAAACAACAATAAATTAAGAATCGATCTGATGTAAATAAAAAAATACTAACTTCTATTCCCAAAGGAAAATTTCTTTGTTATACCAGTTCTTTACATCTTTGGGAGACACTTTTGCTACCAACCAGTAAAGACAGGATCAAAAGTCGAAGGGGGGCTTCCCTGGTGGCGCAGTGGTTGGGAGTCCGCCTGCCAATGAGGGGGACACGGGTTGGTGCCCCGGTCCCGGAAGGTCCCACGTGCCGCGGAGCGGCTGGGCACGTGAGCCATGGCCGCTGAGCCTGCGCGTCCGGAGCCTGTGCTCCGCAACGGGAGAGGCAAAAAGCCGAAGGGTTCCAGAACGATTAATAAATGTTTTGGCATCAATCAAGTATAAATATTTCTGAACTAAACATCCCAATACAAAATTTTCACATACCTACTCACTCCCTTAGAAAGGTTTAAAATGAACCCAAGGTCATACTTCATTCTTGGGAGATGTCTTGATTAATTTCCATTGTAATGTGGAAAGGAGCCAATCTCTCACCAACAAACAGGAAGTGGAGTGAAGAACACACTTCCCCTCAGGAGGCAAGGCAGGAAAAGGGGAGCTCCCAGAGGGCCACAGGGCCGCCCTCCTGAGACTCTTAGCTCCCAGTTTCTTCCTCATACATTGGCTCAAGTAGGGCACATGTTTGAATCTCATTATCACATTATTTTCCTATGTCTTTTACACAGATACGTTTGTCTGTTGGAAATCTAAGCAAACGGATAAAGAAGTTGCTTCTCCCTTTTTAAAGATCCTGCCCATCTTGGGAATTCACGTGTTTGCAGGTACACTTAGATTCTATGATGTAGCAATTAATGCTAAGCTGTTGGTGGCTTAATGTAGCCTTCTTCACATAAGCACTTACTTTTGAAAAATCTTTAGACGTGCTTTATCCAATAGTGGAACTGATGGCTTTGAGCTCAGAGTGGGGTGCTATGGGGTTTGGAGAGACAGCACAGAACCTTCCACCCTGTATCCCATAGGTAACTATCTTGTCCACCTAAGCAGATGGCTAGTTAGGTCTCTCTGTGTTTTTGTGCATTTGGTTTGCTTTGTTTTGTTTTTAAAGGGGGAGCATTTTGGAGGGTAAAGAGACCTCTTCATCACCTGTCAGGTTGCTCTTTGTGGGCACCCACCTTTTGTCCTCATTTGCCTGTGGAGGTCCTGGTCTATAGAGCCCACAAAAGCAGGGAGCAGAGAATAAGATTTCTCCAGCACCTCTGAGACAGAAGCCTGTGACCCCTGAGAGAAGTGTGCAACTGTCTGTGCATGCCCACAGTATCTTTTTGAAACAAGCTGCACCTTTCTGTGGGTCCCTGGCTGTGATGCACTTCTCTTTGATCTCCTTACCTGTGCTTGAGAGCTATCCATTCATTGTAGTTTGGGGCCTGAGATCATGCCCCTTCATTAGCCAAAAAACCTATTTTTCACACACATACACACACATACACATACACACACACACAGACACACACACACACACACACACTTCCCTTTCCCTCAAACTTAATCTCCACGTAAAATCTCTTCAGAGATAAATAAATGTGCTCTGTACTAACTGTTGACTCCCAAAATCTATTCTACCCCAATGATAGCATAAACTATGGTCACTCCCCTTACTACTGAGTGGGTTAAAATAGACACATAACCTAGTCTTGGCCAATAAGCCACAACAGTCTCCTGCTTCAGGGAACAGCTTCCTAGCTGATTACACAGAGACGTAAGAAAGAGACATTCTCTCTCCTTCCTTTAGTCTGGACTTTGTTGTGTCTGCAAGTGATACCTATAGTGTCTGTAGCCACCTTGCCATCAGCCCAAGGCCAGGGCCAGGAAGACTGTCACAAAGCTGGGCTGGAGCCTTGATGTACCATGTCTGGAGACCACACTAACTTTGGACTTATTATGTAAGATAATAGATTTGATTGTTGCGTGTGCCAATTTGAGTTCGGTTTTCTGTTACTTGCAACAAAACTTAATTTAGCTGATTCATAAAAATACTATTTTTATGGACAACCTTAATTGTTCTATTGCTTTGATATAACCATTTGATAACTGCTAATATTCTTTGAGCTCAGACCATATGCCAGGTATTTATGTAAAGGAGAGTCTGCTGGCTTGTTTTTAAAAGTGATATCGCTTATAATCAATTCATTTGTAATCCTTCTCCATCCCTACCCATGGTCACTTGTTACCACACTGGTTAGTATAACATTAGATGGTAGATGTGTAAATGCACCAAAAACTGATGGTGAATGAGTTGATCAAACTAGAGCCACGTGGACCATTTCTTTTACTCCTAAAAGTCTGGACACAATTATGGAAAGACCTGCCTCCTTAATCAATAGATAAAAAAAAATACTTTAGATGATATAGCATCATACTTCCAATCAAAATCTTAAGGATGAAAAAAAAATCTTAAGGATGAATTTAATTTGCCATGTACTTAACACTGACATGAGACTCCTAATTTTTCAGTTGTTGTAATGATGTAAGGTCCAGCCTTGCTGCCCTCTTGTGCATGACAAAGGTGACATGGCAGTGGGGAGAGGAAAGCAGAAGTGCAAATGATAATGAATTGCACCACATGTAATTTACATATCCAAAGTTTATACTTTGTATGTTTCGGAAAGAAAGAACACAGCCTAAAACAGATCATGAGAAGGGACAGTCGGGTTACATTGCTTTGCATGCTTATTTTCTAAAGTCCATTGTGGAACCTTAAAGCAAGCATAATAGATTTAAAGTTTTAATCCTAGAATTGTGGTACAACCAAATCTTAAACTACAGAGAGGATATCCTGACAATTTAAAGGCTGTTGAAGATTTTGATGCGGCGTGAAAATCAAAGCAGAGTTCCCACTACTGTTTCTTCTTTTTCAGTCTTTTTTAGGAGGCTTGATGCTCCTGAGTCTCACTGGAAGGGTAGATAACTTGGGAGCATCCTCCACAGATAACAGATGGCTAGGATGTAAGCCTAGAGAAGCGAATGTTGCAGGGAAAATGAATGCTGACTGGAAAGTGATGTGATCGAGAGGATGATGGACGTATAGGTATCAGATACAGATGACAGGGAGGCCACTGTGTGAGGAGTGATGGGACTGGGCATTGGGGAAGAGATTAACCACACAGGATGTTGTGGTGGCTGCAGGAATGGAAGTCAAAAAACAGTATTGGAAATTAGCCATAAAACAATTGTTCATGTTCTTGGAGTTCAAACTGCATGCCAGGTGTTGTGCTAAATGCTTTATCTCTACTGTTTCATCTAATCCTCACACTAGCCTTGTGAAGTCGGCATTATTATTAACCTAATTTCACTGATGAGAGTAAATGGCACATTTTTTGATACACTGCAGAACTCAGATGAGAATCCAGGTAGTCTGATTCCAGAGTTGGCATGCTTAACTAGATGCTATATTATTTCAGAGTTTAAAATATTAGTGCATGGGCGACGCACAGCCACTGCTGGTCTATATGATAGTTTTAATGCAAATTAGAAAAGACCAAAGGGCCCTGCCCACCACCCAGTGAAGTCCAGCCCCCTAGCTGCACAGTTTAGAGGACAGTTGGCATCTCTGATCAAGGAAACACATGCTCCATCCTTCAGGTAATTACAGCCCTTGCAAGGGTACCTGCCTTGGATATCAGCCTCTATTGACCTTCTCAGCAAGGCACCTCCTTACAGTGCACAGACCTTACAACTATATGAGGGGGCTTTAAAAAATGAATGTACATGTATATTTTAGTTTTATCAGTCAAGTCTCATTCGCAAGCACTCTACACAGCTACTCCCTGTTCCCTCTCCAGATCTATTCTCTACACTTCTCCATTCTGCTCTGTGTTCTGAAAGGCTGACCCTTATGGGCTCCACCAATGGGCTTCCTTGCCTTCTCGCTTCCAGGTAGCTTCATCCAATGGGAGGCACCAGCCAGAAGTCCGAGGGAAGGAGAAGAGTGAGGCTGGGGTATTTTGTCCCCTGGCTGCCTCCCTATTGAGCCAGGAGCTTTGGGTCCTCTCCTAAGGTCTCAGCTTCTCAGGCAGCCTGTTCCACAGCTACAGAGAGAATTCTCTCTCCAGGTTCTGGTGGCACTTCACCTCATAGCCCTTCCAGCCTAGAAGTGGTATAAGGCTCCCTGCTGTTGCTAGTCTTCATCATCCCTTGGTCACTCCCTAACTCTACCCACACTTCTGTAAATAGTCCCTGAATTAAAGTCCCCTCAATTTCCCTGTTTGAGTGAGCCAACTGTTTCCTGCCAGGACCCTCTCTGATACACAGCGGAAACAAACTTTGACCATCTTAAGCAAAAATGGAATTTAGGGAAGGCATTTTAGGAAGCACACGAAGGAAGATGGGAGGACCAGGGTTGGAGAACAAGCAGGAACCCAGGGACCTCTGGAAAGCTGAAGAGCAGGAATGACAGCTAAAGTCATTCAGTGGGAAGAGCTTAGGCCACCCACTGCCACTGCCCCCATGCCCACCAACTGTCCCTGTGTCCTTCAGCCACCTACTCAAGAGTGTCGAGGAGAAGGTCCGCTTGCCTGAGTCTACATCATACATCCCCAGGCTGAGCTGGGGAGTGGAGATGGGGGAATCAGGTCCCTCTGGCTATTGTGATAGGAATGGACACCACTACCCACCAAGACCACACCCAATGGGTGAATCCTTTAAAACAAGAAATCAGGATGCTAATAGGAAGCACCACCCCCAAAACAAGGACAAACATAGCTGTAAAACTTAATAAAATAATGTGAGACTGCCTTAACAATCCAATCCAAGCATCTGAAGTAACTTTTCCCAAAAGACGAAAGTTCATGCAAAGACAGGCACTTCTCAACAAGGATTCCAGTAGCAGAGAAGTACCATATGTAAAGGTCTTATAAATGAAAAGTCTTTATAGGGTTTCAAACTGGGTTAGGTATAAAGATGCTGGTTTCATCTTAACAAGATGCCATGTTGTCCCTTTCTTAGAACCACCCATTCAATGGGTCTTCTGCCCAATAACCAGCCACTCAAGAACTAGAATATTCAGATACCAATAACTTCAAGTCAACTTATTGCCAGGAATTAATTGATTATATCAACTTGGGGCTAGAAACTGGCCCCAACAATTTTTTTTAATCTGTTAGTCTCTTAAAGGTTATTCTTCAACTCTACCACCACTCCTTTGCTTTATTCAGATTTTGATTTTTACTAGTTGAAGATGTAAGAATAAAGAATACAGGTTTACTGTGAACTAAAGACAAACAGCTTATTGCAGAAGTTTAAAGATAATACTATTTTATTATATTTGTTGACTGTTGTATTTATAATTCACACAATTACTAAATCTAGCATAAAATTTAGACTATTTACTTTTATAGCTCTCTGGAACCATGCTTTATCTCATCTCCAAAATTAACTTACTTCACAAAGACAGAGCTGATGAGTTATAAATTTCAACATATGCTTTACTTGTCACGAATGAAAGCAATACATATTCATAATTGTCCCCCAGAGGTTTCTTGATATAGTTACTGTTATCAGTAAGAGGAAATTATTTTTCTTCAAAATAAAATTACATGAATGCAATGCCTATAATTTTTTTTCTTTGCGGTACGCGGGCCTCTCACTGTTGTGGCCTCTCCCGTTGCGGAGCACAGGCTCCGGATGCGCAGGCTCAGCGGCCATGGCTCACGGGCCCAGCCGCTCCGCGGCATGTGGGATCTTCCCAGACCGGGGCACGAACCCGTGTCCCCCGCATCGGCAGGCGGACTCTCAACCACTGCGCCACCAGGGAAGCCCAACGGCTATAATTTTTAATTGAGAATATGTATTCTGGTAAGTTAGGTTTGTTGGTTGTATATACAGATATTTTTATTTCCAAAATATTAATTTATTGGATAAATGTGGAGTAAATAGAACACTGTCCAGGCCAACTAGAAGGTTTCCAGAGCTGCCAGTGAGATGCTTTTGTTTAGCATGACAATGTGATAAAAATTGAGATGGGTTTTTATGATACAATAGGCATTTAAGATTTTCTTTAATTCAAGATGTAACTTGTCACATATGCTCATAGGGCTTATAAACTTCTTGTCTTGAAAAGAAATAGTAAGAACAAAGTAGAAAAGATCTACAGTTTTTATATATGTAATTGTGGTTATGTTCTCAATCAAATACTCCTGTAATATGTCATCTTATAAAGCAAATATGAATGCTACTGCTCTAAATATGTACAAATTTAATGGCCTGCAATACTTGCTAGTTGCCTGGTGGAGACAAGGAAGAAAGTAGATCTAGCCCTTCTTTTCAAGGAAGTGATAATATCTATAAATCTTCCTCTTCCAATTTCAAAAACATGCATCTTTCCCTAACAGTCTTTGTTGTTCAGAACCATTGACCAGATTTTTCTAAATGAATTGGGAGGCTGTCAGCAGTTTTAATAACCAATATCTGCACAATCAGATCACCAGGTACGATATAGTAATTCATGTGGCTTGGTATCCTGGATACCTAGAAATTCATGGCCAAGAAGAAGCTATTGCCTTTCACTGGCTTCTCACAGTCTGTACTGCCCATTTCTAAACTGGGATGTAGAAAAGAGGCTGGTCCACTCAGCCTCCTGACTTCTCTGACTGCACGTGCTCCATGCGAATAAATGGAAATGGGGCCACTGTTCTCCTGTGTCAGGACACGGTCAGCGTAAGTAGGAATACCAACTGGCAGGCATGTAACATCTAGTGAGTTCCTAGTCCAGAGCTGCTTTCTCTGCTAGATCAGGTGGCAGGTGGCAGGTGGCAGAAGAAGAAATATCCTGAAAGTTCATTTGCTATTTGCAAGTCAGGGAATACTATTGGACTAGAAGAATGGTCTACTGCTGCTTTACAGAGTATTTCATAGACATTTTGAGGATGCTGATTTCCTAGAAAGGAAAAGCTCTGATTTCTGTACTGCAGTATATAAAAAGTTATTGCCAAATTCAACCTGGGTCTGTGGTTTCCAAATTTTTGGGGGGGGGGGCGCGGTGGGAAGAACTACATATTCTGTGATTGCAGGTCTCATCTGTCTTATTCACCTTAGTGCCTGACATATAGCAACCATTAATGTTTCTTAAACAAATGAATAATTAAATGAAAAAGTAAATGAGCAGTAGATTTTTTTTTTATGGCAGTGGTAGACAAATTCATTTTGAAGAGTTTTTCTGGGTCTTTGTGGTTAAAAGCCTAAAGGAAGACCGTTGAAAGTGATTCTTTTAAATGCAGCTAAATTTTGCTTAAGCAAAACCAAAATATGAAAATCTGGGTTCACAAAACAAATTAATTAAAAGGTGATTATATGCTTCACAATTACATGGGAATATGACTTAATGCAGGGTATTCCTAAATGCTGGCCCATGGTGTTTTCTCAGGTTCTCGCTGAAAGGAGAAAACTCAGCTCAGTGTATTGTTCTAAAGAACTGTCCTCTATTCACAAGTTGACCTTCCTCCATTTCTGTAGTTAAAATACTTAACAACAGCAAAAAGATAATGAAACTAGTCTCTACTTCCAGTTAATTATTCCTTTTTAATGCTCTTAAACTTGCCAAAATAAAGTTGTTAACCCTAAATTGGTTCCCCAGCTTTTTGAAAAATACTTTATTGGTTTGTGAAATCCAAATAAGATTCATTTTATAAAAGCATACAGCATTTTTAAAGAAACCTACATATTGAATAAAGGACGATAGTGTAACCTGGGCCTTAATTACCCATGATAATAACAGCCAACAAGTTTTGAGTCAGTGCTGAGTACTGTTCTCAGGCCTTTTAAAAATGGTGTTAATCATCTAAATTTCATAGTAGCCCAAGGAGAAAATATTATTTTTATCCCCATCTTACAGATGAGGAACTCTAGACACAAACAGTCCAGTCCTTGCCCCAAAAGACAGAAAATACAGCCAGTAAAATGGTAGAGATGGCCCCATATATTCTTAAATTACAAAGAAACTGAGCCATGTGACACTACAACCAATAAAAAAACATTGGTTGTTAATATAGTCTAATGATTATAGAAATGGAGTTTCAGTCAGCATACAGATTATAAACTCCTATCCAAGACTCATAGTATTTTATATTTAAATCAGAATCCTCCCAATCTTACCTTATCAACAAAATTCTTGACCTATTTTTAGCTTCAGTATTTACACAGATACTGCTTCAAGCAACATCCTTGTTTCTTAAGCTCTGTTCTATTAGCAAATACCAGAAAACAAAACAAGAAAATATGATGTTTCTAATGGGGCATTTCAACCAAGTAGGGGGTGAAAGCACAACACTGGTAAATCTAGCTATCAGGATTAAGCTAATTTAGGGAAAATTCAACCTTATAGTGAACAAATCAAAAGGTATATTTCAGTCCACTTATTTTTAAAAAAAGTATAAAAAACCCAGTTTCCAAATGCTACAAAAGTATTACACTCCAGATTTTTTAAAAAAGGCTTTAAAAAATAAATTTAAAAAGTATTACTACCCTAGCTTCCAAATGTAGGGTCTTATTTAAAATGAGATCACAAACTTTAGTGGGAACTCACATATTCCTCTGCAGAGTCAGAAATCCAAATATAACATCAATTGGGCAAAGAGGTAAATTAGTAAGTATAATCCATAATAAATGAAAAGCAAAACTAGACTTTTTGATCACAATGCCAAAAAATTTTTTTCCCAAGTTATCCGCAAACTGGAATCAAAGACAAAAATTTTGGCTTTCAAAGTCTATCATACTCTTGTAATGGTAAAAATGATTTGGCAGGTTAAGGATAGGTTTCTAATCATCCTATCTTCTACTTAACACCATTTACCAAAATACTGCACTGCGTTAAGGGAGTTGTCTCAATGGCAACGAAAAAGAGATCTTAACACTAATAAGTTCTGGGTCCCTCGGAAAATATCAGTGAATCTAGAGCTTATGCTGTTTAAGGAAATTTTGTGGATTTCCACCCCTCAATCCTGACAGCTGGGGTGTGCACATCCGATCTGAATACTTTGTTAGGCATACAGGAACCGAATTTCTGACACTGCAGGTAACTCCTGCACAAACTCTTCTTTCAACTTTCTGGCATCTGGTCAAGTACCCATCCCTAGTCCACATGCCCTAGAAAACAGGAACCAGTTCTAGGACGTGGTTATCCACCTAGCACCCCACGCTCCACCCCGAGTCTACTCGCCTGCCGCCCTAGCTCAGCCCACCCCGGCGGAGCCGGACCCAACCTACTACAGTCCTACTGCTCCGGCTCTCCGAACTTCCCCCGCCCACTCCGTCCACGTGAACAGGGACCGCGCCGCGGTCCACCAATCAGCAGCCACCTCGCCCAGGATCCGGTCTCCAACGATCCCCTTTCAAAAAGTCAGCTTACACCTCCCGCCTCAGTCCCGCCCCTTTCCTACCTCCCCGCCCCTCTGGTCCCCCCCACCTCCCCAACTACCGGTTCCCCTCCTCTCCTCCCGTTGCCCCCTCCCGCTCCCAGGCTTCGTCCCGCCCAACCCAGGACAGAACACTCGCCCTCTTCTCGCGAGATCTGAGCGTCCCCCGCAGCGGCCGCCCGCTTCCCCTTCTCGTCCTCCCACCCCCCTCCTCCCAATCTCTCCACTCTCCGGCTCTCTTCCCTCCCTCCTCCCCCCTCCACCCTCTGGGCCGGATCTCGTCTCGCTGAGGCGGAGGAGGAGAAGGAGGAGGAGGAGGACGTTCGGCCTGCGCAGTGAGATGTTTGTCCGTCGCCGCCGCCGCCGCCATCGCGGAGGAGCGCGATAAAGGGAGCCGAGCCGGGCGTGAGGGGCATCCCGTGGAGCCGCCGCGCCAGCGCAGCCCCCCAGCCAAGCCCGAGACGCCGGAACCCGAGCCGCCGCCGCCACCGCCGCGGCCGCCCAGGGGCCGGCCAGCTCCCCAGCCCAGCCCGTGGGCCGCGCCGCCGCCCCCAGCGTCGCCCCTCGCCTGCCCGCCCGCCTTAAATGTGACACCGGCGCCTCGGAGTGCGACCCGAAGCCGCCGCCGGGGAGGGGACTAGCACCATGTCGAATCTGAGCAAAGGCACGGGCAGCCGGAAGGACACCAAGATGCGGATCCGGGCCTTTCCGGTGAGTCTCTTCTCGGAGCCTGGGACCCCGGGTTGGGGGCCCGGCCAAGAGCCGCACGCGAGGCCCGGGCTGAACTACCCCAACAGGCCGCAGGCCCGGCCTCCCCTCCCCCACGCCGCTGGCCGCGGGGCGCTAGCCTTCCCGGCAACTGGGCGGCGCGGGGCCCCGGCGCGGCCGCCCTCCCGGGCCGTTCCCCGCGCCCGTCGCCCGAGTCTGGCGCCGCTCCCCCGCCCCGGAGCTGCGCCTCCGGTCGCCCTGCGGGCGTCGGCTGCGGCTGGGGCCCCTTCGCCGGTCCCAGTTTCTCCCCATGCTCCTGGGATGTAGGCCCAACCCCTAGTACTCCGCTCCCGCTCGGTTCCCGGGACTCCCAGCCCTGCAGGTATGGGGACTGTCCAAGTCCTTCTTGTTTGGGGTGTGTGTGTAACTTTTCACGTGGGGTTTCGCTGCGGTTGAAAAAATCACCCAGCCTAAAAGATGGCCAGCCCAACGATGAGGGGGACTGTCCTCTCCCGCTCTTCCCCTCCTCAGGAAGGGCTATGCCATCCACCTGCCCCCCACGCAGTGACAATGGTTCCACGTAATGCTCCATAGTAACATACCAACAACGTTCTGTGTGTTTACATCATCTTTTATCCACAAGCTTCCAAAGCACTTGACAAACTCTCTTGTGCAGGAATTGCCTTGCCAATCAAAGGGAAATAAGAGAAAACAAATTGGACGGTTGGTTCTCCATTTCTTAGCCATGGAATCCCAAAAGAATGAGTAGTCACCACCCTGAGTTGCTTTACTCTTAGGGACAGCAAACGTAGTCTGTTTAGAAACTTATTCTTTTTTAGCATTACGTTGAGTCATACCCTTGCAGTGTTTAGTATATGGGGTATAACTTTGGATGTCATATCTGATTCAGATAGCCAATGGCAAGCAATTAAAGTGTACTGTTGGAACAGAGGAGCTGGACATACTTGCTCATGTCGCTACAGTAACAGGTACATGTCAAGACAGACAAACTAGCAATGGAAAAGAAGATTTTAAAACAGTAAAACTAGAGAAAGAACTTGGGTTTCCTTTCTTAGAATCACAAACACAGTATATCATGCAAGGAGGGAAAAGAGGGTTTGTATTCACTTCATGAAGCATGCTTTTTCTAAAGTGTAGTTTGCACTTTAGAGGGAAGGCTTATTAATATAATTGTCCTAGTTGAGTAAGAAAGCGACCCAGAGAACTTGAGGACCTCTCTGAATTCTTAAAATTTAGAAGAAGGAAATACACCTTATGCAGAACTCTGAAGTTGTAATAACAAATATTAATATCAATGTGAAGAGTCTTCAGGGTTTATGTAAATAAATGTAGGATATACTCAGGAGAATTAAATGTTTTGATGCTCATTAAAGGGATTTTATATCTTTGAAGTTTTTTTCCCTAAGTAATCATGAGAAAGTACAAAGAAAGTGAGAAATGTTGACAGAAGAGAACTGATGAACTTCATGTGCACGTTTTTCCTTATAATGAAGCAATGAACTGGGTTTATGATTTTGTGAGTAATGTTAGTTCCCCTGCTAAACCAGTTCTGAATATTTTTAGCAGAATCTAGAATTACTCAGAATTTTAAATAGTTTAATACAAGAATTTTTAAAGAAAAAATTAGCTATTCTTAAAGTCTGAGTTCTTCTAATTCAGATTATTACGAAAATGTGGAGTAGTTCACATTTGACATCAGCTTACTTACGTGGATATTCTGATTAACCAGTTGTACCTTTATGTGTAGTCAACTCTTTGATCTCTTGGTTTTGCCTGTTCCTACCTGTTCTTCCATTCCTTCATTCGTTCAACAAATATTACTGACGACTGTGTGCCAGGCACTGTCCTAGGGTCTTGGGATATATCAGTATAGCTTGAAGGACCAGTATCCCTCCCTTCTGGATCTTGTATTGTTGGGAGGAAGTGGTGGGAGAGAATTTCATTATTCCTTTACCTGAAGAGTATCATAGTATGTGACAAGTTACCACATACTACCGAAACTGATTTTTTTTTTAAGCAGCATTATGGTCATGAGCTAGTTTAGACCCTTTCTGTCTAAAACTTGTTGCCCTCTAAGTTTTTCTAAAATCCTTAAATGAAGTTTGTAAGTGGCTAGTGTTTGATATTCAGTACTTAATATCTGCTAATTTTTAAAAGCATTAAGATTTTTTTATTTCATAAGTATTAACATCACTCATAAGTAGTTCCTACTGAAAAGAACCATTATATTTTTTAATGTATAACTTTTAAAGTCATAGTTCTTTGAACCTTCATTAAGGATGGATACATACCTCAGTGGTGTGGTATTTCAGATTAATTTGGTAACTGAGTGCTTCTAGACCTTCAGAATTTTTTTTTTTATTCCAGGTTAGCAGTCTTTTACAGAACTATAGTCTCCATGGATTGCTAGTCAGAAGTAGTAAATGCATATTATTCCATAAAGAAAATATTATGTTCATATGTACTCGTGTGTGCATACTTAAAACTATTGTATTTTACATTACCATTTGAGATAGACAGTTACTCTAAGGGAAATTACAGTGTAATCGAAAGCCTCAAGTGCTCTTTTCAGAGTGTGTTTTATAAAATTGATGTGTAAAAAGTATAAAAATATGTTTCGGGATTGTTTTGTTTTCATTGCAAAATAGTAAGTGAAGGTACAGGATATTTTGTAAATGTGTAAACCTACTCCAGCTATAGTCCCATCAGTAAAATCAGTTTCTGAGAAATTGGTTCTTTTTTTTTTTTTTTTTTTTTTTTTTGCGGTACGCGGGCCTCTCACTGTTGTGGCCTCTCCCGTTGCGGAGCAACAGGCTCCGGACGCGCAGGCTCAGTGGCCATGGCTCACGGGCCCAGCCGCTCCGCGGCATGTGGGATCCTCCCACACCGGGGCACGAACCCGTGTCCCCTGCATCGGCAGGCGGACTCTCAACCACTGCGCCACCAGGGAAGCCCTGGTTCTTTTTAAGGTGGGAAACAATGAAGAGCTTTCTGTACTTATAGATTGGTGATGGAGGAAATATTTATTCCAGTTTGTAAACTTTCCTGCAGTGGACAAAATACATATCATTTCACATCTTTTGGGGTTTTTTGGTACCCAAAGTAACAGCAAGGGCCACAAAACTTTTTTAAGGAAGAAGTCTGTAGTTGGGAAACTTCTGGAAACGATATGGATTTGGACCAAAGAATGCTGCCCCCAGAAGTTCCTGGTCCTCTTTCCTTGCTGTTGCCATGTGTCTCACTCCTGAGCTTTTATTCCACTATGTAGGATTAGTTGCTGTCAGGTGAACCTTTTGTCCTTATCTTTGAAAAGCCATTACTCACCATCTGTACTGTCCACTGTTTGTCCACGTGGGCTTGAAAAGCTTGATTGGTTTGGAGGGGCTATGGTTGAATGGAAATACTGGTCTCTCCTCTGATTTGCCTTCTTGTCTGAGCCTTCAGAGTTTAGGAGACGTGTTATGAAAGTGATTGTCTTTAGAGTGTGATCTGGAAATGGTTTCAGTTTTTGGTTTATAGAAGCATGCTAAATCATGATAATGAATCTCTGGTTGTGATGTCCACTCCATAGTTCTAGATGAGCTTCACAGAGCACCATCTGTGTGGCGTGAACAGTTACTGATGTAGAAGTTATTGTTAGATGGAACCCGCAAAATGACTGAGATTAGAAAGAGATGAATTTTAAGATCACTTGTGATGTACTTAAATACTTAAGAGGACAAGAATTTAACGACAAATGGGGACAGTTAATTTTTTTTTTTTTTCCTGGCTATAGTGATATTTGCTAGATATGGGGGAACAGCTTTGATCTTCAAAATAGGTTTCTCTTAGGGAAAGTAGTTGTTGCCTAGAACTAGCTGGACTGTACATAGAGAAAGGCTGAATAATAGTTTTGGAAATCACACAGGGTGGGGAATTAACTATAAGTTTGTTTTGCATTCTCTAGTGTTTTGTTACAGAGATGTTATGGAGTAAGATATAACATTCATTAAAGTGTTGCTTTCACTTAGACTGACTTTGTTCTATTTAACGGTTTTAGGACAGTCAGCTGTGTTGTAGCTGTTAGTACCTCTCAGGCTTTAGAAGTTTAAAAATAAAAAGATAAAGTAGTTATCTATAAAAGTGTATATTTTGCGTTATCTCCCTAGAAAGTTCACAGGAGCCAAGAAAATTATTACTGCCAAATTATTAATACTAAAGTTACTGAATTTGAAACAATTTTAGTAGTATAGAATATAATGTGAGAATTTGGCCTTTTAAATAATACACTAGTCACAAAGTCAGTTCTTTCAAACAAAATAGAGAAAGTGTCATTTGTTTGTACATCATTCATTCATTAAATGTAGCTAAGTAATAATAGCATTTCTCTATTTCAACAAGAATATATAATTAAGACTAGAAAAAGTAGTATGTCTTCCCTTTGTGTTATAAATTGGGACCTTAGAGATAATTTTTTGCTGTTATCTTTATTCAAAAGTATCTGGGTGTTAACAGTTTTGTTAGATTTTTATAAAAGTTATTGGACAATTTGTGGTTTTAAATAATGGAACTTTGAAAATAGTTCTTGTTTGTCCATTGTAAAGTCAGCAAAAAAGTAAAAGTGCTACTGGTAAGAAATCACTGAGATAAAACATGAAGTACAGGTAGTGTCTTTCTATTGCGAAAACTATTCAGTAGTAGTCTGTCAAAGCTATGAATTCATTTTAGTAGCTTTTCTAATTAGAAAAGTGATGCGTATTCATGATAGAAAATTTAATAAATATCTAAACTTATAAGTAAGGAAATAAATATCACCTGTAACCCTACCACTTGGAAATAGGCCATATTAACATTTTGATGTGTTTCCTTTTAATCTTTCATAAATGTATAAGCACACAGTAAAATTGAGGTACGACCTTTTCATATGCTGCCTTTTAAAAAATATATAGTATCTCACTGTACATTTATTTCCATGTTAAATATATTGAAAACATGATTTTGGATGACTGGATAATACTCTCCAGTACCTTGGCTTATACATTTCCCTACTGACAGGTATTTTGATTGATTCCAGTGAATTCGTATTTTCTCTATTATAAAGAATGCAACTGAGACTATTGAGGCACATAAATATTTGAGCCCATCCATGATTATGGAATTACTGGGCTCGACATAATTGATACATATTACCAAATGGACCTCCAGAAGGGCAGGAGTAATAATGGTACCACACTCACCGAGTGCTTATCATATGCCATACAGTTGTTCTCTGTACTTTGCATGTGTAAACTAATTTCATTTGCACAATAGAATACTACTATTATCTTTTTTTACCTAAGAGGCCTTGAGAGGTTAAGTAGTTTGCTTAAGATCACTTTGCTTGTAAGTGGCAGAACTAGGGTTCTTTCTAACCTAGGTAGTCTGGCTCTAAAGTGAATGCTTTAAGAATTAATTACATCTCTCAAGCTTGTAACAGTAATGTCTACCATGTAGCAGTGTCTTAGCTAACATATCTTTAGTTTTGTAGGTTAAAAAAATAGTACTTCAATGCTTTATTTTGCATTTCTTTGCCTACTTGTAAGAGTAAAACTATGGATAGTCTGTAGGGAATTTTCATTTAGTTTTACATTAGAGTATTCAACATATGTTTTAGGGCTTCCCTGGTGGCGCAGTGGTTGAGAGTCGGCCTGCCGATGCAGGGGACACGGGTTCGTGCCCCGGTCCGGGAAGATCCCACATGCTGCGGAGCGGCTAGGCCCGTGAGCCATGGCCGCTGAGCCTGCGCGTCCGGAGCCTGTGCTCCGCAGCGGGAGAGGTCTCAACAGTGAGAGGCCCGCGTACCGCAAAAAAAAAAAACATATGTTTTAGAAGTATGACTAAAAAGTAAAGAGACTGAGAGCATAATAGTTAAGAGGGTGGGCTCTGGACTGTCAGAGTTTGAATGTCAGCTCCACCTCTTTCTAGTTGTGTTATCTTTAACAAGTTACTTAACACTTCTAGCCTCAGTTTTCTCCTCTGTAAAATTAGAATATTTATAAGACCTATCTTACAGGGCTGTTGTGAGATTAAAAAAAAAAGTATTAGAACAGGACCTAGCACACAATTAACTATTGTTATACCAACATTTAGCCATGATTATGCCACAGTTTATATATTAAAATTGAATGTTATTTTTGCAAGTAATTTTATTTACTGTACAGTTATTTTAGTGATGCCGCCATTTTTTGGTGCTTACATTTTTAGAACTTACATTTTGAAAAACTTACAGAATCAATCTGTGAACCACATTAAGAACTCAGTGTCAGGATATAGGTTTGGTACCACTGGGGTGCTTCGAAAAAATGCCACTGGCTCTTGGGTGAGGGGTAGATTCAAAAGAGAAGATCCAATAGTGATTATCACATAATCATCGGAATAAGTATGTAATCTTTCTGGGGTAACTTTATTGAAGGAGTAAACACTCATTTGGTGTGTACATTCTAATATGTACTTAAGTGTTTATCTAAAAATACATTTTGTTTTTATTTCCTTCCTTTTTTTCTTCCACCCTCTTTTGTTTCACTCATGAACTAGGCTGCAGTCCCTGCCCAAAGCTTATACCAGACACCCTTTTGAACCTGGAAGTACTTAGCATAGTGTTAGACACAGTGTGGGTGGTTAGTGAATGACCGATTAAATGAGAAACTAGTCCTTTAAGACAAACCATAGAAATTCATTACTTAGGTAAATCGATGCAGGTAGTACTCCAAAATGTCTGAACTCTTTTCAGCTGTAAGTGAAGTCTTAATTTGTAGGTCATTAATGATCATGTGGCACTTCCCTTAAAGGTTAGTCAGTCTAATCTCCTGAAATTAATGAATTGAAAGTAAAGGTAGTATGTACTGGCAGTAACCTTGGATTGGCGTGTCAGAAGACTTAATCTCTGGCCTAGTCTTTTCTGTTTACTAGCTGTACTCTACATTTTTTCCTTCCACCATGACACCTTCCTCCCAGCCTGTTAACTATACATGGTGATCCCCTACTTCCATTGCAGGTTGACTACCCTGTATCATCAGCCTGTTCTGTGAATTCTTTTCATCTGAAATTTACCTTTGCCTTGAGGATACAGGCTTATATTCTTGAATTGAGGTGTCTTTTTTCCTTATAATCCTTGAATCACTGGGCCCAGATGCCATTCATTGCCACATCTGTGATCCTCTTGTGTCTTGGGCCCTCGTGAACTATTCTTTTGAGTGCTGCTTGTGACCATCTCCTAACTTCGTACATATGCTCCCTCAGTCACTGAAGACTTCAATACCTTATTCACAGACATTCTCTGTAGCTTAAATTGTAACCTTATCCAGTGCAAGTGGGCAGAGTCATTCTTCTATTCATTCTAAAGTATATTTATTGTGTGTTCCTACTAGAGGTCTGGCACGAAATATACAGTGATGATCAAACAGATCTGGCCTCTTCTGTATTACAGTGATCTTCCCTTTGTCTTGGAGCTCGTCATCCCGCTACTTTAGAAATCTTAAACTTCAATATTACATTGTATCCTAGCTCCTTCATTTGTTAGATGTAGGACTTGAGCAAGTCACTTAACTTCTGCCTGTGTTCTCTCTTTTGTAAAAGGGAGAAAACAATATAGTACCTACCTCATAAGATGGTTGTAAGGATAGAGTTAATACATATAAAGCTCTTAGTGTCTGGCACATAGTAAGCATTATAAATAAATACAAACTGTTATTATTTCATTATTCTATCCTACTTGTTGCTTGTTTCTTTCTCATTAAATGTGCTCTTGGATTTCAAGAAGACCCCTTGCATTCTCCCAGGCTGTGGCGCCTGTTGCTAGTTGCCCCTTCTTTCCTACTGCCTCCCCAGAGCGAGGCCAGAAATATCAGCAAAAAGCATCTTGAACCATTCCATTCATCTGCCTTCACTGCTCATATTTTTTAGACTATTGTGCACTCCTGGAGAAAATTCCAAGACTGTGGTCTCCAAGCTAGTTGGACTGTCAGTGCCTCTGGGCGATATTTTTGTGTCCCTGGTAAACTCCCTCTCCCCTTTCCTGCATGAGCTATTTCAGACTTTAATCACTGTCCTTAAGCTCTTTATTGAGAGTTCTCTTATCTCTCTTTTTCAGGAAACTTAACTACTAAAGTTATCTTGTGTAAGTTCCTTCAGCTTGCTTCTCTTTCAGTTATATTCATTAACCTGTATCTTTACTCATTCTCAGCTCCTTCCCTTGGGTCTCAGAGAAGGAAGATGTTCCTTTTTCTGTCTTCCCTACCACGGTAACTACCATACCATCTCCCTTCATAGCCAGATTCTTCCAGTAGTCAGTACGTCCTTTATTAGAACATGATTTTCTTCAGAGGAGGCAGCAGGTCTTTCTGTATTGATCTTCGTCAGTGCTGCACAGTAGTAGCCAACAATGTTGAATGAATGAACTGACAAGACTCTGGCTTGTTTTCTCATCTTTAAGATGGGAACTATGGCAACCTTTCTCACAGGTTAATTGTGAGGGTTAAAAGAAATAATGTCAGAAAGTGCTTGCTAATAAACAGTGGCATCATTGAGACAGTTAAAATGATTTTCTAATCATAAAGTTAGTATTGTCAAGTAAAAGTAATACGTTTCATGTAGGACATTTATTTTCAAACTCTTACAGGGTCTCCAGGACCTAGGAGGAGTGGAGTAGGTATCTTCAGAAGTTTCCCTCTCTAGTCATTTAGAGCAGTTTGTACATTGCTCTATGTGTAGAAGATTTCTTTTTTAAAAGTTCTCTAACTATTGCTTTAAAATCACTGTCATTAATCAAGCCTTTTCAAAGTTGAGGAGAGTCCTACTTTCCCAAGTTGGTAACATTAACCAACTGAGAAATTGAGAACTGATCCTGTAGTTGTTGTAACCACTAATCCAGAGCTTTTGCTGCTAGAAGAGCTTTTGCTCTTTATTTTTTTAAGTCAATTTTAAAGTTGAAAATTAAGTAAAATTCCTTAATTTGACTTCCATTTATCTAGTGATCATTGAGAAAGGAATGGACCTGAATTTGCTCTTTAAATGAGAAAGGTTACTGCTAAGCAAATGAATAAAGACTTCAAAGGGATATCTTTTACCTACTTTAAGAAAATACAAGATTCCTTAGAGACGGTTTTCTATAAAAGCAAGCCATCATTGCTAAGAGGAATGCTTTAACGTACTGATTGCAAGTCATCCTTATCTAAAGCATTTCTTAACTGAGCAACACTTAGCCTCTTCTGTTTGCCCTGTCCTCTTGAAAGTAATCATGAAAAATTCTTTTTCTCCTTCCCTTTTCAATTTATTTAATAGTATGAGAAGTTGCTTTATAAGATGAGAAACTACAACTTGTTCAGTGTCTACCTTGTGTTAGGCTCTTTGAACTATAATTATCTCAAAATCTCAGAACAATCTTTAGATGTTACTTCTGTTTTAAATCTATCCTGGGGCTCAGAGAGACATAGTCAAATATGTGTATTACATATATACCTATGGAAGGGCAGAGCTGGAATTCAGATCCCAGGTGTATCTGTCTCAGAAATTCATGTTCTTTTCATTACACCACACTGCCTTAATTATATTCCGTTAAGAATTTGCTAGATTCTGAAATATTTACTTTCATAATAGGAATACATTGGAAAGTTAATTCTAAGCTTGCCGTTTAAATGATTACCCAGGGACGGATCTAGGGCCCCTGAAGCTTATACACAGCAGTACTCTCTTTATAAAAAGGATTCAAAATTAGTTTCCAGATCTTGGAAGGAGCTTTTTGCAAGCTTTAAACCTCACTAGATTCAAAGTATATGCACCTCTCATAAGAGAATACATGTTATAAAAACTTTGAATCGATGGATGCCTATGTTCAGTAAAATTTTAATAGATAAATTGCTTAAGGGGGTCATAGTGTGTATTGAATAAAGCAGTCAAAATCATAACCAATAGGAAGGATATATTAGTTGACGTATTTCTTAGTTAACACTTTCCTTTTTAAGTTAAAGACTGATAGTACACATTTTTAAACTTTTTTCAATTAGAAATTTATCTTGTAAATATATGTTTAGGGCTTCCCTGGTGGCGCAGTGGTTGAGAGTCCGCCTGCCGATGCAGGGGACATGGGTTCATGCCCCGGTCTGGGAAGATCCCACATGCTGCGGAGCCTGCACGTCCGGAGCCTGTGCTCCGCAATGGGAGAGGCCACAACAGTGAGAGGCCTGCATAGCGCCAAAAAAAAAAAAAAATATATATATATATATGTTTAGAGAAAAGTGATTTTATGTCTTTCAGAATGTATTAAGAAGTAGTAGGTTAAACAATGAAATGAATTTTGAAGTACGAAGATTCAGGTAGTTTAAAATAAGCAAATGAGACATGAAAGAAGTGTATTATTTTGATGAACGTTATCATTAGCCAAAAAAACAAGTAATTTATTTGCTCCTATTTGTTTTCATATTTTAATTTTTAAGAGCCAGAAAGGACTTTAGAGAGAATATGTTCTAATCTTATTTAATACATGGGGAAGTAGAGAACTGGAGAGGGTGATTTTACCCAAAGGATACTTAACAGCTTGAATTTATGGAAGAACCATGACTAAAAGCCTGATTTCTGGTTAAAAGCTCTTTTCTCTAGACCAAACTGAAATAAGCATATAGCCTTAATAATTCAGTGTTAATTATAAATTGATTTTGTAATATCAGACACTCAGGTGATTTGAGTTGACATGGTGTAACGGAAGGGTCCTTAGCTCAGGACACATGGATTCCTTCATTGCTGTAACTAGCTGAGTGATCGTGGATAAGCTACTTAGCTTCAGTTTCTTCATTTGTAAAATGAAGAGATTTTAATTTGGGGTTTTCTTAGGCTTATTTCCACTCTTAAAATTTCAGTCTAGAAAGCGAATGCTGGTGTGTTCTCCTTTGCTCTAAAACATTTTGTGATGTTGCAAATGTCACCGATCTTTTCAACCTTAGAATAAGAATGGTATATTTCAGTGGTGATGATTAAATGCTAATATGAAGCAGTGGAAAAGTTAGCTATGTTCTTACATACTTCTTTTTGTGTAAGTTGGTAGTTTTAGAGAAATTTTGAGATTTGATATCAGATTTTTGTAATAATTTTATGTTATAGGCCTTTTGCTGTCATATCACATTTAGTTTATGGTTAGGTTCATTCAAAGACAGAGCTAACTGTGGCAATTTGTATTGTTTTACATGTTTTTTTCTCTTTGGAGTGTGTGTAGCTGATTCTGGTATAAACTACTTTGTTATTGTCCAACAGTTTTATACATCTTTACACTTTATCATAGTTTTAGAAAAACTGGGTTTATCCATTTCAAAAAAAATAGCGACGTAAGCTAAAGAGAACAAAGTATTGTCATTTTTTATTAAAATTCATAGTTTTAGATTGTAGGATAGAAATATGGAACTCAAACATGCACTTAGATATGAAGTATTTTTTGTCTGTAGCATTACTACTACTACTTGAGATTCCATCCAAAAATATATGATTCTTGTTTTTCTATTATTTTTGTTTTCCAGATGAATGTTTAAGAACTAGTTTATACACGAGCCCTTACTATTATTGGGATTTAATAGTATATTGAGAAATACAGCAAATGTTTTTATAATTTTAAAGTGTTGATCTTACAGATGTAATAACTAATCTTCTTAATAGGGAGAGTCTCTATGTTTGAAGAGTTCTAGTCAAGATGAATATTGTATTCTCTGGATAAAACGTGTTTCAGGGTGCCAATAACATCTCTATATCAGCGAAAATAGCACCAATAGGAGAGTGACAAACTTCTTGACTCAGGGAGAATACTTATGATTGCATATTATTTTTTTGTGGTCATCATCAGACTATGAAATGTTACATATACATTTTTTCACATATGCGAAGATCATTCACAGAGATATCGTTGAAAGAATATTGTTAGTACTCTTAAGTCAGTTGTGACTTAACTGAACTTTAACAGGCTAATGTGAAAGCTTGAACTTAGTCTTTGAAAGAAATGTTCCAGATTTTTAAATTGATTTTTGAACAGCCTACTCATGTTGAGAACTGAAATGCAGATTATAATAATTGAACCGTCTGTTGATGATTTAACTTTCTCATTGTAAATGTTACTGTTCTGTAATTTAGTGATATTAGAGGCCAGTTGAGTGTAGCTCAGCCTTAATTTGTGATTTCATAGCATTTTCCCAGGCTACTGTGCTTTTCTAATTGATAATTGTCATTATCAGTCGTTACTTTTGGCAGCACAATTCCAGCACAGAAGGCTGTATGTTTCTTCCTTGTGGTAAAGAAAAAGAAATTTATTGAGCAAGTGATGTGTGTCGGATGCTTTCACAAACTTTCTTAATTGCCACACAATACATCATCTTCTCCCATTTCTCTTGTTACAAGCGGATGAGGAAAGTGAAGTTTGGAAGGTTAAATAACTTGCCCAAAATCTGAATGTGTCCCACTGGGCTGTTTCCTCAAAGCTTGGATCTTTGGCTATCTTTTGATGGTTGAGGATGTTTAAAAATTAACTGATGAGTAAATGGGATTATTGGAGACGTCATAAGTCATTATGTAGCCATTGGTCATCAAATAGGTTCATCATCATTACTAACTCTAACGGGACTGCATTCAAATCAACTAAGAATCATAACATGTATTAAAAAGGATACAATAAAATAAGGGAACAGAGACTTGATATTAGTCTAAGGTGCTTATAATCTGGGAGAGAACTTCCTTACAAAATTTATGGCTTAGTTGTATTTATCTAGAATATTGCCATTCCTCAGATATTTGTACCAAAGCAGCTTTTTTGAGGCTGAAGCTCAAAATTACGATCAAGCATTTTTCCTTGTTTATTTTTTTTCTAGCTGTGTCATTCTGAATTGCCTGGAATTTCAAATTCTCACCCCTTTCCCCCACCCACCCTGTTCTAAATTTCTTGTAGAAAATTATTCACAGGGGACTAAAGACTTTTTGTCCTTTGTATGTAGTGGATGTGAAGAGTACAGTTCTCTTCCTTTTAGTTTTAATTGGCTCATGCTGTAGTTCTCCAGCTCTCGGTAATTACAGAACCTTCAAGATGTGTAAGTGTATAATAGACTGACATCCTTTTAAATGCAGCATTTTGAAGGTTTATGTTTTTATATCTTTTAAGTAATGTAGATGAAAAACCAGAGATGTCTGTGAAAGAAAATAAAGATTGTTCGTGTTATTTTTATTATTGATACTTACTAATGAGGGGATTATAATCCTGGATTGGGGACAGGGAAGTGGGCAAAAGTCACTTTTAAAAAATAAAGTCTTGTTTGGTTTCTAAGAGGTGTCACTAAACCATGGACATTTAAGAATACTCAATTATATCTTTCCTTTGAAAAATAGCTTTTGTTTCTTTTCTTGCTAAATGAATTTACTTTGCTGAACACTTTGTAACTTGAGCTTGTCGGGGAAAGATGCAGTATATATCTAAAATAAGCAGACATTAAATGTTTGTGTATATAATATGTGCATTTTATCATTTTATTGTTTTGCTGGAGCATTGTTACCAGATCCCTTCCTGAGTGTATTTGTAGTTATTGCAACCTGAGTAAGTCAGTTTCATCAATGGGATTAAAATCCTGCTCAAATACTTTGGAATATTACTTTAAAGTGTTAGGGCTTTTAAATGACTGAGTGAAATCTAGAGTGATGTTTTTAATGGTTAACATTGATGACTTAGAGTTTATCATCTAGTCCTTTTAACTTTCATTGACAGTTAATGTTGTATTCTCTATCCAAGGATAGGTGAGATACTCACCCATCAATTAATCAGTAATGTAATTATTTTGCCACTGCTCATTTGATGCCAGGACCAAAGCGGGTATGTAGCAATATGTACTTGAAGCCTGTTTCCTTGGGTGTATTGTTTTTGGGCTTATTTGATTTAGGGAAAGACTGTAACTTGTAGATCTCCTCCTGAATAGCCTTTTTTTATCCACTATTTTCCTCCTAGTTAACATTTATTAATAAAGTTAATGATTAAGCAGCCTTTTGAAGCATTTAGTTAGGTGAATGTGAAAATACTACTTGATATATGAAATTTGAGAGTCTTTTGCTTGTACATTATTGTACTTTATTTCTGTTTGGAAAATATATTTTTATTTTAAAATTACATTAATTGTTACATAAAAACACGTTAAATTTTTTTTCAGTATCATTGTGCTTGGTAATTCAAATGTTCATGTTTTCAAAATTGCATTGGTATAACATAGGTAAAACAACATTCCCCAGACATTTGTTTATGGCCTTCTAAGTAACATTGAAGAAAAATGCACAATCCCTCAACTATCTCATAGTCTAATGGAGGAAAAAGATTCACAAACAGATAATTATGCAGCAGTATGGTAGTGTAGTGATAGATACAACCTGAGTATTATGAAAGAGCTGAGAAAGAGTTGTTAGCTTTGCTTGAGGAGGTCAGGGAAGGATTTTTGGAGGATGTGACACCTGAGCTGTGTTCAGAAGCTATGTAAAGAATCAAAGAGGCAGAAGAGGGGTGTATAAAGAAGACATGAGAGGGTGGTGTGTGGAGGGGAGGTGTGACAGTGGACAGGAATAACCACTGGTTTAATGTTGCCAGGAAGTGAATGTAAGATAGGTAGTAGTTAGTGAAAGATGAAGTTAGAGAAGTAGGCATAGACTGACTAGATCATGAAGTGTTATGTTCCCTTTTAAAGCACACCCCCCCCCCAGTTGCTAATGAGAGGTGGGTTTTGAACAGGGGTGTGATGCTGATGTGGTTATTTTAATGATTTTGAGGAAGATGGATTCCAACAGGTTATTAGAGTTCACGGTGGCTGGAAGGCTGTTGCAGTAATCTAGATGAAAGTTTTAGGGCAGCAGTATTCAGGATGAAAGATTGGGAGCATATTTGAGAAATCTCTTGGGCCTGATGTTGGTAGCACTTGATGATTGGATGAGAAAGGGATGAGAGAGAGGAAAGAAGAAAAGTTAAGGCTTACGCTTCTAGCTTGTATAACTAGGTGGTTTGTGTTGCCGCTACTGAATTAGAGAATACAGAAAGAAGATTTGGGTGTGTTTGGAGAGTGAGTTTACCAGAAATTTTGGACTTGATAAGTTTGATATGTGTCTGGAAAATTTGGTTGGGCATATCCAGCAGGTGGTTGAATACAGTAGTTAAGGCTTTGGGGGAACTTCTGGGCTGGCAATATAGATTTGGGAGCAATTAACATGTAAGCCAGTAATTTATCTTCTTTGAGATGAGGACCAAACTTCTTGGGAAATCTGATAAGAGCTAGTGACCCACCATCCAGAAAAGAAGTGCACACACATTATATTTGCAAGATTTTATATGCAGTTTTAGGAGGCTCCAGAATCCCTTGCCAATCTAGAGCCTTGTAAATTTTAGAACCCTAGAAGTATATATATATAGTAGTTGTAACTATGATAATGAATGGAAGTGCAGCCAGTGTAGAGTGAAAAGAAGAACCAAGGACAGAGCTCTGGGGATTAAAATGATTTAAATGACACTGGAAGAATAGGAGATATGAAGTAGGGGAATATTGTTTCTGAAAGAAGGCTACATTTTACTGACTTTCATTTAGCATAGTTGTCCTCTTAAGGTACTTTTGTTTTAGCTGTTTATTTGCTAAGCCTAAAAACTATTTTTTTTCCTGACATTTGATGCCCATAGATGAGAGTTCAAGAGATTGTGTCAGTTATTCAGCATGTGAGGGATTATACCGTAGTCCCTCGGTATCCATGGGGGATTGGTTATAGGACCTCTTCAGATACCAAAATCTGAGGATGCTCAAGTCCCTTACATAAAATGGCATAGTACAGTCAACCCTGTATCTGTGAGTTCCATGGATATGGAAGGCTGACTGCACTGTGCCCTAGGCTGGGCTGGATTCTACTGACATTTGCATTTAATCCTCTTGATAGTCTTTTTGAGATAGGTATTGTTATTAAACCCACTTTTTTACAAGTGAGGAAATAAAGGTTTAGAAGAATTAAGTAATTTACCCAAGGTTGCGTGGCTTATGAATTTAGCAGAGCCATGATGCAAATCCAGGCCTGTCAGACAGCAAAATCTATACTCTCTACTAATATACTCTACTGTGTTTACCAAGATAATCAGTGATTATACTGTAATATTACTTTACCCTATTAGCACAGTGGGATGGGAGGTGAGTTCAGTGGTTTGTACTGGATTTGAGAATATGAATTCCGATTCCAGCTCTGTGATTTTGGGTAAGTCATTTAATCTCTCTCGGTCTATTTTGTTCTCCTTTGTTTGAACATTTTTATACCTGAGCAATCACCAGAAGAAACATTTTTGCTCTCTGTCTTCATTTCTATCTATAAAGCACAAATACTGAGGAAAATACTACATACCATCTTGGATTTTAAAATAATGCTTGATTTATATATGTGAGAAATGATTCTTTTATTACAATGTAAGAGTATTTGTACAATATTTGAAGCCTCTTAGTTTATATCTTTAAAATACTTTAGTTTCTAATAGAAAATTTAGTAATTCATGCTGAGTAGAGACGTTTTTGTATGTTTTCTAGCTTTCATGGGATATTATGTTACAGAGCCTGAAAAGATCATTTGAAGTTTTTGCTCAACTATTAGCAGTATAGTTATCTCTGGAGTTTTTAGTCCGCATTAACTTTACTCTTTTTTGAAATTGGTTTGAACGTTCTGCTTTATATGTTCGTTGTTTAACCGCAGGGATGGTGTCTTAGCTGGCTTTATTGTAACCTCTACATATGCTGTCAGCAAACTAAAACCACATTGCACATACATGGAGTATTTGAGGCCATCATTATCACATTGTCTTGTGGGCTTTATTTGTGAAAAGTTGTAAATAGCAACATCTTATTTATATTTTATATGGATGGCATCCTCTGTATGAGAATATCTGATAAAAATAGGTAGTAGTTTAGATGTAAGGGTAAATTCTCTTAAGGCCATTTCAGAGAAGTCTCTGATAGACCTGGATTTGAATAATATTTGAGTAACAGGAAAGAATTTGTTTTCTAAAGAGTTCCTTTTTAAGCTCTCCAGAAAAGATCAGAATAATAAGACTCAGTTTGAGTCATCTGCTTAAGAATCCTCTTGATTGGGAGTTGAGCTTGTTTGACTGAATGAACTGTTTTGCCTACCTGCTTCTTCCTCTTTCACATTCATACTCATTGTACAGGACTTGGAGAGGATTCTTTTTTTTTAAACCACTTTATTGAGGTAAGCTGTACATATTTAATGTATTCAACTTGATGAGTTTGGAGGTAAGTATTCATTTGTGAAGCCATCACAATCTATGCAATAAACATATCCATCACCTCCAAAACTTTCTAGCTGGAGAGGATTTTTTTAGCTCGGTATCTTTTATCCATTTCAGGTCAGAAGTGTGCATGAATCTGATGAGTAATTGATGCAGTGTTTCCCTGGTTGTGAACGTGGAACTTGTAGGTTTTCTGAGCAAGAAGAGGGCCGCTTAGTCAGAGATTAGTAGAAAATCAATCAGCAGGTGTAAGTGCTTGTTATATGCCAGCTATTATTTTAGTGGCTGAGGTTATTCACCAGTGACGAAAATCCCTGCCTTCATGGAGCTGACATTTGACTGGGAGGAGAGAGGCCAGGAAAAGAAGTAATGTGAGGTTGGAATTTGAGGGTCACTAGTAGGAGGAGTAGCTAGTTAAAGCTTTATTTTAAGGCGACAGTTTGAGCAGAGTTTTGAGGTTGATCAGTGAATGAGCCACTTAGGTATCTTGGGGAAGAGCATTCCAGACAGAGAGAGTAGCAAATACCAACTTGAAGTGAACTTGTTTGCCATATTCCAGGGAGTAACGAGGCTGGTGGGGCTGGAGCAGAGAGAGCAAGGAGGAAGAATAGATGAAGTCAGAGAGATTATCAGGTCGAATAAGGCTTTGTAGAATAGCGTAAGGACTCTGACTTTAACTGCAAGAGAAATGAGAAGTCACCGAGGGTTGTGAGCTGCCGAATGACATGATTTGGTTTGTTTTCAGAAGGTCACTCTGATTGCTCTATGATATTGGGCCAAGAGCAGAAACAAAGACCAGTTAGGAGGCTGTTGTAATAATCTGAGAGATAATGGTGGTTTAGGAGCAGTGGAAGAAATGAGGAATTAGGTTCTGGGTGCATTTTGAAGGTAGAGACAACAGAATTGCCTTTTGTTTTACAAGTGAGGTGAGAGACTAAAGAGGACTTGATTACAGACTTTTTGGCCTTAGCAACTGGAAGGATGGAGTGGATATCTGCTCAGTTGGAGAAGACTGCAGGGGAAGCCAACTTAGGGGAAAAGATTAGGCTTTCTGTTCTAGACTTGATTGAGATGCCTAGTAGATTTTCAAGTAGAAATATTGAGTAGGTAGCTGAACATAAGACTGGTGGTGAGGGCTCCAAACAGGTTATATAAATTTTGAGGTTAACTTAAAGCCATGAGACCAGATGAGTTAACTTCACCTAAAAGCCGAGCGTGGATAGGTAAGAGGTTCAGACAAGAGGTTGGAGGTTGTGGTGATGAGTAAGAAGCAGTAAGCAGGCTGACAAATAGGAGCAAGTGGAATAGGAAGGGAAACGAGATTGTAGTGCTTGGAAGGCAGATGAGGAATCTGTGTCAAGTGGTAGGAGTGATCGGCTCTTTGAATTACTGCCAGAAAGGTCGAGTACGATGAGAAGTGAGACTTTGTTAGATTTAGCAGTGAGGAAGTCACTGGTGACCTTCTCAAGAGTAGTTTCTGTGAAATGGTAGAGATGAAAGCCTTATTAGAGTGGATTCAAGATACGACGGGAAAAATGTGACTTGGAGACAGTGAATATAGAAGTCTTCTCCGTAGCCCTGTGATTTTGTTGTAAATGAAAAAGAGAAAAATTAGGTGGTGCTGGAGTAATATGTGGGGTTGTGAGGATTTGTTCGTTTGTTTGTTTTCAAGATGGGAAACTGAGGGTATTAAATGCAGGTGGAAATTACCTAGCTGGGAGGAAAATTTTGATGATGCTGGGAAGGGAGATTGCTAAAGGGAGGTCCTTGAATAGGTGAGTTGGGATGGAACTAGAGCAATACTTGTTAAACTTCATTTTGTATAGGTATCACCTGGGGTTCTTGTTAAAATGCAGATACGGTTCTGTAGGTCTGGGATGGGGCCTGAAATTCTGCATTTCTAACAAGTCCCTAGATCATGTCTGTGCTATAATTTGAGTATAAGAACTTGGCACTTTGAGCACAAGAACTAGCAGGTTATATTGGTACACAATCAGGTAGGTTAGTGGATATGGCCAGAGTTTGTGCAGTGTCTCTTCAGGTTACTTCTGTTTTTTCAGTGGAACAGGAAGCAATTCATTATCCTAGAGTGGATGGAGGAGATGGTGTAAAATCATCTAGGAAAGTAGAGTCCATTTAGAAAATTAGGATTGTGGGGTTGTACTAAGGGCCGACTTGTGGTTAGTGGTTATGAATTTAAATTCAGATGGATTGAGTATGGTTGTATGTATGTTATTCTGTAGTTGCTTTCAGCTGTGTGGGTGCATGTGAGGCGTAGGTGGGCAGTTGGTGTTCAGAATGGCAAGTATTTTGGAGGAGGGGGAAGGGGGCAAGTTATTTATGGGTGTATACAAGGTGCTTAGAAATGACGGACCATGGAATCTAAAGTGGGAAAGGAGGAAAATGAGAGAATGCTAGGTTTAACAAAGAAAGTGTGTGGTTTTACTTTTTTTTGTTTTTTAATTACAGATCTCCTCATCTTTAATTTGCTAAGGAGCTCTGCAGATCTTCAGGAGAGGAAAATAGTGTTCATGTCCCCAATTTTTTTTCATCAAGGAACCTTTCTGTCTCTCTGAGCTCATATTCTACTAAATAAATTTAGGGAAAATATGTCTTACACTTTTTGGCTAAAGCAAGTATTAACATCAGGGATTATGATTTTATTTAAAGTGGAGAGTTGTGCTGCAGATAAGGAGGGAGGTGTTAAAAGGATTTGTTAAAAATTTCTTCTATCAGCTCTAAAAACTTATTTTAAAATGTATCCCTTTATTTCTGTTAAAATAGATTGTTAACATCCTTGTAAGTCATGCAGATTTATAATCATAGCCATATAATAAAATATTTACTATATGGACAAATACAGAAAGATTTTCAACCATTGGTTTTTTTTTTTTTTTTTTTGTCTCTTTCTCTCTTTTGGATATTACAGATGACCATGGATGAAAAATATGTAAACAGCATTTGGGACCTTCTGAAAAATGCAATTCAAGAAATCCAGCGTAAGAATAACAGTGGTCTTAGTTTTGAGGAGCTCTATAGAAATGCATATACAATGGTTTTGCATAAACATGGAGAAAAGCTCTACACTGGACTAAGAGAAGTTGTTACCGAACATCTCATAAATAAGGTATCCAACTTTAAAGGACTGTTGCTAACTATTTTGAATCTAGAAGTATTATTTTTAAAGGTTCCAGGAAGCCTATAGAAATAATAATCAATTAGTAGCTATATTATAAAACCTCACTTAAAACTTACAATCAGCTAAACCAGAATTTTTGATAATTGAGAGAAGGTGAAGCTTGTGATCTTTGATAGATATAATCTCGGAAACACTTTTAATTTACATATGCTTGTTTATTAATATGTTAATTACAGATCATTATTTCTTTCTTTAAAATGCTTAATCAGCCCATTTTAGCTTTCTCTTCTTTCTCTATATATTTGAAAATAATAAGACTACATTGTTTAAAAAATATTGTCTAAGTCTTTTCACCAAATGAAATTAACTTTATATAAATTTTTAAAGATAAATTAGTGTTGGACTGTTAACATTATACAATGGTTCTTTGGTTCCAAAAAGATGTATTTGTTTTTTTAGAGCAAATGTTTTTATAAAGCAGACTCTTCCACTGAAAGTATGTCTTGCTTTAAGATTGTCAGAAAAGATGTAAAATACCACAGATAAATAAAAACTTCTCAAAGTTTTTGTGTGGTATTAAGGTATTTGTTTTTTAAACTTTATTTTGAAAAAAATGGAAAGTTGCATCAGTAGTACAATGATTTACCAGTTGTCAACATTTTGCCACATTTTAGCCAGTCTTTCTATTGGTACTTGTTATTACTGTTACTGGTATTATTATTATTGCTGGACAGTTAAGAGAATAAGTTTTAGATTCATTTACTCTTAAATACTTCGGAATGTTTCTCCTAAGAACAAGGAAATTCTCTCACTTAACCAAAGAACAATGTTCAAAATCAGGCAGTTTAACATTAATATAAAACTGTTATCTAATATGGTCCACATTCAAATTCACCAGTTGTCCTGTGTGGAGGTGATGTCATTTATAGCAGTTCGTTTTCGGATCCAGGATCTAATCCAGGATCACACACAATTCCTCAGCCTTCCTTTGTCTTTCAGCACATTGACATTTTTGAAGAGTATAGGTCAGTTGTTTTGTAGATTGTCCCTCAGTTTTTGGTTTGTCTGATTGTTTCCTCATGACTAGTTTCAGGTTATGCATTTTTGGCAGGAATAATACATAAGTGATGTTGTGTCCTCAGTGCATCACATCAGGAGGCACATGATGTCAGTTTATCCCATTATTGGTGATGTTAACTTTGATCACTTGGTGTCCGCCAGATTTCTCCACTGTGAAGGTACCTTTTTTCCCTTTGTAATTCATAAGTAATTTGTTCAGATATATTTTGAGACTGTATAAATATCCTGTTCCCCAAGAAACTTTCATGTGATGGTTTTAGCATCCATTGATGATTCTTGCATGAATCATTATTGCTACGATGGTTACAATATAGTCACTTTCTATTTCTACTCTTCCTTCTGTAATTCTTTTCTCTTAAATGGGATTACATGAGCAGGTAGCTAGTATCTCATGAAGCAAGGTGATTATGTTCTTCATGCATTCAACAGTTTTTTGTTAAGTGCCTGCCATGTACAGCTTTCTAAGAAAATCTAGTAGATGCAAAGAGATATGATGCTGTCCCTTCCTAGGTTTGTTTTTGCTTTTATTCTGATGGAGAGATGATACACACATTTAGGTAACAGTGTGAGGCATTATATAATTCAATGGCGAATGAGTTGTATGGGCAATAAATGGCTTAGGAATTCAAATGAGGGAGAGATTACCCTGGGCTGTAAGATTTCATGGGAAAGGATGAAATTGAACCAAGCCATGAAAAATTTGGGATATAAGTGAACAATGTGGAAGGTGTTCCAGGATGGCAGAGGTCACACGATTATACAGAAATAAACTTGGATGATAAGTAGAGTTTGACTGAGGTGTATAATAATTTATGGGGATTAGTGGGGTATAGTGTTGCAAAGTTGGTTTGGGCACAGATTGGAGAACTTCAATGCCAAGCTAAGGAATTTGGACTTTACAGTGGAGGTTTATTGGAGGTTTTTAAGTGGATGATAATGTGACAAAATATTTTAAGAAGATTAAGATGAGAATGATATAAATATAGGAAGGGGGGGATGTGTGCTATAAACAGAAGACCTTGAAAAATCTACGTTAAGGTGATAGGCTAGAAATCAGTGGATGATGTCAGAAATTCTGAAGACCAGGTAGAATTTGGTTACTGGGAGAATTATGGTGCCACCAATAGAATTATTGTGAACTTACAGTGGAAAACTTATTTGGAATGCGTAGAGGAGATGACAGATTCTGTTTTAGGTTATATTGGAAATTTTTATAGTTAGAAAGCACCTTAAAAATCATTTTACATGTGATAAAATTTGAGTGTGAGATTGTAATAAGATGTCCAAGTAAAAATATGATGTGTTTGGAGATATACAGGTTCAGAGCTTGGGCAGGAACTCAAAACTGGAGATCAAGATCTGACATTTGGTAGCATGTACTGAGGAATATGTGTTGGGGTGCAGAAAATGAAAATCCCAGAGCCAAGGGATGTCATCTTCAAAAGCAAACTGTGGTAAATAGGTGTGGGAAATGAAGACTAATTTAAGAAACTTGACATCAAAAGAAGGAAGAAAAGTAGAGTGGGGGAGTTTTGCCTAAAGCGGTTGAAGAGGAGAAGATTGGAGCAACTGAATTTTTGGGTATGGAGAGAGTGTGGAATTGAACAGTGGAGAAGTGAAGGTAGAAGAGGGGCATGTCCTCATTTGCCAGAGGTTCTATAGGGTATGATAATAATATGCCCAGCTAACTCTTATTTAGCATTTACTGTGTGCTAGGTCCACTTCTAGTGCTTTTAGATGTATTCACTTACGTAATGGTCACAACCCAATGAGCCAGATACTACTGTTATCTCTATTTAAAAGTGAAGAAACGGAGGGCACAGAATTGGTGATTTGTCCAGATGCATGTAGCTAGTAAGTGGCCTAGCTGGAACAGTATTGAAGTAGTGCGGCTTCAGGCCGAGTCCTTAACTTTTCTATAAATCTGCTCCTGAGGCATAATGAACGGATCAAGATGCAGTAAATATATGCTGAAATTGAGGGTGCATGTGGGGTTTTAGGAAAATCGGTTCAGTTTTTGTAAAGCTATAGTCCTTTAAACTTTAGTTCTTGGTTTATTTATAATTAAAATGAAGGAATTGGCAGTAATATCTTTGAGATGCTTTAGTTTTAAGACTATCATGAATCTAATAATTAAGCAGTGCAAGTTCTGAAAATGAGATGAAGAGACTTGGAGTAGCTCCTGTGGGGAATATACTAAGGAACTGGCAAGTGAGGAAAGAGATAGCTCAGTAGGAGTTGTCCTGAATGTGTGATCTATCGTGTGTGTTTTTTTTTTTAAGCAGTGCTTTGCAGCTTGGGCACAGATGCAGAAAAAACATTTGTAGTTATTTGGTTTGGTTGAGAATCGGCTCTTTCAAAAAGTGAAGAGTGGAGGGGAAGCCAGAGTGTGAGGTCAGTGTTGATGTGATTGATATTTGGACTCTGAAACATGGTTAGGTAGAAATTGAAGTCATGTGAACGATAACTCCATGGTAACTGTAAGAGCTTCAGCATATTGTTAAGTCTCTTAAAGTGGTCCCATATCTAAGATTAACTATCATTTCAAAATATAAGCATTTCCCTATAATATATTCCAGAGAACATGTATTCAAGTTGATTATGCTAAAGAATTACAAAATGTATATGCTCAACTTTTATTTCTCTTACAGATGTTAATGATATATCAACAGCATCTGAAAATATTCTTTCATTTTTTTTTCTTTCACAAATACTCATTTGACCACCTTAAGCTAGTCAGTTTCTGACTAGGGGATGTACCATTGTCAGCATATCTAATGATTGATTTCTTTATTTAAATTGAGTTAAGTTTTTGAACCTCTGCTAGTATCTATGCTTTCATTTTTGTGTTTTCCATTGATCTTTTTTCACTTTTACTCTTATAAGACACTTTAAAAAGTCATACAAATACGGTACTGTCTGAAGGGGACACTGTTAAAGGAAGTCTGTTAACTGACAGGGCCATGATACAGTAGACCAAAATGTTTGTCCCCTGATGTCGGAAGTCTCCATTTGTTTACTAGATGGGACTTAGGGATGTGTTTGATCTCATGTGCAGAAATATAGTTTGCATGGAAATCAATATTGCCTGTCTCTACATTGCACCTTCTGACTGGAAGGTAAGAGAGTGGTTTAGGGTTCTGTGGTATCAAAGTAACTGTCTCAGTCTCACAGAATGTATCCCTTTTTATGGTTCTGAAAGCATTCCTATGTGGTCCACTCCTCATTTTTTTGTTTACTATGCTTTTAGCAGTTAGCTGAACTGCCTAAGTAATAATAATATATTTTTTAAAGCAAAGTTATTTTTGACTGAAGTGAACCTTTTAGTGCTATGGTATAGACAGCCAGGACCTATCTTTTCACATTGAAGAATTCAGAGGAAATACAATTTTTTCATGGAATCAGAGTTCGTTGGTACTCCGATTTCAAGATGAGAATAGTGAACATTTTGAGGAACATTTTTGGTAAAGCAGAGTGGTATAAACCTACAAGAGGGCAGCTGATGGGAGGATAGTTCTTTGCGATGAAAGTAGCTGATAATGGGCTTTGGAAATAAGTTTACAGAATTGAAGCAGGCATAGAAAAGCTAAATGCTGTTTCTCTTTCTTAGTAGTATATTCTTCCTATCTCTAGAAGAATGTTTCCCCAAGAAACTGAGACCCAAAGGAATTCAGTAAATTTCTCAAGACCACAAAGCAAAACTTAGGGTGTGATGTGGCCTTTGTGCCTTGTCATTAAAAAAAAATTCTTGTCTTATTTAGTAAATATGAAGACATTTCAAAATTCGCAGAGATTATTTTCTTCTAAGTAAAATACCTTTAAAAGTATGGTTATGTTGGAGAATAAAAGTTCTGCTACTTTCCAGTTAAGGATTTTTAAATTACAGGTCATTTTGTCAGAGCCTCAAAAGTATCCCTGTAAGATTTATCATCACAGAATTTAACATTCAAAAGTATTTATTATTTGCTAGGCTGTGGCTCGGGTGTAAGAAATATATTGGTAAATGGGTTGCATCTGATCCCTGCATTCATGGAACAGATAAACAAGTAAACAAGTGTTTAGTTATAAAAAGTAATGAAGAAAACAGGGTACAGTGATAGGGAAAAATGATGAGAGCAACTACCTAGGCCAGGGTAGGGTTGTTTGAGAAAGTGGTGGTGTTTAAACTGGGACTTGAAGGATGAGAAGGTGCTCATGAGAAAAGTGGGTTGAAGAGCATTGTAGGCAAAAGGGAATGGTTATGGAACATTTTTTCTATAAGGTGCCAGATAGCCAATATTTCCAGATTTCTGAGCCATATGTTCTCGGTCGCAGCTCCTCAACCCCTCTGTTGTAGCACGAGAGCGACAATAGACTACACACAATGAACAGGCACAGCTGTATTTCGATACAGCTTTATTTTTAAAAGACAGAAGGACTTCCTTTGCCAATACCTGGACTAGAGAAATTTGAAGCAGGGGGGCATGTCGTGAACAGGGAATTAAGAGTTGGTGGGGAAGAATGGAACAAGATGAGTTTGGAGAGAAAAGCAGAAGCTGCATCATGCCAGGCCTTGAAGCCATGCTGTAAGGGGGTCATACTTATTATATGTACTGTAGGTAGCCATTCAAGATTTTAAGCAAGACAGTGATATGATCTGATGTAGATTTTAAAAATATTACTCTGGTCGCTATGTGGTGAATAAGCTACAGGGCCCAAGAGTTGAAGTGGGGGCAATAGGATAGGATAATCCAATAATTCAGATGAATGATAGTGGCAATTTATAACAGTCTAGTGACACTGGGGATAGAGAGAAGTTTTCAGATTCAAGATTTATTTTGGATGTAGAAAGCTTGTTAACTGTGGTTAGGTTGATTGTATGGAATGAGGAAGAGGGAAGAATCCAAGGTGACTTCTAGGATTTTGGCTTTTGAACAACTAGAAGTTTCCATTTTTTGGTATAGATTTGGGGTAGAAAAAGAAACTCCATTTGGCAGGTTAATTTTAAGATGCCAATGAAATGAGATATGTAAATCTAGTTCTCTTGAGAAGTTTGGACTGGAAGTGTAAATTTGGGAATTGTGAGCATATAGATGATACTTAAAGCCCTGGAAGTAAATGAAATCACACAGGAAAAAGAAAGAAGAGGGCCCTAGGTTGAACCCTGAGGAACTTAAACATTTCAGGTAGATTGAGGATTCCAGTGGAGACAGAAAAATGGCCAGAGTTAGTGGTACTTTAAGACTCAGCTCTAACCTTAAATTATAAAATAATTTAATTTTGACCTTTATTTAGCAGGGTTGTGGTTTTCACAGTGTGTGCGTACGTGCGTGTGTGCGTGCGCGTGTGTGAAAAGACAATTTTAAATTCAAAAATAGTGCTAATCAGGGACTTCGCTGGCAGTCTGGTGCTTAAGACTTCGTCTTCCAGTGCAGGGTTGAGGGTTCGATCCCTGGTTGGGGAGCTAAGCTCTCACATACATCGTGGCCGAAACCCAAAAAAACATAAAACAGAAGCAGTATTGTAACAAATTCAATAAAGACTTTAAAAATGGTCCACATAAAAAAAAAAAAGAATCTTCAAAAATAGTGCTGATCAGTTCTATTACTTGAGGGCAGGGTTAGCTTAGGGTGGAGCCATATTTTTTTGTTTTTTTTTCCCCCCAGCTTTATTGAGATATAACTGACCAAATGGTCAGATATTTAAAGTGTTTTGTTTGTTTTTTTGGAGTCATTTCCTTTTAGAAGATTCCTATTTGGGATTCAAATTTAATAGAAATTCTCTAAGCTCATAGTAAAGTAATGGAGGACTTGTCTTTTTTTTTCTACACACTGCTAAGTACTCCATAATAATAAGAAATAATAATATCAGTAGAAGTAATAATAGGAGTTTAATGATAAAGAAGTTAGAAGTAGATGCAGTGGAAGAAGTACCGGATAGAAAGTAGGGAAAGTTAGGCTTTAGGCCTGATTCTACCACTAACAATCTTGAACAAACTACTAGATTTTTCTGGACTTAGTTTATTAATGTATAAAAGGAGATTGGGATTGGTTTTGTTAGCCTCAATGGGCATTAAAATTATATAATGACTAAGACTTAGGAAAATCATGGTTTTTGCAGTTTACCATTGTCCTTTCATGTGCCATAATATGTGTTTAGAAGTTTTTTCATTTTTAATTGTTTCTTAAAGTCAGGGGAGAAACTTTCTTTGGTTTTAATGTGGCAAGAACTTTATTTTCCCAATTTTGTGATGATTAACAGGTTTCTTAGATTTGACTGGTGCTTAATTTCCCCTTTTCTTTCAAATTATTAGTCTATAGTAATAACTAAATAATGTGGAGTCTCGTAAGTGAGCTTATAAAAGCTAATTCCTGTACTTTGAAAGTTTGTTCTCTTAGAAAAATAGCTGGACAAAAAAGATGTTGACTTCTTAACTCTAGTAGAAACAGTTTATTATTGCTAGAAAGAATATTTATTCCAGTGGTTTTCAAAGTCTTTCTTTCCATCTTGTTCTTCAAATAACAGCTTACTTTGAATGTGAGGAAGGCAGAATAAGAGGAGCTTCATCCTCCTCGCTTTACGTTCATTCAGAAAACTGCCTGTTGAGGACCTGTTCCATGCCAGGCACTAGGCTAATAAGCATTTGTGTTATATCAAAGATCCCTGTCTTTCTGGAACTTATATTACAGACTTACATACTTGAATCTGTGCCTTGTAATCCTGGTCAGTTCTCAGCACTTTGCTTTCCAGGTAGGAAAAATGAAGCCTTGAAGGGGAATTTCAATTTTTAAGTGACTTTCTTGTTGAGTATTTTTTTGTAAAGTCTCCTTGTAGAATAACATCCTACCATTTGTATTTTGTATGTAGGGTCACATTTGCTGAAAATGATGTTTCTATGTAAACTACTTGTTCAGTATATTAATTTTTCTCCCCATTTTTAGAGGGAGAATGGGAAGAACCAGAGTTTTAAGTATTATGTTTATTCATAGTTATATTTAGATGTTTATGTAGTAGTACTAATTGCCTGAGGGAATGAAGTTGGTAATTTTATGGTAAGCTCTGGACTATTTTGTAGGCCAATTATTTAAACAGATTTAGCTTTTTATAATAAAGCTTTTTTTAGTGCTTTTCCTTTATTTCTAGGCAAATGTCAGTGAATGTAGAGACTTTTAAAATGGCATTTATGTACAACACAACATAAATACAGTGATTGCAGTTAATTACGAAGGACATTGATAGAAACACTAAGGACTAAGATTTTCATTAGCAAAGACAGATTCACTTTAGAGGCCCACAGATACTGAGTCTCTCCTGTGTTTTATCCACCAAAAAATAATTTAAGACACCATGCCTATCAGCAAGAAACCTCCCAATTTTAGTGAGAGAATCAGATTTGAAGGGGAATTACTTTGCCTGCAGAATTCAGGACAAAGTAGAAAGAGGAGGTCACTTGATGAGCCTTAAAGGATTATGAAAGATTCATCATGTAAACAAAGGCAAAAGATAGTCTCAGTAGGGAAAATGACATGAGTAAGAAAGGCAGCTAGGTGTGAGCATTGTCTGGTGGACCAGTATAAGTGTAAATGGAACACAAAGGACTTCACATGTATTTGTAGGAAACGAGAATAGTAAAGTTAGTTGGACTAACATTGTAGGGCATTAGGCTTTTATTCTGTGGGTGGTAGGAGCTGTTGGGTTTTAATTTTAAAAAATAGACGGATTGAAACGGAAAAGATGGAGTAAAAGGTTTAGTAGGAGTGCCATTTTCAGTGCTTCTTTGCTACTTATCTTTCATTCTCCTGCCATCTTGTCTTGTCCTTTTTCCTAATTTAAAGTTGTTGGAAGAAACTAAGAACCCATTACATTGAATATTGGAGCAGCTTAGGGTGATGACAGGAGTCAGAAAGAAGACGAAGGCTCTCAGCTAGGTATACAAACCCTTAAGAAATATGATTTGGAAGAGTGACTTGAATATAAATAGGATAATCACAAAAGAGAAAGATTATTAGGGATAAGGTGAGGAAAAAGGGCTGTTAGAGAGTCAGAAATATACCAGTCATAGAATATGAGGGGCATAGGAAATTGAGTAGTTTCTACTTTGAAAAGATTGAAAGAGAAATGATGTTGGGGAAGAGCCGAGTTTAGAGTGTTATTTAGCAAGTTCACCCATGTTAAATACCAGCTATTCCCACTTAAATTGTGGAATAGACAGTAAGCACTGTGAGGGCAGGTACTGCTCTCTATTGTAGTTTCTAGTGATGTTCTTTTAATATTTGTTAAGCTAAGACCTGTTTCATTCATTTTTTGTGTCTCCTGCTCTTCATATTTGCTCTCCGTAATTGTCTATTGAAATGAATCTCTAAGAATAATACTAACAGTCAAATGGAAACCATCATGGTTTGTATCCATGAACTGCCGAGATCTGTTTTGTCTTCTGTATGTGGGGTAATACTTCTACCTACCCAAGTTAATTACTCCTGAATCTAACCACTTTAAGCAGAGTGTGTTTCACCATTTAAAAGCACAGTGTAGTTTTGGGGCTGTATACCTCTGATTTCTTGAGGCTGGAGTCTGTCGGTCTGCTGGGAACCAGATTGTGTGATCTTGTGGAACTGTGTTTTTTTCCTCCATGGTATTCAGGAGAACAAAAAGACTAGTTGCCATATTGCTGTGCTTTGTATATATTTTACTGTTTATTATGTCAGTGTCCCTGTTGTTCAGAGTTTAACTATGGTATTAATGCTATAATGTACTTGATGCTTTTAATGTATATCTTATTGTCTTAACCATTGGGAATGAAGTACTTTACAAATGATAATCATATTGTCCTTCTGTGGTACACTGCTTTTTTATTTCTGTTTTCCTTTCCAACCATTAGGTAAAAAGCTACCATTTTTCATGATACTACTTTGTCCTTAAATCCCGATTTTCCAAGTTGTGTTACTTTTTTAAGAAGTTCAAAAGAATATTTGAACTAAGAATGTATTTTTTGAAATCCCAAATTTGGATTTTTAAATTTTCTTTAACATGTAGCAGATTTTCTTTATGAAACTATGAAAATCCATTGTTCTAATTGCCATCATGTGCCCCTGCTTTGGACCTCACAACTTCTTTAGTACTATTCATTGGATTTCGCTTTGTATTGAGGCCATATGAATGCTAATATTAGGCTCCTGTTTCCTACCCTCCTGTATTTATAGAGGTTGTAAAGTGACCGCATTTTGTATTCCCCATGGTGCCTAGCACCCTGCTTCACCTTTTGGAAGTAATCATTAAATATTTGAATTGTCGGTTCAGGGAAAGATGTTTATGTATCCTTTTGAATTAAGAGCTTCGTTTTGGACACTTTGTGAAATTCTTAAACTTACGTCACTAACTACGTATACATTAGTAAACTTATTTATAGAAGAATCTTCTGACAGCAGTCAAGAAAAACGTTTTCCCTGTAGTGGCTATCTTTAGTTTTGTTAATGATACTGGTATGATTCCTTTGATCAAGGTGGCCACCTTTATTCTAAAAATTAGTGAAAATAATGAAAACAGTACTGTCAATGTAGAAAATATCAAGAGGGCAGTGAATTTTATTCCATTCAGGAATCTCTTGTCATTAGTGAATTCTTAGAAAGTTTAAAATATCTACAAAAGTTAAGGTTAGCTCTCCTCACCTTTAGTAGGAGTTTGCTTTGAAATACAAAAATCTTAAGGTTGTTATATGTATTACGAGATAGCAACATCTATTCACCAAACTTAATGGAGGTTGGCTCCATTACGAACTTCTCAAAGTATGAAGTAAAAGAATTCCTTCTAGTTGTGGAGAAATTTCTGTTCTTTAGAGGAAGGAAAGCAAGAATCAAGTGGAAATTGAGAGTTTAGAAAATACTGTATAAAATATGTGAATATATAGGTATACGTGTTTTATTTATGTTGCTTGTTTCAGAAAATTTAAGGCACTTATGAATTTTCTGAGTATCTTGTTAAAATGCAGATTATGATTCAGTGGGTCCAGCTCACCAGTGATGATGATGATGATATTGACCATGATTCTGCTCTGTGCATACCACACTCTGAGTAGCAAGATTCAAATACGTATATGTGTAATTTTAAGAATATGTAATACAAGTAATATAATAGAAGCAAATGCTTATATAGCATTTACTGTGCGCTAGGCACTGTTCTAAGTATTTTGTGTATACTAATTTTATCCACACAACAGCTCCTCAATGAAGTAGGTGCTATTTCTGTTTTTATAAAAACTGGTACATAAAGAAATTAAGTAAGTTGCTCAGGGTCACACATCTACTAAATGTGTGTCTGTGATTTGAATCAGGCAGATGGGCTTTTTAGCATCTGTATTCCTGTGCTGCCACTGTTCACCATGTAATCTTTTAAATCAAGAATTCTCGGCATAACGGGAAGAGCCGTGGACCTTCTTTCAAAGGATGTGTCGCATTAGGAGACATATCGTCTACACTCCATGGCTTGGCTTCCATTGAGATTTACTTATACAGTAAGCCACTTTTATTGATAGGTTTATGTCACATCACTTTGGTGTGATGAAGTGAAAAATATTTTGAGATCTTCAGGAATTATTGTTTAATGGCATTTCTAGGAAAAACAGGGTTTATATAACTGGTAAATTTGTAAAGTGACAAGCCCCCAGATCACATACGCAGGGCTCTGAAAAATTCAGATGTTGTGAGAACTTATATGCTATTTTTGACCATGGTAAATGTTGCATATTTATGTAAATACTCTGGTTTCATCAGGTGCGACAAGCAGTATGTTTTAGAATTTAGAGCCAAGAACGATACTTAGCAAGTATCCAGTGGCTGTCTCAGTTACAGGCACACCTTGTTGTGTTTAGCTTTACTGCACTTAGCAGATAACTTCATCTTTTTTTTTTTCCCCACAAATTGAAGGTTTGTGGTAACCCCCTGTTGAGCAAGTAGGTCAGGCACCACTTTTTCAACAGCGTTTGCTCACTTCATGTGTCTGTCACATTTTGGTAATTCTTGCAGTATTTCAAACTTTTTCATTATTATTATATTTGTTATGGTGATCTGTGATCATCTTTGATGTTGCTGTTATAGTTTTGGGGTGGGAGGCACAAACTGTGCCCAAATAATATGGCGAACTTAATTAATAAATGTGTGTGTTCTGACTGCTCCACTGACCAGCTGCTCCCCTGTCTCTTTCCCTCTCCTTGGGCCTCTATTCCCTGAGACGTAACAATATTGAAATTAGGCAAATTAATAACCCTAATAATGGCCTCAAGTATTCAAGTGAAAGGAAGAATGGCACGTCTCACTTTAAATCAAAAGCTAGAAGTGATTAAGCTTTAGTGATGAAGGCATGTTGAAAGTTGAAATAGGCTGAAAGCTAGGCCTCTTGTACCAGACAGCCAAGTTGTAGATGCAAAGGAAAAGTTCTTGAAGGAAATTAAAAGTTCTTCTCCAGTGAACACACGAATGATAAGAAAGTGAAATAGCCTTATTGCTGATACGGAGAATGTTTGAGTGGTCTGGATCGAAGATCACACCAGGAACAATAGTATTCCTCTAAACCAAAGCCTAATCCTGAGCGAGGCTCTAACTCTCTTCAGTTCTGTGAAGGCTGCGAGAGGTGAGGAAGCTGCAGAAGAAAAGTTGAAGGCCAGCAGAGGTGGGTTTGGAGGTTTACGGAAGGGAGCTGTCTCCGTAACATACAAGTGCAAGGTGAAGCAGCAAGTGCTGATGTACAGACTATCAAGTAATCCAGAAGATTTTCAGTGTAGACAAAACAGCTTCTATTTGAAGAACATGTCATCTAGGACTTCCATAGCTAGAGAGGAGAAGTCAGTGCCTATCTTCAAAGTTTCAAAGGACAGGCTGACTCTTGTTAGGGGTTAATGCAGCTGGTGACTTTAAGTTGAAGCCAGCACTCATTTACCATTCTGAAAACCCTAAGCCCCTTAAGAACTATGCTAAATCTACTCTGCCTGTGCTGTATAAATGGAACAACACAGCTTGGATGTCAGCATGTCTGTTTACAGCATGGTTTACTGAATATTTTAAACCCACTGTTGAGACCTACTGCTCAGAAAAGAAAGATTCCTTTCAAAGTATTATTGTTCTTTGACAGTGCACCTGGTCACCCAAGAGCTCTGATGGTGATCTATAGACGATTAATGTTGTTTTCATGCCTGCTAACACAACATCCATTCTACAGTCCATGGATCCAAGGAGTAATTTCAACTTTCAAGTCTGTTTATTTAAGAAACATTTCATAAGGCTATAGCTGTCATGGATAGTGATTTTTCTGATGGATCTGGGCAAAGTCAAATGAAAACCTCCTGCAAAGGATTCACCATTCTAGATGTCATTAAGAGCATTCATGATTTGTGGAAAGAAGTCAAAATATCAATACTAACAGGACTTTGGAAGAAGTTGATTCCAGCCCTCACGGATGACTTTGAGGGGCTCAAAGGGTGGAAGAGGTAACTTCAGATGTGGTGGAAGTTGCAGAAGAGCTAAAATTAGAAGTGGAACCTGAAAAGTGGTTTCTTAAGATGGAATGTACTCCTGGTAAAGATGCTGTGAAGGTTGTTAATGTGACAAGAAAGGATTTAGACTATTACATAAACTTAGTTGATAAAGTAGTAGCAGGGTTTGAAAGGACTGACTCCACTTTTTTTTTTTTTTTTTTTTTTTTGGCGGTACGCGGGCCTCTCACTGTTGTGGCCTCTCCCACTGCGGAGCACAGGCTCTGGACGCGCAGGCTCAGCGGCCATGGCTCACGGGCCCAGCCGCTCCGCGGCATGTGGGATCTTCCCGGACCGGGGCACGAACCCGTATCCCCTGCATCGGCAGGCGGACTCTCAACCACTGCGCCACCAGGGAAGCCCCTGACTCCACTTTTGAAAGAAGTTCTACTGTTGGTAAAATGCTGTGAAACAGCATTGCATGCTACAGAGAAATCATTCTTGAAACAAGGAAGAGTCGATTGATGCAGCAACTTCATTGTCATCTTATTTGAAGAAATTGCCACGGCCGCCCCCGCCAGCCTTCAGCAAAACCACCACCCTGATCAGTCAGCAGCTGTCAATACCAAGGCGAGATCTTCCACCAGCAAAAGATTATGACTCCCTGAAGGCTCAGGCGATGGTTAGCATTTCTTAGCAACAAAGTGTTTTTAAATTAAGACATGCACATTACTTATTTAGACATTTATTTAGTCTATTGTATACTTAATAGACTAGTGTATAATGTAAACATAACTTTATATGCACTAGGAAACCAAAAAATTCATGTGACTTGCTTTATTGTGATATTCACATTATTGCAGTGGTTTGGAACCAAACCCACAACATCTTCGAGGTGTGCCTGTATTTTTAAAATAGTGGAAAACCCCACTTTTAAAATCACACAAAACCAATATAAATCATATTTAATCAGGGGAAACAGTGCCCACCCTGGAGTGGTACTGAGACATCTTAGTGGAGCATTGTATGAGTGCCATTGATCTAATCAACCCCAGCCATATTACAGGGAAAAGGAGCTGCAGACTGTATAGGTCAAAGTCAAAGTCAAAAGTCCTAATTAGTAACTGCCCTTGGTAACTGTCTGCAAATACTAATTTTTTTTTAACATCTTTATTGGAGTATAATTGCTTTACAATGGTGTGTTAGTTTCTGCTTTATAACAAAGTGAAATCAGCTATACATATTCGTATATCCCCATATCTCCTCCCTCTTGTGTCTCCCTCCCACCCTCTCTATCCCACCCCTCTAGGTGGTCACAAAGCACCGAGCTGGTCTCCCTGTGCTATGCGGCTGCTTCCTACTAGCTATCTATTTTACATTTGGTAGTGTGTATATGTCCATGCCACTCTCTCACTTCGTCCCAGCTTACCCTTCCCCCTCCCGTGTCCTCAAGTCCATTTGCAAATAGTAATTTGATTGTTTTAGCTCCTGAGTGAACATTACAATACTACAGATTTCTAAGCGGTTGCACCTATTAACATTATATCAGTAGTATCTCTGTGATACTTTGAAATGTTCTTTTTTTTAGCATGTGTGCTAGATTATGCACCATTTTATGTTTTTAATACATGGTATATATATTTCAGTGCAAAATAATGCTAAATACAAATATCTGTATTTACAGAGATTTATCTGTGTTGGAATGAAGTATTGTCCTGAGTTTTAAGACTTTCTAAGAAGGAAGTCCTTTTCAGTAGTCCATATCATCATTAATTATATGGCTCAGTTCTGGTTTCAGTAAACTTTAGAATTAAAATCTTTATAATTAGTTTTAGCTGATAAATTTCTTTGTGTTACCTAGATATTAGGATTGGCTTGCTGGGACTTTGCCCCAGGCATTTAAATTTAGGTGAAAAAATTTTAATTAATGATTAAAAATAAATGTGTGTATGTTAGAGGGTGGGGGGATACTGTGTAGATTATTAATATCCTTCAACTCTCCATCCAGCCAAGAGCTGCTGCCCCAAGGTCAGCCTCCTTGTCAATCCTTGTAGCTCCCAGTCATGCTCATGCCTGCTGGCCTTCCTGTCATCCCCTTTTCCATCCTTCTCCCCCTCCCTTTGCCAGTAATTTGATTGATTTGAGGATGTATTTCTTGCAACTTGGATGTTAATTTATCAGTGAACAGGTGTTATTATTGATACAACATTGAAAAATAAAAGTGGGTTTTTTTTTTTGATTTAGTAATCTCCTTTAATCTTTGCTAAGTGTGTAATAAAAAGGACAGGGAAAGCTCTATTCACAGAAATGGAGGATGTAGTATGTCAATTTGAACTATAGCAGAGGCCTTTGTAACGTTGGTATACTCAAAATAATTAACAATTCTTCATTGTTTGGCATTCAAGTGGCTTTTATGAATAAAGATTGTGACATCATAGCTTACATTTATAATATGATAATAAAACAGGACCCAATTTTGAGAATCATAATTACTGCAAGTTTTAAAAAGTCAATATACAATAAAATTAGCCTTTTATTTTCATGTACAGTTCTGTGAATTTTAGCCCATTTATAGATTTATGTAACTGCTATCACAGTCAATATAGAACATCCTTCACCCCAGAAAATTTGTTTTCCCTTTATAGTGACATCCTTCTCCCACCCCTAATACCTGGCAATCACTGATCTCTTCTGTCACTATAGTTTTGTTTTCTCAAGAATGTCCTATAAGTGGAATCATACAGTTTGTAGCCTTTGAGACTAACTTCTTTCATTCACATAATTATTTTGCGATTGAGCCAATCTGTTGTATATATCAATAGTTTGTTCCTTGTTATTGCTGAGTGATATTCTGCTATATAAATGTATCAGTTTGCTTATCCATTTACCTGTTTACTTGTTGCAAGACATTTGGGTTGTGTACAGTTTCTTCTGATTGTGAATAGAGTTAACTATGAACATTTGTGTACAGCTTTTTGTGTGAATATAAGTTTTCATTTCTCTAGGACAAATTCCTAGGAGTGGGATTGCTGGGTCACGTGTAAGTGTACGTTTTACTTCATAACATACTACCAAACTGTTTTCTGGTAGGGCTGTACCATTTTGCATTCCCACCAGCAATGTATGAGAGTTCTAGCTGCTCAGAATCTTTGTCAGCACTTGGTATTGTCAGTATATTTTATTTTAGCCATTCTAATGGGTGTGTGTAGTGGTGTCTCATCACGGTTTTAATTTGCATTTCCTTAATGGCTGATGTTGGTGAACATCTTTTCATGTGTAGAATTGTCTGTTCGAGTCTTTTGCCCATTTTAAAATTCTGTTGTTTGCTTTCTTCACTGAGTTGTGAGAGGTTTTTGTTTGTTTGTTTGTTTTTATTCTGGGTACAAGTCATTTAATATTTTCTCCCAGTCTTTAGTTTGTCTTTTTATTGTTTTAACAGTACCTGCAGAACAAAAGCTTTTAATTTTGATGGAGTCCAGCTTATCATTTTTTTCTTTTGTAGCTCATGCTTTTGGTGTTAGGTTGGAAATTGCTTAAATCTCAGATGACATTGTATTTTTCTTACATTTCATTCTGCTATACCCTTTTTCTTTATTACAGTGCTTTGGAAATGAAATGATATAGCTAGAAACTTTTCTCCTAAAGTAAAGTTTAATGTTGAATGTTAATGGATGGCTTAAAAATATCAGGACTCAGAACCACATCAGTATGATTATTATTATAACTATATAAAAACATATTCATAGAGGAAATTCTGCAAAGGGAAGGAACAGAAATGGCTGGTGTGGCTCTTTTAAGTCAGTGGTTTCCTAATCCTGGCTATTGTATCAGAATCATTGGGGTAGCTTTAAAAAGAAAGATACCCAGATTCTCTTTCTTTTGATCAGTGTTTTTTAGATCAGTAAATTGGTGGGCCCCCCCAATTTTTTTTAATAGACTTTATTTTTAGAGCAGTTTTTGATTCACAGCAAAATTGAGCAGAAGGTACAGAGACTTCCTATATGCCCCCTGACACATGTACAGCCTCCCCTACTATAAGCATCCCATACCAGAGTGACACATTTGTTAGAATAATGAACCTACACTGACATACCATTATCACCCAAAGTCCATAGTTTACATTAGAGGGTCATTCTTTCTTTCTTTTTTTTTTTTTTTTTTTTGCGTGGTACGCGGGCCTCTCGTTGTGGCCTCTCCCATTGCGGAGCACAGGCTCCGGACGCGCAGGCTCAGTGGCCATGGCTCACAGGCCCAGCCGCTCCGCGGGATGTGGGATCTTCCCGGACCAGGGCACGAACCCATGTCCCCTGCATTGGCAGGCGGACTCTCAACCACTGCGCCACCAGGGAAGCCCTAGAGGGTCATTCTTGGTGGTGTTTATCCTATGCATTTTGACAAATGTGTAATGAAATACTATTATAGTACCATACAGAATATTTTCACTGCCGTAAAAATCCTGCGCTCTGCCTGTTCATTTCTGTTCCACCCTAATCCCTAGCACCCACTGATCTTTTTTACAGTTTCTTTAGTTTTTCCTTTTCAAGAATGTCATATGGTTGGAATCATATGGTACGTAGCCTTTTCAGATTGTCTTCTTTCACTTCGTAATATGTACTTAAGGTTCCTGTGTGTCTTTTCATGGCTTGATAGCTTATTTCTTTCTAGTGCTGAATGATACTCCATTGTCTGGATGTACCACAGTTTATTTATTCAGCTACTGAGGGACATCTTGGTTGCTTCTAAGTTTTGGCAGTTATGAATAAAGCTGCTGTAAACATCAGTGTGGGGGGTTTTGTGTGGACATAAGTTGTCAGCTCCTTTGGTATTTATTCCAGGGTGCATAATTTTCTGTATCATATAGTAAGAGTATGTCCGGTTTTGTAAGAAGCTGCCAAACTCTCTTCCAAAGTGACAGTTACCATTTTGCATTCCTACCAACACTGATTGAGAGTGCCTCTCGCTCTGCATCCTCACCAGATTTGGTGATGTCGTTTTGGGTTTTGGCCATTCTAATAGAAGTGTAGTGGTATCCCATTGTTATTTTAATTTGCAGTTCCTTACTGGTCAGATGTTGAACATCATTTTATATGCTTATTTGCCATCTGGATATCATTTTGGTGAGGTGGCCGGGTCTTTTGCCAGTTTTTAAAATTGGGTTGTTTGTTTTCTTATTGTCGAGTTTTATGAATTCTTTGTGTATTTTGGATAACAGTCCTTTTTCAGATGTGTGTGTCTTTTGTTAATATTTTCTCCCATTCTGTGTCTTCTCATTCTCTTGATTGAAATCTATTAGTCTCCATGGGATTCTATTTCTTTGCCAAGTTTGTGATCTACTGTTTTAAATTACTGTGTCTTGCTTTATCCTTTGCAAGGCTAGATGTCTTGCATAGCCATCAGTTTTCAGCTACTCGTTTATCCTCTTCGTCACAGCTGGTCCATCCTGCTCTCAACTTCCATGGTTCTTCATCGTTTCACTCTTCAAATTCCAGTTCTTTATCTGGGTAATCTTCATGTAGATTTTCTCAAGTAATGATGCTGGTCATACTTGATCTGCAGGTCCATTTGGTTCTGGTACCACCTCTACATCTGGGTTGCCTTTGCTGGTGCAAAGATTAATCATGTTACAACACACAGTTCCCACTTTCTATTTCAAGTTTTCTGTATTGTTATGTTAATAATTTGTAAAATAAAGGTTAAATCTTTTTTTCACTTTATGTGTATTTTGCTTTATATGCCAACTTAATCTTCTTTTGAAAAGCCTGTTTTGATCTTCATAAAGATTGAATTTTCACCTCATTCCTACCATTTTGTTGTATATGTTTGAACAAATATGCATTCACTTTTCATGTATCAGAGTATGAAGATATTTTTCTGGGGCAGTTTTAGAGGAATAGTTTTTTGCTCATAAAGTGATCTGAATAAGAGATAGTTGCAGCAAGTGTGCCTAAGGGTATTTATCTTTCATCTTTTAGTCCTGTCCGTGTGTGTAATCTTTCAAAAATAAATATAACAAAATTAACAGTTTATAGCAGCTTATTTTCTGCTAAGTAAAATTCACTGTTACTGATTTGTCAGCATAATTTTTTGAAGTATAATGCAAATAAAGCAGTTTTATCATTTATGACACATTGTGCTAGTTGATCGCATTTTAATTTTGTTGAAAGGCAGGTATCTTATACTTGTTGCTGTGTTTTAGTGTATAAATCATTGATTTTAGAAAATATGCCTTATTTTATAACTTTTAAAATTTAATTGGTAAATTTTTCATTTATCCAACAAATATACCAAGCATATTCTTGCATTCCAAAATCAGGGTGACTTTAATACAGTTAACGTATAACTTGATTTTATAACAAAGAGGGTATGTAGAAGTTCACTTAAGTCCTTACAAATAATTAATTCCTAGATATTATGGTGTTTGGAATATATAATTTAATTTTTGTTATGTAGTACAGTTTCTCTAGTAGTGTCATGATTTTGATTTAATTGCTACTCAAAGTTTAGTGGTTCAGTGAAAGAATATGAAGGTTGAAGAATTTTGTAAATAGGTACATTTTCAACTTGCTGTGTTTTTGTTTTTAGCGTTAGCTACCTTTGGAACTTGCATATGATGAGTGGTAGACTTAATGAGTTGAAATAATTGGTATATTACCACTTTGCATGAAAGTGTTTAACACAGTACTGTCAACTAACTGACATGGATGTTTATCACTTTTGATGTAGTCGGCATATTTATGGAGTAATCTCTGGGTGATATATTTGAAGTCAAGGAGCTGAGTCTGTGAACAAAAGATTATGTAATAAAATTCTGAATTATGTGGTGTAGGCTAGTGGTTTTCATACTGTATGCTTAGTAGAATAGATTTATTGTCCCATCACTAAAATCTCTCATTGACTTCTTTTCCTCTATAAATAAGAAAATACATAGTTTTCACAACTTCAGCTTACTCTCCTGTGGGTTGAGAGTAATGTGTTTTGTGTATTTTTTTTTTAATCTTTGGCACTTCGAACCACTTTATTCTAGTTCTAATACACAGTGACATTTTATTTACATGTATGTATAATTTGGGTTTATATCTCAACACACATATTAAATAATTTGTTTCTCAGAGAACATCATGACTTCAGATTCTCCCCAACCTGAAAAAGTTGAACCACTACTGCAGATTTTCTATGGTAAAGAATGTTTAGAGATAGAAGATGTCTCTTTAAGCTGGAGTTATTGAGAGTTGAGCTAGACCATGGAGGATTGATTGGATTTGGCAGTATAGTCCCAAAGTGTTGTAGGAACTTGGAGGACAGACACACTACTTTTTCATGACAAAGCTAGAACCAGAGTCTAGGTTCTATTTCCTGGTCAAATAATCTTTCAGTTGGACTGATAGCGTAGCAGGAAGAAGTAGTGGTCAGTAACCTCCTATTGGAGAAGGTGTCAGTATGCTTGTGGACTGTGAAATTCCTGAATTCTTATCAGGATTGCATTAGGAAGGCATTTCAGACTGAAAGGAACTTTATGTGCAAAGGCAGATATCCTGAAAGAGCTTACCTTGTTGGACGTGGATCATGGTATTGGAGTGTGGGGATGAAATAAAGGGTCTTTTATATGCCAGGCACTGTTCTAGATGTGGAAGGTACACATGGAAAAGACAAGACTCCCTGCTACTGTGGAGCTTACATTTTAGTAGGAGAAATAATAAACAAATATGTAATATACTAGTAATTAGTGATGAGTACTTGAGGAAAAATAAAGTGTAGGGTAAAGGAATAGAGATAGATGTTATTGAAATAGGATGTCAGGGAAGACCTTTTTGTGGAGGTGAAACTTGTGCAGAAAAAAAGGCAGAGAGTGAGGTATGTGAACCAGCACAGAGGAGATGGCAGAGCACATTTGCTGTATGCAGCTCCATGGTAGCTGTAGTGCATTAAGTTAATGGTTTATGCTCACTGAGTGTTTACTGAGTGCCAGACACTGTTCTACCTGTATTACTAGTGGTAATTCAGTCCTTAAAACCATCCTATAAAATGGATACTATTTCAGATTTGAGGAAACTGAAGCACAGGGATTAAATACTTTACCCAAGGTTGCACAGCTAGTCGGCGAGCTGGGATTCAAGCCCAGGTAGTTTGACTGCAAAATCAGTGTTTTCGACCATTCTTCAAAGATGGGGGAGGGGAAGCGTAGTAGGAAATTTAATTGGAGCAATAGCCTGGGGCCAGTTCTGTGGGGCCTTTGTGGTTCCTTTATCAAGTATTTAGGATTTTATGCTGACAGTGAGGTTAAGTCATTGGCGGGTTGAGAAATGCCCAAGAGGTTGCTTTATGAATCTGGAGGTCAAGAGAAGGGTCTGGACTATACAAAACACATTTGTTAGTTATCTGTATATAGGTTGTATTATAGCTTAAAATATTTCTACTGGTCTGTAACATGTTTCTTTGTTCTAAAATCGAAGATTCCACTTCATTGTTTTGTTGAACAGATATGTGCATGTATACATATGAGTGCGCGCGTGCTTGTGTATAAAGAAACTAATGAAGTTTTCTGTTAATAGGTGCGAGAAGATGTACTTAATTCATTGAATAACAACTTTCTTCAAACACTAAATCAAGCTTGGAACGATCATCAGACAGCTATGGTGATGATTAGAGACATACTAATGTATATGGTAAGTAGAGCTTTGTTGTTTTTCCTTTAGGTTAAGCATTTCAAAACACTGTCTTTTTTCTGTCACATTTATTTGGATGGTACAACTCAGTGTGGAAAGCATTTTTCTTTTCTTTTTTTTTTTAAATACTATTTCCTTCATAAGGGCCAACCTTAGCTTATATGAGTAAAATCTTAGTTGCTCCTAAACTTAATGATTAGAATGGAAAACTGAAAGGGAAAGATTTAATATTTTTCTAAATATCTAGCACTTATGCTTCAATATGTGAAATACTGAAAAGTCTGTCTCTTCTTGAGTAAGGGTGATTGAGTGACAACATGAGAGATGAAATATTCATTCTCTTGCAAGTTTTTAAACCCTAATGTCCTTATATTCTCAGTTACAGGGGATGTCATATTAATACAAATATTTTTGTAATAGCTGCCATCTACCACTCCTAATAATAAATCTCTCCCAGTCTTACAAGGACTGTAAGTCCTTGCAGTGTATATATAAATTCTTCAGATATGTATTGCCTTTTTCACCTAGTATTACTGTTTTATTATCATTCAAGAAAAATATCTTGTTCATTAAAACAATTTGGAAAACATGGACCTGAGGTAGGCTGTTTAATAGCTTTCAAGGAGATTAAACGCTCAGGTTTTTTTAACTTTAGAATGATTATTAAGATTCATCAAGCTTAATTATTGTGTCTGCAAAATCATCAAGCCCAGTAACTTACTTCAGATTTTACTCTCTGCTTTTCGAATTTTTATTTTCAGTTTCTTTAGTTTTGATTATTAGTGTAATGGTGAGAGCATGTCCTGGTTTCTTTTACTTGGTAGAATAAAGCAGTGTTTGGAAAGAATTTCCAAGGAGAGCAAACAGCTGTAAAGTTTTTGTTCCGCTGAGTGAATTCAGTCAGGCCTATTAGCCCAGGTTTTATAGGACTTAGTGGCAAGAGGGTCAAGGAGAAGCTACTTCATTTTTCAGGGTTTTGATAAAACGTTTAACAAGTTATTTAGCCTTTCTGAACCTCATTTTCCTCTTCAGGGTATAGATTCATTTTATGTTGACATTTTGAGGTAAATGTGATAGCATGTGAAAACATATAATGTCTGGGATTTAAATGTGAAATAAGTTAACTTACTGCTGTCCTCTTTAAGTTTTGGATTTGGTGAGTCTTTAAATTCCAACACAAACACTGAGATAGAAAATTACTTGTGATTTCATGGTCCATCACTCTGTTGATAAAAGGAGTATTTTAAAATTATATACTTTTTATACCATGCTATTTTTTAAATTTCTGTTTTATTTCAGCACACACACATACCACTTTTTTTGTTGGTTGGGGGCCAAAATGAAATCTCAGACCTTGAATCCTGGCTGTTATGTGACCATAGTCAAGGAACTGATTATCATTCCTCAGCTTCCTCATTTATAAAATGAAAATAATATTGTGCTAATTGGGTAGAGTGGCCATGAGGCTTAAAGGAACCTTTCATATGAAGCACCTGTATGGCCTGGACTGTAGTAATGTGCTCAGTAAAAATTAACTAGTATTAATATTTCCCATCATCTTTTCATCAAACCCAGCTGGTAGTACCACAACCCTAGATAAACCCAGCAACTTGCCTTTCCTGGGCTTCTGCTGGTAGAAACCCCACTTGGGGAACCTCACACAGGGTAGCTCAGTGCCACTATTTGTGGCATTTTCACAAACCTCTAGTCAGCCCTCCACACTGCTCAGTAGTCTCACTCTTTCTCTATTCAGCTCATTCCACCACTTTGAAAGAGTTATTTCTCTTCAAACCTCCAGCTATCCTGCTGGTCCCCTTACTCTTAATAAACAGTCTTGCCCTCTGCCTCTCAGAGAGAAGGAGAAAGCATCAGGTGGAAGCTGGGTTCATCTCTTGCCTCTGAATCTACAGGTTTCCCTATATTTTCTTCCCTTTTGTGTTTCTCTTTTTCCCTCCCATTTTAATGGAGGGCAGTGTTTCCTCACCTATCAAATGCCATTTCTTCACTTGTGCTAAGAATCTCATTTCTTTCTGCTTTGTCAAAAAACAGAATTATTTTCAGGTTCTGCCTTTTTACTGGTCTTACTCATCAGCATTAGACACATTCAGGTCACTGGCATCCTCAAAATAAAATCCCACTACATTTTCGGTTGGACCCCTGCACTGCTTCCCAGGGTCTCTCATTGCCATGCACAGCTAAATGTCTCATAGGAAATGTTGACACTTGCTATCTCTTCTTTCTCATCTTTTATTCATTTTGAATATGTTTTAGTCACGCTTCTATCTCAACTCTTCTATTCATTCTCGCTCTTACTAGGATCACCGCGCCTGCGCATCTCTGACAGCACAGCTCACTGCTAATCCTCACGCTCCTTGACTTTTCCAGCAGCATTGGCACAGTTGACTACCTTTTCGTCTTCTAACACGTTGGGTTCTTAGTTTCTGTGACCAAACACTCCCTTGGTGTGCCTCCTGCCTTTCTGTTTCTTCTCAGTCACTCTTCCTTCTCCTCTGCCCTTTAAAAGGGTGGCATTCTTGGGGCTTAGTCCTAGGCTTCCTTCTCCTGGTACCTGTTATTTGCTTACCTTAGCTCTCTGTTGTGCCTCTGTTCAGGTGATTCCCCCATTATGTCTCCAGCCTCATTCTCTGAACTTCAGACTCGTAAATTCATTTATCTAGTTGGTGGCTCCCTTCATTGTCTGAGAGGTACTTCAAACTTCGCGTTTCCAAATGAGCTCATAATCGGTGTCATTCCATCTGATCGTGACAGAAAACTGGGAATTATTCTTGTTAGTTTCTTCTCCCTCTCTCCCTACATCATGTATTTCTAGAACCTGAAATTTCTCTGTTTTCATATCTAGTACCTAAGACCAAAGCACCTTCATTTCTTAGTAACTAGTCATATAGCATTCACTGTGCTCCTCTCTATTCTCTTTTTCATATTGCTCTAGAATTATTACTGTAAAGCACATGATTATGTTACTGCCCTGCTGAAGTCCTTCTCTCTCATCTCGGGATTTTCACACGTCTTCTGTCTGGATATGTTTCCAGAATGTTTCCTCCCTTTATGTGATTTTTTTTCCTCCTTATCCTTCAAGTCTTAGCTTAAATTTCTGGTAAGCTTTCCCTGACTCATGCTGTGTACTGCACACTGGCACCAGCTGCTCTCACTGTATTCGGTACTCCTTTTGTAGCATTTATCATTATTAACAACTGTTTAGTGCCTCGTTTCCTCACTAGACTGAACTTTATTGGGGGGGATGTCTGTGTCACCACTGTGTCTCCAACACCTAGCACAACTCCCTGCACAAACAAGGCACTCACATACATCTTTGAATTAATATACACATTTTTAAAAATATATCATGCTTTTTTTCAAAATGCTTATTAAAATATGCAATTATAGATGCAGAAAGAAATTTAAGTGTTGATAAGGTTCTATAAGGTTCATGTTCTATAAGGTAGACTTCTTTCATCCTTCATTCTCTTTATGTTTCCTTTTTATGTGTAGTATTCTGGGCTTAGTTAAATAAGTGCTTTTAAAAATTAAGGTAAAATTTATATACATTGAAACGTGCAAAACTGAAGTATATAAAGTTATTTTTGACACATGTATGCTCCTTTGTAACCAGTACTTCAGTCAAGATAAATAAATGATCTTTTCCAAAGATCAAAAAAATTTTTCTGTTGACATCTATGTTATTTTCTGTGAAGATTTTTACCCTCAATCAGACTTATCAGATCACTTTACCTGCTAGATAAGACATACACCTGAGTTGTGCAGGTTTCTAGACAGATTTCTCCTTACTATGAATTCCGGCTCTAACTGTTGGGACTTTAGATCTCAGGCTCAGAGGGAGGAGAGAAGATGCTACACTGTCTTCCCACCTCCCTCCTACTCAGCTAGCTGACTTTTTCTCTGACAAGGAGGTGTCTGTATCTAAAATGCCCTGCGTGAGCCTCAGTGTATATAGATAGCATGGGACACACTGACTCTTGAAAGTGGAGATGGAATCAGTCACAGGTTACGTGGAGGCAGCCGTTGGTCACAATTTGTCCCCACTCACTTTGTTGTTGGCAGGTTCAGCGTTCCAGAAAGAAAAGTGTACATGTCTCTAGATGGAACATGTGATCTATACCCCTTTCTAACATTTGAGACTTGCATTATGTATTTTGCCCCTGAAGGCGCTGGAGTTTGTAATCTCTGCTTTGTTTCTTATTTTTAATTCATTCTCTTCTTTAAGAAAAGTTAACATGTTAAACTTTTAAGATTGGTTTGAGCCTACTTAGTATAAGTTTCCTTTTCAATTTTTTAATTGTTTAAAAGATAAATGATTGGGGAAAGATCTGATTATTTTATGGAGAAAATGTGTTATAGGTTATATAATCGCTTTAATTATCAAAATAATCCACAGGTATATTTATATTCAGTTCATTTCCCTCCCCCGCTTAAACTATAAAATGAATACAATATCAAGGGAGAGTTAAATTTATGGATGGTATTCTGTAGGTTACTTTTGAGCAATTAGAATTAATGTCAAAAGATATAGGAAAGCATTTACTATTGTGATATGTAGGCTAATAGAAGGTTAATAGAGGAATTTTCTGCATAAAACTCTGGTTATTTTCAAAGATATTTTCATGTTTTTACTTGAATTTATCTATATTCCCAGTCATTTTCACAAATAACAAAGGTATAGTACTATTGCAGGTTATCCTTAAAGACTAGAGGCTATAAATTCAAAGTCCTGGGGTGGAGAGTTGACCCAGGAAAGAAGGGTCACTGCTTCTTTGAGCTATATGGGAAGTCATCAAGGATGGTGGGTGAAGAGGTGAAGTGGAATGTAGCAACAACTTTGTGAAGAGGAAAGAAGCTGAGGAACTCTTCTGATGCTCTTGGTCTCCTTAATAAAGTAGAAGGTGGGACCATCAGTTACGGGTGACAGAAGCATGTCAGGTGTTGAGGAGTGTGGTAGACTGAGTAATGGACCCCCAGATATGCCCATGACTAACCTCTGGAACCTAGGGATTGTTACCTTATATGGCAGAAGGAACCTTGCAGGTGTGATTAGGTTGAGGATCATGAGATGTTTTCCTAGGTTATCCTGGTGGGCCCAGTAGAAGTGCAGGGTCTTTATAAGAGGGTTGCAGGAGGGTCAGAGTGAGAGAAGTCAGTATGATGACAGAGACAGAGATTGGAGTGATAATGCTTTGAAGATGGAAAAGGGGCTATAGCCAGGGAATAACAGGTGGCTACTGGAAGCTGAAAAAGACGAGGAAGTGGATTTCCCCCTCAGAGCCTCCAGAAAGAACCAGCCCTGTCGACATCTTGATTTATCCTAGTGAAACTGTTTTCAGTCTTCTCAACTGTAGAACTGTTAGAGAATAAGTAAGGTACTAAAGTTGTGGTAATTTCTTCAGCAGTGATAGGAAACTAACGCATGGAGGAAGTTTGGAATATCCCCTGTGCTGGGGTCAACTATCTATAAATAACTAAGTGGATCATCTGTAATTGTGAGGAGATAATTTAGGGTAAGCTGGCACAAATTTTGTATAGTGGAGGCAGTCAGCAGCATTTATACTTTTTTCGGAGGTACTTAAGCAGTCTCAGAGAAGAATATTCAAAAACTAAGGAAAACCTACTGATACAATTTGGCTTATTCGGTATGGGGAAGAATTCTAAGATAGTAGCATTGTTAAAATTGTTGATCGTGGATCTGTGCTGTTTAATAAGCAGGCAAGTGAATCACAAGGTCCCAGGAAACAGAAGTATTAGGTGTAAGGGATCAGTAGACCTGGAGCTCCAGTTAGAATGCGGAGCAGTTGAAGTGTAACCGAGGAGAGGCGGGAGGAAAGAGGGTCTGTAATACCAGGGACACCTGATGTTTTCTATGAAGAGTCTCAAGATTTGTCCATATCAATGTGTGGGTGAAGGGAATCCTGATAAGATGGGAGATGAAAATTTAGGCATCTGTAAGGAGTGCGTCAGATTGGTCGTTATTATGAAAGTTGCAGTTACCAAAGGTGATAGATGGCAAGGAGTAGAGTTGAGAGAAATAATGTAAGCTGTTTGCTGAAGCTACCAAGGATTTGTATGTCCTTGGAGATCAGAAGACAGGATGAGAACATGGAGATGACAGAATTTGTGAGTCTGTTTTTTCTCTCGTAGATTTTGATACTTTTAGTTCCAAAAAAATACGTCTTTACTGTATTCTAGATTGCACATTGAGAAAAGTTTGAAAATAGCTGTATTCTGGAAGAACATAGGTAGGTTGCTTAAGAGTCTTCTTGGTACTTTCTCTGTTTTCAAAATAACATCTTAGAAGAAAATAGGATCAAGTGGCTTTGGGACTGTTAAGCTTCACGCTTGTTCAATATACTTACTTACTGCTTTTGCAAGAAAGGTCTGTGCAGGACAGGTTCCCCATATGTGCTCTAGTGTTTGCGTTTGTGACTGACAGTATAATACCTTGGCATCTTTTTATGGTTAGGTCAAAAGCCAGGTACTAGGCCTTTATGTAAAATAAAACTAGGGCAACATCGTAAATACTGTAAAGATTAAGAGTATTGTGCTTGATAATTAGGATTTCTTCCTTGCCGTCCATTTTAGCTCCTCTTTCAAACAAATTAATAGAGCCATAAACACCTTGATTACTATGCCCTGTGAACTGTTTTTGTGTGTGTGCAGTGATTATGTAGCAATCTATGACTGAGTTTAGGGAGGCAAATATTAATTCAGCCAGAGGTAGGCCCTGTGGTGGTGCAGTCATATCTTGCTGTAGGAAAGGAAATGAAACTTCTGTCCATAAAGGGGCTGCTCCCCATATATATACACGTGTGTGTGTGTATGATAATTTTATGTAATGTCATATATATATATGATAAGTTATTTACACAGAGTTGAACTAACATTCATTCACCTTTGTGCTTAGGTGGATAAATTCATTCATTCAGCAGGTATACAATGACTGTGTATTATATATCAGACACTATATTCTAAACAACTGGGTTCCTTTTTCCAGTTTCTTCTATCACTGGGCAGTTTTATGATGTGGACATCCCATTTGGGCAGATAATCTTGGTTTCCCAAGCCTAATTTAAGAACAGTGATTTTATCAATGATCCAGGTATAAGTTATCAAACATATTAGAAATCTTTAGTATTGTTTCTTTTCTCATTTTTTATTTTGAATTTGATAATAAAATTCTCATTGAAGAAGTGACTTTCTAAGGCTTTAGATACCTAATTGTCATCAGAAGTTATTTAAAACCATCATTATTAGAACACTTAGAAACTCAACACAAATACTAGATAGTGTAGCAATTATTCTAACCACTTAATAGGATATTAGCCTTAAACTAATTTGAAAGTCCTCTTCTAATTTTTTTAGAAACACTTTTCTTGATATATAACATAAATTAAACTACACCATTTTTTTTGCCCATTTTTTTTTAAAATGTGGGTTTTCTGGGGTTTGTTTTTTTAGTAATTTGTGAGAGTTCTTTATATGTTCTGGATAAATGTTCTTTGTCAAATAATATATGTATTGTGAGGTAGTGTCTTCCATTCTGGGCTTGCCTTTTCTCTTAGTGGTATCTTTGAAGAGAAGTTTTTATTTTCAGTTTTTCAATCTGCAATTGTTGGATAAAGTGTTGTAAACATACCAGTTAGTCAGATTTACTAATCAAGTTCAGATCTTCCACGTCTTTACTAAACTTTTTGTCTGCTTGTTCTATCAACTACCAAGAAATATTAAAATCTTCAGATTTGATTTGTTTGTTTATTCTTTTAGTTTATATATTTTGAGGTTTTGTTACAAAGTGAATATCAATTTAGGGTTTTATCTTCCTATTGAATTGACTTTTTTATTTTTCTGAAATATCTTTATCACTAGTAATACTTCTTGCTTAAAGACTACTTTGTCTAGTGTTACTATATGAGCTTTCTTACAATTAATGTTTGCATGGCATACTTCATCTCATCCGTTTCTTTCTACCTTTCTGTGTCCTTATATTTAAGGTGTGTCACTTGTAAGTACCATGTAACAACATGCTTTTTAACCTATCTGATAATCTTTGTTTTTAAATTGAAGCATATAATTCATTTACATTTAATGTGATTACTGATGTATTTGGGTTTATTTTTGCCATCCTACTGTTTGGTTTTTTTCCTGTTTGTCTAATCTGTTCTTTTGATTTTTTTCAGCTTTCTTTCCTCCTTTTAGGTGAATCAAGTATGCTTTATTATCCTATCCCCTTCCCCCATTAGCTGTTATTTATATATACTTTTACTATTATTATTTTAGGGATTACCTTAGAGATTACAACATAGATCCTTGACTTATAGTTTACCTTATATTAGTTTTTTTTTTTAAACCACTTCTGGATAGTATCAGAGTCTTGGAATACTTTGACTTCCTGAGGCTTTTCCCCCTTAGTTTTTAGACATTGGATCCTGGGGTGCTTGTTCTGTTTTGGTGCGGGGACAGGCCTGGTAATTTTTCCAACATTGTGTATGAAAAATTGTGGAGGCCCTGGATGATGATGTTTTCCTTCATAGGATCAAAGATCACCGTGATCTTGTTGAAGCTGGCTTTTAGGCTTTGTTAAGGTTGATCTATTTTCAGTTTGCCTTTTTTTCCAGGGCATGTTTTTACGCACAGGAAATAACCCCTTCTGGGGTCTCAGTTAAAAGCCTGAGTTGTTTACTGGTTTGCTCTTCACAGTTACTGTGCCTTGAGATACCAGCTTTTGTTTCTCTCTGCTGCAAGTCTGCCAACAGTCTCTGTTCAGCTCTTTAGTCTCCCAGTGCTGCTTTCTATTTGGTGTTTTGGTGTCTCATCCACGCTTAGGTGATGTGTCAGTAAACATCTCAGTGAAAATTGCTTGCAGAATTTCTGGCTCTTCTTTACATTTCTCTCTTCTTCAGACTTTTGCCTCATAAGTCTTAGCTGCTTGATAGCCAGCCCACCTGTGACTTTCTGCTTGGCCTCTTTTTCCAGTCCTCCAAATACAACAAATGACCCAAGGGAACGAGTGAAGGCGAATGTAGGGCTCCTCTCAGTATACTTGTCTTTTCTCCAGAATCCGGGTCCCGCAAGTCCAGGTTGCTTTTGGTGCTCTTTGATGCTTTTAAACAGTATTTGTTCGTTTGTTTTAATTGTTGTAAAACACACATAACATAAAATTTATTATCTTAATCATTTTAAAGTGTACAGTTAGTTCAGGGTGTTAAGTACATTCATACTGTTGCACAGCCATCACCTCCATTCATTTCCAGAATTTTCATCTTGCAAAACTAAAACCCGATACCCTTTAAATGATAACTCCCCATTCCCCACCCCCTGGTCACCACCACTGTACTTTCTGTACAAATTAGACCACTCTAGCTACCTCATGTAAGTGGAATCATAGAGTATCTGTCCTTTTGCAACTCAAGTTTCATCCATGTTGTAGCCTGAGTCTGAATTCCCTTCCTTAACAGATCAGTGGTTACCAGAGGGAAAGGGGGATGGGGGCAGCGCAGGCTGGGTAAAGGGGGTTGGCTGTATGATGACAGAAACTAAACATTTGGTGGTGAGCACATTGTAGTGTATACAGAAGTCATAATATAATGTTGTACACGTGAAATGTATGTAATGTTATAAACCAATGTTGCATCAATTTTAAAAATTGCCTTTCTTTTTCAGGCTGAATAATATTCAGTTGTATGGATATACCACATTTGCTTATCCATTCATCTGTCAGTGGTCACTTGGCTTGTTTCCACCCTTTGGCTGTTTTGAATAATGCTGCTGTGAACATGGGTGTATGAATATTTCTTTAAGACCCTTCTTTTGACTCTTTTGAGTATAAACCTAGATGGTAGAATTGCTAGATCATATGGTAATTCTGTTTTTATTTATTTATTTACCCTTTTATTTAAATTTTTTTTATTTTTTAAAAATTTATTTAATTATTTATTTGGTTGTGCCGGGTCATAGTTGCAGCATGCGGGCTCTTGCCACTTTTCTAGTCTCTTTTTTTAAAAAAAACATAAACGAAAACAGTTATAGATCTTCTTGCCTTGAGGACAAGAAAGTGAAAGAAGAATTATTTAAGTTTAATTAAGCTCCTTGACAGTGTGCTTGATAAACCAACTTTCAGAGCTATTCACTTCAGTTTAAAAAGTGGTCTTTGCCTAAATAAATAGCTACCATTGGTCATAAGTGGGATCAAGCAGGGAAGTGTAGATAAATGAGTACTAATCCATAACTGCCCTTAGTTCGTTAGTGGTGGTATTAAAAGTACTGAACTGCTGGTATTTGAAGCAAAAATTTTATAACAAGCTCCCTCAAAAAATAATTGAGACAAAGGACTATTGTATTTATATTTGTAGTACTGAGTGTTCAGAGTTGAATGTAACCCAAAGGTTAGTTTTAGAATTTGCTTCCCAAATACCTGTTTAATCTTACAAGAAAACATTGTTCAAATGAGACATTAGATATGAGTGATATTGAAAGAGCTTATAATTTTGTCCTTTCCTTGGGTGCATCATTGATTCCTATGCCCAGTACACATTTATCCTAGTTTGCTTTTTCGTGATACAGTGACTGTTGGTTAAAAATATTTCCCATACCATTTCTTGTGGATAAAGTAGTAAGAGTTATTTTTTGAGGTTCATTATCAAATTTTTGTTGTTTTATTTTTATTTAAATACCACTCCCTGAGTCATGAAGCTTTTTAGCCCACTTACACAGTCACTCCTTGACTTTGCACAGGTTTAGCTTTCATAAAATCTATATTTTCGCATAGTGTGTCTTGACACATCTAAGAATACTTTTGCATGCTGAGTTAGATCTCTCATATATTAGTTAAATATTTAGGTATCTTGGTGGATTAGGTGTCTTGGTGAAGCCATCAGTTAAGGGGAAAAGATTTGCTTGGTCTAGGAATAGCATCTCCCAAGAGGGAACCATAAAAAGAGATTTTAAATGTAATTTTATCTCTGTAGTTATGAAACTCACATCCCTTTAGTAAATCTAATGTTTGATCCAGACGTGAGGCTTTCAAATGGATTTTTCAGAACATTTTATACTTAAAATGCCTGTATTTTGGCTTTCAAAAGGCAAATAGAAGCAACCACCAGCTTTCTATGTCTGCTGAGCTCTCTTCAATAGATAAATGACTAATGTTGGACTCATACAAACTACCTTTTGGTCACATTAAATATTCACATAGAAAGGTATACAAAATAAAAAGTCCTCCAGTGATTTAAATGATTAGAGCTAAATTGATATTGTATTACATAAAATTAACCACTTATTTTTTAACAAAGAGAGATTCCTGTTAGAATCTGTTATGAAAGGCTGTTGTCTACCCACAGGCTGAACTCCTTCTGATAGTGCTGATAAACAGTAAACAGAAGATTTAGCATGTTCATTCAGCAAATATTTTAATAATCATGTGCAGATCACAAGTTTATTGTGGATGTGTGCCTGCATTCGTTTAATGTACGCACACGTAAGCACTCAGGTGTATGTATGTATAGCTTTTATTTTACTTGATGGTAATTAATCATATGTACCAGACAATATAAATGACTATTTGGTATTACTCATTTAAGTAGCTGTACTCATGTTTGCAGGTTTTCCCTTCTCTATTTATTAGCTCTCTGGTATCTGTAATCATATTTCAGGGTTAATGGCTTTTCTTAATATTATGTCATTTAATTATAATCATTATACACCTTGACAGTCTCACATTAAAAGACAAGAGTTTGGCTTTTATCCTACAACATCTGTACTTCCCTTATCCCCAGTCATCCTCCATGGATGTAAATTTTCTATGCGTTGCTCAAATGCTCCAACCATGTGTTCCCATCATACCTGGCTTCTTTTAGTCTGAAACATTGTTCTCTCCTGTATGCATTACGCCTGAAGAACTCATCAGCTGCACCTGGCTCTCTTTCTGTCTTTTTGCCACAGGGCTTAAGATAGCAGATATTATAGGCCAATACGGTTATAGACTCACCTGCTTTGGTAGTGATAGCATCGCTGTGTTTAGGATTGAGAAGAGAGTACCCAGGCCAGGGGAGACTGATAACAGAAAGGGAAGGAGTAATATTGAAACGTGTCTTGATCCCTAGTATACGTTAATTTTTGATCAGAGAGTTAAGCTTCAAAGGAAATCAGAGTTTTAGAGACTGTCTTTACCAGCCCTTTATGTTACCCAGGACCGGAGTGGGTAAATGGCTTACTCAGGGTCACACCACCAGTTAATGGTAGAGCCAGAGGTAATACGAAGAATTCTATAACTGACATGTCCACTTTAGAAAACAAACAATTTGGCAATTTTCATATAGCTCAATAGTACTTCTACGCATAGAAATCCATCCAAGAGAAATGAAAGCATACGTCCAACAAGAAGATTGTACCCAAGTGTTCATATCAACATTACTCATAGTAGACTGGAAGCAGCCCCAAATATCCATCAGCTGATAAATGGATAAGCTAAATGTGGCATAACCAGTACAATGGAATACTTCAGCCCAAAAAAAGGAATGAAATACTAATATATGTTATATTAATGAACCTTAGCAACTTTACGCTTGATGAAAAATCAGACACAAAAGATTACATGTTCTATGATTCCACTTATATGAAATGTCCAGGAAAGGAAATGTATATAGAGAGAAAGCAGAGGTGCTGGAAGTGGAGATTGACTGTGGAAGGGCTGGGGGGATCTCTTTTCTTTTTTACTATTTCTTTCTTTTTTTGAGTGATGGAAGTATATTCTAGAACTGGATTGTGGCAATGACTACACAGTATAGAAATTTACTGTAAATTATTGAACCATGCTCTTAAAATGAGTGAATTTTACGGCATATAACTGCAATAAAGCCAAAAGGGGAAAACGTTAAAAAATTTTCACTTTAACACTCTTAGTTTACTCTGAAGATTACATAGCATGTGTCTTTTGTTCTGTAATTCTTAAAAGTATTTGCCTTTCACCAAAAACAATAAAATCTGACTTGGTTCTTTGACATCTCTCTTAGCTTAAATTAAGAACATTTGGTTTCCTAAGAAAGAGGTTAGTGTCTTAGTAGACATATGTTAAGTTTGCTTATATCATATGTATGTGATGTTATATATCCCCCACAAGATGTGCTGAATGTCACAGAGGCATATCGTACAGTTGAAACTTAACAGTACCTGCCCGAATTAACAGTACTTTCTGTTCTAGCTGTGAAACAGCCTGATGGATACAAAGTTCTCTCAGTGCTGTTCCACTACTTTTCAGTGTATCTTCTCTGTTTTGCTCTTGTCAGTTGAGCTTTGCTTACTGAGAGTCAGTTGTATTTGTTTTCAGGCCTGTTTATGCTAGTTGTACTTCTTGTTGTTACATCATTTTATATTGTGTAAGTCAATAAAAATGCGAAAAACAATAAAATTTGTTATTTGGCAAACTAGATTGAATGTTTTGGAAAGACTTGACAAAGGCAAATCACTAAATATTGGGTAATTTGTAATTTAAAAGACTGGAGTGGAAATTGTAAAAATCTAGAAGGCCATTTACATTGCTTCACAGTTGTCTCTGGTCATTAGCCATCTTAATGAGACTGAAAGTAGACAGACTAGATATTTATGATGTATGGGTATATGTGAGAAAGACAGCATTGACTTCTAATCATAGGACTCATGTTCAAAGAAAAAGTCTTTATCTCAGTGAATGCTTATATGTTTTAAATTAAAATGTTTAAGGTGCTGGTGTGGTGTGTGTGTGTTTAATATTTTTCCTCTTTTACCACGTCAGCTAGCTAGTTACTGGTTTTGATTGCATTGGGTAAGAGTGATTCTGTATTTGGTACAGAATCTGTACCATAGAAATTTATAATCAAAATTGTAAAAATCAAATTTATAAATAATTTACTCAGTAATTGGAGTGATTATTTTCTCATTGCTTTGTAAATTATTAGATTTATGCCAGTTTTATTGAATGTGTTTTGTTTTATGCTGAAAAGTAAGCCAGAATCAGTATGGTAGTGGAGGGTGGGGAGTGTTGGAGCTGAAGGTCATGAGAGTAAAGAGTAACTTCAGTACATAGAAAACAGTGAGGCCATCAGAAAGGAGGAGGGATGCGGTCAGGGCAAAACTCAGAATTTAAGATCTTGAGGAAAGAAGTATGAAATTCAAGAATTTATTGAAGAAGTCATCAATGAAAATTTTGAACTTAACTGAAGTTGCTGTCAGGATTTGAAAAATGTGATATAAAATGTAGAAAGTGAGCACCAACAATGCTAATAAAAGAGCAGCTTTCCTTGTAGCATTAGGTATGTACCATTGTGTGAGATGAATGAAAGTTGGAGGATAGTGTCTGTGAAGAGAGTGCTACTCATGGAGAATTTAGTAAAAATTGGCTAGAAAGGTGATCAAAACCATTTAATACTAATATGGTAGAACTTCTGTTCATGTTTACCTTGTATTCTATTTGGTGTTGCTTGTATTAACAGTGTTCCTTTAAAAGTTCAGAGATCACAGTTTGCAGTGAGTCTTACTGTTTTTGGATTACAAATGCCTTTAAGAATCTGGTGAAAGCTACGGACGGACTCTTTCCAAAATACTTACGTATGAACAAACACACAATAATTTAAAAATTTTGAGAAGTTCACAGACCCGCCAAAGCCCGGAGAGATCCTGGTTAAGAACAGAAAGGAATTCTGTTACTAATTCTTTTGTGAATTAAGAACAGTAGTTTTATTTTGTATTTTGGTGTAAATACGGATTTTAAAATATTTCACAAAATATGACTTTTATGGCCAATAATTCTGGATTATCTGTACTCTATTAAGTGAGACACCAGTAATCATGTTGGTAAGAACTTGAAAGTTAGATGACTACCAGTAAATAATCTGAAACGGCAGTAGCTAGGGGTGTTTTAATTATGTAATACTGAATGCTGCTCTGTTATAAGCATTAGAACCTTTTAACATTTACCAGTAAACAATCAGCTTAAGTCACATGCATCTGTATTTCATTCAGCTCTCAATTTTACTTAAAGAATATGATCTTCAGGTACAGTATTTAAGAAAATAAGAACCATATTTGTGCATGGTATGGCTTTGGGAGAAAGGAAGTTCTGCCTGCCTTGCTGTCTACCTTTCTCCTCTGCTTTCTGCTGACTTGCCTCTCTCCCTGGGTGGGGTGCTTGCTTTTTTCCTCCCTTTTTCTTAGGGTAAATGGGCAACCGCCTATAGCCATTGTTTCAGTAGCAATTGTAAATTGTAAGGACTTACTATATATAACTTTTATATAACTTGGGAGGTACTAGAAAATTCCATGTTGCTTGAAGTGTTTCTCACCTGCAAAATTGACCACTTTTGGAATTTTATTTCCTTTATTATTGTAACTCGAGGATTATTTTTATGTTCGCAAGAGTTGTACTAATGTTTATATTATGATTTTGTTTTAACTGCAGGACCGTGTGTACGTACAACAAAATAATGTGGAGAATGTCTACAATTTGGGATTAATTATTTTTCGAGATCAAGTTGTACGTTACGGGTGTATTAGGGATCACCTACGACAAACGCTGTTGGATATGATTGCCAGAGAGCGGAAAGGAGAAGTTGTAGACCGGTATAATAATCTTTTTACTCTTTGGCTTTTGGTTTTTAGTGGTTATATCTTGAGAACCGATTCACTGTCTTAATTTTATTAACGTAAATTAAAGTTTGATTGTCCAGCATATTATGAAAATACTCAAAAACCTTATATCACAGTTAACAAAGTTAGCTAGATTGTAACTAAAAAGCACACATTTATTTTTAGAAGAAACTATCCTAAGCTTTTATTGAATATACTTTTAAAAAGCAAATCAGCTATTAGTCTTTTTGATTTTTTATGTATTTTTTTTATGCTGGTTTTTTTGTTTTGTTTTTTGCTATTTGATAATATTTTTTTCTTCTTTAAAAGGGCTTTTGGCTAGGATTTATTTTTAAGGTCTCTGAAGAAAAAAATGTTGAACATAGTCTAAAATGACTAAGAACTCTTGTACCCCTTTTGTTATGTCATATTCCACCCCCCAAACATTGTTGCAGTGCCATTTTTGTGACACTGCAGCCAGAGTGGCTTGAAACATGCAAGCCTGCTTTCTTTGCTTCTTTGTATTCAAAGCAGCTGTTAGAGGAAGACTTGTAAAGTTCTTTTTATTTCAGCTTTGGTGCTTGGTCAGGATTGCCCAAAAGCCATTTGGTGCAAAAAAATTATATTGCCTAGGAGTAACTGTGCGTTGTACCCATGTCAAGTGCTGTAGACTCCCTCTCTCCTCCCTGCTTCCTGATAGGCTGTTTATTCTTTTTGCGCTTTTAAATACGCAGGAATATTTAGTCATTTTAAACATATTTTCTTGAAAAATCCTAAGTTACAACAGCATGAGAACAACTTGAGATACATAGCTGTGCAGTCAAGATACGCTTTCCAATTAAAATTACTCTAAATCCTTATGTTATAAATTAGTTGCTTATGGGAGATTGGTCACTTTGGTTAAAAAAACTTGCTCTGAAAGTCTTTCTAGCTACTTCTGCTGCATCTTTTACATGAATCTTTAATGTGTTTTTATTATCAAGTGGTTTAACTTCTTTTGACAGAGGCGCAATAAGAAATGCTTGCCAGATGTTAATGATTTTAGGTCTCGAAGGACGATCAGTCTATGAAGAAGATTTTGAGGCTCCTTTTTTGGAAATGTCTGCAGAGTTTTTTCAGGTAATCAGTGAGATATAAATAAATACTCTTTTAAGATGTTCTTAAAATTACCGAATATAGTTAGTAATTTAAGCATTTTAACCTCTTTGTACTGAGGCCCTTTGGGGAAGAAGGTGCAAATTACACCCTTCAGCACACCTACCCCACAGTCTCACATTCCAGTGAAGGAACTGTCTGAAAATAAGTCGAAGAGGTTGGACTTACGTGATTTTTAAAAAATTATATGTATAAAACATATAAACTTAGAAATAACCTTAAATTTTATTATATTTATATGTTACTAATTATTTACCATAGATTCACAGGCAGTACATCACCAATGAAGTTCCACTGTTCAGGCTTTTTGGTAATATAAGTTGCTAGTAAAATAAATATAGATATATGCATGATCCCATAAGGCATATATATGTCTTAAGAGCTGTTGATTAGGAAATTAAAAGTCAGTAATTACAGTTGATAAAAATTTGCAGCAGTATGTACAACTCCGAATCAACTACGTTGCTGAAAGTAAAGCTAAACCGGTACTATTTTGTAATGAAATGATAATAACAATTACTGAGTACTATGACAAATGATAAGACAATATTTATAAGGTCATGATAATCAGGCATTCTTCCTGAAAGCCTCAACTATCTGAGCAATTTATAGTAGGAGCTTTGTAGTGTTGCTAAAGTAGACTTTACTGGTCAACTTTAGTAATAACCTTTTAAAGAACTAAATGAATAGAACGTTACAATAGCTCTACAGTGCGTCATTCGTAGAAGCCATCAGATGAGTATAGAAGTAGACTCGGTGGGTTTTGGTGTCCTTCAGACTGGCATAACCCCCAGGCCGCTTTTCAGAAATCAACCTGTAGCCATCAGAAAGCTTTGTGTGGCCTGTACTGGTGAGCCTGGACCATACTTCATGAACTATTAATTTTATAATGTAGGAAACAGGCTTTATTTTCTGGTAACACAGCAACTACTTCTAGATATTTCTGGCAACGTTTTTGACGTTTGCATTTGTTTTGATTACCTTCATTGCAGTATAGAAATACCAGTAGATGATTAATTGTCAGGATCCCAAAGTGTGGTACAGTGGCATATGGATATATCTGTGTGTATATATAAAATACAGTTTTGACAGTGAAGTGACAGTCTCACCAAGATTTTTGTTTGGTGTGTTAATGTTTATTCTTAGAAACTTGATTATTTTAAACTGCTTTTTTTTTTAACATCTTTATTGGAGTATAATTGCTTTACAATGTTGTGTTAGTTTCTGTTGTACAACAAAGTGAATCAGCTATATGTATACATATATCCCCATATCCCCTCCCTCTTGAGCCTCCCTCCCACCCTCCCTATCCCACCCCTCTAGGTGGTCACAGAGCATCGAGCTGAGCTCCCTGTGCTATGCGGCAGCTTCCCACTAGCCATCCATTGTACATTTGGTATAAACTACTTTTTATTAAGAGAATGGGAAATGTTATTAAATTTTGTACATAATTTATATTAATACATCTTTTATGTAATTCTTAGGTATATTTGTTAATTTTACTATGAGATTGAAGTCAGTTGAGCCAACATTTAAAATTTACTGGAATTTCTCTAAGGCTGGTGTTAGAAGACAAGATTAATAGTAACTCAAAAGCTCTATTTCTCAAACTTTATATATATTCCTTTGAGAGCGGGAGTGGGGTGGCAGGAGGACTTTAGTAACTACCAATATGCCAGCAAAACTGTATGATAAACATGATGAATCTTTTTAGGCATAATTTTACAATAAAACAAATCAAAGAAGAATTTCCCACTCTCACTTGGGGTCAGATGCTTCATTCTATACTTTTGATCTTCACTGGCGTGTGCTTACTTTTTCTGCTATTTGGAATACACTGGCAAAGTCTGAAAAACGCTGCTTAAGGATAATATATTAATTAAGTCTTATGTAAGTAATGCTTTAAAGGGTATAATTCGGACTATATGAATATATATAATAAGACAGTATATAAAATGTTAATAGTGCTTGGGATATTTAGTTTGGTTTATGAGAAACTGTAGAAACCCAGTTAAAAGCAGAAGCACATTTTGCTTCTGTGTTTTTAAAAAAAAAAATCATGCTTCTTATTTGCAGATGGAAAGCCAGAAATTTTTAGCAGAAAACAGTGCTTCAGTATATATAAAGAAAGTAGAAGCTAGAATTAATGAAGAAATAGAACGAGTGATGCACTGCCTTGACAAATCAACTGAAGAGCCAATTGTAAAGGTGGTTGAGAGGGAACTCATTTCCAAGCACATGAAAACTATAGTAGAAATGGAGAATTCGGGGCTAGTACATATGTTGAAAAACGGAAAAACAGAAGGTAAGTGTTAGCAGTTGAAAAATAATTAAATTCTTACAGTTCTACCAGGTTCTCAGTATTTTTTTTCCTATTGTAGTTTATGAATGTCAATTTTCAAGAAGTTGTGGTGTTTGTCATTAATTTATCACTGTTGTTACTTTACACATATTAATGAGGATTTTAGATATTCCTGGTGAATCAAGTGGCTTTTTTTCTTTCATCTTAAGTCTCCTCACTTTTTGTTTTTCTTAACCCAAAAGGTAAGTTTAGGGACTTCCCTGGCGGTCCAGTGGTTAAGACCCCGCACTTCTACTGCAGGGGGCACAGGTTCGATCCCTGGTTGGGGAACTAAGATCCCACAAGCCACACGGTGCACCAAAGGGGAGAAAAAAAAAATAGAGGAGAAAATAAAAGAACTTAAAAAAAAAGAAGGTTAATATTATTTATAAGGTCAATGATCCTCGCCTATTCCTGTACTTTATATTTCTATACCAGGGTGTTAGACTCTTCTTTCCCACACACTCTCCTGTAGTTTTTGTGATTCTTTTACAACCTGAAGTTCCAATCTTAAAATTTTTGTAAGCATTTCTTCGGGAGTTGTGGTAAGGGTACCAAAAATGCAAAAATATGTGTCTTCCATGTTGACATATTTAGATAAATTAGTAGATTGGATATCTTGTTATAGAATGAAAGAGGAGAAAGGAGAATTGCTTAAAAGTAAACATTTTGGAGGTAACTGTAACATTTACTCTTCTTGGCTATTTACCTGATTTTCCTAAAATGTTATTTTGTAACAAGTACCCTAGGAGAAATTGTAAAGAATAGTCATGTTGTCCTCCTCAATTTCTGAAGATTTTCTTTAGAACTATGACTGGATAAGTCACTGATATGGTACTTAAAAATAAACAAATTTGGTACTCTTAGATGAAGTCTTAGCAATATTTTAGCCATGTATTTCTTATAAAATAAATGCATATTGCCTGTTGGGTCATGACATAGGTAGGGAATGGGAAAAAAAATTTTTAAGTTAATAATTTAAAAGAGGAGGGAAAACAAAGATGGTAAGCAGAGAGGTTGTTCCATTCTTTCTCTAGTGGAATCTTTGCCTTGTGTTTTCAAATGGTTATATTTCTATATATGTGCTAAGTTCCTAAAAAGTTGTATGTAAATTTATTGTTTTTATTAAACTAGAGAAAGTTACTTCTTAAAAGACCCTTCTGGTAAACCTTTTTTATAAAAGCAAAACAAAAATGATTTTTAAAGATGTTTGTCATGTTTTCTAAAATAAGCTACTCCTGGATGCCTATGGTCTGTCAGGGATTGGCAAGCTTTTTTTGTAAAAGGCCAGATAATAAATATTTTAGATGCTTGGACCAGACAGTAAGCTACTCATCTCTGCTGTAATAGTGAGAATGTAGGCACAGGCAATAACACAAACGAATTAAACTTGACTGTGTTCCTATAAAACTTTGATTTTTATTTTTCAAACATTTAAAAATGTGAAAACCATTCTTAGTTTGTGAGGTGTACAAAAACAAGCAGCGGGCTGTAGTTGGTTCATGGACCATAGTTTGATGACCCTGATCATAGTGATCCCTGGCAGATAGGACTTTATGAAAAGCATTTTCCTTTACTTAAAATGAGAATCTATCCTTTTTTTTAAAAAAATTTTATTTATTTATTTTTGTCTGCGTTGGGTCTTTGTTGTTGTGCGCAGGCTTTCTCTAGTTGCGGTGAGCGGGGGCTACTCTTCGTTGCGGTGCGCGGGCTTCTCATTGCGGTGGCTTCTCTTGTTGTGGAGCACGGGCACTAGGCACGCGGGCTCAGTAGTTGTGGCGCATGGCCTTAGTTGCTCCACGGCATGTGGGATCTTCCCGAACCAGGGCTCCAGGGTGTCCCCTGCACTGGCAGGCGGATTCTTAACCACTGCGCCACCAGGGAAGCCCTGAATTTTCTAATGTACTGTTTAGTTATTGAGTTAATGCTTTCTTAGTCACCTTGGGTGGGGATTATTGAGGAGGGGAGATGAAATGCGCTTGGAGATTAGAGGCTAGGAAATGTTTGATGGGGAGGTTGTTGAGCATACCTGAATTATAGTAACTGTAACCTGCATGGAGACTTGTGTTAAAGGCATTAAGTATACCTAATACATGGCAAGTGCTTAATAAGTGCATAAATAATGGAGTATCAGAATAGCCACTTACCATAGTTTCTATTTAGTACTTAATGTTCTCCACAAATAAGCAGCTTTCTGTGATTCTAAATTAAATTTTAAAATCATGGATTCAGTTTTCCTTTTCCACTAGAAACCTAATTGCAGAGTATCTTTAATTATGCTAGGCCCTGCTCATGAGCAGTATGTCAAGAATATGTCAGAGACACAGCTTCACCATTATGAAACCAAATATCTCATAAATCAGAAAGTGAAAAAGTTTTTTCCCACCATGAATGGAGGATGAGTTGGATTGATAATTAAATGCAGATAACATTATGAAATTAAGTTTGAATGGTATCATTTTATTGTTTTATGAAGTGTATACAGAAATAATGATATTTAATTTTTGAATGATGCATATTTTTCATTTTCTCTTTCACATTCTCCACTAAGCCATACATTTATTTATATACAGTGAATTACATATAATGAAATTGTATTAATTTACATACTGTTAAATATACATGTGACTAAGCAAAACTGTAACAACGTAGGAACAAAGTAGACAAAGTTGGAAACTATTTTGTCATGAGGTATTTGATATGCCAAGTTTACTGTAGTATATATGTTCATAAATTATTGTTTGTAATATTTGTTTTTAACATGGGAAACTTGGTTGTAATTTATAACAAATGTGAGAAACTGTCAGATTTGCTGTGTGTAGATTATTTTGGACATATATTATTGATGGAAGCACTTTTTAATGAAATTTGCTTTTGAAAGTCATTGAAACAAATTTTGAAGCCTTTTTTGTAAAACTTGTGTCCAGGTATCTTTAAAATACATACAACTTCAGTCTTAAGATCTGAGTTGCTCTTATAAATGTAGACCAGGGTGGGCAAATTATAGCCTGTCTGCCAAATCTGGCCCACTATCAGTTTGCTTGAAAAAAAAAAAAAAATCAAAAGAGTAATATTTCATTACACATGAAAATTATATAAGTTTTAGATCTCAGTGTCCATAAATCAAGTTTTATTGGAACACAGTCATGCCCATTCATTTATGTATTATCTGCAGCTTCTTTATGGCAACAATGGCAAAATCGAGTAGTTATAAAAGAGACCATATGGTCTACAAGTTTAAAATATTTACTCTCTGGTGCTTTACAGAAAACAGTTTTCCAGCTACTGATCTAGAAACTGCTGTACTTAACTCCATATTTAAAAGTTCTCAATCATAAAGCCTTTTTATATCATTGTAAAGTTTTGACACTATAGCCTCCCAGTAAATTCTTATTTCGTAGATACATTAGACGTATGGAAAAGCAGTATTTTAACTCCACATTTTAATCTTGTAAAAAATAGAGTCCAGAGTTTTCCTTCTAATTAAAAACAATGTAGTGAGATAAACCAATTTTTAAAATATACATATTGGCTTAGGTCAACACCTGGGAAATATTAGGGATTGCTCTGAGGAAAATATTAAAGAATAGGAATTTATGCTGTAAATTTCACATGAATTTTACCATGATGTGTAATGAAATAAATCCTAGTATATTTAATTTTATCTGTTGTCATGGTTGTCATTTGAACTTTTGAGATAGATATACTTAAAAATTATCTGTAAGACTTTAATTCATTTTTAAATTTCTTCTTTATTACATTAACTGCCAGGTATACCACAGTTAAAGTTATCCTTTTGATAGTTGTTTTGCAGTATTAACTAGATTCTAGATTAGAATTATATAGGCTAAATTATGTAGTAATTCAAAACTTCAGTTTTCATTTTTTGTGACTATTATGCTGTTTGGACATCTCTTCCATGTAAACTAAAATTTGCTATGACATTTTATTGATGCTTTTAAAGTATCTCATCTGTAAGACGTATTTTGTAAATTGGAATAATAACCATTAACTAGCTTTTTTCCCCTGTTTTCCTGGGGTTTTTTTTTTTTTAAATAGTTTTTCATGTGGCCAGCAAATGATCATAATGGAGAAATAAGCTTCTTTAAGTATTGCAAATTAGCATGAACAGGGATTCAAATTTCTTGATTTTTAATGTAGCCAATTTGTGTGTCTGTTCTGATTGCAGACCTTGCTTGCATGTACAAGTTATTTAGTCGTGTGCCAAATGGTTTGAAAACAATGTGTGAGTGTATGAGTTCCTACTTGAGGGAACAAGGTAAAGCCCTTGTTTCTGAGGAAGGAGAAGGAAAGAATCCCGTTGACTATATCCAGGTGAGTAAATACAGAAGATTCTCTTTATCATAAAGTAATTTTGACAAGTGCTAAAAAGGTCACTTTTACAAAGCTATGTAGTATGTATTTCTGACTTAATTTTTCCAGTGGTAAATTAATATGTAATTATCCTAAATATTTTAGAATTTTGGAAAGCATGTATATTTTTATCAGGGATACAAACTCACCCACTTCTTTTCATTTATGAGCTTGTCTGATGAAGAAGTCTTTATTTAAATAGTCTCAAGAATGAAAGTTCTTTCTACTTTTTTGTATGCTTTAGAGTTCATATACTACCTTAGTGTGTTCAAGAAAAAATAACTGTGTTTTAGTGACTTTTTGGTTCAAGATATTTTGCTTTCAAGCAGTACAACAAATATATTATGCTCTCAAGTTTTTCATATTTTAATATAAATAAGCTTTCTCTATGTATTTTTAAAGCTAATTTTCTCTCAGGTTCACCCATTCAGTCAAGATAGAGGAAGGTGGGGAGAAAAAGTGAGGAGAATCTTTGGTTCATCTTTAATAGAATAATACATAAATGGAAGATAGAATACTTCTCTCACCACTGACATTTTTAACAGGCTTAGAAACAGGCTTGAAAATAGCAATGTAGAATCTGTAAGTTTAACACTGAATGCACACATTTATTACCAGCAAAGTTAAACGTGTGTAGTTACACATGTATTGTTTATAGAAAAGTTATTATAATGTATCCTAAGTTTCTTTGTTTTTATTTGGAAGGGCTTATTGGATCTGAAGAGTAGGTTTGATCGCTTCCTCCAGGAATCGTTTAATAACGACCGGCTCTTTAAACAAACTATTGCGGGTGACTTTGAGTATTTTCTCAACCTCAACTCCAGGTCCCCTGAATACCTCTCATTATTTATTGATGATAAGCTGAAAAAGGGAGTCAAAGGGGTAAGTATTAATGCATTTGAAAATATATTGTTATATTTGTAGATATAAAATTAGGAAATAAAATATAAAATTAGGGAATTTTGTAGATATAAAATTAAACAGTCCTCCTTTGCTGTGCTTAAATATGCACTGTGATATTTGAAAGGATTGTTTCAAGTATTTGAAATGGTCAAAAGTACTTTGACATTTCATTGAATATGTAACTGGCATCAAAAACAACTACACATCCATAGACTTGAGATTGTGAGGGTTAGATATGCTATAGAGATAATAAGGAACTAGACTATAGCTATCCATGTGGCACATAGAATGTTGCTTGCTGTCACCTGGTTCTGGGGGTTACGTATCAAACAATACTTGAGTGCCAAAAATTTGAAGGCACAGACTAGAATAGGTATCAGAAAATAGTTTGAAAGCATATATGGAAGCTCAGTTTCAAGCCTTTATAATATATCTGGGATCTTGGAAGCTCACTACAGCACAGAAAATCAAAATAAGCAGATTGTGGTCACACGTGAATTGGTCTTCTTGACTTCATCTCGGGATTTGTGAGACAGAAGGGCAAAGCAACAAATAGGTAGCTATAACAAAGAAACAAATAAGAGGAAGATTACTAAGGGCACCAAATAGAGAATACACAGCTGAGTAGTCTACCATATTTTTAATATAAGCTTAATACAACCTGCCACAGTATCATCTTGCCCTTATTTAAAAGATTGGGGCAAGAGGCCTTTTTACTTTTGGAATTATAACAAATTATTACCGTTCTGGTTGCACAATTTAGATTCTGAATGAGCTTATATAAAAATATCTGTCTTTTGGCCATGTAAGTTTCTGCCTAGATACTACGCAAGGGCATGGTAAAATTCTTTTATGTGATTAAAATTTCATTTCTTCTGTTCTCAGTCATCCTTTAATCCAGCCATGTATCACTTCATGCCTCCCTTTCAGAGGTAGCCCACTAGGGAGTGGAACTCCATTCCAGCCCCTGATTAATGCTGCACTAGATGAGGATTTAAGAGTCGTGCTACTAGATAAAGTAGGAGGCACTTTCTCGCACTAGATCCCTCCTTCTGACATATCTCAACCAGATGTTTATGTTTGTTATCAAACAGTGTTTTTAAACTATTGATGAACTGTGATGCTGTATTTGTAGAACTAAAATTGTGTAATTGTTAAATTGTCTTTTCAATGGTTTGCAGCTAACAGAACAAGAAGTAGAAACAATATTGGATAAGGCAATGGTCCTTTTTAGGTTTATGCAAGAAAAAGATGTATTTGAACGTTACTATAAACAACACTTGGCAAGGAGACTTCTCACAAATAAAAGTGTTTCTGATGACTCTGAAAAAAATATGATTTCTAAGTTAAAGGTAAGGTGTATTTAAGATGGAATGGAAAAAAAAAAAGATGGATTGGAGTGCACGTCACTAATGATGATTATCACATAATTGAGCACCAGCAACATGTGACTGGGAAATACTTAATTGATTTAAAATACTTCTCTAAATTAATAAAACTAGATTTTTTTTTTTTTTTTTTTTTTTGAGCAGGCTGTACTTAGATTTGTTCAAGTTCTGGGGCATTCACAGTGTGCTGGAATTTCTCTTGGTGTGGCAGATACATTCATTCATGGAGATCTGGGGGAGGATTAGTACAAGGGAAACAATAAAGGGAATATCACCATATAGTTCTGTTTCACAAAGTGTGGTTCACAGACTACTTGTACCCATATCACCTGATTTGGGTGTTTCTTGCTGAAAATATAAGAGTTCTGAGTACTGCCTTCAGTGAGGTTTATGGGAATCTCAGAGAGAGTCTGGGAATTTGCATTTTAAAATAAAATTCTTGGATTAATCTTAATCACACTGAAGTTGGTATCCACAGACATAGAACAACTATTGGAAAGATTTAGGAAGGATGACAGTAACATGGAAGAGTTTCTTTGTACATTTTCTAATAGTAAAATCCATCATTTATTTGTGTATATTTGTTTTTCTTCCACAGACTGAATGTGGATGTCAATTCACATCAAAACTGGAAGGAATGTTTAGGGATATGAGCATCTCAAACACAACTATGGATGAGTTCAGGCAACATCTACAGGCCACTGGGGTAAGATTCTTCATTAATTTCTACTTATATAAATGTGTTTATGTAAAGTCCTTTGTAATGGGCATTTTCATCCAATCAGATAACTGAATTGCTGGTGTTATTTCTTTATTTCTTTTAAACCTTTTATGGAGTATAGTTGATTTACAGTGTTATATTAGTTTCAGGTGTACAGCAAAGTGAATCAGTTGTACATACCATATATCCACTCTTTTTTTTTTTTAGATTCTTTTCCCATATAGGCCATTACAGAGTATTGAGTAGAGTTCCCTGTGGTATACAGTAGATCCTTATTAGTTACCTATTTTATATATAGTAGTGTGTATATGTCAATCTCAGTCTCCCAATTTATCCTTCCCCCCACCCCATGTCATTTCTTTAAATGCCATTAGTGACAACATATGTATTGTCTGTGAGTGCTTTAAAAATTATTTCTCCCATATAACCTCTTTTTCTAACTATTAATCTTAAAATATTTTTTCTTATTCTTATAAAACTTAGTTTATCTTCCCCACTTGAAGGAATATACTGAAAATTTAATAAATAGTGATTCTGCTGTTATAACCATTTTTAGGTTAGTTAAAGAATACCAGGCTTAGGCAAGCTTACTGAGTTTTAATGCTCTTTCTTTTACTTTACCCCAGGTTGGTGCTATCTTAGAATTGTTACCTGATTTTCCTGTACGTCAGTATTCTTATTCATCTGAAATGTCAGGATAAATGGGCCTGACATCCTCAGGGTCGGTGGAGGGTGAACTGAGTATAAAAACACTGATGCTAGTGTGTTATAAATGTGGTTTTGTATTGTGATTCCCAGAAGGCAGTAAGCTGCAACTTACATGGCCTTGGAGTCCAGTGGGGTTTTGTGAAGATTCAGTGGGGTTTAATGAAGTTTAGAATTTTCCCTTCTCTCTTCTTTTTTTTTAAACTGTTTTTCAACTGTAACTTTAAGTTTAGAGAACTCCACATTTTTTCTTTAATGTTTTCTCTCTCAACTGACAATATACTACTTCATAATTAAAACATGTCACAACCATTTAAAAAAAAATTGGAGGTCTTTTCTTTGATATTTAAATATAAGATCATCACTTCTACTGATCCCATAGGTCTCATCACAAACAAAATATGTGAAAATACCTAATTCTGTAGAAATGGACATTTATATATATTAAGAGATTCTGACTCAGAGGGACTTCTGTTTCCTCTTTGTTATAAATAGTTGTGTGATTTGCCTCGGACGTTTACAGTGGAGAAAGGCTGAGAGCAGGAAAGATAGACTCTGTGATAAATAGAAATTTGAGTGGGCAGGGACTGAATAATGTGATTATCCTAGATGTTTTTCTCTTTTAGATTGTTCAGGGATTTGTGCTTCATTCTGTCTAATGCATTGATAAAAATCATATTTTCATATGGTACATTTTTTGTTTTTCTTCCACTAATGTTACACACATTAAGAGCTATAAGGAGATAACCTGGTCTGAATAAATGCTGTATTGAAACCATGTAAAGGAATGTTCCCGGATGGGTCCAGAACCCTTACTATTTTTTTAGCTTTCTAATTACCTTATCTGTGGTAGTTGAAGGCATTTTGACAAGAAAATTACGGTCTTTATTTACTCTCGACCACTCTCTTGCACTTATTTAAAAAAGAGGGAATGATTGTTCAACGTGATCATTTCATCAGATTGTTTGCTTTTGTTATTTTCTATTGTTATGAAGTTGTGCATTGCTTTTGTTATTTTCTATTGTTATGAAGTTGTGCATTTTCTATTCTTTCATTTTGATTATTCAGATATATCCTGCACTTTCATAATTTGTTATCCCAGTAAGTAGAATACTTATCAAGATGTTCAAAGTTGTATATCTGCTAATCTGGTTGCAGCTTTCACTTTGTAAGGCCATTATTTGCATGCAATTATTGGCTATTTTGTAATTGTTTAAACTAAGGATCTTAAGCTTTACGTCTCTTGAGCCTTAATCTTCGTTAGAAAGATTTGATGAAAAGTGACAGAGGAATCAAAACAAATCTTGAACTTTCTGAAATCTTGGAACCCTTTTAAAACATCATCAATCCTCAGATAATTCTCTGTAACTTCCTTGAAGGTTCTTGGCCTGTTTAAATATACCAAGAGAATGACTCTTCTGTTTACTTTCAGAAGTCATATTAACAAGTACTTTTCTTAAAATGCTAAATACTTGTATATTTTATTAGATAAGTCATATTTATTTTGCTGAGGGAAATTTAAGTGTGTATTTTTTCCTGTGTTTTACTTTTTTAATGGGGATAGGAACAGGAAAACCACCTTGCTATCATATTTCTGTTTATTTATATCAGCAAATCATATCACATCCAGACAGACTTTTCTGGTACCTCTGTTTCTGTGTACTTGTCCCTGGCACGTGCTATCTTGGAAAATAAGCTGAATGGTTTAAAAATATTACTAAGAGGGGCTTCCCTGGTGGCACAGTGGTTGAGAGGCTGCCTGCCGATGCAGGGGACACGGGTTCGTGTCCCGGTCCGGGAAGATCCCACATGCCGCGGAGCCGCTGGGCCCGTGAGCCATGGCCGCTGAGCCTGCGCGTCCAGAGCCTGTGCTCCACAACGGGAGAGGCCACAACAGTGAGAGGCCCGCGTACCGCAAAATATATATATATATATATATATATATATATATATATTACTAAGAGAGGTAGAAAGAAAAGGTCCAAACCATTAGAGTAATAGTTCCTTGAGGTTCTTTCTTTTTCTTTTTTAATAAATTTATTTTATTTATTTATTTTTGGCTGTATTGGGCTTCGTTGCTGTGCATGGGCTTTCTCTATTTGTGGTGAGCGGGGGGCTACTCTTTGCTGCGGTGTGCGGGCTTCTCATTGCGGTGGCTTCTTTTGTTGCGGAGTGCAGGCTCAGTAGTTGGGGCGCACGGGCTTAGTTGCTCCTTGCCATGTGGGATCTTCCCGGCGCAGGGCTCGAACCCATGCCCCCTGCATTGGCAGGCGGATTCTTAACCACTGCGTCACCAGGAAAAGCCCTCTTTTTCTTTTTTTAATTTAACAAATAACTCATTGTTTCTGTGCCAAGCGTTTTTCTAGGCACTGGTCATACAGCAGAGAATAGACAAAAATCCCTGCCATGTTGGAGCTTACTTTCCAATCTGGGAGACAGATGATCAACAAGATAAGTAATTGCATAGCACCTTAGCTGGTGATAGGAGGTATAGAGGAAATCTGTAGCAAGGAAGAGTGGTTGAGGAAGGCCTCCTTTAAAAAACGACATTTTGAGGAAAGACTTGAAGATTAGGGAGCAAGACGTGGAGATATGGGAAAAGAGATGAAAGACTTCATTGTCTTGGGTGGATTGAACCAAGTTGTGACCCCCTTCCCAATTACAAGTGTACAAACAGTTCTCAGCCCCTTCTCCATTCATCATCTAAGAGTCTGCTGTGATCATCTCTCCTATGTGTCATGTAAGATTTCTGGATTCAGTTTCTTTAAAATAGAGTAAATCATTTATTAGATATTTATGAAGAAATCTGAGTGTGGAATACTTCTTGATATTTATAAACTCATTTTTCTCTTTAAAGAATTTCTATAACTAAATCATCCAGGTTACATAAAAATGGAATAATGGTTTAAAACAAGCTGTGAATATTAAAAATAAAGATATTTCCCCCTTTAGAATTTCTTCTGATGTGTTTTATTTTTGTTTTCTTAAAATTGTAATTTATTTAAAAAGAAAAAATATCTAATTGTGATGGTAATGCTAGCATATATTTTGTAGAGGTAGTCAAACATTATGCAAATGCTTATAGAGCACCTGCTGTGTAGAACTGGATCTAGTGTCCTGTGCAGAGGTTGTTAGAGTGTGAGCTGCATGTGAAAACATGGAGGTTATGGTCAATATAGTTGAAATGTGACTGGGATATTAGAAATGTGTTGTTTCTGTGTTAAGATGGTAAAAATGTTTAAAAGCTGAGATGAAAGGTATTGTTCTAGAATTTTCCCTAAAATGATACTGATAATGGCCCCTTGACATTTTATCTGAAAAAAATCTTTGAGGACCAAAATCTCTGTACTTTTCAATGACACCAGTAAGACTTTGTTCATATGCTAGGAACTTTGATCGGTATTGTAAATTCAGCATCTTAAGCAATAATTATAAATGTGCCAGGATAGTTAAAATTAGGAAAACATTGGATGAGTGTAACTTTTAAGAAGATGTGTTTTATTTGCTGAATGTTGGATATGGAGATAACTACTTTGATAACTCTAACACAGTGTCTGTATGGAACAGATAACACATCCTAGCTAATTAGGGGGGAACATTTTCTTCTCTTTTCCACAGGTATCTTTAGGTGGTGTTGATCTCACAGTTCGGGTGCTCACAACAGGTTATTGGCCCACTCAGTCAGCCACACCAAAGTGCAACATCCCACCAGCACCAAGACATGCTTTTGAGATATTCAGAAGGTAAATGTAGATCAAACTTTGTATTTCTAAGTACAAATTGTCCAGAATTTAGATAAATTTGAGCATTCAGTAGTGTCCCCAATTGAAGGGGTATATACTCCATTTTTTAAATCTCATGTTATCCTTTATGCATTTAATATGTAAGGATGAATTGCATAAACTTTTCAGAGGAATGTCAGTCTGCTTTCTTCAGCATTAGTGCATGGTTAGGAGTATATTTTGTATTGCTGATGTCTGACACTAGCTTGGGGTGACTTGCTTATTGGGTTAACTGTGGAGAAAGAAGGTCATATAAACAGCGGTGGCTGAGCAGCAGCCAGGGGCAAATAAATGTACTGGTAGAAAGTACTTAGTGTGCTACCATTATCACTTAATATCTAGCTAAGTTTCTTAGGTCTGTTTCCCACCCAGCCACCCCCACCCCTTATTTAGGGCTTCTTTTCTGTAAAAAAAAATTGGAACTGAACTTGATTCCTAAGGTTTTGTTTAGCTTTTAAAGTCTCCCTTACATATATATTTGTTAAGGGTTGGTAGTTTATAATTTCACATATATAAATTACATGATTCTCAAAAACCTGGTTTGATTTGCTGAAGGTTTTACTTAGCCAAACACAGTGGTCGACAGCTCACACTCCAACATCATATGGGTTCTGCAGATCTCAATGCCACCTTTTATGGACCAGTTAAAAAGGTAAATATTAATAGTTTGAAGGTATTTTTATTAAGTAACTTAAAATTAGTCTGCAGAAGTGATTTGTGATTTTTGTTGACTTGGATAAATTATTTATTTATTTTATTTCCTTACCTGTTTCAAATATTAAAAAGAGGGAAACTTCGGCTTTGATTTATTGATTTCTGTTCCCTTAGTTGCTAACTTCATTTGACAATATGAAGACTATACCAGTAGCCTTCCTTATGGAATAAATAATATAATTACATGTTTTATTTATAAGATTAGATTTGAGATAATATTGCATAAAATAATGGATTTGAGGGCATACAAAGCCATGAGTTCCTTTTCAAAATTCTCAGTCTCCTATAATCCTTATTTCCAATAAATTGAAACCGGGAAAGCTAACACGTAAGATTTGTGAAATGTACAAAATGTTGCTAAAGTGATTATTTAAAAATTAACAATACAGGGGCTTCCCTGGTGGCACGGTGGTTGGGGGTCCGCCTGCCGATGCGGGGGACGCAGGTTCGTGCCCCGGTCCGGGAGGATCCCACGTGCCGCAGAGCGGCTGGGCCCGTGAGCCGTGGCTGCTGGGCCTGTGCGTCTGGAGCCTGTGCTCCGCAGTGGGAGAGGCCGCAGCAGTGAGAGCCCGCATACCGCAAAAAGAAAAAAAAAACAATACGCTAGAGAAGTGCCTTCATTTAAAGAAGTAATTGCTTTTTTATATGTAAAATTGTGAGGTTTAGATTAATAATTTACTTCATTGCTTGGTATAAATCAAATCAGGGTCATTTGGCTTAAAATGGCAAAATAATAAAAAGCTTCTAAAAAACATTAAAAATACCTAAGTTGTCATCTTGGCAGCAAAAACAGTTTCATTAAATATTTTAATTAAAATCTTACTTGTCACTGCAACACCAAAGTTTTTTTAATATTGTTGAAGATGCCTATATACATGTTCTAATTTTTATATTTAATTGAAGTGGGAAATAGTCCTTAGAGTTCAGTTAGTTGAATAATGTTTGACACTATTATATATTTAACTGTAAGTGGGAAGGTCAAGGATACATACTGAAGAACTCAGCTTTTAATTATTGCTTTCTTGTTGCTGTTTTAAAGGAGAGGGTTTTTTCCCGAAATAATCATGTTATCTTTTGAGGTTTTATTAAACAGATCAGTAGGTTTTTAAAACATAATTCATATGTTAATTATTGAGGACTGAATTTCTACTTTGTACTTCTAAATCATAGAGCAGGAATAGGCTTCAAGGATGGCAGAGGTTTTTTCTCCCCATCCTGTGCTATTATTTGAAATCTTACCATGATCAGACCACACAGAAAGAAACCTAATACTACTTTAGGGTAGTAGTATAATGGCAGTAGCATCTTATAAGTCCATTATTATCCCATTGTGTACTGTTAACATAATTTTAGTTATAAATATAAGGAATTACTCATTACTTGCTCAGATACATTAAAATGTTCATAATGGAAAAAAATGGGACAGTCCTAAATAAAGACTTTGTGTGTATGTATACACACATATTTACACGTACACTTTTAAAATAACATTTCATTTTTATATAGGAATGAGTTTATATCATTTTGTTAAGGGGAGGTTGGGCATTACAGAACTTATTTTTCAAATATACTGTTAAAGTTACTAGGAGATAATTATATCTTGTTTCTATTTTTATATTTAAACAATTAAACAGGAAGATGGATCTGAAGTTGGTGTTGGAGGGGCACAAGTAACTGGCTCTAATACGCGGAAGCATATATTGCAAGTCTCCACTTTCCAGATGACCATATTAATGCTCTTCAATAATAGAGAAAAATACACATTTGAGGTATGGGCTGGTTATGTGCATTTTAACCATTTGTTTCTGATTCTCACCCGGAATTTGGATTGTTCTCAGATTTAGACTGTAGTGAATAGAGCTATATGTTTAACTTTTTAAAGAAGTTGCCAAACTGCATCCTGAAGTGATTTTTACCATTTTACATTCCTGCCAGCAGTGTAGGAGAGTTCTAGTTGCCCCACATCCTCTCCAAAATTTAGTATTGTCTTTTAAATTTTAGCCATTTTAGCTGGTGTGTAATTGTATGTATACATTGTGGATTTAATTTCTTTCCTTGACTAATAATGACATTGAGCATTTTTTATTTGTTCATATGCCACTTATATGTCTTGTTTGGTGAATTCTTTGTTCATATCTTTATCGGGTTTTTTAAAAGTTCTTTACAAATTCTGGATACAAATCCTTCATCAAATCTATGTTCTGTGAATATTTTCTCACAGTCTGTCACTTGCCTTTTCATTTTCTTAATGTTATATTCTGAAGAGCAGAACTTTTTAATATTGATGAAGTCCAGTGGCCACTTTTTTACGTTTATGGTTCATGCTTTTGATATCCTATCTAAGAAATTATTGGCTATCCCAAGTTTGCAAAGATTTTCTTCTAAGTGATTTATAGTTTTAGCTTTTACATTTAGGCCTATGATCAATTTCAAGTTAATTTTTTTGGTATGGTTAGAGGTAAGGATTAAGAATTATTTCCTCCCCACACATAGGTATTCAGTTGTTCATTTCAGCATCATTTGTCCAAAACACTAGTCTTTTCCCTTTGAATTACTTTGAGCCCTTTATTTAAAAAAAAAAAAAAAATTCAGTTGACCATATGTATGTGGGTCTATTTCTGCACACTCTGATCTATTTCATTAATTTCTATGTCTATCCTTATGCTAATTTTATACTATTTTGATAGTGTCAACTTTCTTTTTTTTTCTTAGAGTATATATATTATAATATACTTTTTATTTCTCCCATTAAGTCATGATTTGATTGAATTAAATTCATTTAGTCTTTTCCCATACCTTTGATGAGTAGGTTGGAGTTGAAATGAAGATCATGTGATTTTTAGTAAGTTTAAATTAAAGATAAGGAATGAATATTTTAAAAAGCTGTAGAATTATAGCCATATTTATACTTAACTGAAAATCAATTTTCAGACATAGGTGAATGAATATAGGAAGAAATAAGTTTAAGTTTGAAATGAAGAGCAAGATTAAATTCTAGGCCTATTTTAATACTCATCTCCATGTTCCCTTTTTGTGGTGATGATATAGTTAAGAGATGACTGTTTTTATGTGATACACCTCAAGGAAATATTTTGAAACGTAAGTGTTTTATTTTTAGGTCAGTGGCTAAGCCAAGAGGTTTTGCTCTTATAAATTTCCAGTTCCAGGCGTGTTTTACCTAGGGAATAACTTTAAGTTTCAAGCACAAGTTAAATGTGATTGAGTTCTAAAGAATATTGATTAAGTAAGTATTGAGTACCTTACCCAAACATTGTAAGCCTTTTCAGACAGGTGGAATTGAATTATCTTTAACAGCTTGGATGTTTTAATCTGCTGTTCTCATGGATAATATATTTTAAACAAAATAAGCTACTTGATAAATGCTGCAGTTGGTTTTCAGGGTCCTACTTTATAAAGAGCTGGCAAAAATAGTGGGATAAACAAAAACATAAATTGATTTTCTTAAGCCATTATTGGAATTGCTAGTAATTTTAGTGGTTCAGGCTTCCTTTTCTCGTCCCAGTCAGCTTGCGATCAGTGAGGCTAGTGAGCAGTGATTCAGGTAGAAGGTAAAATTAAGTAGAAAATTCCTGTAATATTTTAAATTTTAGCTAAGTCACAAACCAGAAGCCTGAGCATAAGTGGCGTATGTAAAATGCCATTCCTATGGCTCCAAAACCTTCTGGCTGCTTGCATCTCAAACCAGGGAAGAGTGAAAAGGCACATGAAGTTTTTTGTCTTTACTCGCACTATGTCCTTATAGTCAGTCTGCTGCATAAGTTTTATTAGACATCTCTTTTACAGAAATTGCCACAAATTAGAGGAGACAGTTAAAAGTATTTAACTATAGTAATTACTAAAGGAAGCTGATCTCTTATTTTTGAATATTCTTTCTTTATAAGTTCAGTAAGATGGTGTATTCATTATTTAATGCCACACAACAGGTCTCAAATTCATGTTTTAAAGCAGCCACTAACAGTTTATTATCTTTAGTGGTATCTGTGGGTTGGGGATTCAGGAGGGGCTTTCTGGGTGGTTCTGGCTTGGACTCGTTCGTGAGTTTAAGATGTCAGCTGGGGCTTTAGTTGTCTAATGTTCGTCTAGGGCTGGAAAATGCTATCAGTATGCGCCTTCTTCCACGTGGCTGGCAAGTTTGTTTTGGCTGTTGGTAAGAGGTCTTAGTTTCTCTCCACATGGGCTTTACCAAACATGGCTGTTTGATTGTCCTTGCCTCCTGGTGGCTAACTTTCCCTAGAGCAAGCCATCCAAGAGACCCAGGAAGAACCTGCAGTGCCTTTATGACCCAGCCTTGGAAGTCACGTATCGTCACTTCCTTATTTTCTTGGTCACTCAAGTCAGCCCTGGTGCAGTGAGGGGACCACACAAGGTTAAAACATACCAGGATCATTGTGGGCCATCTTGGAAACTGCCTACAAAAGGTGACATTTATTGTAGTGTCACATTTAATCCATAGTAGTCAGGCTACTCAGGCTTTCAGGCTTTTCCTCTTTTTATATAGTTTTTGGAATGAAGTCCGTATTGTGATTTAGAACAGCTAAAATATGGAAATACATATAGTGGTAATCTGTACCTTGGATTTTTAGTAATAGCATTTAATTTTTGAAAGAGGTATGGATATTAATACATTTTTCTGAATGTTCTTTATTATACTTTTCAAACATTTCTGAGAATGAGTGAAATATAAAAGCTAATTGTAGACAGTAGCAAAATTCATGTCAGACAGAATTTGAATAGAAAACCATTAAACAGCAGTGGTAATTGATATTTCATCGAGAACTTATGTCAGTAATGTGACATAACAATATATGAAGGAAAATGGTTGGAAGTACAAGGAGAAATAGACAATTCCACAGTTACAGAAATCCCTCACAAGTGTACTGATTGACTATATGATAAAAAAGAGGGATATAGAAGATTTGAATAACACAATTAGCAAATTAAAATTGAAAGCTATACAGGGAACTTTAAACTCAGAAAGCAAAATACACAAATTGTTCTTGGGAAATATCTGAGGCTGGCATAACCTTATTACTAAAACTGAACAAGGAAAATACAAAAAAGAAAGGGAAGCTATAGGTTATTCAAAATAAATACACAAATCTTAAGTAAAATATTATTAGCAAGTTATATTCAGCGGTCTATTGAAATAATAATTCACTCTGTCCAAACAGGGTTTATTCCTGGAATACAAAGAAGGAATTTGTTAACAGATAGTTACTGAGATTTTATAATAATAATAATAAAATTAACTGATCACCTGCTATATTACCAGACATCATTTCAAGGAGAAAATCAATGATTTCCACAAATGTGCAAAAAGCACACGAGAAGAGTCAGTCCCCACTTCTTATTTCCAGATGGGGGACTCTTAGCCACCTAAGAATAGAATGAAATGCCTAATGGCATATTGGTGTATCTAATGAGAGACCTAAGCTTTAAATGAGAGAGAGACCTAAGCAAACAGTAATTAGTAGTAAAATGTTAGACACCTTCCCATTAAGGTTAGGAAAAATTTAGGATACCTGCCTTTACTACTGCTATCCAGCCTTGTTCTGCAGGTCCTAATTAACACACTAGAAAAGAAAAAGGAATGAAATTTATAAATATCAGGAGTTGACAAAGTTTGTCGACAGTATGATTGTCAGCTATAATAATCAACTGAGAAATGAGAGTTTGGTTGAAAAGTTTTTCTATAAATCATACTTACTTTAAGTCAACTTTTCTCTACATCAGAATTAATCTGAAAATGACATGAGAAAAAGGATGTTTTAATAAGAATCATAATCTTTCTAGGAATCATTCTAACCCAAAAAGTAGAAGACTTAATCGAAAAAGGCAATAAAAGAAAAGAATATGGAAGGGTAAATGTACCTGAAAGGGAAAGCTATGTGTTATAAAGGACTTTTTTTTTTTTAAGTCACCTATAAATTCAGTGAAATGTCAGTCCAAATCTGCGGAAGATTTCTTTTCTGTGAAACTTGACAGGCTGATCCCAGAATTCATCTGGGCAAGAAAATGCACAAGAATAGGCAAAGAGGGACAGGGATTTGGGAGATGGGAAGGCCCAGTAAGAGGGAAAGGAGTACGTCTTAATACCCAGACATACCTCAAAGTTAAAATTGTTTTTAACATGTGTAGACAAATAGGTCATTTGAACAAAATAGAGAGTCCAGAAACAGATTAGTATATAGAGAGGTGTTTGGAATGCGATATATTTACTATTTCTAATAAACTAAATTAAAATAACTGCTACTTCATTTGTGGGAATGGAAGGAAAATAGTATGGCGAACTTAGTTCCATATGTCATATCAAATGTAAAATCAAATTCCAGGTAGATGTAAGCACAAATCTATAAATGTAATAGAAAAAAACAATATTTTGATAAGCGTGATATAAGTAAGGCCTTTTTTCAAGCTTTTTACATAAACCACAAAGAAAAAGACTGACAGATTTAACCAAGTAAAAAGTAATAAAACATGTAAATGATGAAATAAGTTAAAAGAGAAGATAAAGAGTCTAGGAGAGGGCCTCCCTGGTGGCGCAGTGGTTGAGAGTCCACCTGCCAATGCCGGGGACATGGGTTCGTGCCCTGGTCTGGGAAAATGCCACATGCCGTGGAGCAGCTAGGCCCATGAGCCATGGCCGCTGAGCCTGCGCGTCCGGAGCCTGTGCTCCGCAACGGGAGAGGCCACAACAGTGAGAGGCCCACATACCGCCCCCCCCCAAAAAAAAAAAAAAATCTAGGAGAAATTATTTACAGCAAGTAAGAGTATTGAAAACTGTAATACGTAAAGAGCACCAGTAAATTGATACAAAAACAGTTGAATAGAAAAACGTGGAAGGAATACGGATAAAGCACAGAAGAGTTACAGATATCTTGTAAACATAAAAAGATGGTTTTTTCTCCTATTGGTTATAGAAGTACAAATTAAAATAATGAGATAACATTTTTAGCCCAATAGATAGGCAAAATAAAAAGCCAGTTCTGTGTTTGAAGGTAGAGAGAATGAATACTTACAACTGCTGTGAAGTTAAATAGTTAAGAAACTTGAAAGGCAGTTTGTCACTGTCTATAAAATCTTTATAACTCTGAGGAAACAAGTACATTTCTAGAAATCTGCTTCAGAAACCTAGCTCTTGTACTCAGGCAGAAATGCATGCTCCATCACAAAATTGGATACAATCTCAATCTCCATATTGTGATAGAGCAGTACTATGGAATTCCCTGTAGCTTTAACGTCGTTATGCAAACATGCAAAATCATCAAGAAATTAATGGAAGAATTCATATGGTGTGATCCTGTTTATATTTAACACTAATACTAGTGTACAGGTAAGTATGTTAATGTACATACATGTATATGTGTATTTGTATTCGTGTGTGTGTGTGTGTATATGTAGATGTATTTTTAAAAATGGCATAGAAGGATGAACATTGAATTGCAGTACAGACATTTCCTGACTTATGGTGGTTTGACTTAAGATTTTTCAACTTCATGATGGCACAAAGCAGTACGCATTCAGTTGAGGCTGTACTTTGAATTTTGATCTTTTCCCAGGCTGGGATCAGCAAGCTGCAGCTCTCAGCTAGGTGATCACAAGAGTAAACAACTGATACACTTATCACCGTTCTGTACCCATACAACCATTCTGATTTTTACTTTCAGTACAATATTCAATAATTACATGGGATATTCAACACCATTATAAAAAATAGGCTTTGTGTTAGATGATTTTGCCCAACTATAGGCTAAGGTACGTGTTCTGAGCATGTTTAAGGTAGGCTAGGCTCAGCTAGGATGTTCAGTAGGTTACGCGCATTAAATGCATTTTCAGCTTACTCAGTACAATGAGTTTATTAGGACATAACCCCGTTGTAATTTGAATAAGATCTGTAGCTACCTAGTCTAGGAATGATCTGTAGTTGTTAAAATACCACCTAAGGGGCTTCCCTGGTGGCGCAGTGGTTGAGAGTCCGCCTGCTGATGCAGGGGACACGGGTTCGTGCCCCGATCCGGGAGGATCCCACATGCCGCAGAGCGGCTGGGCCCGCGAGCCGTGGCCACTGAGCCTGCGCGTCCGGAGCCTGTGCTCCACAATGGGAGAGGCCACAACAGTGAGAGGCCCGCGTACCACAAAAAAAAAAAAAAAAAAAAAAAATACCACCTAAGAAGGTATTTCCGGTTCTTTGACTATGGTTAAACAATAATACATGTAAATAAGTCACTTTTAGCATGTACATAATAATTACAGTTAACATTCTAATTATTAATAGCACCTATTTAATATGGTGGGATTAACATTTACATGTCTAAAGTATGTAGATATACTGAGATCATTTGAAGCAAGGGAATATACATCGTCATCACTAAAGGTCACATTTCTTTCGGTTTCACTTACCTGACAGTCCTTTAGAAAAGCCTAAACTGTTCTTCAGAGGCTTGTGAAAGGGAGAACAACTCTCTCCATATCAGTTACATACTCTGAATAACACCATCTTTATACCCACTCTTCCTGAGCTCCTTTTGAGAAAATAACAGCTTTATACAATGTGAATCAAAATGATGTATCCTAATATGAAGATTTGCTGCACCATACAGTACCTGTAGATGTGAAGGGACTAAATCATATACATGTACAATTCTCTTACTGTCCCATTGACATAAAAAGAATATAATGAATTTAAAAGTTACAGATTCACTCTTTCCTGAACTGCTTTTTTTTCAGTATTACATTTTATTCATGCCATAATAATGTAGCAAAAATTATCACCTGCACTTCAAAACATTTCATGTTGCTTTTCATATTTAGTATTAATTATCAAGTATTTAAAAAATTTTTTTCTTAATTTGGTTATACAGGCAGTAAAAATGGTCAACTTGGATTGTAAATTTTGATAGTATGATAGAAGACCTTAGGTCACTCTTACTTTGATTATTTCTAGGAAAGAAGTTGCTAAGCAGAAGAGTAGTATGGATAAACTTGAGAGGATGATTGTAGAGTATTTGTAAAATTAGCAGTCATATGTTGATTAACACTTTGTTTTTTACCTAAATATTAAAGCAGGTCCCTTAATAATCTCTGCTGGATGACATTCTTAGACTACGCTTTATATCTCTGAAACAAAAAGTACATGTCTTCTAAGTATTTTGTAATTTGAACTACCTTTTTCTCTAATTTGTTCAAATAAGTGAGATTTTAGAGTCATAATAGTCAGGAAGTTCTTTGTTGTAAATTATTTAATGGAATTACCTAATTACTGCTTGGTCAATTTTACTTACTAATTAATCTTTCAAAAAATCTAATTATGTTAATCTGATGAAATTTCAGGAAATCCAACAAGAGACAGATATCCCTGAAAGAGAACTTGTTAGAGCCCTGCAGTCCCTCGCCTGTGGTAAACCAACACAGCGGGTTCTCACAAAGGAACCCAAGTCAAAGGAAATAGAAAATGGTCACATATTTACAGTTAATGATCAGTTCACATCCAAACTACACAGAGTCAAGATTCAAACAGGTATCTGGAATTATATTTTTCTCTCTAAAAAAATTATATATATTTCTTCTTTCTAAAAAAATTCTTAATTGTTGGATTTCTATTTTTTAAAAAGTAATGCTTTTCTGGTGCTGCGTGACATATAGGCTTAAGAAATAAAGCACTTTTATTGATACGTATTCCTGTCAAAATGCAGTTGAATCCAAGTACAGTAAGCATTTTAAAAAGTCATTCATAATGTGAACAAGTATTTATTTCCATATGGTTTTCTACAAGTGAAATATAATTTTACGAACATATTAGTACTTATAATTGTTTTTAACTGGTTAACTAATAGTCATTGATGTCCATTTTAAAGCATTTACAGATTTCTCAAAATTGGGAGTTACCTATTTAAAATTTAATCTTTAAATGCAACTATTTATATTTGATAAATACTTTCTAAGTTGCAAAATTTAAAAACCCATATTCTCTAACTTAAAACCAGTGATGACCCTGTTGTGAACAGATTTTGGTACAGCTTTTTTTTAGGTTGATGGTAAACGTCCTACTTATTGTATATTTAGCAATGTAAGGTGTATATTTTCTATGCATTTAAGGAGGAAAAAAGGTACTTTACCTTTGCTGATTTTTAAAACTCTAATGTAGCTTGCTACCTGGTTTCAAAACTAGTATTAGATAAGCTTCCCAATGCTAGTTTATCCATTACAGCTAATATGTCTGTACAGTAAGATTAACTTTTTAAATGACTACAATTTTCTGATTTGAAAATGGTTTTACATTATATATTAATAAAAGATAAAGTCTTTTTAAAATTATTTTAATGTTAAATATACAGTTGATTGCCAGAATATATTGATTCAAGAACATTTTATATATACTTTTGTTTTTCTTTTTGACCCTAATTGGATATTCTTTTCAAAGCAGAGTGGTCTCTCTTTACAGACTTGACTACTTTGTCCCATCATTGCAAACCTTATCATTGTATCTTATCTTCATCACCAAAATTGATCCATATATTTGGGACACAGATGTATATTAAAAATAAAACAACTGTGCTAAGGAGGGTCATGGAATAAAATTTCTTCTTCTCCCAGTACAAGACATATGACTATAGTTTTGGGCAGAAATGGGTTTTGGATATCAGGACTTACTTGAATCTCAGATTTGGAGGATATATGGTGATACATGTCTGAAATACCCAGCCTCACCCTGCTTTATCCTAAATAAATAAGTGTCTTTGTAATGCAAGATTCCATCGTGTCCTGCAAATATTGTCAGATATTACTGTGATTATCAAAAAAATAGTCTTCTTCATAGATTGTTAATTTTTGGTGTTAAGTGTGTGTGTATAGTATTTTAGATCTGATTAAAATAGGAATATAGTTATACATGATGAAGAATTTGACTCGATGACCTTTTAAAGTCCTTTTCAGCTGTAAAATTCTGTAAAGAAAAATGTTTTTCATTTTGAAATGGTGCTTAGATTGTCTTGGCTCTTACTGATATTTTGTAGAAGTTAAAAATTTCTCTCTGGTGATAAGTATTGTGACCACATAGTTTTTTTAAAGTTGTCAAAATACATGTTTGCCTTTTCGAGAAAGTACTCAGGCTCGTAATCAAATATTCAGAGACGCTGATCTTACCTACTTATGCTGCTTTTTACTGTGGTCAGTAATAGACATTCAAGCAAAAACTGAAAAGCATTTACTCAAATAACACAACCTTTGAAAAGAATTAGATTCGTTTTATTTTACAGTGATTTCTATAGTTGACAGCCTTCCCCACCACCAGCACTCACTTTCTCTGTCCCTTTCCTCCTAATACATCTAGATACTTAGGTACCCACTTACACAGCACATACCCTTGTTATGCTCTTCTTAAATGCAGAGAGTATTGTGCTAGGCTCTGGGAGTGAGCTCCTGCCCTCACATTTTTAAAAACATCATAATTCAGTGTGTATCACCACAATCTTCCCATTTATCTTGGAGTATATCAATTTAGGTGACCAAATTTAGATGAACCAAGTGGATTGTTAAAAAGTTTTTTTCCCTCCACCATTTTATTTTATATATTTTCACATCTGCAGGAAAAGTGAAAAACGCTCTAATAGATAAACGTTAAAATTTTGCCGCATTTGCTCAAGCACCCTTATTTCTACCCTCGTGCTCTCCCTCTCTCCCTTCATATATGTATATATTTCCTACAGCATTTTTTAAAATATTTTTTTAAATAGCTCTTTATTGGAGTATAATTGCTTTACAATACTGTGTTAGTTTCTGTTGCACAAGAAAGTGAATTAGCCATGTCCCCATATCCCCTTCCTTTTGAGCCTCCCTGCCATCCTCTCTATCCCACGCTCTAGGTCATTGCAAAGCACCAAGCCCATCTCCCTGTGCTATGCAGCTGCTTCCCATCAGCCAACTATTTTACATTCGGTAGTGTACGTATGTCGATGCTACTCTCACTTCGCCCCAGTTTCGCCCTCCCACCCCATGTCCTCAAGTCCATTTTCTATGTCTACCTCTTTTTTTTAGATTCCACATATATGTGTTAATACATATTTGTTTTTCTCTTTCTGATTTACTTCACTCTGTGTGACAGACTCTGGGTCCATCCACCTCACTACAAATAACTCCAGTTTTCTTTTTATGGCTGAGTAATATTCCATTGTATAAAGTGCCACATCTTCTTTATCCATTCATCTGTCATTGGACATATAGGTTGGTTCCATGTCCTGGCTATTGTAAATAGTGCTGCAGTGAACATTGTGGTACATGTCTCTTTTTGAATTATGGTTTTCTCCAGGTATATGCCCAGTAGTGGGATTGTTGGGTCATATGGTAATTCTAGTTTTAGTCTTTTCAGGAACCTCCATACTGTTTTCCATAGTGGTTGTATCAGTTTACATTCCCACCAACAGTGCAGGAGAGTTCCCTTTTCACCACACCCTTTCCAGCATTTATTATTCCTAGATTTTTTGATAACGGCCATTCTGACCAACATGAGGTGATACCTCATTGTAGCTTTGATTTGCATTTCCCTAATAATTAGTGATACTGAGCATCTTTTCATGTGCCTCTTGGCCATCTGTGTGTCTTCGTTTGTGAAATGTCTATTTGGGTCTTCCACCCATTTTTAAACTGGATTGTTTGTTTTTTTTATATTGAGCTCCATGAGCTGTTTGTATATTTTGGAGATTAATCCTTTGTTGTTTCATTTGCAAATATTTTCTCGCATTCTGAGGGTTGTCTTTTTGTCTTATGGTTTCCTTTGCTGTGCAAAAGCTTTTAAGTTTAATTAAGTCCCATTTGTTTATTTTTGCTTTTATTTCCCTTACTCTAGAAGGTAGATCAAAAAAGATCTTGCTGTGGTTTATGTCAAAGGGTGTTTTTCCTATGTTTTCCCCTAAGAGTTTTATAGTGTCTGGTCTTACATTTAAGTCTTTAACCCATTTGGACTTTATTTTTGTGTATGGTGTTAGGTATTGTTCTAATTTCATTCTTTTACATGTAGCTGTCCAGTTTTCCCAGCACCACTTATTGAAGAGGCTGTCTTTTCTCCATTGTATGTTCTTGCCTCCTTTGTCGTAAATTAGTTGACCATATGTGCGTGGGTTAATCTTTGGGCATTCTGTCCCGTACCGTTGATCTGTATTTCTGTTTTTGTGCCACTGCCGTACTGTCTTGATTACTGTAGCTTTGTGGTGTAGTTTGAAGTCGGGGAGCCTGATACCTCCAACTCCGTTTTTCTTTCTCAAGATGCTTTGGCTCTTCGGGGTCTTTTGTGTTTCCATACGAATTGTAAAATTTTTTGTTCTAATTCTGTGAAGAATGCCATTGGTAGTTTGATAGGGATTGCATTGAATCTGTAGATTGCTTTGGGTAGTATAGTCATTTTCACAGTATTGATTCTTCCAACCCAAGAACATGATATATTTCTCCATCTGTTTATGTCATCTTTGATTTCTTTCATCAGTGTTTTATAGTTTTCTGAGTACAAGTCTTTTGCCTCCTTAGGCAGGTTTATTCCTAGGTATTTTATTCTTTTTGTTGCAGTGGCAAATGGGAGTGTTTCCTTTATTTCTCTTTCTGATTTTTAATTGTTGGTGTAGAGGAATGCCAGAGATTTCTGTGCATTAATTTTGTATCCTGCAACCTTACCAAATTCATTGATTAGTTCTAGTAGTTTTCTGGTGGCATCTTTAGGATTTTCTACATATAATATCATGTCATTGGCAAACAGTGACAGTTTTACTTCTTCTTTTCCAATTTGTATTCCTTTTATTTCTTTTTCTTCTCTGATTGCTATGGCTAGGACTTCCAAAACTATGTTGAATAATAGTGGCGAGAGTGAACATCCTTGTCTTGTTCCTGATCTTAGTGGAAATGCTTTCAGTTTTTCACGATTGAGTATGATGCTTGCTGTGGGTTTGTCATATATGGCCTTGATTATGTTGAGGTAGGTACCCTCTATGCCCATTTTATGGAGTTTTTATCATAAATGGGTGTTGAATTTTGTCACAGGCTTTTTCTGCATCTATTGAGATGATCATATGTTTCTTATTCCTTAATTTGCTAATGTGGTGTATCACATTGATTGATTGCATATATTGAAGAATCCTTGCATCTCTGGGATAATTCCCACTTGATCATGGTGTATGGTCCTTTTAATGTGCTTTTCGATTCTGTTTGCTAGTATTTTCTTGAGGTTTTTTCCATCTATGTTCATCAGTGATATTGGTCTATAATATTCTTTTTTTGTGATATCTTTTTCTGGTTTTGGTATCAGGATGATGATGGCTTCGTAGAATAAATTTGGGAGTGTTTCGCCCTGTGTAGTTTTTTGGAAGAGTTAGAGAAGGATGGGTGTTAGCTCTTCTCTAAATGTTTGATAGAATTCGCCTGTGAAGCCATCTGGTCCTGTACTTTTGTTTGTTGGAAGATTTTTAATTATGGTTTCAATTTCATTACTTGTGATACATCTGTTTATATTTTCTAATTCTTTATGGTTCAGTCTTGGAAAATTGTACCTTTCCAGGAATTTGTCCATTTCTTCGTGGTTGTCCATTTTATTGGCATATAGTTGTTGGCAGTAGTCTCTTATAATTCTTTGTATTTCTGCAGTGTCAGTTGTGATTTCTCCTTTTTCATTTCTAATTTTATTGATTTGTGTCCTCTCCCTTTTTTTTTGATGAGTTTGGCTAAAGGTTTATCAGTTTTGTTTATCTTCTCAATGAACCAGCTTTTACTTTTATTGATCTTTGCTATTGTTTTCTTCGTTTGTGTTTCATTTATTTCTGCTTTGATCTTTATGATTCCTTTCCTTCTCCTGATTTTAGGTTTTCTTTGTTCTTCTTTCTCTAGTTGTTTTAAGTGTAGGGTTAGATTGTTTGAGATTTTTCTTGTTTCTTGAGGTGAGATTCTGTTGCTATAAACTTCCCTCTTAGAACTGCTTTTGCTGAATCCCATAGGTTTTGGGGTCATCGTGTTTTCATTGTCATTTGTTTTAGGTATTTTTTGATCTCCTCTTTGATTTCTTCAATCTCTTGGTTATATAGTAGTGCACTGTTTAGTCTCCATGTATTTGTTTTTTACAGGTTTTTTCCTGTAATTGATTTCTAGTCTCAGCATTGTGGTCAGAAAAGATGCTTGATACAATTTCAATATTCTTAAGTTTTCCAAGGCTTGATTTGTGACCCAAGATGTGATCTGTCTTGGAGAATGTTCCATGTGCACTTGAGAAGAAAGTGTATTCTGCCACTTTTGGGTAGAATGTTCTATAAATATCAATTAGATCTATCTGGTCTCTTGTGTCATTTAAAGGTTGTGTTTCCTTATTTATTCTCTGTTTGGATGATTTGTCCATTGGTGTAAGTGGGGTGTTAAAGTCCCCTACTATAATTGTGTTTCTGTCAGTTTCTCCTTTCATGGTTGTTAGCATTTGCCTTATGTATTGAGGTGCTGCTGTGTTGGTGCCGAAACATTTATAATTGTTGTATCTTCTTCTTGGATTGATCCTGTGATCATTATGTAGTGTCCCTCCTTATCTCTTGTAACAGTCTTTATTTTAAAGTCTATTTTATCTGATACGAGTATTGCTACTTCAGCTTTCTTTCCATTTGCATGGAATATCTTTTTTCCATCCCTACAGTTTCAGTCTGTAAGTGTCCGTAGGTCTGAAATGGGTCTCTTCTAGACAGCATATATATGAGACTTGTTTTCGTATCCATTCAGCAAGTCTGTGTCTTTTGGTTGGAGCATTTAATCCATTCACGTTGAAGATAATAATCAATATGTATGTTCCTATTACCATTTTCTTAATTGTTTGGGTTTGTCTTTGTGGGTCTTTTTCTTCTCTTGTGTTTCCCCCTTAGCAAAGTTTCTTGAGCGTTTGTTGTAAAGCTGGTTTGGTGGTGATGAATTCTCTTAGCTTTTGGTTGTCTGAAAAGCTTTTGACTTCTCCATTGAATCTTTTTTTTTTTGGTGGTACGCGGGCCTCTCACTGTTGTGGCCTCTCCCATTGTGGAGCACAGGCTCCGGACGCGCAGGCCCAGCGGCCATCGCCCACAGGCCCAGCCGCTCCGCGGCATGTGGGATCCTCCCAGACTGGGGCACAAACCCGCGTCCCCTGCATCGGCAGGCGGACTCCCAACCACTGCGCCACCAGGGAAGCCCTCTCCATCGAATCTTAATGACGTCCTTGCTGGGTAGAGTAATCTTGGTTGTAGGTTTTTCTCTTTCATCACTTTAAGTGTATCCTGCCACTCCCTTCTGGCCTGCAGAGTTTCCACTGAAAAATCAGCTGATAACCTTATGGGGATTCCTTTGTATGTCATTTCTTGTTTTTTCCCTTGCTGCTTTTAATAGTTTTTCTTTGAATTTAATTTTTTTACTTTGATGATTACGTGTCTTGGTGTGTTTTTCCTCGGGTTTATCCTGTATGGGACTCTGTGCTTCCTGGACTTGGGTGACTATTTCCTTTCCCGTGTTAGGGAAGTTTTCGATTATAATCTCTTCACATATTTTCTCAGACCCTTTCTTTTTCTCTTCCTCTTCTGGGACCCCTCTAATTCGAATATTGGTGAGTTTAGTGTTGTCCCAGAGGTCTCTGAGACTCTCCTCAATTCTTTTCATTCTTTTTTCTTTATTCTGCTCCTCGGCAGTTATTTCCACCATTTTGACTTCCAGCTCACTGATTTGTTCTTCTGCCTGAGTTATTCTGTTATTGTTTCCTTCTAGTGTAATTTTCATTTCAGTTATTATGTTGTTCATCTCTGTTTGTTCTTTAGTTCTTCTAGATCTTTGTTAAACATTTCTTGTATGTTCTCAATCTGTACCTTCATTCTATTTCTGAGATTCTGGATCATCTTTACTGTCATTATTCTGAATTCTTTTTCAGGTAGGTTGCCTATTTCCTCTTAATTTATTTGACCCTTTAGGTTTTTACCTTACTCCTTCATCAGTGACATGTTTTTTGCTGTCTCTTTTTTTTTTTTTTAATGAGTGGGATTGTGTTCCTACCTTACTGGTTTGTCCTGAGGCTTCCAGCACTGGAGTTTGTAGGCTTATTGGGTAGAGCTGGGTCTTCGTGCTGAGCTGAGGACCTCTGTGAGTCCTCACTCTGATGAATATTCCCTGGGGTCTGAGGTTCTCTGTCAGTCCAGTGGTGAGATAAAAGAAAAAGGGATAGGGGCCTTGGCTGTGGAGGGGTTGCTTAAGCAAGAGCGAGGTTTGGGTGGTGGGCAGGGCCTATGCTCAGGACCCACAGGGCTGGAAAAGGCCCTGGGGGCTGTGGGGGGTGGAGCTTAGGCTCAAGGAACAGAAGGGGCCCAGGCTTGTCCCCCACACCTGGTCTCAGAGGGCAGGGGGCCTCACCTAGGGGCTCAGCAGGCTTCCTGGGCTCAAGTGGTGGGGCAGATGCCCTCCTCTTCTCTCCTGCGCCTCTGGTCTGGGAGGGCCCCTCCTGATCTCCTGGGCTTCCCTCCTGTGCCCCCAAGGACCTGTGTGGCCTGGAGGGGACTTTGGGGGGCAGGGGACTGGCCTGGGGACTCAGCAGGCTCCTTTCCCACTCTTCGTGGTGAGTCCCTCCTGCCTGTGTCTTCTGACCTACCCGGCCTCAGGGGTGCCGATCCTGTCTGGCCTCCACTTCTCCTCCCCCCTCAGTCCCCCTGTGTCCTACTGGTTCACTTTGCAGTTCCTCCTGTCTCCTTGGGCATGAGAGTCCCCCACCAGCAGCCGGCAGGTGCCCTAGTTGTGGGGAGACGCTAACTCCACATCTTTCCACACCGCCATCTTGACTCTGCCTCCTTTCCTACATCATTTTAACTTAATTTGCCAGCGTTATAACACTTCCCACATAAATACTTGAGCATATACCTATCTCAGAATTAAGATTTTACCACATAATTGTAATACTGTATCACACCCCAAAAAATTAATAATTCCAAACATTTATATATCACCCATATTTACATGTCCACAGTTATCTCAAAAATGCCTTTCATATCTTATTTTTTGGATCCAGGATTCAGTCAAGGGTTCCACATTACATTGATTTTAATTTTCTTTAGTTCTATTCAATCTAATCCAGTGCCTCTATCTTTTTTTTCCCCTTATGACATTGAATTTTTGAAGAAAAGCATTTTTCTTCTTTAGTTGAGCATTTAATTTTACTCTTTTTTTTTTAAGGTATTGATTAACTTGGGAGAAGATACTGAAGCAGAATTCTTAACCGAGGGATTCTAATTAGAAACAGCTGAATGAATATGCACACCAAAATGATCTTCTAAATTGTACAGTCTGCTATCTCCTGGTTGTGCCCAGGCCTAAGTCAGCAATGTTGCATATGGTTCTTTGTAATTTTACAGTTTCTCCCTCCAGAAACTTCACATCTGTCTCCTATTGATGACCAAATAAATTAAAAAAATCTTTCTCTGCTGCTTCAATTAGAGCAAAGTTATAAGAGAAAGGGACTTTTATACTTAATTCTTTAGCAGTTGCCTTGAAGACTATAGGGAATAACAGTAAGACTTCTAAAGAGTGGAATATAGTTTGCATTAGTCATATTGAGATTATGACATTTAATAATTACCAAGATACATGTTAAGAAATTGTTGAATAATTGATGAGAGGTACAAAAGAATTGTTACGGAGTTAAGTGACATTCTAGTGGTACTTTAAATTTTTTATTTAGCTAACTAAATCTTGGCAATACATGTTCTTTCCTCCTCTTAAAAGTCCTCACATTTCTCCTGTTTGAGGTACTTTTGGTGAGGTTTAACTTAGAGTCATGGTGGTAAAATACTAGTTAACCTCTGGAAGTCACAAGCAATGAAAACTATTTACTGATAATTTTACTGCTAAATATATCAGCTAGTGTTTTTCTTCTAGGAAAGGAGTCATTGAATTCTATAAAAATAAAATTGATTTTATTATCTCTGTAAAATTAAACTCCTAATATTTAAAAAGAATAATTTAGAATTGAAGAATTTTTATATCACTGCTTGTTAATTATTTAAATATTTATTAAAGTAAACGTTGAATTAGGCACTTTTTGAGTGTTTAATTAATAAGTATATGTGTGGTGTGTATTCAGAGGTTGACATTGATTTCTCTCTTGACAATAGTAAATTATATTAAGTTTGCTTACAAACATTTTTCCTTACTTTTGAAATTTATATCATAATCACATGGTAAATGTCTTTATTTCTCTTTTAGTTGCTGCCAAACAAGGTGAATCTGACCCAGAAAGGAAAGAAACAAGGCAGAAAGTAGATGACGACAGAAAACATGAGATAGAAGCTGCTATAGTGCGGATAATGAAATCTAGGAAGAAGATGCAGCACAATGTGTTAGTAGCAGAGGTGAGGACACTTCCGGACTGGATTAACGTAGAAAAGACAAAATTACTTTAACTATTTAAATTTAGGAAAGTACTGTATTCAGCTAATTTAAAATACAATCTTAAAATTAGAAAACCGTAGTCAAATAACACATTATTAAAAGCATGGTAGGTACTTGCTTGATAGTTAAACATAGCCAGTGCGTCAAAATATGTGCACACTTTAAGAACTAATATGTTTGTAATGAAGATAATAATAGAATATTGTCCCATGAAGAATAAAGAAAAAGCTTTTCACTGCTATTTAGTACTTTGATGTAAAACAAACTACCTATACTTCTAAAAATTAATGGCTTATTTATTGAGTAAAAGTTAGGAAACTAAGGAGGGGAAGACCATTGTGAAGCCATTGAAATAGTGAGGAACAAGGTGATTAGGGCTGAATAAAGTATTGGTTGAAGATAGAGAGCTGAATGAAGACACATAGGAAGTGAAATTGACGGCATTTATTGACTGATCGTGGGAAATGAGACGGAGGAGTGGAGGACGACTCTGAGACCCTTGCTTGCTTGGCCAGGTAGAGGCTGGTTTCTTTAACTGAAAAGGGAGGGGCAGTGTGCTGCTGTGTTCCACGGGTCAGCTAATACCACTTTTTATAAGTTGACTTCGTATCACATGGCAGAGGAAGAGAATTATAGGTGAGTGGTCAGTCAGTAATTTAAAAAATCATTAAAAAACCAAAACAAACCTTTAAGACATGTTGGCAATTAGGTGACTGGTTAGTTTTCCCGTGTTCATTGGACTGGTAAGAATAGACATTTGATGGTAGTTCCTTGAGAAGTAAATGGAGGTGAAACCACCGAGTGAGTGGTTTCTCCTTTGAGGTGTTGGCTCGTGGGAAGGGCACAGAGAGCAATACTAGAGGATTAAGTGTTGAGTTGAGGGCTTCTGGGTACTGTTTTTCTAGATGGGAAGACATTGAGTTATATTTATATTCTAAGGATAAGGAGAGATGATGCTTAAAAACAAAAGGGAAGAAAAATGAGTTGAGGGGTTACTTGATGTACTCAAGTCTAGAAAAAGAAAAGCGAGAGGGTTGTATAGAGAACACAGGTAGGTGGTAGATGTGTTAACAGGGATGCTACCAAATACTTTTCCCGAGAACCCAGGGCTGGGTACAGGGGTGGTTGGAATGAAGCATAGAAACAAGCCATGGACAAATGGATAAATGGACAAATGGATAAATGTAAGGTTGTGGAAGTTTGAGGAATTTCAAACTGAAATGGCCTCTTTTCTTATGTAAAACAGGATGTGAGGTTATGGTGCTTGAGAACTTGCTGACCTTGAATGCTGTAAATTTGTGTTATCAGCCTAAACCAGAGATTGGCAACCTTTTTTTAAATGGCCAGTTGCAGCATGAAAGCACCCGTAGATAACGAGTGAGTGTGCTGTGTTCCAGGAGGGATTACAACAGGCAGCGGGCTGTATTCGCCTGTGGACCCCAGGTCTACACAAAAGGTGTAAAAACGACAACTTTACTCAATAACGAACCGAGTAGTGGATTTTGGGTGATGTAGTAAATGTAGAGTGGGTGCTTATGGAACAGAACCAAAGGAGTCAGGGAGTTGAAGGTACTGTTGGGGGTGCAGCTCAAGGGATCTTTTGTGAGGGAAAGAGGTGAGAGGTCAGACAAAGAAGTTATTGGTAGCTTAGAAGAAAGGGCCAGAGGATTGATTCAGGGTCTCAAGTGGGTTGAGAACAAATTTGTTGATACTGGAGTGATAATATTAGAAGAGTGATGGATTTTAGTTGGGGAGTGAAGTGCTGACGTTTCCGACTTTGAAGAGTTAATAATCCATTGTAGCCTTCGAAATGAACTGATCCAACACTTGTAAAAGAGAAGCTGGCTTATGGCTAGATGAGTGATCTGCAGGATCACTGACTGGATTAGTGAGAAAAGCATGGGCTTCAGGGGCAGGAGGATGTAGATTCTCATCTCTTCTGGCTCTAGTTACTACTTGTTCATACCATTTTTCCTTTCTGGCTTATTTTCCTCATTTGTAAAATGAGACAACCTACTTTGCAGGGTTAAGAGCATTGAATAAATAAATATAAACAAAACTGACTGATACATAGTCAGATTTCGGCTAGTGCTGTAGTTCCTGTTGTATTATTACCGATGTCACGATACCTAGAATCCCGACAGCTGTTGGAGAAAAGAATACCAAGAGTAGCACTTAACTATGGACTGGGCATTATTCTAAAGCATCACCTCTGTTAACTCATCTAATATACACAACAACTTCATGAGGTTAAGTAACTTTCCCAAGGGCCCAGAGCTAGTAAGTCGTAGAGCTGGGATTTGAATCCAGGCAAGTCTGAGTGCCGAGTTTGTGCTTTTAAACACATTATGCTACCCAAATTCTGTGACTTGGGGGAGTAACCCAGAAGTCATTAGATTATAGCTTCAAAATGGGTTAAACTATACGGTGGTATAAATTCATACTAGTATATTGCAACTAATTCGTCTGTTAATCCACTTTAGCATTCACATTCTGATGTGAGGAGGTGTGTTCTAGCCATACATTACATTTTCAAATAGAATCCTTTTTAATTTTCTGTATTTTTAATGTTCATAATCAAATTAGTAAAGTTTGAGCTGAGTCTTAAAATGACATATCAGTTCTACTCAAAAATAAGAATTTTTGTGTGTTTATATAGAAATGTTTTTTGTTTTTGTTTTTTAATTTTCTGGTAGGAATTAGTGTTTTTTTTTTTAACCTTCTCTTTTAGGTAACTCAGCAGTTGAAGGCTCGATTCTTACCAAGTCCAGTTGTTATTAAAAAACGTATCGAAGGACTCATTGAGAGAGAATATTTGGCACGAACACCTGAGGATCGCAAAGTATACACATATGTAGCATAAAATGCATTCAGAAACTTGATTTATTATTGGACTGTACTCTTCGCATGGACTGGGAAGTTCTTTTAAATCATTAAATATTAAGACGACCATCTCTTCTATTAAATTACAGTACATGTTTTAGACCATTCAGATCAAGCCTTTACTCCCTTTGAGAGTTTTCAACATCAGTTGATTGAGCTTCAGGCTTTACAACGTTTATCCCTGTAGAGATCATCTTTACAGTTCCTCGGGAAAATGTGAATGTGCCGCGTTTTGTTTTCAATACTGTACGAAAACAGGAAAAAATAAAACAAAATTTAGAAAATACAGCTCATTAAAATAAAATTGTTGGTTTCATTTCCCCAGGTCTTCAGTGTTCACGTAAATGTGTTTTTGTAGTGTTGCTTAGCACTTTGCGCATTGTATAAGTTGGGTAACAAAAATGGTAAAAGAAATGACACAATTCCCAATTATCTCGCTCTGCTTAAGGCATTTCTTTAGCTCGTCTTGTTTAATTTAAAGGTTTGGTAAATTTACAGAGACCCAAGCATAAAATTTGAGCATGCTTTATTCTACCACTTGCACTTACTAATCTAATAGCCTAATGACCAGGAACCTTTGTTTTGGGCTCGGTATACACCCTGGTTTGATTTTTCCCTACTGTAATTTGAGATGTCGCAAATTCTTACAATGATTAGGTTTTGTTCTGCATTATCTCTAGAGAAAGAAAATATTTTAGTATGTATAAATTGTACAATAATTTTTTGCTGTTGTACTCACTGCTAATAGTGGATTGTATAGGGCAGTGTTTTTATTTCATTTTATTGTAGACAAAAATAAATGAATTCAGTATACACATACTCACTAATTCAGGTGTGTCAGAGCACAAAGTTGGCAGCTGGTTGTATTTAATTCAGCCCCTCTGAAAAGCACATACAGTCTACACTTTGTTTCTAAATATCTTAGGTTCACCCTCTCTTAAATATATATTTTGGTGAAGCTGGGATGCACTGTTAATTTTCTGTTTCAGAATGCATTCTAAAGATGCAATAAATACGATTACCTTAATATTTTTTAATAAGATCTTTAGTTCTTGCAGCTGCGTTTTGGAAAGTGATTAAGCAATATTTTTCAAACCTGATGATTCTTGGATCATTCTTAGCTGTTGTCCTCCAAAGAGTCATCGTTTCATGTTTTCAAAAGATGTGCTTTGTGCTGAAGATACATGTCAGTTATCCTGTGCTTCCAACTTTCACCAATATTTTTTACCTGATTGATCTGCCGAGGATTATAGTTTGCTTTATTTTAACTTCAGAGTATTTTTATCTTCAGTTTTATTTAATTTTGTTTTCATAAGACAGTGTTTCAGATATGTAATTGGGGCAAACCACTATAGATTTCTGTTGATAGAAAAATGACATGTTACTAATAAGTTCAAGTAACCAACTGACTATGATACTGTTGATACATTTATTAGAATGTATGTCTCAGAAGATGGTATCTGTTTTAAATTTATGGTCAAGTTACAACTGAATTCTAATATGGATTAAAAACTCCACATAAATATTTTTCCCCATGCGTCTTGGGTTATAATTTTCCTTTAACTTGCAAATATGCTCTTCCTACATTTAATTTTGTCTCCATCTGTCCTATAGGATTATAAGTCTTATGCTCTTAATCTCTATGTTTTCCACTTTTACGTGATGCAGTTAAGATACAAATGAAAACTATCATGAACATTATTCTCAGGATACTTTCACCATACTTGAGTGATAGTAGGTCAGGTGTAACAAGGAAAGCCGAAGGGTTTCCCTTTCTCATTTTACACAATTGGAATTTCTTTAGTGACAGCGTGTTTACCTACAGGAAAACACTGGTTCTTTCACGTTTCATAATTTTTTTATTAACTTGACAATCTGAGTGTTCTGTTTCCCAAAGTGTTGTATATATCATTTAATTGGTATATATATAACACTTTGGGAAATAGAACACTCAGACTGTCAAGTAAATAAATATGAAAGATGTAAAAACTTCCATTTGAAATCTAAATGAGACATTAAAACAAAAATTTAAGTGCTGGTTTGAACTATTAAAAATCAGTCAAGTTAAATTTATGTCATTGTCTCAAGTGTGGATGTACAAATCACATTTAGAATTCAGAGACATACTTGTTAGTTTTGGAGAACAGGTTTGCTATTTATGCTTCTAAATGCTTGTAAGTATGTTAAAACATTTCTGAATTGCAGTTGTATGGTGGGCGAAGGCAGCCATTTGCATTCAGTTGCATTTCAGTCAATTGCAGTTGAGTCGAGTGGTCGCAGAATGCTGCTGCATTGAAAAAGAAAATTGGATCACCTAACATGTTTTATATGTTTTAGCGCATTTAGTGCATTTTATTTTAGCTCGTTAAGCGCGTAGTGATACATTTTGACCTTGCTTTCTTTTCAGCAAGAGATCATTCATGCCGTTTTTCTTCATTTTTTAATGTCTTAATCTCAAAAGAATAATGCATCCTAACCATTCATTTAATCCTGTTGCTGTGAATAGATTTGGTGATTTGCTTGAAGAATTTTAAGGAGGATGGATGCATAGTCTTCCAACTGCAAAAATGATGTACTCTTTGTTCACTTGTTAAATTGTAATTCTCTGCTATCATTTTTGAATCCAGGACAGTGTTTATTTTGAATTGTCATATAGTTAAATTATTTAAAGATTGAAAATTCATTGCAGCTAGGGAACACACAGCCTCACAAAATAAACTGTGGTTGTGATTGCAAGGTTCTTCATGTCAATGAGTTTTAAAAGGGGATGGGGAAGGGGTGCATGTCTTGCTAAAGGATGTGTTAGAATCACGTGTGTAGCACTGTAAATATAGACATGTACCACCCCCAAACTCCAAGATGCTAGTGCACTTCCTTGACAAAGAACTTGTCATAGTGAGGCACTGTTGATGTTCCATCCCTCAGTGTGTACGTTGGGCAGCAAGAAAGGCTTAGGTGGCAACTAAGTGATCTTACAATTATGCCTCCATCCCTAGGAGACTAGTTGGCATGATCTCAGGCTTCTAAATATTTAGTTCCTAATTTTGGAAAATAACTGTAGTGTGTTAAATCCAGATAATGCTGGGGGTTTTTTTTGTTTTGTTTACAGTTTTAAATACTCATTTTGAGTAAGTATTAGAGGGTTATATCTTTGCCTGCCTACTGTAACTTAAGACTCAGTTTTTATAGCCTTGTTTTTCACATGGTATCTGATGAATACTATTAGATTGTTTCAGTCTGGGGAGGAAAGCTGTCACCTATCAAAATTGTAGATCGTGTATTCTATATGGTGCATATAGTCAGTCAATAAGTATTTTGTACTCTTGATAAGAATGTTAAAAACATTTCAGGTTAGCAAAATAACATAACATTTATATTCCCAAAAGCAGAAACAATAGAAATGTTAAACAGTAACAGCATACGTACGTATTATCATGTGCCAGACACTGTTTCTGAGAGCTTTTTATATGTGTTTCATTTAGTCATCACATGGGCTCTGTGAGATGAGAACTGTTAATTATACCAGCGTTGCCCAAGGTTGCTGCTAGGAAATGGCAGAGCCAGGAGCTGGACCTAGGTTTGATCGTATGTCTGGCTCCTAGCTTACCTTCCATATTGCAGATGGGCATCATTTTCTGTTTATAAATTTATCATTTAGTTTGTATCTCATTCACATGAAAAAGAACTTACGGCAAGCTAAAGTTAAAGATAGTACACAAAGCATCTCAATATGGAACTTGAAGCATCTCAATATGGAGCTTAAGACATTTTTATTGCCTTGATACTACTTGCTGATCACAGTTTTTAGTAGGAAGGGATACAGGGAAGGTAAAGGCCGCTATTCTGGAGTCTTAGTGAATGTCTTACATACTTTAATGGGTAACATGGATAGATGCTTTATTTAAATTCAAATCTTGGGTTTTAAGAAACATTTTACGCACTGCATGCCTTTTCTATACCACATCATTTATTTAGCCAGAAGTAAGAGAAGACCTAAGAATGACTGAATTTAACAAGTAATGTTAGAGATTGGTCATGAAGCTAACTTAGGGAAACATGAATAGTTAGAACACTTGAAAGCCCATTTAATAATTTTAGAAATAGCAAATTTGTAAATGGGTCATTTAAGTGATTTGATCCTTAGTATTAGGGTCTAAGGTGAACCTCCAGTAAGCCATGCCAAGATAACTGTGTGTGAGGAGCTCAAAGTAATCTTAGGAACATTTTAGTCACAATGAAATTGTTGAAGTTCAGTATTCAGGTAAAGTACAGTTCAAATAATACACGAAACTTTAGGAATTTTTTGCAGTGTGGGAAAAATAAATTCTAAGTCTTAGAATTCTTTCTGCAGTTGTGATTCTTGAATAAATGCCTCAGCACAATGTCTGGCATGTGGTGGGTGTAGGCACTCGGTAAATCCCAGATGAATGTGCATAACGATCACGAAGTGATTTGGAAGAAAGTCTTAAAAAAATTGAACTTCATAAATTAAAATTGGTACTGCATTATCAGGAGTATGACAGTATTCATGGAATAAGGATTATATTTTTTTTACTTTTGTAAATGGAAATCACTTGATGTTTGGTTTTTAACTAAGTAAAAAGTGGGAAGTGTAGACCAACTGCTGGGTTGTTCCAGATGGTACTAAATGCTGATTTTAAAGCCCTCTTGACTCACAACATCCCATGGAAAGAACTCACTCAGACTAGTGATATAAAAATTCATGGTCCCACTTGGAGATAATGGGGTACAGGAATTTGGGCACAGGTCTGTGTGATTCCAAAACCTGTGCTTCTCTAATTAGTGTTAATGTGTCCCCAGTTGTTTTGGCAGATGATGGGCAAAACTTTATGAACTGAATTTGCATCTGAGAGGTGATTTTCTTGGTGAGTATTACGGTGAAAGTTTGTGTTGATTTTTTTGTAGAAAGTGTTCTTTGGAGAAATTGATACTGTGAAACTTGTGTAGAACCCGCACAAGAGAAAAATTGGCAATATTAGCTGTGCATATCACTGTATGTGGTATATGTGAATTATTTTGTTTATAGTAAGTTTATAGAACTGATGTCAGATAACAATATAGAATTAATCTTTTATTTCCTACATGATGCTATCCTCTGTATTAAAAAAAAAAAATAACCACTAGACTGATTTTTTTTTTTTTAATGGAATGCAGTTGTAAGCAGAAAGAGACAAAACTTACCTAAAGGGCATGGAATCAGGTGAGGAGAAGGATGAGATCTGCATTTTGTTCCAGTGTGTAGCTCTAGCAATAGGCAACCAGTGTATGTAACTATGAAATAGACTCTGTCAAAAGCCTGTTGCAACTTCTACATCGGAATGAAGGGGGTGGGGTGGGAGGGGAATGCTTTAAAGTAAGAAAGTCTACACATACTGGGTTGGCCAAAAAGTTCGTCCAGATTTTTCCGTAAGATAGTACAGTACTATGTTTATAGTATTTTAAAAAAAATTCCCCCTCTTAGGTTTGGCTGCAGAGGTGTTTTGCAGTACTCCTAAGAAAAGCAAAGTTACTATCTTCTGACCGAAATTAGTATTATCCAAATTTGTAGTAAGGCATCTAATCCACCTGACTTGAGCTGATTAGAAAATAATGCAATCCATTCTCAAAGGAGTGACAGGTGGCAGTAGCTTTTAAAAGCTGTTCCAGAAGAGGAGTGACAAGTGCTTTGGTGTTTTAAAACCTAGAAGTACACCGGAATTTCTTAAGCTTTAAAACCAAACAAAAACATAACGCCTCTTGTAGATTATGATTTAGCAGGTCTGAGGTGATTCTGCGCAGCTAAACGAGGAGCCATTGCTTTAGATCACCTGTGTTATAATAAAGCATGTAAGCTCCCAGTTTTCCTAATGGAAGAGAACATGTATTTGATACGGTATGCAAGTTATGAGATGCTCTTACACATCTTACATGTACTTACTTAAACCTCAGCTGGTTATGGCAACATGTTGGTCAAGTCAAGTGGTTTGATTACCAAGTGGACCAGTTAATTTCAAGCTACTCATGGTCACAGATCACAGTATTAATCACAACCGATCAGTTGTCATTAGTGGATCCTCCTAAATCCGGGGTTGCGGGGGGTGGCTGGATCAGTAATATTGTAATATTGTCCTCCTAGTCAAAGGGGAACCTGTGTTCTTAGAATTTTAATTAGGCATTTCCACTGGGAGAAATTAAATTTAGAAACCAAGTGTTCAAAGCCCAGTGACCTCCATCCCATTAGTATGAGTTTAAAAGAGTGATTCTAAGAAAAAAGTCAGTGCCCACTGAACTGATTTGATTTTTTTCTCCCATAAAGAACCATTGGTTTAGAATCAATTTAATGAGATCTGGGTGACAAAAAAAATCGGTATGTTTGTGTTGCCAGCCTTGTAAGATCATAAACAAGTGTAAACCATAGTTTTGGCCATTATCAGTGTAATCCTAATGGTGCAAAGTATTTGCAGGGAGAGTTAGTCTGGTTTGAGGATCATCCACTTACTCTGACAGGAGGTGACTCCCTTAAGGCCAGTAATTGCCGCTTCAACCCGAGTATGGATACACAGCATGTTAATGTTTACTTATCTTTCTAATGTTTACTTCTCCGTTGGCCTCAACCAGGAATCCAGTGGTAGAACTAGGTGACAAATGGCGTTACTGCTCCTGAGGGAGAATTTCCCCTCTGTAGCTTTACTTAGAAAATTTGGAACTAGAGTTTATCAAAGGAGCAGCTGCTGGCATGCTTTCACTGTAATAGCTCTTAGCGCGATACCTGTCACTTAGTTTTCAAATGCTAACTTCATTCCACCCCTTAATAACAGCATTCACTTATGAGACAATGGGTAGGGTCCTCCCTGTTCTGTATAGTTAATAGCCCTGCTTATGAACCCAGGCTGCTGTATTAGCCTCATTACATCATGCTCTAATCAACAGCCTATTACCTAGAAACTTTGATTTATATACTAAGCCAGTTCATACTGTTCTCCCCTTGCCTTTGAACTAGTGTATCTTGAAATAAAGGCCTAATTATCTATTATGAACTTCCTACAATCCTTCCTTAAAAGCCCCATATTTCCTACTTTGCAATCAGACCAAAAAGTGAGTTGCTAAAAGAGTTATGTACAATACAATCAAATTATTGAAATCCTTTTTTTTAATTGGAGTATAGTTGGTTTACAATGTATTAGTTTCAGGTGTACAGCAAAGTGAATCAGTTATGTTTACGCATATATCCACTTTTTTTTTTTTAGATTCTTTTCCCATATAGGCCGTTAGAGTTCCCTGTGCTATACCGTAGTTTCTTATTATGAAAGCCAATTTTGTATAAATGTTTTTGTACATGTATATATGTATGTACAGTAGACCCTTGAACAATGAGGGGTTTGGGGTGCTGATACCCTCTCCTACCGCACCCCACCCCCAGTCGAAAATCAGTGTATAACTTTAGTCGGCCCCTTGTATCTGCAGTTCTGCATCAGGAGATTCAACCAACTATGGATCATGTACTGTAGTGCGTATTTATTGAGGAAAATTCTGTGTTTAAGTGGACCTGTGCAGCTTAAACCTGTGTTCAAAGATCAACTGTGTGTGTGTGTGTGTGTGTGCGCGCGTGTGCATGGATTTGGGTGTGTGTGTGTGCGCGCGCGTGCATGGATTTGGGTGTGTGTGTGTGCGCGCGCGTGCATGGATTTGGGGGTGTGTGTGTGTGTGTGCGTGTGCATGGATTTGGGTGTGTGTGTGTGTGTGTGTGCGCGCGTGCATGGATTTGGGTGTGTGTGTGCGCGCGTGCATGGATTTGGGTGTGTGTGTGCGCGTGTGCATGGATTTGGGGGGGTGTGTGTGTGTGCGCGCGTGCATGGATTTGGGGGTGTGTGTGTGTGTGTGCGCGCGTGCATGGATTTGGGGGTGTGTGTGTGTGTGTGTGCGTGCATGGATTTGGGGTGTGTGTGTGTGTGTGCGCGTGCATGGATTTGGGTGTGTGTGTGTGTGTGTCTGCGCGCGTGCATGGATTTGGGTGTGTGTGTGTGTGCGCGCGTGCATGGATTTGGGGGGGGTGTGTGTGTGTGTGCGCGTGCATGGATTTGGGTGTGTGTGTGTGCGCGCGCGTGCATGGATTTGGGGGTGTGTGTGTGTGCGCGCGCGTGCATGGATTTGGGTGTGTGTGTGTGCGCGCGCGTGCATGGATTTGGGGTGTGTGTGTTTGTGTGCGCGCGCGTGCATGGATTTGGGGTGTGTGTGTGTGTGTGTGCGCGCGCGTGCATGGATTTGGGTGTGTGTGTGTGCGCACGTGCATGGATTTGGGTGTGTGTGTGTGCGCGCGTGCATGGATTTGGGTGTGTGTGTGCGCGCGTGCATGGATTTGGGTGTGTGTGCGCGCGTGCATGGATTTGGGTGTGTGTGTGTGCGCGCGTGCATGGATTTGGGGGTGTGTGTGTGTGCGCGCGCGTGCATGGATTTGGGGGTGTGTGTGTGTGCGCGCGCGTGCATGGATTTGGGTGTGTGTGTGTGTGTGCGCGCGCGTGCATGGATTTGGGTGTGTGTGTGTGTGTGCGCGCGTGCATGGATTTGGGTGTGTGTGTGTGTGTGTGCGCGCGCGTGCATGGATTTGGGTGTGTGTGTGCGCGCACGTGCATGGATTTGGGGGTGTGTGTGTGTGCGCGCGCGTGCATGGATTTGGGTGTGTGTGTGTGTGTGTGCGCGCGCGTGCATGGATTTGGGTGTGTGTGTGTGTGTGTGCGCGCGCGTGCATGGATTTGGGTGTGTGTGTGTGTGCGCGCGCGTGCATGGATTTGGGTGTGTGTGTGTGTGCGCGCGCGTGCATGGATTTGGGGGTGTGTGTGTGTGCGCGCGCGTGCATGGATTTGGGGGTGTGTGTGTGTGCGCGCGCGCGTGCATGGATTTGGGTGTGTGTGTGTGTGTGTGTGTGTGCGCCCATGGGTTTGGGTATGCACATTTGTGTGTGCATGAGGAGTGACATTAGATCTTAAAATTCGGTATCGGGTAGATGGTAATTTCTGTTATAAATTACTAGATATATAATTTATCAAATGGCAAACCACATAGTAATAAAGTGAGTTTAGACCCATTTTACTTCACTACCTTTGCTAAGAAACAGTGTATTATGAAATATCAGTAAAATTCTGTTGGGCAAAAAATGTATGCATACATATAAGCCTGCATAGAAGGAACTCTAGGAAATTGGTTGACTAATAAATATTAAAGTTGTATTCATATGAAGTTAACTTCACATGGTTAAGTGTGTATTATCAGATATTGTGATGTAAATAATTTCCTTCTTTGGTAAGAAATGTACATACTAGAAAAGCAAAAACAAAAAATGTCTACATATATACAAAAATGCTGCATTGATCTAGCACAGCCAAAGATTTACGTGGTTTATATTCTTTTTGTAATTTCTGGTGTCAGCTTTCTGCAACTGTGTTACACATGTATGCACCTTTTTTGAGAAGAGGTGAGTGGATATAGAATCTGATCTCATGATTCTGGCATCAACTATAGTAAGGTTTTGTGCCTTTTGTCTGGGGCTTGTCTGTGGCCTCCCTCCAAGTCTGGCAGAGTCTGGCTGCAAGTTGCCTTCTTGTTCAGTATGCTTGCCTCTAACAGCCACATTGCTTCTCCTGTGCTACAGATGGAAACAAAGTAACTGCAGTGGTGAAACTGCTATTCAGCAGTAAAGGAGACTAAGACACAAGGAGGGGAGGAGTAAAGGGCCTGGCTTTGTGAGAGTTTGCGGGGCAACTTGGGTTTGGATTCTGAAGTGTAGGGGAAATCTAACCTCCAGAATAACGGCGTGTAATTGCGTAATGTAAAATTGCCTCTACATTGACTTGTAGTTATTTTAAGTTTGTCCGGATTTACTAAAAACGAAACAAACTTTCTTGAAAAAGGAGTGAAGAAGTTAAAAGGGGACCGTGGAGGATTGGGTGACAATAACAAATCCCATTACTGAATTCACTTCAGACAGAGTATGTGCAGACAACTTATAAGATGTGCGTATTTTCAGAAGCTACCAACATTAGCGATGGGAACTCCCATGATCCACAGGTGGAATTTGGGTGTTGCTGTTAATTGAACATTCCCAATCTGTTACCTAGTTTGTGTATCATATGTAACCTACTACATTTAAAGAATATGAATGTAATGAAATTTAGTTAACTTACATTGACTAATACAGTTTTACATAGAATTCATTTGTTTATATTATGTATCTTTAAGTAGTTAACCATACTTAATATGTATCTTCACACCTATTTAGGTATGTATCTTCTCTGTGCCCTGTAGACTCAGCAGTGAGCAAAATAGACAAAAAACCTTGCCCTCAGGAAGAGTGCACTGAGGAGAATTGCCAAATATAGTGAATTATATAACATGAAGAATGTGATAAGAACTGTGAGAAGAAAATAAAAGCAGCTCAAGGGCACGAGGAGTGGCATGGTGGAAGGTGGTTAGGCCCTAATTCTGAGCAGGACGATGAGCGTAAGTCTGTCTTATTTAGAAGGTCGCGTTTGAACTAGTAGGATTCGGAAGAAGTGAAGGAGCAAGCAGGCCGTGCCAGTATCACGAAAGCATGTCCCAGGCGGAGAAATAAGACAGTTGAAAGGCCTGATTAAAGTGTTAAAGCAACAGCGACGGAGCTGACATTGCTAGTGCAGAGTCGGGGAGGGAGAGAGAGAAGTGGCAGGTAAGAGGGGCCGGATGGTGGAGGACTCTGTAGGCCCTGGAGAAGACTGGCTTTTACTCCAAGTGGAATGGAGAGCCATTGTGTGGGCTAACCAGAGGAATGACACCCTCTAACTCATCCTTTGGAAAGACCACTCTAGCGGCTATGTTCTATGGCTACTGCAATACCCCAAGGTGGGAGATGATGAGAGCTTGGACCAGGGTGGTGGAAGTGGATGCGGAAAAGTGATGAGATTCCACATATATTTTACAAGCAGAATGTGATTGATAGGATGTGGCCAGTGAAAGAGATGACACCAAGGCATTTGGTCTGAGAAACTGAAAAGACAGATTTGCCATTACCTAATAGGGGGAGAAGGTGAATAGGGTAGTTTTCTTTTTTCATTTTTTTAGATTTTTGACATTTATTATTTTTTATTAATAACCTTTATTTTTTAGAGCAGTTTTAGGTTCACAACAAAACTGATCATTTTATTTTCAGGGAGGGGTGAGTTGAGTTCAGTTTAGAGCGTGTAAAGTTTCAGTGTCTAGCAGACAACCAAGTGTGCACATCGAGTAAGCGGTTAGATATACATCTGCAGTTTAGGGCAGGGCTGTGGGGTGGAAGTAATAAATTTCAAAGTTGTCAGTAGGTAGATGGTCTTTAAAGCCATGAGACTGGAAGAACATACCAAGGACATGTGTCAGTTATCCACGTGATGCCTCTCAGCTCCAAATGCGCCCTTCATCTGTGCAAATGGACCTGCGCCCTTTAAACAGTTCTCCTTTGCCCGCTGACACGTTGTTAAACTCTATCAGTAGAAGGTATTGATGGGACGTTGCAGGGGAAAGAGTTTTCTGTCCTGGGTCTGGTGGCTCACCCACCAGGATCTAGGGGAGGGCCCTTTTCTTGGGCCCACAGGGTGTAGCTCTCTCCAGCATTTAGCCGCCACCCTCAGGGGTTTCTTAAGCCCTTGACTCAGGCTTAGCAGCTTGGCTGGGAACCCCAGACAGTGTGGACCTGCACTTCAGCCAAGATCGCTGCTCCCTCACCCTCTCCTCAGGCCCCACCCCCCAAGCATGCCAAGAGGCCTTAATAAACCAGCCATTCGACTTTCATCCCACGCAGCGTTCTAGCCATCTGGGCCAAGCCATGCACAGAAGTTCACAGCGGCTCTCTAGCCCCTGGTTCCAGCAGTGCCTGCGGTGGGGCGCCAACCCCCTCTGCACACCCAATTCCCTCTGTACAACCAGCACCCTCTGTACAACCAACCCCTGTGTACAACCAACCTCTGCACAGCCAGCCCCCTCTGCACAACCAACCCCTCTGTACAACCAACCCCCTCTGTACAACCAAACCCTCTGTACAACCAATTCCCTCTGTTAAGCCACTGAATCCCCTGCTCACCTACATCCTGGGGTTTGTTCCTCATGGCCTTTCCAGCATGGACACTGTCAATTCCAAAAGTCCTTGTACCTACAGCCGCACAACTCCCTCCACACAACTGCCATCAGCCTTGGCTTGCCTGCATCCCAGAGGGTTGTTCCTGCTTGCCAGGTGATGATGGGTCAGGAGATTCTCCTCCTTCCAGTGGACTGCACCTGCACCTTCTTCGATTGTCCTGGCACTCTTCGTCAACCCTAAGGTGCCCATTAGGGTTCTCTTGCAATCTTCACAACTTTCCCCAAATAGCTTAATAATTCCTTATTTTAAACTTCCCCTGTTTAAATTACTGTGTAGTATCTGTCACCTGATTGGACCTGGACTGATACCAGAGTTGAGATTAAAGAGAGAAGAGGTTTAAGGATTTGAGATCTGAGTCACCTCACCATTAAGAGGTTGGGAAGAGGGTCTAGGAAATGAGAGTGTAAGCAAGTGGCCAGGGAAGGAGAAAAGCCAAAAGAATATGGCATTGCATCATAGAAGCCAAGTAAAGAACATGTTTATAAAGGAAGAAATCATGTGGTATATATACAATAGAATACTACTCAGCCATAAAAAAGAAGGAACTTTTGCCATTTGCAACAAAATGGATGGACTTGGAGGGTATTATGCTAAGTGAAACAAATCAAACAGAGAAAGATAAATACTGTATGATATCACTTATATGTGGAAGCTAAAAAATAAACTAGTGAATATAAGAAAAAAGAAGCAGACACTATATAGAGAACAAGCTAGTGATTACCAGTGGAGAGAGGGAAGGGTGAAAGGGCTTTATAGGGGTAGAGGAACTATTAGTTATAAAATAAGCTGCAAGGATATATTGTACAACGTGGGGAATATAACCAATATTTTATAATAACTATAAATGGAGTATAACCTTTAAAATTGTGAATCACTATATTGTACACCTGTAACATATATTGTACAGCAAATGTAATTCATACAAAAATTCTAAAAAAAGGGAAGTAATCATCAATGTTAAAAACAGCTGGTTATTCATGTGTGAGGAGAATTGAGGATAAAACACAGGATGTAGCAACAGGCAGGTCATCGGTAACCTTCACAAAAAGCAGAAAACTTAGAATATAGAGTTCATCTACCAACCTCCTACCCAAAGCATCCTTGACAGATCTTTCACCCATACAGAACCTCCCAAGTTTTCTTGGAATATCATTATTTATTAAGTCATTGTATTTATGAACTTTAGGGCTTTATAGTATTTAAAAAATAATTAAAAGCATCAGTTACTGTAAGCATAGAAAGCATAGACTATTGAGACGTCTTCCCATACTTCTCCTTATGTATTAATTAATACTTATTGAGCACATACTGTGTGGCAGGTATTGGTCTAGGAACTGGGATATGGCATTGAAATAGGGAAGCAAAGTGTTCTCCATTATGGACCTTACATTTGGTGGGAGAAACAGATAATAGACTAGTAAACAAATAGCTAAACTATGTTTCCAGAACCATATATGCAGTAGAAAAAAAAAAAAGAGTGACAGGAATAGTAGGGAGTTACATTTGAATTATATCAGTGGTTAGAAAATTTCTCTCCAAAGAAATAGCATTTGAGCTAAGACCTAAATACAGAGAGAGATGAGCAACAATCTGGGAAAAAAGTATTTTAGGTGGAGTGTGTGACAAAAAGGATCAGAGAGAAGAAGCTTTACGGATTCAAGGGACAAGAGGAGAGCAAGTAACTGAAGCACAGTGTGAAATCTGGGAGAGAAGTAGAAGATAATGTAATAAAGATAGGCAAGGCAAGGGGACTTCCAGTTTCAGCCATGATGGAGTAACAGTGATGAGATTTACACTCTAGCCCTAAATTCAGAGCTGTGATCCCTGAGAAAAGGGGAAAAACCAAGGTAATCCCTACAATTGCACTAGGTTCTTATGGGGAGACAGTTTCCACGTTGACGTGTGGGGAGGGATCAACCCACTCAGCCTAGCAGCCTTTCTAATTTGAAGAATCCAAGATCAGAGTTTAGGGAGGTAAAAGACTGGCTACAATTTGTGGGTTGTAGTCCAGAGAGGAGACAACTGCACCAAGAGAGAGCCCTGGACACTGGCAGATGTGTCCTCTCAAGTCTTTGGCTGAGTATTGAGCTGAGCATTCATGAGAGGAAATACCCACGGCCAAGGAAAGATCTACCAGAAAGGACAAGGCAGAACAGTCCTGAAGCCCATGCAGGACTGGGAATAATCTGTGCCCCCATCAGCCAAGTGGAAAAGTCTCACAAAACACAGGGCACTGGGTAGAATCCTCAGAAGGGTATCAATGTAGTAGTGAAGCAAAATTAGCAGTAGACAAAGACCTACACCAACAAACATCAAAAGCAAACCTCAAAAGAATCCAACTGAGTCCAAGTATCTTAATGGTGAACCAGTATTTAAAGGAATACAACAAAATCCTGCAGTCAACAAATAAAATTCACAACATCTGACATCCAATAAAAAGATTACGAGACATGCAAGGAGTGTAATATGATCTATAAGTGGTAGAAAAATAAAAGAAACAGACCCACAATGCAGAGATGATGTAACTAAGAGACAAGGACTTTAAAACAGCTACAATAAATGCACCCCACATATTCAACAGTGAGAGAAAAACAAGATTGTAAAAGAGGAGAGAAGTGGAAGATGTAAAAAAGATTCCAATGGAACTTTTAGAGATGAAAAATACAACGTTTGAAATAAAGAACATACTGGATGAGATTAAAGCAGATTAGTCACCAACTTGAAGACAGCAATAGAAACTATCCAAAAAGAAACACAGAGAAACTAAAAACAAAAGAACAACAAAAAAATATAGCATCAACAACTTGTGGGACAATATTAAGTGGTCTAACATATGTGTAATTGAAATCCCAGTGGGAGTGGAAGGAGAGAGGGAGAAATATTTGACCAAATAATGGACAAAATTTCTCATAATTCCATGAAGATTACAAATCAGTGGTTGGAAAACTATGACTCATGGACCAACTATGGCCTGGTGCCTACTTTTGTAAATAAAGTTTTGTTGGAACAGAGCTTTGCTCATTTATGTGTCATTTATGTATTATGGCTGTCTTTAAGTAGTTGTGATGGAAAGTATGGGGTTCAAAGCCTAAAACATTTACTATCTAACCCTTTACAGAAAAGAAAAAAATTGCCAGGGGATTGGGGGAGGAGATTAACTGTAAAATACCAGGAGGGAATTTTGAGGGTGATGGTATTGTTCTACATAATGAGTGTGGTGGTCACTACATGACTGTATATATTTGTCAAAACTCACTTAATTGGACCCTTAAAACTGGTAAATTTTATTGTATGTAAATTGTACTTCAATAAATCTAATTTTAAAAATATGATAGATTAGAAATAGTTCAACATCTTTGTAGACCTTGAGAAGTTTCGCTTGCACTTTAAACATAATCAGTGGAAAGCCAGTGGAGATTTTTCATCAGAGGAGGGACAATTCGATTGAAAAGTTTTAAATAAATTGTTACTTTAGCAACACAGTGGTGACTGAGAGACAGGAGCCTGATTTAAAGGGTTTTGCAGCATGGGCATACCTCATTTTGTTGCACTTCACAGATATTGCAGTCTTTACAGGTTGAAGTTTTGTGACAACCCTGAGTTGTCAGAAGATAGTTAGCATTTTTAGCAATGAAGTATTTTTTTAATGAAGGTATGTACATTGGGTTTTTTAGACATAATACTATTGCACACTTACTAGACTACAGTATTGTGTAAACACAATTTTTATGTGCACTGGGAAACTAAAAAATTAATGTGACTTGCTTATTGCAGTAGTCTATAACCAAACCTGAAATATCTCCAAGGTGTGCCTGTAATCTCCTTCAGAGATCATGGTAGTGTTTGAACAAGGATGATGAAGGTAAAGACTGAAAATGAGATGGATTGGGGATTTGTTTTTGAGGTAGAACGAACAATCCTGCTGTTTGAATGTGGAAGCTAAAGTGGACCCAAACAGGACTTCAGGGTTTGGGCAGAGAGGTGGGTAGAGGTGCTCTTTACTGGGATGGGAAAGATGGGGAGGAAGGCAAAGCCCAGAATGAAAAAAACAACTCTTGTTTGACTCATCGTGCGTATTCCAGATAAACTGAACCATGATGTTTTACATACACAATCTTTTTATGTTTACAGTTGAATTCAGGACTTACTTACGTGACAATAAGATGAAGTTCACTTTTACAATGATGTAATGTTTTTAATGAGAAACAAGCATTTGACAATTGTATAAAATATAAAGATGCTTTCCTTAGATCTAGTTTATCATTGTATGTAAACTTGCTTAAGTCCTCCTCCTAGAAGACAATTAAAATTATGTTGAAGCAAAATTAAAATATCAGTGAAGAGGTACTTTGAATGGTACTTCCACTCATTACAAAAATAATCAGTAACGGGAGTAAATAAAATAATTATACTGTCTTAATTCTCAGCAAGTCACTTCCCTTTTCACACCTTCATTTCCCTATTTCCCAAAATGCCTTATTCCTCCAAAGATTCTGATAAACTTTACCATTCACATGTTCATTTTCTAGCATACTATGAAGTGTGCTAAATTGTATTTGGAAAAATAATTGACCCAAACCTGTGCTTTTTACTTTCAGTCATAGAAAGAATTTTCTGATGAGCTAAATACATAATATATATCTTACTAATTATCATGATTTTGACTTTACTTTGTGAAGCCAATTAAATTCTTCATGTTCAGAGGCATCTCCCCTTTGTATTTTCACTCTCTGAAAATGAATTCTGCCTTTCTATCCAGCCTTCTCCCAGCTCCCCTCTCCACAAAAAATGTTCACCTCTTTACCTGTTTTCTTCAGGCTGTGGTCACACATACACGTGAAGCAAAGTGGGACTGAGAATATTAGTTCCAAGTCTGCTGGTGTCTGGAAGTAGCAGCCACCTGAAGAAAGGGCCCCTGACGGACTGAGTGTGTGGGGTTCACCCAGACTGGCTCTGACTTGAATCCTTTGGTTCCTTTTCTGAGTCAGATGCATCCCTTCTTCCTATGAGTTTCCAGTTTTGCTCCTATTACACATCTGATTTAAGTCTCCCAACACAGTTTCCTTCCAGACCTGAACTCTGACTTGCTACTACTCTCCTTTCTTCTACCTGTTTCTCTTGAGGTTATGGACATTTCCCTGATCCCCAGTGAAGCTGATGCTTCTCAAGGGAGAGCGCTCCTTTACAGAGTGTGCCAACACACTGGATATGTCCAGCCTCTCCAGACAGAAACAAAATGGGGATTTGACCCCAGTGTAAAGGGCACAATCGCCAAATATAGTCTCCTGGCCTCCAGTGCATGGGATCTGCCTCATTTAACTCATCCACTAATTAGCATTTTCCTTTGAAAATTCTGATTTACACACTGTCAGGAACATTTGCATTTTTCTTAATTTTAATCTAAGTCCAACCATTAAACATCCACTCCTTTTGGTTAGATGTGTGTTGCTTCCCAAGACTCCTGGATAACGGCCAGTCCTCCCCAAGTAGAATTTCAGTTTTCCTGGAGCCCCCGGATTGACTGGACATATTTTCATACACATACACACACACAAGTCCTTCTGTTGTTATTTTTCTTCTTTTTTCATACATGTAAATCCCGAACTCCCAATCTATCCCTCCCCACCACCCTTCCCCTCTGGTAACCATAAGTTCATACTCTAAGTCTGTGAGTCTGTTTCTGTTTTGTGAATAAGTTCATTTGTATCATTTTTTAAGATTCCACATATAAGCAATGTCATATGATATTTGTCTTTGTCTGACTTACTTCACTTAGTATAATAATCTTTAGGTCCATCCATGTTGCTGCAAATGGCATTATTTCATTCTTTTTAATGGCTGAGTAATATTTCATTGTGTATATATATATATATATATATATATATATACCACATCTTTATACATTCATCTGGTGATGGACATTTAGGTTGTTTCATGTCTTGGCTGTTGTAAACAGTGCTGCATTGAACATCGGGGTGCATGTATACTTTCGAACCAAGTTTTTCTCTGGATATATGCCCAGGAGTGGGATTGCTGGGTCGTATGGTTGTTCGATTTTTAGGGAACCTCCATACTGTTCTCCATAGTGGCTGTATCAATTTACATTCCCACCAACAGTGCAAGAGGGTTCCCTTTTCTCCACACCCTCTCCAGCATTTATTGTTTGTAGATTTTTCGATGATGGCCATTCTGACTAGTGTGAGGTGATATTTTATTGTAGTTTTGTTTGCATTTCTGTTGTTTGTTTTCTTAATCTCAAATCAATTTGTTCCAGAATGAAAACTACTACTAAGTGGATTCTCTTTCCCTGAATGTATGTTTCCTATTGCTGTTGTAATAAATTACCACAAACATAATGGCCTAAATTTATTAGCTTACAGTTCTGGAAGTCAGACGTCCAAAATCAGTCTCATGGGTCTAGAGTCAAAGTAACAGCACGGCTGGTTTCCTTGGAGGCTCTAGGGGAGGATCCATTTCCTCACCTTCGCTAATAGCTCCCTGAGGCTGCTACATTCCTGGGCTCCTGGCCTCTTCTTTCATCTTCAAAGCTAGCAGCGTAGCATCTTCTCTCCTTCTCCGTCACTGCTTCTGTTGCCACATTACCTTCTCTCTGACCCTGACCCTCCTGCTTCCCTCTTACGAGGACACTGTAATCACATCGGGCCCATCCTGATGACCCAGGATAATCTTCCCTCTCAACAGTTTTAACATAATCAGATCTGCAGGGTCCCTTTTGCCCTATAAGGTAACATATTCACAGGTCTCAGGGATTTGGGTGTGGACATCTGGGGAAAAAGGGAGCATTATTCAGCCTGCCAGACCAAGTAAACTAATTTTTTTCTTCAAAATAAAAATTATAATTAGTTAAATGAGCCATAGGTCAAGATTTATTTTCTTTATGGATAGAAGCCCAAGGAGTTTAATGCCCTCTACACAGTCGTGTGATGAGAACCGACTGGCGCAAAATCAAGGCACATCAATCTGAAATCAGCCGGTGGATCACCTTCAATGTTTTGTCACATTGACCAGTTTCTTTTCTTCTGTTACTTCATAACATAGAACAGTATTCCTGAATTATTAACAGGCCATCCTTTAATCTGGCTGTACAATTTGTTTGAAGAAGGCTGTGTAAAAAGTGTTTTGCCAGTAGAAAACTCATGTGAAGTTGAGGGCCAATAGTATAATTTGACATCTTAATTCTTTTCATGCTGGTGGCAGCGTATTTGACAATTTATCATCCTTGGGTTTGAAATACCAAAAGTAATTGGAAGAGTGGGTACAGAATGAGGTTGATTTAGCTAGTAGCTATCAAGAATCCACTACAGGGACTTCCCTGGGGGTCCAGTGGTTAAGACTCCACACTTCCACCACAGAGGGTGTGGCTTCGATCCCTGGTCAGGGAACTAAAGATCCTGCATGCCCTGCTTCGCGACCAAAAAAATAAAATAAAATAAGATGGTTAATGAAAACCAACCCACTACATGCAAGGCACTTAGCCGACCACCTTAAAGAACATACTTCCAAATGGAGAGGCAAGACCATCACGTGAATACTTGAATACTCAGCAATGTGGCACACAGGTGCTACTGAGGAAAGAACCATCCCGTCCAGAAAGACCTCACATTGCCCCTCATGCCCTCGATCTTTCATTGGAACCTGCTTTCACTTGGGAAATTATGAGGAGTAGGAAGTGGATGGGAAGGTATAGTTTGTTTTTTTTTTTTTTTAATTAATAGACTAAGTTTTAGAGCAGTTTTAGGTTTACAGAATATTTAGCAGAAAGTACGGAGAGTTCTCACATACCCCAACTCTCTCCTGCTTACAGTTCCCCTACATTTTTTTTTTTTTGTGGTACGCGGGCCTCTCACTGCTGTGGCCTCTCCCGCCACGGAGCACAGGCTCCGGACGCGCAGGCCCAGCGGCCATGGCTCACGGACCCAGCCGCTCCGCGGCACGTGGGATCCTCCCGGACTGGGGCACGAACCCGCGTCCCCTGCATCGGCAGGCAGACTCCCAACCACTGCGCCACCAGGGAAGCCCTCCCCTACATCTTGAGTTACTGTGGTACATATGAACCAATGGGGCCACACTGTTATTAACTAAATGTCCTTCACTCTTTGTGCCATACAGTTCTATGGGTTTTGACAAATGCCTAACGTCATGTATCCACCATTACAGTATCATACAGAATAGTTTCATTCTGTATTCATTCATAAATCCCTTGTTTTCCACTTTTTCATTCCTTCCTGCCTCCTCTCAGACCTCTGACAGACACTGATCATTTTAGTCTCCATATGGGTCTGCCTTTTCCAAAATGTCATATAGTTGGAATCATATAGCCTGTAGTCTTTTCAGACTGGCTTTATTCACTTGGTAATAAGTACTTAAGGTTTCTCCTTGTCTTCTTGTAGCTTGATAACTCATTTCTTTCATCACAGAATAATATTCCATTGTAGGGATGTAGTACAGTTTATCTATTAAAGGACATCTTGGTTGTTTCCAACTTTTTCCGATTATGGATAAAGCTGCTATAAATACGCATGTGCAGATTTGCGTGGACATAGTTTTCAGCTCCTCTGGGTAAATACCAAGGGTTCTGGACCATAGGTGATGACCATGTTTAGCTTTGTGAGAATCTGCCAAACCGTCATCTGAAGTGTACCATTTTGCATCCCCACCAAAAATGAATGGGAGTTCTTGTTGTTCCGCATCCTCACTGGTATTTGCTCTTGTCAGTCTTTGGATTTTAGCAATTCTAATAGGTGTGTAGTGGTACCTCCTTGTTATTAAATTTGCACTTGCCTAATGACATATGATGTTGGGCATCTTTTCACATGCTTATCTGCCACCTCTGTATTTTCTTTATTGAGGAGTCTGTTCAGATATTGCCCATTTAAAAAATGGGTTGTTTTCTTATTGTTGAGTTTTAAGAATTATTTATATATTTTGGCTATAAGTTCTCTATCAGATATGTGCTTTGCAACTCCTTTCTCCTAGTCTGTGGCTTGTTTTTTCATTATTTTAGTCATGTGTTTTGCAGAGCTGAAGTTGTTTGTTTTTGTCTTTTAATTTTGTCTTTTTTTAATTGAAGTATAGTTGATATACAATATTATATACGTTACAGGTGTACGGTATAGGGATTCACAATTTTTAAAGGTTTTATTCCATTTATAGTTATTATATTATAAAATATTGGCTATATTCCCTCTGTTGTAAAAATATATCTTTGTAGGCTTATTTTATACATAATATTGGGTTGGCCAAAAAGTTTGTTCAATTAGTGAACACCTTGTTCAATAAAATTTTTGGTGAAAATTAAAAACGTGTCTTTTATTTTTACTTAAAACTGAATGAACTTTTTGGCCAAACCAACAGCTCGTACCTCTTAATCCCCTGCCCCTATATTACCCCTCCCCACTCCCTTTCTTTACTGTTAACCACTAATTTGTTCTCTATATCTGTCTTTTTCTTTTTTGTTATATTTATTAGTTTGTTGTATTTTTTAGATTCTACATATAAGTGATATCATACAGTAGTTGTCTTTCTCTGTCAGACTTATTTCACTTAGCATAATGCCCTCCAAGTCCATCCATGTTGTTGCAAATGGAAAATTTTCCTTCTTTTTTATGGCCGAGTAATATTCCATAGTGTTTGTGTGTGTGTGTACATATATATAGAGAGAGATATAGATATACCACATCTTCTTTGTCCATTCATCAGCAGAGCAGAAATTTAAAATCTTAATGCAGTCCAACTCATCAGTTCTTGTTTGAATTTTTCATTTAAAAATTCATCACTGAACCCAAGATTATATAGATTTTCTCCTATGGTGTCTTCTAAAAGTATTATAGTTTTGTGTTTTATATTTAGGTATATGACCCATTTGAGCTAATTTTTATGAAAGGTGCAAAGTCCGTGTCTAGATTCACTTTTTTTTTTTAACACATGGGTGTCCAGCTCCAGCACTATTTGTTTAAAAGACTATCTTTTATCCATTGAATTTTCTTTGCTCCTTCGTCAAAAATTAGTTGAGTATATTTGTGTGAGTCTATTTATGGGCTCCCTTTCTGTTCTATTGATCTATTTGTCTATTCTTTCACCAAAATCATGCTGACTAAATTATTGTAGCTTTTTAGTAAGTCTTGAAGTTCAAGTAGTGTCAGGCCTCTAAGTAAAATGTATAGTTTTTATTATAGCCCTCACATGCTTCCATGAAATATGTTTTTTTTAGATGAAGTTCTTTCCTGGAAATTAAAATTTTTTTTCTGTATTTGGGAATACCATCCTGTTACATTTCATTACAGCTCCGAATTGTAGGGGATTTTCTTTCCAAACTCATTCACATGCAGAACAATTTGATTGGTATCGATGGGCTTTGAGTAGGAAATGATTACTACCTAGTAAGGGAAACAAGGATCTCCTCTTCCCAAACTATGACTGTTTGCATAAAATGGATTGTTACACCGAAGGTGGATACTCAAATCCCTCCTACCACAACTGTTAATTATCAGGTACTTGTGGACAAAAGTGCAGCCTAAGAACATGCTCTCTGTCTTTGGTCTTCATCCCCCTCCTAGTTCCTCACACAGGTGTCTCACCTAATGTGGAAAAGAAAGCTCTCTCATCACTGACAGCTGGAGATGGGTACCATCTGCAACTCTGGTGCCATAGGTGTCAACTGAAACAATACAAATGAGACTGGAGAATTTGCCAGTGGTTATTTTGCAGCGAGAAACTCACATATCAAGTGAATTCTTTCTGGCCATTGTGGGAAAAGAATAACTCTGCTGGCTTCCTAGACTCAGGAGGATGACCTTTAGCTTTTTTTTTTTTTTTTTTTTTTTTTTTTTTTTTTTTTTTTTGCGGTACGCGGGCCTCCCACAGCCGTGGCCTCTCCCGTTCCGGAGCACAGGCTCCGGACACGCAGGCTCAGCGGCCATGGCTCACGGGCCCAGCCGCTCCGCGGCATGTGGGATCCTCCCATACCGGGGCACGAACCCGCGTCCCCTGCATCGGCAGGCGGACTCCCAACCACTGCGCCACCAGGGAAGCCCCCTTTAGCTTTTAAGAGATAAAATTACCCCAACATCTTCCCTGCACCTAAGCTGGAGCGTCCTGCAGTGAAACTGACATGGATACTAACAGAGCCCATGTCTCCATCCATACAATGGGCTCCACTATCACAGGTGAAAATGGAGACAGACAGCAACGTGGATCTTGAGCAACATCAGCCACTTGAAAATATGATGCCAAGTCGAATAGTTGATAAATGCTCCCAGTAAGATAGAATTAATGCAGAAAACAGAAGAGAATTTAACAATATTTAAACATGTATTTTCACATTGATTTCAGGGCTACTGCAACAATAAATAAATCTTGCCGTAAAATAGGACTAACAACAAAAATAAGAAATAATTCTTTCAAATGAAAAAACATAGCTGTCAAAAAATTTTAAATTATTAAAAACATTGTTGAAAACAACATTCCCCAAAATGGAAATAATGATTTATAAGGGTAAATAACTCATTCAGAGTACAGAGCAAAAAGACCAAGAAAAAGATTTTATAAAAGGAAAGATGAGACATGAAAATACAGCAAAGAGACCCCATATTCGTGAAATAGGAATGATAGGAAACAATCAAGCAGATGGAGGATAAGCCAAAAAATAAAAACAAAAGCAAAACAGAACAAATACCCAAAGGAAAATTCTCCAAGTTTAAGAGTCATATGAATTCCAATTCAAAATGCCTCACAAATGTTTGGCAGGATTATTGAAAAAATTGAAACAGGGCTTCCCTGGTGGCGCAGTGGTAGAGAGTCCGCCTGCCGATGCAGGGGACACGGGTTCGTGCCCCGGTCCGGGAAGATCCCACATGCCGCAGAGCCGCTAGACCCGTGAGCCATGGCCACTGAGCCTGCGCGTCCGGAGCCTGTGCTCCGCAACGGGAGAGGCCACAACAGTGAGAGGCCCGCGTACCACAAAAAAAAAAAAAAAATGGAAACAAATTGAAAAATACATTTGATTTCTAAGGATAAAATAAGCATTTTCCAATATAAATACAAAATATAGTTTGACTGTGAAGGAAAGAGATTGCTGGCATCAGAATTCTCATTTGCAACACCAAATGCCAAACACAACGTGGAGCAACGTTGGCAAATTTCTGAGGAAATAACATTTTCTGAGAGTTCCATATACCAGACAAACCATGGGTCAGCTCTGAAGGCAAAAGAAAGACATTTTTCAGACCAGCCACGTAACTTTCTAGAAAGAATTACTTTGAAATTCTCCAGCCAAATGTAAACGTGTATCTGAATTTGAATTTGAAACAGGGAAGTGAAAACATAATATCCAACAAACAGTGATGAGCAGTGAAATTCAGGCTCCACACCAGACCTAGTGAATCAGAATTTTCGGTTTAGCAAGATTCCCAGGTGAGAAGCTGTGCTATTTTTTTGTTTGTTTTTATTTTATTTTATTTTTCGCTGCATTGGGTCTTTGTTGCTGTGCAGGCTTTCTCTAGTTGTGGTGAGCAGGGGCTACTCTTCATTGCGTTGCATGGGCCTCTCTTTGCGGTGGCTTCTCTTGTTGTGGAGCACGGGTTCTAGGTGCGTGGACTTCAGTAGTTGTGGCACGTGGGCTCAGTAGTTGTGGCTCGCAGGCTCTAGAGCGTAGGCTCAGTAGTTGTGGCGCATGGGCTTAGTTGCTCCGCGGCATGCGGGATCTTCCCGGACCAGGGCTCAAACCCGTGTCTTCTGCATTGGCAGGAGGATTCTTAACCACTGCACCACCAGGGAAGTCCAGAAGCTGTGCTCTTAAAATAATTCTGAACACCCTTACAACCACCAGCTGCTGAGGAGTGGGAAAAATTTTTAATTTTAGTCCAGCTTAGTTTGATTCCAATTTGTTTAAAACAATAATTTAAACAATCTCTAGGTTTAACGCAGTTTATTGGAGGGGGAGGGGCTGATGGTAGTCTTGCGATTTCTCACTGCCCCCACTTGCTTCTTTCTAACATGGTATCTGGAACATGGGGTGGGGTCACCTGGGTCTCGTGTTATTTGAGGGTAAATGGAACCCCCTGATCTCAAGTTGGTCCTTGGTTGTGCACTTGGGTCTGCTGAGAGGTGAATGGTCCCCTCCTCCTCTGGGCTTCCTGCTGGTGTCTGCCTCTGGAGGTGATGAATTCACAGTGTGTTCTTTCTAGGATCCATCAGGACCCAGCTGCCCCTCTCTCTTGCCTCATCAACCTCCCTTCAATGTTCACAGAGGCTGGGACCCTCACACACATCTGCTATCCCAGCTTTAGCTTAAGCAATCCTTTGTCCTTACCTGCTGGCTGTCAGCTCAGCAACCCTTACCTCCAAGGATGTGAACTGGAATTGGGGCCACAGATTTAGATCCTCCCATCATGTAACTACACTGCCTTCCCTTGTTAGACCAGGGCTGCCCTGTACCTCAGGCTCCTTCCACAGTCCCAGGTGGAAATAGAAGAAGCCTCCTCATCATCTTAACGCAAGTTTCCCTCAACAAGCCAAGGCTCCAGGAGAAACCAGGACATACACGGGACTCCCTCTTGCTACGACACAGTCTTCTCTGGCCTCTCTGTCTTGCTTTCCAGACACCTCCCCAGGACCAGCAGGGACTAACTCCCTTTTACTCCATTTAACATCCTCTACCTTATGATTCCAAATTCTTGGCTAATCCCTATTGGCAGACAAAATTATTTTCTATGAACTTTGGGAGAAATACTGCTTTGTGATTCACGCCTAGCATAGGATCTATTAAATAGAAGCAAAGGAATTTAAACATTTCTTTGTTTTCAACTGACTTTCAGGCACATTTGCCTGTTGTCTTCCTGCAAAATGCCATTTAAATATCAGAAACTGAAAACTCTTTGTTCATCATTACATTTCTTCTCTACAAATGAATCTTAATAATTTTCATTTTCTAACATCTCTTGGCAGCAGATGAACACCTTGGCCTTATATATGTAGAAAAAGCATTTTTATGCATATAAATATTTTTAAAACATTATGCTACATAAACTTTAAGGTTAAGTCTCCACAGTTTTCATAAGGTAGTTATAAAGTTTACAGGTGGTAAAAATAATTTTAAAAATAGAGTGGCATAATATAAAAAATAAGCAAAAATTTTAGTAAAATGTTTAGAGTTCTACTTTTTCTGATGGCCGGTGAAGTAAGATTAGACATTAATAAACAAAAAGATAACAAAATCAATCCCATTAGGACACTTCAGACTGCTCTTCTAAATAACTCCTGTGAGGAAATCAAAATTGAAATTATAAGCTCTTTAGAACTGAATGACATTGGGAATACTGAATATCAATAACTATGGAATTTGGCCACAATCATACACTGAAGAAAATTCAGGATTCAGTGCTTTTATTATTAAATGAGACTAAACAGTCAATTCAAGCACGTAATAAAAATAACCACACAACAAATCTAAGGAAAGGAAAAGGAAAAAATAAATATAAAACTAGAAATTAATTGATAGGCAAGCAAAAGTAGAAATAATGGATAAAACCAAGAGTTTGGGGAGTTCTCAAGTTCATCTGAAAGAACAAATAGAGACCACTAATTAAAGATGCCAGATTGAACACATGTATTTAACCTCCACTCCCTCCTGAAATCCTATAAAAATGAGAATAAAGGTGTCTTTCTTTGTCTGATTTTTGCACAGATTCTCAAGGTCAGAGGAGGCAGGAGAAAGCAATAACCAACGTTAGGATCTGCAAAGCAGATGGATAATGGCAGCTGACTTAGCAGTTCCTAGAAAACTGAATCCTAAATCTGGCAGTAGAAAAAAATCAAGAAGCAATCTGACTTACACTACAGACTTCTCAAAGTCTCAGGAATTGGATGTATCTGGAACCTATGAAAGTGGATGAAGAGGTGAAGCCAAAAACTGGAGAGAATGGGTTTCTTATCTGTTTAAGTTAGAATTTCAGTATGGTCTCCACCATCTCCACGGTCTTTTTACTGGCTCTCTCCCACCCCCAAAATTGGACTGGGGTTGTTTTCCCAGAGAGAGCAAAACAGAAGGTACCAGAACAAGTTGAGGATGAGGATGTTTTGCGGAAAACAGGGGGTATAAATGAAAGTTGACACACTGAAGATAAGACTTGCAAACTTCCTCCCCAACAGAGCCCCCAGAATGCTGGCAGCCAGGATGCCATATACTCCAGGCCATATACTCATATACTTCAGGCAGGATGGACTGGCTTCCTCCAGGCAGAAAAACATGCAGACTAAAGGGAGAGACACCAAGATATTGATGTCAGCGGTGACTTAAAGAAATAGCCCAGGGCTTCCCTGGTGGCGCAGTGGTTGAGAGTCCGCCTGCCGATGCAGGGGACACGGGTTCGTGCCCCGGTCCGGGAAGATCCCACATGCCGTGGAGCGGCTGGGCCCGTGAGCCATGACCGCTGAGCCTGTGCATCCGGAGCCTGTGTTCCACAGTGGGAGAGACCACAACAGTGAGAGGCCCGCGTACAGCAAAAAAAAAAAAAAAAAAAAAAAAAAAAAACTAGCCCAGTCAGAGCTCGGCAAGACTGACACCTGCATTCAGAGCTTCCAATCTGCTTTTTGTTTGTATATTCTAACAGCCAAAGAGAAAAGCATATAATATGAGAAACCAAGACAAACAGGGAAAAGTTACTTGGAAATTGCAGAGAGACTCTCCAGGGAGAAGGAAATTTCAGAAGAACTATCAAATCTTCAGAGGACTAAGAGAAGATACAGTATAAACAGAGTATGAACAGAATGCTCTAAGAATAAAAGTATTGAGAGAGTAAAGAAGGACTCTTAGAAATGAAAAATATCACAGAAGTGAAAGACTTGAGAGAAGGATTAGAAGATACAGTTGAGGAAATCTACTGGAAAGTAGGAAGAAAATAGTAGAGAAAAGATGATTGGAGGACTGGTCCGGGAGGTGGGGTATCCAGAATGAAAGGAGCTCCAGAATGGGAGAGCAGAAACAAACAAACAAAAATGGAGGGGAATACCATCAGAGAAAAAAATCAGAGAAATTTTCCTAAGACCGGATGATACACCTCTCCTGGAATGGGCTTACCAATTGCTCAGAATAGATCCAATCCAAAGTATATCATCATATAGTTTGAACAGACTTATCACTAGAATCTATAATAATAATTTTAAAAACTCCCTACAAACAAAAGTCCAGGACCAGATGGCTTCATAGGCAAATTCTACCAAACATACAAGGAAGATTTAAACCAGTCCTGTTCACTCTTCCAGAAGATTGAAGAGGAGAGAATATTCCCAAAGACATTCTATGAAGTCACCAAAGACACCACCAAAAAGAAAATTATAGGCCAATATCTTTGATGAATATAGATGCAAAAATTCTCAACAAAATATTAGCAAACCAAACTCAGCAACACGTAAAAAAGATCATACACCACAACCACGTGGGATTCATTGCAGAGTCACAAGGATGGTTCAACATAACAAATCAATCAATGTGATACACCACCACAACAAAAGAAAAGACAAAAACCACGCGATCATCTCAATAGATACAGAAAAAGCAACAGATAAAATTCAAAGTATATCATCATGAAATGAAATTACAGAATACTAGGAACAAAGAAAAGAGCCCACAAGCCTCCAGAGAAAGAGAAAGGTTTCACACAAACATCAGAATGAATTCTATTTCTTTCTTTTTTTTGCGGTACGCGGGCCTCTCACTGTTGTGGCCTCTCCCGTTGCGGAGCACAGGCTCCGGACGCGCAGGCTCAGCGGCCACGGCTCATGGGCCCAGCCGCTCCGCAGCATGTGGGATCTTCGCGGACCGGGGCACGAACCCGTGTCCCCTGCATCGGCAGGCGGACTCTCAACCACTGCGCCACCAGAGAAGCCCTGAATTCTATTTCTTGACAGCAACATTGGAAGTTAGAAGACAATAAAGAAGTGTATTCCAAATTCACAGAAGAAAAATTTCCAATGAACGTCAGAAAAGCTATACAATATCAGCAATAAAAAAAGGAAAATTAAAACATCAATGCCTATTTTCCATGTTTATAAAGGAAAAAGTAAAAAATATTGATATTGTTCAGTGTTGGTAAAAATATAGGAAAAGAGGGACTTCTCTGGTGGCCCAGTGGTTAGGACTCCGCATTTCCACTGCAGGGGGTGTGGGTTCGATCCCTGGTTCGGGGAACTAAGATCCCACATGCCATGTGGAGGAGCCAAAAAAAAAAAAAAAAGAAGGAAAACAGCTCAGTGTGCAGTTGTTTGGAATAACTAAAATACATCAGGGTCCACACTTACCTGCAGGAAGTACCGAAGGTCATTCTGGTGTCAAGCTGTCTTATTCTGGGTCTGATATGGGACATAGGAGTTAGAAAATCAAAGCATTTAATTCGTTCATTATTTATCCAACAAACCTGATGTGTTTCATACGTTTATTGTGTTAGGACTGGCCTGATATAAAAAGAAATAAACAAAAACTTTTGCAAGGATCATGCACAAGTTTGTGAGGATGAATAAGACTCAGTCTCACCCTCAAGAAAGTCATGAGGTTCCTGTGATTTTTGGCTTCACTTAATCTGTAAAGTGAAGTCATTGGACTCGGATGCTTCAGTTTCTAAAGTGCCTTCCAGCCTATAATGTTATATTCTTCAATAGCTAAAGTATGTTTTGTAGGTGCTATACACCAATGAAACTTTTGCACACTGTGGTGTGAAGAAACCATGTTTACATTAGTCTGACTAATAGTCAACCGGGCTCTAGGTGGTACAGTAGAGTCCAAGTGATTCACATTTTAGTTGCTCCATGAACAGGTAAGTTTATGTAAAAATTCTGACATCCGTGGTTTGAGGGGAAAAAGACAGTTTTTCCCCCCCAGGAATCCCCTGAAGTCTGTATGATGCTGACCTCAAAATAATGGAGCATATCCAGTTAAAATTCCAGAATCAAGGCAATTTCAATACTTGATCACCTATTCTAAGTCCAATGGAAACATACCGAGGAAAATGAATAGCAAACTTCTTTTTTATAAGTTCAGAAGTGTTCCTTGCTGGCACATTTTAAAAAGGGATTCTAACATGAAACTAAAATATGTCTGAGAATTAAGTAAATGTGTTTAATGGAGGAAGAAAACCTCCTAGGTATCTTAACAAATGATGGAGCTCTATTGTAAATAAAAGCTTATTTAAGAGAATTTTAGGTCACATCTAAAATAGACAAAATTAAAATCCAAACATTATATTAAGTATCCAAAAATTGGCATGACAGAAGATTGTGAAATTTTTACATGTTCATAATGCCAGTTATGGAATAAGCACATCATTTCATAAATATAGAAACAGGAAAGGGGTTGCTTTATTTGGGGAAAAAATTACTCCTTCTGGTAGTGGTTTTCTATGTGTCATCTATTAGCTGCCTCTCTCAGAATTACTTGTGATGTTTGCTAAAAAAAGCCCTGCTGTCTGCACTTCTCCCGATATCACTGAATCAGAATCTCTGAAGGGTGGACCTGGGAATTTTCATATTTCACAATATCCACAAAGTTTTCTGTCTCACACTAACATTTGAAAATATGGTCTTAGAAAGCTATTAAAGTTTGTATGTAAATGTGAGCAGCTGGCATTTGTATATATTAGAGTTTGTATGTACGTGTCATTTTTTAAATGTATTTTACATTTAATAATTTCTCATCGGCCATTATTTCAAGCCATCAAAAATAATGTGTATATAAAAAATAATAATAATAATAATAATGTGTATATATATGTGTGTGCATGTGTATGTATTTATGTGTGTGTATATGTGTGTATATATAAGTATACACACACACACACACAGTAAATATTCACCAAGTTTCTTATGCTGCCATAAAGTTTTGTTAGGAGCTTGAGTGGTTACGAGTGAGCCTGTCTAGTAGAGAACAAAGCATATCAAGGGAAGAGAGTGTGAGAGAAGGGTTGGAAGCAAGAACCTCATCTTGGCTGCTATAGTAGACTGAATTGCAGATTTGCCTCGGGGATGCCACACTCTGTTTCTTCACATTCATGTGAAATATGGGGAAGGCTGGGGCAAGAAGATGCAGCCCTTCACTTGAGGGAAACAGGCAGACTTTCTTGAATTCCAGAAATATGGTAGTTAAAACAGAGGGAATGATGGTGGGACTGGTAGACTGAAAACCCGTGATTTAACATGGTAGATAATAAGAAGCCACTGAAGTTTCTGAGTGAAACATCAGACAGATCCTGGAAGAAAACTGTACAAGTAAGTTTAGATTAATTAGGGAAAAAAAAAGATTAAGTGCCCTTTAACAATTACCATTAAAATTAATCAAAATATCCTTTGTAGAAATGCTATTTGGACTTTTCCAAAGCGTTTTGGTTCTAGACTATCACAGCTCTCGCCACTCTTACATGATTCACTCTTACTCTCTCCAATTATGCTCTCCATTTAAAAATATAGCATATCAGGACAAGTTGCTGATTTTAAACTCTTAAACTTTAACTGCATAAAAAAGTAGAGAAAAAATTTAAATTTGTGTAATATTTTATGTTTTAAAGTAGTGAATTTCTCTGTACAATGTCTCAAATAATATATAACGCAAATGGCTTTCTACTTAAAACACAGAAATGATATATGAATTCACTTGAAGATTAATATTTTCCACCATTGAGTCTTGTCAACAGATATTTAATATTAATTAAAAATAGCTCCTTATAGCATTGTTGAGTTTTTGCTACATCTTTGGAAAGTAAGAGTGAATTATGGAAAGAGCAAGTTATTAATTTACAAATCATGTTTCAGTGTGACCTCAGGCCAGACAGAGGTGTAATCTATCTGTTAAGCCTTATGTATGGAAGGTCTGGCCAAACTGATTGGCCCAATCAAGCTCCCACTCTGGGTTTCACGTGTGTGTGTGTGTATTTTGCCAACACTTGAGTTCATAGGCCTTTGGTGGAGCCTGCATTTTCCAGCTTCACCACACTTGGCACCATGATCTATTGTCAGATACGGGGTTACCTGACACATTTACGTGACCTGTCTGGCCTCTGAAAGCATTTGAATTGGTAACTCCTGATAAGATCTATTCCAACTCTTAAAAATTGTAATAAATAAACACTTGCTGAATCCACCAGGGGTCAGCACACCAAGCATTATCACTCCAACGTCAATGTGAGTTGAACCAAGAAAAAAATTATAAAGATTAGAAAAGCCAAATACTTTTTGAAACTTGCATATGCCCATAATTATTCTTTTCCCCTTTCAGGCAAGTTGCCTCATTTGCTTGCTTTGTACTGCTTTGATACTGCCCTCTGAGGATCAGGAACTCAACAGCCATCAGCTCTGATTTCTAGTCAAGATGACTCCGTAAGTTAGCCTTTCAACTCATCCCCCTTGCTCCAAACCCATAGCAATGACAGATAGGTCACAAAAGGAGAAAACCATTAAGATGGACGCTGGATCAAAAACAAAACAGGTTATTTCATGGACCAAAAATGGATCAGAAATGCAATACCACACAAAGACCTTCATTAAAATAATTATCAAAGTATATACTTTATTGGAAGAAAAATGAGCCTAGAGGAAAAGTATGGAATACAAAAAACAGGGGAAGCACAGAAATTGATAAAATATAAGCAAATGTTTATAAACTATTAACTTTAAAAAAAATCTCAATTTTTCTTTGTTTTGTTTCAAGAAGTACAAAACTAAAACTCTAGATAACAATAAATTGAAGAGGTGATGCCAATGGGCAGATAAAATGTGCTAAAGGCTATTGTTGTTCAGGACAAAAACAAAATCACTGAGCATTTTGGATTATTTAGAAAACTGTGTGGTCTAATATGTATGTTAGAAAACTAAAGGCACATAGTCAAAATATAAAAACACTATCAGTAGCTTCCTAACCATAAAGGGGGGAAATATAGAAAACTTTACTAGTTCAAGAAAATTCAGGAAAAGGGGGAGAAAAGAAAAAGATAAAGCGAAGGTGAACAGAAAATCAAAACTAAGAGAGTAGAAATAATTTTTTAATCAATCAAAAAATGGAAAATAGAATAAACTCAATATAAAAAAGACTATATGATTAAATTAAAATTTAAAAACTAGGTATAGACTTCTTATAAAAGTTACAAATAAAATAAAACCACCCATATAAGCTTTTCAGCTAAAGGGATGGGAAAACTTGTCCCATACAAATGATAAAAACAATAACCCTAAGCATAGCAATATCAATTTCAGACAAAATACAATTTATGGCAAAAACATGGATAAAGAACGAAAGAACTTAGTAATAAGAGGACTATATAGTCCTCATGAACTCCTATGTACCTAAAAAAAAATGCCTTAAAATCTAGAAGGCAAAACTAACCTACATAAAGAAAATAGACAAACCTATAATTATATTGGGGTATTTTAACACATCTCTATAAGATACTGATTGGTCACATAATGAAAAAAAGTTTGAGGGTATGGAAATAAAAATAACAAGTTTGATGTAATGGATTATTTTCAAAAAATCTTCAAAAATTGACAACATAATAGGTAATAAGGTCTAAACAAATTTAAAAATATATAGAAAACAGACCACATTCATTCTCTGGCTATACTGTAATTATATGAGAACTCAAGAATAAAATAATAGCAAAATTAATAAGTAAACAATAAACAAAAGTACTAATAAAATAATAAATAATGTACATACACTTTTGGAAATTCTTCAATGCATTCTTGAATAAATTCTGAATTAATTTAAAAAAGAGATCACAATGGAAATTGCAGCATATTTAAGACCAGAGTGATAATACGTTTGTTACATATCAAAATTAGTTGAATGCAGCAAAAAGAATTAGAAACACATTTTGTAGACTTAACTTTATGTTTTAAAGAAATTTTGAAAACAAATGAGTAATATAGCACTTAACTCAATTAGTTAGCAGAAAAATAAAGTAAATATAAAGAGAGTAAAAGGAAGAAATTTTAAATAATAGGAGCAGAAAGAAACAGTGAGTATCAACAAAATCAAAAGCTAGTTTTTTTTGGCTAAACTAAGAAAATGGAAAACAATAACAGAGAGTAAATGCATACATATACACACACAATCAATATTAGGAATAAGAAAAAGAACACCACTATAGATTTAATGGAAAATTTCAAAACCACACATGAACATTAAAATTTTTGATGAACTAAAGAAAACTTTGATAAAAGATTTACTTTTCTAAAAAAAAATATGAATGTCAAAAACTGACCCAAGAAGACAAAGAACTTCTGAATAAACCAATAGCCATGGCAGAAATTAAATTAGTAATCAAAAGGTTCTCCTGGCATTCTCCTCCACCCGCTCAAAAAACCACCAGGCCAGCTGATTATACTGGGGGTGGGATGGGAGGGTGGTCTTACTAAATTTTCAAGGAGCATTTATTCTATTTTAAACCATTTCAGAGGAAAAAAAGAGAAGGAAATTATCTAGCTAATTTTATGAGACTAATACAGCCTTGGTACCAAGACACGACAAGAACAGTACAAGAAAAGAAAGGCATAGGCAAAGTACAAGTATGTTTTAGTTGCAAAAATCCTAATTAAAATACCAGCAGATTGAATTCAGAATTAGATATACGTAAGAGGCCAAAGTGGAAACTTAAAAATGCCTTTTTTGACCCGGCCTCAGAGGTCACACCCCACTGTGTTCTCTTGGTCACGCTCACCAGCCCTGATTCAGTGCCTGAGTCGCTTACACCGGGCGCATTACGACAGGAGCAAGGAACGCTAAGGGCCACCTTGGGACTGGCTACTACAACCAAGTGCTGTTTTGGAAATTGAAGAATTACATAGCATATTAGTTTGTCTAAGAAGTGCTACTGTAGGGTTTCCCTGGTGGTGCAGTGGTTGAGAGTTCGTCTGCCATTGCCAGGGACACGGGTTCATGCACCGGTCTGGGAAGATCCCACATGCTGCAGAGCGGCTGGGCCCGTGAGCCATGGCCGCTGAGCCTGCGCGTCCAGAGCCTGCGCTCTGCAATGGGAGAGGCCACAACAGTGAGAGGCCCGCATACAGCAAAAGAAAAAAAAAAACCTGTTTGATTTTTTTTATTGATAAGTGATTTTTTTATAAGCGATTTTTTTATAAGTCCAGTATTTAATCCATATCTGACATGGGATCCTTTTATTCACCTAACACCCATTGATTCCCACGTAGTGCACTTTAAGAAATCTGCTTTCAGCTTTTTAGTTGAAGGGAGAATTAAAGGACCCAGTGTTCATAGCACCTTAGCAATCTGACAACCTTTTGTAAAATATCTTCCTTTCGAATGTTTTTTGAGTGTTTGGCATGTAATGGAACATCTGATTCGTTTTTGGAGGCTCAGCAGTGAAAGCCCCATCTTAAGCTTCCCTTTCTGTTCAGGTGTAGGTGGGCTCATCTCTTTAAAGTCAAGGTTGCATAGATTCTCTAGCTCCCAGGTGTAAGCACAGGTCTGAAGGGGGCACTGGGGGAAGCCTTCCCCGGGGCTTCTGGAAATGCGTGGAAGGTAGAGTCTGGAAGCCTTCCCCCGGGCTTCTGGAAATGGGTGGAAGGTAGAGTCAGAACCTCCTAAGTCCCTTTCAGCTCCTAAGATTCCATGATTCCGACTTCAGTTAATGCCTTTGGGTTCTCCCGTCCCACTCCGGGCCTCTTGCTTGTTCGTCAACAAAAGGTATCAAGCACTTTGAAACACACGCTGGGTGGTCCTTCCTTTACCGCATGATGTCACTCTAAGTAAATTAATAACCCCCAGTGAGCCTGGCCGCAGGTTTTATATGTGGAAGATTCCCAAGACTTATCCCCATGAAACATGTTGTTCTAGAAGAGAGGAGGGTCACAGCCAAAGTGGCATGAGAAAGGAAAGGGGTGCTACACGCGGTTAGTCAGAAAATAATCATTGTGAAAGGAAAAAGGCGGGTCAAATGAAAATACTACGCTCCGCCTAGAGGGAGTAGGGGTTTCATCCTTCGGACTCTCGCCTCCGGGAAGCCTTCCGGGAGATAGCGCCTCCTCCCCTCGGCCCCATGAGGGCCCGAATGGATCAGGTCCCCGGCGGCCTCGGCTCGGCGTGGCCAGGCTCTCGGTCTCGCTCCGAGCTAGGGCGCAGGCCCGGGGGGCTTGGTGCCCGCGGCCGGGCGGGGGTCCCGGCAGCCGCAAGCGGCGACCACGAACGGGCGCAGGGACCTGGGCGCTGTGGTTCTAGTCCGGCGACGACCGGGCGGAACGGCTCGAGGGGGACCGAGGAGACCGCAGAGCGACGGCGGCGGCGGCTGCCCCAGAGGATCCGGCGGAGGGGAGGTTCTCGCCGCCCTCTGGCCCCGGGGGTTTCTCGGCGGCTTCCACGTGGCCGGGGCGGACAGACAGGGCTGGGTGCTGGAGTGGCGTGGCCCGAGCCTGGGCGGGCGGGAGGCCGAAGTCCTTGTCCCGCCTACGGTGAGACTTGCCCGGGCACCGATGGGACGCGCGTCCCCGGACTCGGGCCGCGGGAGAGACGGGCAGGAGATGGGCTGGGCGGGTCCTGGCCTGGCTTCACCTCCGACTGCGGCCTGCGAGATGCCCGGGGCGTCGGCTTCTTTTTCCTTCCTCTCGGTCGCTGACTGTGGGTCAGGGGTCTCTGACTTTGTCTGCTTGCGCAGTTATTCTAATTCCTGAATCATGACTTGGTGCCCTTTCTTTGGCTTCGCATTTTGAATCCTCCTGACATCCATCTCCCCTGAGCTCCACCCCCATCCTCATCTTTAACCGTACACAGAGGTCACAGTAGTGCCTTAAGCAAAGACCCGCCCAGCCTCCGCCCGGACCCCCTCTCTAAGTCCATCATGTAAAGATTCAGAAGCAGGGTTAGAGACCAGGTCCTCTAAGTGGGTTCTCAAACTGGGCCCCTTGATCACCCAGCCCCATCCATCCCCTTTGGACGGGAGTTTGTGGAAATCCACCCTTTGGCCCATTCCTATTTTTTCCCCTTGTGGTTATGATTGTTTTCTCCTGGATACTGAAAAGCTGTTTCCTTATTTCCTGTCTTTGTACTAAAAGGTGAGTGGTGATAGCAGCGCTATTGATAAAGGAAAAGAGGTGCGAGGGTGGGTGGCTGGGAGGGAGAACACAGAGATGAGAATGAAAGGCCAGCGGTGCAGGTGCACCACCTGGGCTGGAAGAGAACGTGCGCCTTCAAGTAACTGCAGTACCCTGGGTGATATTTCTCCTCTGCCGTTTCTAACTTGGGGTGATCATGGTTTGCTCCATATGGGCTACCTTGTTATGGGTTACTTACGTAATGACGAGCCAATGAAAAGAAAAAGTCGATGGTGACTTTGCCATCTGCTTGCCAATTTAATACCTCAGAGGATAAAGGCTCAGGTTAGAGGGGACCTGCCCCCAGGTAGCCTCAATAACTGTGTGGAGGGATAGGAAGTAAACTGTAGGAATAGCCCACCTGTTTGAATCTTGACACTAATCAACAAGATTCAGATGCGTGGGTTAAGTAGCCACAGACAGTCCGTAGACCAGACCACGGGCCAGCAAACAGAATGCGCAAGTCTATGTCACAGCTTTAAGCGGAAGAGGGCTGGGCAAAAGAAAAAGAAAAATGAGGAGAAAAAACCGAAAGCATCAGGAGTTAAACTGAGAAGTGAAGAAAGGCGATTATGGGTAAAACTAGTTCAAGAAGTATCACTTTAATGAATTGGATAGTTGCTCGCCAGCCAAAGATGGGAAAAGTTTGTGGTTTTAATAATGAATCCTACAAAGTATTTTCTAGACCGAGGGTATTTTAATCCCACCCCTCTCTTCTTTGCAATAGGACCTAACAGGGGAACATGGCAGGGTCAAAATGTATCAATTTGAATCCTAACTCAGGCCCTTCCAGGCTGCGTTACCCGGTGGGGTGGGCGTGTGTGTGTGTGTGTGTGTGTGTGTGTGTGTGGTGGGAGGAGTTATCTCTCAGAGCCTCTGCTGTTTCATTAGCCAAATAGGATTGTGTGGGCATTAGATGATAAACAGTGAACAGTGCCTCTGTACACCTGGTAGCTGCTATCAACAAATACAATAGCCATTACTAAAAATCACAGTTCATAAAAATAAACTATTTTGGTAGAAATCATGCCATGGCTTTAATAGGCACTCATTACGTATTTTTAAAGAATAAACGAATGCTCCTAATTTATAAGTAATACTGTTCTATGTCTTGTGTTTAGTCACAGACTTCCTGTTTTACCCTGAAGGCAATATTACACAAACTAAAATACTGGCATTCACTTAGTTTTGATTTGCTCTTTCTAAGAATAATAGAAAAATTTACAGACTGTGGCATAAAGAAGCTGGTACACCTCTGTAATCAAACGTATCATCAGTTAAACAGAACAAAAGAATGAGAAAGGGGAGCACAGGACTGCGTGGAGGCAACAGCTTTTCACCTAATTCCATGTGGACTTAAGGGGTTTCCCAATTTGTCATTCTCAAGGTCAATTTCTAGCTTTCCCAGGATTCAAAGGCACTTTGGAATGTTAGTAGAAGATATTCTTCTTGCCCCTGGAATCCTTACATCCCAGGGGCTTTTGGGGAGAGGGGAGAATAATTAAATAGTCAGTAAATTAATACTGCTCTCATGGGTCATACAATGAGATTTACATCACAAAGGTGGAATTTACATTATAAAGAAGCACCTTAGGTATTTTATAACTAAATCCTTTTAGGCAAAGGCTGGTAAAGACTTGTCTTGACTAACTAAATGTTCTTTATAAAGCATCCCAATTCCAAATAAAACTAAGTGAACAGTGATATGATGAATGCTTTTTGGAGTAGATCTCAAAGGATTTGGAAGGTGGGAGGGCATGGCAGTGGTGGGGGCCAAGCTGGGTGGGATGTATGAACAAAAGCCTGTAAGAGGAGGTGTGACCGTGGAGAAGGGTGTCCTTTGGTTATGTAACAGGAAGAGCCAAATCTGACTACGGGTTGGATCTGTTTCTTTTACTTTAGCGTTTGCTTCCTGTCGCTTTTGTTCACTAAAAGGATACTGTCTATACATAATGGCCTGCCTTGGGGAACCCTGCCCCTCCGCCTGAATGTTAAACCAAAGTGCCTTTGTTCAGGGAAACATCCGGACCCTGTCCACCTGTGGATGGCTGCAAGAAAGAAATTAACACACCCCCTCCCCGAGGCTGGCCATTCCAGGGGATATTTGCAAAACTTATGGCTTTTTTACTTCACTTCCTCATCTTCTCCGCCTCTCTGTGCTATAAAAGAAACTGGCATCCAAACCCTGATAAGATGGTTATTTTGAGACTTTAGTCTGCCATCTTCTCGGTCTGCAGGCTTTCCGAATAAAATCGTCTTCCCTGCCTCAACACCTCGTCTCTGATTCATTGGCCTGTCGTGCGGCGCGAGCTTGGACTTGGTTAACAGTTACGAGTCACTGTATCTGGTGCCTGAGTGCAGGCGCGTGGAGGTGGGAGATGGGAGAATTGCGCTGAGGACATAGGAATTCACTCACAAATGAAAAGGGGATGGGGGGAAAAGGCATGGCTGCTGTGAATAAACCTTACAGCAGGAATATTAGCGTGGTCAGGAGCACACGGGGAAAAGGATGACAGAGTTCACAAGGAAGTCGGTGTATCTTCGGTGGCAGCTCCAGAATTTCCAGGGTGGGGTGGCGATTGGGGGTAGCCACCTCTTTCGGTACACCTAAGAGTATTTGTCTGGAAGCTCTCTGCAGGGCAAACACCGATTTTACTTAGACTACATCTTTATTCAGAGTGGCTCGCTCTAGATTGAAGAGATAGGAGTAACTAACGCACTGCCCCTCCCAAGCACCGCTTTATTATTTAGATTGTTTCGATTTAAAAAGAAAAAAAAGGTAATTGCCCCCAAATGAGTTTTTATTATAAAGATAGGAAGGAAATTAGGACCCTAGTTATCTCCCACAGAAACCCAGCAGCCCTCACAGAGACCAGAAAAGAATCACGGTCGGGGGCAGAGCCGGAAAAGACCCAGGACCCAGGCTCCCGCAGGAATCCTGCGTTACCTCTGGGGGGACTGGGGGTCTTTGTGTTCCTTTCCCACTGCTGCTGCTCGTCCAGGCGATCTGTCGTTCTTCCCAGGTCTCTCTGACATCAACTGTCTGCCTCCGTCTTGCCCAGTCACACCTCCCTGGAAAGAATACCCACAGCTGCTCCAGCTCAGTCTCCATGAGGCCAGGAGAGGCTTGTTTGTCCCTCAGAGGTTGCAGGGAAGGGAATCACCCTGGAAGACTGCCTTTTAGAACCTTCTGGGGCTGCTCCTCAGCGTGGGGTATGTGGGAGGCACCCCTGGAGAAGGGGCCTTGGCCTCCTCAGGAAATACCCTGCTCTCCACTCTGAGAGTGTGCTCAGATCCGCAGCATGAGGGCTGGGGAACGGGCCTGGGTTCCCTCAGTCTCAGAACCCACTGAATATGTGGGGAGGAAAAGGGCCTCAGAGGGTTTGAGAAAAAAATCTCATCGTAAAGAACAGTAACTCTTTACACCATTGCTGGTGGGGCATTCAGCCTGTCTGGGAAAATGACAAAATGACAACACAACAACAGTCCGCTCTCAGGGAGAGTTCCTACCTGCAGGGGGAATTTTCCCTGCTCAAGCCATCACACGTATTCCCTCCATCCCCTCCATGTGATGAGGGAAGTGCTCCTGATATAACTGGTCACACTTTACCAATGAATCACTTCTTCTATAGAACAAACCACCCCAAGACTTAGTGGACTTACTGTTTTATTTGTTCAGGTCTTGGGGGGCGGTGGGCAGAGATCCAGGTAGGGATCAGCAGGTCAGCACTTCTCTGCTCTATGATGTCGGGGGCCTCAGCGGGGCTGGCTGATATGCCCGAGACTGGATGGGAATTTTTTTTTTTTTTTTTTTTTTTTTTTTGCGGTACGCGGGCCTCTCACTGTTGTGGGCTCTCCCGTTGCGGAGCACAGGCTCCGGACGCGCAGGCTCAGCGGGCATGGCTCACGGGCCCAGCCGCCCCGCGGCATGTGGGATCTTCCCGGACCGGGGCACGAACCCGCGTCCCCTGCATCGGCAGGCGGACTCGCAACCACTGCGCCACCAGGGAAGCCCTGGGAATCTTTTTTATAATGATACCACCACTAAGCTGGGGCTGGAAAATCCAAAATAGCCTGTCACATGACTGGGGCCCTAGTGGCGGCTGTTGGCTGGGGGGGGCTTGGGGTTCCCTCTGATGGTCGCCCTCTGTCTTTCTCCATGGTCCCTCATCCTTCAGTAGTCTAGCCTAACCTTCTTCACGTAGTGGTTGGCTTCCAAAAGGGCAAACATGGAAGCTGCAAAGCCTCCCAAGGGAGAAGCCTGAAAGTCACATAGCATCACTCCTGCTGCACTCTCTTGGGCAAAGCAAGTCACAGAGATGGCTCGGGTTCCAGGAGAGAGGAGACGGGCCGCTTGTGCACGTGGGGATGGGAGGAGCATCTACCGCAGGATGTGAGCTCTCTGAAAATGGCAGAAGCACCTTTAAGATTGAGACTGACCTTCAAGTTTATGCTTGAAACTGCCTCAGATGTCCCAGTAACAGGCCAGTCAGCACTGGACTTTTGTTTTGATTAGAAATGTTTTCTGTTGAGGTGCAATCTGCTCCCCGTTCCAGGGTAGTGATCTGAGCTTAGGCTGTTTAAACCTTCCTACTGTTATAAAATGCACTATTCTTCTTCTTCAAGGATTAGCTGATGATGATTCAGACAGAGGACCTCAGTGGTAAAGGACATATCCACCTTTCTGCTATAAAATTGTTCGGCCCTGGGGTGGTCACGGGACTACAGAGATCCACAGTGAAAGCCCTTAGAACACCCTCTCTCCATGAGTCCGTCTCCCATAAAATGCTGTGAGCATCACAGCACCTAATCATTATTTTTCTTCTTATCTCTCACCCTTTCATTCCAACTATTTACCCTTTTTCCACCTGGATTCGGTTCATGAACTATTATCCAAGAAAGACATTTTATAGAATTACACCTTTATCATTTTTGAAAAATATAAACTGTTTACTGAGAAACTCTCTGGAAAAGCTTGAGCCATCAGAATGCTTCGTGAAGGGCTCCTGGAGCTTGTATTTTTCTGGTTAACTGAATATTGAGTGCTCACCATTTCAGCTCCTGTTGGAAAATCGTAGAAAATGTACTAATTGAATTGACTGCCTTTGCAAATCTAGTACATGAAACACACCTGAATTTTGGTTCCCAAATGAACACCTCTATGCTCAGTGTCAAGTTGATGAACATTCTTTTTTGGAGGGAACTGCAGCAGGACCAAGCACCCGATCTAAATATGGAGTCCCCAGAAAGTGACTTTGTTGACAAAGTTCGATAGTTTTGGTATAACTTTCCTCTTTCAGATAAAATTAAATGCAGCCCCTCTTTTCAAAAAATGCTACCTACTTGGAGATTTTACTATCAACGGTAACAAATAACCTTCAAAAAAATGAAGGGAAACTATTTTTTCATTGAATCATGGAGAATTTTACTTTTGTTTCATCTGACTCTTCAAGAGGAAATCAGTAATTAGTATGGGGTTGGTTTGCATCAGCACGGAACCCCACTTCTTCCTAAAAGGAAGGCCTGAACAATAGGGGATATGAACTTTTATTGGGCTATTATTACAATACATAGATATGTCTGTCCAGACACATTCTTTTTTAAACTTCCATTTCTGTTAAACTTTTTATCTCTCACACATTTCCCCGTCAGACTCTGGGTGCCCTCTGAAAGGGCGTTTATAACTATAAAAGTAGTTCTAGGGCTGGGTGATATTTGTATTTGATTGGATAAAGTTGAACTTTGATTAAGAGTTACTTGATTTTTATTTTACGAAGAAACCCTTCCCAACACGGTGACATTAGTTGTCCAATCAGGTATGGTTTACAGGTTAAAAATTCCATATGTGTTTTCCAACTTACATGTAAAATCCGGAAGTGTGATAAATAGAGATAGTCCGCAGTTATAAAGTAGAACTCTTTCTGTAGTTAAAACAATATGTATGTATATATATTATGGATGTTACATCAAATCATCGCCCACAGCTGTCTCCGTTGTTTCCTTTGTGTTTGCCCTTTATAATTTCCTTTATGTTTGTTCATTTATTTATTTATTCACCAAGCTTTGAAAAACCTAGTGTATGCTGGGCACTGGAGATCTAAGGATGAACGGAGCTGTGGTCCTTCCCCTCTGCAGACAGACATTGAAAGAGAGTTGTAGCAATATGTCAAGTGCTATCACATAGATATGAACTTGGGGAGGCCTGGGGAAGTCAGGGAGGGCTTCTTGGAGAAAGAAGTGCTTATGCTGAATCTCTAAGAAAGAGCAGAAATTCACCAGGTACCAAGTGGGGGCGAGGGTTGGAGAAGGGCACTTAAGACGGAATTACCTGTGAAAGGGCAGAGAGAACGCAGCTTGGAGGGGGAGAAGAGGGAGAGGGTTGAAGCAGCAACAGAGAGGCAAATAACACAGTGGGCAAAAGCCAGAAGCTGGTTGACACTCTAGTTCCAGCCACTCTGCCTTACTAGCTGGGCACACCTGAAACGAGTTACTTAACCTCTCTGTATTTCCATTTGCTCATCTTAAAATAAGGATAAAAATAGTGCTACGTTATAAAATTGTCAGGATGTTTGAATGCTTAATATATGTAGAGCATTTAGAACAGTGTCCAGTGTATCTTAGTAAATGGTTGCTGTTCTTTTTTATTTTTTTATTTTTGCGGTAGGCAGGCCTCTCACTGTTGTGGCCCCTCCCGCTGCAGAGCACAGACTCTGGACGCGCAGGCTCAGCGGCCATGGCTCACGGGCCCAGCCGCTCTGCGGCATGTGGGATCTTCCCGGACCGGGGCATGAACCCGTGTCCCCTGCATCAGCAGGCGGACTCTCTACCACTGCGCCACCAGGGAAGCCCGGTTGCTATAATTAATTGTAGTCAACAATGTGATCAAATATGAACTCAGAAAGCTCGCTTTGGTAACACAGTAGAGAAGGGTTTAAGAGAGGGGCTGAAAAGAAAGTGTTTGAAGCTCACCAGGTGGTGAAATCCATCAGAAGATTGATTCAAAAGATGTTTAAAAGATAAATTCCCCATGACTTGGCAATTGATAGGATGTGTAGAGGGAGGGTATGAATCACGGATGATGCCCCAGCTTGCTGGCTTGGGAACCTGGCTGGGGGAGTGAGGTGTTCATACTGAGAAGAGGAGATGGGGACAGAGCAGGGAGTAATGAGAGGTGTTGACGTGTTGTACTGGAGGCGTTTGTGGGACATGGAAGTGGAGATGCTTGGCCGCATATGTGGATCAGGCCTAGGGACTTGAATTTGGGACTCACCAAGGCATAGGTGGCAGGAGAAACCATGGATGGGGGTCAGCTGGCTCAGGTCACATGTTCAGAGAGAGAAAGGGAGGAAGGACAGAGACCTGAGCAGAATCTCCTGGAGATCTGGGTCTGGAGGACTCTGGACCTTTCCTTTCTGGGATGGTGACAATGTTTTAGTGAGTCGGAGGTTGTCCTACTTGTGTTGGGAAGATCCATTAGGAGGCCAGCACATCCGAGAGGGCAGTGGCTCCTGGGGACAGGGAGGGAGGAAGGAAGAAACAGCCACCCTGAAATGGTGGTTGTGGATGAGATTCAGTTTTGAGGAGCTCACAGAGGAACCCCTACAGAAGTGTTCTGAGGCACGGGGGCACAAGGGCAATGTCAGCGTTAGATGGACGATGTGAATAGCGTGGATTGTGGGAATGGGAGCTAGATCCAGGCTGGAGTGCAGCTGCTTCTAAAAACAGCTGCTGTTAATGGAGCGTTCACTGTATGCTAAGCCTCTCGGATGGATGTATTCATCCTCACGGCAACCTTGGAAGTGGGTCCTAGTATCGTCTGCATTTCACCAGTTAAGAAGCAGTCTTAAAGAGATGACATTAGTTGCTTATGGTCACATAGTAGTAAGTGGTAGTGAAGGCTGTGAAGACCTGTCGAGTGTCTGCCTCTTGGGACGGCAGTTGTTGTTACAAGCATATGGGTCAGGATTTCATCAGGAAACAGATGGTACCTTCAAACTGGGTAATTTGGGGTGAATTTAGTAAAGGGACTACTTTAAAAAAATTATTTATTTTTATTTTTGGCTGTGTTGGGTCTTTGCTGTGCGCGGGCTTTCTCTAGTTGCGGTGAGCGGGGGCTACTCTTCATTGCAGTGCACAGGCTTCTCATTGTGGCGGCTTCTCTTGTCGCGGAGCACGGGCTCTAGGCGCGCGGGCTTCCGTAGTTGTGGCTCATGGGCTCTAGAGTGCAGGCTCAGTAGTTGTGGCACATGGGCTTAGTTGCTCCGAAGCATGTGGGATCTTCCCGGACCAGGGCTCAAACCTGTGTCCCCCGCATCGGCAGGCGGATTCTTAACCACTGCGCCACCAGGGAAGTCCCAGTAAAGGGACTATTTTTAAAGGTGTGGGAGGGTTTAGGGAAACCACAGGAACAGTGAAGGACCTCCAGGTAAGGAGTCAGGAAGCCTGGAGGAGAGAGGGCAGCAGAGGGATCTTGGAAGGGGCCGTGGATAGGAGTTGAGACCTTCAGAGGTGGCCTGAAGGTAACCCTGCAGGGAGGAATGATATCCTACCCTCACAGTCCTGCAGCTTTCAAATCCCACCATTGGCCAAACAACCAAATGCTAAGGACAGGAGGTCAGTCTCAGGACACAGAGCAGGGTGGAGAAGGGTGGAGAGTGGAACAGGAGGAAGCGTGGAAGCTTCCAGCACAGTTCAGGCCAAGGGAGCTGGACCGACAGGAGCTGAACAGCAAGGCTGGGGGAGGCACGTGGTCCGACTAGCCTGATGCTACCCTCAGGGTGGCCAACAGGAACCAGTGACGCTGGACCAGCCCAGGAAATCCAGCCCAGGGCATCTTTGCAGCCCCCTTTTGGGCCACAACCCCCTCAGGCATCACCTCTCAATTCTAGGACTCAGAGGATTGACAGTGACACAAACCCCATGCTTGGCAGAGCGATGGGCTCCCCTTTTGCAGGACTTCAGCCTCTCCCATGGGACTTCCTGACACTTGCTAAAGAATCTCTGTCAGATTTTTCCAGCTGTTCCCAGTGGTCAAGGGGATGTGGACAAGGTGATGCTGGGTTATGACCTGCAGTCCATTTAGAAAGGCTCCCATCTCATCCTTCAGAGTAAAGAGAGATATGCCTGTGTGTGTGTGTGTGTGTCTGTGTGTGTGTGTATGTGTGTGTGTGTGAGAGAGAGAGAGAGAGAGAGAGGGGGGGGGGGGGAGAGAGAGAGAGAGAGAGAGAGAGGGAGAGAGTATGAATGAATGAATGAATGGGCTGGATCCCATAGGATAAAACTGAGGTCAGAGCTGGCCTACCCTCCTAAGCAAAGTGGCCATACAGGGCGTTTCTTTTTAGTGCCCCATCCCTGTCCCTCCCCAGATCCTTACGCTGTGACTTAATCCTGTTCTGCTGACTGAGATCAGGACAGTTTGATGGACTTGCTGCGAAATAAGAGGGTGGAGATAGTGGCTGGGATTCCAGATGCGCATGGATCATGGCAATAGCTGGCCATGGCAATCTTTGGGTAAGAGCCTTTCTTTGGTGCCCGCTGTGCATTTTATTACGCTTGCTCCCTGCTGCCCTGGAGCATCTGGAAACTTACCTAGAATTTTCAAATTCTGATTTGGGTAGTTCTGTATTCCATTCCTTTGTGAAAATTAACACGAGAGGAGTATTTATTTATATCTTACAATGAACAGGAAGCTAGATTAGATGGAAGTGGGAAATAATCATGGCAGGCATTTTTTTGGGGGTGGGACTGGGGTGAATAGTTTTGATTGGCTGAGGGGCAGCCATGTGTTGGGAGCCAAGAAATTTTCGCCATTAGAAGATGGCCGACATCCTGCTTCTCTTCCTGCTTAATGAGATAAAAGCCCGCGCCTAAAACGAAAGCCCGCGCACGCAGCACCAATGATAATTTGCCAAGTACTTCCCTTATTCTGGATCCCGCCCCCCTTTCTCTGTACTGTATAAATACAGCTACTGCAGCAATAAAGGTTTGAGGCTTGATCAGGATTTTGTCTTGCCTCCATTCTTTCGCGTCTCCTGCCCCTTCTTCTCTTTTCAACCCCTACAGGTTCCTCCTCGGACTCACAAGGATTTGTCCTGCTGGTCGGGACTCCCGGGGACGCCCGGGGCCGAGCACAGCCATGGCCCTGCTGACCTGCACAGATCACCAGGGGAGCACCTGTGCCCCCACATCAGTTCTGGGCTGGTAAACTGACTTTTCAGTTTCCCTGGGTTTTGCTCAACACCAATTCTTATGTTAGCTCTTCCTCCTGGAATATGTCTCTTCCTTTTCATGATTTTGGTTTCTGCTCTCACTCCAAAGTTGTCATCATTTCAGTTCATGCCTTTTATAGTAAGGACACTCCAGACTTGTGTGGATGGGAGTGGAGGATAAATATAAAGAGAAGAGAATGGGAAATTTAATCTGAGATGTCAATAACATACTGATTTTTTTATTTTTCCACATCAGGCTTGGTTGCTCTATTACCAGTCAAAGAACGTCATAAAACGAAATCATCAGAGATTACTTACCAAGGATCATTGCAGCAAGTTGTGGTCCCCGTTTTCTCTGGCTTCCTAACCAAACGGGTTTAGTGTTGGATCCCACAGAGCAGGGGGATGGTTTCACTCTGGTCTTTAGCACCATCGTAACTATATTGTTACTTTTCTGCAGATTTCATTCTTTCATAAAATGTGTTTTGTTTATTTTCTGAGTACCTCACTGGAATGGGGGCAAGGGGAGAAGAATTTCTGCCTGTTTTTTTTGTTTGTTTGGTTGGGGTTTTTTTGTTGTTTGTTCTGTTTTTTTTTTTTACATCTGTGTCCTCATCACCTAGAACGATGCCTGGCACATAGGAGAAGCACAATAAATAGTGAATGTAGTAGGCGCCCAATGAAGAGTCGCTGAATGAGTGAATGATGATATGGATTTTTAAGTTAAGAAAAAAGAAGCAAATGCAATTACAGAAACTTTGAAAAGGGAAAAACTTTCTGAAATGTCTGAAGAGTGAGAATTTTCTCAACAATAAAAGATTTTGCAGGTTCATAGCAAAAGCCATTCACACCATCCTCCTGCCTCATTATGTGTTCAGTTTCAAGTTAGCAGTCCAGCTGTGCACAAGGGCCATGAAATCCAATGAATGAGTCGGCAGTAAGTGGAATAGAAATATGTTTTTTTGCTTTTTGATATAGTAGATGATTTCTCACCATGGTGACACCTGAACCCTTCATACTAGAAACTGTTTCTCTGACAACTGAAATATTTGATTAATTTATAGGCTGTCCTTCCATGATCATTTAGGAATTTAGTATAACGAAATAGCCTGTATTTAATAGTTCCACAAATTTCTCAAAAGTATTTCATAAGCAATTTTTATTTTGGCATATGATAATTCAAGGCAATTCATATCCTTTTAAAAAAATTGTTAGAGGTGGCTGGTGCCAATATTGAGAAGAAAACCAGGAACCCCTTGTTCTAAATTGGCATCTTCTTTCGTAATGGCAAGTCAGCATTAGGGCTCGTGGGATTTACTACCCGAGAGGAAAAATGTCTCTTCTGACTTCATTCATTTCATTATTTTAATACAGGTGGAACTTGAGAGTGATTCTCTTGAGCCAGTTAAGCAGTGTTCTTGGTCTCCCGTGCTTTATCATAACACCAGGCAAATCGGTGGTGTTAGTAAATGTTTATTGAACAGAACCAAATTTATTGAGCATTCCTAGGTGCGTGCCACCATGCTAGGCATTGTGCAGAGTAGAGAAGGCTGGTAAGGCAGCATTTCTGCTGCTTGTAGGTTTACAGTCTCTCTAAGGAGATATTGCTACCAGTGAAATGACCGGGAAGTGGTCAAGTAGAATGAACACGTGCCAACTACTTATGGTGTTGAGTTGCTTAGTGCTCTGCTCTGGACTATCTCTCTATATTCACTCCCTTGGCGATCTCACTCAGGGCTTCTTCTTCTTTTTTTTTTTTTTTAATTAATTTTATTTATTTATTATTTTTGGCTGTGTTGGGTCTTCATTGCTGCATGCGGTCTTTCTCTAGTGGCGGTGAGCGGGGCTACTCTTCATTGCGGTGTGCAGGTTTCTCATTGCAGTGGCTTCTCTTGTTGTGGAACACGGGCTCTAGGCGCGTGGGTTTCAGTAGCTGCGGCACACAGGCTCAGTGGTTGTGGCTCGCGGGCTCTAGAGCGCAGACTCAGTAGTTGTGGTGTATAGACTCAGTTGCTCCGCGGCATGTGGGATCTCCCGGACCAGGACGCGAGCCCGTGTCCCCTGCATTGGCAGGCAGATTATTAACCACTGTGCCACCAGGGAGGGGCTTCTTCTTTTAAGTAAAATTATTTTATTTTATTAGAACAAGTAAGATAGTCAAAAATAGTCAGATTTCACTTACAGCTTTTAACAGCTTTAAATACCATCGATATGCTGCTGACTCTCAAATGTGTGTCTTCCACCCAAACCCCTCCCACTTGCATCTCAAACTCACAGCCTAGACCCAACCTGCTCCTTGACCAGACACTGTCCTCCTGGGAAATGACATCACTGTGTGCCCAGCTGTTCAAGCCAGAAACCTGGACTGTTTCATTCCCCCTCCCTCATCCTCCTTATCCAGTTTACTCCAAGCCTTGCTGGCCCCCACCTCTTCTACCTCCCAGATAATCCCATGGGTTTTTCTCACCTCTGCCGTCTCCATCACTGCGCTGTAGCAGCCTCCTAACTGGTCTTCTGACCCCACCCATTCTCCTCAGTGGTTACTGCCAAAAACCTAAATCAGATCATATTGCTTATTTGAAATCCTTCACTAGAATCTACATGTGGGATAAAATTGCATAGAACCATGCGTGCGTACAAATGAATGAATGCATGTAAAAGAATCTGTTAATCTGATCGCCATTGATCACACTTACATTTTCTTCCAGTTCTTTCTATGAATATTTCTTTACCCAAATTAGAAACATACTATACATGAGATATTATACCCTGGCTTTAAAATTTTAACATTAACATAAGCAGTTTTACATCAGTAGATACTTTTTGAAAAAAGCTTTTCAAATGATAATGCCATGATTTACTTCACTTTGCTCCTATCGTGTGGTGCATTGCAATTTATATTATTCCAACTCGAAATGTAGGCTATTTTTTTCCACTTTCATAGATTTGCAATGTGGTGAATATCTCTGTCCACAAATGTTTGTCAGAGTTTCTAATATTGGCTTAGAATAGGTTTTCAGAAGGAGGATTACCGGGTCAAATTCACATTTTTCAAGCTCTTGATAATATACGGCCAGGTTGTTTTCCCAAAAAAATGTTTTCCCCTTGTTAGTCCTTTATTACAGAGCCACTGGGGCATTTTACTTTATTCTAAACTTAAACTGATAGGACCCAGGCCCATGTTGCATCCTTTCCAAGAGATGTATTACTCAGGTACCAGAAGGCCTCACACTGGGGTGGTCTTGCATAAGAAATGATCTCAGTGCGTGGATACCCCAGCCAGTATTATCCTGGGTCTCCTGCACATTTACCTCCTCATTATTCTAGGGGAGAAATGTTAGTATTCGGGTCTGGTTTCCTGAGCTTTAAGTTGAAGAGAAAAGTGGAGGAAGTGGGTTAGTTTAAATTCCCAGAGCATTCCTTTGCGTCAGTGAAAAGTTACAATGTTTGAATAGATACCTGTATTTCAGCAGGTCCCATGGTGCCTGAAGAATTTTGGGCATGATTAAAAGAGTTGAAAGGAAGCAGTGTCAAAAGACCTAGAAAATCTAGCGCGCCGAGAATGAAAACAGGATTTCAAGCCTTGGAATTCCACAAAACCATTCACAGCTGTGCCTCCTGTCAGATTTGGGCCATTGGGTAAACATCTTTGGAAGACAGCATTTGACCTTTAAGAGAAAACTTTTTGAACCTGAAGGAAAATGAACAACGGCAGTGACAATAGGCTGACCCTGATGAGTTTCTTGGAAATTAGTTATTTTTATTCTTAATGAGGGAAAATATGACTGCTCTGGGTAAAATGAGTATTTTTGGCTCTTCCATCTGTGTCTCAAGTACTAAGTTTCAAAATTGTGTTGACCGAACACAGTGAGGATTTTTTCACAGTTTTGATTGTGGTGATTACCAACAAGTAAACAATGTCTTTGTGTGTGTGTGTGTGTGTATGTACACAGAGAGAACGCTGATGTAGAATTATATATTCTGTAGACCAGGGAATCCAATATATCCAGGTAGGTTGGAAGTTTCTGCTCAGACTTCTAGTCTTTTTTTGTGTGTGTGTGGTACGCGGGCCTCTCACTGTTGTGGCCTCTCCCGTTGCGGAGTGCAGGCTCAGCGGCCATGGCTCATGGGCCCAGCCGCTCCGCGGCATGTGGGATCTTCCCGGAGCGGGGCACGAACCCGTGTCCCCTGCATTGGCAGGCGGACTCTCAACCACTGCGCCACCAGGGAAGCCCTCTGCTCAGACTTCTTGAGAGCCTACATGGTGACTGATGAGGAGTCCCAGTAACCCCAGAACAACAAAGCTTGGCATAAATATTCCTGTCTTCAAAGCAACAGTTCTAGTGAAGTTAAATTCCTTTAACTCTGTATTTCCTGTTGTTCCAGAGCTTACGTGGCTAACAGAGGTACGAATCACTGTGCATGTGTCATGCATCCCTTTGAAGGAATGCTAGGGTGTTAACTAATTACTAGGCAAATGGACAATTATTTCTGAGAGGTTTTTTTCAGCATGTTTGTTGATACAATGACTAGGCTATTTATAGTAATCTTTTCAAGCAGTTTCTGAGTCTTTCTCTGCAACAGCAAATAGATAAAATTAATAGAGATGGTACAGCAGGGTGTTGTGATGCTAGCTCTTTTGGTAAGAATGTGGTGCTAATGAGGGCATGATCCCCTGAAGATCAGAAAAACAATTTCATTGGTGCCAACAGAGAAGTCTCACGGTCACCAGCTATCTCAGCTTGGGGCTATTCATCATGAGAGGAGCTGGGTCAAGGGGAGAGGATGGTCCAGGGTGAGAATGGTTAAGAATCTGCCTGCCAATGCAGGGGACATGGGTTCAATCCCTGGTCCAGGAAGATCTCACATGCCTTGGAGCAACTAAGCCCGTGCGCCACAACTACTGAACCTGTGCTCTAGAGCCTGCATGCCGCAACTACTGACCCCACATGCTGCAACTACTGAAGCCCATGTGCCTAGAGCCCATGCTCCGCAACAAGAGAAGCCACCACAATGAGAAACCTGCGCACTGCAATGAAGAGTAGCCACTGCTCGCCGCAACTAGAGAAAGCCCGTGCACAGCAACGAAGACACAACGTAGCCAAAAAAATTGAAAAAAAAAAACCCCACCATAAAATTTTATGTTTATAAACTTAGTAATCTTCCTTTTAGAGGATCTTAACTAACACTCAAATGTAAAATGCTTCGTTTCTTTTAAGGAATTTAAAAGAAATACAGGTTCCGCAGTACTAAATAGAAATAGGTGGACGTGATAAACCAATTCAAAGGATTGTCTAAAGGATGGTTATTCTTCTCCTCTACGGGAATCTCAAGGTCCCTTTGTCTTGGGTGGACAATGAGCACAGTAGAAACTAGCTTATTTATTTCATCTATTACTTTTACTTGAATATTTTAAAGTTCTTATAGTATCATGACACCTCTCCCTTAAATATGGACTATGCGTCTCCAAAAAGTAAGGACATTTCCCTACCTCGCCACGAGACCTAACAAAATTAATAGTAATTCCTCAGCTGTATCTAATATTCGTCTTCTTTCCCCCAAATTTGCCCACTTGTCCCTAAATGTCATTTACCATTGGTTTATTTAAACCAGTCAAGGTCCACGCATTGCATCTGGTTATGTCCCTTAAGTTTCTTTTAATCTAGAACAGTCCTCTCCCTCTTCCCTCACTTCACTGACTTAATGAAGAAGTAGCCAGCTATTTAGTAACAATTGGTCTCGTTTAATTAATTACTGAGCAAGAAGGCAACCACAAGGCTAGCTTAATGAAACCAGATGTCTTCATTCCAGGATGGATATTTTTGATCTGGGGTTTACTGCTATTCCCCCTCAAGAGCAAAGGAAGCAAAAAAACAAAACAAAAACAAACCCTGACTTTGACGAGGAATTGACTAGCAGTTCTATGGCAGAATCCCTGTGATTCGGTTCCATGAAACTCTGAGTCCATGGCTGCTTGTTGCTGATTTGGTGCCCAGGTACTGTGAATGCCCACTGTGGTTTTCTTCAACCCCTTTTGATTCTCAAGTCAGTTTTCAGACAGCCAACATCCTTTACCTGTGGGTTGCTTTTTGGAAGGTATGCAATCCCCTACCAGCTCTGTAAAGTATCTCCCTGGTAAGGAGACTATATTAAACGGAAAGATGTTTACTGATCTTCCCTTTTATTTGGTTACATCTTACATTCTTCTCTATCCTTTTCTCATATGGAAAAGAAAGCCCCCGGGACAGAAGAGCAGTTGGTACCAGTATTCCCTCCAGTAACTGTTAATCTTAAACGTCACAGTGCACATGTATTAGGGATGTGGGGAAAGGGTCCTTTATTCACAATGAAAGGAAAGTGCCACTTGAAAAATGACTCCTACAGGAAGTATTTAGAAAATGGTACCCACTCTTTTATTAGTATGGGTTACAGGTTATCCTTTCTTACACCTGTGGACCAAAGTGCATCCTTTGGCTTGTGTTCTAGTTCCAGCTGAACCATATTAAACTGGGAGATCCAAGGAACCCACCCATTTTCCTTTGTCTTATATTCTCAGTCTAAAAATCAGGAGTTTGCACTAGACTTCTAAGCTCCCATCTAGCTGTTGAGCTCGATGACCTCATCACGTGAATAGTAACTTTAATTTTCCCGTTTCATCTCTCCCTTCCTCCCATAAATAACCTCTTCCGACAGGCACTTGCCTCTGAGTGTGCTGGGAGCCTCTGTAATGGTTTGGGAGCCATGAGTCAAGAGGTCCCGTTCTTACTTTCAGGTATGACTTTGCAGGTCAGGTATGACGTGTTTATTACTAAACAGGTAATTTCTTGTCTAGTTTTTCACGCTGTAGGTTTCCTACATATGGAAACTACTCACCTTTTTAATTAAGAGCAGTGAACCCAAATATATTTATGTTAAAATGTGTGTTATCATAGGGTTGCCTAGAATTGGTTGCATTAAAAAAATATGGAGCTAGCAAATATGCCGGGACTGAATAGTACCAATTGATAATGCAGTGTACACAGTGTCTGAGCTAAAAAAAAAAAGCATTATTGGGCATCGACCTTGTGCCAGGCACATGAAGGCTCGTTTCCTCACTAATCCCCACAGTGACCACGGAGAGAGCCGGCCTGTTTGGGGAATCAACAAAGAAACAATCTTGTGCACAACAGAGCAAGGATTCCAACCCAGGTCTTCCCCAGCCTCAGACCAGTTCTCTTCCCCGTGTTGCAACTCAACTTTTTAAGTTGTGTATTTGAGCAATATTATTGTTTATACTTAGATTGCGTGTAATTCAAGAGCCGTTCTCATTTTTCTCATGTGTTATGCTACAGAATAGATACCACAGACACGTTTAGAAACCTTTTCAGAATGATTCATATTGGGAGAAAAATCCAGCCACAAGATATTTGTATCAGGTAGCCATAGAAACCGCAACTTCAATTTGTGTCTTACAAAAGTTCTTTTATGAAGTTGAATAGACCCAAATTCCTGCTTCGTGGTTTAACAACCAATTGGTTATTAATGTGTACGGCTATTTCCCCATCTCTTCTATTTTTGCTGTCTGGTTGGCACAGCCGTGGCCTTTGGCAGCAGCTGGGATATAAATATAAAGTGGGAATTGAGGCGCACTGGGAGTGGAAGAACAGCTGACAGAGCACAGCAAAGCCCCAAGCTCTGCAGGGCCGACCGACCGGCCCAGGCAGGTTGGTTTCGGTCTGGTTGACTTGTCGGCTTCGTGCTGAGCGAGCTTTCATGGTTTAAAGGTTGGCATGGGAAGCGATGTTTCTTGCCCTGAGAATATCCATCTCTATTTGTAATCTATGTGGTAATTAAGGCCAGACTTTTTGATGGAGCCTCATCTGTGGCAGAATTTGAGGCGTGGTGTTATATGCCCCCTTCTAGCTTATTTTTAAAGGTGCACATTATATGTTAGGAAAATGTTTAAAAGCTGTTTATGGTTCAAAGTCAGTTGGCTTCATCCTTACTAATTTACAGATGTGTCACTTCATGAATGTAAGTCCTTGTGTTGGAAAGGTACTTGTCTAAAATGCAGGTGAGAGTTTATAACATTTATGTTTCCTTTTGCAAAGACTGGCAGGGTTTTGTTGTTGTATTACTTTGTTTCTTTTGGGTTGTTTCTTAAGCTTCTAATGACAAAGATTGCTATTGCTTATTAATTATAGTTTACCTATAACGCAAATTGTTGACAAATAGGTAGCATTTTTCCATTTGGGGGATAGAAATCATGTGCATGTATCAAGTGGAAAATTTGTCACATATATTCAGCTAACAGCTAACAGCTTTCTGCAGCAAACATTTATGAAGTGCTCACAGGCGTCAGGCTTTGTGACAGTGACACAATGGAAGGTTATATAGATGTGCTCTCAGCCCTCCAAGAGCACATAGCTATTTTCCCTAGTTCAGTGAACCCAAGATTTTCTGGAAAATTATTACTGTTGTAACAGAAAACGAAGACACCAAATAATTAAAAGTTGTTTTGGCTTTACATATTCAGATATCATATGACTAAAACGTCTATGCTCTTGTGTTTTTCCATCTGTTTCTCAGTTTTCTCATCTGTAAAATGGGCATAATCATAGAACCTACCTCATAAGGTTGTTGTGAGGATTAAACTAGTTAATAGATCCAATGTTTAGAACAGTGCCTGGCACACAGTAAGTGTTCAATAAGTATTAGAGTTATTATTATTTGTCCAATGATTGTCTGGACTTTCTTCTTTCCTGGGTTGCTAGGAACGTTTTGAATCATATGACATTTTTCTGGAACTCATAATCAAAACTTCCCAGCCACACCCAGCTAAACCTGCTCTTCCTGCAGAATTTTGTATCTTAGCACATGGCACCACCAGCTACATGAGCCAGTCCTTCATGCCACCATGCTCCTGTCTACCACAGGGTCTTTGCATGTGCTGGTCCTTGTCTTAAAATGTCTTTCCCACTTCTCCCAGGTAATGTCTGTTCCTTTTCAAGATCGCAGCTTCCTTCTGCTGAGATGGCCTGTTTGAGCTCCCCAAACAGAGCAAATATTCTACACCACTTATTTGAGGTACCATTTTACATCTCACTGAGTGATTATTTGATCAATGTCTGTCTCTCCACCAGAATATAAGCTCCATGAGATCCAGGGCAGTATTAATTTTTGTTAATCTTTGGTATCCCCAGCTTCTAGCCCTGAATTTCATGATAGGTGCTTGGTAAACATTTGTTGAAAGAATGGATTAGAAGGCTGTAGTTCATGTATTATTTATTATTTAATTCCAAAAATAATACATGGTATTTGTAATAAATAGGAGTAGTATAGAAATGCATGAAGAAATGAAGTAAGGAAAGAAGTGCTCCTTTACCTTATAATCTCATCTCCCAGAAGTGTCCTCTATTGACACTCTTATACAAACTTGGTTTATATCCTTCTAGACGTTTTTCCTGTGTTTACCAATCATACACACATACACATATGCATATATATATAGTTCTTATAGGAAAATAGAATCTTATGCTACACATACATTTGTTTTGTTTTATATGATATTGGAGCTATCTTTCTAGGTTGGTACATAATAGAGCTCCCTCATTAAAATGATTATGAAATACTTCAGAAAGGTCTAGAACAATACAATGAGCACACCTGTACCCACTACCCAGCTTGATAAATAAAGCTTATCAATACATTGAACAGATCCCCCACCTTGCTATCTTGAATTTGGTGTTTCTCATTCCCATGCATTTCTTTATTCTTCACCTAACTAGGTTTATATCTATAACCATTGGAGAGTCTTTGCCTATTTCCAAATGTTATATTAATGATATAATTCTATATGTGTTTTCTGCAATTTACTTTTTTCACTCAAATTTATGTTTGTGAGATTCATTCAAACTAAAGTGGGTAGTTCAGGTTCATTCACTTCCCTTGATGTAGCATATTCCACTGCAAGAATGTGATATAAATAGTTACCTATTCTTCTATTAGTGTGCATTTAGTTGGTTCCCTCTCCCCCACTACTTTTTTTAGTATTTCAATCAATGCAGCTATAAAACATTCTTGAATTTGCCTGCTTTTGTGCATATGTGAGAGAATTTCTCCACAGGTTATACCTGGGAGGGGAAATGCTGAAGTGTAGGGTATGTAGATCTTCAACCTTACTAGACGGCGCCAATCTACCTCTCCCAAGTTCTTTCATTATTTTTTAAAGCTGCATGGTATTCCATGAAAATAACGTACACTAATTTATTTATCCATTCCTTTTGCTAGATATCCATTTGCAATATCCTATAATACCCATCTGCTGGATATTATTTGGGGAGTTAAAACAATATTAAATATAAAAATTTCATGTTGAGATGATTCTACTAGCAGAGCACTTGAGAGCTTGGAAGGCCCTCCGGGGTATTTTAATTTCATTTGATCCACTCCGTGGAGAGAGTCAGGTCAATTATTACCATTGCTATGTTTTATCTTCAATGGATGAGGAAACCAAACCTGAGGTATTAGGAATCTCAGGTCCTCGCTGGGCGGGCAGCAGAGCCAGGTGGAGTGGCTCACATCCTTGGTTCACAGCTTGTTCCATTCTACTTCTCTGCCTTCTTACACAGTGCAAAGGAAAAAATGTTGCCCGCTATTCCAGTTCTACAAGGATCAAGCCATTAGCCACTTCAGTCATTGCACCCTGAGGCGAATTCAGGATGGAGAAAAACAGGATGCATTCTGTGCTTTAGATATACTGGCCCCTAGATGGTTAAGATGCATATCTAAGGAAAAATTTCAATGACCTTAGATTCTTGCATCTTCCCATACATAGAAAAGCACTAACAACAGTAACTGGAGATGTCTGTTCTTTGTGACTAGCAGTCATCATTTTACGCTTCACTACGTGTTTTTCCCAGCAAAAAGGTTCATCTACATCCTGGCTCCTGCCTTACCTCTTCAGCGTAGTTCCTCAAAGCTACCTGAGAGTCTGTCTCCTGGGCAATAGTCCTCAGTAGGGTCCCGAATAAAACTTTACTCACAACTTGTACGTTGTGCGATTTTAGTGCAGTCGACAACAGCTACTGAGTGGTTCAGCTGGTAACTATAACTGGTCAGAGCACTGGAAACAATGTGAGAAAGGAAGGCGGCCATAAAGATGGAGGAAGAAACACGCCTTCTTTGTTGCACCTGTGAAAACTGCAGCGTATCAGCTCACAGGCTGTGCTGCTGGGCTGCATTGTCCTGGGAAAAGGGAAACAGATGGCAATTTAATAGGAAGCTGATAGCATTGTTTGGGGTTGGGCAGGGGCTCTCTGGGGAACTAGGAGAGAAGCTTTCAGCTAAGAGCCACAGCAGCCTGGAGAAGGAACTTCTGTGGCCACTTCCTGCCACCTCTGCTCTAGGAGGAGCCCGAGGGGACAGGAGTCATAGGTCTCCATGGTCTGCCTGCTGCTGTTTCTGCCAGAACTCCCTTGAGAAGCCAGAAGTTATGACCCCAGGGTAGAGGCGTGTGTATGTGCGTGTGCGTGTGCGTGTGTGTTGTGTGTGTTGGAAGAAGGGCTGGCCAGATGGTGAAAGCTGAGTATATAAATGGCATCAGAGCGGGAATGCTGAGGATGGGGAAACACGTTAACCAGATGTGCTTAGGGCACGGGGCACAAACAATGTGCATAATGCCCACCCCTCATTTCTCCCTTTTTCTTTTTTATATGCTGGCACATGTCCTGAACTTGAATGGCTCTGACCTGAATAGATGCAGCTGCTGTGCACAGCTTCTCTTAGGAGTGGTGGGGAGGCATGGTTTAAAAACCAGAAACCCAGGCTCTGCCACTAACCAGCTATGTGATGCTGGGAAAGTCCCTTTGCTTCCCGGCGATGCTTATCCTTTAGGAAATGCCAAGATTCTTCACCGCTGCAGATCCACCTTGTGCCTGCTCTGCAGGTCTGGGGTTGTAGGCTGCTATCGGGGGTTTAAAAGTAAGCAAGATGTGATCCCTTCCCAGCACCTTTTCTCCAGCTCCTGCCCAGGTTCTGAATGTCTAGCTCCTGCTTAGCAACCAAGTATCAGACAAAGAATCAGAATTAAGGTTGTTCTGGGAACGAGGAAAACAGGATTGAATGGCTCTGAGGTCTGCTTGGTGCTTCTTTTGAGTTTCCTCCACTGAGAAGGTCGAGTGAGTCACAAATGCTATTCTTTGACACTGAGTATCGTGGTCTGCCCAGCCAAGGCTACCTCCTGAAATCCTCGTAACCCAAGACACAAACACCCACGCTGGGTTTGGATGACACGCCCACTCTTCAATTCTCTCTGGATGCCACTTACATGCCGCATGGCCCTTGATCTAGGTACTCCGGAGTCCCATCCTCTTCTCGCCTTTCCTGTCCTCGTTGTGTATTCTCCAGCTGGATCATCCTGTGAATTCCCACGGTTACCCAAAGACCAATGGTTCCCCGCCCATATTCTCTGGTCTGTGGCTCTCCTCTAAGTTCCATTTTAAATGACTACATGCCATCTCGACGTGGATGACCTGCAGGCGTTGACACCCACCGTGTCCAAACCGCACCCCTCAACCTCACTCCCAGCTGCTTCCTTTCTCCAGCGTTTCCTATTTGATGGCTGACAGCCTCACCTGTAAGCACCATGCTGGGAGGATCCTTGGACCCATCACTGGATCCTTTTTCAAGTCAACGCTTTTGGGGTTCTGTTCCTGGTAGAAGAAAGTCCAGAGCCTTTACGGTGACCTGAGAAGCCTGGCTGCCTTTCCAGCTTTTTATCCCCTTCTTTGTTCTCACCCGGCAGCCACCTTGAGTTCAGCCTGTGGGTCCCAGGGCCCTCACGCTTGTCCTGATGGGGACAAGGGGGGTACTTTGTCCCCATCAGCTTCCCGTCCCTGGAATATTATTTGGGGATATTATTTGGGATATATTATTTTCTTCCCCACATCCAGTCTCCTTACCTGCCTGACTCCTTTCTCCTCACCTTCCAGAACTTCAAATAGCATCTCCTTTCCTTGGGCTTCCTTGGCCCTCTCATCTAGGTTGGTGGCTCCTCCTAGGGGTTTCCATGGTATCCTGCAGTGACCTTGATCCCTGATGACATAATTGAAGGTGCTCTTCCAAAGCGACTTGGTGATTATCTCTCCTCTGCTCCAGGCACAGTGGCTGGCTCTCAGCATGTGGGATAAATAAACACATTTTATAAAGAGGGAAAGAAACTCTTTCTCAAAGTTTTCTTGGGGTGTGGGTAGGATCTCAGGGTTTGAATATATCCCCGTACATTTCTGAGATTTGCCGCAGGGAAAAATCCTGAAGGATGTCCACAGGTTCCAACAAATCCTCCTAACTAGCTGATTTCTTAGATTTCCCGGTGCTTCCTGTCACCAGCTTCTCCACTTTGCTGTGAGGAGTTGACCAGTTGGGGACTGTCCAGGAGTTGGTGACTGACAGACACCTAGGCATCTTTTGCCAGGTTTCAGGGAAAAAACAAGGTAGAGAATCGAGTGTCAGCTGTCCAGGTACTGGGCGGCAAAGCTGATGACTTCCCCTAATATATTCATCTGTGCTTTCAACAGAGGCAGTGTGCAAAAATGCAGAGCGCCGTGGAGCCCAGCTGAGGATGTGTCCGTTGCCGTGGGTGGAGGGGTCTGTGAGGAACGGAGGGCGTCACTGGAGGTGAGCTTGGGAGGTCAATATTTCAGGTTCTTGGAGAAATAACTGCAGAGGCAGTCAGTCAGAAAGGGGTGTGGCTGTGCCCCCCTGTCCCATGCCCCGGTTTCTTGGCACTTAGGCAGCCATCAGATTAACGAAATCTTTTCAGTCCTCACAGAATTGACAACCTCACAAGGAAAAAGAATGTTTTCGCACTGGATGGAAGATTTAAAACAACATCAAAAAGAGCAAAACCTTTTCTATATAAGGGCATAATCACTTGCCTTCTACACAATGTTGCGAGTTAATATCTTTGTCTCAGGGGTATAATTTTTCTCCTCAATCTTTACAGCTATTTCCAGAATTGCAAAGACTGTTTACAAAAACTGTGTCTAAAGTCTCAAATGCCCGAGTCAGCCGCATGTGTGGATGGACAGGGGAGAGGTGAGGGGAGTCCTACTGGGGGATGAGAAAGTTATTGCCTTTCAAACGCCAGTGTGTAACCTAAATCAAAATTTTAAAAAAGCTTCAGGGGGCTTCCCTGGTGGCGCAGTGGTTGAGAGTCCGCCTGCCGATGCAGGGGACACGGGTTCGTGCCCGGGTCCGGGAAGATCCCACATGCCGCAGAGCGGCTGGGCCCGAGAGCCATGGCCGCTGAGCCTGCGCGTCCGGAGCCTGTGCTCCACAACGGGAGAGGCCACGACAGCGAGAGGCCCGCGTACCGCAAAAAAAAAAAAAAAAAGCTTCAGAACTATAATGCCTTAAAAAAAAAAAACTTGAATGATGCTGGGAAAGTTGAAGCGAAATGAATTTAATTACTGAATCGCTGGTGGTAATTAAAAAACAAGTTATCTGTAATAAACTATATTTATAGATTTTTCCAACGCAAAGGTATAGGACTTATGAAACGCAAATGATTAGAAGTGTAGGTTAGATTTAGAAAGGAAATCTGAATAGAAATGATTCCCTTCCACGGATAACAATATTTGCTGCTAAATTTGGTTCTTTTACTACTCAAGCAATCAACATATATAAAATAAAGTTAGAGTAAACTATATTTTTCATCACAAAAGTGCCTTTTGGTTTGTAAAACATCAAGTCACACCATGTTCTACTACAAGCATTAATAAATTGCTTATGTTATGAATTATGTTTAGAAAAATGTGCTTGTCCACATGTTTAGAAGCAGAGCTATCAGAGTAGCAAATAATTTTTAAATGGACATTTAGAACACATTAGGGTGAGTGTTATGTTTAGAGCTTGGGTATTCTTACCGAAGATTATTCAGTTTAAGATTCAACAGCACACACAATCTCTGGGAAATGTGTGTCCTCAGCAAGAGCCTGCTTGGGCATCCTTTCCTTATACTTAGGAAGAAAAATCCGGTCTGGGACATCCGGGTCCCAGAGAGGTACCTCCTCTGTGGTTCACAGGGAGCCCACTCAGTTCCTGGGTTCAAATCTTCCCTCGGTCACTTTTTCACTGCAAGATCTTGGCAAGTTACTTAGCTTTTCTGTGTCTCAGTTTCTTCCTCAGTAATTTGGGGATAATAGTCTCTTCATAGATTTGCTGGAGGATTAAACCAGTTTATGTAAAGCTCTGGAACAGTTTATGATGGGCACGTAGTAAATCTTCAATAGACATGAACAATGATTATTATTGACGTTGGAAAGCTCTCACTCTTTCTAAGGATTTGGCATGAATCAATGTCTTTTGAGTCAGCAGAACGAATCATTTTCAGTGAACCGTCAACATTATTTAGATAAAGTAACTTCTCTTCAATGCCTTGGCATCAATTGTTCAAAAATAAAGTAAAAAGACAAAGGGGAAAAATTCCTGGCAAAGAGACAAGTTTTGAGAATTGTTTTAAAGCAGTCATTGTATTCAGGTGGCTTACTATAAACAGGGAGGGAGGTAAGGAGGAAATCAGAGCCCATTGTGGGTCCATAAAATGGATGTCTTTTCAACTAAACAGATTGCTATCAGCCTCACAGAGCCGTCTCATGTTCCTTTTTGCCTGGTCATTTCCTTTACTGAGTGTAAGAACCGCCCACTCGGGTGTTTCTCAGGATTATAGGTTTTTTAGGTCAAACAGAAACCCTGGGAGCGCCCAGCGCAGCCCCACACACGCGGTTACATTATGCACCGGCTGGGTGACATCGACCCTGCCACTGTGGTGTGTCCTGGAAGCTGTTGTGCCTGATTTGCAGAGATGCTCTCAGAGTGTGGCCAGCGGCGACCAGCAGCACAGGGTAAGAGCTTGGCTCTGAAATCCTGAAGCCTTCCTGGTGGGCTGAAGGCTGCACGTGGGAATCCCTCCATTCATTTCAGAAGCTGAACCAGTGGGCCCTGCTCGCTTGCATCCTCTGTCATCCTCGGCCCCCATGATGGACGAGACACAGGAGCCTCTGGCCATGACTGTCCACCTCCTGGCCAACTCCGGGCATGGCTCACTTCTGCAGCAAACCCTGGACCAGCTCCTGGACTGCATTTGCCCAGAGGTCCGTGTCTTTCTGGTGTCTGAGCGGGTCAGTCCAGTGAAATACTATGACAAATGCCACTCCAAGCGGTCCCGCTTCCCGGGGATGTCTGTTCTGCTCTTCCTGCACGAAAGCCTCGGAAAGGAGCGGCTGTTTCGCGTCCTTGACTCCCTACAGCATTGGCCGTGGCAGTGCTACCCCACCCAGAGTGCGCAGGGAAGACCGTGCCCTTATATTCTTGCCAATCAGGAATTCTATAGTCTGGACAACCAGATGCCCGTCTGGGGCGTGAGGCAGGTGCTCTGTGGCACCGAGATCCTGAGAGTGACGCTCTACTGCAGTTTTGGTAACTACGAGGATGCCATCAGGCTCTATGAGATGATCCTGCAGAGGGAAGCCACCTTGCAGAAGAGCAGCTTCTGTTTCTTCGCGCTCTACTCCACCGAGAGCTTTGCCCTGCAGCTCTCACTGAAGCAGCTGCCCCCTGGAGTGTCGGTGGACCCCAAAGAGGCTTCAGTGTTGCAGTTCAAGGTTCAAGAGATTGGCCAGTTAGTGCCTCTTCTACCCCATCCGTGTGTCCCCATCAGCCATACCCGGTGGCAAACACAGGACTATGACGGCAACAAGATTCTACTTCAGGTATTTCTGTCTGGTCTCCATGATCTTTAGATGCACATGTAACCGTGTGATGTGACATCCAAGAGATGATTTAATGTCGTGGTTCTCAACCTTGGTTGCACACCAAAGTCTCTGGGGAGTTTTCAAACGTTCCCATGCCATGGCTGCACCCCAAGTCCGTTAGATTAGAAACTTTAGGGGCACGCTGGCTTGGGTAATACTTTTAAAAGCTCCCTGGATGATTCTAATATGTAGCTTGTAACGTGGTTGAGAGGCACTGATTTAATAAAATCCCTTCCTCTGACAGATAAGGAAGTTCAGATTCTGTGAGCCGGTCACTTGCACAAGTAGTTTGCAATAGAATCGGGCAGCACCCTACTTCTCAGATTTTCCTTTAATCATGCTACTCAACTATACACAAATACTTTGCCCACTCTTTGGGTCCAGAAACATCATTAGTTCTTTCCATCTGGACCTAAGGAAGCTGAAGCTGTAATTACGGTTGGGGATGTTAAGTACGCCGTCCTATTGACTTAATTTTTAAGCATCTTGCATCACTGTCAAATTTTACCCCAAATAAAGTTATATAGTTAGAACCCTTCAAAATAAAATCTTAAAATTAAAGCCTTCTTCTGTAGGCATCCTGTTGAAAGCAAGCACAATCGTGATAGCTACCATGTGTCATTTCTTATGAAGGATTATGTGGCAGTTGAACCTTGCTCTTCAGTAGCTGTGTGAGTTTTGAGCCTTGGGTTCTTCATGAGCACAATGAGGGTAATATTAGCATCTTCCTAGAGTACAGGTTGTTATCTCTGCTAAATGACCGGACATTTATAAAGTGCTTTAGTGCCTAGAATTCAATTTCAGCTGTTGTTGTTCATATTATGCCCTAGAGTATGTATTTCACGTTGATTGTTTTATTTAGTCCTTCTTACAACATAGGAAGTTTTGCAGAAGGGAAAATCGAGGGGTAGAGGGAATAGTTACTTGCCCAAGACACAAGAGGAAGTGTTTACGTGGTTCCAAAGCCAGGCAGCTAACCACTGCAGTCCAGTGCTGTGTGCATGTGTGTGTGTGTGTGTGTGTGTAAGTGTGTGCAGGCAGGGAGGTGTATGTGATATTCACAGCAAAATTTCTGTCCTTGAGAAATGGTCAGTAACCCTTTTAAGGCCTATTGGATAAAATAAAAACAGGCTAGAAGATGAATTATCTTTCCTTTTGATTAATTTTGTTGTCATCAGCTTTGAGTTATTAATAAAACGTGAGTCATATTGATAGTGTATGTGATGATCTCTAAATTATTTACCTTCTCGGGCTTCCCTGGTGGCGCAGTGGTTGAGAGTCTGCCTGCCAATGCAGGGGACACGGGTTCGGGCCTTGGTCTGGGAGGATCCCACATGCCGCAGAGCAACTAGGCCCGTGAGCCACAACTACTGAGCCAGCACATCTGGAGCTTGTGCTCCGCAACGGGAGAGGCCGCGACAGTGAGAGGCCTGCGCACCGCGATGAAGAGTGGGCCCCGCTCACCACAACTAGAGAAAGCCCACGCACAGAAACAAAGACCCAACACAGCCAAAAATAAATAAATAAATAAAATTAAAAAAAAAAAATTATTTACCTTCTCATTCACATAAGGTGGACAGGCACAGTTTCTCTTAGCTGCCTGTTACATAGCTCACTAATTCCCAAGGCATCTAAAGTTTTTCCTTCAGCCTTAGTTAATCTCCAGAATCTAAACCTCACTGTCAAGCAAAAATTTCATATGTGTATGCAGCAGGGGACACATTTCTGTTTCAAAGGCTAACTGACATTTTAACTTCTGAACCACGGCTTATACACCTTAGTTCCTTTGGAAAGTTAAGTCAAATTTGGGGAGTGAAGAATAGTTTTTTGGATAAAGACGTCAATGAGTTTAGGCTTTTGCCAACAAAACGGGTGATTATCTTCTGGGAACTTCTGTTTCTGGTGTCCTATAAAAGTCCCTGAAGAAAGCATATACAGAGGCTTGGCTATAATACACTATAAAAGATAATACCTTGTAGCTACTTCACTCCTATAATGGGGTGAATTTTTCCGGATAGAAAACCCAGCCCAAACTTCCGTGGGGGCAGAGGGGATGGGGGGGGGCAAATGAACTGGCTTTTGTAAGTAAGTAGCCCGAGTCTTGAGGCTTAGGAGCTGACTCCCAGCTCCGCCACTTCCTCAGACGGGCCCTTGTGGTCACCAGCTGGCTGCCAGCAGCTCTGAGGACTACCCTTTTGAGTTCCTCACCCTACAATGGGCCAACAAAACTTCTGGACTTCACGTCAATTGGACCAACTGGGATCCGATTCTCTTCTCTAAATCAATCATTGCATTCTGGGGAATGGGATTAGGTGGATTAGCTTAGTTCTGAGGCAAAGGCTCTACTATCCTGCATCCCGAGATTTTTTTGTGGACTCAGACTCTCTTGGCACTCATGGAGGCGGGGGACAAGGGTCCCCAAGGAAGATCAGTGAGGGGACAAATGCTGGGTGGCAAAAATGACTAATGTCCACCAGCGAAAGAAACTAGTATCTATTTAAGGGAGAGCTTTAATCACAAATTAACTTCCCCATGTGTAACCCCTCCAGGATGGACGTGTGTGTGAGGTGGGGGGGAAGGGGGGGATGCTAGACCCAATGAGGGTGATGGGCAAAGCTTCCCTGAGAGGTGATGCCTGGGCCTGGCTGAGCTGGATGGCCCAGAAGGAAGTAGCTAGATGGGGAAGGGAGGAAAGTGTTCCAAACAGAGGAGATGGCGGGTGACAATGTGTGGAATAGGATTTCCTTAGCAGGCATGTTCAGAAAAGCGCCTGTGGTTCCATGTGGCTGGAGAGAAGGGAGGGGGTTGGGCGGGGGAGGATGGGCAGGTGGGTAGAGGCCACATCATCAGGCACGTGGTCAGCCACTGGAGGTAAGCACCACGAGGACAGGGACCTTCTTCGGTCCACTCTTTTTTTAAAATTTTATTTTATTTACTTTTTTATACAGTAGGTTCTTATTAGTCATCAGTTTTATACACATCAGTGTATATATGTCAATCCCAATCTCCCAATTCATCACCCCCCCACCCCCAACCCCCTGTGGCTTTCCCCCCTTGGTGTCCATACATTTGTTCTCTACATCTGCATCTCAACTTCTGCCCTGCAAACTGGTTCATCTGTACCATTTTTCTAGATTCCACATACATGCGTTAATATACGATATTTGTTTTCCTCTTTCTGACTTACTTCGCTCTGTATGACAGTCTCTAGATCCACCCACATCTCAACAAATGACCCAATTTCGTTCTTTTTCATGGCTGAGTAATATTCCATTGTATGTATGTACCACATCTTCTTTATCCATTCGTCTGTCGATGGACATTTAGGTTGCTTCCATGTCCTGGCAATTGTAAACAGTGCTGCAATGAACATTGGGGTGCATGTGTCTTTTTGAATTATGGTTTTCTCTGGGTATATGCCCAGTAGTGGGATTCCTGGGTCATATGGTAACTCTATTTTTAGTTTTTTAAGGAACCTCCATACTGATCTCCATAGTGGCTGTATCAATTTACATTCCCACCAAGAGTGCAAGAGGGTTCCCTTTTCTCCACACCCTCTACAGCATTTGTTGTTTGTAGATTTTCTGATGATGCCCATTCTAACCACTGTGAGGTGATACCTCATTGTAGTTTTGATTTGCATTTCTCTGATAATTAGTGATGCTGAGCAGATTTTCATGTGCATCTTGGCCATTTGTATGTCCTCTTTGGAGAAATGTCTATTTAGGTCTTCTGCCCATTTTTGGATTGGGTTGTTTGTTTCTTTACTATTGAGCTGCATGAGCTGTTTATATATTCGGTCCACTCTTATACTCCCAGTACCTAGAACAGCATCTGGCACATGGTAGGCAAATCCATTCTAGTGTGAACGAGCAAAAGCTTTGCCAATTAGCTTCTATCTTATTCTGACTGTAATCAGCAGTCACTGACAGAGCCACTGAATGGTACTGACATGTACAATTTGCATTATGAGGATCAAAAAGGAGAGTATACACGGAGGTGCTTTGTAAAGTAGAAACTGTAGTACAATTATTGTCTGTGTAAGAAGGCTGCTAGCTGTCTCTCCATGTCTTTTCCCACATAACCTCCTGTCAGCGCACACTGTCTGATGCTTCTTAGAGCCTAGGATGTGTATTTTTGATGAGATTGATATTAGGGTACCTAGTAGATGCTCAGTAAATGAATGAATGTCTGAATACAAAAGCAGGTATGTCAAATGTTTATTCATCCACCAAGTGTTTATTAAATGCATACCTTGGGCTACCCTATTCTCCACTTGGCAGTTTTCATTCTGCTGTCTCAGTCCTTAGTGGATGCATCTTTGGTTTGGCGTCTGACATAAATTTGGGGAAATTCTCAGTCATTATTGTTTCAAACATTTCTTCTATTCCATTCTCTTTCTCATTATTTGTCTACCACTCCTGTTTTAGTTGTCCCATAGTCTTTAGATAGTCAGTTCTGGGTTTTTTTTTTCAGACTTTTTTTTTCTCTCTGCTTTTCTTTTTCAAGGATTCTGTTGATACATCCTCTAGCTCAGAGATTCTTTCCTCAGCTGTGTTTAGTCTTCAAATAAGCCCATCAAAAGCATTCTTTATTTCTGTTACAGTGTTGTTGTTTTATCTTTTTGGTTCTTCTTTCAGGATTTCCATCTCTCTTTTCACATTGCCATCTGCTCTTGCATGCCGTTTACTTTATCCATTAGAGTCTTAGCATATTAAACAGAGTTGTTTTAAATTACAGGTCTGATAATTACAACATCCCTGCTATGTCTGCTTCTGATACTTGCTCTGTCTCTTCAAATTGTGCTTTTTACCTTTTGTAATGCCTTGTAAATTTTTCTTGATATCCAGGCATGATGTAGCAGGTATAGGAACTGCTGCAAATAAGCCTTTATTAATGTGGTAGTAAGGAGTTGGGGGAGGGGAAGCATTCTATAATTAGGTCTCTGTCTTAGTGAGTCTATGCCTTGAACTGTGAATTTTGCAAGTGTTTAATTTTTTTTTTTTCCTCCTTGCTTAGGTGGGCGAGAATGGCTAGAGTGGGCTGGAGTTGAGTACTTCCCTTCTCTCACGTGGAAGGCTAGAGAAAGCTGGAGTTGGGTATTTCTCTTCACCCAGGTCAGTTAGGCTCTGATAATATGCCAGCATGTTAGGCTCTGGTTAACTAGTTTCCCCTGAGAGAAGGACTTGTAAGAACAGAGTGCTCTGGAGTATTTAAAAATGGTCCCTTTTCACCTAGAGATTCTCATACTAAGTGAAGTAAGTCAGAGAAAGACAGATATCATATGACATCACTTTATATGTGGAATCTAAAAAAAAATGATACATATGAACTTACTTACAAAACAGAAACAGACTCACAGACACAGAAGAACTTACGGTTACCAAAGGGGAAAAGGAGGGGAGAGGGATAAATTAGGGGTTTAGGATTAGCAGATACAAACTACTATCTATAAAATAGATAAACAGCAAGGACGTATTGTATAGCACAGGGAACTATATTCAATATCTTGTTATAAACTATAATGGAAAAGAATCTGAAAAAGACCTGAATCACTTTGCTGTACACCAGAAACTAACACAACATTGTAAGTCAACTGTACTTCAATAAAAAAAAAAAGGTTCCTTTTCTCCTTCTCTTTCCGGAAGCACAAGGGGATTTTTCTCTGATATTTATTGTGAGAGTCTAGTCACGCTCCTGGAGGTAAATCTCACAAAATTGGGGGGGGCTCCCCCGGGACTGTGTCCCCTGGAGTTTTTAACTCTCAGAGTTGTCCACACTAAGCCTCCAGCTATTTGCCAATTACAGTTCAGGTTTTCCTCACCCCGTCCTGGTTCCTGCAGTGGTTTCCACTTTTGATCCTCTTTTCTGGGAAGCCATGACTCCCCGCATTCATTCATATGTCTCTCCAATCTTGGGGGCTGCTGTTTGCCCTGTGTCCCCACCTCTCATGCAGATGCTAGAAGAGTTGTTGCTCTCTCTAAGGCCACCAGTGCCTGAGGTCAGGGTCAGCAGTATTGGCAAATGCTGACCACTCCTTGCTTGAAAGTTTCTCCTCTGTGAGCTTCCATAACTTGGATCTTCTAATTAAAGGATTTATCCTATCTCTCTATCACTTGGACATTTGTTTTCAAAGTTTCAACTCTTTTTGCCCCCAAATCAGGTTTCCTCAACCTCGGCACTATTGACATTTTGGACTAGATAATTCTTTGCCGTGGGGGAGATGTCTTACGCATTACGGGATATTTAGTGCATCCCCAGTGCTACCATTAGATGCCAGAACCGGCTCCACTTCCCTGCAGTTGTAACACCAGGAAATGTCTCCAGACATTATCAAATGCCCTCTGGGGGGTGAAATTTCCCGCAGTTGAGAACCACTGTCCTAAGTTTAAGGTTTCCCTAAGATTAAGAAATAAAGCCCATCCTGGGCATTTAGTTGTCCTCTTTGTTCAACTTAGCCCTGTATTTTCATCTCCTCTATCTCCTGAGCTTTTGGCTTTTTCAATTCCTTGTAAGACCATTTAAACATAACGTCTCCTCATCTCAAATTCAGTCCAAACAAAACCAAAGTCATCCTCTGCAGCCCTGCCCCCAATTTCTCCAGCTCTGGTCACCCTCCCATTTGCACAGGTTTTGAAATATGTCGTTTTTAAAACCTCTCTTTTTGGAAGACCCACATTCAGGCAGCCCCCCACCAAACTGTTCAAGTTTCCCTTTGGAGCCATTTCTTTTTTTCTCTTTCCTTCCTTAAACCCACCTAACTCCAAATGTGCATTGTTATTACAACGTTCTAACTCTTCACTCTGGCTCCAGGCATCTGCTTGATCCTGCACAGGAGTGTTGAATACATTTTTTTTTTTTTTTTTTTTTTTTGCGGTACGCGGGCCTCTCACTATTGTGGCCTCTCCCGTCGCGGAGCACAGGCTCCGGACGCGCAGGCTCAGCGGCCATGGCTCACGGGCCCAGCCGCTCCGCGGCATGTGGGATCTTCCCGTACCGGGGCACGAACCCGTGTCCCCTGCATCGGCAGGCGGACTCTCAACCACTGCGCCACCAGGGAAGCCCTGTTGAATACATTTTTAAATGATGGCTGGATTTATGTTCCTTGTCAGCTCAATAGCAAAGTTAGCAAATAAAATTAAAACTCACTTGTCCGAATTTCAAGGCTCTTCATAATCAGGCCCCCCCGAATGTTTCCTTTGCTCCCTCCTTCTCTAGTTATTCCAACCTTCTTTCCAGACCTCTAGGCTCACTCCCGCACCCATGTATTTTTTTGTCGTAAAATATACATAACATAAAAATGTATCACTTTAACCATTTTGAGTGTAGAATTCAGTGCCTAATGGTACTTAATAGTACATTTACACTGTACTTGATCATCACCACTATCTATTTCCAGAACATTTTCAAGGTTCATCTATGTTGTAGCATGTGTTAGAATTTCCTTCTTTTACAGGCCGAATAATATTCCATTTTATGGATATCTGCCTTTATATACGGCCTGAGCTGTTCCTTGTCCAGAGATGTCTTTCTCTTCCTCTTCATTTGTCTATCCTTTAAGACCCTGTGCAAGTACCACCTCCTCTGTGAAATCTGCTATAAGCGCATTCTTAACTGGAACATTTTACACTGAAACTTTGTAACACACAACTGATTATAGATTTCCTCATTCTTGTACCATATAATTTGGGACTTTATGACTCGCCATCTCTTTTCGGTATTTTATTGTAAATGTTTATGTCTGGTAGAGTACCAGACAGACAGCTGCTTCTGAACCATTTGTTGACTGATTAACTGCCTGTTGTCAGGAAATAAGTTTCTCTTCAGAAAAGTAAATATTGCAGAAGCTAGTTTGGCCAAAGCAAACATATATTCCTCTTCATTTTATCGACAGACCTTTAGCTAAGATCATCTTGACGTTCTTTATTAGCCATTTAAAATAAAAGAAGATAGTCTCTCGTGAAGTGAATAATTCATTTGCTTTTTCTGTAGCATTTCTGGGTTCCTTTCTCATGTCTGAGTCTCTCAGAGGCACTCATTCAGACTCTATTCCTCCCGCTTCGTTTCTCTCCTCATTTCCTCCCCATTCTTCATACCCCACACAGACACACACACACACACACAGACACACACAGACACACACAGACACACACACACACTCCCAACCCTACATGCCCGCTCTCACTCAGTGCTTTGCTTTATGCTGCCCTGAAGGAATCCTTGTAAGCATGGCTCAGAGGTTGCTGCTGCTACAGGATGGTGGGTTAACACCATTGGTTTTGGTTAATAAATTAAAATAAGTACCTTTCAAAAGATCAGTTAATTGGAAGAGACTAGATTCAACTCTTAAGTAAGCAAGTTTGGCATTGTTTTGGGGTTTCTTATTATCTATATAATTTGTTCCCATGCAATCTTTTTTTTTCAGTGTAGGAGAAATCCTCTTTTGCTATCTCTTGGAATCACTTTTAGCAAAAGACAATATTATTTTCCCTTCATGATGTCAGTCTGCCCCTTAACAGCTTAATCACGTTTCAGTGATGTGTATTCTCTTATTTCTCAAGTGTTTAGAGCCAAATGAATGACCAATGATCTTCCTGTTCATCAAGATAATTACTAATTTTCCCTGAAACTCGAAAACACCTACCTCTCAATTTGTAACATTTTACAAATGTTTCTTAGAAAGATGGGCTCTAAATGACCAGAATTCCTACAAATGCATTTCAGTTGCTTTTTTGGCAAGAGGAGCTTTATTCTCTCTCAGAAGATTTATCTCAACCACTTGACATTATGCTTCTCCTGGAAATTCTTCACTCCAACTTCACACACCTGCATTTCTACATTAATAATCTTGTGCTTTCTTTTGCCATATCATCTAAGGACTTCTCTTAAGAAAGGAAAAGTTGATATTCTCTCTCTTAAAAGACTGCAGAAAGGGCCATCCACAGGATGAATGTCCTGTGGCAGTTTCTTAGTAAGACTTTGTATCTACCTAATGGCTAATAATTAGGGGCCATACATTTCTGTATACAAATAATTTATGGTTTGTTAGGCATTAAGCTTTTATTTATCCAACAGACATCTAGTGACTACTTACCACGTGTTAGGCATTGTGCTAGGTACTGGAGATACAATGGTGAAGAAGGTGTATACAATCCCGGCACTTCCAGCTGGCAAAGTCTAGAAGAAGATATAGAGAAGTGAGCAAACAGGTGCTAAATAGTGTGGTAACTACTATGACATGGAAACTACGGGCTGCCAGGACAGCTAGTAATAATATTTGTGATGATGATAATAGCCAACTTATGTTTAGCACTACTATTTCCAGGCCCTGTTATCATTTAATCTTCTCAACAACTCTTTGACATTGGTACTTATTGTGATCTCCTTTTATAGATGAGGAAACTGAGGCACAGAAAAATTAGGTAACTTGTCTAAAGCCTCACAACTAATTAGTGGCAGAGCCAATATTTAGGGGTACCTAACTCAGATTCAGTGACATGGAGAAGGCTTCTAAGAGGAAATGATGTGTAAGCTTGGAGTTAACAACAGGTATGAAGGGTCAGAGGTGACATATCCCAGACAATGAAATAATATACACAAACACTGGCATTAAGAAAGAGCAAATAATGTCCAAAGAATTGAACAAATTTCAATTTTGGCAAGTGGAAGAGGTGGCGAATTAGGCTGGGGTAAGAAGGGACAGACCGTGAAGGGTGTGGGAGCCCATACTAAAGGGCTTAGATTTTTCTCTTAAGAAGAGTAGGAAGCCACTTGAAGTAGGACAGTGACATGATCAAAACTGTTTTCAAAGCTCCTCTGGTAGTGGAGTGGAGAATGGATTAGAGGGAGGCAAGGCCATCCATGGGGTGTCCCTTCGGATGGCTGTTGCGGTAATTCAGACTAGGGTTAATGGCAGTGGACATGGAGAGACGGGAAGATCTGAGAGATCTTTGGGAGAGAGTCCATGGGAATGCGTGACATGAGGGATAGAGAAGGGAAAATGATGCTCTTGCTTGGTGACTGTGGGGCAAACGATGCCAGGTTCTAAGACAGGGAAGAGTACGCAGAACAGATTTAGGGTGAGACGGGGGATGAGTTCAATCTGGGACATGTTGACTTTTAGGACCTTGTGCCTGGAAGACAGTTGGATAGGTAGGTACGAAGCTTAAGAGACAGATCTGAACTATAATTAGACTTTCAGAAGCCTCCATCATTTAGATAATAATTGAAGGCAGGGGATTCAACGAGGTTGGCTGGGAGAGTGTGTAAAGTGAAAAAAGAAGATGGCTGCTTAGTGCTGAAGAACTACCTCCTGTCACAAATTGACAGGGGAGGAGGCTTCTTCAGTGGACCCTGAGAAGGGGTAGATGGAAAGGAAGGAGAAAATCCAGAAGAACGTGTTGACATAGAAGGTTAAGGAGAAGAAGTCTTCATATGTAAAGGAGAAAGGTCAGTCTTGTAAAATTCTACCAGAGCTCAAGTAAAAATTAATGACAAGGAGGCTCGTCTAGATTGGATAGTCTAATATCAACCCTGAACGATTTCTTAATATGGAACTAAGCCATGCCAGTTTCCATTTCCAGAAGAAAAAGACCTCATTGGATCAAAAAAAAAAAAAGGTAGAATATAATGTCAAATGACCTTCCAGGAGGCAAAGGTGGCAGCTCATCCCTTTGAAGGATTGTACTTGTCACTTTTATTCAATTCAACCAACTTTATTGAAAGTCTGCTATGGGCACAGCATGGCAGAAGGCTGAATAGGACATAGTCTGTTCTTGACACTTAGTTAATGGAAAACATCGGTTACACCTGTTCCTCTTCTCCTTGTCCCATAGGTCCAGTTGAATCCAGGACTTGGTGTTAGGAATGGTGAGCTTGCCTTTCTGAATGGCACCTCGGGAGCTGACACGCTCCCCCAGGGCTCCAGGCTGACCCCTGTCTCTGCAATTAGGACCCTAGAGCCGAGAAGCCGAAGGAGCAGGAGGTTCAAGGTAGGGTCGGTGGAGCGGCCTGAGCCTGGTGGGCAGACAGCGTCAGACAGCGCTAGTGGCACTTCGTGGGAAAGCCCTGGCCGCTCAGCCCAGCCCAGCAGCCCAGCTGCGGACTCCCAGCTGCCTCTGCCTTCTCTCCACCTCGAACCCGGGGCCAGAATAGAGGTCCTCAGACGGGAAAACGGCTTTGAGAACCAAGAGGCAGAGACGGATGTTGACACAGGATTCACCGTGGTCAGCTCTGGACCCAGGCAATCTTTTCTGAGCAGATTTCCAAGGGATCTTTGGACCCACCAGCCACCATCCTGCTTGTCAACCTCTTCCTTAGGGGCAGCTGCTTCCAAAAACAACAGAATCTTTAAGGAAAGCGTTCATCCTCTGTCACTTGCTGACCAAAGGGACCTTTGTTCCAGGACGATAATCTCAAAATGTCCCCTTCCTCTGCCAGTCCAGGGTGAAGAAAAAGAAGCAGAAGAAGAATTCTTTATATAGCATAAGACAACTGTGGTTTTCTAAAACACAAAATCAAATAGAATGTTCTAGAAATGGAGCACTGACCCAGAATCAGCCTGTTTCTTGTTCATCTGAGGGGCTCTAAATGCTAGCCATGCACAGATCTGTATCACTTTTATTTCAAATGTTCAGAGTCTAGCAGTGCTGGTGAGTGGTTGTTTATTTGCCGTCATGGTCATAAGGGAACACAGCCAACACACAGGGAAAAAGCCCAATGCCTCACATCCTTGGAGACACACTAACACAGCTGGGTGTGTTGAGTTCAGTACCTATCAGGATAATTGCATTATATGCAAATAAGCCGGATGTGTTATGCAATGCTGATTAGAGTCTGTAATTTGGTTTTAATTTTTACTTGCATTGCATTGTTCATCCCCCTGGGCAGCATGGGCTATTTATTCTTTAGTTTTTATGTGACCTCATTTGGTAATTAGGCCCTGTTCACCACTCACCTCTAGTGACTTTTGCCTTTAAAGTTGTTTGCATCTGGAATGAGTTAAGGTGCAAAATGTTTTGAACATTACAAACATTTCTCTTTTTCTCCTGTTTAATGAGCAGCAACCCTGGAAACCAAAAAAATCAAGTTAAAAATGAAAGCTAGGCTCTAGGGGGTTTTCCGGCTCCTCCACTTCTTGTTTGTTTCCGCACCACCCCAGTGGGGCCCGTGGTTCATATAATTAAGCAGAGAGGAGTGGAATGTGATTGGATGATTCGAGATCTCCACTGAGTGTGGCAGGAAGGTTGCATTGGTTGGGTCACTGGAGCCAGACTTGGGTTTTTTTGGCCATGTTCAAACTCCTGTATTTATACATCCATTCGTGCAACACAGTGTACAAATACCTACCTTTGAATAAGACATTGGTATATGGTACACATACATTCTGTGGCCATCAAACCCAAAACTTATTTATGGTTTCACTGTATCACCAATCCATTCTATCAATTCTTAAGAACAGGTGGAAGTTCAAACTTATTTCTCTGGGAAACTTTTCCACAGCTGATTACCACACTTGCTGCACAGGCTGTGGTAAGAATTCACAACCTGTGGATGGAGATGGGGCATATTATGAATTGCAATTATAATCATAATGGATGAATTCTTAGTTGCTCATATGATGTATTATTTGGTTGGGTCTATACACACATTTCTTAAAAATCTGAGGTCTGTGTGTTTCAGTTAATTTACAAGGTTATTTGACTCCAAGAACTCTATTTTCCAGAACAGATGTTATGTGACTATAAGTGCTGATTTAGCTGGATCTTTTGGAGACCCCTATACTGAGTAGACCTAATTGGAGAGAAGGATGAGTTCAGGCTTAAGCATGAATCTCATGGCAGCGAGACTGGACTGAGTTTGTGTGCTCTGTCCCCCTAAAAGAGTAGAAATGGAAGACAGCTGCAAATGGACGAAGACAAGACTTCTAAACGGATTTCTGTCCTTATACTATCAGTATATTCTTATCCCCATATTCTTTCTTTCCCTCAGATTAAAGTTAGATCTTAGAATGTGGAATGAAGAACTTACTTTTGGTATGGTTTTCTATAATAAGAGTTAAAAAAAAATGAAAGTCTTATTTAAGTTGAATTATTGAGCTGCTTTGAAAAGCACAGCAGGCGGTTTTGAAGTTTCTTTCCGACTTTTTTGAGCTTATCTAATTCCTTTAACATAATACATAGGTAGGAATATAAGTACATGGAAAGCATAAAAAATATTGAGGAATTTGAATGAGTAACTTACAAAATTGACTTGTAAAATAAGACTGTACTCTTTTCTTTTTTTTCTTTTTGCGGTATGCGGGCCTCTCACTGTTGCAGCCTCTCCCGCCGTGGAGCACAGGCTCCGGACGTGCAGGCTCAGCGGCCATGGCTCACGGGCCCAGCCACTCCGTGGCATGTAGGATCTTCCCAGACCGGGGTATGAACCTGCGTCCCCCACATCAGCAGGCGGACTCTCAACCACTGCACCACCAGGGAAGCCCTAGACTGTACTCTTAAAATGTACTCTATTGTATCCTCCTACTCACTATAGGAATCCAATTTACAGCATGATGGGATGGAAATGCCAGTGGGCTATGTGACAGAGGCCCAGATTTTGGTCTCAGTTTAAAATTTACTATTTATATGTGACCTTAAACTCTTTGATCTTCTGTTGCCTTATCTTCTGTACTAAGGTTGTTAGGAAAATCAAGATTATGCATATGAAAGCATTTGGATACTGTTAAACACTGTAAATATGTAAGGTATTATAATCACAAATGGTCCTCCAGACCCACATTTTTAAAATGTCTTAACAACAAAGGATTTTTTGGAAACAACTTTTAGTGAAAGCAATGCTACAATTAAAAAAAAGAAATCCAACTCTCTAAGATTTTTACTATGTGTGTCATTTATGTTTACACATCTAGGAGGAAAATGATGGATAGAAAGGATCAAATATATCCTAAAGTTCAAAAGAGATTTTATATATAACAGAGACAAACTTATGAACTAGTTTAATCCAAATTATCAAATTATCCAGACTCTTTACTTATACTGTATTTTTTAAAATATATTTATTCTATTTTATTTATTTATTGTTTCTGTCTGTGTAGGGTCTTCATTGCTGTGTGTGGGCATTTATCTGGTTGTGGTGAGCGGGGGATACTCTTCATTGTGGTTCGTGGGCTTCTCATTGTGGTGGCTTCTCTTGTTGTGGAGCATGGGTTCTAGGCATGCGGGCTTCAGTAGTTGTGGCACGTGGGCTCAGTAGTTGTGGCACGTGGGCTCAGTAGTTGTGGCGCCTGGGCTTAGCCGCTCCGTGGCATGCGGGATCTTCCCGGACCAGGGATTGAACCCGTGTCTTCGGCACTGACAGGCGGATTCTCAACCACTCTACCACCAGGGAAGCCCTACACTGTATATTTTGAAATGTAACATGTATCACAAGTGACTACTGGTGGTCAGATAATTTAATATTTTTATAGGTATATTAAAACCAAGTTGCATTACAGTTGTTTGGCTATTTTTAACCTTAATAGTAGTTCACATTTTTTGCAAGCATTCTTTGGATATTGCTAAGCATGAATAGAAATGGTAACATTTAGAAACTTGCAAATGTGTTTGTCTCTTAGCGGAGGTAGAGCAGGGGATTTGCAGGCTGACAGGGAAGGAGAGGGACACACCTTGATTTACAAAGGGAAGTGGCACAGGTGCCTCAGCTATACCCCATCTGCCCTCAGCTCTGATGGCGTTACTGAGTCCAAGCTTGTACTGCTCACTTCATGAAAGGCCAAGAAATTGAGAGACGAGTTGTTGGGGCAAAGAATAGCAACTTAATTCAGAAAGCCAGCACACTGAGATGATGGTGGACAGGTGTCCCAGAGAACCATCTTGCTGGTTTTTTTGTTTTGTTTTGTTTTTTTGCAGTACGCGGGCCTCTCACTGTTGTGGCCTCTCCCGTTGCGGAGCACAGGCTCCGGACGCGCAGGCTCAGCGGCCATGGCTCACGGGCCCAGCCGCTCCGCGGCATGTGGGATCCTCCTGGACCTGGGCACGAACCCGTGTTCCCCTGCATCGGCAGGCAGACTCTCAACCACTGCACCACCAGGGAAGCCCCTTGCTGGGGTTTTGGATGCTAGTTTCTTTTATAGAACAAAGCAGGGCGGGGTGAGAAGGTAAAGTAAAAAAGGTGATAAGTTGTTGCAAATATTTCCCGGCTCCGGCCAGACTTGGGAGGGGAGGTGTTAATTTCTTCCTTCCTGCAGCCATTCATAGGTGAGCCTGGTCAGCATGTTTCCTGTGAACTGAACAGAGGTATTTTAGTTTAATATTCAGGCATGAGAGACAGGGTTCCCAGAGATGGGCCATTATGTATACTTAAGCTATAGGTAATATCCCTTTATAGTGATTAAGTTGGAGCAAAAGCAATAGAATACAAAGGTTAAGGTAAAAGAAACAGATCTAACATGGAGTGAGATTTGTTCTTCCCTATTACAATGGGATTTTGTGGTGGTGACGCTGGTCTTTCCACTGCTCTACCAACAATGCAGTTACGCATGGGAGGTGCTGATAGCACAGAGACGGATGGAGGCAAGAGTGGGAGGAGGTGAGAACCCCTTCCTTCCCTCCCAGAGAAAGATGGAGAAAGGGGAAGATGAGAGGAGAGAGCAGAATGGGGCCATGAGCACACACCCATTTTCTGTTGATTGGAAACTCCTAAGTTTCATCTCCTCGCTATAAAACTTAGAAATTCCTGGGATAACTTAACCCTGGCTGCCTTTCTTGAGTCTTCTCCAAGCCAGAGTGTGTGGGATTTTCCTCCCTTTTTTTCTCTTCCTTTTTTTGCCATTCCCCTCCGTTTTCATTCCTTTTTCTTTTCTTTCCTTTCCTTCTTTTCTCTTCCTTCTCTCTCTTCCTCTGTGTGTGTGTGTGAATTTGATACTCTCTTCGTTCTTCACTTTGTTTAAAATACTTTGTCTTTGGGCTTCCCTGGTGGCGCAGTGGTTGAGAGTCCGCCTGCCGATGCAGGGGACACGGGTTCGTGCCCCGGTCTGGGAAGATCCCACATGCCGCGGAGCGGCTGGGCCCGTGAGCCATGGCTGCTGAGCCTGCGCGTCCGGAGCCTGTGCTCCACAACGGGAGAGGCCACAACAGTGAGAGGCCTGCGTATTGCAAAAAAAAAAAAAAAAAACTTTGTCTTTGCAGCATCTCCCAAGATTCCTCAAGGGGTTGACTTGTAGCTGCAACTTCTGACGGGCCCCCTTGGCTAAGCTCTGAGAGGATCAGAAAGAAGATTTGCTCCTTCTCTGAGGAAATTCTCACTACATTCCAATTCATAGTTGGGGTTCTGCTCTGGGACTGCTCAACCCACATCACTTAGAAACGAGCTGGTCTCTCTTCCCCACAGCTCTCTCCTTCCTTTCACACCTGTCCAACCTTTCTCTGAGGTTTGAGATGTTTCCTGAGCATTTCTTACAATTAGCAATTTAAAATATTGTCTGTAATTTGTGATAGGAAAACAAAAGGAGCTTATGGCCCCAGAGAGCACATAATTCGGATTTATGTTATTAAGAACTCAAGCCTGCTAAACTTCGTTTCAAACACATCATTGAAAAAGCCTAGTTATTCCAGGGGATCCATCTGAGCTACCGAAGACATAACTAGGTCTCTGCTTAGCATGTACAATGTATTCTATTTGCAGATTCCATTTTTGCCAGCGATGATTCTGAGGTCTTTCTTTTAAGAACAGTAATTGTAAAGAAGGACAGTAATACTAAATCTGAGTTGACGATGGCTGACCTGAGAGCCCCCTTCCTAGGTGGGCATTTCTTACTTATTTCCATCTTTACACCAATCCCGTGAGGTCGGTGCTACAATGACCCCCATTTTACAGATGAGAAAACTGAGGCACAGAGAGGTCGAGAGCCTAATCAGGAATGGCACAATAACTAAGCGGCTCAGTTAGGATTAGAATCTGGGCTGTCAGGCTGGCATCTACACCCTTAATCATGCTACTGTCCTGCTCCCGGAAGGGCGTGCGAGAAGGGAGACCTCCACTTCCACACGGTGCCACCCTCCCTCCACACCTTGTGCCCCAACAACTGGCATGCCACCCAGGTTTCCTTGTTGCTCCTCCAGCATGCCCCAGACCTGCCCTGGTGGGCCCCTTTTTGTCCTTTAGTTCTCAAATTAAGTCCACTGTCAGGAGGGACTTGACTAGATGGCATCCTGTTAAAGCAGCCCAGGCACCAGTCCCTGTTGCAGTCCTAGGACCAGAGTAGGTGCTTTTACACGTATATTGTTCAATGAATGCACAGCAAGGGTTGGGGACACCTATGAGGCTTCCATTCTCTAGAAGCCAGTGACAAGAGATTGTCTTAGTCTTCTGGGGCTGCCATAGACTGTGTGGCTTAAACAACAGACATTTACTTCTCACAGCTCTGGAGGCTGGGAAGCCCAAGATCAAGGTGCCAACATGGCCCATTTCTGGTGAGAGCTCTCTTTCCGTCTTGCACCAGCACTTTTTCTCTGTGTCCTCTTGTGGCGCCCAGAGATAAAGGGAGAGAACTCTCTCCTGTCTCTGATTTTTTAAAAATTGAGGTATAATTGACATATAACACTATATTAGTTTCAGGTATACGACATAATGATTCCATATTTGTACGTATGGCAGAATGATCACCACAATAAGTCTAGTTAAATTCTGTACCACACAGTTTTTTTCTTGTGATGAGGACTTTTAAGATTCACTCTCAACACCTTTCATATATGCAATATAGTATTATTAACTATAGACATCCTGCTGTACAAAACATCGCCTCGACTTATTTCTCATGTCTCTTATAAGGGCACTAATCCCATTCATGAGGCCTTCACCCTCATGACCTAATTACCTGCCAAAGTCCTCACCTCCACAGTGGGGATTAGAGCTTCTGCATTTGAATTTGGGAGGACACATCCATTCCATAATAGAGATAAACCATTTCCTTCCTGCCTAGGTCCTAGGGCCATGTTGACTCCGGGCAGCCCCTCTTCACCAGCATTTCCTCCATTTATCAGGTGTGTACTTTCCCTCCTTTATCTGTTGACTGCAGACCTATGACAGTTGACAGAACCTCCCTCCTTGTCTCCCCTGGTCCTCTTTAGTGTATAAGCATCCCTGTACACTTCCTTCATTGTTGGTGCTGCTGTGCTCTATCAAAGGTTTGGCTTCCTCCATCCATTCCACAAATGTGTCCTGTGTGCTAGAGCCCAGGGAAGTGGACCCTCAGATACCCCACACCTTCTGCCTTCAACTCTGGGAGCTTGTCCAGACTCCCTGCACCTCGGCCAGTGAGCCTCACTTCCAAAGGAGCAGGTTTTATCTTCAAGGAAGTAGCCACACTGGACAGTCACAGCAAAAATGACACTGCTGTTCTCACCACGAGGGCTGTTTGAATTCCCATGGGCAGACAGTCAGAGCAAAAACGACACTGTTGCTCTCACCACAAGGGGTGTTTGAATTCCCGTGGGTGCGGACTGTGGTTGAGGCAACCTAACATTTATTACAAGTCACAGTCCTTTTTATATCCCTTTCACAGTTTAGCATTTGCATCTTGGAATTTTCTCTTGCTTTGTGCCATGGTCTAAATCACGAAACTAAGCGTGACTGAATTTCAGCAGGACGTTTTTAGTGGGGTGTGTAAACATCGATACTTACCTTGTTTTTCACCCATCATTAGTCTGTCACTAGAGGGCACTGTTGTGACACTATCCAATAACTGCGGGGGCGTCTCCAAGCTTTTCCCCTTTGCTTCAGCCGGAGAGAGCACAAAGTATTACAGATATTTAAAAATTAATTTCTGTTCAGGAAATTTCCCCATAGGAGTAGCAGCAGAAGGCAGAGCCCACCTGACATACTTTCCATCCGCGCGTCCCCTCGTGATGTTGTCACTAGGCCAATCAGGTGTTCTCCCCTAGAGTCTTGATGTGGAAAAACTCCTTTAGGGTTGGGGGAGGCGGCAGCAGCAGTCCCAGGGAGAAGTGATGTCAGTCTTTGGCTTTGGAGCCCTTACCCCACATTGGTCCAGGGGCCTGCTTTTGGTTGTGATTCATCCTCCTTTTGTTCTTTTGCATCTTCTGAGCCAGTTCTCCAGCCTTCTGATCAATCCGTTCTCAGCTCGCATCGGCTACAATCAGTTCTGTTCTTGCACCAAATAACTGAGATTGATACAGAGTGAAACACTGATCGGGGTTCGGGCCAAGAACAAAATTGGGGCACATTGTTAGGGAATTGCATTTTCAAAGGGATAAAGAAAGATGTTAAAAACCGTCGTTTGGGGGTTCAGTGTCTCTTTGAAGTTCCCCTGGCTTTGATTCTTTTCCTTTTGGATTGCTTCTTTCTTCTCCCTCACGGCCAGACAGTGAGAAGACCTGCCCCCTACCCTTTAGCAGGCGAAGAAGGACTGGACGCAGAGTGGGTGCAGGGTCCCTTCTGAGAAGTAGGTCTGCCTCTAGACTTTTGTCCAGGGAAGATGGAAAGAACCCTATGTGCTACATGTGGTCTGGCCTAGGTCACCAGGACAGGGCCTCAACCTAGAGCCCTTTCATTTACAAGCAAGAGAGACTGAGAACTAATTTAAACAAAAGGGGGAAAGAAGGAAAGCTACAGGGTCATTTAACTGAAAGCCTGCATCAGGTAACCACAGCCCCAGTGTCACATTCCACCAGCCGCGCCCCCTAGTGGAGACAGGAAGTCTTTTCTCAGAGTTCCAGAGAAAATTCTCTGATTGGCCTGGCCTGAGTCACATGTCTATTCCTGGACCAATCACTGTGCCCAGATGATGGGGTTCTCTGATTGGTGACACTGTGGCTGTGTCTGTTTGTGTGAATGAGATTTGGAAGGACTCAGGGAGGGAGTCAGACCCACTTGAACAACATGTGGGTCCACACAAGAAAGGGACTTTTTATTAATCAGAAAAAGTGAGAAGAGATGTTGGCTGGCAACGGAAGCAGAGGTCCGCTCCTGGCCACAACTGTAGCTGGTAACCAAGGAAGAGCACCTTCTGCATAGTACTTGTGAGGGGGACCCTGGATGCAGCTCCTGGTCTCCTCTTCCTTGCAAAGAGCATAGTTTTTGACAGCATGAGACCTTCCAGTATCCGGCCTCAATCAGCCCATGTTGTTTTCTTTAAAAGCTGTATTAGTTTTCTAGAGTTGTTGTAACAAATACACTGTAAACGTCATGGTGCAAAACAGAAGTTATTCCCTCACAGCTCTGGAGGCCAGGTGTCAGAAATCAAGGTGCTGGTGGGGCTACACTCACTCTGGAGGCCCAGGTGGAGAATCCTTCTCTGCCTCTTCCAGCTTCTCCAGGCGTTCCTTGGCTGCATTTGCAAAACTCTGATCTCTGACTCCATTTCCAAAGTCACCTTCTTCTCTTCTTATATCTCTCTGTGTCTCTTACAGTGACACTTGGTATTGGATTTAGGTCATCCGCCCCCAATAATTCAGGATGATTTCATCGCAAGATCTTTAACTTAATTACATCTGCAAAGTCCCTTTTTCCAAATAAGGTCACATTTACAGGTTCTTGGAGTTAGGAGAGGGACATAACTTTTGGGAGGCCACCATTCAACCCACTATAGACCCTTATAATTATATGGTTTATAATTTTCTGGTTTAGTTATTTATTTGTATTGCCTGTTACTCTCCCTTAGCCCACCCTACTCTGTCTCTATCTCTCCCTCTCCCTCTCTCTCTCTCTCTCTCTCTCTCTCTCTCTCACACACACACACACACACAAATATAACCTCCATCAGAGTTAGAACCTGCCTGTCACCTTTATAAGTGTATTTATAAGGCCTAAAACAGTGCCTGAACCAGAGAAGACACTCAGTGAGTGTTTGTTGATTGAATAAAGGAATGAAAGAATTGATTTCCTTGGATTGTGTGCCATTAGCACAGCATCAGTGTATTTAGTGAGCTCCTAACTCACTGCATTAGTGTTGGGTTACGTATGGATCTCGCTCCCCCATTTTATTTTATTTTATTAATATTTTTTAACATCTTTATTGGAGTATAATTGCTTTACAATGGTGTGTTAGTTTCTGCTTTATAACCAAGTGAATCAGTTATACATATACATATGTCCCCATATCTCTTCCCTTTTGTGCCTCCCTCCCTCCCACCCTCCCTATCCCACCCTTCTAGGTTCGGTCCCCCATTTTTTTTTTTTTTTACATCTTTATTGGAGTATAATTGCTTTACAATGGTGTGTTAGTTTCTGCTCTGTAAAAAAGTGAATCAGCTATACATATACATATGTTCCCATATCTCTTCCCTCTTGCGTCTCCCTCCCTCCCATCCTCCCTATCCCACCCCTCTAGGTGGTCACAAAGCACAGAGTTGATTTCCCTGTGCTGTGCGGCTGCTTCCCACCTGCTATCTATTTTACGTATGGTAGTGTATATATGTCCATACCACTCTCTCACTTTGTCACAGCTTACCCTTCCCCCTCCCCATATCTTCAAGTCCATTCTCTAGTAGGTCTGTGTCTTTATTCCTGTCTTACCCTTAGGTTATTCATGACATTTTTTTTTCTTAGATTCCATATATATGTGTTAGCATACGGTATTTGTCTTTCTCTTTCCGACTTACTTCACTCTGTATGACAGACTCTAGGTCCATCCACCTCACGACAAATAACTCAATTTTGTTTCTTTTTATGGCTGAGTAATATTCCATTGTATATATGTCCCACATCTTCTTTATCCATTCATACGATGATGGACACTTAGGTTGTTTCCATCTCCTGGCTATTGTAAATAGAGCTGCAATGAACATTTTGGTACATGACTCTTTTTGAATTATGGTTTTCTCAGGGTATATGCCCAGTAGTGGGATTGCTGGGTCGTATGGCAGTTCTATTTTTAGTTTTTTAAGGAACCTCCATACTGTTCTCCATAGTGGCTGTACCAATTCACATTCGCACCAGCAGTGCAAGAGTGTTCCCTTTTCTCCACACTCTCTCCAGCATTTATTGTTTCTAGATTTTTTGATGATGGCCATTCTGACTGGTGTGAGATGATATCTCATTTTAGGTTTGATTTGCATTTCTCTAATGATTAATGATGTTGAGCATTCTTTCATGTGTTTGTTGGCAATCTGTATACCTTCTTTGGAGAAATGTCTATTGAGGTCTTCTGCCCATTTTTGGATTGGGTTGTTTGTTTTTTTGTTATTGAGCTGCATGAGCTCCTTGTAAATTTTGGAGATTAATCTTTTGTCAGTTGCATCATTTGCAAAAATTTTCTCCCATTATGAGGGTTGTCCTTTGGTCTTGTTTATGGTTTCCTTTGCTGTGCAAAAGCTTTGAAGTTTCATTAGGTCCCATTTGTTTATTTTTGTTTTTATTTACATTTCTCTAGCAGGTGGGTCAAAAAGGATCTTGCTGTGATTTATGTCATAGAGTGTTCTGCCTATGTTTGATAGTTTCTGGCCTTACATTTAGGTCTTTAATCCATTTTGAGCTTATTTTTGTGTACAGTGTTAGGGAGTGTTCTAATCTCATGCTTTTACATGTTCCTGTTCAGTTTTCCCAGCACCACTTATTGAAGAGGCTGTCCTTTCTCCACTGTACATTCCTGCCTCCTTTATCAAAGATAAGGTGACCATATGTGCATGGGTTTATATCTGGGCTTTCTATCCTGTTCCATTGATCTATCTTTCTGTTTTTGTGCCAGTACCATACTGTCTTGATTACTGTAGCTTTGTAGTATAGTCTGAAGTCAGGCAGCCTGATTCCTCCAGCTCCGTTTTTTGTTCTCAAGATTGCTTTGGCTATTCGGGGTCTTTTGTGTTTCCATACAAATTGTGAAGTTTTTTGTTCTAGTTGTGTGAAAAATGCCAGTGGTAGTTTGATAGGGATTGCATTGAATCTTTAGATTCTTTGGGTAGTATAGTCATCTTCACAATGCATATTCTTCCAATCCAAGAACATCGTATATCTCTCCATCTGTTTGTGTCATCTTTCTTTGATTTCTTTCATCAGTGTCTTATAGTTTTCTGAGTACAGGTCTTTTACCTCATTAGGTAGGTTTATTTCTAGGTATTTTATTCTCTTTGTTGCAAAGGTGAATGGGATTGTTTCCTTAATTTCTCTTTCTGATCTTTCATTGTTATTATCTAGGAATGCAAGAGATTTCTGTGCATTAATTCTGTGTCCTGCAATCAATTACCAGATTCATTGATTAGCTCTAGTAGTTTTCTGGTGGCATCTTTTGGATGATCTATGTATAATGTCATGTCATCTGCAAACACTGACAGTTTTACTTCTTCTTTTCCAGTTTGTATTCCTTTTATTTCTGTGTCTTCTCTGATTGCCGTGGCTAAAACTTCCAAAACTATCTGAATAATAGTGGTGAGAGTGGCGTCCTTGTCTTGTTCCTGATCTTAGAGGAAATGCTTTCAGTTTTTCACCATTGAGGACGATGTTTGCTGTGGGTTTGTCATATATGGTCTTTATTATGTTGAGGTAGGTTCCCTTTATGCCCACTTTCTGGAGAATTTTTGTCATATGTCAGTGTTGAATTTTGTCAAAAGCTTTCTCTGCATCTATTGAGATGACCATATGGTTTTTCTCCTTCAATTTGTTAATATGGTGTATCACATTGATTGATTTGCATATATTGAAGAATCCTTGCATCCCTGGGATAAATCTCACTTGATCATGGTGTATGATCCTTTTAATGTGCTGTTGGCTTCCGCTGGCTAGTATTTTACTGAGGACTTTTGGATCTATATTCATCAGTGATATTCATCATCTGTAATTTTCTTTTTTTTTGTAGTATCTCAGTCTGGTTTTGGTATCAGGGTGATGGTGGCCTCGTAGGATGAGTTTGGGAGTGTTCCTCCCTCTGCAATTTTTTGGAAGAGTTTGAGAAGGATGGGTGTTCGCTTTTCTCTAAATGTTTGATAGAATTCACATGCGAAGCCATCCGGTCCTGGACTTTTGTTTGCTGGAAGATTTTTCATCACAGTTTCAATTTCAGTGCTTGTGATTGGTCTGTTCATATTTTCTATTTCTTCCTGGTTCAGTCTTGGAAGGTTATACCCTTCTAAGAATTTGTCCATTTCTTCCAGCTTGTCCATTTTATTAGCATAGAGTTGCTTCTAGTAGTCTCTTATGTTGCTTTGTATTTCTGTGGTGTCCATTGTAACTTCTTTTTCATTTCTCATTTTATTGATTTGAGTCCTCTCCCTCTTTTTCTTGATGAGTCTGGCTAATGGTTTATCAATTTGTTTATCTTCTCAAAGAGACAGCTTTTAGTTTTATTGATCTTTGCTGTTGTTGTCTTTGTTTCTATTTCATTTATTTCTGCTCCGATCTTTATGATTTCTTTCTTTCTACTAAATTTGGGTTTTGTTTGTTCTTCTTTCTCTAGTTTCTTTAGGGGTAATGTTAGGTTTTTTACTTGAGATTTTTCTTGTTTCTTGAGGTAGACTTGTATAGCTATAAACTTCCCTCTTAGAACTGCTTTTGCTGCATCCCATAGGTTTTGGATCGTCGTGTTTTCATTGTCATTTGTCTCTAGGTATTTTTTGATTTCCTCTTTGATTTTTTCAGTGATCTCTTGGTTATTTAGTAACGTATTGTTTAGCCTCCAAGTGTTTGTGTTTTTTACTTTTTTTCCCTGTAATTCATTTCTAATCTCATAGCATTGTGGTCTGAAAATATGCTTGATATGATTTCAGTTTTCTTAAATTTACCGAGGCTTGATTTGTGTCCCAAGATGTGATCTATCCTGGAGAATGTTCCGTGAGCACTTGAGAAGAAAATGTAATCTGCTGTTTTGGGATGGAATGTCCTATAAATATCAATTAAATATATCTGGTCTATTGTGTCATTTAAAGCTTCTGTTTCCTTATTTATTTTTATTTTGGATGATCTGTTCATTGGTGTAAGTGATGTGTTAACATCCCCCACTATTATTGTGCTACTGTTGATTTCCTCTTTTATAGCTGTTAGCATTTGCCTTATGTATTGATGTGTTCCTATGTTGGGTGCCTATATGTTTATAATTGTTATATCTTCTTCTTGGATTGATCCCTTGATCATTATGTAGTGTCCTTCCTTGTCTCTTGTAACATTCTTTATTTTAAAGTCTATTTTATCTGATAAGAGTATAGCTACTCCAGCTTTCTTTTGATTTCCATTTGCATTGAATATCTTTTTCCATCCCTCACTTTCAGTCTGTATGTGTCCCTAGGTGTGAAGTGGGTCTCTTGTAGACAGTATATATATGGGTCTTGTTTTTGTTTCCATTCAGCAAACCTGTGTCTTTTGGTTGGGGCATTTAATCCATTCACATTTAAGGTAATTATCCATATGTATGTTCCTATTACCACTATCTTAATTGTTGTGGGTTTGTTTTTGTAATTCCTTTTCTTTACTTGTGTTTACCAGTTAGAGAAGTTCCTTTAGCATTTTTGTAGAGTTGGTTTAGTGGTGTTGAATTCTCTTAGCTTTTGCTTTTCTGTAAAGCCTTTGATTTCTATGTCAAATCTGGATGAGATCCTTGCTGGGTAGAGTAATCTTGGTTGTAATTTTTTCCCTTTCATCCCTTTAAATATGTTGTGCCACTCCCTTCTGGCTTGTAGAGTTTCTGCTGAGATATCAGCTGTTAACCTTATGGGAGTTCCCTTGTATGTTATTTGTCATTTTTCCCTTGTTGCTTTTAGTAATTTTTTTTTGTCTTTGATTTTTGCCAATTTGATTACTGTGTGTCTTGGCATGTTTCTCCTTGGGTTTATCCTGTATGGGACTCTCTTCACTTCCTGTACTTAGGTGGCTATTTCCTCTCCCATGTTAGGGAAGTTTTCGACTATAATCTCTTCAAATATTTTCTCGGGTCCTTTCTCTCTCTCTTCTCCTTCTGGGACCCCTATAATGTGAATGTTGTGTTTAATGTTGTCCCAGAGGTCTCTTAGGCTGTCTTCATTTCTTTTCAGTCTTTTTTCTTTATTCTGTTCTGCAGCAGTAAATTCCACCATTCTGTCTTCCAGGTCACTTATCTGTTCTTCTGCCTCAGGTATTCTGCTATTGATTTCTTCTAGTGTAGTTTTCATTTCAGTTACTGTATTGTTCATCTCTGTTTGTTCTTTAATTCTTCTAAGTCTTTGTTAAACATTTCTTGCATCTTCTCGATCTTTGCCTCCATTCTTTTCCGAGGTCCTGGATCATCTTCACTATCATTATTCTGAATTCTTTTTCTGGAAGGTTGCCTATCTCCACTTCATTTAGTTGTTTTTCTGGGCTTTTATCTTGTTCCTTCATCTGGTACATAGTCCTCTGCCTTTTCATTTTGTCTTTCTCTCTGTGAATGTGGTTTTCGTTCCATAGGCTGCAGGATTGTAGTTCTTCTTTCTTCTGCTGTCTGCCGTCTGGTGGATGAGGCTATCTAAGAGGCTTGTGCAAGCTTCCTGATGGGAGGGACTGGTGGTGGGTAGAGCTGGGTGTTGCTCTGGTGCGCAGACCTCAGTAAAACTTTAATCTGCTTGTCTGCTGATGGGTGAGGCTGAGTTCCCTTGTGTTGGTTGCTTGGCCTGAGGTGACTCAACACTGGAGCCTAGAGGCTCTTTGGTGGGGCTAATGGTGGACTCCAGGAAGGGTTATGCCAAGGAGTACTTCCCAGAACTTCTGCTGCCAGTGTCCTTGTCCCTGTGGTGAGCCACAGGCACCCCCCACTTCTGCAGGAGGCCTTCCAAAACTTGCAGGTAGGTCTGGTTCAGTCTCCTATGGGGTCACTGCTCCTTTCCCCTGGGTCTTGATGTGCACACTACTTTGTGTGTGCCCTCCAAGTGTGGACTCTCTCTTTCCCCCAGTCCTGTTGAAGTCCTGAAATGAAATCCCACTAGGTTCAAAGTCTGATTCTCTGGGAATTCCTCTCCCTGTTGCCGGACCCCCAGTTTGAGAATCTTGATGTGGGGCTCAGAACCTTCACTCCAGTGGGTGGGCTTCTGTGGTATAAGTGTTCTCCAGTTTGTGAGTCACCCACCCAGCAGTTATGGGATTTGATTTTATTGTGATTGTGCCCCTCCTACCATTTCATTGTGGCTTCTCCTTTGTCTTTGGATGTGGGGGATCTTTTTTGGTGAGTTCCAGTGTCTCCCTGTCGATGATTGTTCAGCAGTTAGCTGTGACTCCAGTGCTCTTGCAAGAGGGAGTCAATTGCCTCCTTAAATGGTTATTCAGTGCTTTCTCCCGCACTGATGGGGACCAGAGTCTGCTTTCAGTCTCACCCATGAAAGCCTTGGTGAGGCTGAGTAACTTAGTGTGAAATTTGAATTTGGGACTATTTTGCATTTTGCATATGAAAATGAGGTATTCCAATGAGGCAATTAAATTCTGCTTCATAAGGAACTTTTTTCTTCTGTTGTGAGCATAATTTTGGAAAGAGGTGAAAATATAGCTGTGTCCTGGGAACTCTTTATTAAGTCTGAAAAGTGCCACCCCTGTCACCTCTTGAACTTGATATGTTCACAGCATTCAGTTATACTACAGGCTGACATTTTTCTGTCCTATATTGTACTGAAATGAAGATGATCAATTTCTGTGACTTTGTTAGGTTTTGTAAGTTCACTTCTGCAGAGAGGCTACAGAGGTGGATGAAAATGGAAAGGTACATAGTGAAATAAACCAATATCCTTGTGGTGGACCAGTTCCCACGCTCCAAGAGGAGTGAGGCAGAGGGTGCCCGGGAAAAGGCAACCTCTTATTAAGAAAGAGGTGCCAGAATCTCAGATGTCTTTACGGAAGGCAAAGGCTTTGCTTCTTTGAGTCGATAGCTCTGTGGTTTCTGCTCAGTTATCCCTGGGTTACAGTCACAAAAAGATCCAGCGAGGTCAACTTCCACAGGATGAGTGAGTGATTCGGAGAGCTGAGAGTGACTGGGGGTGCCGTTCTGTCCCAAGAAAGAGACTGAAGGAATAAAAGAGGGCTGTGTCCCTGGTCAGTGATTTTATTTTGCAGACAAGGGGCAGTTGGGGTAGAAGGAAGGAATGAGTCTCCTGGGATGGAAGCTGATCACAGGAGCACGAGTAGGGACAAGAATCAGGCCAAGATCTTGCTCTCAGTTGCCAATGACCATGGAAGCAGGATCTTTTGTTTAATGTGACAAGAGCTGAACCAAATTCCCTGATGCTCTCAGATGAGTTGCCATGGGGAGAATCTTAGACATGGTGCCTTAGCCAACATGGGCTCAGAGACAGAGCTCACTGACTTTGGGTCTGGAACTAAGGTGAGGACCTGGAGACAAGAGAAATTGATGCTGAGGTGTGTGTGTGTGTGTGTGTGTGTGTGTGTCTGTCTGTCTGTTTGTCTGCCAAGCGGATGCACAAGTCTTTAGTAAGATAATAATCATCACTCAAACATAATGAACACTCAATGTATCCAAGGCACTGTTCTAAGACTTTTTTCTCGTACAGTTCAGTTTCTAAGATTTTTACATATATTAACTCATTTAATTCTCACAATAACTCTACAAAGGAGGTACGATTATTATCCTCATTTAACAAATGAGGAAACTGAGGCAGAGTATAAGTAACTTTCACAACAAGTAGAAAGAGCCCAGGCTGTCTGATCTGGAATTCCTGACTCTTCATTACCTTACTCTTTGTGAATATATGGCTGAATAATGGTCCCCAAAGATACACAGTTCCTAAGCCCTGGAATCTGTGAATGTTACTTGATGTGATGAAAGGGACTTTGCAGATGTGATTATGTTAAGAGTGGTGAGACGAGGAGATTATTCTGGGTTTTCCCCTGGGGTCTAAATGTAACCACAAGTGTTCTTATAAGAGGGAGCCTTGACTACAGAAGAGGCAGAGGTGATGTGATGCGAGGAAGGAGTCATGAGCAGGTAGCTTCTAGAACGTGGAAAAGGCAAGGAAGCAGGCCCTTCCCTAGAGCCTCCAGAAGAGCCAGCCTTGCCAACATCTTGGTTTTCGTCCTGTCAAACCTATTTCGAACTTCTGGCCTCCAGAATTTTACGATAATATTAATAAATTCACGTTGACTTAAATCACTAAGTTCATGGTAATTTGTTATAGCAGCCACAGGAAACGAGTGCACCATGATTCTCAACGCTTTCCATAGAAAAACGTAGAGGTGATGTATGTCCTCAAGGCATGTGCTCTCATTTTGACTCTCACCAAATTAAATAGTGTATGCATATGTACGTGTGTGTGTGCATGTATGTGTTTGGTGAGGGCAAGACATAATGAGCACATGGTTTAAGTATGAGATTCTGTCGTATGAAAGTCATCTAAATTCATTTTTAAGAAAACTCTAATATTATTATTCACTATTAACACTATTTTAAAACTTACTACTTTGACCCCACAAAGAATATTAACAGGTAGGTGGTATTGATGAACGAACCTATGAAAACCTTACTTGGTTGCTTGTAATGATACACGTTGTTATCTGCCTCATTCATTTGATTTGGTGATTAACTTCCACTGATGCCCACAGAAATGTTCACAGCAGTATACTACACTCCAGAAATGTAGATGGAGATGCCCTATTCATGCTTCTTCATCTCCCCTTGTCCTTTCCTTAATAAAAATGTATCCGTGGTTAAAAGGATAAGGAAAGGGAAGGAAAAACAAAAATGACAACTCAACACACAAATCCCAGCCCACTATTAGGGGTTAAGATCTGGGGATGTTTTCATTCTGCCAGTGTAAGCTTCATCTTTTTGCTCTTGTTCAGAAAGTTCATCAGGATGCAAGTGACAGGAAGTGAGGTTCTGATTGGAATAATCTGGAACCTTACATAATTAAAAATGCAAAGAATTCACAAACTTTGGTCCTACATTATTAATCGCAAAACATTACGCTTTTTGTCAGACAGTCCTGGACATCGGCACCCAGTGCTGAGATAGGCAAGGAATGTACATTTCTCTTTCACAGGTGTGAGCAGGGCTTATCATATGGTACACAGGTTGTATGTGCACACGCCAGGGCTGCCTTCACCATTTGAACACACATGAACCCCTGTTTGCTAGGACAATTTCCCAGGGGTGGCACTGAGAGTTGTCTTTTTCTGATTTACAGAGGGCACCATGTGGGCTAACAGGGAGCTCAAGAACACTTGCAATGGCACAGCTGAAAGAGGGTCCGTGGATGGAAAGCCATGTCCTTTCTGGGCTATTTTGACCTCAAAAAGAAGGAGACAGCAACTGGAAAAAGGCAGGAAAGACAGCTGCCATTGGGAGTGATCCTCATGCAGAAATCTGAGTGGGGCTATCCAGAAACCACATATTAATAATCCCTACAGTACTCTTATGTAAGATGTGAGATGCCTCCCCTACATCACAGGAAGATGCCAATGCTTAGTGAATATTCATGGTAAGGAGATCCTTATGTGTGTGTCATACTTTATTCATCATAAAAATCACCCTTAAGTGAAAAAAATGATAATCCACAGAGGCAGTCAAATTGTATAATAGAAGGATTTAAAGAAATCTCTAAATACTTTTTGCTTATTTTCAGTTCAAGGTAAACTTTATGCCAAGTGAACCTACTAGGTTGTCACTAGGCCAGGCTAGTTGGACACCACATACAAGTTGCCCACGTATATATTATAACTGAGTTTTCCAAGTATAAACAAGTTCTGACACTTCATTTCTGTCTTTGGAGTAATTGTGGGCAGTAAAGGTTCATAATGTGTGTTACAGGAACATACCATCTTGTCAGGTGGCAATGGTTTACTTGAATGAATCAAGGCAGTGCTAGGTTTTTTAAACAGTGAATTTTAAGTGTTTATCAATTCCCACATTGCATTGGAAAGGCTTAGTTGTGTAGAATAAAGACATGTAGAATATTTGAGAGAAAATGAAAATGTTAGAGTCCATTAATAATGGAAATGTCTTCCTAGGATGATCATTATTTTTCCTGCCCTCTCATGATTTCCTTGTGTCTCTGTAATTGCAGTGATCACAGTTTGTTCTGTCATCCCTGTTATTTATGTTACACATGTATCTGATTCCTCTAAGAGGTGATAAGATCAGGAAAACTAAAGACTGTTTTAAATTATTGTATACCCAAATCACATAGTAGGGTGTTTAGCTCACAGTAGATGTTAGATAGTAATTCTATGAATTACATTGGCAATTATGTCTATGGGTAGAGTTTAATTCTAATAACATTGACAATATCAATATCTCAAGGCTATCTTGAATCTAAAATGTACGTTTTATTAGTATCCATGCATGGGGAGACCAGTACTTCAGAAGATAACTGCCACGAACAGAAAATTTATTACTCACAATTCCCAAGAGGAGGGGGAGCATACCACGCCGTGTGGGGCCACATGGCACCAGGGTTGATCAGACCAGAGGCGGAGAGAGAAAATGTGGGCAAGAACCTTTATTGTGGTTTTCATGGAAGGAACAGGTGAGGCAAAGTGATCAGGTTTAGGATTGGCTAGTTTGAATAATTTCAGCAGACTCTGGGTAGAACTGTGTCTAGTTGTCTGGTACCTGGCCCTGGGTTGAGTAAGACTGGGCATAGTGGTCCAGTGTGCGAGCTCCGTGAGGGAAAGATAAAGGAGGTGATTGGATGTGGACTCTGGACTGGTTGGATTGTCAGTGAAAGGCATGTTCTCACGTGAGTCTTCAGCTATCTCTAGGAATTGGCTAGTCCTAAGGGGGGCAGTCTCTCCAGGGTCAGCAAGGCCCCAGATGTCAAAGCATCAGAAGAAAAAGACACGCTTAATCCAAATGAAGAAACTATTTCCAGACGTACAGAACAGTGAGAATATGGTGGTGACTGTTCACCAAGCGCTTGTTTAGTGCCTGGCCTTGTGCCATGTCCTTCGCATGTGTAAACCCTGAACCTTCTGATTTAGGTAACTCGCCCAAGGGCATTCTGCTGGTAAATGTCTAAACTAGGATTACCAACCTAGACAGTCTGGCTCCCGAGAACCACCAAGGGGCCCAGTACTTTTTGATGGAGGTGGCATGGAACAGTTAAAAGAACACAGCAGCGGCAGAGAATGAACTTGGTGAGAGGGTGGCTGTGGAAGGTTCGATATGTTCTTCTCAGTGGGGAGAAGAATGATTGTGTTTTGAATGAATGAAAAATACCTACACACAAAATCTCATCAAGCTCGAAGAAATATATACTCTTTACGATACTCTGTTCTGGCGTTTGTTCAAACGGCCTCGAGTTAATTGTCTTACGTTAGAATGCACTTCTTAAAGAAAAGATGGTATTGAGGCTTGGCTTGGGTAAGTGGGTGGGTTTCCAGTGGGTGGGCTATGCCAGTATCTCCATCCCAGCGAGCAAGCTGGGAGCAGCAACAGCCAGTCCAGGGACAAGGCATGGCCAATGGTAAGGGAGATGGGTACAGAGCTACCACCCACAGGGAGTAGGGCTAGAGTCCCAAACCATGTCTTGAAGTGTCACAGTCACTTGCCAGTCAGGGAGGATGACACTTCTGAAGGGTCAGGGTGGGGTCTGTATGGAGGGAGGTCAGGTTCAAGCCAGGCCGTCTGCAAGAACAGGAGAAAAGAAAGCTGGTTTTAAATTATTTATTTATTTATTTATGGCTGCATTGGGTCTTCGTTGCTGCTTGCGGTCTTTCTCTAGTTGCGGAGAGCGGGGGCTACTCTTCGCTGCGGTACGCAGGCTTCTCATTGCGGTGGCTTCTCTTGTTGCGGAGCATGGGCTCTCGTTGCGTGGGCTCTAGTAGTTGTGGCCCACGGGCTTAGCAGCTCCGCGGCATGTGGGATCTTCCCGGACCAGGGATCGAACCCGTGTCCCTTGCATTGGCAGGCGGATTCCCAACCCCTGGGCCACCAGGGAAGCCCGAAAGCTGGTTTTAAAGAACCCCGGCTATTTGTGGTAATTTATCACAAGGAGCCAATTTTAGATCATTCTCATTTGGGAAGCTTCCAAGACCACGCCTTACTAGAGCTCTGCAAGCCAGTACAACATTAAATGATGCTGAGGACCCACTCAAGTTTCCATCTTGTTCCTCAAGCCTATACTATGTGTGGAAGTGATCCTGGAAGGACTATATCAAAACCAAGGAACCGTGTGTGGGCTTCCCTCAGACTAGCATTCAGTAAATATTCATACAATTCAATTCCGTTGAAAAAAAATCTTGACGTGAATGGGGAAAATGTGTCACACATCTGCAATATGCATTCTCATCGCTTTTTGTTTTTTAAAATTTTTCTTCTAGTGTAGTTGATTTACAATGTTGTGTTAGTTTCTGCTGTACAGCAAAGTGATTCAGTTATACATATACATATATCCACTCTTTTTTAGATCCTTTTCCCAAGTAGGTCATTACACAATACTGCGTAGAGTTCCCTGTGCTATACAGTAGGTCCTTATTAGTTATCTATTTTATATATAGTAGTGTCAGTCCCAATCTTTCAGTTTATCCCTCCCCTAACCCCCCACTAACTATAAGTTTGTTCTCTACATCTGTGACTCATTTACAGAACAGAAATAGAGTCACAGATGTACATTCTCACCGATTTAATGAGTATTCACGAATTCTCAGAGCATCGGTTATCTATATGATATGAGTAGGGTACTATCGCCACCTTGTGATCAGAGATAGAAGTGTTTTCATTCTGGGAATTGATTCTGTAATACTTCAATATGAATTAGCTACCTTCACCTACTTTTGATCAATTCTTTCTTTTTCTTGTTTTGTTGCTTTATATATATTTACAAGAATTTATACTAAAATCAAAACAAACAGAACTCTGCATTAACCCAAAGTGGGCAAAAAACCACCCCAAACAATTAGAAGTAAGGAAGGGGCCAGTGTCACTAAGTGTCTCTAATCCCCACCTATTTTTCTCAGATGAGTTGAATATAGTAGCTTTGAGACCAAATACTGAAAATAGCAGGACACATGTTAGGTTAAATCCTAGGAACTCTAAAGGGTTTTAGACATCCCTTCAGGGTAAATATTAAAAAGCCCTCTGAATTTAATTGTCAACGATGACTGGAGTTGCCTCTGAGTTTGATTTAGCACACTTGGTCGGGGTGGTAAGAGGATTATTACAAAATCAGGTTAAATATTTTGTAAACCATATATATATATGGTTTGCAGGATCTTAGCTCCCCAACCAGGGATTGAACCCAGGCCATGGCAGTGAAAGCTCTGGGTCCTAACCACTGAACGGCCAGGGAATTCCCCTGTAAATCTTATTTAAAGAGAACATTCCCAACCACTGAAAATTAAAATAAATAAAATAAAATATGGCAGGAAAAACCTTACATTGATTCTAAACTAACATAAACCTTTTTTTGTGCTTCAAAAATAGCACCCCTACCCCTGGCATGAGAAGATCATGGATTTTTTTTTTTTTTTTTTTTTTTTTTTTCGGTACGCAGGTCTCTCACTGCCATGGCCTCTCACGCTGCGGAGCACAGGCTCCGGACGCGCAGGCCCAGCGGCCATGGCTCACGGGCCCAGCCGCTCCGCGGCACGCGGGATCCTCCCAGACCGGGGCACGAACCCGCGCCCCCTGCATCGGCAGGCGGACTCCCAACCACTGTGCCACCAGGGAAGCCCAAGATCATGGATTTTAAATGTCATCTGCCTCTTATGCAATTTTCACCAGTTTCTTTCTCATCAGGAGCCTCTGCTATTTGTTTGCTTCTTAAAGGCCATCTGTGGGTGGCTATGACACTATTTTCATGAGAAGTTGTTCTTATAATATTTCTTCCTGGAATCTTATTATTTCTAATTGGACATCATTCTGTTACTTCTTCATCTCAGTGGCCATTCCTTTTCTTTTTCCTGGTGTCTTTATTTTTTTAACTTTTTAAAAATTGAAGTATAGTTAATTTACAATGTTGTGTTAGTTTCAGGTGTACAGCAAGGTACAGATTCTTTTCCCTTATAGGTTATCTACATACAAGATATTGAATATAGTTCCCTGGGCTATACAGTAGGACCTTGTTGGTTATCTATTTTATATATAGTAGTGTGTACCTGTTAATCCCAAACTCCTAATTTATCTCCCCCTCCTTTCTCCTTTGGTAGCCATAAGTTTGTTTTCTATGTCTGTGAGTCTATTTCTGTTTTATAAAAAAGTTCATTTAAATCATTTTATTTAGATTCCACGTATAAATGATATCGTATGATATTTGTCTTTGTCTGACTTACTTCACTTAGTATGATAATCTCTAGGTCCGTCCATGTTGCTGCAAATGTCATTATTTCATTCTTTTTTTATGTCTGAGTAATATTCCATTATACATATATGTGCCACATCTTCTTTATCCGTTCACCTGTCAGTGGACACTTAGGTTGCTTCCATGTCTTGGCTACTGTAAATGGTGCTGCAGTGAACACTGGGGCAGTGCTCATAACTTTTAATGTTGTTATCTAATACTGAACAGGAAAGTTCTTTGCTGAGCATGGAAGGAGTATGTGTTTGTAGAGGGCCAATACAGGTCTTATTGTTTTTATTGGTTAAAGATAAGAATCTAGGCCTTATTCAGATATTCTCAGCAATCACTCAGATAAAGAACAAATCAGGATCCTAGAATACATAAGCTACCCGCTGTGTAAAAGGAGGAGTTGCCTGATCAAATAAGGATCTCTGAACCGTTAGTTGGAAACACATCCTGAACAATGACATCATTCTAATCTTCCAGGAAACACACTAGAGGACTCAGGCAAGAGATGACTAATGTTAAAGCTACTCCCTGTTTTTTTTGTTGTTGTTGTTGTTTTGCGGTACGCAGGCCTCTCACTGCTGTGGCCTCTCCCGTTGCGGAGCACAGGCTCCGGACATGCAGGCTCAGCGGCCGTGGCTCACGGGCCCAGCCGCTCCACGGCATGTGGGATCCTCCCGGACCGGGGCACGAACCCAGGTCCCCTGCTTTGGCAGGCGGACTCTCAACCACTGCGCCACCAGGGAAGCCCGTTACTCCCTGTTTTAATATGGCTCGTTGGAACCTGTGTGGAACTAAGACTGGGAAGACGAGAATCCTTTAGCTGCTCGGGGGTAATGCTCAGATAACAGATTCCTTAGGGTTTCCTGAGGACATGACACCCATGGTCCTTGTTTATTCTGCATACCCTTCCAACAGAGCGAGGTTGATTTCTTGGGTGTAATTATTGATTTCTGGGTCAGTGCCAAGACAGCATGTCTGAGGCCCTTCCTAAACTCATACCCTCTTATTCCTTATAATTACAGTATTCTTTTTAGTTTTCAGCTCTGAAAAATGCTAGCAACTGAGTGCTCAAGGGGGCAGGATTCTTGTACCATTAAAAGCCTCCATTACCACCTGAAACTTTGACCTTTCTTACTAACTAGTCAATCTTTCTGAAGGCCTGGACTGGGCTCCTGCCTGGTTAGGAGGTGCTGAGTGGACAAGTCTCTCCAGGACTGTCCAAGGAGGCTCTGGATGCCCTAAGAATCAGGCATCACCACTCCCACTTCATACTTGGCACAGGTACATGCATTGCTTTTGCAACATTTCATGTAGTTCTTATTCTCTCAACTAAATTGGAAGCTCTTTCGGTGGTGGGGAACCCGTCAACAGCCTTTAGCTCTCAAGGAAGCCCTGGAAGTTTTGTAGGAACTCAGTAGTGTTTGTGGTTGATAATCAGATAGATAATGAAGAATGAGGAGGAAGGAAGAGGAACAGGGGGAGAAGTTGGCAAGGGACAGATATCAGTAGAACCAGGGACATCGGAAAGATGACATGAAGACTCAAGGTTCAGAAGCCCTGGATTCAAGCAGGATGGTGACACAGTGCAATCCTGGGCTCGTGGTGCTTTCATTGGCATCTCGTCATTTTCTGTTTGGAGTTTAGAGGTATCCAGCAGGAGACAACAGAGAGGCAGTGTTGTTCATAGGCCCAGGAAAAAAGTCAAGGAAACTGCTCAGTGGAAGGCAATGGAGGCACTTTTCTCCTCTGCTCTCACCCTATCCTCAGGGGCTCCTGCGGCCCTAGGAGCCACAGACCAGGGGTCTCCTCCCCAGCAGAACAAGTAAGAGGCCACTGTTAGGCAGCTTTGCCTCTTGCTGATGGGAAAGTTCTAGATGTCACCCTCTCCCACATTTAGACCGTTTTTACTAGAATGTCCCCTAAATCACAGGGTGGTGGTTAGAGGCGTCTTAAACTGTTGACATCAAGAAGGTCCAGGGGCCAAGGACAAAGTGCCAATGCCTGGGGAACCTGTATCGGGGCAGTAGATAGAGCAACGGGGCCAACGCTGTTACAAGGGGGACAATGAAGGCCGAGCTCCTGGGTGGCTACTGCACTCGTTGCTGTTTCTCTTCTGTTCCTCTGCCCAGAGCGTCCTCCCCAGACAGATAGGTCTCCTCCACCATCAACTGCAAAGGATGAAAAGGACCAGTGGTTCCAGCAAAACTTTGACCATTTAAGCGATGGTAATGGGTAAGTCTTGCAACAGGTAAAAATCCATAAGCAGGGCAGGTGGCGACCGGTGAAGGGTGGCGTAAGCCTGAGGCCTTGTGGAGGGTTCCACGGAGATAGGGGAGGAGTAGGGGCACAGATGGGGAGGGGAACCAAAGTTTTCTACCTGCCTCCTCCAGGCCAGGCTCTGAGCTAGGAATTTTGCATCCTATCTCATTGTTATGTTTTTACTTTTAATTAGGAAATATTTCAAATATGCACAAGAGTACAGAAAATAACATCGTGGATACCCCTGTAGCTGCATCTAACAGATGTCAACACTTTGTGGAATTTCTCCCCATCTCTTTATTTTTGTTTGTTTGTTTTGTTTTTCCTAATGACTTTTTATTTGTATTCATTTAAACATCTTTATTGGAGTATAATTGCTTTACAATGGTGTGTTAGTTTCTGCTTTATAGCAAAGTGAATCAGTTATATTATACATATGTTCCCATATCTCTTCCCTCCCCATCTCTTCTGAGGTCTTTTTCAGCATCGTTGCTTGGGGCATGTGGTAGAAGACTAGCTAGTACAATTTTAAAAATAAGAAAGCAAGCAAGCCGAAACAAATAATTGTCTTCCAAGAAGGCCAGTTGTAATGTGGTTCTCGTCTTTGATATCTATTCGTATATTCTGTTAATGTCTTATTTTATCATTATTTTTTGGAATTTGGGATGTTTATTTTTTATTTATTTTTAAAATGTTTATTGGAGTATAGTTGATTTACAATGTTGTGTTACTTTCTGCTGTACAGCAAAGTGAATCAGTTATCCATATACATATATCCACTCTTTTTTAGATTCATTTCCCATATAGGTCATTACAGAGTATTGACTACAGTTCCCTGTGCTCTACAGAATGTCTTATTTTCAAAATATTTTAATGATTTTTTTACTACAGGAAAGTTTACTCATGATTCCCCCTCCTTACATAACTGTTTCTATATCCCTGTGCTCTCATGCGTTTTTCTCCTTTTCATGTAGTTACAATCATACTTTCTATGTAATTTGGAGCTCTGTTTCTCCTCTGTCATGGCCACAGAATATTCTTTCATAAACTTACTCTATTGTTAGCATCCATGGGAAATGGCTTTGCTTGCCGGCCATTCTGTTGAGTTTGTGTGCCCACATTTCCTTTAGGGGAAATGTTATGTTATTTCTCTTGGCTTTGCTTTTACCTCTTTCAATTCCAAATTATGATCATAAAGATTTTTTAGATGCATAGAACAGCTGATCATACTAATTTCATGGCATATAATCACCATCATTCTACTCTGCAACCTCTCTTTTACGATTTTATTTTATTTTCCTCTCTCCTCACTCCTCGTTCCTAATATTATTCCCCTCCTGTGTCTGGTATATTTACTATATACCTTTCCAAATGATTTTGTAAGTTTCTTTACATGTATGTTCATGAGAAACATATGTATTGCTTTCTGTTTTAGAAAATGTACTTAAATGTTATCATGCCCTAAATCAATTCTGTTCCTTACTTTCTTTTTTCTATCAACATGAGGTTTTGAGATCTGTCCTTGATGTTATATGCACAGCTAGCTTCTTCCTTCCTTCTGTTCAGCAATCTCTATGCGTGGTGGTGCACATTTTACTTATCTGTTCCCGTTTTTATGGACAACTTCATGGTCTCTAACTCCTAGAAGCCCCAATGCATCTATGAGAAAATTTTTCTGGGAAGTAGACTCAGGAGTAGAAAAGCTGTATCTGAAGGTACAGGTTTCTCAGTTTCACAAAATCCTGCCATATTGCTCTCCAAATGAACACACAAGCTATGGTCCCACCAGCAATGCATAAGGGTTCTTATTTTTCCACATCCCTACCAACAAATGATTTTATTGAAATTCTGAATTTTTGACTATCTGATGGGTAAAAATAGCATCTCATGGTTGTTTTATTTTTTTCCTGTGTGGTTTTTTTTGAAGTATAGTTGATGTACAATACTATATAAGTTACAAGTGTACAAAGAGTGATTCACAATTTTTGAAGGTTATATACTTCATTTATAGTTATTATAAAATATTAGCTGTATTCCCTGTGTTGTACAATGTATCACTGTAGCTCATTTTATACCTAATAATTTGTACCTCTTAATCCCGTACCCTGTATTGCCCCTCCCCTCTTCCCTCTCCCCTCTCCCCATTGGTAACCACTAGTATGTTCTCTGTATCTGTGAGTTCTCAGCGTTGTTTTTTGCGGTACGCGGGCCTCTCACTGTTGGGGCCTCTCCCGTTGCGGAGCACAGGCTCCGGACGCGCAGGCTCAGTGGCCATGGCTCACGGGCCCAGCCGCTCCGCGGCACGTGGGATTTTCTCGGACCGGGGCACGAACCCGTGTCCCCTGTAGCGGCAGGCAGACTCTCAACCACTGCGTCACGAGGGAAGCCCTCAGCATTGTTTTAATTTGCACTTCTCTGTTGCTAGTGAGGGGTCAGTTTTCTTTTGTGAATTGCATATTACTATTCTCTATCCATTTTCCTATTGGGTGTCTTGTCTTTTTTCCCCTCTCATTTGTAGGAGCCCCATCAATATACTAAAAGTGCTATACCTTAACCTGATTCTTTTCTAGTCACATTAAAAATGGACTAAAAACAATTTATCTGTGTCTAAATAAGCTAACACAGAAAGTTAAATATTTGTAACCCTAAGATGAGCTGTCAATTTCAAAGCTGGGAGAGAAGATGAAAAGGTCACAAGATGGGAGAGGCTCTGAGCTGCAAACACCGGAGACAGTATGCTTTTATTTGCAAGCAAGAGAAGCTCAACTCAAATTAAGCATAAAGGAGGACTGTACTGGCTCTCAAAAGTTCAGGGAGGTCAGGCTTCAGGCAGGGAGAGACACAGAGAAAGAGTTTATCTTTTCATCTCTTGCTTCTGGCTTTGCCTTGCTGTGGGACAGGCTTCCTCTTGACAGTAACAGAGACCACCCCTGGGCTCTCCAAGCTAATGGATGCTTGTGATCTTGTCAAAGGGAGTGTTTTGGTGTCACTGAGCATGGCGTCTGTACTCAAGGTTACTCAGAGTCTAATCGGCATACACAAAATTATTATTTGACTGTAGTAAGTCAAAATTTGACTTTGCTAAAATTTGTAACTTTAATAAGTTATCAAGTCCTTTCTACTAGTCTTTAGTAAGTGACAAATTTAGAAACCTAATTCTTTGTACTTTAAAAATTAAATTACAGATCTTACCTATTTATAAACCTAGCAAATGTTAACAGTCACTTTTAAGGGTGCTTTTGTAATCTAATAAAATTCTCTTAAATATTTAAATTTTATTTGTAAATTTAATATGTTCAATTTTCTTTGAAGTCCTTCAAAATCTTAGTTTAACAAACTAACCTTCCCAAGTACTTAGATGTTCTGATAAGTCAAATACATTAAAATTGTTCATATGGAGAATCATAAATTCTCTTAAATGTTCTCATACTGTTTACAACCTTAGTCAACTTCTCTTATTCCTTTCAAGTTTAAGTCAGTTACCAAATGCGCTTTTTCATTGGAATGACTGGATTAACCTGTTAAGTACTCAAATTCTCCTAAGCATTACCAGTGCTTAAAATATCCAATGTGCACAGATTGTTTTTATCTCCATACGTGATGAAGTTGCATGCAACCGGAAGTCTTGGTCAGGACATAAGATCTGGAGTAACATGCTGGGAGGGTATTTTTCGCCAAGAGGGACAAACAGAGCTCTCTTTAAGGGCCATTGAGCCAACAGGGACTTTGAGTCCATGCTTATCAAATGGGGTGGCCTCGCAGCCATTCTCAATTACTGTACACATGATTTAATTCTGAAATCAGATTTGAGACTATAAGCCCCTGACCAGATGCTTTCAGCATTTGACTGGATTTAACTATTAATTCTTTGATTCTCTTCTAAATTCTTTTCATATCCTTCTTACCTAGCAGGACAAAAATTTTATAGTTTTGTGAACACCTCTGAAGAACTAACTGGTCAGGCTCTGCTGTCACAAATCCAAATTCATACCAATGACACTCCAGAGCAGAAAAATCCTCTTTCCAAGAATAAACCACAGTTCCAGGTGAGAGAACTCACTTGGTTCTGTTTGTGCTGTGTGCTCATTTCTGGAGTAATCTTTGTATCCTGGACTATGAAATATTTGGAATGGCCTGTCTTGAGAAAGAGACTTTCTCTTCTTCATGGTGATATTAAGAAAAAACATGTTTTTTCTTAAACACATACATTTATAATTAACTAAATGTAACTACATATTAATGTACGGGTGTATATCTTATAGATATTATATGGTGCATAAAATCATGATATAAGGTACCTATGTATTCCTTTTTTAAAGGATAGATGTTGAATTTTATCAAATGTCTTTTGGAAATAATGAAGATGATCATATAATTTTTCTGTGATTTATTAAACTGGTAATTATAAAATGGTAAATTACATTAGATTTCCTAATGTTGAAACTTCCATCACTAATATGCATCCCACCTGGCATCATGTATTATTGCTTTAAAGTGCTGATAGAATCTTCTGGCTAATAGTTTGTTTTATTACGTCGATATTTATTACTGAAATTCCCTTGTAATTTTCTTTTTCATGGATTTTCTTTGTCAGGTTTTGATATCATATGTAACTCCAATTTTTTTTGAAAAAGGGAAGACTTCCTCCATACTCTATGCTCTGGAGCTATTTAAATAGCATGAAGAGACTTCCCTGGTGGTCCAGTGGTTAAGAATCTACCTTCCAATGCAGGGAAAGTGGGTTTGATCCCTGGTCAGGGAACTAAGATCCCATGTGCTGTGGGGCAAGTAAGCCCACGCGCTGCAACTACTGAGCCTGCGTGCCACAACTAGAGAGAAGCCCGCACGACACAACAAAAGATCCCACGTGCACAATTAAGACCCGAGGCAGCCAAATAAATAAATATTAAAATAAATAAATAGCATGAAAATGATCTGTTCAAGGGTCAACTGTATTTCTCTTTCATTCTCTCTCTTCTTTCAACTTTCTCTATTCCTTCTACGATAATTTGTCTAGAAGTTCTATCTTTTCTGCAGTGTCTTTTAATAATGCATATTTTCTGACACAATCATTAATTACATACAAATTCACAAAATTATTTGCTTAGATTTGAGTAAACGGCTCTATAATTTTTCGAATGCCTTTGAGAGATTATTTCTCTATTCTCATTCTTATTTTACTTATATGTACTCTTTTACCCTTTTTCTTGATTAGATTAGATTAGGGTTTCTCAGCCTTGGCACTACGGCCATTTGGGGCCCAACGATTCTTTGCTGTGGCGGACTGTCCCGATATTGTAGTACGTTCAGCAGCGTTCCTGAGCTTGACTCACCAGATACCAGTAGCAGCCCCCTTTCCCTCCAGTTGTGGCAGCTAAAATATCTCCAAACGTTGCCAAATGTCTGCTGGGGGTGAGGGTGGGGCAAAATTGCCCGTGTTGAGAGCTACTACATTAGATAACAGTTTATTTGGGTTATTTAAATTTTCATTTTGTTTTTAGAGAGCAAGATGTTGGTTTTATTCTTCTAGTTCTATCATTTTTCAGTCTCATTGACTTCTACTTTTATCTTTATTACTTCTTTTGGAGCCATTTTGTCTATGTTTGTCTAAATAGCTGGGTTGGATGCCTCATTTATTTATTACCGCTCTTACCTGTTTCACCCTATGGTGTCAAGTGGGGTTCAAGGGGGTGTCTGCATCCCCCAGCCCAGTCCATCCTCACAGATCATTTTGTATCATGCTAGAGGTCATTGGCTTGCCCCGTGGATGTTTCATCACTTTGGAGAAGTCTGTGCTTTGCCAGCTCTTCCCACAATTCCCAACTCTCTCCATGATTTGGATTCTTAGTGTTTTCTATTTTCCTCAGAGAATGAGTTGCCATTTCATTTTATCCTTTTTTGTGCATTTGGTTCATTTCAGAGTGAAAAAGATGGTAGAGGCACCTTTCAACATCATATAATCCCAAATCTAATATGCTAATTCTGTTAGGTCTGATTTGAGCAAACGATATTGTTGACTGCTAATTGTCAAAATGTACCTGCAGTTTGTAGGAACAGCAACTTGCAATGTCACTTGCTTACATCAGTCCTCCGAACCATCATCCAAATCTTTATTTTTGACAAACTAAATTGTACTACCACCCTACTGTTAGAAACAGCAAACAGACAAATCCCAGTTGTGGTGCGTTGATGATTTAAAATAATGCTCTTCTTGCCACAGAGGCATTTAATGGATGATGACTTCCATAAACCTGGTGGCCCAGCACATCTAATGACTTGTGCTGCCAGGCAAAGCATGGATGTCAACGAGCGTTACCCGGATGAAAAACACTGAGACATGGGAGCCCTCTTCCTTGTGGAACCCAGATTTTATGGACAAAGCCTGCCAACTGTGTACGTTTATGAGATTTTTGTACTCTCTTGCTCTAAATAAAATAGACTCTTCCTGTGCTTAAGCTGTAACCTCATGTCCAGAATTTAAACTTGAACAGATATATACTTTGTCAGTCTCAAAATTCTCTCTTATTAGGCTCAGAGGACTTAAAATTAATGAAATTTAAACTCTTAAAATAACCACCACTCAGAGGCAGTAGTGACCATTTTATTAAAAACAGTTTGTCATTGTTAAGTGTGATGCCAAGATCTGGCTTATAGTGACAATGCCGCGGCAGGATAAAAGACCTGGTTGTTCTTCAGTGTGTTATTCTTCCCACCTAGTATTATGTATATTATGCAGTGGAAAAGTGTGATTTTTTCAAAAACTTACTTATAATTATTATCATTATATGAAACCAAACAAAGAATTATAAAGTGTTTCTAAAAGTTTTAAAAATTGGGTGCAAAGTCTTTCCTCTCATTTTGAAAGGAGCATGCATTGCTTTTAACAACTCTGAGAATGCTATTCATGTCAGCGAAATGATATCTTTATTATGAGAGTCATAATTCTTGGTACCCTTTAACAGTGAACAGCTATTAATAACTAAATGTTAATAGCAGAGGTCTCTTTCTAGCTTCAAAAAATGTGCTTTTGGAATTCTAAGTCACTGACTTTTTCGTGATGTGGTAACAGTCCATTTCATGAGCTGTACCTTTCTTCATGAGAAATTGTGATTTGTCTGTGGGTGTTGTTGGAATATTGATATAGGTTTTCTGTATGGTCCTGAAACACTTTTCAAAAATGGAGGTACTGGGCTTCCCTGGTGGCGCAGTGGTTGAGAGTCCGCCTGCCGATGCAGGGGACACGAGTTCGTGCCCCGGTCTGGGAAGATCCCACATGCCGCGGAGCGGCTGGGCCCGTGGGCCATGGCCGCTGAGCCTGCACGTCCGGAGGAGCCTGTGCTCCACAACGGGAGGGGCCGCAGCAGTGGGAGGCCCACGTACCGCAAAAAAAACAAAAACAAAAACAAAACAAAAAATGGAGGTACTAATTGTATTGACCGAAGTCACAGCCTGTATTTGACAAGGTCAGAAATAACCATTGACTCTGAATTCAGTTAACCTGTAACACATCAAAGGGATCCAATAAATTGTTTTGGGGTGGAGTTGCTCTTTATTTGCTAGGACAAAACTTATACGACTTCATTGTTTACGGCACTCCTTCCTTCTCCATTGCTACAGAAAATCCTATATTTGCTGGGTCCCTTCCTCCCTGTGTCCACCCTACCTTCTAATCACTGAAGAGAACACCAAGATAGCTGGGAAAGAGATTAGGTTGAAACACATAAAAAATTTTGGAGAAAAGGAAAATAAGGTCCTTGAACTGGGGCTAAGAAGAGAGTATGAGGATTTGGCTTGTGAGAGTTTCCCAAACAGAATAAGGAAGAACAGAAGGGTCAAATGTGGGTCATGACTTTTATCCTCATTAATGTGCTTTGCGGTTCACCTGCTAAGAATGGAATTCTCTTTTAATTACTGTGGGTTTTAATTACTGTAGGTTGTTAAATTGTCCTTTAAATGTGACTTCACAGAATGACCCCTGAGCAGCATTGAGACAGGCTTGGACCTGGGACGCTTTGCTGCAATGCTTGCCCCTGGACAAATGTCTCCATGAGTAATAAAATACAAAAAAACTATAAGGGACAAAAAATAACGGTGTGCATGTGCAGTTGGGGCAAATTCTAGACAACAAGATACAAAAGATACAAAAAAACCCCCTGCCACTTCTGAAGAGCTGGGAGCAAAAACAGGGTGTCGGGGGCAAAAGCAGGGTACTTCGCGTACCCCCTGCACTCAGCACTACCAAAGGGGTGGGCAAACCACCTAAGCTACCCCTCCAGCCTGACCCCTGGACACACCCCTACCCTCACCCCAGGTAAGGAACCAGCTCTTCCCCCTTGGGGAGTGAACCAGGGAACCTGTTTTTTGTTCTCACTCCCTCCTGTGGCCCCAGGAGCCCCAGTAAAGCCTTGCCTAAGTTTCTTGTCTGGCCTCTAGTCAAAGTCTATTGACTGGGGAAGGCCAAGAACCCTGGTGGGAATCAGCGTGACACCTCTCCTCATAATTTATTCAGGGTATTGCTCTATCTCGAATGGAAACTGAAGGCTGATAGGGATTAGGAAATCAATATTTTTGAAAAAAATTTTTAAACAATTTTTAAAGAAGCAAACTTTTTAGCATGTATTACTGTACCCTAGATTACTATCTGTCATACTGTTACGGTAAATGATTACTATATAATATAGGGATTCTTACTGTATTAACTCGTATAACATTTGTGAATCACATTATATGGTCCCTTGTTTGTTTGTTTTTTAATTAATTAATTTATTTATTTTTAGCTGCATTGGGTCTTTGTTGCTGCACGCAGGCTTTTCTCTAGTTGCGGCGAGCGGGGGCTACTCTTCGTTGCAGTGCGCTGGCTTCTCATTGCGGTGGCTTCTCTTGTTGCTGAGCATGGGCTCTAGGCACGCAGGCCTCAGTAGTTGTGGCATGTGGGCTCTAGAGTGCAGGCTTAGTAGTTGTGGCGCACGGGCTTAGGTGCTCCGCAGCATGTGGGATCTTCTTGGGCCAGGGCTCGAACCTGTGTCCCCTGCATTGGCAGGCGGATTCTTAACCACTGCGCCACCAGGGAAGCTCTTTTAGTGGTGTTTTAAACATTTCTTTTCCTGATTTTTAAAATTGGTATTTTTGGGGGAAAGTATAGATGATTATAAAGAAAGAAAAAATGTTTCTCATAATCTGATTGAGATGTGATTTATAATAAGGAATATATGTTTGATCTTCGTCCCCACTTCTGGTACAGAGCTCCTAAAACCCTTGGAATCTCCTAAGTGACAAAGGTGTCTTTTGTTACGTGTTAAGGTGACTTTTGGATGCACGTAAGAATGGGTGCTTGTTGCCTGGAGAACCAAACATGTGAGTAGAGGGTTGGAATTTTCACTCCCACCTTCTTGACCTCCAGGAAAAGGTGATGGGCTGGAGGTTGAATCAATTATCAATGGCCAACGATTTAATCAATTTTGACTGTGTAATGAAGTCTCCATAAAACCCCAAAAGGATGGGTTTTGGAGAGTTTCTGGGTTGGTGAACACCTGAAGATTTAGGGTGAGTTTCATGCCTGAAGAGGTCATGGAAGCTCCCTGACCTTACCCCATACCTTGCCCTATGCATCTCTTCCATCTGGCTGTTCCTGAGTTATATTCTTTTATAGTAAACCAGTAATCTAGTAAGTAAAATGCTTCTCTGAGTTCTGTGAGCCACTCTAGCAAATCAATTGAATCGGAGGAGGGGACGTGGGAACCTCTGATTTACAGCCAGTTGGTCAGAAGTACAGGTGACAACCTGGGCTTGCAATTGGCATCTGCAATAAAGGGCAGTCTTGTGGGCCTGAGCCCTTAACCTATGGAATCTGATGTTATCTCCAGGTAGATAGTGCCAGAAATGATTTGAATTATAGGACACCCAACTGGTGTTGAACCATTGCATGGTGGGAAAACCACGACACACACGTTGGAATTTGGTTGCAGCAGTTAACTGACCTATCAGAGATAATGGTCGCTAAAATCTTGGTTTACATTTGTTTATTCTTTTTCTATGGTTAAATATTGTAATATATATATATTATGATATATAATTGACGTTTATATATATATAAACCTCAATTCAAATAGTGTTGAGAAACTAGAAGGGGGAGCTCTCATGCCTGGCAAGATCTCAGCCAATGAGGGACAGTCACAACTTAGCCAATGAAAAGCCATGGACTCTTTGTTTACTATCTCCCTCCCAACTTCCTTTTCCCTTTATAAAAGAATTCTGTTTTTGCACGTGACTCACCATGATTGTAGAACCCAAACTGCAATTCTTTGCTAATCCCAAATAAATCCATTTTTTGCTGGCAAAATAACTGGCAGTCTATTTGTTTTAGGTCAACAATATATAGTGTTGGTTTTTTTTTTCTCCAAACAGAGTCAAACTGTGTTTTAGGTTTTATATACTATTTTTCCTTCAGTGACATTGTTGTTTCTGGAAATGCAGTCTTAATTCTATGAGTCTAGCTGAACTTCCTTTTCTAAGAGAAGGGGAGAATGGATATTTGGGTCCACCTAGCACTCCCTGTTACAGCCCCTAGTAGTGAAATGAGTCAAAAGCTCTTTTACTTTCTGTAAGGTCCTTGATATAAGTGGCCAATATGCTCCCCAGAAATGTTTCTCTAGTTTATTCTCTGCAATATTGCACAAGTGTGTCTGCCTCATCTAGCTCTTGCCAGCATTTAATATTATCACTGAAACAAAATATTCAACAGTTTGATAGGAGAAAAAAATCATCACTATATTTACATTTTTATGACTATTAGTAGGACTAAATTTTTTTCATATGTTCATTGACTGCATTTCTTCTTTGTGAATTGTTTCTTTATGTCTTTAGCACATCTTTTTGATATCTGCATTCAGACACTTGGGGTATTAAGCTGCTTGAAATTAGTATGTCTAGCAAGTGGAGAGTGAATTTGTTTCTTGTGATGTTGAGGATTAAAAACAACCTTAACGCAAACAGACTTCCTGAGACTTATAGAAAGCCCTACTGAAAAACAGCTTGATGGTGATTGTTATTTGGGTCCTTTATAACTTAGGAAATTCAAGCTCATGTTGGCTTTATCTGGGTGTCGCAGGCAAACCAGAATGACTAGAAAATACCCTCCAAACAATTAACCATGGATTTTCTAAATTCTTAGAAAACAGTGAAGCAATGCCAGCTTATCTCTTTCAAATAAGAGCTACCCTTGGAGTCAGGTTGATAAGTCAATTGCCCTGGTACTGTGTGCAGATTGCATGAGGAAAAACCATCTTGTGATGGGAGCGTATCTGGGGTTCACATCCAGTGCCCAGGATGGGAAGACATACTCAAAATGAGACTTGAGAAATGGTAGCTCTTCCTGCTTTCTGCTGTCTGCATTTAGTGTGTCAGTATTAATAAAAATGTCCTTTTGCTCACTTCATTGAAATATTTAAAGCGGAAACGGGGGGAAAAGTCTCAATATGTTCTCAATATTTGCATTTTGGCCTCATAGTCAAGCATGTATTAAGTAGCACATCTGCTCTAACTGTTGTCATAAGCAAAGTGTGTTTATGCTTTAACGCTGGAGACCTAGCAGCCTCCACTACGTTACCGAATCCAAGCTCGTCCTGCTCGCTGCCCGACAGGCCAATAAATCTAGAGACAAGTTGTTGGGGCAAGGAATAGTGACTTTATTCGGAAACCCAGCAGACGGAGAAGATGGTGGACTAGTGTCCCAAAGAACCATCTTGCCTGAGTTAGAATTCAGGCTTCTTTTATACTAAAAGGGGAGGGGGTAAAGTCAAACATTTCCTGGTCCCGTTCAGCCTCCAGAGGGATTGTGTTAATTTCTTCCTCCCTGTAGTCATTCACAGGCGGGCCTGGTCAGGAGGTTTTCTGTGACTTAAACAAAGATATTTTAGTTTAACGCTTCCATTACTTGGGAGGCAGGGTTCCCAGAGATGGGCCATTATGTATAACTTAAGCTTGTAGGCAACATCCCTTTAGTGATTAACTTCTAATAGAATACAAAGGTTCTTTCCTATTACACTGCCTCAGCAGCAGGCAAGCAAGCCTTGTTGATCTTGCCAACTTCCAAACCATCATGGCAGACAAAGTAAGGGTTCACCAACAATATATGGGTCATATTTGGTGGTTCTTACCCAGGATCCCTTGTAGTGTGGTTAAGAATAAAATACCTGAATCTGTTGGCGTACCAAGCCAAGCAAAAATTTACTTTAATGGTAGTAAATATTTAATGTAGAAAAATATTTCTGTAGGTGGGTTAATCACTTGATAAATCAGTTGATCACCCATAGGGTTATCCAACTTGAGCTGTGTCTGCCCCAGTCCCACCATGTGATACAGTTCCCTGAGAGATACCCAAGCCATACACAGTTAAGAGTTATTTATCCATTTCTAAAGGTAACTGACTGGATTGGCTTTAAAATGGGTTATCTCAATTGTGACTTGATAGTGAAGTAAATCATATTCCAGGATTTCCAAAATAATGAAAGAAAACTCATACTTTTGATAGGTGTAATTATCTAATTTCAGAGTTATCTTTTAATTCTTTTCTTTTCTATAACCTGATTATAATTCTATAATCCTGCTGGATCAACAATAGTTAATAGATAATTAACTATTTTTTGGTAAATTATGTACAATTACTGTCTTGGGATATTGGGCTGTAGGTGACTAAACACCTGTCATTCATATTAAACTGGAAAAGGCATAAAACTTCTAACCAGATAGATACTTCTGAAAAAAGCAATCTCAGATTGTACTTTAGGCAGAATTTGTTATAATATTCAAATATTTCAATGGTGAACAAGTATTAATAGCACACTATTTCCAGTTTCTATAGTCGTGCTATATGCTTATTCTCTTCTAAGTCTATAAAGCCCCTGAATTGGATTTTTATTCTTTTGCCTCTTTTAGACAGCAGAGCTGGGTCCTAGTTGGTTAACAGATCAAGACTGGCAGAATACGGCCGTACTTCTCTGCTCTAACATTGACTTTTTGTTCCATCCTGACAAAATCATTTAATTTTTCAACTTCTAGATCTCTGTATTAAAAAGGAGGTCACAGAGAACTTAAAAGAATTACATTGTTCTGGTATTCTGGTTTCTGAATTACCAAAATTAAATCATATTAAACAACTTTGTATAATTTTTTCCCTATATCCTAGAATACCTTGAAGTCATTCAACATTCTCTGGCTGCATAGGACAGCAAACACCCAGAAATGGTGAGACAAGTTTCCAGTGTCCTGGTGGAAATGCTGAAAAGCCCAGAAAACAATGATAAGTCGACAAATGATTTCAAGTAAGTGAAGGTTTGTGCATGAGAATGCAGAGGAGAGTCTTGTGACACGTCAGTCTGAAAACCTGCCATGAATTTGAATTGTCCACCATTACTAACATGGCCTTAATTAAGTTCAGGCCTACTGCTTAGAGGTAACTTATTGAGGTTTAGCACTGCCACATAATTCTGATACTTTATCACCGTCATGTAAGGTCCCAGTCTCAACCGATACTTTTCAGCTGGGTTGGGGTGGGGATCATAGAGAGAGATGTTGGATTCCACAGCAGGAAGCTCAAGGAGGACAGTGGGAGCAGGTACATCCCAGGGTACCTGAAAGTCCCCTAAAGAAGAAACAAGCGCCAAGGGTGGAGGGGTGACCCTGGACACTAGCCCGCACAGTATTCCTCTTAGCTATTGGACGGAAGACTTCGGGCTACTGAACCCATGACGTGGTTCTAGGAGCCTCAGGAACTGAGTACAAGTTCTCTTTTAACCTTGAGATCGTTTTTCCTCTTGAAAGTGAAACTCTTATGAATGGTTGATTGCTTTGAGTTTGGCTTTAAAAGGGAGGAAAAGAGGCTCCTATCAGAAAATAGGAGCATTTTATAGAAGAAAGAAAATAGAAAAAAACAAGGTATAATTAAAGGATGAAAAGTAATGGTTCTCACTGTTTCCTTGAAGGGTGGTCACATATCTGTCTTGGGAGGTAGCCCTGAAAAGGCTATACTTTAGGGGGTTGTAGCATCAAGAAAAGATAGGGAGGGATTAAGAAGCAGTTTCTTCTTTTAAATGTTAAAGAAAGGTCAAGGGGCACTTCTGGAACAGTCTGAGGACCTACTTTGGAAAATGAGAATTTTGCTAGCTGTGAAGTGACCTGAGACATAGACTAGAAAGCTTGTGTTCAGACTTTGTCAACCATTACTCACAGTTTTGTCCCTCCTTTGGTTTTCCAACAATTACTTTCGATAATAAAACTTACCAGTGGTGGGGGAGGAAGAGGGAGAGGGGTCTGGGAGGCCATTTTCTGGAACATTGTTCTCTAGTCGACAAAGGTCGTCTGACAGTTAACAACGGTCAAATCGAAGGTTCTATGTCTTGACAGAAAGGTGGATTGCTGTCTTTTTGGGGGAGGCTCATGAAGTAACCTGGTTGCTATAATCGGCTGGATCAACAAGTTAGAGGTAGTTAGGACAAGTTAGCAGTGACTTAAAGACTCACAAAATTTAGGTAAAGAAAGTCTACAACAGGAGAAACAAAGCAAAGCAAAACAAAACCCAGTGCATTTAGAAGACCATTTTCAAAGCACTTCGCAGCGTGATTGTTCTAACCAATCACTCTGGCATCTAACAGGGCAGAAGCATAAAGGGCAGCCTTTTCTTTTAATCAGATGAAGTTGCTTCTTATTTTGTTTTTGAAGTTTTGCAATGATTTTAAAACACTGTCACGACCAATGAAAACCCTCTAGGTGACAGCAGTTTTTAACTTACATTGCTATTTAAACCATAGTTTCTAGCCACCTTTTTGGGGAATTCCTTAACACTTGACTTGATATATTGGGAACCAGGGTCCTATGGGACCTCTTAGAGGCTCATTTTTATGAAATTCAGAGCACATGAGAGATGCTCTGCTTTGTGCCATGAGAGAACTTCTAGTCCCATCAACTGTGAATGCATGGGTGTAAATCTAACACCTCTAATAAGAAATTAGCTTAAAGTACACGGTCTGCCAATGGTCAGTCAGCAACAGAGAAACATACCCAGAGTAAGTGTTACTGGGGGATGAAGGCTTTTTGTAGAAGTGCACCAAATCTTTCAGGGCTGGGGGGCACTACCTTGGGTTCTCACGGTTGATCCCTGAAAATTATAACAACCCCTTGGCCACCGCCATCTCCTCTGGCTTAGCAGGTAGCTAATGCCCCATGGAATCCTAGAAGCTGGTCCAGACAGGGATCTTAGAGAACATCTTGTTACGAAACTGAAGCCCAGAAATGTTTGATTTTAAGGTTTCACCATAGCTAACTGGGGTTAAACATGTATTCTGAGTCCAATGGACAGTTTGTTCCACAGTGTGAAGGACACGGTATCAAAACTCTGTCAGGTTCGTCTTGTCCAAACCTGCATCAAGTATGACAAATCCACAGGGAATCTAGAAACCCATAATCATAAATGCAACTTCTAAAAAGCAGTTCTGCTTTCTAGGAGTACATTCTATTCCGGGGACACCTGGGACGTCTAGTGCGAAGGAGACCCGAAACCAGAATCAGATTCCAGTGCATATCAGGGAATGTGGCCGCAACACATGGTTCGAACTTTGAAGCTTAGGACCCAGGAGCCCAGACAGTTCTGTTCCCTCCTGGTCTGCTCTTAGAGTTGGGGTCACAGCTGGACCACCGAGTCAGGGGAATCTGCTGAACCTGCAAGGTCGTGAGTCTCAGTGCCTGGGCCCGGAAGCAGATGGGGCCATGGCAGCTGTGTCCCTAGTGTGAGCAGTCATACTGACCAAGGCTCAAGACTGCAGTGGACAGTGCCTTCCCTGCAAGGCTGGGCTCCTGCAGCCATCACGGCCTGGACTCACCTGCACAAACCGGCCAAGACTCCCGGGAGACCCCTATGGGGGACCGATGAACTTGAAGAACATGAGCAGGAATGTGAGGCACGTGAAGACAGGCTTTGGGAAGAGTATTTATTATTTAACATCAGAATTTCTGATACCCGATGTGCAGTGAATGAATTCTGAAGACTGAAAATGCGTCATAATTGATAAGTTTAAGTCTCAGATTCTTTCATCCTAGAGCCAATGTTTCACTTGGCTTTGGGATAAAAGGAATGGAGAACTGCATAGGAGCGGGGGAGTCTCTGTGGATGCGTACGAGAAGAAACCTAATTTGAAAAGACATCCAAGACACAGTGGTTATTATAAATGTAACACCACCATGGCTTATCCTGAGGAGGGGTAAGACCGCCATCGCTCGTCCAGAGGAAAATCGCTTGTGGGAAACAGGCCCAAAAGAGCAAAGCTGTTCAAGAAAATGTCACAGACTTAAGGATAAGATTTGATTTAAATACCAGTGGCCTATAATTCTGAAAAGTTTTTTTTGGGAGGTGGTTGTTTTATTTTGATAAAAGCTGTTTATCCTCAATATTCAGAGGTTTACTAAAAACATTTCTGTCATTATTTCCTTTTTGATTCGAAGGGTTTAAATCTCTCAAGTTCTAGAGTCTGAAATCCACAACTTGAATGTATCCTGACTTAGAATGTTTTGCTTTTATCTTCCAAAGAAACATTTAGGAATGATCTAAATAACTGATTTAAATGTACCTGAGAAGCAGATGAAGCAATGCTCTCTTATTAAAAAGTATGGGGCTTCCCTGGTGGCGCAGTGGTTGGGAGTCTGCCTGCCGACGCAGGGGACACGGGTTCGTGCCCCGGTCCGGGAGCCCACGTGCCGCGGAGCGGCTGGTCCCGTGAGCCGTGGCCGCTGGGCCTGCGCGTCCGGAGCCTGTGCACCGTGGTGGGAGAGGCCGCAGCAGTGAGAGGCCCGCGTACCGCAAAAAAAACCAAAAACAAAGTATGTTGTTCCACCAAGCTGCTGTGGAAAGAAATTGTGACTGCAATGATTATCCAACTATCAGACCCTAGCTTTCTGAATGATTTCAGATAAATGACTGTTTTTTGGAAATATATTGTATATCCCTGAAGTATTTGCAATATTAATTAGGAGTTTTACTTTGGGGGCAAAAGTGTACTTTTTAAATAAAAATTTACTGGACAAAACAAAAGGATCAAAGAGTTAATCCTAGAGATTTAAAAATGATCTGAAAAAAATTAAGATTTTGTCTTTGGTTCAACATCTCTATTACTCCCAATATCGTTTCCCCTAGATACTTACCGAGTGCTTTTAACGTACACGATCTCTTTATTTATTCTGTGAATTGGGTATTGTATTAGTTCGTTAGGGTTGTTGTGAGAAAATAGCACAGAATGGGTACCTTAACAACGGGAATTTAAATTCTCACAGTTCTGGAGGCTGAAGTCCTAGATCAAGGTGCAGGCAGGGTGCGCTTCCTCTGGGGGCCGTGGTGGGAGGATCTGTTTCAGGCCTCCCTCCTTGGCTTGCAGATGGCTCCCCTCTTGCCAGTTTTTCCCCACATGGTCATCCCTCTGTGCAGCAGTGTCCCCTGTGTCTCTTCCTCTTATAAGGACAACAGTCAGATTGGATTAAGGTCCTACCCGAAGGGCCTCATTTTAACAATCATTCTTTAACAAGGTGAATACGGTAACAGTCTGAGATACTGGGAGTTGAGACCTCAACATCTGAATTTGGGGGAAACACAGTTCAGTCCATAACAGACATTATCTCCATTTTATAGAGGAAATGGAGGAAAATGAGGTCCAGGGAATTCAGTTGCCCAATTCTTTTACTACACCAATTTTATCTATCTAGGAAATGTGGAAATTTGTGCGACAAAGAAAAATGGTGTTAGATTCAGTCTCTTACTTTAAATCACATAGAATCTACTTAAAATCAATATCAGAATTTAGCTATAACCCTACCTTCCATATGTACTGAGTTTGTAGGTTTTAAAATTATTTAGGATAAAAGTATATGAGACTTTAAGTCATCAAAGATAGCTTACCTTCAAACTACAGAATTAATCCAAGGCACATTTGGTATTAAAAATTCTAATATTAGACATTCTAAAATTCCAATATTCACTTAACTTACTAATAAATATGTTTTTTACAAACCTGTTAGTTTCCAGTTGCTGCTGCAATGAACTACCACAGACGTAGTGACGTGAACTAACACATATTTATCATCTTACAGTTCTGGAGGTGAGAAGACCAAAATTAGCCTCCCTGGGCTAAAAGCAAGGTGTTGGCAGGGCTGCATTCTTTTGTGCAGGCTCCAGGGGAGAATCCACTGTTTTGCCTTTTCTAGCTTCCAGGGGCTGCGGCCCACATTCCTCCTGGCCCCCTTCCACCTTCAAATCCAGCAGTGTCAGGCTGGGTTCCTCTTGTGCTGCCATCTCTCTGGTTCTTTCTTCTGCCTCTTTGTTCTACCTATAACGACTCTTGTGATTACATTGGGCCCACCCAGATGGTCCAGGATGCTCTCCTCGTCTCAAAGTAAACTGATTAGCAAACAATTCCATCTGCAACCTTGATTCTCCTTTTCCAGGTTTCCTAACATATTGTATTGTCTGGGGATTAGTGGGACTGAGCAGAACCCTGTGGCCTCTCCAAGTACAAAGGCCTCTTCATGTCTCCCGTCTCTTGTTTATAGAAAAGCTGAAGCCTCCCGGGCCCACCGGAGTCACAAAGGAGCTGCCTCAAGCAGCTAATGATTAGGACAATAAAGTCACAGACTCAAGTGTCTGATGCACATTCCTGAGTTCTTTTACAGATACTGTGACTGCCACGGGAGGGAAAAAGCTGACTGCACGATGACCAGGCAGTAGCCATGACATAAGCTGCTCCATCTTGAGCAATACTGCATCTGTGGCTAACAGTTCCAAGAACTGGCCGTAAGAGGATGGGATTAACACTGTTGCTCATAATCTTTGTAGGCATCAAAATAATTATAGCTTGTTCTTCCTGGTTATGGAAACAGGCAATTATGATGGTCAGCAAAAAGATGCTTCAGACCCATGTTGACATCTTCTACTCTAAGAATACGGTGCCCTATGTCAGCATGAAGAAGTTACAGAAGACCCACCTTCGCCCATAATCCCACAGCAATGGAATGATGCTCTGACAAGGGGGCATTCATAAGCAGTTTTTGGCAGGAAAGAGATCTCTGCAGGAGGCACCCCTTTGTCCTGACACTAATATTAAATCAGGGACCCCCATGCACTACCTATCTCCAGCCCTAACACACCTTTCAGATCTTTTGATCACATAACACCTTGCCTAATCTGGTGGTTCTTTGCATAGATCAAAGAAGTAGAAATGAAGAATAAGTAATTAACAGATAACCAGATCTTTTTCCTAGTTTCCCCTTCGGTCATCTCGTGAACAAACTGTGTGCACGAGATAGCATCTAAAGAAAAATCACAAGAAGTCAACAAGCCTGCACACAGCGGAGGGTGGTGATGACTCTGACCCCCCGTCTCAATGATTAATGGAGATTACCTCCCTTTTTCCCTTTAAAAACTTCCATGGCCAAGCAGAATCTTCAGAGATGGTTTCTGGGGGACACTGAGTCCACCGTATCCCCAGATTGCTGGAGTTCTGACTACAAGCAGCTTCCCTTTCTGCCAACATTTGTCTCTCTCTCGAGTCCTGAATTTTGAGCAGCTTTCTGAGCAGTGAGCAACAGGACCCAGCAACAGGTAACATTAGGACCTGGGTATCTTTGGAGGCCTGTTATTCTGGTACCACAGAGCTTTTCAGTTCATTTCATCTTTCTTGTTCATATTTTTTTGGTCTGCATTACACTTCAGTGATCTCTTTGGAGCTTTAGTCTTCAGCTAGTTTCCAATCCTGGCTATGTTAATGAGCTTATGGGAACATTGCTTTTTTTTTTTTTTCTTCAGCCGTGCCAATGTGGTGTGTGGGACCTTAGTTCCCTGACCAGGGATTCAACCTGTGCCCCCAGCAGTGGGAGCACGGAGTCTTAACCACTGGACAGCCAGGGAAGTCTGGGAACATTGCTTTTATGAAAAAGTGATATTTAATTAAATTTTTAAGTGGACCAAGCTGCCATTTTTCTAGAAATTAAGCATATATTAGGATGGAAATTCCAAGTAAAGACGTGTATTTTTTGGACGTGAAAAAAGTTCATGATATATTTTTTTATTTTATTTTTTATTTTTTTTGCGGTACGCGGGACTCTCACTGCTGTGGCCTCTCCCGTTGTGGAGCACAGGCTCCGGACGTACAGGCTCAGCGGCCATGGCTTACGGGCCCAGCCACTCCGCGGCATGTGGGATCTTCCCGGACCGGGGCATGAACCCGTGTCCCCTGCATCGGCAGGTGGACTCTCAACCACTGCGCCACCAGGGAAGCCCCATGATTTATTCTTAAATGGAAAGAACAGATTGCAGGGCAGTTAAACACAGAACTGAGAAAGGTGAAATTATTTATTACATCTAGCTTGTAAACAGGGATCTTACCTCATCATGTCTGAAGATTTGTTAAATGCCTACCTCCAGCTGACTCTGAGTATTGATTTTTTTTTTATTATAAAACAAGTATTATCCCATTATAGTTATTCAGGAGAAGTCACCTGAACAAGCTGAAATAGCTCAGTTGGGAGAGCGTTAGACTGAAGATCTAAAGGTCCCTGGTTCGATCCCGGGTTTCAGCAGTAGTTTTGGGTTTTTGCACTAAATATAGTTTCCTGGCAGTCTTAACCAAAATATAAGCTTTAAGGGGAATATTTGGTTATTATGTTTTGAGTGGGTCAATGACATTTCAAGGAGAGGTGGTGTCTGGTGCCCTGGTGGGCCTTTTTACGAAACCCCCAATACCTTAGTTCTTCCTGACTGTAATAATAATAGCTAACTTATCTTGAGTACTTGCTGTATGTCAAGCTGTCCTTTAAGCTTTCTCTGTGTATTAACTTATTTAAAATGACCACTAAAATTCTTGATAACTACTTGTTAAATAAATGAACAGTTTGGTGCCAGAGGCCTGGCATGTGGTTGGTGCAAAATGACCTTTGCTTTGACTATCATTATTATTTCTGTTGTCTAAGAACTTTGCAAGCTAGAGCTATGAGATGTGAATTGTTTCTAAGGACCCTTTACTCCTCAAACTAACAAGGTAGTGTTAAAGGCCATCGTTCCCCTGTACACTCTGTATTAACAATTCCTTGTTTTATATGGTAGATGTGAACGGCTATTTTCCCACCATGTTTTAATTTCTGCGAAGGGATTTAGCTTCTATTCCAAAGGTTCTTACCTGGCATCCATAGGCAGAAGGAGGTCTTTAAAGTCTCTGAAACTGAATGTAAATTTGAGTGTTCATGTGGACATTTCCCTGGGGAGAATGTCAGGGGTATCATCAAATTTTAGGTTTGTAACCTAGAAAAAGTTTAGAAAAGTTAGATGTGAAAAGTCTCCTTACCACAAATACTTGCTGATAGTTTGTGACCCAACACTTGTGTTTTTCTAAGATGCTGAGTGATAGGGCTTTTCTTGATTATTGTGTCTTGCCCCTTGTCCAATGCTATCTACTGTGAGGGGGATTACAGGAGGGAGCCCAAGTTGTCAACAAGCTTTCCTTCTGTAATGGCAGTGGCTCTTGGGGACAGATTTTTCCACAGTAAAGCAGACGACCATTTTTTAGAGGCCCCTGCTACTTCAGGGTACCCTCTCCATGACCTGTCCCCCATCACTTTGTTTAATCTAAAGAGGTGAGTACCACTTCCTTTTTTTATACATTTTTATTTTATATTGGAGTATAGGTGATTTACACTGTTGTGTTAGTTTCAGGTGTACAGCAAAGTGGTTTAGTTATATGTATACATATATCTATTCTTTTCTGATTCTTTTACCATGTAGGTTATTACAGGATATTGAGTAGAGTTCCCTGTGCTATACAGCAGGTCCTTGTTGATTGTCTATTTTATATATAGTAGTGTGTGTATGTTAAAGCCAAACTACTAATTTATCCCTCTCCCCAACACTTCCCCTTTGGTAAGCGTAAGTTTGCTTTCTAAGTCTGTGAGTCTCTTTCTATTTTGTAAATAAGTTTATTTGTATCACTTTGTTTAGAGTCCACATGTAAGTGATATATGATATTTGTCTGACTTACTTCACTTAGTATGCTAACCTCTAGGTCCATCCATGTTACTGCAAACGACATTATTTCATTTTTTATGGCTGAATAATATTCCATTGTGCATATGTATTACATGATCGTTATTCATCTGTTTTTATTTATTTATTTAAACATCTTTACTGGAGTATAATTGCTTTACAATGTTGTGTTAGTTTCTGCTGTATAACAAAGTGAATCAGCTATATGTATACATATATCCCCATATCCCCTCCCTCTTGCGTCTCCCTCGCACCCTCCGTATCCCACCACTATAGGTGGTCACAAAGCACTGAGCTGATCTCCCTGTGCTACGTAGCTGCTTCCCACTAGCTATCTATTTTACATTTGGTAGTGTATATATGTCCATGCCACTCTCTCACTTTATCTCAGCTTACCCTTCCCCCTCCCCATGTCCTCAAGTCCATACTCTATGTCTGCATCTTTATTACTGTCCCACCCCTAGGCTCATCAGAACCATTTTTTTTTTTTTAGTTCCTATATATATGTGTTAGTATACAGTATTTGCTTTTCTCTTTCTGACTTACTTCACTCTGTATGACAGTCTCTAGATCCACCCACATCTCTGCAAATGACCCAGTTTTCCTTCTTATTGCTGAGTAATATTCCATTGTATATATGTACCACATCTTCTTTATCCATTCATCTGTTGATGGGCATTTAGGTTGCTTCCATGACCCGGCTATTGTAAATAGTGCTGCAGTGAACACTGGGGTGCATGCGTATTTTTGAATTATGGTTTTCTCTGAGTATATGCTCAGTAGTGGGATTGCTGGGTAATATGGTAGTTCTAGTTTTAGTTTTTTAAGGAACCTCCATACTGTTCTCCATAGTGGCTGTACCAATTCACATTCCCACCAGTAGTGCAAGAGGGTTCCCTTTTATCCACACCCTCTCCAGCATTTATTGTTTGTAGATTTTTTGATGATGGCCATTCTGACCGGTGTGAGGTGATACCACATTGTAGTTTTGATCTGCATTTCTCTAATGATTAGTGATGTTGAGCATCCTTTCATGTGTTTGTTGGCAATCTGTATATCTTTGGAGAAATGTCTATTTAGGTCTTCTGCCCATTTTTGGATTGGGTTGTTTGTTATTTTGATATTGAGCTGCATGAGCTGCTTGTATATTTTGGAGATTAATCCTTTGTCAGTTGCTTCATTTGCAAATATTTTCTCTCATTCTGAGGGTTGTCTTTTCATCTTATTTATGGTTTCCTTTGCTGTGCAAAAGCTTTTAAGTTTCAAAGGTCCCATTTGTTTATTTTTGTTTTAATTTCCATTTCTGTAGGAGGTGGGTTAAAAAGGATCTTGCTGTGATTTATGTCAAAGAGTGTTCTTCCTATGTTTTCCTCTAAGAGTTTTATAGTGTCTGGTATTACATTTAGGTCTTTAATTCATTTTGAATTTATTTTTGTGTATGGTGTTAGGAGGTGTTCCAATTTCATTCTTTTACGTGTAGCTGTTCAGTTTTCCCAGCACCACTATTGAAGAGGCTATCTTTTCTCCATTGTATATTCTTGTCTCCTTTATCAAAGATAAGGTGACCATATGTGTGTGGGTTTATCTCTGGGCTTTCTATCCTGTTCCATTGATCTATATTTCTGTTTTTGTGCCAGTACCATACTGTCTTGATTACTGTGGCTTTGTAGTATAATTTGAAGTCAGGGAGCCTGATTCCTCCAGCTCCATTTTTCTTTCTCAAGATTGTTTTTGCTATTCAGGGTCTTCTGTGTTTCCATATAAATTGTGAAATTTTTTGTTCTAGGTCTGTTAAAAATGTCAGTGGTAGTTTGATAGGGATTGCATTGAATCTGTAGATTGCTTTAGGTAGTATAGTCATTTTCACAATGTTGATTCTTCCAATCCAAGAACATGATATATCTCTCCATTTGTTTGTATCCTCTTTGATTTCTTTCATCAGTGTCTTATAGTCTTCTGCATGCAGGTCTTTTGTCTCCTTAGGTAGGTTTATTCCTAGGTATTTTATTCTTTTTGTTGCAATGGTAAGTGGGAGTGTTTCTTAATTTTTCTTTCTGATTTTTGATCATTAGTGTATAGGAATGCAAGAGATTTCTATGCATTAATTTTGTATCCTGCTACTTTACCAAATTCATTGATTACCTGTAGTCATTTTCTGGTAGCAATTTTAGGCATCTCTATGTATAGTATCATGTTATCTGCAAGCAGTGACAGCTTTACTTCTTCTTTTCCGATTTGGATTCTTTTTATTTCTTCTTCTTCTCTGACTGCTGTGGATAAAAGTTCCACAACTATGTTGAATAATAGTGGTGAGAGTGGGCAACCTTGTCTTGCTCCTGATCTTAGTGGAAATGGTTTTAGTTTTTCACCATTGAGAACAATGTTGGCTGTGGGTTTCTCATATATGGCCTTTATTATGTTGAGGTAAGTTCTCCCTATGCCTACTTTCTGGAGAGTTTTTATCATAAATGGGTGTTGGATGTTGTCAAAAGCTTTTTCTGCATCTCTTGAGATGATCATATAGTTTTTATCCTTCAGTTTGTTAATGTGGTGTATCACGTTGATTGATTTTCGTATATTGAAGAATCCTTGCGTTCCTGGATAAACCCCACTTAATCATGGTGTATGATCCTTTTAATGTGCTGTTGGATTCTGTTTGCTAGCATTTTGTTGAGGAATTTTGCATCTATGTTCATCAGTCATATTGCCCTTTCTTTGTGACATCTTTGTCTGGTTTTGGTATCAGGGTTATGGTGGCCTCGTAGAATGAGTTTGGGAGTGTTCTTCCCTCTGCTATATTTTGGAAGAGTTTGAGAAGGATAGGTGTTAGCTCTTCTCTAAATGTTTGATAGAATTCTCTGTGAAGCCATCTGGTCCTGGGCTTTTGTTTGTTGGAATGTTTTTAATCACAGTTTCAATTTCAGTGCTTGTGATTGGTCTGTTTATATTTTCTATTTCTTCCTGGTTTAGTCTAAGAAGGTTGTGCTTTTCTAAGAATTTGTCCATTTCTTCCAGGTTGTCCATTTTAGTGGCATATAGCTGCTTGTAGTAATCCTCATGATTCTTTGTGTTTCTGCAGGGTCAGTTGTTACTTCACCTTTTTCATTTCTAATTCTGTTGATTTGAGTGTTCTCCCTTTTTTTCTTGATGAGTCTGGCTAGTGGTTTATCAATTTTGTTTATCTTCTCAAAGAACCAGCTTTTAGTTGTATTGATCTTTGCTATCATTTCCTTCATTTCATTTTCATTTATTTCTGGTCTGATCTTTATGATTTCTTTCCTTCTGCTAACTTCTGGGGTTTTTTTTGTTCTTCTTTCTCTAATTGCTTTAGGTGTAAGGTTAGGTTGTTTATTTGACATGTTTCTTGCTTCTTAACATAGGATTGTATTGCTGTAAACTTCCCTCTTAGAACTGCTTTTGCTGCATCTCATAGGTTTTGGGTCATCGTCATTTGTTTCTAGGAATTTTTTGATTTCCTCTTTGATTTCTTCAGTGATCTCTTGGTTATTTAGTAGTGTATTGTTTATACTCCATGTATTTGTATTTGTTACAGATTTTTTTCCTGTAATTGATATCTAGTCTCATAATGTTGTGGTGGAAAAGGTACTTGATACGATTTCAATTTTCTTAAATTTATCAAGGCTTGATTTGTGACCCAAGATATGATCTATCCTAGAGAATGTTCCATGAGCACTTGAGAAGAAAGTGTATTCTGTTGTTTTTGGATGGAATGTCCTATAAATATCAATTAAGTCCATCTTGTTTAATGTATCACTTAAAGCTTGTGTTTCCTTATTTATTTTCATTTTGGATGATCTGTTCATTGGCGAAAGTGGGATGTTAAAGTCCCCCACTATTATTTGTTGCTGTTGATTTCCCCTATTATGGCTGTTAGCATTTGCCTTATGTATTGAGGTGCTCCTATGTTGGGTGCATAAATATTCACAATTGTTATATCTTCTTCTTGGATTGATCCCTTGATCATTATGTAGTGTTCTTCTTTGTCTCTTGTAATAGTCTTTATTTTAAGGTCTACTTTTGCCTGATATGAGAATTGCTACTCCAGCTCTCTTTTGATTTCCATTTGCATGGAATATCTTTTTCCATCCCCTCACTTTCAGTCTCTATGTGTCCCTAGATCTGAAGTGAATCTCTTGTAGACAGCATATATATGGGTCTTGTTTTTGTATCCATTCAGCCAGTCTATGTCTTTTGGTTGGAGCATTTAATCCATTTACACTTAAGGTAATTATCGATATGTATGTTCCTATTACCATTTTCTTAATTGTTTTGGGTTTGTTTTTGTAGGTCATTTCCTTCTCCTGCATGTCCTGCCTAGAGAAGTTCCTTTGTTGTAAAGTTGGTTTGGTGGTGCTGAATTCTCTTAATTTTTGCGTGTCTGTAAAGGTTTTAATTTCTCCATCGAATCTGAGTGAGATCCTTGCTGTGTAGAGTAATCTTGGGTTGTAGGTTTTTCCCTTTCATCACTTTAAATATGTCCTGCCACACCCTTCTGGCTTGCAGAGTTTCTTTTGAAAGATCAGCTGTTAACCTTATGGGGATTCCCTTGTATGTTATTTGTTGCTTTTCCCTTGCTGCTTTTAATATTTTTTCTTTGTATTTAATTTTTGATAGTTTGATTAGTATGTGTCTTGGCATGTTTCTCCTTGGATTTATCCTATATGGGACTCTCTGAGCTTCCTGGACTTGACTGACTATTTCTTTTCCCATATTAGGGAAGTTTTCAACTATAATCTCTTCAAATATTTTTTCAGTCCCTTTCTTTTTCTCTTCTTCTTCTGGGACCCCTATAATTCAAATATTGGTGCATTTAATGTTGTCCCCAGATCTCTGAGACTGTCCTCAGTTCTTTTCATTCTTCTTTCTTTATTCTGCTCTGCAGTAGTTATTTCCACTATTTTATCTTCCAGGTCACTTATCTGTTCTTCTGCCTCAGTTATTCTGCTACTGATTCCTTCTAGAGAATTTTAAATTTCATTTATTGTGTTGCTCGTCCTTGTTTGTTTGCTCTTCAGTTCTTCTAGGTCCTTGTTAAATGTTTCTTGTATTTTCTCCATTCTATTTCCAAGATTTTGTATCATCTTTACTATCATTACTCTGAATTCTTTTTCAGGTAGACTGCCTATTTCTTCTTCATTTGTTTGGTCTGGTGGATTTTTACCTGCTCCTTCATCTGCTGCATATTTCTCTGTCTTCCCATTTTGCTTAACTTACTGTGTTTGGGGTCTCCTTTCGTACACTGCAGGTTCATAGTTCCCGTTGTTTTTGGTGTCTGCTCCCAGTGGGTAAGTTTGGTTCAGTGGGCTGTGTAGGCTTCCTAGTGGAGGGGACTAGTGCCTGTGTTCTGGTGGGTGGGGCTGTATCTTGTCTTTCTGGTGGGCAGGGCTGTGTCTGGTGGTGTGTTTTGGTGTGTCTGTGAACTTAGTAAGATTTGGGGCAACCTCTCTGCTAATGGGTGGGGTTGTGTTCCTGTGTTGCTCGTTGTTTGGCATGGCATGTCCAGCATTGGAGCTTGCTGGCCATTGGGTGGAGCTGGGTCTTAGCATTGAGACGGAGATCTCTGGCAGAGCTCTTGCTGATTGATATTTTGTGGGGCCGGGAGGTCTCTGTTGGACCAATGTCCTGAACTCGGCTCTCCCACCTCAGAATCTCCAGGCTGGAGCACTAAGACCCTGTCAGCCACACAGCTCAAAGGAAAAGAGAGAAAAATGAAAGAAAAAAAATTAAAAGAAAAATAATTAAAATAGAAAAATAAAAATATTATTAAAATTAAAAAAGTAATAATAAAAGAAAAGAGCAACCAAAGCAATAAACAAATCCACAAATGATAACAAGCAATAAAATCTATACTAAGGTAAACATAAAAATCAAAAACAAGTCAGTTGCAGAGAGCAAACCCCTTGTCTACATTTGCTCCCAAAGTCCAGTGCCTCAATTTTGGGTTGATTTGTTGTCTATTCATGTATTCCACAGATGCAGGTACATCAAGTTGATTGTGGAGATTTCATCTGCTGCCCCTGAGGCTGCTGGGCGAGATTTCCCTTTCTCTTCTTTGTTAGCACAGCTCCTGGGGTTCAGCTTTGGATTTGGCCCCACCTCTGTGTGTAGGTCACCCTCAGGCTTCTGTTCCCACCCAGACAGGATGGGGTTAAAGCAGCAGCTGATTAGGGGCCTCTGGCTCACTCATGCCCGTGGTGGCTATGGAGGGAGTGGTATAGTAGTTATAATTGGAATGCAGGGTGAACCTGCGGTGGCAGAGGTCAAGGTGATGTTGCAACAGCCTCAGGTGTGCCATGTATTCTCCCGGGGAAATTGTCCCTGGATAACGGGACCCTGGCAGTGGTGGACTGCACAGGCTCCCAGGAGGGGAGGTGTGGAGAGTGACCTGTGCTTCCACACAGGATTCTTAGTGGCTGCAGCAGCAGCATTAGCAGTTCATGCTCGTCTCTGGAGTCTGAGCTGATAGCCGCTCGCTCCTGTCTCTGGAGCTTGTTTAGGTGGTGCTCTGCCTTCTGTTGGCAGACAGGGAAGGATCACCTCTCCTCGTGCACCCTGAAACAATGGTCTCTTGACTCTTAAGCAGTTCCAGGCTTTTTCCTGGACTCCCTCCCTGTTACCTATGGTGCACTAGCCCCCTTCAGGCTGTGTTCATGCAGCCACCCCCAGCCCTCTCCTTGGGGTCTGACCTCCAAAGCCCAAGCCTCAGCTCCCAGCCCCCACCCACCCTGGCAGGTGAGCAGATGAGCCTCTCAGGCTGGTGAGTGCTGGTATGCACTGATCCTCTGTGTGGGAATCTCTCCGCTTTGCCCTCTGCACCCCTGTTGCTGTGCTCTCCTCCGTGGCTCCAAAGCTTTGCCCCACCACGATCTCCACCAGTGATGGGCCTTCCTAGTGCATGGAAACTTTTCCTCCTTCACAGCGCCCTCCCAGAGGTGCAGGTCCTGTCCCTATTCTTTTGTCTCTGTCTTTTCTTTTTTCTTTTGCCCTACCCAGGTACATGGGGAGTTTCTTGCCTTTTAGGAAGTTGAGGTCTTCTGCCAGCATTCAGTAGGTGTTCTGCATGAGTTGTTGCATATATAGATGCATTTTTGATGTATTTGTGGGGAGGAAGGTGAGCTCTATGTCTTACCTATCCATTCATCTGTTGATAGACATTTAGGTTGTTTCATGTCTTAGCTATTATAAATAGTGCTGATATGAACATTGGGGTGCATTTATCTTTTTAAATTATGGTTTTCTCCAAATATATGCCCAGAAGTGTGATTGCTGGATCATATGGTAGCTCCATTTCTGGTTTATTAAGGAATCTCCATACTGTCTTTAATAGTGGCAGTAACCAATTTACATTCCCACCAACAGTGTAGGAGGGTTCCCTTTTCTCCACACCCTCTCCAACATCTATTATTATTATTATTTTTTTTTTGTGGTACGCGGGCCTCTCACTGTTGCGGCCTCTCCCGTTGCGGAGCACAGGCTCCGGACGCGCAGGCTCAGCGGCCATGGCTCACGGGCCCAGCTGCTCCGCGGCATGTGGGATCTTCCCGGACCGGGGCACGAACCCACGTCCCCCGCATTGGCAGGCGGACTCTCAACCACTGCGCCACCAGGGAAGCCCCCAACATCTATTATTTGTAGACGTTTTGATGATGGCCATTCTGAGTGGTGTGAGGTGATACCTCATTGTAGTTTTGACTTGCATTTCTCTAATAATTAGCGATGTTGAGCATCTTTTCATGTGCTTTTTGGCCATCTGTATGTATTCTTTGGAGAAATATCTATTAAGATCTTCTACTCATAACCTTTTTTGAGTAGGTTATTGAGTAACTCAATAACCTTTTTTGATTGGGTCATTATTATTATTATTATTTTTATATTGAGCTGCATGAGCTGTTTGTATATTTTGGAGATTAATCCCTTGTTGGTTGCATCGTTTACAAATATTTTCTCCCATTTTGTGGGTTGTCTTTTCATTTTGCTTATGGTTTACTTTGCTATGCAAAAGCTTTTAAGTTTAATTAGGTCCCATTTGTTTATTTTTGTTTTTATTTCCATTACTCTAGGAGGTGGAACCAAAAGGATCTTGCTGTGATTTATGTCAAAGAGTGTTCTTCCTATGTTTTCTTCTAAGAGTTTTATAATGTCTGGCCTTACATTTAGGTCTTTAATCCATTTTGAGTTTATTTTTGTGTATGGTGTTAGGAAGTGTTCTAATTTCATTCTTTTACATGAAGCTGTCCAGTTTTCCCACCACCACTTATTGAAGAGACTGTCTTTTCTCCATGGTATATTCTTGCTTCCTTTGTCATAGATTAGTTGACTATAGGTGTGTGGGTTTATTTCTGGGCTTTCTATCCTGTTCCATTGATCTGTATTTCTGTTTTTGTGCCAGCACCATACTATTTTGATTACAGTAGCTTTGTAGTATAGTCTGAAGTCAGGGAACCTGATTCCTCCTGCTCAGTTTTTCTTTCTCAAGACTGTTTTGGCTATTTGGGGTCTTTTATGTTTCCATACAATTTTTAAAAAATTTTGTTCTAGTTCTGTTAAGAATGTCATTGGTAATTTGATAGGGATTGCATTGAATCTGTAGATTGCTTTGGGTAGTATAGTCATTTTGACAATATTGATTCTTCCAATCCAAGAACATGGTATATGTTCCATCTGTTCATGTCATCTTTGATTTTTTTCATCAGCATCTTATAGTTTTCAGAGTACAGGTCTTTTGCCTCCTTAGGTAGGTTTATTCCTATGTACTTTATTCTTTTTGATGTGATGGTAAATGGGATTGTTTCCTTAATTTCTCTTTCTGATCTTTCATTGTTAGCGTATAGGAGTGAAACATATTTCTGCATATTAACTTTGTATCCTGCAACTTCACCGAATTCATTGATGAGCTCTAGTAGTTTTCTCATAGCATCTTGAGGATTCTCTATGTATAATATCATATCATCTGTAAACAGTGAAAATTTTATCACTTCTTCTGATTGTTTCTTTTTTGGGGAGATTAGTGATGAAGTCCCCATATCATTTTTACCATTCTACTCTTTTCTTTTAGCTTTCATTCTTGTTGATGGGATTTGTAGTCAATCTGGATGTACAGATGCAATACCAGGCAATGGCTGCCTGTTCTTCCATCTTTATATTATTTAATATTTATCACCTAAATGATATCTCTCTGACTTGACTGTATTTTGTCAAGAGGTAGCATTTTCAGTTCATGCAAGGCATTCACCAGGCTTTAGGTATAAAACTCTTGAATCAATTCCATCATGGCTGTAGTTTTTCCATACCACTGAGAAATTCTCCAACATTAGCTGGGTGCCCTACAATTCAGCTCAATTCTGACACTATCTGCCTGGAGATAGCACCAGATGCCACAGGTTAAGGACTCAGTCCTGCAAGACTTCCCCCCCACCCGCCCCTCTTCATTTGCCAGTCGCAAGCTCAAGTTGTCAGCTGTGCTTCTGACTCACTAGCTATAGATTGGAGCTTCCAATGACTCCCTCCTTGGGTTTGACTAATTTACTAGTGCAGCTCACAGAACTCAGAGAAACATTCTACTTATTAGATCATCAGCTTATTATAAAAAGATATAACTCAGGAATAGCAAAATGGAAGAGATGCATAGGACAAGGTATAGAGAGGGCTTGGAGAGTCTATTCCCTTTCTGAGCACACCACTTTCCCTGAATATCCATATATCACCAACATAGATGCTCTCCAAATCCTGTCCTTTTTGATTTTTCTGGAGGCTTCATTACATGGGCAAGATTAGGTTAGCTTTGGCCATCAGTGATTGATTCAACTTCCAGCTTCTCCCCACTCCACTCCTCAGAGGTCAGTGGGTGGGACTGAAAGTTCCAACCCTCAAATCATGTGGTTGGCTCTCTTGGCAACCAGCCCCCATCCTTAGGTACTGTCCAAAAGTTACCTCATAACATAACAATTTGTTGCTCTCATCACCTAGGAAATTCCAAGGGTTTAAGCAGCTGAGTCAAAAATGAGGACAGGGCTTCCCTGGTGGCGCAGTGGTTGAGAGTCCGCCTGCCGATGCAGGGGACGCGGGTTCGTGCCCCGGTCTGGGAGGATCCCGCATGCCGCGGAGCGGCTGGGCCCGTGAGCCATGGCCACTGAGCCTGCGCGTCCGGAGCCTGTGCTCCGCAACGGGAGAGGCCACAGCGGTGAGAGGCCCGCGTAACGCATAAAAAAAAAAAAAAAAAAATGAGGACAAAGGCCAAATATGTACTTTTTATTATAAATCACATCACAAGGCATTTACATAAAATACAAACGCAGCATGTTATCCTGTTTTGACCCTTGTTTTTCCCTAAGAATTTACTCACATTTCCAGATAAGCTTTTGCCTGCAAAATGGATGGTTCAGGTATTGCGTTTCTGCTATGAGGCTGGAGCGAGGGAAGAGAGTTCCCATAGAGGTCTGAGAGCTCAAGGAGTGAGCCAGGTGCATGGAGAATCATCAAGCATCCAACACCACAGTCCACTTCCAAACACCAAGTCTATTGGGATATAGGCAGGATCTGCATCAAAATGATGAGACCACGTGTTTATTGACTGAAAAAAATGCACAACCTAAAGGTTGAAAGTTATGCTTTATTCAGCAGATATTCTGAGGACTTCAAGCCCAGGACACAGCATCTCAGATAACGCTGAGAAACTGTTCTGAAGAGGCAAGCAGAGGAGCCAGGATATATAGAAGTTTTCACAGCAAAAGACCAGGTAGGTGGAACATCAAAATATTACTGTTAATCAAAGAAAACCAGACATCTCAAGTTAATGAATTGAACGCCTTTCTATGTATGGGAAGATGCAAAGTCTGGGCTCGTTTGGATTCTTCATTTCTTTTCTGAGTTGCAAAGTACACTTTTTTATTTTTATTTTTTAAGGAGCTCTACCTTTTGCTTTCGGACAAAGAATCTCAGAAGAGTCTTAAACGTGTGTGGGTCCGTAGCTGCAAATTTCAAACCTTTGGGCCTGCCATTTAAAAAAAATACAAATTAATCTTTCATATGAGGATACACTAAAACTAAATATGGAGGTTTAACTTGCATTAAGGGTTGGAAAGTAGTTTGACAACGTTGTGGTTTTCTTTATCTTGACCTGAATGTATATTTCTATTGTGAAAATTGACATTTGTGCCTGGAGAGTCCCAGAGAACTGAGGGAAAAACACTTATTCCAGGACACCTAACATAGTGTCATTCACCCATTGTGCACTCAGCACATGTGTTATTGAAGGCTCCTTCCCCTGTTCAATTAAACACATCTAATCCATGCCTTATAACAATTGGGCTTCAGCCGTACTTTGTCAACCAACTCCCTGGAGAGCCATCGATATGGAAACAGTGTGGCTCATGTTGCCCTGACTGAAGGTAGGCTTGACAGCTGAACCCTCCTTGATGTAGGGAAGCTGAGCTTCAGGCCTCAGGGTTTGCCCGACCATCAAAGCCCAGATTTACTGATTAGCTGAAAAGACACTGCCTGGCTTCCGGGATGAGGGACAGTTTTTGTGTTATATCTTTTCCTCAGTTCCGTCTTTTGGATTGCCCTAGATGCCACCAGAAATGCACTTGCTCATGGTCTCTACAACCTTCCAGGTCTAGCTCAGTTCCTGTCTCCTCCAGAGTCTCCTATTATTACTCAACCCCACTTTGACCTCTTAGCTGCAGTGTCCTGTCAGCAGCTAATTTTCATGTATTGTTATTTTATGTCTTGTCATTTCATCTAGGCCGGCTTCCCCTGGGACATGCATGCTGCCTTACACTCTGGTTATGTACCACAGTCCTCAGGATACAGCAAATGACAATCAAAGTCTTATAATTTTAGAAACTATTGGAAATACATTTTTGGCCTCTCACCTTCTGAGATGGCCCACACTCCGTCTATGGGAGTGTGTTTCTCCCAGGGTCACTCTCACTCTCTGAGACAGACAGCATTCTGTCTATGGAATGTGTATCTCTCTAAATAAACCTGCTTTCACTTTACAAAAAAAAAAAAAAAGAAAAGAAAATACATTATTTACTCACAGGCCATAAAGCCCAGGGATTCTGTGCCTTTGCCAAAGCAAATTAACAATTGTAAGAAATATGTCTCACACAAGGAGATTTTCCAATACCCCTGTCACTTACTTAGGTGAGTTGAGACTATCCTGGGGGGCGGGGGGTCATCTTTTACAATGGGAAAGAAACAACAAACAATAGCCTTGTACAGGTCAAGTGGCCTGGAATCTCATCCTGTAGGAATTTGTATTTTCGAGGTTTGTATCTTCCTTGAATAATAGCAATCACTTAAGATATTTAAAAATAAGTTTCAAATTAAAATTTAGACTTGAGGCTAGTTCCATGTATATTCTTTTAAAAATTGTTTAAAATTGAGTTATAATTTACATACAGTAAATTTCACTCAGAGGCCGTCATGTAACAACCACCACAACCAAGATACAGAGCACTTCCATCACCACCCCACCAAATTCACCCAACCTTTCACAGTTAACTCCTTCCCCAATGCCCAGGTAACAGGTAAGACCTGGTCAGTTTTCTGTCCCTAGAGTTTTGCTTTATCCAGAGTGTCCTAAATGGAATCGCGCAGTGTGGAGCCTTTTGAGTCTTCTTTCAGTTAGCACAATGCATTTGAGGTTCATCCATGTGCTTGTGTGTATCAGTAGTTTTTTCCTTTTTATTGTTGAGCATGCATATTCTTTTATGGATTATTGGAATCTTGGTTTTACAAGGAGTTGGAGGATCTGAGGTCACTGTTGACAACCTGTGTACAACCGTGACCGATGCCTCCCTTGGTTCACACTGTTTGTACTGTCTGCAGCCACTGTGAACTTCCATGCCAGGACCCGAGTTAAAGAAATATGTGAAGGGACCAGCTGACCCTTCTTGGGAAGGCCGAGGTGCCAGAGGAGGTAAAGTGTTGTCTGGTGACATTTGGGATTTACATTTGGCGGTTGAGAGAGGTGAGCAGAGGCCACCGCACTGAGCATTAATACCTCCTTGTATGCCTGTGTGATGGGAATAGTATTTTTTTAACTTGCATTACTGTAGTTTGATTACACATCCCGTCAAATGTACATATATAAAAACAAAAAGATAATTATGGAGAAGGAAGTTGACAGGACAATAAGAGATCTTTTTGTGTTCCCAATATACTCACCACACATCAAAGTTTGCAAGTATCTTGTCTAGGTCAGAGGTAGAAATTTTCTTAAGACCATGTCACAGGATGTACATACTTGGAAAATCCCAAATCTATTTCCAAGACTGTTTTTAATCATTCGGAACCACAGTTTCCCAGAATCCCACCCCTTCTCTGCTCCGCCTGAGGCTGACACCTGCTCTCAGCTGGGTGTTTAGAATGGCCTCCTATCCTGTCTCTGTGCCTCTGCCCTGGCCCCTCCATTTATTCTAACCCAGCAGCTACAGTGGTCCCCAATGAACAAAGCAAATCTCTCATTCCTCGGCTCAAACCATGCAATGATTGCCATTTCCCTTGGAGGACAAGCCATTGTCCTTTCTTCCATGCAGGGTCCCACCCAGTTTGACCTCACCCCCTTCTACCCTCACTCCACTCATCTGGGGCAGACACACTGACTCTGTGATGTTCCAGGACATTATTCCCTCACCTCCTTCAATCTTTGCTTAAACCACCTTCTCAATGGTGTCCACTCTGTCCGCCCCATCTGGAAATTTAACTGTTGCTCACCCCCATTTCAGGAGCTCTAGATCACTTTTACTGTATTCCTTCCCTGCTTGCTGAGAGCTATAAACTCTTACGATAATGCATAGATTCTTGATATAGCTGCAAGACTTAAGATGAATCACATTTCTAAACCGTTAACCATAATTCTGATTCTTTGGTTCAGTTTGAAGCCAGACACTGCGATAGATGCTGGGGATGAGTGCTTTACTAGGAACATGGGCAAGGAGGTAAAGGAAGCTCTGCAAACAAAGCAGAGGACAACTGGGGAAAGGTCAGGGGAAAATTCAGAAGAAGCGGTCTCTCAATTCTGGCAGAAGGATGAGCAAAAGTTTGCAGATCAGACAAGGGGAGGGTATTGTTTCACGTAGATAAGAGTAGACGTGGAAGAGGCATAGAGCTGTGGAACCACACTGGTGCTAAAACACAGAAGTGAAATATCGTTTGAGAGGTGAGTGTAGGTGTGGTGGCATCGTGGTGGCAGGAGACAAGTTTGGACCACTGGGCGGGGCCAGATCATAAGGGGTCTTTACACCCTACTAAGGAGTCTTGTCTTGATCATACAAGGTCACTAATGCAACTTAATTTAGAAAGTCTGCTAACTTGCTCCATTTTAAGGATTTATCTTAGCTTGACAATGACACCTTTGATTAAGAAATGTTTAATTTTCTTTACTTAGTCTAAATCCAAAAAATCATGCACATAAGCAGTTGAGGGTCTAGAGAATAGGGTGGCAGTGCGTGCTTTCAGCTGCCTAGGAAAGAATATTTTGTATATAAACATTCTTGTGTAAATCTATGCACAGGTCAAATGAAAAGCTATTTTGCGGTGTCACACTATCTTTAGATGTGTGACAAGGAACTCATAATTTAGCATATTTAAGAGATTTCTCCATGAGAAATAACCATACTGAGATAATTGGGTTTTCAGTACCCCCTTTCTTAAATTGCAGAGATTCCTTTAGCCACTTTAACAAATCAAGATTCTCAGGAGAAAACAAAGCAAAAAAATCAATCTGTACAATCTTTCTCTTTACATTTCTGCTCCCCAGGATATAAAATTTAATTTCCTACTCCCCACCCGCCCCTGTTTTTGCAGTTTATTTCTTCAGCAATCTTCAGATACCTTTGGCCCTGAGTTCAGTGTGTTTCAGTGGCTCATTTAGGTCACTGAAAATGAGTTCTCCTCTGGCCTGATTATGACGGAAAGCAAAATTATCTTTCCCAATGATTCTATTGATCCAGGAAACACTCCGGGAGTCATAAAAGATGTCAGTGCAGATTTGCCTGCTGTTTATTGAAGGTAACACAGTCATGAATATCCACAGAGATACAGAATCAACTATTTTGTTAACTATTGGGTTTAAAGGTTTTCCTACAAGTGCAGTAATCAAGTGACACGAGGTCGTATTTTTTCAGGAATCTTATTACTTAGTAAAATGAGCTGTTTTTTCTAGACAGGTTTGACTGGGGAGGTAGATGTTGTGATTTGCCAGTGATCACTGATCAATGATGTGTCCACTTAGTTCTTAGTGCAATAAATTCATGGGGGATATAAGGATCCATTGACTGAAAATTCCCTTGTTGGGAATTTGTTGGAAATTACTGAAGTGTGCTTTAAAATAATCTAAATAATCCAGTTTTAGTACTTGATGAGATGTTCAAGTTTTATCCCCTTGCAAAATCAAAACCTGCTGCTTAGTATGTTAACGTGTTATTTGCAAAGCTAATACCATAATTTCAAGCCCAAAGACTGCCCGAACCCTTGCAAATCAATCAAAGAAAAGTCAGGCATTCAATATGCACGAGGGAGGGTCCCATATATCTGTAGGTCACTGCCAAGTCAAGACAGATAAGACACAAGGCCTGATGAACTGTATTCTAGCTCTGGCTTCATCAACAATTGTCTTTACAAGTCAATTAAACTACCCGAGCCTCAATTTTTCTTTTCTTTTTTCTTCTAAAGTCTGTAAAATAAATAAACATTTCTTATTTAGTTAAAATAAAAGATCTTAAACTTCTCTAAAACTCTATATCATCCTTTTGCTCTTATTCTTGGTAGGTGATAACCTTCTGCTTGTAACTTTCAAGGAATAAACTCAAGCCTGGGAACTTAAATTGTATCACACTCCTGAGTTGAAGAATGAGATGAATTAAAAATGTTCATCTCTAAATTGACACGTTTAGGTATTTTCCTATAGCTTTCATTTATTTGTACCACTTGGTGATTAATAACGAACAATAAGTGTTTTTAATAAGTATCAGACAATTAAATGAGAATTCCTAGGAACTGACCTGGCGTAGTTATTTTTAAAGGCTCCCCAGATACATTAATATGCAGCCACTGGTATGAACACTTACCAGATAGGTATTCCGATCTTTCCTCTTCACGTCTGAAGTGAAGCCCACTGTGCAAATATGCATCCAGACCGAAATAATGATTGAGCTGAACTAACTCATGCATGAGACAAAAATCTGAGTATCTGCAAAAGTGGCTAGCTAAAATGTGAGATCTTTGAGACAGAAAACTCAGTTGCACGTGCAATCTGCCCTCCATTTTCTCAACAAAAAACAAAACCACTGAAAGGATAAAGTTAGAGCAAGTGGAAGGACAGTGGTTTTATTTTATTTTATCTTTTTAAAAATTTATTTATTATTTATTTTTGGCTGCGTTGGGTGTTTGTGCGCGGGCTTTCTCTAGTTGTGGCGAGCGAGGGCTACTCTTTGTTGCAGTTCACAGGTTTCTCATTGCGGTGGCTTCTCTTGTTGTGGAGCACGGGCTTTAGGCACGCGGGCTTCAGTAGTTGTTGCTTGCAGGCTCTAGAGCGCAGGCTCAGTGGTTGCAGTGCACGGGCTTAGTTGCTTCGAGGCATGTGGGATCTTCCCAGACCAGGGCTTGAACTGTCCCCAGGAAGCGGGTCTCACCTGAGAGGAGGCTCCAGCCCTTGTGGATGCTCCCAGCAAACTTCACACAGATACGATTACTAAGCTTTTCAAGACGGCTACTGCAGCAGGTCTTCCACTCTATGGATTTGTTTATCCAACCATTTGCTGCTTCCAGTTTTTGCTGTTGCAAACAAAGCTGCTATGAACATTCATGTAATAGTCTTTGTATAGATGCATACTTTCATTTGTCTTGGGAAAATACCTAAGAAGTGGGATAGCTGGATCATATGTTAGATACAGGTTTAACTTTTTAAGATTGCCAAACCGTTTTCCAACACGGTTGAACGATTGTCTCACCAGCAGTGAAGGAGTGCTCAAGTTGCTCCATATCTCTACCAACCCTTGATATGGTCAGTCTATTTTGAAAGTAGTGATATGTCTAATTTGTATGTAGTAGTGTCTCATTGAGGTTCTAATTTGCATATCCATAATGACTGGTGATGCCAAGCATATTTTAATGTGTCCATTTGCCATCCATTTATCTTCGTTAGTAAATATCTGTTCAAATCTTATACCCATTTGTTTTATTGGGTTTGTTTTTTAATTAGAGTTTATTAGAGTGTTTAATATATTCTGCGTTCAAGTCCTTTTTCAGGTAGAAGACTTGCAAATATTTTCTCCCAGACTGTGGCTTATGCTTTTATTTTATTAACAGTGTCTTTCAAAGAGCACTTGTTATTTTGATGAAGTCCAGTTTTTTTTCTTCTATGGATTGTGAATTTGATCATATCTAAGAAATCTTTGCCTAACCCTACATCATAAAGATTGTCTCCTCTGTTTCTTCTAGAATTTTTATAATGTTAGGTTTTGCATTTAGGTCTGTGATCCATTTTGAATTGAGTTTCGTATATGGTGTAAGACATGGATTGAAGTTCTACACAGGAACTAAAGAGCCCTGGAAATAGTAACTATGTGAGTAAAAAGACTTTTTTATCATTTAAATATTTTGTTTAAAGCAAAGACAATAACAATATAGTATGGTGTTTAAAATATAAGTAGAAAACATTTGATGATAACGATAGTGTACAGACTGGGAGGAGAGAAATGAAAGTATGTTTTCTTAAAGTTCTTACAGGATAGCTGAAGGTTACTTTCAGGCAGGGTGTGATAAGGTAGAGAGGACACTCTGAACCTAGAGAAGCCACTAAACAATACAGAGAGTGACAGTTAATATGCCAGCAAGAGATCCAAAAGCAGGCAGAAAAAGAGGAAAAACAGAACAAAGAACAGATGCAACAAATGGAAAACAGATAAGTTGTAGCTTTAAACGCAGCTACATCAGGAATCACATTAAATGTAAGCAATGATGCCTTTTATAACCTGATCTTGAATATCTGTCATCAACAGGAGGCACGTGGGAATGTGGGAAGAGATAGTCTGTTGGAGTCGGTAGAAGTTTTCTTTTGATTCTTTAAGTTTTCTCAGTAAAGTTGGTTGTGAGAAAACCAACTTTTAGCTGAGAAAACCTTGGCTAATTTAGGTTGTTACCCTCAAGCTGAGCATTACCCTTAAGCATTCATCATCCATGAATTTATTTTTATTTTCTTAATTTGATCCTGAACAGGTGAGGCATAGAAAAGAAATTCCAGATAAACATTAAACTGATTCTAATTAAACAGACAAACGGGGAACTAAAACTTGTTTTCGATTGCCTTAAATCTAAAAGGCAAAAAATGTTGTAATAATTAACACAGCTGGGAATCTGCACCCAGTGCATCTCCCTCATTCGTCTAGAATGCTTACTGGGAATTAATATTAATAATTAATATTAATTAATTAATTAATATTAATAGGTTTCCATCGAAACTTTTGCAGCTGCAAAGACCATGACATCACAGCAGCGATGCCTCCCCGGCAACTTCGAGGCTTGTGTGTGTCTGTCCACGTCCAGTGTATCCTTTCCAACCGACCCAACAGCAAATGCTCCTTGAGCTCCAATCATGAAAGCAGCACAGTGCTAGACACTCTTAATATTCCCCTAGTTCAAGATCAAGGGCTGTTCAATTAATTGCTGCAGCTTTTCTTCTAACAGAAAATCTCTCGTAAATTAAGAAGAAAATGATACATATACACTGGAGAACTCTGTTTCAATTGCTTTATGTATAATCATGCCAAACCAACAGTGCTTTAAAAAGGCCCACAGACACCATGGAAATATCCCCTAAGTGCAAGAACATAAGTATTTTTTCTGTAGCTCTCCCTTGACAAGTCCTAACACAGCACTCTTAAAGAATGAAAGACAGCCTGGAATCAGAACGCTGAGGAAGGGTGTACAGTTAGTGAGCAAACCACCACCTTGAGTTGATTCTTGTCAGTTGTCATGGACCAAATTTGGTTTCCATTTGGTTTCTTTGGTTTACACCTGAGAAGACCTCAGTGCCTTTGGAGTGAAAGTAATTTAACATATAATTTAGCTACATGAATATTTGCAGTTTGCAAATGGAAAGGAGACACCCCAGTGTGGGAGATGAAGTTTGCTTCTTAAGACGAAAGTTCTCTTAATTATGGTCCCATAATTTAGGAAAGAAACAAAAGTAGAGATGTCTCCTGACTTCTCTATTAATCTGAAAACTGCTCCATCTACCACCTTTTTTTTTTTAACATCTTTATTGGAGTATAATTGCTTTACAATGGTGTGTTAGTTTCTGCTTTATAACAAGGTGAATCAGTTACGCATATACATATGTTCCCATATCTCTTCTCTCTTGATATAAATGAAGAGGACATGATTCAGTTATCCTAAAAACTACATAGTTAAGTCCACTGTGTACTAAAACTAAGACCATAAATATCTTCTATTTTAGGCAGTGATTGTGTCTATCTGTGTGTTGTGTGTATGTATGATTTTTTTTAAAGGAACATCAGCAAGACATATTTAATAAATTAATGTTTGCTTCTCGAGTGCCACATGTGGCTGTGATAGTAAATTTGCTGCTACCCATGGAGGTTGTGAAAGGAAGGGGGCCCAGTGACCAAGGAGAGTTGGGTAAGACATTAAGAATCTGTGCAGAGACTTCCCTCTTGGCTCAGTGTTTAAGAATCCGCCTGCCAATGCAGGGGACATGGGTTCGATCCCTGGTCCTGGAAGATCCCACGTGCCACTGAACAAGTAAGCCTGCGCTCCACAGCTACTGAGCCTGCACTCTAGAGCCCGTAAGCCACAACTACTGAGCCCGTGCACCATAACTACTGAGCCTGAGTGCCTAGAGCCCGCGCTCCACAAGAGAAGCCACTGCAATGAGAAGCCCGTGCACCGCAACGAAGAGTAGCCCCCGCACGCCACAGCTAGAGAAAGCCCGTGCGCAGCAACGAAGACCCAACACGGCCAAAAAAAAAAGAATCTGTGCAGCCTCTCAGTTTCTACCCTGTTAAAGTGACCCAGATTCTGCTTAATGATGGTCCAGCAAGGTCAACTGTCCCGGGATGAATGACTGAGAAGCTGGCAGCGGGGCTGTTGGTTCAGTTCTCTCCTACGGGAAAGATGTCATGGCTTCGGCCTGGCGATTTCCTTAGCTGGATGAGAGGCTGCACAGAGGGAGGAGTGAATGATCTTGTGATCCTTTCTCTGGAAAAACAGTTGTGGAGTCAAAAAAGCACCTAGCCAGACCTTCTCTTAAAATGGCCCATGACTGCAATAGCTGTCTCTCCTATGTGTAGAGAAAGCAGTCAACCAACGTTCTTTGAAGCTCAGTGGAAGTGTTACCTAACATCTTAGACAACTACACATGGTTCCTGAAGGGTGTGCAAATTTCCAGTGGTGTGACAGTGATAGCTAACATTTATTGTGCTTACTATATGCCAGGCTGTGTTCTGGGCCTCATATGTTTTCACCAGTTTAGTCTTGTGTTTTTTTTTTTTTTTTTTTTTTTTTTTTGCAGTACACGGACCTCTCACTGCTGTGGCCTCTCCCGTTGCGGAGCACAGGCTCCGGACGCGCAGGCTCAGTGGCCATGGCTCACGGGCCCAGCCGCTCCGCGGCATGTGGGATCTTCCCGGACCGGGGCACGACCCCGCGTCCCCTGCATCGGCAGGCGGACTCTCAACCACTGCACCACCAGGGAAGCCCCGAGTTTAGTCTTTACATACAACCATCCTAGGAGGTAAGTATTACAACTCCCTTTTTACAGATGTGGAACTGAGGCCCAGAGAGGTTAAATAGCTTGCCTGGGATCACACAGCTGCTAAGGGGCAAAGCCAGGATTTGAATACAGGATCATAGGATACACAAGACAGATGGTGCTCATGTAAGGAATATAGCTGATGGTAAGATAGGCTGCATTTTACACATTTGGGACTCTACTTAAGGCATTACAGATTTTTTTTGTTGTATTTTCAGTTTTCCTAGTGTTTTATTTATTTATTTATTTATTTATTTATTTTTTTTTGTGGTACGCGGGCCTCTCACTGTGGTGGCCTCTCCCGTTGCGGAGCGCAGGCTCCGGACGCGCAGGCTCAGCGGCCATGGCTCACGGGCCCAGCCGCTCCGCGGCATGTAGGGATCCTCCCAGACCGGGGCACGAACCCGTGTCCCCCGCATCGGCAGGCGGACTCTCAACCACTGCGCCACCAGGGAGGCCCTTCCTAGTGTTTTAATGAGTACTATTACCTTGACTCCATGGTTAATATTAATAAGGCTAACAAAAATATTTTACTGAAATAAAATTAATAGGCTTTATTTGATTATTAAATTATAATATATGGTAATTATAATTTTAAGAATGTTTTAATGTGAGTAATAACATTATTGCAGATCTTATTTGTCTCATTTCTTTGTCTCTCATTTAGCTATTTTTAATTAGAGTCATCCTACAAGGAATTTTCACAGCATGAATTTTGCACTTTTAAAATATAGAAGTATAGGGACTTCCCTGGTGGTGCAGTGGTTAAGAATACACCTGCCAATTCAGGGGACACGGGTTAGATCCCTGGTCCAGGAAGATCCCACATGCTGCGGAGCAACTAAGCCCCTGCACCACAACTACTGAGCCTGTGCTCTCGAGCCCGTGAGCCACAACTACTGAGCCTGTGTGCCACAACTACTGAGCCTGCGTGCCACAACTACTGAACCCTGTGCGCCTGGAGTCCGTGTTCCCCCACAAGAGAAGCCACCACAATGAGAAGCCCGTGCACCGCAATGAAGAGTAGACCCCATTCGCTGAAACTAGAGAAAGCCTGCACACAGCAACGAAGACCCAACACAGCCAAAAATAAATTAATTAATTAATTAAAAAAAATATATATATATATAGAGAGAGAGAAGTACATGTACTACCTGTAGTTTGTTCTTCTAACTTTGGCCTTCTTAATGTAAATTTATTTGTGGTGAGGATGATTAGGGATAAAAAGCAGATATAACTGCAATATCACACCTCAGTAAAAAAAGGACTAATCTTCTGGGAGAGAATGGATACATGTATGTGTATGGCTGAGTCGCTTTGCTGTGCACCTGAAGCTATCACAACATTGTTAATCGGATATACTCCAATATAAGATAAAAAGTTAAATACAAAAGGACTGATCTCTCCCTTTAAACATCAGAATGTCAGTTCATTGAAGTAAGGTCATAGGGATGAATTTGAATATCACCTAATTAGTAGCAAGCATAAATTATTCAAAAGATTCTGTTTTGTGTTATTAATCACAAAGCATGTTCCTTGTACAAATTATTTTTTATACTATTGTAGATAACATCTTCTGAAATATCATTTTTAAGTTGCGTGTTGCGGGAACTTAGACTATAATTAATATTTGTAAACCGTTTTTCATATCCAGCAAATGTGCTAAATTCTCCTACCAAAAGCTTTGGGTTTTCTATGCACACAATCATGTCATCTGTTAATCATGACCATCTCTCATTTTCTAATTCCTATGCCCCAGGAGTGGAATTAAAGATTCCCCTTGGTACTTTTTCAGGTTCTGAAGAGACAGCAATGTTCCTGCATCTGTGGGAGCTTACATTCTAGTTGATGAAACAAGAGAAACGAGAAAGTATCAGATGGGGCTGAACAGAAAACCTGGGAGAGTGCTGTGGTAGAGAGTGGCTACCTCCGATTGGGCCTCAGGGAAGACTGGCCAGAGGAGGTGACTTCGAGTAGCAATCTACTATACAGCAACTGTGGACCATGCTGGGTTCAAGAGGAAGGACATTCATGGCAGAGCACAGCCTGGGCAAAGGGTCTAAATATTGGTAATCAATTCTGAGTGTTCGATGGACAGAACGAAGTACTGTGGCTGGAGTGTGGCTGGCAAGGGGCAAGTGGGATATGGTGAGGTCAGAGAGCTCGCCAGCCAGTATGAGGAACTGGTTTTTACTCGTGATGTTGTTGGAGGACAAATTGGATGTTTTTCTACAAAGAAGTGACACAATCTGATTTATAATAAACAACTGAATAGGTAAATAAACAAGATAATTTCAGACCACGACACAAACTCTTTAACAAATAAATAAACAAGATACTTACAGAGGAGGATGACACAAACCTTTTAACGAGTAAATATGTAAATGAACAAGATGCCTTTGGAGTATCACCCACTGCCAGTCCATTAATAGACTACTCCCATAACATCTTGGGTGAGTCTTTCTCTCCCTCTTTTTTTTTTTTTTTTTTTTTACTTTATTGAGGTATAGTTGATTTACAATGTTGTCTTAATTTCTTCTATACAGAAAAGTGACTCAGTTATCCATCTTGTTGTTTATCCATCCTATGCCTCTGCTAATCCCAAACTCACATTCCTTCCCTCCCCTAACCCCCCTTCCCCTTGGCAACCACAAGTCTGTTCTCTATATCTGTGAGTCTGTTTTTGTTTCATAGATATGTTGATTTGTATCATATTTTAGATTCCACATATAAGTGATATCATACGGTGTTTGTCTTGCTCTTTCTGAGTTACTTCGCTTAGTATGATAATCTCTAGGTCCATCCATGTTGCTGTGATTGGCATTATTTCATTCTTTTTGATGACTAATAATCCATTGTATCAATATATATGTACCACATCTTCTTTATCCATTCATCTGTCAATGGACATTTAGGTTGTTTCCATGTTTTGGCTGTTGTAAATAGTGCCGCTATGAACATAGGAGTGCATGTATCTTTTCAAATTATAGTTTTGTCTCGGTATATGCCCAGGAGTTGGATTGCTGGATCATAAGGCAACTCTATTTTTAGTTGTTTTTTTTTCTTTTCTGTCTCTTCCCCCACAGCCCCCCCCCCCGACATACTTAGCTTCTTTTCTCAGATCTCTGCTTTGTTTATAGATGTAACTTCTCAACACAGGGTGCCATCCTTCTGTCTTTCCTCCTATAGGACGACATTCTATGCAAGATATATACTTTTAAAATAAGGACTCTTGCCATGACTCTCACTCATCAAATCTTTATGATACCTATGCGATTTTTATTTGCTTATCTATTTTACTGTGGAAAATTTTTCGTTTCTTTTGCTTTACTAGCTACATTGTATTTAGCTAATAAAAGCAGGTGGAAAAGAGAGGAGGATGGGTGGCGTCATGGTAGGGAAGGTTGAGTATTCCAGGAGAGCAAAGAGCTTAGTTTGAAGGCTTTGTTTGGTACGTTTAGAGAAGGGGAAAGGCAGGGAGCTGGATGGGCAAGGAAACTGGCCTAAGAAGAGATTGGAGAGGCAAGCAGGCACCAGAGCATAAGGGACCTAGCAGGTCATGGAAAGGGTTTGGATTCTGTTTCAAGAGAAAAATGGATTTGTTGAGAGGGTAGGTGTACAAAAGACCACATATTCTTACTTGTGGAGAGGAAAATGAAGCAGTATATTTAATCAAAGGAGAAATATGTAGCCCCAAATTTTCATCTAGAAAAAAAAAACCTTTTTTCTATCCTGGTATTTAATCAGTTGGTCTCCAATTAATTACCTTACTCTAGATTCATTATTTAAAGGAGAGTGGTGTTAAAACTTCAACTTGCTATGCCATTCTCCCAGCCAAAGAACATGCTGGGAAAAAAAGTTGTGAGTAAACTCAGGAAGAAACTGGAGGCCATTAAGACATATACAGAGCTGCAACCCAGAAAGATGCTATGGGTGGAAAGAGGCTGGCAACCCAAACCCAAATTCCTAAGCAGGCACAGCCAATATCCCACGGGTCTGAGGGAAGAGTCTCTGAAGTTTACAATTCAGTGCTGCATGGGAATGGGGTGGGTCGATTGATCCTGAGCCAGGGTGAGAGAAACAAAGCAGCAGCCAGTCCCTTAGGACAGCATTGTCCAATGTAAATATAACACAAGGAACATGTGTAATTAAAACTTTTCTAACAGCCACATTAAAAAATAAAAAGAAGAAACAGGGGAAATTAAATTTAGTAATGTATTTAATTTAACCCACTGTATTCAAAGTAGGATCATCTCAACATACAATCAATACAATAAGATATTTTACACTGTTTTTCCTATGAAGTCTTCCAAATCCAGCATATTTATTTCAATTTGCACTAGCCATGTTTCAAGTGCTCAATAGCTGTGATATGGCCTGAAGAGCTAGGGGCTGTGTTGGGTTTTCCCCATCACATTGTGATTTGCAACAGAGGTAGCTAGTCAGAAAAAAAAAAGCCACTTCTAGACTATGTTCATCAGACAAATCTCCAGATCATGCCTGTTGTGGAGCTGTCGGCTACTTCAGCCATTAAACATTCCAGATAGGATGCAGATTGGACCTTGTTCTAGAAGCTTCGGTCTGGTGTCAGTCAAGTTGAGGGCAAATATGAAAGGACGACATCAAACCAAGCATCCCCGAGTCTTACTAGACTTCTAATCAAAATTCATTCCACTAATTTGATTACATTGAAAAATGTAAGCTTCAATGAGAAAACTCATATATTTATAATAATTTATTCCCATCATAATGAGCACTCTCAATTTGTTTCTGCAGTGTCTAACCTTTGCAAATTGCCTTTGAATTGAGCTCATCTGTATTACAAGAGAGCCACACTATCATGAGCTGGGGAAAGGTCATTAGTAATACCTGCCAAATGCACGTTATCTCTTGCCTTAACTTGCTTTTTTCTTCATTTTCCTGTTTTAGTTATTTATAAGAATTTGCAAACCTTTAGATTAAGTATTCAAAGACTTTAATTCCCTTCAGGGGTCAAACAGTAGGACAAAAACCCTTGAATATGGGCCAGACATTTAGAGAAAATAGAGTTCCTGGTGTACCTGTCCACCCCACATCTCTCAGCAGGCCACCTCTAATCTGATATATTCAGGACAAACAGCCAAGCCCTCAAGTTATTGTAATAAATCTCATTTTAAAATTCATTTACAAGCAAATATTTCAAATTTCCTTGTGGGAAATCACTAGAATTCTAATTGCACCTTGCTTCTTTCTCCTGAGCAAGTGTAAGAGAGGACAAACCTGACTCCATACTGGATCTATTCCTTTAGCTCTAACCCTTGTGCTCTGCTGCCTGTGCTTAGCCATTCGGGCTCTGTACCTTTTGTAAGAGAATGTTGCCTATAGGCTGAAATATACACGTTAGCCTATTCTCTAGGCTCTAACCTTTAAAGGTATAACACTTTTCCATTCATATAGAGATAAAAATTTGCAGAAGGGAGAGTAACATTTGTCTTGTTGGAAGTTTATAGAAACATTGTGACCAGACCTACCTGGACAGCTACAAGAACAAAGGATTCCAGGACCAAGAAGTCTGCAACGACCAGCCACACCCCCTCCCCTTTTAGTAAAAAAGAAGCCTGAATTCTAAATCAGGTAAGATGGTTCTTTGGGACACTAGTCCACCATCTTCTTGGTCTGCTGGCTTTCCAAATAAAGTCACTATTCCTTGCCCCAACAACTTGTCTCTCAATTTATTGGCTTGTCATGCAGCCAGCAGTAAGAGCTTGGACTTGGTAACACAAGGAAACCAAACGACTCAATGTAGCGATTCTTTTGTGGACAAGGTTTATGCCAAAGCTCAGCTATTCCTTGGAGATGCTCATCTGAATTCAGCATTCCTTACCAATTGGAAGTGAAACAAACACGCAAACACTCTTCACAGTACTAATATCACATTAATCCTAAAAGTAATATCTTTCTGTGCTGGGAGGGCTTGACATCTGGATATATATTTTAGGAGGTATAGATTCAGTGCCAAGAGAACATGTCTGAAACTTCTAGCATAAGCACTATTCTTCCCTTTAATTAAAATAGTAGCTAACGCTTATAGAAGGCTTACCGTGTGCCAAGCCCTGTTCTAAGCCCTTTTGTATATATTAAGTCTAATTTTCAAACAACTCTATGAGGTAGTGTGGAAAAAACAAGAAATATATACATATATCGGTCTCTGCCCCAAATTCCTGGCACGGAGCTTCTAAAACCCTTGTAATTTCCTAAGTAATAAGAGCACTAGGAGAATCTTTTGTTCTAATGAGGCAACTCTGTGCGAGCTCCTAGATGACTCCTGGATGGGGACCAGTCACCAGAAAGACCAAACCATGAATGGAAGCTTGGACTTTTCAGCCCCCTTCCCTCCCACTTCTCTAGGGAGGGGATAGGGGCTAGAAATAGACTTAATAATTGATGATGCCGGGCCTCCCTGGTGGCGCAGTGGTTGAGAATCTGCCTGCCAGTGCAGGGGACACGGGTTCGATCCCTTGTTCAGGAAGATCCCACATGCCGCGGAGCAGCTAAGCCTGTGAGCCACAACTACTGAGCCTGTGTGCCACAACTACTGAAGCCCGTGCACCTAGAGCCTGTGCTCTGCAACAAGAGAAGCCACCACAATGAGAAGCCCACACACCGCAATGAAGAGTAGCCCTGGCTTGCTGCAACTACAGAAAGCCCGCATGCAGCAGCGAAGACCCAATGCAGCAATAAAAAATAAATATAAAATAATAAAATAATTAAATTAAAAAATATATAATTGATGATGTGTACGGGAGGAAGCCTCCACAGTTGAAAAATATATCTATGTTCTGAGAGGGTAATGAACCCCAACTCCAGAGGGACAGAAGCTCCTATGCTCAGTGCCCTCCCAGACCTCACCCTATGTATCTCTTCATCTGACTGTTCATTTGTATCCTTTATCATATCCTTTCATAAATTGGTAAATGTGTTTTCCTGAGTTCTGTGAGCTGCTTTAGCAAATAATTGAATCCAAGGGGCAGGGAATCATGGGAACCTCTGATTTGTAGCCAAGTTCAACAGAAGTTGTGGGTAACCTGGGGACTTACTACTTGTGATTGGCATCTGAAGTAGGGCGGGAGCAATCTCGTGGCACTGAGCCCTTAACCTGTGGGATCTGACACTATCTCCAGGTAGCTGGTCCAGAACTGAATTAAAGTGTAGGTCGCCCAGCTGGTGTCACAGAATTGCTTGGTGTGGGAAACAAAAAACCCACACATCTGGTGACCAGAAGTGTCAGAATTATTTTGAGTGTGATAGTAGTATGAGAAAGAAGGAGAAACACAGGAGAAAAGACTAAGTTTTTCAAACACAGATAGATGTTATTATTTTCATTGTCCTGATAAATAAAGTACAAAATGTATCCAACTGTTAAATCCAAGAGGCACACACATGGTTGTGTCTATATATTTTAATTATTTCATAATCAAGTAAAATTAAAAGTTTTTTAAAAGCTCAAAATGATATAAAATGCCTAGCACAAACCCTGGGCATTCAGAAATCATTCCCCATCCCTTCTACACCTCCCAGACCTCCACAGCACCTTCCACGAAACCTCAGGCTTATTCCATCCCCCATTTGTCACCACCTGTCCTGATCATTATTTTTTTGCCATTTAAAAATTTTTTAATTGAAATACAGTTGATTTACAATGTTCTGTTAGTTTCAGATATACAGCAAAATGATTCAGTTATACATGCATACATACATATATTCTTTTGTTACATTCTCTTCCATTGTAGGTTATTACAAGATATTGACTATAATTCCCTGTGCTATACTATTTCTGCCTGTGACCAGACATGCCCCTTATTGCTAACTGGTCAAGCATTGGCTGGAATTAGCAATCACTAGGGTGCTGTGGTCTTTCCAGTATCTATCTGTACCTTAAGTTCTTGAGGGTATTGCTTTGGGGCATCCGATGAAAGCCCAAATGCTATTATTTAAAAATCAGATGAGCACAGCCATGTTCGTGACAGCATTATTCACAATAACCAAAGAATGAAAACAACCCCTGTGTCCACTGACAGATGAATGATAAACAAAACATGGTACATACAACAATGGAATATTATTCAGCCTTAAGAAAGAAGGAAATTCTGACACATGCTACAATATGGATGAAACTTGACGCCATTAAGCTGAGTGAAACAAGCTGTTCACAAAAGGACAAACATTGCATGATTCCACTTATATGAGGTCCCCAGAGTAGTCAGATTCATAGAGACAGAAAGTAGATGGTGTTTGCTGGGGGCTGGGAGGAGGAAATCGGTAGTTATTGTTTAATGGATACAGAGTTTCAGTTTTGCAAAATGAAGTGTGCTGAAGATGGAATGTGGTTTCCCAACAATGTGAATATACTTAATGCCACTGAACTGCCCACATAAAAAAGGTCAAGATGATAAATTTTACGTTATGTGTATTTTGCCACAATTAAAAAGAAAAAACAATCAGATGAGCAAGCAAGCTGAAACCCAGAGATGGTTGCTACAAAAACCAGTTCTACTGTATTTCTTGGCTTATTTTTCTTGGCTTTGTTTCTTGTTATTATTCATGCTCACATTTGTGGTATTAATTAAAAGAATTTTTGTCATTAAAGGTAATTTCATCCATAATCCCACAGGCATCCCTAAAGCTCACCAGTTTTAAATTTTTCTGTGGGTTGTGGGTTTCTTTCGGTACGTTTTAATCTTTTGTTTAACATTGAAATATGATAGTTTGCATTCTGTTTCCAAAACAAGTTCTCCATATATTAATTTACAATGTTGACTTATGCTTTATAGTCTTAGTATTAATTTTTAGGGGCCGGAGGACATTTTATTGAACTAATATGCCATCCTTTGTTGATCTATTTATTTCTGGAGGAATAGTTTTAGTTGTTTCCTGGTTTTTTTTTGTTGGTTTTGTTTTTTTTGCGGTATGTGGGCCTCTCACTGTCGTGGCCTCTCCCGTTGCGGAGCACGGGCTCCGGACGCGCAGGATCAGCGGCCATGGCTCACGGGCCCAGCTGCTCCGTGGCATGTGGGATCTTCCCGGACCGGGGTACGAACCCGCGTCCCCTGCATCGGCAGGCGGACTCTCAACCACTGCGCCACCAGGGAAGCCCTGTTTCTTGTTTTATTTGCTTTGTAATTCCAAATCATGACCATTATCATTTTATATGTTTTCATTAAATTTAAAAAATGGAATGGGCTTTATAACTTATAGGTTATTCATTTTTGACCTCATTTGAACAGAATCAAGGTGGTCATGCTCCTTGGTTTATGACATATCATAAGTCTATACATGGATATTTAAATTCTTAAAATTTGATTTCTTCTTTCATTTATGATACCCAGTCTCACTTCTCCTTCCTCTTCTCATGTATTTAACAAACACACTTCCATCATTTTATTTACATGTATACATAGTAGGTTTCATGTTTTGAAAAACCCACTTAAGTAGCATTGTGCTTTTAACCTCATTTGGTTCATTACTTTTTCACTCAACATTGTATTTTTGAGATTTATCCATGTAGCTAAACACAAAGCCAGTTAATTTCTTCTAACCTTTGCATAGAATTCTATTTTATTGGTAGTTCACGTTTAGATGGACGTCACTGTGTCTAACTCCTTGCTACTGAAAGCTATGCTTTTCCCAGCTCACAGGTTTACATCTCTGTTTGCACTTGTGAGGTAGTTTTTGTGGCAGGTACTTGCACACAGGCCTGGGATTGCTAAATCCCAGGGCATCTGCAGCCACAGTTTCAAGAATACTGGAGGCTGTTCTCCAATGGCTCTGTATGCAGGTAGTCCCACCAGTGGTGTCCGAGGGCTCTTACTCTCCAACATCCTCTTCAGAGCTTAGTGTTCTGAAGCCTCAAATTATTGACAAACTAAGGACTGTAAAATTGTATCTGGTTTTGTTTTAATTTGCTTTCCCCTGATAATTAGAGAAGTGAGGCATCTCTCTGATTAGTTCTTATGTGAATTACCTATTAATATCCTTCACCCTTTCAAAAAAATTTTAGGTGTCCTATCCCTTTCTTACTGATTTACAGGAACTTCTATATTGCAGAAGTGCTGAAGCTGGCTTAATTCCTTTTCAGTCCTCTTACAAATAGGCTAATTAGACCACAATCAGTCTATGTCCAGATATGTCGACCCAGAGGTTAGATAATTTGCTTTGACAACTCTGGTTGGATTCTGCATAACTCTCAAGGCTTGGTCTGTCTCTGCAGTCACAATTCAAAGGTCCTACTAATGATGTCTGAGTTGAGGAAAGCCTCTTTCTCAGTAGCTCCAGCAAAAATCTAGGACCGAGATCTCATTAACTTATGCTGTACTTTTAACTTTTCCTGATCAGGGAATAGAATATTCTGACTGACCAGGTTTTGAAAGAGATTCCAATTTGGCATGTCACTCAGTGGCGAAGAGACACTTCCTTCTTGTGTAGAATATAATTCTGCAGCAATACATAAATAAGTACATGTATATTATGAAGATGTATATATTCTTATTCTAATATAAAGAAATTTCCCATCTATCCCCCATCCCATTAAATAAATATATATTAAATTTGACCCGAGGCCTTTTGGCATCTATAAGGATGAAAATTTGATTTCTATTCCCATCTTAATTTATTAAAATGCCAAATATATTCTTTTATTTCCTAAGATGAAGTTTACTGTTATTGCTCCTCTGAATTCCGCTTGCTCATCAGGTATTGTTATTTTAATGTGATGCTAAAGCCTATTTTTGAATATGGGTCATTTACTATTTTTGCTCTGAGGTTCATGAGTGAATGACTCCCTAATTTTCTTTTTTCTGGGTGTGCTCTTTCTGTCAGATGTTAGTATTATGCTCTATGACAAGAATTTGGAAGATTCTCACTTTCTCACTCCTTACCATTTGCTGGAGTAGTTTAAATAGCATTGGAGTTACTATTGCTTAATATTTTAATAGACTTCAGCTGTGAAATTACCTGGCAACTCGTATAGTCAGGTTCATTTTTTAAAAAATTAGTTTTAGGATTTTTCCTCACCTGTATTAATTTAAGCTTTTTTTTTTTTTTTTTGATTATACAAAACAGTAACATAGAACAAAAGTCAAAACTTTTTTTTTTTGGCTACGCCATGTGGCATGCAGGATCTTAGTTCCCCAACCAGGGATCGAACCTATGCCCCGTGCCTTGGGAGAGCAGAGTCTTAACCCACTGGACCACCAGGGAGGTCCCAAAACTATTTGAACAGATGTATTCTGAGGATACTCATTCCCATCCACCTCTTCTCACCCACCCTTAGCAGCTTCTGGTTAATCCTTATGCAAAATAAGCATATATATATATAGTAGGTTCTTATTTCTCCTTTTTTCCTATGCAAATGGTGTATATTTTGTATCTTGGTTTTTTCTTTTTCAATCTTAACACATCATTAAAATTACTCCATATCAATTCATAGAGATTTTTCTTATCTTTTTTTTTTAACATCAGCATATTTTTTTCATAGAGTGGATGACCATTAATTATTTATTCAATCTCCTAGGTATGAGATTTAGGTTCTTTCCATTACTTTGCTATTACAAATCATACCACAATGAATAATATTGTGATTTTTTTCTCTGTGATATTGAAGGTATATATATTCAGGGTAAATTCCTATAAATAGGATGCCTGGTATTACAGGTCTTTGAAAAGAAGGTGAATTCTTAGGTTTCAGTATTTAAGAGTTTGATACATGTTACTTCGACATCTAGATTGTTCTTAGGTGATTTAGGGCTTCTTTTTGTCCATTTGCTTACCTAATGTATCATGATCTGAAAGATGTTTTATTAGTCTCCTTTTGCTGATGTGCCTTTATTTCTCCTAGTGTTTCCTGTAGATTTTTCTCTGCATTTTGGACCCAATGTTCTTTGGTGCACAGGTAGGTATAACTGTAAGATCTGCCTTGAGGATTGTATCCCTCATCACTGTAAAGCACTTTTCTTGACTCATTTAATGTGTTTGTGTCTGAATTCCACCTTGTCTGATGTTGTGACCATGACTCTTGCTTCCCCTTGTCTGCATTTGTGTGTATGGACCTTTGTCCCTTCTTTGATTTTCAACTGTTCCTAGCTGAGTTTTCACTTACACACATCATTCTGTTGGACTCTGCTTAGAATTCCAGCTAAGGGCTTTTCTTTTCGTAGATAGATGTGTACCTTGTTACAAGTTTGATATGGCAAATACATTTTATCTTAGTTACAGTGTCATTCAATTGTTTAACACTTCCTTTGTTTTAGTGTATTTCACTAGGTGTAACAGTGTGTTTGTGTGTGGGGCGCATTCATTTGCACACATATTCTAGAAATTTGGAATATTTGTACAGTTTTTAGTTTTTAGGAATTACTTTAACTATAATTTTGTGTAATATACTTAATAGTTTAAATCCTCATTTTTGACTAACTTCCCATTATGAAAATTAGCTGATTCCCCTTTCTCCTTTCTCCTCTTTCTTCCTTCTACCACCTGATTTTTTTTTTAACTTTTTATTAGGAAAAAGTTGTTCGCCATGTATGCATCACCCAGATCCAAAAATAATAATTAAATCTCATTTCACCTATATCCCACTCATTTCTCCTCTCCTGTGTTAATTTAAAGCAAATTCAATTCATATCTTTTTTTCCTGCAAACACTTCAGTATGTATTTCTAAAAGACAAGAATTTAAAGTATTTAAACAAATATCATTGTTATACCTAAAATACAAATTAAGGCAGGAGTGAATGATGTAGCAGAACTGGAAGTGGCCTCACCCGAGAAGGGAAGGGATAAGGTTAAGATTGAGCTAACCATTTGGTCAGCATTAACTTTTCCAGTTACATCATAAATGATACAGAAATTTTAACTCAGGATTCAAATAAATCCACATATTTTGATGGGTTGCTGTATATTTTAAGTCTCTTTTAATCTATAGGCTCCAGCTCCCTCATCTCTCTCTCTCTCTCTCTCTCTCTCTCCCTCTTTCTTGAAATTTGATTTTTGAAGACGCTGAACCATTTGTCTTGTGGAGTGTTCCACAGTTTGGATTTTGCAGATTGCTTCCTTGTGTCATAGTTCAACAGGTTCCTCTGGTATCTATATTTCTATAGATAAAAAAATTGGTAGTTGCATCTAGGATATTTATCATATTCAGGTTCTTATTTTGGAGAAGATGTTGGTGGTGGCAAGACTACTTTATAGGTAGTAGCATGCATTGTCTTCCATGAAGAGATATGTTAATAGCTGACTGTCTCTTTTTAAGATGGTTGAAGTTGGGGACTTCCCTGGTGGTCCAGTGGTTAAGAACCCACCTTCCAATGCAGGGGACACGGGTTCAATCCCTGGTCAGGGAGCTAAAATCCCACATGTCACCGGGCAACTACCGAGCCCGCATGCCACAACTAGAGAGAAGCCCACGTGCCACAACGAAAGATCCCGTATGTCGCAACAAAGACCTTACTTAGCCAAAAACAAAAATAAATAAATACTAAAAAAAATAAAAAGATGGTCAAAGTTGTTGATATCCAATGCTTAGACCTATTAATTCACTGGGGGTTGTAAAATAATATTCTAATTTTCTTCTTCTGCATTTATTACCTGGAATACTTCTATAATCATTTATTGTTTGGTTACATAAAGATGGTGACACAGTTTGTATCAGAAAGAGCATAAATGCTTGACTCATTCCCTTTATTTACTAAATCTTAAGGGAACACTGGGAATAATTGCTTTAGAATATTACATAATCACTCATTTGAACTGAAAGCACAGTAGTTTGACCTTATAGATTTTATCAGATAAATCCTAAGGATACATACACAGACAACTGTAAAGAAATAAAAGTTTCAATAATCATATCATTAGTCTTACTATGGTGTGTATATAATATATATTATTGGGATAGAGCAAATTGATATGTTAATGTTTTCAGGAAACAAAACTTTCAGAGAGAAAATAGCTACAAATATAAAATCAAACAAAAACTCTGAAATGGGAATATTAGCTTGAGCTTATGATATATTTTCTTCTATATTTTAAAAATAGAAACTATGCAAAGCTGTTACCGAGTCCAAGCTCGTACTACTCCCTGCATGATAGGCTAATAAATCAAGAGACGAATTGTTGGGGCAAGGAATAGTGACTTTATTTGGAAAGCCAGCAGACCAAGAAGATGGTGGACTAGTGTCCCAAAGAACTGTCTTACCTGAGTTAGAATTCAGGCTTCTTTTATACCAAAAGGGGAGGGAGTGTGGCTGGTTGTTGCAGACTTCTTGGTGCCGGAATCCTTTTTTCTTGCAGCTGTCCAGGTAGGTCTGGTCACAATGTTCCTATATGCTTCCAACAAGACAAATGTTACTCTGTGTTCTGCAACTTTTTATCTCTGTATGAATGGAAAAGTGTTATACTTTTAAAGGTTAGAGCCTTGAGACTGGGCTATTTCAAGGTGTAGTCAACATTCTCTTACAAAAGGTACAGAGCTCCATGACTAAGCACAGGCAACAGAGCACAGGGGTTAGAGCTAAAGGAATAGACCCAATATGGAGTCAGGTTTGTTCTTCTCTGTTACAGAGCCTAGTACAAATAAGCACCCTGACCTCCTAGATTATGATTTCTAATCTTATATCTCACTAACAGGACTCAGGGGTCCTTAGCGGTATGACTAATTCCAGATCTGGATTAGATGAACTTGGGCATCTTTTTATAATGAAAAGCAAGGAAGCTATCAAAGGTTATTGGGGATATGTCAGAAGGATTCAAAATCCAGCTTGAAGGGGTTCTTACTTGTCAAAAATCAGATGATTTGAGTGTAGATGTGTTTGAAACACATCAAATATATGAGAATTCATGAGTTCATGATAATACTCCCCTCCTCACTCAAAAAAACAAAACCAAAACCAACCAAACAAACAACAACAAAAAAAACAAACAAAAAACAACCCAGCTCATTGACATTGATCTCCTTTGGAAGATGCTGAGGAATCAATTGATAATTCAAAAAACAAAATTCTAAATAAGTGAAAACAAACTATCTTCCTACATTTTCTTTATGAATTACACCTCAGATAAGCAAATATTTGATAATGAAAAGCTCTATGTTCTACATAATAGATAAAATTGATAAATAAACAAAGGAAATAAGGTGAAATTTAGAGTACTACAATTTTGCAGGTCCTTAAAAAAATTGGTTATAAGCAAACAATGATCAGTGACTGCTAAAACAACTAATTTTAATCTGATTAATCTTAAAAAAATCATCAGACATTTTGTACCTTAATGTGATACAATAGGAAATTCACAACTTCACTTGTGAAGTATTCTTGCAAAAAAAAAAAATGATTAAACCCCGAAATATAACTACTAGTTTACAAAAACATAAGAGGGAGAGAGGTGTGTTAAATGACATCATGGGGATACTGTCAGCAAAATTCAGAATCTAAGAAATTCTACTGGACAAAAAGAAATGAAAGACAGATGGACAGAAACAAAGAAAGAAGGAAGGAAGGAAAGAAGGGAGGAAGGGAGGAAGGAAAAGGGAGAACCTATAAAACTTTCTGAGATGATGAAAATATTCTCTATATCTGTGCCGTCCAGTTAGGTAACTACTAGCCACATGTTAGAATCGAGCACTTGAAGTACAGCTAATGAGACCGAGGAGCTGATTTTAAATATTGTTTAATTTATAAACAATTTATTAAATTTAAATAGCCACATGTGGCTAAGGGCTACCACATTGGACAGCATAGCAAAAAGTAAAAAATAAGAGAGACATCAACTAAATGCAATGTATGGAGTTTACTTGAATCCTGAAATAAACAAACCAATAAGATGTTCCAAGTATAAAAAACAATTAGGAACTATTTCGGAAATTTGAAACCTGAAAGGATATTTATATTAAGAAATTCTTGTTGGGCTTCCCTGGTGGCACAGTGGTTAAGAATCCACCTGCCAATGCAGGGGACACGGGTTTGGGCCCTGGTCCAGGAAGATCCCACATGCTGCAGAGCAACTAAGCCCGTGCACCACAACTACTGAGCCTGCACTCTAGAGCCTGTGAGCCACAACTAGTGAGCCTGCGTGCCACAACTACTGAAACCTGTGTGCCTAGAGCCTGTGCTCCGCAACGAGAAGCCACCGCAATGAGAAGCCCACGCACTGCAACGAAGAGTAGCCACCGCTCGCCGCAACTAGACAAAGCCTGTGCGGAGCAACGAAGACCCAATGCAGCCAAAAATAATAAATAAATTAATTAATTAATTTAAAAAACTTCTTGTTAATTATTTTTAATTAGGTTAAAATATTATGCTTATTTTTTTGAGTCCATATCTTTTAGGCAAACAAAATGAAGTATTTATGGATAAACCATTATTATATATGTGATTTGCTTCAAAGTGATCTAATGGCGATGGAAGGGAGAGTGTGTGTGTGTGTGTGTGTGTGTGTGCGTGCATATGCGTGTGTGTGTGTGTGTGTGTGTGTGAATGAGGGGCCAAGATTTGATGTGTACTGATAATTGTTGAAGCTGTAGTATTCGTTTCCTACGGCTGCTGCAATAAGTTACCAGAAATTTGGCTTCAAACAGCACACATTGATTCTTCTACACTGTAATTAGTTCCAGAAATCGGAAGTCCCAATAGTTCCACTGAGCTGAAATCAAGTGTTTGCAGGGCATGCTTCCTCTAGAGATTCTAGGGGAGAATCCATTTCTTTCTTTGCCTTTTCCAGTGTTTTGAGTGGCATTTCTTTTATTCCTTGGTTCAGGTCCTACTCCTCCGTCTTCAAAGCCAGAAGCATAGCATCTGCTTCTCTCGGCTTCCATCCCAGGGTCTTCTCTTTTGTCTGAAATCAAATCTCCCTCTTCCTCCCTATTCTAAGGATGTTTGTGATTATACAATAGGGCTTACCTGGATAATCCAGGACAGCCATGCCATGGCAAGATCCTTAATTTAATCACATCTGAAAAGACCCTTTTCTCATATAAAGAAACATTCATGGCTTCCATGGATTAAGGAGCTTGGTGTCTTTGGGGGCTATTATTCAGCCTACCAGACTGCGTGATGTTCACATGGGGATTTTTAAGAAGTATCTATCTATCTATCTATATCTGCTGCACCGGGTCTCAGTTGTGGCACACGGGATCTCCGTTGCTGCATGCGGGATATTTAGTTGTGACACGCAAACTCTTAATTGCGGCATGTGGGATCTAGTTCCTGACCAGGGATCGAACCCAGGCCCCCAGCGTTGGGAGCGCGGAGTCTTGGCCACTGGATCACCAGGGAAGTCCCCACGTGGGGATTTGTTATCCTATTCTCTGCACTGTAGTACAGGTTGAAAAAATCTCAAATAAAAAATCAAAAAACCAAATTTGTCTGATGTGTATGCATAGCAGTTTGTACAATATCACTGATTTAGATGGGATCTCAGGACCCATAACCCAAATCTTTGTTCTGACAAGTTGTGCTGCCGCTCGCTTGTCAGGAGCCACAAACAAATCACAGGCCTTGGGGAGTTAACGGCCTAAAAGACTGTTTTCTTTTTGCAGAGCTATTTTGTTCTTGGTGACTTCTATAAACCTGGAGCCCAATGTTTCTAATGACTGAAGAGGAGATAGTCGTCAGTGTAGACATGTTACTGACTGTTACCTGGGTTACATTTGCCAAGAGACTGGAGGCCCTTGCTTACACTGATTTTATGGACACAGCCAACCAGTGGAGTAAGTTTTAGGGTTTCCTTTCTGTGATTGTTCTTGTTGCTGCGGTTATTCTCTCTCTCTTTCATGCAATTTAAACTCTTAATATGCTCATCTTTTAGGAAGCTGAATACATGAAAATTCAAATTATAAAAAAGAAAAACTATAGGTAGGGAATGGGGTTAGAGTGGTTTTCTTATTTTTCTTTTTTAAAAAATTAATTAATTAATTGTTTTGGCTGTGTTGGGTCTTCGTTTCTGTGCGAGGGCTTTCTCTAGTTGCAGCACGCGGGGGCCACTCTTCATCACGGGTGCGCGGGCCTCTCACTGTCGCGGCCTCTCTTGTTGTGGAGCACGGGCCCTAGAGCGCAGGCTCAGTAGTTGTGGCACACGGGCTTAGTTGCTCCACGGCATGTGGCATCTTCCTGGACCAGGGCTTGAACCTGTGTCCTCTGCACTGGCAAGCGGATTCTTAACCACTGCGCCACCAGGGAAGCCCCCCTAGGGTGGTTTCCTTGATAAAAAGATTCACATGAAGTTTCTTCTGAATAAAATGTACTCTCCATATACTATAACTATCTGTTGAAATTTTAGATTTTCCTGAACACGTTTAAGCAAAATGATATACCTGTTAATTTTTGTCCTACTCCAATGGAGTTTTAAACCGTGAAAATTATTATCTCCATGGAAGCAAGGGTGACCCTTTTGTTAAAATAACTCGTCAGTGGTAACCGATGTCTCACAAGATTCAGCCTGCAGTGGCAGAGCAAGAAGCAAGAATACGAGGCCTATTTTTGCTCCCTGAGTTTTTGTTTCTGTCAGTTGAAAGATATATCTTTAGCTTAGTTGCTTATAATTATAAACTGTTCATTGCAAGAAGTCAAGCAAATAGAATGGAATTTAAAAAGCGCCTCCACAGGTAATGAAAAAATCCAATCTAGTGTCAAAGTCTTTTATTCCCATTTAAATAAGAAGTACGGATTGCTTTTTACAACCCTGAGAATGTGATTAGTGCCACTGAAGTGATACCTTTATTATATGAGGCATAATTCTTAGGACAGTTTATCAGAACGGACCAATAATTACTTAAGGTTCCACCAACCTCCTCCTAGCTGTGACTCAAAAAAAGTGATATTGGATTCTAAGTCACTTAGCTTTGGGTGTTGAGGTAACATTCCAGTGTAGGAGAGGAAAATATTCTTTTTTCCTTCTACCCTCCTAGGTTCTCCAGCTGGGTCCTGTAACATTAGACTGACAAAAGATAGATTAGTAAGAGAACAGTAAAGAGAAGTTTATCAGCGTGTGCACTGTGTATACACATGGGCATACCGAGAGATGAGTTACTCAAAGCAATTGTTAGGACTTAGGCGTATAAAACATCTTAACCCAAAAACAATACATTTTTAGAGACGAGACAAGAAAAAGAAAGGACTTTGAGTTTCTAGAGTGACATGGTAACTCCACAGTTGTCTGGGACCCAGTCCACTTCCAGTTTTCTGATCTGACCAGTAGCATGAGGACCTCATCTCATGATCTGGGATATAGCCCTGCCATCCGTTTTCCCAGCCACACAGAAGGAGAGAGAATAGGCTTGTATCACCTGTCTTTTAAGGACATTTCCTGGAAGCCTGCACACGGTGTTTCCAGTTACATTCTCTTGGCTTGACCTCAATCAGTAAGTCCATGTTTGGCTGCATGGGTGACTAGGCTATGGATTGCTTATTCTGGGCAGCTCTGTCCCCAGCTTAAATGTAGGGGTTTTATTACCTAAAGATGACAGACAGCATGGATATTAGGGGGAAATTAACAAGTTCTGTGATGACTTTCCAGCAGTGAAATTCCTGAGCCAAGCTGTTTTTCTGCCTTTTAAAGCCCTTGTTATATGAGGACAGATTGCTTCCAGAAAGGTCCTACCACTCAATACTTCCACACATGGCACAAGAGAAAGCCTGCTTTGTCACATCCGTAGTTTTCTTTTGACCGAAGAAACTTAGATTCTAATACAGTTTTGTCTGATGTAGCAGGCAAATCAGAAAGAATGAAAAATAGCATCAAGTACCATTAATTTTGAGTTCTTAATTCCTCGGAAAGAGTTAAAGCACTGATAATTTAGCCCTTTCACAGATGGGCTATTCTCTGAGTCAGGGAGGTAATTTGATGGCTATGGTTCAGTTCATCGTATGAGAACATGTCACCATATGGATGAGACAGGCACTTGAAATCCTTCACAGTGGTGACAAGAGGAAGTGACATAATGAAAATGAGACTTCAGAAATGATACTGATTATTGCTAGGTCCTGCATTTACGTCTCGCTGTCATTCAGATTACCCTAATTAAATTTTCAAGTCGGGGCTGGTATCAGCATGCTTTTAAAAATACGCATTTTTGTTTTAGAGTCAAGCTGAGCTTAGGCAGATTATTGGTCTGTTTTGTTTTCATAAACAGAGTGTGTTTGTTCTTTATTTGTAGAAATCTGAGCACTTCCGGCCTTTACTGCCTTAGCGGCAGGAGAACAGCAGCAGATATTGTCAACATCCGAATGGTAGGAGCAGACGACAGGAAACTCACCGACAATACCTGGGTGGCATTTGGCGGTTCTTACCGGGATCCCTTGCAGTGTGGTTGAGAATAAAGCATCCCGACCTGTTCGCCACAGCCTAGGACAGCAGCACACAGCTCCAAGCGCAAGTTAATTTTTATAGTAGGTGTGCACTTAGTAATTGTACAAGGTTTCTGGAAATGGGCAAATTACCTTAACAAGTGGACCAATAACATCCGGGGTCACCACAGCTTGAGTTGGGTTTATATCCATCCTCACAAGATGCGTTCCACAGAGAATCCGGATCTAGTCCTTATCTATACTTGCAGATATGATTAGTTATAGCTTCTTGATGGGGGGCAATCATAAGAAAAGTCTCAGCTGTTGATTTGATAGTGAAAGAATCCAAGATTTAGCTATTTCCAAAGAAGTAAAAGAAAAGCTCTTATTTTTGGAGGAACGAAATGTCCGTTTTCAAACTTGCCTTTCAACCCTCCTTTCAACATCTGACTTGGTGATAAACCATTTATAATTAACATCCTTAGGATTTTCCATGTGGATAAATACTCTTGATTGGCAGTTTGGGTCTCTCCATACATGTTCCTGTTAAAATGAGTAAGGTATAAAAATTCTACTCAGTCGAGTTTTTCTTGCCAAACAAAGCCAAATGGAACAACAAAAACAAACAAGCAAACAAGCAAACAAACCCAGAGATACATTCTAGGTAAAATTTGCTCTAATGTTTGAACTTTTTAAAGGTAAGTATTCAGTCACCATTCCAGTTCGAGTTTCCGTTACTTTGATATAATCTTATTTAGTCCAATAACTCTGAAGGCTGAGGTATTTCTCTTCCTGCTTCTTTTAGAGAGTAAAGCCGTGTTCCAGTTGATGAATAAATCAAGATTTGCAGAAAATGGTGAATAAGTCTCTGTTTGCTAGTGATTTCTTGGCATCCTGGAAAAATCATTTAGTTTACAGTTTCTTAGACTTGCCATATTATAAAAAAGAGAAAATTGTAAGCTTAAAAAAATTACATCCTTTAGATTAATACAATTAAACCACACTAAATGCACTGGCTTATTATTACTATCATTATTTTACATTCTTAGAGTACATTGAAGAAGTTCAGGGGTCTCTGGCCACTCATAACAGTGGATACCCAAAAGCAGAGAAAAAGGCTTCAAATATCATGGTGGAGATGCTGAAGTATCTGAAAAATTTTACAAAGCTCACTCAAATTTCATGTGAGTGGACTGGTTAACGTGTGAGAGGATCTGTGCTAAAATAGTCTAGTTCTTACTTGAATTTCACACCATTAATGTCCTTTCCTTAAGTTAAGTCTACTTATCTGGGAAAAAGGAAGATTTTGAACAGTTTGATTCCTTTGGGATATTATGTGACAATTTTTTATATTACGTAAGAAAGGAGACTGGAACCACTGTGGATGATTATAAATCTGGTGGGAGTGGTTATCAGAGGAACAAACAGTGAGCACAGCACATACGGGCTCACGAAAGACAGGAGAAGGTGGGCGTCCTCATTGGGGTCCTTAGGCAGCCAGGGGACACTACAAAACACTTATCCTGGAGAAGAGGGACCAACCAAAGAGGAGGGCACCCTGAGGATGAAGCTGGCCTTTGCTGTGAAGCAAACAATGGTGAGGTTTTCCATAGGATTTGGATAACTAAGATGTGATGTGTTATTGGAACATTTCAAGAACTCAACAAAAGTGTATTTTTATTTGGCTATGCGCCCCCTGCATTGAATAAGAAAGTCTTTGTTGGTCTAGATCTAGACTAGAGATTTCCACGGTAGTGGTGGAAATTCATTTTTGAAAGTGGGAGAGTTCTCTGAAAAGTAAATTAGGGAAAAAGAAGATAATCTATAAATAAAGGATAACAAATGATGGCATTTGTGTTGACCTTGAAGAATGGAAGAATAGGTGTAGTGTGAGATTGGACCCCAAAGGTATCACATGATTTTATTCTTACTCTTAAGTACTCTTGGTGCTTGGGTTAGAGAAAAGAAGGGAGGTGGAAACCGCCTAAAGATGAACCATTTACAGGCCAGTTATTAAAGAAGAGTGAGGTGAAGCTCTGGAACTGTCAGAGGGCCTGCTGGGAGGAGTCGCAATCTTGCATGAATATCTCGTATTGACCATACCCACATTTACACGAGCATCTCATATTAATCATTCCTTTGACTCTCAGCTATTAAATTCTGGTGATGATAAAATTGAGCAGTAGGGGGCGCCATCCCCTCAAATTTCCTTTCCTGGACTTTAGAGGTCATCTCAAAGGCTATGTGCCTCTGCAGACAAGCTTAGACTAATTGTAAGTTCATAAAATAATTGAATTCTCTTGGGCATACATTGCCTAGATTGGGTATTATCCTCACGAGATGGAGGCACTCACTTTCATCCGCACCTGCTCTGTTTTGCACTGTGAGGCTGTACCCGGGGCAACTGGCTCTCGAGTGTCCACATTTGGCCACAAGGGGACAGGAGACGATCATGTGAATGCGTTAATAGAAATCCAATACCTTTAATGGAAACCATCTCAACATACACAGTCTGCCAATGGAAAGTCAAGATTTGTTTCCTTTAAATTGAAATCATTTAGATTTTTATTATGTTTATAGATGTTAAATGCCGTTTAAGGAAAACGGTTTTCAGACTTTAACCCATCAACCATACTTTGCCTTCAGACTGCAGAATTAAGGCAAGGCATACTTGCTAAAACACATTCTAATATTCAGTTAACCTATTAGCAGATAATTTTTTCAAGGCTTTTCAGCTTGCTTCACATTCCTGCTCATGTTCTTCAAGTTCATCGGTCCCCCATAGGGGTCTCCCGGGAGTCTTGGCCGGTTTGTGCAGGCGGGTCCAGGCCGTGATGGCTGCAGGAGCCCAGCCTTGTAGGGAAGGCACTGTCCACTGCAGTCTTGAGCCTTGGTCAGTATGACTGCTCACACTAGGGACACAGCTGCCATGGCCCCATCTGCTTCCGGGCCCAGGCACTGAGACCCATAACCCTGCAGGCTCAGCAGATCCCTCTGACCCAGTGGTCCACCTGTGACCCCGGCTCCAAGAGCAGACCAATAGGAGGGACCAGAACCGTCTGGGCTTCCAGAGTCCAAGCTCCCAAGTTAGGACCAACTCCCTCCCAATCCCTCCCTCCTCTGACCACCACTGGAGCTGGAATCTGATTCAAGCTTGGTTTACCCTTCAAAGCCCTCTAGGTAAAAAGCAGTGGACTAGGGTTCAGGAGAGCTGGGCTCCAGGCCTGGCTATGCTTGTGTGGCTTAAACAAGGTGCTGTCCCTGGCCTCACACAGGCTGAAGCCCTTTATGTGTCTGAATCTTTCTAGGGGTCTAAATGGAGCCTTCTTCTCCTTCCTGTTTGTTATTTTCCTCCAATGCCATTTCTGCTCTCTCCTTCTACTCCTTTCTATTCTGCCAGCCTTTTCTCCATTTTGGCTATAAAATACTCAAGAGATTCTTGATATACCGTAACAGTTAATTCTCAGCCCTAGATGAGGTTAGACTCCAGGATACTTTAAGAAGCACAGAGCTCTACCTGCCCCCTCCCACCACAGACATGCTGGATTAGATATTGGTATTTCTGGAAACACATCAGGCCATTTTGGTGCATAGCTGGGGCTGGGAACTAGTGAAGGGAGGGAGTAGGTTCAAGAGGAATGTGGTCCTTGGAAAAGGGAGGCTTAAATATTAAGTAAATATAAGAAAGGAAAGGTAAATCCACAGAGGAAGTAAAAGCTGGTAACAGGGAGAATTAAACCTCTTCTCCCCACTGATAAAAGACTGTCAGAGATATATCTTTTTCTTTGATATCATTTTTTCTTTGATGTTTTTCTTTCTTTTCTTCCCTTCTCCTTCTAGAGGGAGAGGAGGGGTGGAATGAACACCAGGCTGAAGAAGACGAGCTGGGGAAGGCTAGAGGGACTCAGTTAAGATAGGAAGCTGAGGATTGCAGGCGTAATGACAAGTCCTGACATCACAGCTTGGCCCCTGGCAACCCAGGCTGGCAGCACAGGGGAGATTTTCCGTGGCCCAGCACCTATTTCATGCCCTAGGAAGTATCACCAACTCGTAGAAGTGCTTCTCAGAAACTCTCACTCCTTCTGGTATTGCAAAATCCTTTCCCTTAACAACCTGCTCTTTCCTAAAGTCCCCTCCTTCCAAAATAATCCCTTCTTTCTTCTATCTCCAAAGAAACACTTATTCACTGAGACCTAATTACTGCCAAGACATAAGAACCTTGATTTGACAGGTAGTGATTAGTTAGGTTTACCATCTAGGAGGAACCATGGGTATTGGTATATATAAATGCCCCAAAACTTTAGCATCTTACTAGATGTAGATAAATTAAACTATTTTAAAACCTTGATTATATATTTATCATAGGCTAATGTGATAAAAAAATAAATACATACACACATACACATATGTTTATTAATAAAATTAGTGAGCTTAATTGAGGGCAGGGTAGTTAAACTTCCTCAAGAGGTGATGTTTTAACTGCCCTCTGAAAAATGGGATCTATATAAAGAGGAGGACAGGCAGGCAGAGAACATTCCAGAGAGAGCAGCAAGGGCAAAAGCCCTGTAATGAGAGGAACTGGATGGAAGAAGCCAATGTGACCGGCGAGCAGAGAGCAAGGGGCAGGGATGCATGCAATTAGGAAGGTTGCCCTGGGCTGGATGTGGAAGGGGAAGCCGTTGGCTGGTTTTAAGCAAGGAGGTTGAGGTGTCCTAAATGTACTTTCACTTTGAAAAGATAACTGGCTTCAGGGCGGAAATGGATCAGAGAGGAGTTGGAATGGAGGAGGGCAGATCAATGACTAGAGTTCCACAGAGATTATGGCAGCTTGGATTAGAGTATGATCTAGAAACGATGAGAGGAAAATAGATTTTAGAAAGATTTAGGGGGTGAATATCAGTGATGAATTGGTTCGAAGGCATGAGAAATTATTATATGTCAAGTATAACCCTCGGGTTTCTGGCTTATATATCTGGAATGAATTTGTCCAATTTTAGAGAAGAGTGAAACTTAATGAAACTTAAATCGGTCTTTGCTACTCTAGAGCACCATAAAGATTACAGTGATGAGTAAGATTATGATGCAAGTCTAGTAAGGTCACCATATCCTAAAAGAAGACAGCATTTGGAAGACTATAGTAAGTATTCCCCTGGCATGTACATATTTTAGAAATTAAGCAGTTAACAGGACATTCCAATTTTAGGTAGTTATAGATCAAAAGTGGGTAGAGACAGAGTTAAGTTTTAGGACCTAAGTAAGACACTTGAATTTGTAATCCATTTCTGATCTTTGATGAATAAATGTTCCAAGCAAAATCACAGACCAAATACAAATGCCCAAAGCAAACTTGACTTATGGGCTGGAGTGTTCGGTATTACGAAAGTTTGTTTTTAACTTAGATGTATGGAATTGCTAAAGTCTCTTCTTGTGCTATTGGGACGGGTAAATTTAGTTTTAATTATGCCTAGGAAATAAGATTCTGTCCAGTTTCAACTTTATCTGGGGAGGGGTTGATGAAGTGACATACTTTCTCACAGTGGGCTATGGTTGCAGATTTTGGTACATCTCAAGATACATGGCAAGGCCACGTTTTTGTCCACTGAGGCCCAGATGTTTTTATACACCTTTGATTGAGTCCAAGTGAAATCAATTTCTGTTTACTTTAATAGATTTGCCTCTGCATCTACAGGCAAGCTGCTTCTCTAGCAAACCTGCAGGCTCATGGCCTTTCTTACTATTGTTCAACTTCCTTCCCATACTGAACAATATTATATTCCTTAAACGGCTTATACAAAATGAAAGACTAGGCTTTTTCTCACCAAGGCCTCTGATATAGTTACCATTAGTGAATATGCTAAGTCATTAATTCCTTTGGGTCTCAGTTTTCTTATCTGTAAAATGAAGATGTGTTATTTAATGTAACTGTCAATGATTCTGGGATTTTATCTGTGCTTTCCATCTACTTCTCAACTATTCCAAACTCTGTCTCTAGAATATGCAGCCTTGTCACAGAATAGCTAGCGTGTTAGTGTCCTGAATACTAGGCCTTACAATTTATTGGCGTAGAGTACTCCCTAACGGATCAAAATACTCACATGTAATATGTTTTAACACAGAGATTCCTGGATTTCTCCATAGACCTGCTGAATCAGAATCTCTAGAGAAGCAGGAGTAGGAATCTACATTCTTCCTGCAATTAAATACACACAATATCCCTTATGTAAGACTGTACTTTCCTAGTGTAAGTTGGTAAAAGGCTTGATCATTTCAGTAGCGTTTATCTCTAAAATGTATCATCCCTTCTGCCTCTGGGTTTGTTCTCACATCCTCCCTGTTCCAAATCTCTCTTTCTTCACATTCAAATCCAATCCACCAATCAAAATCTTGACTGAGTCTTACTCCCTGAGTAAGTAATAGCTCTGTGCTATTATTTATGCCAGGCACTGTGCTAAGTATCACTTCTGGCCATTGTCATAATAACTCATAAAAAGCTACTATTTTCATCCCCTTTGTACAGCTGAGAACCTGGACGCTTAGAGAAGTGAGGCAGCCTAACCATCAATCTGCAAGTAAGTGACAGACATGGGGTCTGAGCACGCTGTCTCACCAGGATGACATTTATCTGTCGCCCACTACCTAGACCACTTTCCTTGTTCACTGCACACAGCACAGCTCCCAAGTATCTTAATTCCCCCAAAACATGCAGTCTGAACCCCACAAATGAGCCCTTATTTATCGTTTTTGCTATTCTTTCCCATGGGTCTCCTATCTGCCCAACTAGACCTCAAATCCAGCAAAGGCAAGAGCCCTTTTCCATAGGCCACAGAGGAGCCTCAACTAGTATTCGTCAATCGATTAGACATGGAGAAAACATGAGAATTGTGAAAATGTGCAAGATTGTTTTAATGTTTAACTGTAAAATAATATCAAGCAACAGAAGGAAGTATCAAATTCAGCTTTAATCTTTGTTCTAGAAAGTTTTTTATTTTCTATATGAATTCAGGGGTGGGAAGGAGTTGGAATGGCAGAAATCTCAACTGAAAGAGAACCATTTCCAAAAACCATATTTAGGTTCTTGGAGAACTTGGCCCATGCCTCTGGGACCACTATACTCTCTCTATGGGACTGTGCTGACCCAGAAAATATGAACAGTTTGGCCTCGTAAAATCTTTTTTGGCTCAAATCAATTCCATTTGAGCAGAATATTACAAGCTCCCTTATAGAATTTACACCCTGAGATGGCATACCCCTGATCTTCTAACGGAGACTTTGGGTGGATGAATTGGGTGACTTGATGCAGTCACGATTTTGAATTAGGTCATTTTATAAAATGGAGGAAGTAGAGTGTGTTTTCCTTGTCTTAGGAACAAAACCTTTTTTTCCACTTATTGGTACTCAGTGTATTTGCTTAAGAGTAATGTTGGCTTCAACATTAGTAACTAAAGATAAATTTAGAGAAACATTTTTAGATGGCTTTTGACCTAAAGTGAATACTATTTGAAGGCATTGAAATTCTCCTAAGTGGAAATTAAAGATATTTGCAGAGTAAACGTGTGCAGTGTGTTATGGGAAGACTTCTGCTAATGGTAAAGTATGATCATCTTAAACTGTTCTCTTTTGTCTTCTCCCTTTTCTTAGTATATCTTATAATTTCCTTCAGTATACACATAGATTTCCAAAAAAAACTGTAATGCATATTACCAATTTTTCCACCCAAACATTTTGGAAATTTAAAAGCACTCAGGAAACTCTTTGTTCACATTGAGTCTTGCCTAAGTAAGGTGGGAAGGCTAGGATACTATTATTTTTATTATGGATTTAAAAATTAACTGGTAGATTTCTTTGAATTTTTAGTGACAAAGTATCTTTTCTCCAAAAGGTAAAAATAGATTGTGAACTAATGTGGGATTTGAATATTACTAATTTCACTGTAAAGAGTTACAACTAGTGGCAGTAAACATGTTGGAAAGACAATAGTCTAAGTTTCTTAAGTTCTTACAGAACTTTGGTTTGGGGGTCAGAAGTCATATGAAGCTGGAGATCTGTTCAAAGGTGTTCCTCCAAATATAATTGAGGAACCTTGTCCATATATAAATATATGGAAAACATATATTTAGTTCGATCCCCTTAATTTTTCAAAATGTCAATCAGAAATCGCATTTAATTTCTCAAAAGTCCCATCACTATACTCTTGAATTTTCATGTTGTTGTTACTGTCTATTGCCAGGTGCTCTCTGGGGTCCTACAATAGGAATGTAAACTCAAGGACTGGCTCCAGTACTTATTTGCTGCTGCCCTACTTTAGGATTAGAGATTATACTTATTCTTTGAGTGTCTGTTATGCACAGGCATGGTTTGTGTTAAAGACAATCATAAATTCACAGAGAATTATTGGAAGGGCCCCCAATTTTAATTTTATGTATATTCGATTTGGTATAATAAATGACTTAAAAATTACCTATGTTCTGTCAGCCCAGAGTATGTACTTGAGTAGTCACCCTAGCAGGAGACACGTATTTTCAAGATATTGTCATTGTTAAAAAAAATTTTTTTTTTTAGATCTTAGTTGAAATTGCCCTACAGTCAGTTTGAGCTCAGGGGGATAAAACTCACTGCTTTATGTCTCAGATCAAAGTGGAATTCTACAGCTTGATTACCCACTTTATTCACCTGGCTTGGAGCTAAGTACATTTTCATTGTTTTCAAAAATCATCCAAAGGACAAATTTTGTCACTCTTAAGGGTAGTCAAAAGAACAAACATGGGGACTTCCCTGGTGATATAATGGTTAAGAATCTGCCTGCCAATACAGGGGACATGGGTTCGATCCCTGGTCTGGGAAGATCCCACTTTCCACGGAGCAACTAAGTTCGTGTTGCACAACTACTAAGCCCACACACTGCAACGACTGAAGCCTGCAGGCCTAGAGCCTGTGCTCTGCAACAAGAGAAGCCACTGCAATGAGGAGCCCGCACACCGCGACGAAAAGTAGCCCCTGCTCACCGCAACTAGAGAAAGCCCGCGCGCAGCAACGAAGACCCAACGCAGCCTAAATAAATAAATAAATTAATTAATTAAAGAGCAAGCATGTCTCTAAAGGAAATTCAAGAAAATAGTTTCCGAAAGTGGCTGAGCACAGGTCTCAGATCAAGGATCCATCTCTCAATGGAATTCTTTGAAAGAGACCATGCCCACTTGGTACTTTTATTTGGAAGCCTGACACATTACTTTATATTCATATGTCATGCACGTAATTTACTTTCAGTCATTTCTCAATCTAGACATATTTCTGTGAATAGCTTTGAGAGGTCTGTTTGATTTTTAAAAGCATCACTCTGTGCTAACATCCTATGCTCTACAACGGAAACATGGGCTTTAGCTTCTATCTTTCTTTGAAAGTCAAGTTTTTGAGGTAGGTTACAATCCTACAAGCAGAGAATAATCAATACAAAGGCCCTAGTGAAATATGAACTCAGGAAAGTGAGCCCTTGGTAGGTGTCAGAATCATACTTTAATATGTCAAAATTAAGCTTTGACAAACTAGACTGGAGATGCATCACACAATTTAATTAGTGCAAAGGCTCTTAGGGATCTTCTAGTTACCACTGTGTCTTCTTTTAGATTAAATAAAAACTTGATGCCTAAAGGTTTACATAACTTTTCTAAGACCACAAAACTAATTTTCAGTCCTCAGAACTCCTCATGCCTCAACCCTTTGGTAGAACACATTTGTTCTATCTAATCTATCCCAATAGTTCATTTTCTCAGAGTGAATGATCTTCAACACTGTGTATTCGTGAACACATGTACATTTCCTTAGCTGTCTCCTTGTATATAATTTCCCATTGTTTATAAAAATTAATATGTCTCACATATTTTAAAATCTATAGATTCCTTGATTTCTATGTAATGTGTATCCTTGGCTTTGCATTTCTGATATTGCCTGTTCTATTAGTCAACTCAGTTTCCTTCTGTATCATAGACAGAGTAAGAATTTTGTTCAAGGGTTTTGTATATGTGCAAGAGTTTTGTTTCTTCAATGTCATCTGTTTAAACCAGATGAACTCCTTTTCATCCTTCATATCTCAGAACTTCCTCTTCACTGGGGAAGTCTTCTCTGATCTCTCAGACCAGGTGAGATGTACCAATCATTAAACTTTGGCATTAGATACCTGCACTCCTCCCCTATTACTCTCAATACATCACAATGAATTATTCATGCCAGCCTTCCTCAGTAGACTCTGAGCTCCATGAAGACAGAGACCTCTTCTAGCTTAGACCCTGACATTTCTCCAGCACATACCACGCACGCGGCACACACTTCTTCTGGCTAGGACTCTGGGTTGCAAGCTAGAGAAATGCAATTCACACCAAGTTATTCAAGAAAAAGGAATCGATGAGTCATGTAACTAGGAAGTCTGGAAATAGAAATGGGTGGTTTCATCCTACCTATGTCTCTGCACTCAAACTTTGTCCTTTGGTTTTCCTTTTGTTGCTTTCACTCTCAGTCATGTTCTGCCTTTGTAGGGGCCAAGATGGCTCTGGTTATTCCAGCCTTATCTGCTCCTCAGTACCCCATGTCTTAGAAAGAGATCATTTCAGCAAATATCACAACTAGGGTTTTCACTGGTCTGCTTCGGTCATGGGCGATCCATGAGTTCACAACCATAGCTGAGGAGTGTGACGCTCTGACTGCCTTAGTTGGGGTCAGGAGACCTTCAGGAACCTTTGGAGCAGAGGTCAACCCTATCCAACCCACATGGATTCAGAGTAGGAAGAAAGTAGTTACCAAAAAGAGAAAAGGGATTCTTGAATTACAAAAGGGTGAAGGGGGGCTGAGCAAGTTGAAACATTGATAACAATAAGAATATTAATATCTAATGCTTTATGTGAATTTATTAGTTTAGAATCTCCACTAAAATGATATGAAAATTGTTGTTAAGGGAATAAATGAATGGAAACAAGGTTTCATGTCTGGAGCTTATGTTTCATGCCGGGGACGTGTTGGTAATATTATGATTATGATTATTATTATCATTATTGCAGTCATTGACTGCTAGGAACTTTGCAAACTAAATTCCTGTACAGTTATAAGTACTTAAGAGATTAAAAAAATCTTTTATTAAAAAGTAATTTGAAGGCCAGCATCCCTGTAATTGTCTCTTGTGCCTTACGTTTAAAAAACTTCTTTGTACAAGTCTTTGCTTGTGTCTTGCAATTTGCATCTCATTTCTGGCTTTTATTTTCTGATTTTAGCCCAATTACCTGCTATCTCCCTGTGCTCTCTTAGGTGAGCTGGCCAAGTTTCTCTTTTTTTAATTAATTAATTTATTTGTTTTGGCTGCATTGGGTCTTTGTTGCTGCACGCATGCTTTCTCTAGCTGTGGTGAGCAGGGGCTACTCTTCGTTGGGGTGGGCGGACTTCTCATTGCGGTGGCTTCTCTTGTTGCAGAGCACGGGCTCTAGTCGCACGGGCTTCAGTAGTTGTGTCACATGGGCTTAGTACTTGTGGCTTGTGGGCTCTAGAGCGCAGGCTCAGTAGTTGTGGTGCACGGGCCTAGTTGCTCCCTGACATATGGGATCCTCCCAGACCAGGGCTCGAACCTGTGTCCTTGCATTGGCAGGCGGATTCTTAACCACTGAGCCACCAGGGAAGTCCTGGCCAAGTTTCTTTTTGTAATGTTAGTTTGTAATTTGGGTGTTTGCATAGTCAAGTTGGCTTCTTGCTCCTTCTCTATTTATTTCATATACGATAGCTTCCCACCCCCATCCCGACGCTTGAGGTTTTTCTATTGTTCCTTTGAGGAAACATTCAGCTTTACTAAATGACTTTTCTGTTTAAAGTCTGGTCCGAAGAGATTTTGCTATTTTACTAAGCCTATTAATCTTGGCTTTCATTTTGTTATTAGTTTTCCTATTTTCATTTACCCCATATTTCTCTTAAGTATTCTAAGTTCCACGCTAAGAACTTCCTGTTTTTCCACTGAGTTTTAACCATCTGCAAGGAAATATAGCTTTTTAAAAGTTCTTAGGCTGGGTTTTTGAAATCCCTGAGATTATGCAAACTTCTGTGTGAGTGTACATGGACACATTCTTCAGGCAAAAGCATCTAGAGCTCATCAGAGTTCAAGCTTATGACTCATGAACATTTCAGAACTATGGTCCCCTCACCACAATACTGACAATTTGTGAACTGATCTTTGGCTTCTCCCACAGAAGAATGTCTTCATGATCTCTTCATGACACAATCTCTTCATGACTGTGTCATGACTTTTGGCTCAATTCTGTATGTAGGCTGGGAAGGTTATCAGTAAAAGGGAGCTTGGACTGTCAACAAACTTATCTTTTGTCCTGAGCCAGTGGCCCCCAAAAAACCAACTTCTCAGCAGGACACAGTGCTTGAAGACTTCCTTGTTACTTGGAGGTCCCCTGCAACATGCAGCCCCGCTCCTTCCACCATGCTTCAATCTGCCAGGTAGCATCCGCTCTGCCCTTTGGGAGACCAGTGACACATTATATATGTTGTCTTCCCCTTTCCTTTGCTCATGGAGAGCTCTAGCTCTCTCTTAATTCTTAGACTGAAATACGTACATGTGTATTGAACTTGGATGTACAAAAGCCACATCAGCAGTGACCTTCTGTTCCTTCTTCTTTATGTTCTTAATTTTTTTTTTCTTTTTACAGAAATGATGTCATTATGTTTGGGTGATGCTCTATGTAAGAACAAGCATTTCCGGTCCCTCTTGAATGTTTGTCAAGCTGTCAGCACTGAGAACACTCTTCCTCCCTGACTATTTACCCACCTTACTAGGCATCTTTTGCTCTGGTTACCACTCTCAGAACAGATGGGCTTAGGCTTGGGATCTTTTCCCAAGGCTGGGTCCAAGGGGAAAAATTGCCACAAAGTTTCCTTGCCATAGGAGTAAACCAAGCTAAGGTTCAAACAAAACAGGCTACTTGTAAACACAAAGTTTTTAGGATTAGAGGTTCAGAGGCAGACAGGGAGTCAAAGTGTTAGGACCAGGATATAATGTACCAGTAGCATTGAGATGTATATCTAGGTTAGGCTGGATTGAAAGGTAAGAGGAAAGAATGACAAGGCCTGTGATTCTTCCCTGTAATCTAAGCTTTCCTCTGCATTATTATTGCAGGGTTAGTGATCTGCTGTGTGTGTGTGTGTGTGTGTGTGTGTGTGTGTGTGTGTGTGGTGATGTATAGATAGCTAGGAATGGGATTAGTATATGCATATTGTTGGCCAATATGATTGGGGAGGGAATCAAACGTAACATAATCTTTATTGATTAAATATTATGGAAACATTTTCCTTAGAAAATGCATTTTTACAATCTCAATCCTTCAGAGATAACTACTGATAACAGCGTGGAGTCTATTCTTCCAGATTCTTTCTATAAATGTATTAAAATAAATGTAATGTGCCTGTACCCACGCACATGTATTTCATAGAGAAATGTGACTACCCATAATCCAGTTCTGTAGCTTGTTTATTCAGTTACCAAGCATCTTAAGTACCATCATTTTAAAAATAAATCTTGAAAATAGAATATATGAATATTGCCTGCAAACTGTCCTGAAGAAAACTGGATCTGATTAGAGCTCAAAAGAAACACCAGGGAGAAATTGAAAAGACCCTAATGACAAGTCTGGGACCACTTATTAGAATCAATTATTTCATTTTTTAAAAAGTAAAACTAATGTTGGTGCAGGATTAGAGGTAATCTGAATTTGATAATTGCAGTGATTGCCAGATGACAACTGATGAATCATGAAGTTGCTTTGGAGTCCACCTGTGCCACAGTCCCAAGGGGGTTCCATTTTTATATTACTTTCAAGTATCTAACAGGGTTTGATTAGAGCAGAAATTAGTAGAGAGGCTGGAATAAATATTAAACTAAGAGCTGAAATTCTAATGAGTTCAACTGTACATGCTTAAAATTTTGCTCTTGTTGCCCTTGAAATCTATTCTTTAAAACTAGTTGTGATTATGAAAATATTCACATTCTATGATATTAATTTAACAGATGATTAAACTGGGGCCATAGAGGTCAAAAATTGAGGCCCTGTGGGTAGTAGAAATTAAAGAAGAATTGAAATCGCTATCTTGTATCTCCCAGCTAAGCTCTCTTTTTGGTTAAACATTTATTATTTTGAGACAATGACAAATTCACAAAAAAAGTTGCAAAAATATTACAGAGAGAGGCTGTGTGCCCATCAGCTAGCTTCCTTCCGTGGTAACTAAAATCTTACATGACAACAATACATTATCAAAACCAGGAAATTGACATTAGAACAATACAACTAACTAGACTATAGATTTTACTTGTATTTCACCAGCTTTTGAGTATATTCATTATTTTCTTGTGGTGTGTGTATATATGACATTTTATTCCATGTATAGATTTTTATAACCACCACAGCAATCAGGTACAGAACTGCTCTGCCACACTAGGGAGCTCCTAGTATTACCTCTTTATAGTCACACATTTCCCTCCTTCTCGAAACCCTAGAAACCCTGATCTATTCTTCATTTCTATAATTTTGTCATCTCTATAATTTTCCCTTTACACCATCCTTCACTACCTTGCAATCAATATTTTGGGGGGCAGGTCTTGTCTGAAATGCCCATCTTGTCCTTTTCAGTCTTTCCCCTTTTGAGGCGTATAGTTCTTTGACCTAATCAACCATAAAGGTCCCCAATTTTCAGTGGCTGTTACTGCAAGGAATAAAGCAAGATGTGTGTAATCTAATGCCAACAAGAACCTGACTCAGCTTGTTTCGCCAATATATTTCTGGGGATGTGGCAATTAACTACCCCCAGGGGGGCTTAAACAACAGAAAACAATAGAAATTTACTGTCTCCTTGCCTAACTTCTGGTAGTTCCTCGGCTTACGCACCATAACTCCGATCTTCATATGGTGTTCTCTCTGTGGGTGTCTTCATGTCATCTTCCCCCTGTATGTGTTTCTGTGTCCAAATTTCCCTTTTTTATAAGACACCAGTCATTTTGTACTAGGGTCCACTCTAATGACCTCCTTTTAACTTGATTAGTTCTGTAATGAGTTTATCTCCAAATAAGGGCACGTTATGAGGTACTGAAGGTTAAGACTTTTTTTGTGGGGCCACAATTCAACACGTAACAACCAACATTCAGGAAACATTCTCAGGATATTCTAGCAAACAGAATACAAGGGAAATAAATTAGACATAATAGTAGAAAAGTGAGGGACTATGGAAGAGAATACCTCCTAACTTATTAAGTTCGTAACTTCTGAACCTTCAGGATTTGATCTGAGAGGAGATGCTCCAGATGGGTCTGGGGGTTGAGTCTGCTGCCTTGACTTGGACCCTTAACTATCACCACCCCCCCTCCAGTGGTGACTCTATAACTCCAGGAAGCCAGTGCTCTATTGCTCAGGTCTCTGTCCCAAATCTGAATGTAGACAAAGTGAACTCAGAGCAGACTTTAAATATACCAAGGAAAGAAGAAGAGAAATAAATCCAGAAGCTTCCATGTAAAGGTTAAACGCAGCATGTTTTTAAAAGAGTAACTTTCAGATCCTACCCAGTGGTGTCTCTCACAGCAGAAACAAGAACTTAAGTAGAGCCCTAAGTGGGCTGTACACAGGGGATCCTTGTTACTTGGACATGACCATTAAGGTGTCATGATGTCTCAGTGATGGCTTCCAGGTGACCTGCTCTGCACACTCTCTTAGAATGTTATTATGGACTGAATGTTTGTGTCTCCCCTCCCCCAAATTCATATGTTGAAGCTCTAACTCCCAATATGGCTGTATTTGGAGACAATGTCTCTAAGGAAGTAATTAAGGTTAAATGAGGTCGTAAGGATGGAGCCCTGATCCAATAGGATTAGTACCCTTATAAGAAGACACACCAAAGAGCTCTCTCCCTCTACCTCTCTCTCCCAAGTATATGCACAGAAGAAAGATCACATGAAGACCCAGAGAGAAGGTGGCCATCTGCAAGCCAGGAAGAGAGCTCTCACCAGAAACTGAATCTGCTGACACCTTGATTATGGACTCTTGGCCTCCAGAATTGTGAGAAAACAAATGTTGTTTAAGCCAAAAACCAAATCGATTATGGTAGCCCTAGAAGACTAATATAGATGTATACTCCTCAACTCCAGAGGATTGGCACAATTTCTCTGGTTCTTATCTCCAGCCTCTCTCCATCTGGAGATGCCATCTTCACAGCCCTCACCTGGAAACTGCCGCCCACATGGTGATACCCGCAGGGCGAAATCTAAAAATGATCCCCTTCCTGAAGCTCAATTGGGTTCTCTCTAAGCTCTTGTTTCTGTTACAAGACAGACACCTCTCTCCAGTTAATTTGGAACTGACCTCACCCTTCCAATAAGTGGCCCCCTCCCAAGAAGGGGTCCCAAGAAAATGAGAGTTCTTTACCTCTACAGTAAACATAAGCTCTAGGCAGCAAAGCTTGAATGCCTAAAATAAAAATGGAAGACCTGGTTTTCCAATAGGGTGACTCAGCTTTTTGATTCTTTGTTAAGTTAATTTGTTCTAAGTTAGAATAATTGCTGAACTACAGACTAATAGATCATAGACTTATAAATAGATGCCACATCTTTTGGAACATTATCTACAGGCAGTAGGCAATGAAGATTGGAGAACTTTTAAAATGCTTTCTTCTCAAAACCAGTTTTGAATATGGGAGATTGCTCTCATATTTTCTGTTTTCTAACTTTGCGTGTTTCTCTTTCACTAGATTTAAAATAAAGCAAAATATTAAATAATACCTAAAGTAAAACTATAAGTCTAAGCTAAAGAATTTTTTAAAAAGCCACGCTTCTAAAAGGCATTAACGGATGAGGTGGCAAATAAAACTTACTGATAGTATTATCTATAATTTCCTAACTTCCCACTTTGATGCAGGAACTATTCTAAGCATTTTATATGAACATGCTTATTTCATCATGTAATCAGGGAATCTTAAAAACCAGAGGTAGTATGGAGAAATGTATAGGATTTTAGGACTTTTACAGAAAAGTGGGTTTTGTGTGGCAAAGTAAGTGGCTGAAAATATCACATAGATATAAAATTGGGGAAGAACAAAGACCTATAGAACATTTAGAGATTAACATAAACTGATTTGAACAACTCTGAGATGAAGGAAATTTAATAGAAAATGTGAACATAAAGGTAACCTCTTTAGCTCTTTTGATGTACTGGGTCTTGGAATAGAAATGGTTTTGGAATGGAAAACTTGTGAACTTTGATACAACTAGAAAAAACAACAGCTCTTTTGGGAGATTAGGGAAATAAAGGCTTTTTGAGGAATGCCAGAGATTAAGGGGCATGTCCCTGAGACTGGGATCCTTAACCAAGACTGTCTCACCCCACAGGTCACACTGTTCTAACTTAGCCTGGTGAACTGCCAAAGAAAGTAAGTGCAAGGACAGCTGTCCGATAGGACAAGCGGATGAATGTATTTTACAACTTGTATTCACTTTTTAGAAAGCTTTATATTTTGAACTAATTATGGGCTCACAAGAAGTTGCAAAAAATGTAGAGAAGTCCCACGTTTCCTTCATCCAGCTTTGGCCAACGTTAGCATTTTACATAGGATGGTATCGTAGCAAAACCAGGAAATTGACATTGGCAGAATACAGTGAACTAGACAACAGATCTCACTTGGATTTAACCCGTTTTATATGCACTTTTTTTTTTTTGGATTGACATTTGCAAGTTGAAAATACTCAATATGAGTTCCCCAAATCTTCATGGGCAATGTTTCCAATACTTGCCC